>NC_141687.1:747337423-748646572 GCF_964263255.1 Lissotriton vulgaris | reverse complement strand
GCGGCGACACCAGCGGATGGCAGGGACAGCAAACTCAAGCAGCTGATGGCGACAGGGGCCTGTGGCCTGACGCATCCCTGGAGTGTGCCTGGGAGTCCCTGGCAGGGGGCGCAGTGGCGGTCTGCTGACGCAGCCTGAGGCCGAGGGAGAGCCTGTTGGACATTGCAAGAGGGACACGGCCTGGGAGTAGCTGAGAAGTTGCGCCCCCGATCGGGCATGAGCGGTCCATAGGCCGCGGAGACGGTCGGAGGAGGATTGTAGTCAGGCCGGTGTGACCTTGGGCGCCGGAAGTGGGGCCTGCCCGACAGTAGCAGATACCCGGTGAGCCCGGTGCCCGGCGGGAGAGCGACAGCAGTGAGTGTGAGGAGGGCGGTGGCGAGGCGTGGACGCACTAACTGGGACGAGCCCTACCGCGACCGATCTGAGGCTGGTACTGGCCGCAGACCTATGACTGGGTGCAAGGAGTGACCTGGAGGAGCTGCGGCGGAGGGGGCCGGACCGCTGCGCCGCCTGTCGGGGGGGGGGGGGGCTGTGCCTTGGCAACAGAAGAGGTGGACTTCCCGGGTTGGTTGCTGTCCCTGAACTTTGTTGACCGTTGGGGCTGGCCGAAAAGCACAACAGGACTCTTGCCCGGAGGTACCCTCTTATACGATGGCGGGCAACAGAGGGGGCAAGAAGGGGGACCAGACACTGCCGGAAATGCTGAACAGGGGCCCATCGAAACAGGACAAGGGGCAGCCCTTGCCGGGCCCCTCGAGAGGCTCGCAGGAGGCGAGCGGGGGGGAACCACCGGTCACCAGATCCTTCCTGGAATCTCTCTTCAGCTCCCTACGGGATGATTTCCAGGCGCTGAAGCAGGAGGTGGCCGGAGAAGTTCGTGAGGTACGGAGAGAGGTTGATAGCCTAGGTGAAAGGGTGGCTACCATGGAAGGAGCGGGACACACGAGGGATGAAGAAATCATGCAGCTGCAGCAGGAGGTGCTGCGCTTGAGGGATCAACAGCTGGACCTCCAGGCGCACAATGAGGACCTCGAAAACCGGTCCCGCTGGAACAACATCCGGGTCCGGGGGGTGCCTCCTAAAGAAGAGGGGGAGGGCACTGTTGGGTACCTGCAGGCCCTGTTCAGGGAGGTACTAGGTGAGCCGGAGGACTTCCCTATCAGAATTGACAGGGCCCATAGAGTGGGCCTGACTCGTCGGGCTTCGGCGCCACCGCCTGATATCCTGGCCTTCCTGCCTGACTTCCCGCTTAACCCCATCGCTGCTCATGACGAGCTCAGCTCGTCATGAGGCACAGTTGAGCTGTGCTTATGACGAGCTGAGCTCGTCATGAATAGAGAGATTCATGGAATGTTAGCACAGGAGGGGAAAACCATTAGCAGCCAAGGTGTTAAGGAACAGATCCTCCGTGAGGCACGGAAGCAGCAGTCGCTGCACTTCCGAGGGCACCCAGTTGCTCTCTTCCAGGATCTGTCGGCAATCACGCTCCAGAAACGCAAAGCATTTAAAATAGCGACGGACTTTTTGAGAGACCATGGGACACAATACTCCTGGGGCCACCCTCTCCGCCTCATCTTCCGGTGGAACGGCGCCCTGCACCAGCTTCGCTCCCTCCAGGATACCTGCGGGGTACTAGGAATCACCGCGACGGACGAGGATGCGCCTACACCACGTCGACGACGCACCACCAGAGACGGCCGGCAGCGGGTCTCTGGATGCCGGTCCTCTGCGTCTTCAGCTCGACCGGACACGCCTACCATCCGAGCGGAAATGGACAACGCAGTGCGGAAGGTGGCCAGGGATACGGCCTCGGGTGACGTCGCGCTGACAGCCTAAGATGACTCCGGGGGGAGATCGACACAGCCTTCTTCACAGTGCAGGTTTGGGGGTTCTGGGGGGGAGGGGTGGCGGGCAGGAGTGTAGTGGCTGGACGTCCACTTCAGTAACTTACCACAGACTTGTCCCTTGAGGACTGGACTGGGACTATGGGGTTCTGGAATTCGTTGAGGGCACAGGGAGGTGGGGGGAGGGGGTTTTGGGGTTGTTCTGAGTTTGGGGCAGGGGGGAGGAACGGGGGAGTTCTGGTTGGGGATAGGGGAACCAAGGGAGGAGGGTGGGTCGTCCAGTGCACTAAGCAGGTCTCAGCCGCCCATAGTGGCACTCATACGCCTTCCGCTCAGGCGGGAGTTTTACGCTTTTACTTTCATACCACATGCCGCCCACGACTCTTAAGATTGTGACTCTTAATGTCAGGGGCCTAAATAACCCGGTTAAGAGACGGGCGGTGTTATCTCTATTAGAGAGCACCCAGGCGGATATTTTTCTTCTTCAAGAAACCCACTTGCTGCCCCGTGACTGCCATAGGCTGCGCTCCCATAAGTTCCCGACACCATTTTTTTCTTCCATCAACACTAAGACTGCGGGGGCGGCGGTTCTGGTGGCCCGGCATTTCAAGGGGGAAGTCCTCCACAAGCATGCAGAACACAAAGGCAGGCTGCTGGCTTACAGGTTTAGGATTGGGGGTGTTGCCTTCATGGTTGGGTCCCTGTATAGCCCTAATGAACAGCAGGAGCGCTTCTTACGGTCGGCACTGGTAGACGTCACTGCCACGCAGGACAGGCACATTGTCATTGGAGGCGACTTCAATATGGTCTTCGACTCGGCCCTAGACAGGTCCGCACAACGTTTTCTGCAAGCCAGGGAGTTCTCGGCCGGGTGTAGAGCACAGTTGGCGGAGGTGGACCTCCATGATCTCTGGCGTTGCATGCACCCCACTGACAGGGGATATTCATATTATTCCCACGCACATAAAACGTACGCGAGACTGGACCGTCTCTTGGTCACGACCCCGGTACGTGCTTTGGCCTCAACGACGGAGATGGGAGTGGTCTCCTTATCGGACCATGCACCGCTTTCCACCATGCTATGCCTACCGCCGGTATCCTGCCCTCCCAGGGTCTGGCGCCTTAGAGACACCTTATTGCACAGGAAAGCGGTGGTAAAACACATAACGGATACTATTCGGGACTATTTGTCCCACAATGATAATTCCGACACCACCCTGGCTACACAATGGGCGGCCCTGAAGGCTGTACTTAGGGTGGAGTTTCTGGCCATCTCTTAGGCCGAAAACAAGGAGCGGCAGAGTAAGAGGGATGAACTCACCCAGCGGGTCCGCAAACTTGAATAAATACACCGACGGACGGGGCTCCCCGAATCTGGAAGCAGCTCCAAGGAGCGAGGTAACTCCTGACGGCCCTGGATATGGACCGCGCGGAGTACGCTGCGCTGCGCTTGCGCCATACCTACTACACCGGGGGGGACCGCTGTGGCTGACTGCTGGCGAATCGGTTCCGGGTGACGCACCAGCGACAGATGGTGAAGGAGGTTTCTGACTCCACGGGGACGATGGTCACGGAGGACGCCCATATTGCCGAAACCTTCCGCAGGTTTTACGCAGATCTTTATGCCGGGGATCCCCCGGATGAACCTGCGACGGCGGCGTACTTGGACTCGATCACCCTCCCCTCTTTGGCCCCCTCGCAGGCAGAGTACCCAGACAGAGATATTCGAGTCGAGGAGGTGATTTCCGCCATTGCCAAACTTAAGCGCGGTAAGGCTCCGGGGCCGGACGGATATACGCCTCTTTTTTATAAAACGTTTTGCACGGCGTTGGCTCCGCTCCTCACCCGCCTATTTAACTTGTTTGCTTATCCGGGTGCTATCGCGCCTGACCTTTTACGGGCCTCTCTCACGGTCATCCCCAAGCCGGGGAAGGACCGGACGCAATGCGGCTCCTACAGACCGATATCTCTCTTAAATGTAGATCTTAAGCTGTATACTGGGATCCTTGCGGCCCGATTAGCCCTACACCTACTGGGACTTATAGTACCGGACCAAACGGGATTCGTTCCCGGGCAGCAGACGGTGGACAACACCAAGAGGATCGTTCACCTCATAGAGAAGGCCTCCCGAATTCTCAGAGAGAGAATGATGTTGGCGGTGGACGCCGAAAAAGCGTTCGACCGCGTACACTGGCCCTATCTGGAACAGGTCCTGCTGAAAGCGGGTATAGGAGAGAAATTTCGATCCATGATCTTTAATTGCTATAAATTCCCGACAGCGGTAGTACGGGTGAATGGTTACAGTTCGCGGAGTTTTGACATCGAGAGGGGTACCAGGCAGGGGTGCTCGTTCTCACCCCTGCTCTTCGCCCTTTATATGGAGCCCTTTGCCCAGCGGATACGTACCAACCCGGCGGCAACAGGATTGAGGTTTGGGGGCTTCACTCACACCATAAGCCTCTATGCAGACAACATAATACTGTCGTAGGACGACCCCCGGACTGCCCTTCCGGTGTGCATTGAGGAGCTAGACTCCTTTGCTGCTGTCGCGGGCTTCAGGATGAATATGGGGAAATCGGTGGCTCTGGACGTGTCCCTTGCGCCAGCCACTAGATCTTACTTACAAGGCCTGTTCCCACTGCTCGAGTCGTCGGATCTGGTGCCTTATTTGGGGATCCAGCTGGCTCCCACCTTGCTGGCTATGGTGGTAGCTAACTACACCACCTTAGGCAAGAAGATCCGGGAGGAACTCGGACGGTGGACTCGCAGCACCCTTTCTTGGTTGGGCAGAATAGCTGCAGTTAAAATGACGGTCTTACCCCAGATTCTTTACCTGTTCAGGGCCTTACCGCTCCAGCCGCCCGCTGGGTGGATCCAACAGACGCAGGCCGATCTTGCGCGTTTTATTTGGCAGGGCAGGAAACCCAGAATGAAGAAGACACTCTATGCTGGCCCCTGAGGCTGGGGGACTAGGGATACCGGATCTCCGCAAGTACTTTGAAGCGGCACAGCTGCGTTATCTGGTGGAATGGAGTAGGTGGGAATCGGACAAGCACTGGCTCTTCCAGGACCTGGCGGTAGCGGGCCGGCCCCTACAGGAGGTGCCATTCCTGCGTCGAGCTCATCGCACCGCAAATTTATATGCTTCCTTTGTCACCAGGGTGCCCCTGCGGGTCTGGGATGCCACTAACATCGTTCACAATCTTACCACATTCCCCTCGCCACTCACGCCGCTGGTCGACAATTCGGACTTTACTCTGGGGATGGAAAAAGGGGCCTATACCCACTGGCGAGCGGCCGGGTGTCGGGCCCTGTGCCATGTGTACGACCCGAAGGGTGTCATCCCCTTCCCACGCTTTCGACAGGTGCATTCATTCCCAGAGACCGAAAGGCTCCGCTACATGCAGTTTCGCCACTGGGCACTACACCCACAAGTACGGGAGGCGGCTGATAGGCGACTACTCCCTTATGAGAGATGGCTCTTGTCTCGTGCGTCGGATGCAAAACTGATTACCGACCTCTATAAGCTACTGCAACCGCCTTCTTCACACTTCTACAACCCCGGGAGGGAGCGCTGGGAACGGAAATTAGGCAGGACACTGAGCGATAAGGAATGGGAGCAGATATCGTACAGGGCAAGGCACTCGGCATACCATATGGGACTCACTGAAACACTCACTAAGGTTTCTACCTACTGGTATTATACCCCAGAACGAGTACATGAAATGGACCGTAGTTAGGGTAGCACTTGTTGGAGGGGATGCGGGCAAGTGGGCACATTGACACACATTCTATGGGACTGTCCGCTCCTAGACTCTTACTGGAAGGAAGTGATAGATGACATTGACTCCCATTTCAACACCGAACTGCCACGCTTCCCAGCATACATATTGTTAGGACTCCCGAACAGGTTAATGAATCCCCTTAGATCTCGCAGAGGCAGACAGATAGCTATTGCACTAGGCTCAGCAGTACAGAACATCCTCCTACACTGGCGCACTGCCACGCTTCCCTCTATCACAGGCTGGCTCCATAGACTGTGGCATGTGTTAGGAATGGAGAAACTGTCACTCACAGTGGCAGGGGATATAGAGCAATTTGACGACCTTTGGTAGCCGTTCCGGTCCCTGCTGCTCACTGAATTCAGGGAAATCACCTGCCCAAGATACCGTCGCCTCTTAAGGCTCACGACGCCCGAAGAGTCGACCTCTTGAATGGATGCTGGGCTAGATTCTTTCACTAAAAAGTGGCCGGGGAGGACGGCAAGGGATAGGCCTGCGCACTGGACGAAGGGGGGGGTAAGGGGATCAGGGAGTTAGGGTACTGGAGGGGGGGAGTTCGGGGAGGGGGGGATTGTTATCTTATTGCAACACTGCCTGTCTTTATGTGTCGCTGCGGACTAGTCTTCAGTTGAGATGTCCTTTGGAGAGACTGACGCCGAGAGTGCAGCTCTGGCCGCGGTGACTTGACACTTTATATGCTCTGTATGTTTTGTTTACTTGTGTTGCACCAATAAAATGCTTTAAACCTAAATCGTCTTGATAACACTCAACATGTTTATGCTCTGAGTGCTAGGAGGCATTGTAAAACTAATGGTAATTCCACACCAGAGGTTTGCCCGTGACTTTTCTTTCGTCATCTCTCCATGATGATATTCTGAACTTTATGATGTCATACATGGTCCTCTTTTGAACAGAAACCGATAACAAAATGTGTGTGTTTGAGAGATTGCTGATTAAATGAATAGTTTGCAGCATGTGCTGCTGTAGATCAAATGCTGTACACACTCATACCATTTAGTGTTGGGCTCAGACATTGCAAGTTGTTTCTTTTAAAATCCACAATGCTCCAGGAGACAGACTCCACCCAAGAGAGGTTTTTTAAGCATCGCCTTGGTTCAGACATCGAGTCAAAGATAACTTTATTTGGTCTATATAAGACTTTAAAAGTACAAAAAAACTTCAATAAATACACACATTACACAAATTAGACAGATTAAATATAACGATAAATCCAAACAGTAAATAAATTGCTAAAGATACATATAATACAAAAATTAAGTACACATCCGTTAATACAATGTCTAAAATGAGAAAATTTGTGAACATCAGTAAGCATCCCAAGTATGCCTAAATTCTATTTCTACATTAAGATTTTATACACTCGTGAAGATCTTTTGGGCAGCAATCTAAAATCTACCTATGGCACGTGCTATATCTAAGGACCGTATTTCAGTTATAAGTGCCATCGCTTGGGGTCGGTTTCTAACTTCATATTTTAGGAAGATCGGTCATAAAAAAAATGTCCACTCGGCTAATACTTTAAGGCAATCTAGTAAGATGTGCAATATATCGCGTTTAACATTTAAACCACATGTGCAGTTCCCCTTTTTATCTATCATGTCTGTTTTTATCTTCTCATTAGCTTAACAGGGGTTAATTCCAATTCTATCACTTCTTTTCTCAGATGACTGTCTGGAAGTATATCTGCATATTGGTATCCTACTCTCTTTATCCATGGACCAGACATGAATTTTACTGATTTTTTTCTCTCCTCAAGATACTTCTTATCTCTGTGTTATGATAATTCCCGGCTTACTGCTCTTAACTCACTCTATGTAGTTCCAATTTGTTGGTTTTCCATGCACAGCTTTTTTTCTCATCTCACTGCATACTTTTACCATCATTTTCTTAACCTCCTTGACCCATTTTAGTTCGCTGTACAATATTTCCTTTAAACACCCCAATGATATCTGTCCCCCCCACCCACTCCCGTTTAGACCCCCCCCCCCCCGAATCTTAACAATGCATTAGTGGCCATTGTATTCCCTGACAGCAATTGCATGTCCATTCTTATAGCCTGGATCATTGATGATTTGGGTAATGACCAAATATTTGAAATATTTACCCTGTTTAATATCCCATCTGCATTTGCCACTTAGAAATAGCAGTTCACTTACATATTTATTGATTTATTAACGTTTTATATAGCGCAAACAAGATCCCGAAGGATATCCGAGCGTTTACAAAGGATGGAAGGCAGGACATAAATCAAAATAAGGACATCAAGTAATAAATACACCACAAGAATAATAGCATAATTCGCAGAAATGGAGAATCAGGGAAAATAGTACAATAAACCTGTATAAAGCAGGCTACGAGGGGTGTACATAATGAGGAAAAGAAGAGCATAGATCCAATATCAACATCAAGTAGAAATACATAACAGGAATAATTGCATGATTCCCAGACAAATGAATCCAGGAGAGTAATACAATATACCTGGCTGAGTGATATAACTACCCAAGATCAGCGGAAATAGCTTGCCTCTGAGCCCAAGACAGGTCAATGGGTGTTAACTGCTGACCACTTAGCAGGAATTAGTTATTAAGGAGTGGAGAGGAACAGTTGGTAGAACAAAAGGCAGCTTTAGTCCTACCCTCTTAGGTCAAAGCCTACCAGACAGCACAGCCGTCTAGTTTACTAAAACTGTCTCTGAGACTTTCATAAAGTTTCATTGGGAATATTGGAATTGTTATGGGATCATAGCTACAAAGGCTTTCAGGGCGGGCCTACCTGATATCTCCTCATAGTCCTTATTACATTTGTTCGGGCCACTAACTGAGATCAGACCTCATCCTCTTAATGACGTCCCATTTTAGTGATTTATCAAACCAGACCTCTGGGTTCTCCAATATTATGGTGCTCAGATACCAGCCAAACTTAGTTTTTTCCATATTCATCATCAATTATTTGTGCTTACAGTATTCCCTAAATCTATCCAATTATCTTTGTAAGCCTATCTGTGTCTGGTCTACACTTACCAGGTTGTCTGCTTAAAGGAGGCAGGCTACATGTTTGCCATTTATTTTGGGGCTGGCTCCCTTGGCTTCTCTCTAGATTTGTGGCAGGTTGACTATAACCAAGGAAAAGAGGATAGGAGCCAGGACACACCCATGTCATAGTCCTTTTTTTAAAAATAATATTTTCTCTGTTCGAGTTCCCTCAGTGTGCCTGATGACTTGCACCCAGTTATTTCAGTGTACCTCCTGTATTATAGCGAGAAGATGCTTTGGGATATCCCACCTTCAGATGTGTTTCCAATGCTTCTTTATGGTGTGCAGCATGAAAAAACATAAAATCAATATCGGGGGACCTGGGGCACCTATAAGACATGGAAGTTACTACTTTAAGCATCAACATTTCCCTGCCGACCACAATGAAGGTTATGTGAGAATGACTTCAGTGGGGAGTGGTTATGGAGAATACACCATTTATACTCTATGGGTAGTGGGTATGGAGAATGCAGCATTCAATTTCTGTCTCATGCAATAGTAAATTCATGTGGTCAAATTAGCATGGGTTTTGTAACCTCCTAAGGGGACATTACAAAAGAGAATGTGCTCTGCATGTAATGCCTTTAATTGAAACAAGACTGTTCTACTGCAACAGGACAGAGGTTTAGTACACCGCTAGACGAGGCAGTCCCAAGAGTCCACTGAGTCACCATCTCTTGCAGTTGCCAAGAAAGTGAAATAAGTTGACTCAGATGATGTAAAGGATGAGTCCTCCAGTAGCCCATTGACCCCATTTATGTGTCTTCTCACAACTGTGTGAAAGAGTGTCCGGGCCCTACATGAAGTCTGCTCTCAGGACAGGGGCCATACCAAGAGTTTCAGGCATTAACATGAAGCTCCTGGCGTAATGCTCTCAGCCTCAATCGGGCACTTAAAGGTCTTCCTCCACCGGATCAACCTTGAAAATAGCCTCACTCCCATAGCAAGGAACAGCCTCAAGATTGCCATGTCTTGTATAATGAGGCTCCCAGGAGAAAGGGCTGGTAGTCTATACCCATAGCTATTGAGACCTTTCACCTCCAAAAGGCACTTGTGATGCAAGAGAACTTGCAAAGCCAAGGCACTGAGCTTTGAAGCTGAGAGGATCACAACCATCCTCTGTAACTGGGGTGGACACTCAAATCTTACAAAGCCTCAAGTCTGATCACATCAAACCTTAGGCTGAGGAGGGAAAGAAGCTTGATAGTATTCAGAGACCTATTTACATTGACCCAGAAGCTGGCCCTATTGTAGCTAGTCCCTTCTGCAACGTACAGCCATCCCACTTAAAATGTAAGCACAGCTTTGAGGAGGCTATTTCATAGGAGCTTAGAGTCTTCCCCACTCCTAAAGAGAAAAGGCCACACACTATCCAGTCTAAATTGATTGGCGTCAAAACATCCACAATAAATAGGTTTCCACAAGCCTGTACTGTGTCAAAGCACTGTCCACTGTGCCTTCAAAAGCCAGCAGCAGCAAGTCAGACTAGTACGAAATCCCCGGGATGACTGTGTGAGTATGGTCCGCCAAAGCCAGTGTGACCACGGTGGGAGTATCTCTGCCAACAAGCTGTGACACACCATTTCGCCAGGCAAAGGCATAGATCGCACCCTTTTGTCATACATGCAAGCGTATGCAAGTACGTTGATATACTCGAAGATAGATAGTCATGGAAGCAGTATAAATAATAAAGGGATTTAATGCAGATACAGAGTAGAAGCTGAAATAAAATAAGAGAATACCACATACGTCTGATCCAGCACCTTGTTCTTGGTAATGTTTGTTGTGTGCAAACCATACAGCCTGGGACCTGTTATCTACTTGTCATACCTGACTCCTCCTCAACGCACAACTCATTCATGCCAGTGCCATAGCGGAGCTTGCTGATCAGTGGTCCAGCGGGGATTGCTGCGGTCGAAGAAAGCGATGCTGCCTACGGTAACACGCCAAAGGCAGAGAACTGAGCAGGTTTGAACAGCGAGGGCCGTGAGGGCTGGGGCATTGGCACCAGCGTCAGCTGCCACTTCTAGCCCCACCCCCTGCCTCTGCTACAAGCTGTTTCTTGGCTCTAACACCAGCTCCTAGGCTTCTGGCCCCTGGCCTCCCAGCTCCCAGCATTCAGGCCTCCTCCAGAACGAGCCAGGCAAGTGGTGACAACCGAGAGAGAGAAACTTTTTATGGGGGGAAAACAAAACCTTGCACCCACTACAACCCTCTGCAAAAAAAAGCCTGCATCGCATAGCAGGGTGCAGTGAATGACAAATAACAAGAAAGAAAAATAAATAGAGAAATGGGAAAAAAGGAAGCGGCCTGGTTAGGTTCCAGGTGCGCCTTGTAGGTTTTCCTCACAGTACCCCGCTCATTACACGCTCTGCTTTTGTGGACCGTGCATCCAACTCTACTGCCATCTTAGCTGTCTAATGGGCCTTGATGATTAAGATGGGGGTTTCTGGGGTGTGGTTTGGATGCCGAAGAAAATGGCGGCATAGGTCTCTTCCTCCTCCCGTGGCGTCAACTCTATTTGATTTTCTGATTTGATTTGATTTGTGGTTTTGTAAAGCGCTATTATGCCCTTAGGCGTCTTGGCCCTGTAGAAAAGACAGTTAAACCCGGTGCAATCTTGATGCTGGCACCAAATCCTGCAATCGGTGAGGGGCTACTATTACCTGGTTTTGGTGGCATCTCGCCGGTTCCAGTGACTGCTACGTGCTCGAGCACGGCGTACCCCGACACCCGGCCGGGCCCCGGTGTCGGATCAGCGACGAGGGAAGGCTCCGGAGCTTCCGCGGCTGCAGATGCACCAGGACTGCGCACTTACAGGAGACTGCCTGCGATCCCTGATGCCCCCAGAGCCTTCCAACAGTAAATGAACCTGGAAAGCGCGATTAATAGTAGATCACGACCTCGCCAACATCTACGTGTGCGGTATACACCTGTTACAACGCATTTGTTACAACGCACTACTGTTACAACGCGACTTTTACAACGCATACCATTACAACGCATTGCGCTGGGGGGCGCTCTAGGATAGGGAATAAGTATAATTTACTATCCAACACCTTCCCTAGGGTCCACGGGGACTGGAGTTAGAATAGTAAATTATACTTACCACTATCCAGCACCTCAAAGCGCTATGCGTTGTAATGGCATGCGTTGTAATGGTTGCGTTGTAACAGTAGGTAGTTGTAATAGTATGCGTTGTAACATGGTACATCCACGTGTGCATTATATAAAATGGCGGACGCACCCGATGTTTAAAGTGGAACGCACCTAGCCTTTGATCCACCATGTTCATCGCTACGCTGGCAAACCTGCTCACTGCATAATTTTACATGACTGCGCCCGATACCTAGGGCTTTTCCCTGAGGCTTATGTGCGTTGATTTATGGCCATCTGAACGGAGGAGCGCGCTGGGAGAGAAAATGGCTGGCGCTCTCAGTACCTGTATGAGGAGCACTGCAGCGTGCTAGAAGAGATAATGGTGGTCGCTCCTGGTATTTGAGGGTGTGTGAAGGAGGCCTACTAGAGCGTGTAGGAGGATACTGACGGCGCATTTGGTATCTGGAAGTGTATAAAAGCGGCTGACTGGAGGGTTTGAGGTGGATTGCAGGTGGCTCAGTGGAAGCTCTATGTATATGGGACAACTCATGATCATGACCGATGACAATGAAACAGCCCTACTTTTGGACTCATCGCTCATAATAAGGTGATATTAGCCTATGGCCCTGTACTGCGGTAGGAACAAATACACAACCAACTGACCCATTCTGCGATCATTCCCTGAGGGGAACATATGTAACTCTCTCGACACACCTTCAGGAGTACTACTTAGAGCGTTCAACACTAACACTAATCTATATGTTGATGATGAAGCAGGATTGAAATAGCGCTCAGAAGCCCTGTAGGTATCCCCGTGCTATGCGAGTCAGTCAGCCTTGAAATCAAAATGGTGCACGCACTAACCTCAGATGTCTAATGTGCAGGCTTGAGTATTAATTCAATCAATGGTGCTTATTAGACCTTCCTGATGCATTTCCTGCCACCTTGTGCCATCCATGTGCCTCTCATGTCTTCGGCCTCTCATGTCATATGCCACATCCTATGAGACCATATCGAGTCCCTGATACCTGTGATCATACTAATACATGCCTGTGATCCCTGGTCAGTACCCCAAGGCCCAGGTTAAGCGGATTTGCTAAAGTGACTGTATGCAAATTGTATTATATTGCGTTGTTTACTGACCTCAAGCTGGCAACCATCTGAAGCTGCTTATCTCCATCAAATTCATCAACTTCCGGGTCTGACTCTAAGACAGCGTGGTAGGAGTAAACCTTTTGTTATCACTGGGCTCCGCCTGGTGGTCTCAATTGTTGTCCATTCGTAGATCCTGTTCTCCAATTACTGTCGTGTAATATAGGGAGTGCAAATATCCTGATCCCTTACTGAGAACATCATGAGTGAGAAAGAAGCAAAAAACCTCAAGCGGCTCAAGGCAGATCCACCTACTCCTGTTTCACCTATCAAGGGAAGGAAGGACATCAACGACACAATGGACACAATACTGAGAAAATTAGCGGAGGTACATGACTTGGCGAAATCCATAAAAGAAGAAATTACAGCCATTAGGCAAGATATTAGAGACACCAACTCCAGACTAACCGAGGCGGAGGCAAGGTTAAGCCGTCTGGAAGACTGAGACAAAAGTCTGCAAATCCCTCAAGAACTTATCTCTAGCTTCGGACTCAATGTCAAGGAGGTTGGCTGAGCTTGAAGACCGGAATCGAAAGGGGAACCTACGCATCTTTGGCATACCTGAAAGCTCGGAAGAAGCCTTCAGCTCATGTATTTCCTTCTTGGAGTCCTGGTTCTCGCAAGCAACTAACCTAACCTTTCACCATCCGCTTCAATTTGACAGAGCTCACAGAGTTCCCGGTAGAGTCACTCCGACCCAAAAAGGCCCTAGGCCAATTGAATGCAAGCCCCTACGAAACCAGCACGTTGAGCAGATCTTATCCTTTATGCGTAAAAACAACCATATCCTATGGAAATCCAGCAAGACCTTCATTTTCCAGGATTACAGCAAGGAGACAGGTGATATAAGAAAGGGCTTTCTTGCTCTCCGTCCAAGACTACGCTCGCTAGGCCATCAATTTGGATTCGTGGGTCCAGCAAGGTTCCGAGTGGTCATCCAAGGCACACCTCAGGTTTTTATGGACCCTCAGAAGCTCAGACGATTCCTTGATGGTCCGGATGAAAGCTGTATGGACAAGACGACACCCGGCGCTTCAGCAATTGCCACATGAGTATCCTTTCATTTGTATCGGTTCTACTTTCTGATTAGCGCACTCCTAATAAGGCTTGTTCTTGTTTACTATGGCTGATTCACAGCTAGTTGTTTTATGTGGTAGAATCACCGCTACTTCTTGTTGTTATTTGTTGAGGTCAGCCGCCATATCATTGACTGTTTTACCTATGCAGGAACTGTTCCCTTTACACACTTGCCGTTTCACTGCTCCAGGAACTTTTGTGGATGCTAAGACTATATTCTCTGTTTTTGATAAATTAATTATCCTGTGAGGCTATGTACTGAGAAGATGCACTACCTTACTTATGTCATGATCTAATCCCGTTTAGGTTATACTAGCATATTGCTACAGTTATCTATGAACCCAATGCTTTGAATGTTGGTCCAGTTTCATACTCCATGATGGTTCTTGTTCATTACCATGAGGGGGAAGCTGTTTTCCCTCGTCACCATGCCTACTAAATTCGTTCAGGGTGGGGGGCGGATGGGTCTGGGCGGAGAGGGGGTAGGATTTTCATTTGGTTTTCTTTGTCATCATTACTTTCTGCTTCTTTAGGTCCGCCTGTTATTATTCTCAATGCTCAAGTACCGTTATATATTGTTACGTGGGCAGCATTTGCCTCATGTCCAATGGTTGTCCTGACTTTCATTTGTCTTCTAAGTCGTTTCAATATACTTCGAAACACATCTGGTTGGGCCGCAAGATCTGGCCTCTCTGTTTTAGGCAGCCCACAAGGCACCCAGGGGCAATTGATCATTTAAAGCTATCTGTTCTATGTCAACACAAACCTATACTCCACAAGTCACAATTTTAATCGTGCTCATGCATCCTGGTTGTACTGTTACCCAACTGGAAGCGTTCAATTAGGGGCGTCATTAATGGCAGTGTCGCTAACCTGACCTGGTTTGATCTTCCACTGCATCCTTATGTCGCACACTACAGTTAGTACACCCCTAGGTACCACTAGGGTGGACAACCTCAAAATAATTTTACTTAATGTCAAAGGTCTTAATCAACCGATTAAGCGGCAAAGATCCTGGACTATCTCCGAAGGCAAAAAGTAGACCTTGTCCTGTTACAGGAAACAAAGATTGACACAAAACAATTCAACACAATTAGAAATATATTCTACAGAGATGTGGTAGGTTCTGAAGCAATTGGCAAGAAAAATGGTGTCCTGACGCTGATAGTAAAAAAATCAAATGTTGAACTGGTATCTTTCACAGCTGACACTAATGGGAGGTGGGTCACAACTAAGTTGGTTAAAGATAACACGGAATTTTATGTCACAAATGTTTATGCCCCTAACACCAGCGAGCTGAGGTTCTGGAATGACCTTACTAAACAGATTGAAACTATTCCTGACTCGGCTGTGCATGTCCTGGCAGGAGACTTTAATTTACCCCTTGATCCGACTCTTGACAAGGACTCAAGGTGCACTTATCACTGTAATAAATCCCACAAAGCCTTTACTAACCTCTACGCACGCTTTAACTTAGTGGATTCTTGGCGGTTACAAAACCCTACGGGTAGAGAAAACACATTCTACTCGCCACCGCACGATTCGTATACTCGCATTGATTATCTCCTCATTATTCCCTATTTAGGTAAAATTCTGGAGACGTATGTCACTCGCTGCCTGAGTGCTTTTATTGAGAGCTCATCTTTTTTAGATGCCCAGCAAGCCGGTTTCCGGCCGCTCCATTCTACCGAGGCGGTCATTGTGGCTGTGATGGATACCTTGAGAAAGGGCGCTGACAATAACATCTCCCAGGCACTTGTCCTATTGGATTTGTCGGCGGCCTTTGACACGGTCGATCATGCAATATTGATCGACCGTGTCAATAATGCGGCATCCAGGGCGTAGCTCTCGATTGGGTCAGATCTTTTTTGGATAAGAGATCCCAGGCAGTGAACTTGTCTACCTTCCCTGCTTCTTACTCCCCCCCTATCTTGCGGAGTCCCACAGGGCTCCGCCCTATCTCCTTTGTTATTTAATCTTTACATGCAACCCCTAATAGCCTCTCTCCGCAAATCCTCGGCTACAATCTTTAATTATGCGGATGATCTGCAGCTAATTTTTTCTATTGACACTTTCCTATCCTCTTGCACTAGCTTCCAAACTACCATGCTTGATATATCGGAATGGATGTATCACAGTCAGCTTAAATTAAATCCCACTAAGACCGAGCTTGTGTTGGTAGGCGGGTCAGCCAACCCATGGAATGCCAGCTTTTGGCCTCCCTCACTAGGGTCTCCACCTTGCCCCGTCAACTCAGTGAAGAGCCTTGGCGTAGTCATTTCTGGTGATTTATCCATGAGGCCTCAGATAAATGCTGTCACGTCATCCTGCTATTTCCATCTGCGTAGGATACGCAAGATCAGTAGGTTCCTCACCAGAGATGCACTTATACTTGTCATGATGGCTCTAGTTACATCCAGAATGGACTATGCCAACACTCTGTAAGTGGGAATCCCTGCTTACCATCTCCACAGGTTGCAGCTGGTGCAAAATCAGGCAGCACGCCTAGTTCACCATCAGCCTAAACACCAGCACATTTCGCCGCTGTTGCGGAGCCTGCACTGGCTCCCGGTGGCTAAGCGTTGCGCCTTTAAACTTGGTTGTACGATATTCAAAGCTCTGTCTGATCAAGCTCCTGCCTTCATCTCTTCTAGTCTGAAGCGATATGTGCCCCTGAGAGAACTCCGCTCCACCTCACACTTCGAGTCATTCCTAAAATCAAACGCAAAAAGCACGGTGATCTCTGTTTTTCTTTTCTGGCCCCCAAAATCTGGAATTCCCTCCCGACTGCTTTCCGACACTGCCCTACCTATGATTGCTTTCGTAGGATGTTGAAAACCTTCCTCTTTCAGTCAGCGTTCGAGTAACTCCCGTTCCTGCCCTCTGCATTTGTTATGAGCGCCATGAAACCGTCTGGTGACCGAGCGTGGTACAAATAATTTTAACATAACATAACATACGAACAACAGCATTTCTAGAATAGAAGAGACAACAATAGAACCCAGGGTACTATCTGACCACTCTTGTATTTCACTGTCCATCTCCAATGTAAAACCGTCCATCCGTCAGTCCGTTTGGAGGCTAAATGACGAGGTATTGGACAAGGAGCAGCACAGGTCAGCCATAGAGACTGCAATCCAAACTTACCTAGAACATAATAATAGGAAGGGAGACACTTCAGACCTAACTCGTTGGGATGCTCTGAAGAGTACTATCAGGGGGGTAATCATCAAAATTAGATCAGCTGTAAATAAAGAACATAATAGGGCCCTGGAGGACTTAGAAAAAGAGATCTCCGCTCTAGAAAGCAAACACCTGATAGATAGGGACGATGCAAGACTGAATAAATTGGCCAATAAGCAATATGAATATAATAAAATAATAAGCAAAAGAGCGGGGGTCTGGTTAAACAGACGGAAGAGGTTCAAGCTTTGCGAATCGAACAAGGCGGGTAAGAGTTTAGCTTCATATTTAAAATTTAAAGTACAGAAAAACACGATAAACAGCATAAAAGACCACAATGGAGTGACATATTCAGACCCTGACAAGATTGCAGAAATATTTAAAGACTTTTACAACAATTTATATAACAAAAACGTAGAGATAGAAAATGCAAAAATTCAAGAATATCTTAGGGAGTGTGACCTAAGGTCCCTCTCTCACGACGAGCAATTAGACCTTAATAGCCCAATAACCATCCTGAAAATAGACAAAGCAATCAAATCATTAAAATGTGGGAAGGCCCCTGGGCCAGATGGGTTCAGTGCGAAATTTTATAAATGCTTCCCTTCTCTCCGCCACTCTTACATCTGTTCCAAGAATTCAACAACACTGGTGAAATCACGGGTACACTGTCTGAAGCCATCATTGCGGTGTTGCCTAAGGAAGGGAAGGGCCCAACACACCCCTAACAATTATAGGCCAATTTCCCTTATCAATTTAGATTGTAAGCTTTTTGCTACGATCTTGGCCAATCGCCTTCAAAAGATTCTACCCAAACCTATCCATCTCTTGCAGGTCGGCTTTTTAAAAAATAGACTTTCCAGTGACAATACCAGAATTGTAGCTCTTGTGTTAGAAAAGGCTAAACTTGCTAACACCCCCACGGTAGCGATAATGCTTGATGCAGAGAAGGCCTTTGATAAAGTAGATTGGAAGTGCCTGGAGGCGGTGCTAAATAAGTTTGGCCTAGGAAAGAACTTTACAAAAATGGTAATGTCCCTCTATTTCAGTCCTTCGGCTAGAGTCAGGGTGGGAGGGTCGTTCTCTTCATCCTTCCAACTTCAACAAGGAACTAGGCAGGGGTGCCCCCTCTCCCACTCATTATTTTTACTCTCAATTGAACTATTCTTATTCCACATAAGAAATAATGTTGTATTTCGGGAGTCCATGTTAACGACTGTTCGGTAAAACTTACTGCCTATGCGGACGATGTCTTAGTTGTCTCAGAGAAGGCTGAGGAAGCTATACCTGCCCTCATGTCCACAATTGAAAACTTTTCATGTGTATCAGGGTACAAATTAAACAAAGATAAAACCATAGTAAAACTTCTGAATAATGTGGGCAACAAAGAGGTTCTGGGTAACTCAGGCCTGACTTGGCAGCCAAACTGCTTCAAATATCTGGGGTTAGATTTTTACAAAGACTTAATTTCTACACTGCACATTAACGAAAATTTGACCTTCAAAAAAATCTCCAAACTACTAGATGGGTGGTCTCCTAAATACCTCTCATGGTGGGGCAGGGTCGAAACACTGAAAATGATGGTGACTCCTTTAACTAAATTACCTGGCCAGCATGTTGCCGATGACTTTCTCCTCTGACTTCTTGAATAAGATCGATAAGCTCTTTAGTACCTTCCTTTGTCAGGGGAAGAAGCCTAGAATATCTCTGACTAAGCTGCAGCTATCTAAGGAAAAAGGCGGTCTGGGTCTCCCCAACTTCAGGAATTACCAGACAGCATTCCTGTGCAAACAGGGAGCGAATTGGCTGACTCTGACTCCGGATTTCACTCCGTTATGGCTTGAGATAGAGATATCCTTCATCGACAACGTACCTCTACCTGCCTTACTCACTATGGATCTCCTCCACCTGCCTCACTCTGGATACATTCTCCTTAATACTAGGCGTGCCATTTTGAGATTAGAGCCGACACACAAATCAAACTTAAAAATCAAGAAGTCTAATTTGTTATCCCTGTGGCGGAATCCCTCCCTTAAATTTGAAGGAACATTTCTCCACTGGGAACCCTGGTCTAGGAAAGGTATCAACTTAGTAGGAGACCTCTATGAAGGAACACACCCTTTGCCTTTCCCTTCACTTAAGACTCTACACAATTTAACAACTATGGATTTGTATGATTTTCTGAAGTTGAAAGCCTTCCTCTCGACGTGATCCTTTAAGCCCTTTACCCCTTGGCTCATGACTAGGGTACCACAAATTATGGAAGCTGGCCATTTTGTTTCTAAAACATATAAACTCCTTCTCCCTCTCCCAAGGAAAACTACAAACAAAATGAACATAAATGGGAAACGGAACCCAATTCCACCGGCCGAACGTTCGACTGGGACAAAATATATAACACGGCCTTTTCGAATAAAATCTCCCCTATCCTAACCCAAACCAAATATATGTTACTAAATAGAACGTACTGGAATCCGGAAAGGCTTTTCAAACTTCACTTAAGAGAAAACCCGACATGCTGGAACTGTAACTCCGCTATCGGGGATCTTGCTCACATGCTTTTTCCTTGCCCCTCCTAACAGCTATATTGGGGTAAAATTTTTGATTGTATTGAACACATTTTTAATGTCAAACCAACTAGGGAATTTTCATACATCATACTGGGCGTCCTTGAACCGAAACTAGTTGACGATTA
This sequence comes from Lissotriton vulgaris, assembly GCF_964263255.1. Taxonomy (NCBI): domain Eukaryota; kingdom Metazoa; phylum Chordata; class Amphibia; order Caudata; family Salamandridae; genus Lissotriton; species Lissotriton vulgaris. Next base: position 748,626,687 of record NC_141687.1, on the reverse strand, counting down.
TGACCGTCAGCTGCTCGACCTCTTGCTAACCCTGGCCTGTAAAGTCATACTATGTAAATGGAAGAACTCCAAAGAAGTGTCCTTTAAAACTTGGCAAGGGGGGCTGACCTTCCTAAGAGGAGCTGATAACCCGGCGTTGCATTCCTCCCCTTGGCGCATATCCCACAAGAAACTTTGGAAATCCCTAGACGCCTCATCATTCTCATTCGATCCCCCTTGACATCCTACTCCTCCAGTGTTGTATGTATATCCATAGTGATGCCATTGACCTACCTTTAACCACACTACTGGTGACCATGTACTAATTTGTAATAATCTGTAATAATTAATTTCATACACTGCCATTTCCACATTGCCACTAATGGTGTTGAAATTAAATGTACCAACAGGTGCATCAGTATGAACATTTTGTATGAAACAATCAATTTGTTTGTAACAATCAATTGGTATGTATCTTACTGAGTCGGACCTATTTTGTTTTATATCATATGATTATATATTGTTGTTTTATTTTTTTTCTTCATGCAGTTCATGTTAATTTCCTTTCATGTACCTGTTATTTCTTTTGTGTATTTCCTTGCATATATTTTCTTTTCAATAAAAATGATTTGAATTTTAAAAAAAGATGGGGGTTTCTGACATGGCCCCTGCAGTTGGAGGCAGTGTAAGTAATATAAAGGAGTACCATCAGGGCTTCAGGTGCAAGAGGGTGAACGCCTCTTTTTGGAAAAACAGGCCCATGGTGAGAGTTAGAAGATAGCCCATAGAATTTTTCTACAATGGAAAGCTATGGTGAATGGCGGTGAGTGGACCAAGTGGATGCCACAGAGGAGAGACCAAATAAGGATGCTCACAATTCAAGAAGATGGCCCTGTCATTGACCTTTCTATGAGAGGTGAATCAGCAAAGACTAAGGGCCAGATGCATCAAAGGGTTTTATCCATTCTGTGTCTATGGGGAAATGTGTTTATGCATGTAGCCCTAATGAACCAACAAACCGGGAATGTGAATGCCTGTCTGCATTGACCAATACAAACATGGGAAGGTTATTTGAGCAAAAGGACAAGGCTATTTCCAGCTGCCAAAGTAATAGCGAACAGTCACTGTCAAAGGTCTATATAGAAGTAATGAGCCCCACAATAATCAGAAATATGCCAAAGATAAATATCGGGTCCACTGAAAAAACTGAAACATGCAGGAGCCAAAGAATAAGATACAGGACACTCCCAGAATATTTTTCAACTGTAGCAAAGGGGACATCCATCCCCCAGAAGGAGATCCCCCTCAAGGTTCAAAGGAGACTACATTTAAACGGTAACAGACACCAAAGAGATTCAAACAACAAATGTGGCAATAGATAACTATTTAACAGAAAGCCAGAAGATTGCAACCTCTCAAACAACTTTAACCCCTTTCAGTTGACCATCCTGCAGCCTAACTTACCTCACTCAGGAGCGGGAGTGGCCATGACAGGCAGGAGCCAGTCCATAGACCCTCAGAGTATACAAATCAACAGCAAGAAATAAAAAAGTCAATAACAGTCAAGGCGTAACTACACACATATGACATCAATGGTGACCAGTTGGGCACAGTTAACACTACACCTTTGAGCACAGGCCATATTGGAGACTTGGACTTGTCAAACTAACAAGAACAGGGAACAATTATTGTCCCCTATAAACATAACTCTTACTGCAGAAATCAACACCCTTACCTGGCAATGAAATAAATGTAATAATCCAAATGGATATAATTCAAACAATTCAAACAATAGCTTTAGCAATTGTGAAAACCTCAGCCAAATTAGACAACCTAGAAAAGGGGTTCTTGATCAGGGAGTGCCATTGTTCTGGAATTGTAGATAAATTAACAACACTCCCTGAAGTCCTGTTATCTATGATAAATGAGTTGAGGAACCTTAACTCGCATGGTCAGCAAAATCCAAACAATGAGACCACAAGATCAGTTGCAAAAGTCCTAATATCTTTAGAAGGTCATGCAGAACAACTTATAGTGGCGGGAAAAGAAAAGAATAGGACGCCACTCTAATTTCGATCAACTTAATCCAAACATACCCACTGCCAAAACAGAGCCTGAATTTATAAGTTCAAATCTGGCAAACCACAAAAAAACACACACAGAAAATTAAGCATCTATTTAAAAAAATAATTAACATTGGTTTAAACCAGGTGGAGGAGCCAAGCTGGTGACCTAGGTGGCCGCTTAGGCTCCCGGCTCAGCAGACCTTCTCATCCTGCTACAAGATCCTGCCAGTTATCCTGTGCCTATGCAACTCTCCCGGATAGATGAAACGAAATAACGCTACACCGAGTGACCCAGAAAGTTCCACCTGCTTCGAGAACGGAGAAACGTCGCCTTGAAGTTTGCGGCCTACATCAGCATTGAAGCCGGGGCCTCTAGTAAGAAAGCAGCCAGCTTCTAGTTGAACAACATCGGCCATAAGAGTTCGGGAAAAGCCGGTCCACCGGAATGGAAGTGAATTTTGTCTGATTTCAACATCATATATCTGTATGGATTAGCGCCGAAGTGGGGCACTTTAATGACACTGCGGGTGCGAGCGGAATAATTGGTTGTCGGAGCCCAGAATATAAAAGGCTTGGTACCGTCTAAACTGCGACCCGATGGTTTCTTCCATATTCTGAAGAAAGCTCCGCAATATCCTTGCATGCAGAGGGATTGGAACGTGTGTCTTTGCTTCTGATTCTACTGGGTCTATTTCGAAGGGCCCAAGGAGAGACAGTGAACGAAACGCGCGAAATGGTGCTCAATATCGGCCTTCGTGTAAATCAGACCCGATCCTCCGAGAGGTCTGGGAAAATTCGAATGGATGACCTGGGACGACATATCCTATCTAAGGGATCTCCGAGACCGGACCAGAATGTCCCCATCGAGGGGGACCAACTAGTGCTGACCAGGGTTGAACCTACGCTTGGGGCTATAATGGCGGCGATCGAGGGTCTTCATCTCTCCCTGTATTGGAAAGCCCAAGCCTTGGAGCACAAATTGGACGCCGTGGCTTTTGGATTGGGAAATGGTGACATAGCTTTTGTTGAGTTCAAAGACACTGTGGAAGTAACAACATCCACACCACCCGGACTGATGGCGGCCAGCAACCCCATAAAACAAGTGATGCAAAAGACCCTGGATTGCAAATTAGCTAATGCCCGTGTATTGGAGGTCCCGGTCATGTCCGTGCACACACTATTATTATCGACTGAGGGTAAATCGCACCAGTCAATGTATCTGATGACTCATGTGATGACTCAGGAGTGGCTCGACCGGGTAGCCCTTTCTCCCTTTCCGAACTCAGTGCACCTGGACTTTAAACAACATCTGTGGTTCTTATCGACACAGATGGGACTCAGTGACAATGAGACTGAGAGAGCCCAGCTATTTCCGGCTCGCTACTGTTCTTTCACATTTTTCAAGATGGTGGCTGTTCGGTTGAAGAACATTTGTGTACCTGATCGAGTGGGTCAAGGCTGAGAACGGCCTATAGTTTCAAGACTTTTATTCAAATGGTGGCAGGGTGGGATTCACTCTATAATGTTGGTACCGGGAGGCAGTGTAGGAGAGTAATGTATCCCCCGATTTTTGCTTGATAGTGAAATGATAATATATCCGTGATAGGGGGAGGCTTAGAACTAGCGGGGGGGAAGAGGCCGGGAGCCTGTACGAATGGCCCTCCTCCACTTACTTCTTTTAGTAATTGTAGATTAGATGGGGTCGACAGGCACACTGCTAGTTGGGGTCAGGCGTAAGCTTCATGCAGGGGTGCAGGGTGGGGGGTGGGGTGTTGCGTTTTTTAAATTTTATTTTCTTTCTTTACTTACTGGATATCCTGACTCTGTTTTCTGTATCAAGGTGCCAATGCGTGCTCTATTTTTTTGATTTTTTCATTTTTGCATACAAGTGTCTGTACTTTATCCTGTTTACGATTTTAGTATTGAGGGGCGCATTGATCATTGATATCCTGATTTTGTGGGTGGAAGGGCCTGTGGGCAGCACGCATTGATGTAGGCTAACTCAGCTAGTTTTATAATCCTGATTCGTCAAATGTGTGTTAAAGGGTGTGTCCTACCTCAACGGCTGCCGATATTGCGACCTTTCAATTGTTTGATTCCTTGTATGTTTTGGACTGCATTGCACTTGATACGCTCTTATTGTTTTTCTTTTTTCTTTTATAACAATAAAAAGATTTACAAAAAAAAACATTAGTTTAAACCTCAAAGCTAGGTGTGCACCGCATACTCCTCCCTCTTTTTTCACAAATTACAAGAAAACGCCTGACAAGGAAAGGATGAAGAAGAACGAGCTAAGGTTGCCTCAAAACTTGAATCAGCAAATAAATTGTCAGTGACGATAAAGTAAGCTGTCGCAGCGCGCAAAGAAAAGATTACAAAAACAACAGAAGGGCCAAAAGATCACACAAATCAGAAGAAGCTGGGGACACCCCCTGCATGCTTCCGCAGACTCAATAGCAAAGCCAACTACAAGTCAGGATGGGCCAATAAACATGAAGTCATATCCAATTTTTACAAAGATGTACAAGCAAAGTAAACCTTTTGCAGAAGGGAATATAACTGGAACTTCATATACTCACCAGCCACAACAGCAGGGACAACTTCAATGCGGCATGAGCTGTTTTGGAACCCAAAAAACTCTCTAAATGGGCAGGAAGTTGGACGCAGAGAGGGTCAGTACAGCCACCAGGAGGAACTTGCAAAGGGGATCCACAAATAACAGAAATTCGAATGAAAAGCCCCGCATATGAACCACCTAAAGAAAAATTCCACAAAGGAATGATGCACTCACAGACTGCGAGGGAAAATTTATCAAATTCTACCCACAAAAGCAGTGCATGGAAGACTGTATTTCCGCCTTTTTTATACAAATCAAAGGGTCGGCATGACACACTCAACCGGGCAAACCTACTAAGGCTCTTCCAACATATTCCTTCATTGACAAAGTGAAGATATGGTCTGTGTACAATTTACACCCAAAGAGAAAAATAACACACAAGAAGACACCATAGTGACATGGAAGAGTCATCGTACGTCAGAAGCAGTTCTAAAGGAAAAAGATAGCTTCGAAAATTGGGCATAACAATACATGAGTGAAGGCAAGAAAAATATCTTCACATGTTACTTCAGCCAATAAACACCATAAAACACTTAAAGAAAGCCAAGGAAAATTTGCAGACTGTATTTAGAGGAACTATAAAAACACAGTTATTTCAGTGCTATAATAACTAGAGTACCCAGGAAGGTACGATAAAAAATAGAACAGTAACAGATGAAGCACTTCAAAAAAACGAAAACAAGGGAGCACCAATACAGGACCAGCAGTGAGACAGTGTATGTCACTCCTCATTCCTGACACCAGGGTGGTCCCACAAGAATTGTGCAATCCCAAACAAATGAGGACGACAGAGATTGGAATTCAGCTCACCAACCAATCGAGTATAAAAATTGTTTCCTGGAATGTTGCTGGCATCCAAAGAGCCCTTAAACACAAATCGGCATGGAAGACATTACAAGAAGGTGACATTGTATGCCTACAAGATACCTGGGCAACAGAGCCCACGCATTTGGAAGGTTTTGCCGGCTTTCACAAACCAGCAACTAGACATCAACGATATGGTAGACTGTCTGGTGGTATTTAGACCTATACAAAGCACGCAAAAGAATTCCCAATATTGAAAGAAAAACAGTCAGAAATGCTGCTGGCATTTTTAGTAGGAGCAATAGAGGAAAAGAAAAGAATATCTTCATTGCGAATAATAAATGTATATGTCAATGCACTGGGTTAGGCAAAATTGGAGACAACAAGATCCATGATCGCCACAAGGTGATCATGGGCGACTTTAATCTCCACTATTTATGAAGGAAGAAAAGTGAAAAAATGCACAGAACAAGCACAGAATTTTATTTTAATGACTTTCTACAGAATTACAATTTCAAGAACTAAGTACCTACATCAAGCAGCAGAAACAAACTACCATTCTAGCATACTCCAGAGGCATTGAGGAATACTCATTACTTAGGATGATAAGATGGAATAAGCAGATGGCTGTCCTACTAACATCATGGAAATACGAACAAGAACACTCAAACGACCATCTTAGCACCGAACATACCATAGAAAACTGGGGAACATGGATCTCTGCCCTGAATACAGTCCTTTGGAGAGGAGCAAATAATACCTTCTAAATAAACCTTCCACCTGCTACGCAAACCTGGCAAGACAATATGCAATTAAGTGAATTAACCCAGAATCTAAAATAGGTAAAAAGGAATCCCCACAGTGCTGTCACACAAACCACCAAGCATAACTATAGAGAACTCAATACAGAGAACACAAATCTGATATGGTCCTTAAAACAGAAGAATCTAGAGAAAGAATGGATTAAGATCCATGATCTAACCATAAATCACTAACATCAGCAGTTCTGGCAATTTATTGCTCGGTTGGAAAATTATAAAGTGGAGCGACGCAACATGGCTAAGTCACGTAGCTAAAATCTACGTAAAAAACAAAGCAAGCATGGAGGAATGCCTAGTCTAGTCTAGGGCACAAATGGTGATGAGGAGCCCAGGTTAGAAGCCGGAGGTAAAGATCAAGACTGCTCTGCCGTTCATAAGAGGGGAATAACATCAGAAAAGACGGGGATCCCGGACTGAACGGGCTACCGGTAGGAATGTTCAGAGATGACCCGGCATACTGGGGAGGAGTCCTATCTACCCTATTGACTGAATGTCGATTGCAAGCTAACGTTCCAGAATCATGGAGTTGCTCACTGTTTCCATACATTTTTAAGAAAGGAAATAAAACAGAACCAAAAAACTATAGACTGATTGCCCTTTTGGACATCGAAGGGAAAGCTTATGTGCGCACCCTACTGGCAGAACGGAATAGGTGGATCGACGACAGAGAAATCTTCCCGCCATATCAAACCGGGTTTCGCAAAGGAGGGTCAACAATTGATAACATAGTGGCTGTTTCTTACTTGAGCCAGCAAGCCAATATCAAAAATAAAAAAAGTCTTTGCCTGCTTTTCTTGATTACTCTGCAAAATTCGATGGGGTCTCTCGACAGAAGCTTTGCAATAAGCAAATAAACTGGCAATTCCCAGCAGGCCTCTTGAACGCCATCATCTCCAAACACAGCAAAATCTGGATAAAAGTTAAATTAGCAGACAGCACACAAAAAAACAGGTGCTTTACTGACAGGGGCCTAAAACAGGGCTGCACTCTTGCCCCTACTCTCTTTAACTTATACACAACAGATTTAGGGAAGACACTTCAAAATGCCAACCTTGCAAGTCCCAAAACAGGCCTCCATACGTTTTAAATATTGCATTATATGCAGACGTCCTGGTAGTGATGGACCATACCAAAATCGGCCTATAAAGGAGTCTAAAAGCTCTCAACATCTATAACGAGACCAATGAATTGGTCATACATCCACATGAGACTAAAGTAATGATTTTTGGGCATTGAACAAAAAAACAGTACTCAAATGGAAAGTGGGCAATGAGACAATCTCCATTACAAAAACATATAACTATCTTGGAGCATGGCTTAGCGACTCTGGGAAAGCGACTTTTACATCTACATAAAATGAATTCAAATGCCCAGTCAATAATTTATGCTTTGTGCAATCTCCACAGGAAACTGCAGAGTCCAACGACAGTCCCAGTAAAAAGAGTCATACAATCCAAAATAAGGTCAATAGCGGGTTATGCACAGCAGGCATTCCCAGTCAAAATGGATAGCATATTTGAGAAAGCACAATGCCGGGCGTACAAACAAATAATTAAGCTACCAAAACACACTTGTAACAGCTTGATTCGCCTGGAGTTTGATTGATGCAACAAAACCAAGAATATTATTACCGAGTGTTGAAAGCTACAATTGTAAGCTTAAAGAACATGTCAAAGCCCATCCATGAAGGGGCAGCTAACCCTTGGAAAACTTGTCTGCCGAAAGCGGTGGAAACATCAGGCCTGCTAACACAGAACTTGGAGCAAGAGGGCTCAAGCTACAGCGGCAATGAAAACGCACTTAACAAACATATTCACCAATTGTCATGAGAAATAGACTTGACAAACTATACTGCTGGGGGAGGGCTCCCTAGGCTGATTACATCACACAAGGAGCATATAATACAGCCTTACTTGAGGCAAGCATTTGGGGAGGATGGTTCTAAAAAATATTCAATGGGCCAGGCTAGTGCCCCTACCAACTAAAGAACAAAAACCTAGATGGAAATCCCTGGCCACTATAACAAGGTGTAGAATGTGCAGTTCTAAAAAGGAGTCCCAGCTACATTTAGTTGTCCTAGCCTACTACAGCAACATCAGAAGATGCTAAAAACCAATGTGCCTATCTAAGGAGGTGTGGACAATGTTCTCCTGCACTACTCCAACCGATTTAGCTAAATTTGGGAAATATATGGCTGAGTTGCGCGTTAGGCTCTCTGAGAAAGAAGGTTCGGAAGACACCAGAAGAACCCGCAATAGCAAGCAACCAAACTGAAAATAGACTTGCTCTCTACTTTTAATATCAAAGTTTTATACGACACAAGGCACTTAGTCACTTTAAACTTGGCGGCGCCTAGACAATATGGTGGCGGATACTGATGTAATTTCTGTCTTACAATTATGTCGCATGATGGCCTTTGCCACAGAATTGGATATTAATTTCTAATTAATGCTGCTAAAACAACTACTCCTTTTAAGACAAATAAGTATTTTACACAATTTTACAACAGTAATCAGATAGAATTTGACTTATGTTTTTTCTTTACAGATGTAAGACGTATTGCAAATGGCTTTAAATAATTGTGCTGTAAAAGGTTTTTTTCATACATTCATTCATTCACGCTTTTTTCTCCCCTGACCGCCCAACACCTATTAAGGGAAGCGTGGGGTTATAACTACCCTAAAGTGATCAGGTAACATTAGATCAGTGAGTACTGTCCAACACTGTTACTGAATAGAATTTCATACCACTCCTCTTAATCTTTCACCCCACCACCATAACACCAGCAAAGATCATTGCAGGCTGTTGAGGACGTCAAGACACTTTTGTTTCAGAGGAGTTATAGAAGTTGTCCCATCACATCAAAGATAGTCTATTCATTATAGTTCCTAACTCCCAAAAAGCATGAAACATTTGTAGCCAGTTCTCGACCTCATAATGTTCAACTTGTACATTAGGCCCGATCATTTTGAAATGATGCTGCAAGACATCACTCCCCTGCTCTGGGTGGGAGACCGTAGGGCAAACCTCAATCTCAAGGACGCCTTCTTCCACATCACTCTGCACCAGTCTTACTGCCAGTACCCCAGATTTGGGGTCATGCAAAATAAACTGTTGGGACATGGTTGCATAGTGCTGGCCATGGCTTACTAAAATTGAGGACAAAGAGTCAACAAGTTCAAACTTGGATTAATTTAAATTTCCACTTTTGAAATGCGATGGATCATCCTTATTTTGCTCAGTAGGTTATATAGCACCTGTGAGGAAACTGGGTGTATTACAGGGTGTGGTTGTTTGTTGACCTCACTGTGTAATGCACTCACCACCCTCTTTAGGACCAATAGGTTTCATTTGTTAAACCCTCTAGCTCAACACTAGGTAGCTGTGATTCTGAACTGCAAGGCTTACACAAAGGAACACGTATAAAGCTTGTAAACATCACCAAAACAAATGAAGTAAAAATATACAAGGCACTCAAGAGATCTGACCCCAATTTTCAAGAATAGACTGTATTTTTAGACACCACAACCAAAAAGATCCATCGGCAGACTTCCGGAGATGTAGAGTTTACAAGGCAATTAAATATGCACTTTTTGTTCAGCTGTGAACAAGCATGGGGCACATGCAATGAATTTGGCATTTTTTTTTTGGAGCAAATTCTTTTCGCCAGCTGTGTTACTTTGGGTGTCCAACTCCGACAGGGAAGCCAGTGAGCGGGGCCAGTTAGGCCCTCTAGAACAGTTACCTCAGCAGGTGAAGCAGTCTTCAGTCAGTTCTAGTAACTTAAATCCTTTGCGGTAGGTTCCTACGGATGAGGTCCTCATGCAAGGGATACAGGATACTGAACATGCTCAAGGACGCTGTGGATTTGATGTGGTTAACGGGAGTCTTCCTGCAGCTACTCGGTCCAGGGATGGGGTGAGGCGGTCCTGACGATGGGGTCGATGTCCATTGAAATCCACTCAGTTCTGGCTGAAGTCCAGTCACCTGGTATCATGGTGACAACCAAATCTTTCCCTGGTCAATAGCTCATCTTTTGGATGATCAAGTTGCACTCTGGCAACCTAATGCATCAGGTTCTGGTAACTTGTGCTGCATAGTGGCAGTTTGCGGCAGAATGAAGATTCTGGGCTAACAACTTGCCTCAGCAGGCTTCTTCTGCTATTGTGACCCTGAACTGCGAACAGGAGCTCAGCCAACTGACCCTTGGCGTCTTTCTTAGGCTGGGCTCTGGAGACTGCGTCTCCATGAGGACACAGTAAGCACAGTCTCTTCTGCTTTGCTAGCCACCAATTCAGTTGGTGCAGTCGACACCAGTGTAGCCTCTCTTTGTTGGTTCCACGTTACAGCAGGGCAGTTGAGATCTGAGATTGGGGCCCTTTTTATGTTGAGTAAGTGCCCTCAGGTTGTATGTAATCTGAAGCCATCGGGCTACTAGGTCTGCTGCTTCCTAATGACCACTTCCTGGGAAGTGTGACATATGGCTATCCCAGGATGCACCATTCTGCCCACTCCCAACATGGCAGAACCCCTCTCTCGGTGTCCAGAGCTTCCTAACCCAACCCAGAGGTGTGGCTACCGAGGAGGCTTCACGCCAGAGAAACCTGTTTGCCAACTGGTTTCCTCTTTCCTGTCCCCAGTGCCAGCCTATCTACCTAGACAAAAGAGCAGCTCCTCTCCGAAGTGTTACTCAATTGCCCTTCAAAGGTGGCTTGTCCTTTGAAGCTTGCCTTTTGGGCCAACACCCATGTGGCTTTCTGCACGAGAGAGACCACACCTTTCTCCAGTGCAGGCTTCTTGGCTCCTTTTCTGGGAGTCCTTATTTCTTCGCCTCAGAGAAGAAAGCTGTTTCGGGGACAGGTTCCATGTGCAACTGTTCAGGGCACAAGAGACTAAAGGCAACAAAGTTGCTACTTTGTAAAAGTTGCTCACCACATCCAGCTACATCACTTTCGACTATAGAATCTAGTTGTGCTCAATATAACAAGTTGTTTGATAACTTGAGTATCAACTTTGGTCGCTACTTTCAGGCCCGTGAAATATGCTGCACCCTGTCTGAGGAGTCACTGCTTCATAGTACCAGGGGAGCCTTGGCTTCTTTTCTGTGGGCATAGACAAGGCTGGGCTAGCCGTTAATTACATACAGTAGGGGCTTTTAAGTAAGCTAGCTTATGCCAATATTTATACTACAATTCGACATGTACGTTTCAGGGTTAGGGCGCTCGCCCTAAGTTCTGATTAGCAGGCCTCAGTGCATGAGTCGATAAACCAGCATCATTAGTCCAAGAACGTGGGGTTGGCCGTACATAAAGAGTCTTTCCCTTACAGAGCCAACAAAGACACATGACCGCAGCATTTCTCACATACCTACTGGATCTATTTGAGTGCATGCTAACCATAATCAATGCCTTATGACATTGACATCTTCTGCTCACAAAAGCTTACCAACCCCACACATCGTCAACCTCCTTTTCTCTCAGATCTTCAGTCCTGTCCTATCAGACTAGCTCTTCTTATTTTAGTCAACCACATGCTCATCAATGTTTCTATTCCCTGCAGACAACCCCACAGCCTTTGGTCCATACGCTTAAAGATACTTAGTTCTCTTAAACTTTCTTCTATGATTCTCCTTGTGGTTCCAGCAACATTCTAATGAAATAATCCGTAGCAAACATGTTTGCCATAAAATGACGAAATGCCAAATGTCTGAAATGACAAACCAACCAATGGCACAAAAACTATTTCATGAAACAACAAAAAACAATAATGGCACTTGAGAAAACAGCCTCCACCTTAGCTGTTCCGCTAAGAATGAGAACTTTCCCAAACTAAAAAAGTGTATTTTTAATCCTGAATACTAAAGGCTGATAGTTTTAAACTTTCATGACATTAGTGAACTGCCAGCATTCCCCTCATCGCTGTCCAAAGTGACATCCTTTTTAGGGCTAACACAGCCTTTATTTCCTCTTTGCAGCCAGCATGTTTTGAGCAGCACCATATTCTGCAGATTCACTACTGTCTAGGAAGAGAACATTTACAGATTTATCTTTTAACTAACAATCATTGACTCACACAATCTGCAATGGAATGGTTGCCTAACTTTGTGGACTGTCTATCATGCCCATCATTAGTGCCTCCTTAAAAAGGGAGCAGTCTCGCACTAACTCAAACTTGTCCTGCCTAACCCTGTTGATGATCAATACAACATTAATCCAAAGTCCTTTAATCGTTGTAGACTGTTTTCTGACTTTTTTTGTCAATCTAGGTTCCTCAAGACTACTGAACACCAAACTATTGCCTCCCTGAAATCAGATTAACCACCTTCTCAACTTCTGTTCTGGGTTTAATCTTCTTAGCTACTTCTTTTCTAAGTTCAACCACTTGTGAGGAACTGAGACTTCTTCAATAGAAATCAGTGAGTCTGAGGTCTTTCCTGCTATTATCCTATTGCTCTTTGACCAGGTGTGTTACTTCTTGGGGGTATAGAAAATGATGTCACCATACTTGTAGTCTCTTCTGGTAGGGAGTAAGTATGGAGCGCGCTTTAATTGTTGCTGTTTTGAAGTTGTTTTGTTGTCTTTCTTATTGTTATTTTTGTCAATTTTTACTCTTGATAGACCAGCAATAAGACTTGATAGAAAAGTAATAAGATAGAATATAGAAGTATTTTTCTGTAACCCTATCATTTACTTATATTGCTTAAGTGTGGAGTTTAGGTTAAATTTAGACGTTGGAAAAAGGTTGACATTATCCGATCAAGAGACATAGGCTCTTAGATCTCAAATAAAAATTTGAGCCCATAAAATATAGTATAAGAGGTTATGATAGTAACTGTCTCTTGAGGCATGTTCTCCTTCCTACTATTAGGAATGTGAATAGGGGCGGCGTGGCTAGACATTGATGGTGTAGGAAGCACAGTTCGATGTTCCTGCTAGAGAAACCCCATCCAGTGCCATCCTGCAGATAGTGGCTGGCTCGAGGGGCATGAGTCCTCTGAGCCCTACTGTGGCCACTGACACCGGCAGCAGTAGCTGACATCTGGTGCAGAACAGAGGCTCCGGCAGAGAAATGCTGGAACTGTGCGGCTGCAGTCCCAAGATTGCGGCTGCAAATTGAAGAGCTGATTACGGGAAAAGCCTGACTGAGCCCAGCATGAAACTGTTGCTACTACCATCCTGCAACGGGGAGAATCCCCCAGATAATTGTGGAAGAGATACGACCGGCGATCCTGGTCAAATCTACCCTAGCCACGAGCTGAGACAGGCACGGGCACCTGGGAGCGGAGGTGAGGGCAGCAGGAGAATAACAAAAGAGGTGAGTGCGCTGCTGAGGTGCTGCTCCCCATAGGAGGCAAGCGATAAGGATCGATGCCTGTCTGCTGCCCTGGGCGAGATATTACAGTGAGATGGCTACCGTATGCAATAATGTTCCCTGCACAACTGTGGGTGGCAACATCAGTTGGGGTGCAATTCTTCCAAACCACTTCAAGAGGTATGGCGCTGACTCGATCGGCACCCACAGCCTGAAACTATATCACAAATCTCAGTAAAGACAATCTTGGCAGGCCAGATTGAAGTTCAGAAACAAAAACCACAGTAAAGCGTTTCCTTCCAGAGATGAAGCACAGCAAGAGTGCCAGAAAGTGATGGAAGTGATAGCATTGATGAGCAGCAGTGGGGCAAGCCTCCTATCTACAATGGAGGAAGAGGTCGCCCAAGACTCTGACCGCAGGCCCAGTTCATCTCGGAACAAGAGTACAGAGCTGCCTAATGTGATGCCTGGAACCTCCAGTGAAATTATCTGACGCAGCTATCATGTTGGTACAGTGGTGATGGACGATTGTTATAAATTACATAGTGAGCAACGACAGGAATGGAGAGAGAGATTATATTAATCCCCTGAGCCAGGAGATTCTTTCTTTCCTATTGATGCTAAATCGGGGAACCTGATGTGGCGCACCGAAAAGCCCCAACCTCCTGGTTAGTGTTGCACATGTTCCCTCAGGAGCAATGGTAATTTGACTGAATGTTTGGATGGGGGGGATGGGTTCGTTGCCTACTTGTCTGTTGGAGTTGTGATGAATGTTGTTTGTTTGTTAACTAGGAGAGTATGAGTTGTGACCCACTGGACCTCTTATCCCCACCCAAACAATGGATTGAGGTGCCACGTGGTAGAGTGGAAGTTAGAGGATTGTCGCAATTACTTGAACGTAACTTTGTGAGATGGCAACTCCTTTTACTTTCGAGCTCTGATCTTGGAACATTAGGGGGATGGACAAAATGATGAAGCAGTATAAAGTATTTTCCTATCTAAACAGAAGGGGAATCCACATTGCACTTTTGCAAGAAACACACCTAACAGCCAAGGGGCAGTATTGCAAAGAAGGTGGAGAGGTTAGGCCTATGACGCTACATATTCAGCCTGCGCAAGGTAAACACTGATTTGGATCTGAGCAGGAGGTACCTTTTCAGCACAGGGGAGATTTGATCGACCCAGCAGGTTGATATGTAGTAGTGATGGCCCGACTAGAGGGTCGCGATATAGCGATCATGAACGTATATGCCCGAAACGTATATCGGGGGGACATTTCCTGGCAGGCCCTTAGTCCCCAATCTGGTGGCCATCATGAGGCGAGACTTTGTGTATCGGACCCTAATGTTTACCTCTCCCACCCTACCTTGAGTGATTCACCAGCAACCTGAACATTTCTTCGCCGACTGGCAGACCAGATGGGGACTAATCAATACTTGGTCCCAGACTCACCCACACACACGGAACTATACTTTTTTTTCCTCAAGCCCACACAAATTGCATAATCTCCTGGACACGATCCTCTGCACCCCTGACGTTCACAGCTTAGTACAAGACCTAGAATACTTGGCCAGAACGATATCAGACCTTAACCTGGTCCTCCTCCAGCTGAACTGTGAGCATCCTAAACGATCTATCGCTACGTGGAGATGGAAACCTCAATCACTAGAAGACCCTATGTACCGAGAAGTGATCGGCCTATATAAGGCGATATTTTGAGGACAACAGTGGCACAGCGTCCGGGCACATACAGAGTGCTATCACACTGGCTCCCTCCTGACTCGGCTGGCTAACGGATTCTCTACTATAGTGGCTCTCAAGACTGAGGGAGGGACCTGGCTGTGTAGGCAAGGGGAGATTAGGGGAAACTAGGGAGATTAAACAATACTTAAACCACGATTATACCAGCTTTTACACAAGTATGTCTACACGCATTGCAGAGGCACTAACGGCTTTCCTAACACCATCACTTTTTCCTCACATCACCAGTGAAGAGGCAAGGGACTTGGTGGGGACATAACTCTGCAGGAAATATGTGCAGTGATAAAGGGTTTAGCACAGCTTGGAGTGTGATTTTTAAAATGGTGTATTGTAGCGCGTACAGTTAGGTCACTGATTTTTTGCCTGAACTAGGCTGCTACACACAGACCCAACAGCCAGAGTTTGCATGGGCAGACCATCTCTGAGTGCTATAAAGTAGGGTATGGGATAAGGCAGGGATGACCCCGTCACCCTTACTTTTGCATTGGACATGAAACCTCTAGCTAGCTATGTGAGGACAGCAGAAATATATCAGGGCCTACAAATTTGTGATCATCTCCAGCACATTGCCTTGTGTGCGGACAATCTCTTATTTTTCCTTCGAAACATGACTACAGTTGTTTGAGGTGCCAATGCCCTGTTAGAGGATTCTGGACTAAAGGTCAGTTGGTAAAAGTCAAGGCTGTTCCTGATGGTAGCCAATCGCAACCCCGTAAGGGTCTAGAGATGTTAGAATGGGAGCCCCGATGCCCCCATGTGGGTGTCAAAATCTTTCATGACCAGGTCGATCTCCTGGAAGGGACGGTAGGGATGGTTATTAGAGCACTCAGAACGAGCACTGATTTCTTGAAGACAGGCCCTTTATCGACAGAAGTTGCCTGTGAAGACCCATGACTCTGCTAGCAACACTGCTCCATGGTGGTAACTGGTGAGGATTAGAGGATTAGAAGACTGCTGGGACATCAAAAATTGGGTACTTGTTCTGTGCTGAAGAGCTCCTCCCATTTGAGAACTTCCTACTCCACAGCGCAGAGATGACTACCATTCTCATGCACTGGCGAACCGGCATGTCGGAACCACAGCCTCATAAAAGTAGTCAATATATTTTCGTCATCAGGCACAATCAAAACAGTCACATGCCTATACAGAGCTCTAAGTAAAGACATGCTTCAACCACTAGAAACCCTGAGGACACGTTGGGAGGAGGACCTGGGGATTCCCATCGCTAAAGGCGATTGGAGGACCCTCTTGGAAAGGGTACAAATATATCTAGGAACGTCTGATTCAAATTAATCAATTTGTATATCCTACACAGGGCATATTTAACTCCAGGGCGGATAATATACTTCAACACAGTTGGAGTGGCATCCCTGGGATGTGTGGGAGGTTCGGGTAGAGCTTATGCACATGCTGTGGAACTGTCCCCTGCTGACTGATTACTGGGTAGAAAAAAACTACAGTGGTTCCTCACATCACAAGAGAGGTTCCCTGCTCTCCGGGACATTGCATGCTGAGCTGGTTTCCGCGGAAATCCGAGACTAAGGTCACAGGTAGATTTCAGAATGTTGCCTTTATAACAGGGAAATCATCAGACATTGGAAGGTCCCAAGGGGCCCCTGTGCTGCCTCCTGGCATAGCGAACTTGAGA
This sequence comes from Lissotriton vulgaris, assembly GCF_964263255.1. Lineage (NCBI taxonomy): Eukaryota > Metazoa > Chordata > Amphibia > Caudata > Salamandridae > Lissotriton > Lissotriton vulgaris. Next base: position 748,609,680 of record NC_141687.1, on the reverse strand, counting down.
TATGTGCAGGATATCAGGTACTGTTGAGGGAAGCTAGATAGGACCGAGACTCGCCGGACCGAGCCCAAGCTTAGGAAGCACTGTGAATTGCTTGAGAGACCCAGACCTCCCATCATGACCGACGTCCTCAGGGGTAACACCAACTACAATCCCTCCCTAGAACTGTGTGTAAAAGCACAAACAGATTCCTTACACTAGGCACCACAATGACTCCACCACTGGATGAGCCCTCTGAGCCTTCCAAATATCTGAATGTAACGGCGGGTGATTATGAATTATACTTCACTACCTGATGTACAGATTTCTTTTCAGCACAACTCAGGGAGGGTGGGGAAGGGCGGGGAGTTTGGGGTATCCAGATACGAGATTTTGAGAAGTTAAACACATTTGGTGTGTAGGTAGGACTGTAATAATAATTGCTGTTATGCAGCTATGGCCTTACACATCTATCAATTATTAATTCAAATCCCTTGAATTACAAGGGGTCTCAAGGTGAAAAATGGATGTTACTTGTATTAAAGATGATTTTAAAGCGTCAAGCCAATGGTACAGTTTCAAACTGTGTTCCTCTTTAAACAGAGGTCAGCTTAGCGAGGGAAAGAATTTCCAAGTTAAAGTTTAAATGTATGAAGTGTGTTTAAAATTTCTTCTGTTACCGCTTAGTAGACAGTCCGTTATAAAATACACGAAGATCACACTCCGCGACTGGAAAAGAAGCGACTATTGTTTTCATACATACAAGTCTGGTGACTGAGCTTTGTAGGTCTGTAATGGGACAGTGGCACATTTCCGCATCAAGCCCTGACTATTGAAGGATGTGTGGAGCAAAATAAGATGTGCAATTACTGCATTAAAAAATCTTTTATGGTAATCAATTGTCAATCAATAAAATATGTATTCTGTATGTAAACAAACAGCCATAAAAGTATAAATAAGCAAAACAATAAAACAATAATTGACAACTGATAGTCGTGATATGCTAGTGGCACTTATTATTCTACAGCAAACAATAGCCATTGTATCGGAGCTAAGAGGCTTCATCTTGATCAGAGAAAGATAAAATACAACAAGCTATATTAAAATAGTTAAGAGCAATGAAATAGCATCACTGGAAAGATGCCAATAAAAACGTCCTAGGCACTCATGCATATAATGGTTCAACAGACTCTGAGAGGGATTTTTAAAAAAGCCTCAAAGGTCTGATATGTGCTGAAGCAACTATCAAACCTAATAACTGTGACTTCCAAAGTGCCATGAACAAGGAAGGCACTCTATTATGCCTTAACAGAGTAACACACATTTACAAATACAAAATTACAAACTACATTCATACTATATTATCCCTGACTAGCGCCTTGAGACCCTTGCGCGTATGTAGTGCTCTTTACAAATGATTGATTGATGGATTGACTAGGAGTCAAGCTGCAGCCTGACCCTTACCTCCCATTATTAAAAAAGTGGAAACTAAGAAGATATCTTCCCTTTCAAGCTGCTGTAAAAAAATAGTGCTTCTGCAAGATAGACTTGATAAATTGAACCCTTCCCTATGCATAAAAATGGCAAAAGAACGTAAGGTGCAGGGTAGTCTGAGTAGTAATAGCATCACAAGTGCATGGGCATAGAGTGATAGCCCAATGATTTAAAGAAAACCTCACAGGGAGGAAACTCGTATGATGATCCTTCACCTTCAACATAAATGGTTGCATTCGGGGACTAGGATGAAGTCTCATGTATGCCCGAGCTGAGGACTAAGGCTGCGTCCCTTGATGCCACTCCTCGTCAAGCTGAGTAATTCACAGATCTCTAAACTGACACTTGCTCAGCGCTTCCAATCTGCCCGTCTCTTCAAATAGTTCCCTCCCATTAAGTTTATGGGTGATATCCTTAATGCTCTTAATCCACAGATTTTTAATCAAGTGAAACAAGGCCAAACAGTCCCTGATTAGATCCCTATTTAAGGTCAAGGCCGCGTTTGTTTATACCTGTAGCCACAACATGAGTGAACGTATGGATAAAATGTCTTTTAAATAGTGAAGCCCTGTTTCAATATGGCAGATGCATGCAGGATTGCTCCGCGATAATAGAAAAAGTCTATTCAGAAATTAATTCTCAACTCGAAGCACCTCCACATTCTCATGCCCCCATATCCCAGCACCATATATGGCAGCCGATAAGCAGTTAGCCATATAGATGGAAATCATATGGTTGATAGGTTTTTGCCTAAGTTTGGAGGCAAAGCCGAGTATTGCACTAACAGATCTGGATACCATGTCCAGTCATTTGGGGTTTCCATTAGCCCTCGTCAATAAATATGACTCCATGATAAGAAAAATTAGAGCAGGTGTTAATTCCCTTTCCAAAATAAACTGGGGGGCTTACCTCTCTTACTGCCATAAATCATGACATGGGTTTTAGTCCTGTTAACATGTAAATCAAGGGCAGCCATGAACATTTCAAATTTGTCCAAAAGGTCCTGTAAAGCCCTCGGGGTACGACCCATCAGGACGGTGCCATTGGCGTATAATAGCGCCGGTCTTGCGCGAAGACCAGTATGGGGCATGTCCCTGCAACCATACCCTTTTGAGATGGTTAGTATAAAGGGTAAAAAGAAAGGAGGCAATGACACCCCACTGTCTTTCGGGCTCTGCCAGTCCTGAAGGCAATAGAACGTTGTCCTGAAACCCAAACACAACAGATGCAGAGGAATCCCTATAGATGTCCTTTAAAAGATTAATCATGGAACTGTCCATGCCTTGCTCTTCCAGGATCGCCCATAATTTCTTATGGGAGACGCGATCTAAGGTGTTGGACAGATCTATGAAACCCAGATGCAGATGTCTCCCCTTAACAACTGTATATTTACCAGTGAGTAGCGCCAAGTTAAGGTACTGGTCCTCTTTACCCATACCTTGGTGAAAACCAAACTGAAGATCAGAAAGGATACCCTTTTGTTTTGCTCAATCTTCCAGAGGGGCCAAAACCACAGGTCCCAAAACCTTTAACAATAAGTCGAGCAGTGATATGGGACGGTAACACGAGACATCCGCCCTATTCCCCTTTTTAAAAACTGGTACAATTAAAGAGCTGAACAAGGTAGGAATGTTACCCTCAACTCCGGTTGCCCGAAGAACATTAGTCAACCAAGGAGCCCACAAATCAACATTAGTCTTGTACAGATGAAGAGGAACTCCATCTTTCGACTAGCACTACTAACAATAGCGAGCCTCACCTCCTCCACCGTGGTAATAAATGAACTGTGATCCACAAGGGCCATTGAGGTAACTTTAGCCCTTTTGTCCCATGTGTACTGAGGCATGCAGATCTTACTGAATGAGGCCACCCAATCTGAATCTGGGATAGCAGCTTTCTGACAAGGATCAGGCTTCCCCTTCAGGAGTGGCTGATTTATAATCTGCCAAAACATATATTATTGGTCTGAGCAGCTTCCTCTAGCCCTTCTCAGGCTTGAGTCTGGAGTTCTCTCTTCCTTGCACCATTTTATACTCCTTCCTGCACTTGGCAATATCTATTCTGGATTTAGGATGTCTTTTTGTTACGGCAATTATATTTTTATATGCAGTGGTGCAATGCTGGCTAAACCACCCATGAGGAGATTTCTGCTCTTGATTTAGAGATCTCTGTAAAGCATTACTAAGTGATAAATCAACTTAATAAAAGCTCTCTTAATGTCTACAGTGTCACCTTCCTGATCTAGGCAAACATTAAAGTCTGCCAGGTGACTTTGCACGAAGATGGTAAGAAAGGCATCCGAGCAAACTCTGTCCCACCTAAGCCTAACCCTGTTTCTTTGAAAACCACACAAGACCATTTAGGCCCATCACAAGCCAGGACATTATACCTACATTAAGCACATTATTAAACCAATTGACTATTACTAATCTCATGCCATCGTTCAACTCCAGTTAGATTAACTGGAAAAAAGGATCACCCATCCTACACACACACACCTTAGCTTTAAGCAGAAAGGATATGTAAAAGGAGAGATCCCCATTGGGCTTCCTGCTTGGAACAGAGATGTTGGCAGGTGTAAGTAATATTCCAACATGTGATCTGGATGCAATGACCAGGCTTCTTGAAAACATAGGCTATTAAAGTTTACCCCAAACTCTTGCCACATAGAGGTAGACAACTTACTATGCCAGCTATTTTCCAACACCATACCTAGAGATAATTATTTTCACAACTCAACCCCTCTTCAGCCTGGTAAATTGACTGCTTCCTCCCTTGCCAAGCGAACGCTACAGTGCCAGGTTTTCACCCTCGTCAGGGTGGAGATACCTTCCTGTATCCCAGAATTTAGTTAAGAATTACTGGTGAGCAGTGTGTTGTTCCTCTCCTGTCAATCTACACTGTCCTCCGAGGCTAGCAGGGAAAAGCGGCTGCTAAGATGTAACGATCGCTTCCAGTCCCTGGACTCTGAGACCTCCAACCTCTCCTGGTGTTAATGGAGCAGCATGAGCCTTATTAAAGAAAAAAAGGCCTAGGGGGACTACCTCAGTGCCAATGGGAAATGATGTTTTTCGATTCTGCATGGAGGTAAACGATTTAGTAAAACTAGCTGAACTAAAATTGATCACAATATAATCTCCACTGCAAGTTTTTGCATCCTTGCCCACCCACCCTACTCCTTGAACCATGCGGATTCCTGTAAACAGTGAGTCGACAATGGCCCTTTGATGACCCAGCCAGTGCACAACTTTATTTCGCAATTGCTCCGGACTTTACGACTAGTTTGGGAATATTAATTAAAACTGCAATGAAAAGTATTGCTTGAGGGGGCAGGTCCAAAGTTACCACCTTTACTCATGAATAGGTCACTATATCCTACAGGCCGCTGGGGGGTGAAAGTTACATGCCTTTGCATGACTCTGGTCTAGTAATAGGAGGAAGGGGTGTTGCACTTAACTGAGGTGGCCCATTCAACTGAAACTATATTGGACAAGACTGACCTGGTCCTAAGTTACTCAGGGAGGGCGTCTGCTGTGGCCTGGACAATTTCAGCAGAAGATTGAAATTCATTCTTAAGCTCATTATAATTGTGTGTGATTGCGGAGGCTAAAATATTCTGTTTCTCCTAGCTTCCAATGCCTCCAACGCAGTGAGTCTATCCGTAATAGCCCCTAAGGCCTTGACCAACCTCCACTCCATAGCCTGTAACAAACGTTCCAAAGTGACCAATAGAAGTGAATGCAGGGCCCCAACATTGCCCTTGAGTACAGTACTTGCATTAATGAAAGATTCCTGGCCCAATTTTAGTGCTGCTATGGGATATGGTGTGATTTGCCTCGATCAGCCCTATTCTTTTTAATCTTTATCTGCAGCCCCTGATCCCCATGATCAAATCCTTCGGCATAGATCTGATAAACTACGCCGATGACACACAATTGGTGTTCTCCTTAGAAGGAAGACAGGCGGTGACCATGGAGACCTTCCAGAACTGCATGAACAAGGTGTCCAGGTGGTTGACAATAAACTCCCTTCAATTTAATGAGGGGAAGACAGAGGTTGTCTACTGTTCGTCAGCCAAGCCGAGTCAACAACCCTCCCATGAGATTAGGCTCGCGCCGGGAGCAGAACCTTGCATCCCAGTTAAGACCGTGCGCAATCTAGGGGTACTGTTTGATGCGGATCTCCAAATGACCTCTCAGACCAATAAAACCATCAGTGTCTGTTATGGATTGTTGAAGGCACTCAGACAGATTCTGCCCCTCCTGCCTAACGAATCTAGACCACTAGTAGTTAGGAGTGTGATTCTGGCCAGACTGGACTATTGTAACTCTTTATATCTAGGGGCCCCCCTATATATCCTACAGGGGCTCCAGAGGGTCCAGTCTATAGCGGCCAAGCTGGCACTCAAAAGACCTTGCAGTTCTTCCACTACGTCGGCGCTAAGAGATCTACACTGGTTGCCAATCGGGAGTAGAGTTGCCTTCAAGTCCCTATGTATCGTGTACAGAGCCTTGCACAACACAGGACCTATCCCTCTACAGGAAAGGCTCTCCTGGTATAGTCCTTCCAGGTCCCTGCGCTCTGCTAGCCAGAGTCTGGCAGCTACTACCAGGATCAGGAGAACGAGGATGGGAGGCAGAGCGTTCTGTACCTCTGCCTCTAGGCTGTGGAACGAGCTTCCCCAGAACATCAGACAGATCGACACCCTACTGGGTTTCCGAAAGAGCCTGAAAACCTGGCTGTTCGGGGGGGGGGGGGGCACCCCTCGGCAAACTGCTTTGTGTCTCCCACCTCCTATTAAACTGGAGCGTTGCTTGGTGTCTCCCGCCTCTTCCTGTAGGCAAGGCTCTCTGGGTATGTAGTCTGGACCCTGCTGCTAGCGTTCTGCGCTGCTAGTTAAAAATGCTCATTTCCAAGCTCCCGACTGGCATGCTGCTTGGTGCCTTCTGCCTCTACTTGGAGGCAAGGCTTTCTGGGGTATGTAGTCCGGCCCCTGCTGCTAGCATCAGATAGTCTCATATTTCAATTACGGCACAAGTCCTAAAAATCCGAAGTGGTTGGGACTAACCTAGGGGCCGATTATGATAGCGGATAATCTGCATCCGGATTAACCGCTGCGGACTAAGAAAAGACCCCCCGCCAGATTAGGATGGCTGGGGCATCTTTTTTCCGTCCGCCGCTTTTCCTCCGCGGTCGCCTTCTGACAGCGGCGGAAAAGCTCTAACATGGCTGGCGGTGTCTATCAGACACCGCCAGCCATATTAGGATGGCGGCGCTCCTATGCCTTTCCATGGCGGCATTTCTGCCGTGGAAAGGCATACAGTGTTTTCTTTGGGAGCCCGTTGCGGGCCCCTAGGGGTGAAGGGGGGGGGGAGAGTGGGAGCTGCACATGGGGGGTACCTATGGTACCCCCCTGCCTTTGCGTGCACGTAGTGGCAGGCACCACGCGGTGCCTGTCGCTTCGTGCATGCAAAGGTAAACATGCATTTTTTAACATTGCGGCGTGTGCTGCTTCAAGCAGCACCCGCCGCAATGTTAAAAATACAGAATGTGACCGCCAGGGTGGCGGTCACATCCTAATTCGCACGGAGGGACTGCCGCTGCCCCTGCGGACGGTCCCTCCTCCTCTGGGGTGGCGGACGGACGCAGGTCCGTCCGCCATTCTAATAGGCCCCCTAGTTAGTCAGTATGCAAGTGACATCACGGCACGCAACATCACCGCGCATGATATTATGGGGCACCTGACATCACAGGAATTGACATCATAGAAAGTGGCATCACAAGCCACAACTTTACGTGAAGTAGTATCACAAGAAGTGACATCAGATCTAAAGCCCTCATATATATGTTTAACAGGTCTGTCATGTTTATGTTTGAGTGCATTGCGAGGATAAATAGCACTGTGAGCTTTGGAAGATGATATGTGACTTCTACACCTTGCAAACCCCCAGTTTTATGTGCCATATTCTGTACATTCATTTACAAACTTATATAATTTATTTTACCTAATATTTTATTTCATATGCATGTGTTGATGTAAAGCGCTCCGACACCCTGCATTGGAATGAGTAGGGCTGTACGAAAAAAATAGTGGTACTTACATTTTTTCAATGCCTCTTCAAGGGAAGTAAGCTCTATATAAATCCAGTTTGCTTTGTGTAAATACTGGGAAAGACCAACACATCTCACATTCTTACGGTGTATGCATATCTCCTAAACCGACTCAACCAAGTGAAAAGCTGCCTCTTTAAAGTATGTGTGAAGTTCTCTCTTCCCACTCGCCCCAAGAGTAAAACTGAAATTTTATGGGAATCTGATTTGCAACGTACTCTCCATATACACACCTGGAACTCGATTTGGACACGTATACATCACACTTCCTGCAATGCTTATACCACTCAAACTCTTTATTATTTTTATCAAAGGTTATTTTTAACCACATTATCTATTACAAAGTTCAGTTCTGACCTATCCCCCAACTGTTGGTCCTGTAAAAACATTCCTGGCACATGCTTACTCTTTTTTCCTCTGCCCTAACATTTCCCTTTTCTGGACAGATATATGTAAATTAATTACCTCCATTTGCTCCATCAACTTTCCCTTTGATATCTACTACATAATTTTGGGTAGTAATTCCATGCACTGGTTTGGTGCTCTCAGCATGGGCTCCTTTGTGGATCTGTTACTTGCCACTGCATTTGAGGTTCTTTTTTTTTGGGAAAATCTTTTTATTAGTAAAGTAGGTAAGGACCAATACAGTATAGCCGACATAGTTAAAAGTTTCACATCGTGGTGTCCCCACATATCAATAGTGTTTAATGCAATGATCAGACATTTTCTTTTTATATATTCCAACTATTTCATACTAAACTCCCCAACCCCTACCCTCCCTCCCCCGGCACTTTTTTTTAATCACATTCGATAGTTGCAGTACATGACTCTACTTAACACAGCTGATTCACAGTTATTGACTCAACACAGACCTTTCGGGGACTATGTACAGCATGGTATGCATAAGATCTCCGTTCTCTGCACCTAAAACTGGTCTCTCCCATCGGAGTGTAAGACGGCGCCAACTGTAGGGGAAGCTTCATGCATTTCGAGCATAACACTGTACATCCTAACCGGGAGTAGATGATGAATCAGATGCAATGTCCCCACCCGCCTCGAAAGCCCCAAGTGTAGTATTCCAATCCAGGGACATTAGGGTCTTCCTGAGTCCCCTACGCTCTTCGCGCCTCAATGTCTCGCCCTCTGCCTTTCCCCAACGCACCACTTCTGCTCTCGATACCTCAGGGTCCGGCGGCCTAGCCGACTTCCAGCGCATTGTTATTGTGCGTTTCGCAAGCTGCAGAGCTAGATCAGTAAATCGTGTAGCTACGCTTTTTTTACGCTCCATAGGCCCCAGCCCTAATATGGCATATTCTATAGTGGTGTATGGCTTTGAAGGAGCCAATTTAAATAGAGCCTCCTGGATCGTCTTCCAGTAGTACCCTAGTTTTGGGCAGTCCCAAATCATATGTTTTAATCGCACATCATCCGCACTGCATCGGGGGCAAGTGTTAGCTGTGTTGGGGAACATTGTGTGTAAGCGGTGGGGTGTTAGGTACGCCCTATGCAGGACCATAAGTTGAATGAATTTAAATTTCGGGTTCCTGGACACTTTCTTCGGGAATTTGAGGATTCGCCCCCATTCCTTGTCCCTTACCGGTCTCCCTATATCTTCTTCTCATTTTTCTCGCAGAGGCTGTAACGAGGTCGCCCTCCCCGCTCTTATACCATTCGTTATCCATTTTGTCAGGTGGCTGCCCGATCCCATGAAGTACTGCATTGTGAGCTGCGGGTTCGTAAGTGGCTCCACCCCGTCTGGTGTCCATGTCTTCGCTATGTATCGACGCACCTCAGCATGTAAGAGAAACATTCCTCCCGGGGTCTGGTGCGTGACACGAAAGTCTTCAAAAGACATTACTTGGCCATCTGCAAACAGATCTCCCACCTGTGTCACGCCCGCCTCATGCCATGTAGCGAGTGTTTGGTTCAAGTGCGGTCCCGATCCCAGCAGAGGTATTGTGGGGGCATAGGAGGACGCAGGGGACGTGTACTTCACCGCCTTCCTCCAGTAGGTAATCGCGAGTCGAAGCAGGGGGGGCGTCGATCTAGGAACCTCCGACCTAGGTAGTAACAGGGTGTGGATGCTCCCTCTTGACCAGTCCGCCTCTGACATGCCAATTTCGTGCAGGTTGCGCCCTGCCAGCCAGTAGGCCAGCCACTGTAGTTGACAAGCATAGTTGTATGCCTGGAAGTCCGGGACCCCCATACCGCCCGTCGCAGTGGTGAGCTGCAGTTTGGACAGGCTGACACGTCTCCGTCCCGCTCCCCACACTAATTCCGTTAGGATTGTATTTAACATCTTGAACATTATAGCAGGGTCCATGAATGGCATGCTCGTGAAGTAGTAAATTAGGCGGGGTAGCACTACCATCTTAGAGATGGCCACTCTGCCCGCCACTGACAATGGCAAGGCGGTCCAGAATTGTACCTGTGATTTCAGCGCTGTGGTCGCCCTTCCCAGGTTTCCATCTATCATATCCTTCGCCCCTCTATATATCTGTATCCCCAGGTACCGGAAGGTTGTCTCCGCCACCTGAAAATTGTGAGGCGCAAAGGACAGTTGGGTAGTCGCTCCAGCGGCCCTGCAGCAGAACCCATAAGACTTAGGCTCGCTAATGGTGAGACCCGACAATGCACGGAAGTCCTCGAAGATTTCGGGGATGGGACCCAGGTCCCCCCTCAGGTCCCGTAAGTATAGAATGATATCGTCTTCATATGCCGACACCACATCAACTGTTCCGGCTCTATCTATTCCCCGATGGTGTGCCAATCTACGAAGTTTACAGAGTAAAGGCTCAAGCGCCAGTATAAACAAGAGCGGGGACAGCGGGCATCCTTGTCTGGTCCCCTTCGCTATGTTCAGTTGTGCCGATATGCACCTATTGCGTACCCGGGCTGTCGGTTGGGTATACAACAGTTTGACCCAGGCAACATACTCGGGTGGTATCCCAAACTTTGCAAACGTCGCAAACATTAAGTCCCATCAAAGGGGGTCAAATGCCTGCTTCAGGTCTTGAGAAATGCAGCCCTCCGTCCCTTCTCGCGCCTGTTCGCATAGCATGAGTTGGCTGAGCCTCCGCAGGCTCATGGCCGTACTCCTGCCAGGTACGAATCCGCACTGGTCTGGGTGTATTAGTTGTGGGATGTGTTGTGCCAGACTCGTCGCTAGGATCTTGCTCAGTATTTTATAATCCATATTTAGTAAGGACAGGGGTCTGTAGTTGGCTAAGTGCATTCCGTCCCTACCCGGTTTCAGAAGTGAGACTATCAGCGCCTGTAGGGACGACCGTGGCAGTCTCTGTGTTTGCAGCGCTTCTTGGTACACTATATGTAGGCGTGGGGCAAGGAGGTCGATATAGGCCCCATAGAACTCGGCTGGGAGGCCGTCAGTCCCAGGGGTTTTATTCCGAGGGAGCGTGCGTATGGCCTGCCGAACCTCTGCAACTGTGATAGGGCGTGTCAGGTCCTCCCCTTGGTGGTCCTCAAGTCTTGGCAATTCGAGCCCTGACATAAACTCCTCGAAAGCCGTTTCGGAAAGCTGTCGGTGTGGGCCATACAGCGTCTCATAATAGTCCCTAAAGGCAGTGTTAATGTCTATTTGTGTCGTGGCTGGGGATCCCCCTTGGTCAGTAACCTCTAGTATGGGCATGTGTGCTGGGACATCTCGCACTATACGGGCCAGTAAGGGACCCGATCTTTCTGCCTGTGCGTGTTGCCTGCATATGTACTCCCTATAACCTAGCACACGCAGCTCCTCCAGGAGTTCAGCGTGTTGTATGTGCGCCTCCTGTAATGGCGTGAAGGGCACGTTTGTTCCTGCAGCCTCACTTTCCAGCATGGCCAGGCGGCCCTCCACCTCCCGGAGCCTTTCTAATACATTAAGTCTCATGCCCACTCGTGTGCCCATCGCCTCTCCTCTGATTGACACCTTAAAGGCGTCCCATTCTACTTGCCGGGAGCTAGCAGTACCAGTGTTTGTGCTGAAGTAATTTGTAATAGCATCTGCAAGCGATTTCTTAAAGACAGTGTCTTCCAGTAATTCCGTGGGTATGCGCCATGTCGGTATAGGCGTCGGGACTCTACCCCACTGCAATGTGACTTCCACTGGGTTATGGTCGGAGAGGGTCTTACCCATATGTTCCGCTGTGGTAACCTCCCCTAGCAATGGTTTGGCACAGAAGACTCGGTCTATCCTAGTGCGTAGCCTGGGGCGGGGAGTAGAAAGAGTATTCTCTGTTTAACAAGTGTTTGCAGCGCCATATGTCAGCTAAGTCCCATCCCTCTGCCCACTGCGCAAGGGCGTCCGCCTGCCTCCTACTTTCAGTGGCTTGTAGAGGTGGGTGCGACCTGTCTAGTGATATATCCAAGACTGCATTAAAATCCCCACCTATAATCCACTGGTATTCTGCTCAGTCTGCCAACACTCCATTTATGCTAGTTAAAAAATATGATTGGCCTGAGTTCGGCGCATACACACTGCCAATCACAACAGGGGAACCATCCAGCAATCCACGGACAAATACGTATCTACCCTCTATGTCCAGTCTCTTTTCCACTATCTTAAATGGCACTGAGTTCCTGAACCATATAGCCGCCCCTCTTGAGAACACAGAATAAGAGGTAGCAAACAGCTGTCCCTTCCATTTTTTGAGCAGTTTTACGCTCTCCGCACTGTTCAGATGAGTTTCCTGGAGGCAAACTATCATGACATTTCTCCGGTTAAGCTGTGCCAAAAGTCTGTCTCTTGTGGATGGACCCCATACCCCTTACAATCCAGGTGCATAGTTTGTAGGTGTTAAGAGTCCCCATTTCTGTCTGTGATAGGTGTGTCCATCAGGCTTTGTGCCAGTAAGGCCTTGTGTAATGTGTGCAATGATCCAAGTCCCTTCAAAACGTGTAACCCCCTAACTTTAAGGTTCCCAAGTGAAAAAGCCTGATGTCCAAACCTTATTGCCCAACGTGGGCAAGAGTTAAACCAGAACATGTCTATACGTTGGGGGGGTGGTGTCCACGTACACCTGCCCAGGACCAGTCGGTGGTACTACTGCGTGCCCTAAGCTAGAGTGTCCCCATTCCCTGTCAACTCACTCTTGCCCCTGCGTGAATCTCATACATTACCAACTGGAGTCTTCTGAAGACACACTCAGAATTTGTTTGCCACTTGTGCCGTGATTTTGGGAAAGAGCTGTAAGCTATCCGCAGAGCCCGACACCTCCGTGGGTGTGTCCGAGTTGCTTCCCAGGGCCGATTTGCCTCTTGTGTCGTGTGCGGCCGGCGCAGCCTTCGTCAGCTGGACCACCTTCGCCTTCTTTCCGGATTGCTCCGACATTGACCCACTGCGTGCCGCCGACTCTTTCGCATGTTCTTCTCCCGTGTCAGTCCGTTGGTGATCCTCCTGATGTGAAGGCCCCCCACTTTGGTCCTCTTCAAACGGGTCCTGTGTATTCGGCGGTGTCAGAGCCACCTCCATCCACTCTGCTGAGTTTGAGTTTGAGTTTAAAGCATTTATAGAGCGCACGTTCACCTGGCGGTTTCATGGCGCTGTGGTGTACTGAACCTAGAAGGACAGGAAGATCAGGAGGGAAGCAAGGCAAAAGGCAGTTTATAATGGGAAGGCTTGTGAGAAAAGGAAAGTTTTTAGCTCCTTTCGGAAGTGTGCATATTGAGTGGAAGATCTGAGTTGGGCGGGGAGAGAGTTCCAAAAGGCAGGGGCGAGTGTGGAAAATTTCGTGCCCCCCCCCCACTTTTTTCGCCTTCAGCGGGGAACTGTCAACAATTGTTGGGAAGATGAGCGCAGTTCCCTGACGGGGGCGTAGGCTTTGATTTCCGAGGAGATGAAAGCGGGGGCTGCGCCGACCCGGGCCTGAAAAGTGATACATCCCATCTTGAACTGAGCTCGCTCTCGGATGGGAAGCCAGTGCAAGGACTTGAGGAGCGGAGTGACGTGGTGGAATTTGGCCAGGTTATGAACCAGGCGGGCAGCCTGGTTTTGGACCAGCTGTAATCGGCGCATGCTGTAAGCCGGCATGCCACAGTATAAAGCGAGAGATTACCATTGCCAGGACAATGAGTTTTAAGGCAGAGAAAGAAAAGAAATTGGAAACTTTGCGGATGGTGCGGTGTGAAAGAAAAGAAAAGGACACCACTAGGCTGACCTGGGAGTGTAAAGTGAGTTGGTCGTTCAGCTTAATCCCAAGTGTTTTCACAGAGGAAGATGGAGAAGGGGGGGGGCCCAGGGAGGGGGGCCAGAAGAGAGAGGTCCAGGGACTGGAGCAACCACCTGTCAAAACCAGCTCAGTTTTGTCTGGGTTTAACTTCAGGTGGTTGTAATTCATCCAGTCCCGGATGAAGATCATAACAGACTGGAATTTAACCATGGACTCTGGGGATGGGGACAAAGTAAAAATAAGCTGAAGGTCATCCGCATAGTTATATACGGAGACCTCCATTTGCTGAAGGGCAAAAATGAGAGGGGCAATGTACTAGTTAAATAAAAGAGGGGAAAGGGAGGAGCCTTGAGGAACCCCACATTGTACTTTCCGGAGGTCTGCCGAGAAATCACCCAGGCGGACTGCCTGGGTGCGGTCCCTCAGGAAGGAGGACAGCCAGACCAAGGCCGAGCCTCCAACCCCCGCCGCCCTGACACGAGAGAGTAAGATGGAATAGTCAACCGTATCAAAGGCGGCGGAGAGGTCGAGGAGGGCCAGGGCCTGGGGGTGGTTAGTGTCCATGCCCTGTCTGAGGTTGTCGAGGACCGATAGTACCACGGACTCCGTGGAGTGTGCAGGGCGGAAACCAGCCTGACGGGGGGCTAACACCCCGTTCTCCTTCACATAGGTACTGAGCGTTCTGGTCACATGGTGCTCCAATACCTTCCCCAGAAAGGGCAGTAATGAGATGGGGCGGTAGTTGACAAGAGCGGAGGGGTCAGCGCCAGTTTTTTGAGGATGGGGAAAATGATGGCCGATTTTAAGAGGTTGAATAACAATGCCCTGGGACAGTGAACTGTTGAGAAATTTAAGAGTGGGCTGCACACAAGCCGAGTAGATGTGCCTGAGGATGTGGGCAGGACAGGGGTCTAGAGGGGAGCCTGATTTGACCATAGGGAGGATGGAGAGAAAAGCCTCTTCTGTCAGAAGGGGGAAGGAGTCAAGGCGTGCCCCGACTGACGGACATTGGGGGTCGACAAGGAAGGGGGGGGGGAAATGTTTGCTTTTATGTTTGAGATTTTGTCCAGAAAATAAGTGTTGAGGGAGTCGCACAAGTCCTGGGAAGGGGAGGGTTTGAGGGTAGCTCTGTCAGAGTAGGCGAGGTCATGAACAATGGAGAAAATTTCTCTAGGCTGATTTTCGGCAGCCAGGATTGTTGTGGAGAAATAAGCCGTCTTAGTAGCCAAAATAGATTTTTTGTATTGAGACAGGAGGATGGTATACTGGGTTTTAAGGTTGGGGCAGTACTCTCGCCTGCTGCCTCCTCAGGGGTGTCAAAAAAATGTGACTTGTTTTCATATATCACTGCATTTGAGGTTATCACTTCCAACTGAAAGGATGCTTCCAAAGTCACTTTTTCTGCTTGGTGGAATCTTCTCTGTTCCCATCATAGGCTTGATAGAGCCTCTGCAACTACCTTTCAGCAACTCCTATGAAAAGAAGCCTTCTGGTCTCCACTTCCCAATTATTTAACTTCTACTGCAAGACAATACCTTTTGTTTTTCAACCGCCATGAGTATAGTGTTAAACCCTTTTTACAATGTTGTTATTTGATTGCTATTATTTTGCGATCTGAGATTGTATATTGTTTATTATTGGATATCTTTATTTAAAATATTTGGTAAGGATGTTGACTTTCTGTTTTTCATATACTCTTTTCTTTCTTTTTCCCTCTATTTTTCTTTCTTTCCTATAAAACCTAAAATGTTAAACTGTTATGGCACATAACTATTTAATTGCTCTCAACCTTAGTTTTTATTTTTTGATAAAATCTGCTACATTAAGTTTTCACCTTTCCTTCACCATATACATTTTTTGATACCTGCTGCACTTCTTTTATGACTGTTAATATATTATTGTACCCTGTTCCTTATTTGCTTCAATTAAGCTTTTTGAACTAAAAATAAATTAGGTGTGAAGTGCTAACAGGGTGTGAGCCTTCATTTCCCATCCGCTTCATTTGCATCAGGTGGAAGGTTTCTGACTGCTCCCAGCCAAGAGACTCAAACAAAAGGTGGCCTGATAACCCCTCAAATTCGGCCATTCTTATGGGCCCAGCAGGAATCTTAAATAAGAAAGCCCCATGCCATCCCCGCCTGCTCATTGTTGCTTGTTGCAGATGGAAAGCAGACAATGTGCAGGCGCTGCTGAAAGTGTCCCGGTGTTTGGAAATTCCACCGGGAGGAGTTGAGCACATTATTCAGTGGGGTCAAATTCTTGGCAGGGTGGACAGCGTTCACCCTGTGAAAAAAGTGGGTGGACCCCGACCACCCGCATGTACTCCCGATCCGTGCCCTGTTTCAAACTTTAAGTCTGTGTTGAAGTTTCATGTTTCAATATGTCCGCCAATCATCCATGAGTTCATTGCAGAAGTCTACAGTGACAAGCCCTGTAAGCTGCCTGGTAAAATGAGTTCTGTCTGGCCCTCCTCCTTAGTGACATGTTACTTGCTTTTCTTCCTTAATGAGTGGTAGATAAAGGATGAGCTGAGAGCAGATCTCGCACACTCACTCTCGTTGAGTAAGTGAATAATGGCTGATGTTTCAAAGTCGGTGTTTAGGACATGCCTGTGAGTTAATGGTAATATATGTATATTTCTTGAGGGTTTTTTTTGTTTCCCATGTCACTTTGGTTTTTATTTTCCAATACTGTATTTCTTAATCCTTTCCTTTCCGCAGTAAGTTAACTGCACATGTTTGTTTTGATCAGGCACTAAAGTATGAAATATACTTGAACAACGCATTAGTAAGATTTCTTCTGAGTCGTGCCTTGGGAAACATCCGGATAGCACACTATTTGTACTGGTAAGAATTCCTTCACTCTTTTTCGCTGTTGATGTGCAAACTGTTACATAGACAAAGTTGAAACCTGAATGGCAAATTTAATAATCTGGAAACCTGCACCAAAATATTAGGTCAATATACATTCTCCAGTACTATTTCTCACACTTTGTGTTTGGTATTCGATCACACATTGTCCCTCCTATTCCTGTCTGCAATTTACAGAAATCTTTTGGTGGTAGGCAAATTACTTTTTACAGCCTAGCATCTTCCACTGCTGGTAGCAGTGGTAACCAAATAAATGGTAATGCAATTTTAAAATGCAAATAAGCAGCAAACAGAGATAAGGAGGGTTAGTTTATCCGAACATTAAATGGATAACCCACTCTAACTCCTATTAGAGTGCTCTGGGGCTATGTGCGAGATTTATTGCACCCAATAAAATCTAACTGCAGGGATCAAACCTTATCGGGTGCATACAGTTTGGCGCTTCCCCACCAAGATCCACAGTTCCCAATATTTACTAGACCTCTTTACCTCAGTAAATTTCCACAGGCTTGACCTGAAAAATGTATTGGGGACAAATTACGGGTTTATGATGTTTGCCAAAAAGCGTATAATTCCTGTATGTGCGAGAACAAGAGTTATACCACATATGTGGATTGATTAAAGCACTTGCTATTGGAAATTCAACATTTTAAAATTCTACATGCCACTCAGTGCTGTATATACACGCACACCTATTTTTTAAATAATCTTCCCAGTACGGTTCCCAAAACACCATTATGTTATGTATGTAAGTTGTAGTCGGGTACCAATAATGTTAATGGAATTGTCCTAGATGTGTTTGCTCAAAGTCTGTGCAGTGCAATCATAAACCTTTGCACTGCACACACAACCAGGTAATGAAGGAGTTAAATAGCACTGTTATCATACATTCTTAATTTCTGTCCAAAAGAAATTGAAGAAAACTTCAGATTTCTGTAGTGACATAGGGTTTCTAAATTGTCTACTGGAAGGAATAGATTCTTCTTTGAAGTTACTTGACTTTCAGTTTTATAAGCATGTTTTTTTTCTTCAGAAAATCAGTGTTGTAGCAGAGATGTTTGCTTGATTTTTGCAGATTTTCTGCATGGTAATCATTAGTGAATTTGAGAACCAGTCCTGATAGTCTGCGGTTATGTTGCTAAATATGCGTTTTGGTATGCCTGAACCCCAACTTTTGTTTTGGCTTCCGGAGATATCAATCCCCCTCTGAGTCCGAGTCACTGTCTTCAGAATCCGATAGAGGATCACAAGTTTCTCCTCTGTATTTGTTCCATGCACCCCACACTTTTTCCCACTTTTGTGGGCACCCTCTGTTACGGCATACTGCCCTTTCAGCTATCATGGCTGCATCCATATCTTTACTCCATTGCGCCAGGGTTGGCACCTCTGCGCCCCCCCCATTTCTGCGCTATATTTCTCTTTGCCACCATCATGCCCAAGGTAGCCCAGCTTTGTCCCAAATGTGTAAGGTCATTAGGTTCCCATATGTTTAAGAGGCACCGCCTGGGCTCAGGTAGCAGCGACACCTCCACCACCTGCGAGATCGTTCTCACCACCTGTGTCCAATAATCCATTATTCCGGGACAATCCCATATAGTATGAAAAAAGGTTCCTTCTTCCCCACAGCCTCTCAGGCAATAGGGATGGGCAATTTTTACTATCGTATGTAGGGTGTGTCTGGTTTAGTAGGAGCGGTGTAGTTTACGTAGTTGTACCAGTCGGAGTCGCAAAGGGATACCCACCTCCCTTAGGGACGCCAGTGCTTCCTATCATTCTGTGTCATCGATGTCTGCAAGGTCATGCACCCACTTCTCCCTCAGTGTTCTCGTTGGATTAGGGAAGTTATTTACAAGCTTACAGTAAGTTAAAGAGGTAGCTCTTTTCGGAATATATTCTGTCAATAATCTATCTTCCCTTGGGGATGCCTCCGGGACCTCACAGCCAGCAGTTAACGCCCGCACCAGAGCGTGTCATATCTGCGTATATCTAAACAATTCCGAAGGGGCCAGTTAATACTGTAGTTTTTAGCTTTCAAAGGTTACCACGTCTTCCTTCTGCAACATATCTCTGACCGTTGATATCCCAATATCATCCCAACGGTCAAAGCCCTTAGTGTGTCTGAGGTTTCCTAACCGTTTTGAGTCCCATAGCGAGGAAAGCCGGGTTATCACTCCCTGCCATCCTGATCTCGTCTGAGCTGCGTGCCACAACTCTAGGGTGTGTCGCAGCAGGCCAAACTTTGTCTGTGCTAATTTTTTATTATATAGGGGGGCCAACATGTCTCTCACACCCAACTGCGCCCTATCTGCTTGTAATGCCGGGTCTGACTGCGTGAGGTGCATCCACTGATTCACCACTTTTAGTTGTGCTGCCCCATAATAAAGTTTAACGTCTGGAAGTGTTATCCTACCATCATACCAACTACGTACCACCTTGGTTTGCGCAATACTTATTGCCCCACAGTAGACTGGAGACTTGAGCAGCAATAGCCTTGAAGTAGGAGAGTGTCACTAGATATGGTGTATTTTCCAGAATATATAGGAATCGCGGTAGGGCCATCATTTTAAAAAGAGCTGCCCTCCACAACAACGTCAGCGGCAATGTTTCCCAGTGATTTATGTCTTTTGAGACGCTCTAGTGGAGGTTGCAAATAGTTTTTATAGAATTCCCCTGGGTCTGCTGTGAAGTGAACTCCTAGGTACTTAAACGTGCTGTCTACTATTGTAAATGGGCAATTGTTGGGGAGCCGTGGTGGTGGGCCGTGTAGCACATACAAAAGAGACTTGGACCAGTTAAGGGTGTATCCAGATGCCCGACCATAAATTGTACATATTTCCAATAGACTAATTATTGAATGTCTGGGTTGGGTGAAATATAACAGGATATCGTTGGCATAGAGGGACATACGGTCCTCCCACATAGCGGTCCATCTAAGGCCTTTTATCAGAGGGTCCCACTGCAACCACACTGCCAGCGGTTCCAGCACTAGCGCAAATAGTAGTGGTGACAAAGGACAGCCCTGACGCGTACCTCTCTCCAGTAAGAAGTCCTCAGAGATGTGACCGTTAGCAGCGACATGCGCTAGCGGTTTGGTATAGAGCAACTGAACCCAAAAACAGAATTTCAGTCCAAACCCCAAATGACGGAGTACTGCAAAGAGAAATATCCAATGTATTGTATCGTATGCCATTTGCGCTTCCAGAGACAGCACCACTGCTGGCTTCTTTAGATACGCAGAGCGAGCAAGCACCCCGTGCAACCTTCGTAGGTTGAGCGCTGTGCCTCTGCCAGGTGTATGAGCTTTGTTGGGTGTGGTGTGAGTCTGATCGCTAGCACCTTTGCAAGGATTTTGGCATCTGCATTTATGAGAAAAATAGGCCTATATGATGCGCAGTCTTCCGATGACTTTCCCGGCTTTATGATCGCCACTATGGTGGCTGTGCGTTGGTCTGGTGGAAGTTCTCCCACCTGCAGACTCTGTGTACATTTGTAGCAGATGTGGTTTTATGTAGTCTGACATCTTTTTGTAAAATTCAATAGGTATACCATTGGGACCTATCGCTTTGCCTGATTGGAGTGCCCTGATAGCTGTCTTTACTTCTTCTTCTTCCATGAGGTCAGCCTCTAATCCCTGCGATTCTTTGGGTGTCAATGTGGGCATGGCCACGCCCTTGATATAGGTCAGCGCTTCATCGACATCTGTTGCAGAGTTTGATGAGTATATCGTCTGGAAGTGGTGTGCCAGTTCTCGCACTATACTTTGTGGGTCAGTCAAGGGTTGCCCCTCCCCCGTGGCGATCTGTGATATCCATCTATCCTTTGATTCCTTTTTGTCCAGCCATGCCAGCAATTTCCCTGCTTTGTAGCTGACCTCATATATTTTGCGGTGCGTGTGTGCCAATTGCTGTCTAGTTAGTTCTGTCAGGTGTGCCTTGTGGCGCTGTTGTGCAATATGCAACTGGTGTGTGGCTTCAGGGGTTGGGTCTATAGTGTGTCCTGAGTCAGCAGCTGCCAATGCAGTCTCTAATGTCTGCAGTTCCAGCTGTCCTTCACGTTTGTGAGCAGTGATGGAAGCTATGGCCTGTCCTCTAAGGACTGTCTTAAACGCTTCCCAGAGAGTGACCGGTGAAACAACCGAGCCCACATTGTCCTGAAAGTATTATTTTGTAGTCTTGCGGAGTTCTCTCCCGATCTTCCGAATTTGAAGATAACCGGGGCGTATCGGGTATGTCCGGAGTCGCTTCTGTCGATGACAGGGGTATCTGAGCAAAAGTGGGGAGTGGTCAGAGATACCCCGCAGTCTAATTTCTATTATGTCGATCTGTTGGAGGCTATCTAACGAGCCTATAAAGTAATCTATCCTTGTGAGAGTATTATGCACATTACAATAATATGTGTACTGACGTTCAACAGGGTGGTGTCTTCTCCACATATCAACCATTCCCATTGCCTCCAGGAAACTGGAAAGTCTGGATGGGCCAGCAGCATCCGCCCTATGTGGGAATCTATCTATAGCATCCTGGATGATCGCATTAAAGTCCCCACCCAGGAGCAGTTCCCCTCCCGGGAGTATAAGCAAAAATGCACTCAGCTCCGGAAAGGCCACCGCATGCAGTGCTGGAGGAATATAAACTGAAACTATATTAAGGGGTCTTCCCTCCCATTGTGCGTGTATGGCAGCACATCGCCCTGAGCCATCAGACCTAACCTCGTTTATTATCAGAGGGCATTGTTACTTCACTAATATACCTACTTGCCACCCGGAAACACCACCAGCTGATCCGCGCCGCCAAGAAAACAGCATTCAAGGACCGGTTGGACAACAACGCACACAACTGCAAGGAACTCTTCAACATCGTGAAAGAGCTTTCCAACCCCAGCGCAGGAAACAACGACATCACCCCATCGCAAGACCTCTGCAACTCCCTCGCCTCATACTTCCACAACAAGATCACGGACATACACAGCAGTTTCAACAACCAACCAACGCACACCATGACCGACCAACCACCCCCCCCCCCCCCCCACCACCACCCTCCACGCCTGGACCCCGATCAGCACCGAAGACACCATCCGCACGATGAACTCCATCCACTCCGGATCACCGACCGACCCCTGCCCTCACCACGTCTTCAACAGGGCCGACGCTGTCATCGCACCCCACCTGCGAGACATCATCAACACCGCCTTCGACACCGCCATCTTCCCTGAGAGCTGGAAACACGCCGAACTCAGCGCTCTACTCAAGAAACCAACAGCGGACCCCACCGACCTCAAGAATTACCGCCCCATCTCGCTTCTCCCGTTTCCAGCCAAAGTCATCGAGAAGACCGTCAACAAGCAGATGGCCGCCTTCCTCGAGACGAACGGATCCCTCGACCCCTCACAGTCCGGCTTCCGAGCCAAACACAGCACCGAGACCGCCCTCATCGCCGCCACCGATGACATCCGAGCCCTGATGGACAATGGAGAAACAGCGGCCCTCATCCTCCTAGACCTCTCCGCGGCATTCGACACGGTCTGCCACCGCACCCTAGTACGGCGCCTCAGCAACATCGGAATCCAGGACAAGGCGCTGGAATGGATCATCTCCTTCCTCGACGGAAGAACACAGAGAGTCCGCCTACCACCGTACAAGTCAGAGGCCTCCGAAGTCATCTGCGGCGTCCCCCAAGGATCATCCCTGAGCCCCACCCTCTTCAACGTCTACATGAGTCCCCTCGCGGCCATCGTACGCAAACACAACCTCAGCATAATCTCCTACGCCGACGACACCCAGCTGATCCTCTCCCTGACCAACGACCCCGCCGCCGCCAGAGCCAACCTGCACGAAGGGATGAAAGAGGTAGCCGAGTGGATGACGACCAGCCGCCTGAAACTGAACTCGGACAAGACGGAGGTCCTCATCCTGGGCTCCTCACCCCTCCGCCTGGGACGACTCCTGGTGGCCTCCCGCCCTGGGCACCGCACCCAAACCGACAGACCATGCACGAAACCTGGGCTTCATCCTGGACTCCTCCCTCTCCATGACCAGGCAAGTCAACAACGTCTCCTCGGCGTGCTTCAACATCCTACGCATGCTACGGAAGATCTTCTGGTGGATCCCCACAGAGACCAGGAAGACCGTCACCCAGGCCCTCGTCACCAGCCGACTGGACTACGGTAACGCCCTCTACGCCGGTACCACCGCCAAGCTCCAGAAGAGACTCCAGCGGATCCAAAACGCCTCAGCCAGACTCATCCTCGACATCCCACGATCCAGCCACATCTCCGGACATCTGAGAGACCTTCACTGGCTCCCCGTCAACAAGAGAATCACCTTCCGCCTCCTCACCCACGCACACAAAGCCCTACACGACCAAGGCCCGAGCTACCTCAACAGCCGAGTCAACTTCTACGCTCCCAAACGCCACCTCCGATCAGCCAACCACGCCCTCGCCGCCGTCCCCCGCATACGAAGAGCGACTACAGGAGGAAGGTCCTTCTCCTACCTAGCCGCCAAGACCTGGAACTCCCTCCCGTCCGACCTGCGCCTGACCCAAGACCACCTCTCCTTCAGGAAGAAGCTGAAGACCTGGCTGTTCGAGCAGTAGCGGCACCCCCCCCCCCCCCCCCCCCCCCCAGCGCCTTGAGACCCTACGGGTATGTAGCGCGCTCTATAAGTGTCACTGATTGATTGATTGATTGACTCCCCTGGAGTTCGACGTAAATTCGGAGTGCACTATCATCTTATATCCCCATCTGTCTAGTGCTTTGGTGGATGTGCCTGTAAGATGTGTTTCCTGCAGGAGCACTACTGCCGGGCCCTCCCTTCTGATGCTTTGTAAGACTAGGCCACGTTTGATTTTATCACCTAGCCCAAGCACGTTCCAGGTGAGTATTGAGAGGAATGGTGTTGTGGTGTTGGAGTGTCCCACAGAGTCAGTCCTTAGTCCGTCTTCGATTTTCATGGCATAGCAAGTTAGGGATACATGTGGAGTGTTTTGAATTGCTACTGGACTGTGTCTGCGATCTTGTGAGTGTTACATAACCAGCCCCGGTCAGAACCATGATCTACATTAAATACAAAAATCGTACAAAAAATCCCTGCCCCCCCCCCCCATCACTCCTCCCTGCCTTGCGGACACAGAACTGCCCGCCTCCCCAACTTAGCAGAGTGCTTAGAACCCCAAAACTGTAACAGTACTTGCATGCACCGGGGTGGGAAGTCCGAGGAAGACCTTTCAATCCCCACGTCCCAGAGTCCTGAATTAACAGCGAGTCTTTTGCCATTGGAACGCCAAGGTGGTTTTGCTGATAGTAGCATATGGAGCGGCCATGGTTTGCTTTATCAGTAGGTACCCTTCCAGCGCAGCCCTAGAGCTCATTCCCCAGCCTCCTTCTGTAGTTGCTTGCTTTCCGCCCCATCCTGCGCACCATTCTCCTTATCTTCGGTTTGCATCCGACGTCCTCTTTCTTTTGGCGCTCTTCCAGATTTACCCGTCGTTCGCCATCCCTCCAGCCAGTCTGTGGCCTCCTCAGGCATTTAAAAAAAAAACAGGTTTTCCCCTCCGCGACAACTCGAAGCCGTGACGGTAAGATCATGGAGTACGGAAATTATCGGGTTCTCAGCATGTTCTTGACCTCCAGGAAAGTTCTGCGGCGAGTTGAAACTGCTGCCGTGTAGTCAGGGAAGAAGGAAACTGTAGAGTTTTGTATGCCGACAGGTGGCGCTACTCTGGCCGTCTGTAGGATGGCGTCCCTATTTCGAAAGTTAAAAATACGGGCCAATATTGGACGCGGTTGGGCCCCAGATATCGGTCTGCCTCCTGGGACTCTGTGGGCCCGCTCCACTAAAAAGAAGGTTGAAAGTCCCTTTGGCTGCAGGCGTGTTTTTATGAGATCTTCAATGTATAGGTCCATGGTGGGGCCCCCTTCCAATTCAGGAACTCCTGTGATTCGAACTTTGTTCCGTCGAGAGCGTCCTTCCTGTTCATCCAGCTTCTCCGATATGCGCTTGTTTTCCGCCTCCAACTGCGTCACCTTCTTAATCAGGAGTGCGGAGTCTTTGGAGAGGCTGGTCATCACGTGCTCTACCTCATTTACTCTGGCAGACATTTTTTGAAAGTCTGCTCTAAGGAATGTAACATCCGTTGAGAAGTAACCCACCGTTGTCTGTACCTTATGGAGAGCTTCCATGATATCTTCTGGCGTTACTTTGGGGCCACCCTCATCTTCTTTAGATCTGGTCTCTTGTTCCTTGTGTTCCGGTAATGGAGGGAAGTCTTTTATGCAAGCAAATGTGTCTAGCTTGCCTTGCTGCGCCGCACGTGTCCCACTACCACTCATATTTTCTAGGTCTGCTCACCTTGCGCCAGGGAGATTCACGAGGTGCCTTGAGAGCCTCTAGCCCGCTGCACTCGGGAGACCGTCCACGCAGTCTGCGCGCGATCACGGCCAAACGCACCAGCCGTCTGCTCCTTCTCACCGTCGCTGGGGTACCAACTGCGCATTTACTTGTGACTGTTCCGGTGCATCAACGTTACTCCAGCCAGGCTGTTGCTTATTGTCACCCCTCAATTCTGCAACTGTCGAGCGGGGGAAGGGGGTCTGTGGGAGGCACTATTGCACGGCAGCCCCCGTCGCGGGTCTCCAAACCTGCCCAAAAGTAAGTGTTCCCCCGGCTTGCTTGTTCTCTCCCTCTCAGTCGTTGCCTGCCCAGCAGTAAGTGTTCCCACGGCTTGCTTGTTCTCTCCCTTTCTGCTGTTGCCTGGCCGTCTACGCCCGAATGTCCTCCGCCGACCAGCCGGCTGCTTACCTTCTCAGTCCGTTGCCGTGTGCGGGGGCCGCCATTTTATCTGCACCCCGCCCCGGGGGTCTCCGGTCTACTGTCTCCAGCGTGCCCGCCTCCTTTCTTCGAGCACCCCCCATACCGGGACCCTCAGGTGTGGGGGGGAAGAGGGGAATGTTGCGCGGATCTCACAATCTCTACTCCACTTGTGCCCTCAGCATTCCATTGGTTAGCCACCTATTACTGAGCGTCCTGATGTACTATATATCTGAGGCTGGGCTGTATTACCAATCTTCAGGGCACCCATGGGGAAGAGCACTCAGTCGGGCTCTTTGCTGCAGCTCGGTGGGCCGGTCGGGGAAATCCTTCCCTGCGTCACTCCACCCAGCTGCACGCCGAACACCAGGGCACCCGCGGGGCAAATCACTCAGTTGGGCTCTTCGCTGTAGCTCGGTGGGCCGGTAGAGAAACCCTTCTCCTGCGTCACTCCTCCCAGCTGCACAGTACTGTACCGGATCTTTAGGGTACCCGCGGGGTAGATCACTTAGTCGGGCTCTCCGCTGCAGCTCGGCGGGCTGGTAGGGAATCCCTTCCCTGCGTCACTACTCCCTGCTACACAAATACTGTACAGGTGCCAGGTCTTTACCCAACGGCACAGTCGCCGCACCCCTCCGCAGGGTCTCGTCGGTCGACTCCGTCACCGGCCGCCGTCGCGCTGGACACCTCCAGGGGAGGCCGCCAAAATTTAGTCCCCGGTGTCTGTATGCCTGGGTAGGCCGCGACCGTTGCGTCAACACAGCACTGCCCAGGGTTCTTCAATATTCACCAACGTTGGGCTGTCGTGCACTGCTTCCGCTCCTCCACCTATGTACAGGCTCTTGGTATAATATTTTCCACGGATAAATGCACAGATTACTGGGGAGAGGTTCTTATTCTCGGAGCTCTGTTAGGCTGCGGCCATCTTGGTTGGCTGCTCGCCATGCCCCCCCCGGACTCAGCTCTTTTTTGAACAAGGCAGATTGTGCTCTGGAGCGGTTAATAGAGAGCAGAGTTGCAGCATGCCCTCTGGGCTTATCTTGCCTGCCGCATCAGTACTTAATTCCTTTTGTGGTTACAGCAGACGTACTCCATAATGACAGCCACTTCAGTCTCGGCAGTGTACCCAACAGTTTTGAGGCATTGGCATCCACTGACCCCTGCGGTCAAGGAAAGCGTACTAGTTAATATGTCACCTCTCCCCTGCCCTAACCCCACCAGAAACCCCCCTGCCAATCCTGTTTAGAATGCCTTTACTTGAGCTCAGCCAAATGATTGGAGGCAAGATCCAACAATTCTTACTGGGTTGACAGACCATAATATCATACAGATGCATTTTGCAGATTGCCCCAAAGGGATAAACTCTACTTTTCATAGCTACTCCGCTGCACCTTACAACGACCCCGGGCTGACTGGTGAAGGACTGTCTGTCTGTGTTCCAGTAGGAGGGGCAAGTCCTTATGGCCCTTGGGGATATAGAAAGGGTTCCTGTGCCAGAATTGGGTTGTGGTGGTTATTCCCGCTACTTTCTGGTACCTTTAGAAGGATGGAGGCCTTTGTCCTATTATAGACCGGCACCTCCCCAATGCCTTCCTCTGGTAGATCATATTTAAAATGACCATCCTAGCATAAGTCTTGTTTCACTTGACACTGGAGACTGGACGGTGGAGTTGGATCTGCAGGACACCTGTTTACATATGTCCGTCCTGCACGCACATGGGCCCTACCTGTAATTCGTGGTGGGACAGGAGCATTTTCAGTTTGCTGAGATTTCCTTTTGGTCTCTCCAGTGCCCGTTGGGTGATTACGAAGGTGATTACCGTAGTAGCTACACATCATCGAAGGTGAGGGAGTCCCAGTCTCTCCCTACCTCAACAACTACCTGTTGAAGGTGGACTTGCAGCAGTTAATTGTCAACCTCCTTCAGATTATGGTGAACCTTCTGTCTCCTTTGGGGTTCACTATCATCTTGGTAAAGTCACACATGACTCCTTCTCCGACGCTCTCCTTGATCGTAGCCTTTCTTGACGTTGGTCGGATTTGTGTTTCCCCCCCAGAAAGAAGAATCCAGTACATTCAACCTATTATTCTGATATATCTCCCTATATCCTGGATATGGGTGAGGTAGACTCTGAGGCTGCAGGGACTAATGGTCTCCTGCATCCTGCTGATACGCCAATTGGCATATGCGGGCTATGTAGTGGGTTCTGAAATCTCAGTGGACCCAACATCAAGTTGACCCCTCTGACCACGTCCAGATTTCAGAGGAGACTGTGAAATATCTGTTGTGGCGATTACTAGAATGTGACTGGATCAGAAACGGACCCCTCTCACTACCTCACCCAGAGCTGACAGTAGTGACTGATATGTCATTACTGGGTTAGTGCAGCCACCTGGAGAGGTGAAAATGAAAGGTCTTTGGTCTCCAGCGTAGTCCCATCTCCATGTTAGCCTAATGGAGCTGATGGACATGCATTGATAGCCTTCCTTCCATCCATCAAAAGGAGGCTGGTACAGGTGCTTAAAGATGACATCACTGTCATGTGGTGTTGCAACAAACTGGGCTGTTTGGGGTTGTGGACCCTCTGCCAGTAGGCACTACATCTTCTGGAAATGACTATACCATCCAGGAATTTCCCTGATGGTGAAACATCTGGCAGGATCTTAAAATTCCAGGGCGGCCAAGCTCAGCCATTGACGCCTTGCTGATAATGAGAACAGTTGAATCAAGAGGTGGTGCTAGGTCTTTTCCATGACTGTATAGAATCATGGCTCATTCTATTCACCACCGTTGAGAATGCACAATGTCACCAGTTCTGCATAATGGAATTTAAAGGCGTCTCTCAGTAAGAGACTCGTTCAGCCCAGGTTGAAAGTCTGGAGTTCTGTATGCCTTCCAGCTGATACCTCTTCTGTGCCCAGTTCTCATGAAGATCAGGACTGACTAGGCCCAGGTCATCCTAGGGGCCCTAGATTGGGTGCCAAGAGTATGGTATCCAGAGCTCCTTGATATGATCGGCTCTTCTCTGATTGGGCGGTCCTTCTGGGAGCCTCTGCTGTTGCAGCAACAGGAAGGGTTCTGCACATATGCCTTAGCAATCTCCACTGAACACCTTCGACCTTTCTTCAGAGGTAGTTGATGTCATCTTGGCAGCCAGGCATACCTCGACAAAGAAAGTATAGGTCAGTTGTTGGAACAGATTTGTTTCAGGATGCAGCACACAGCAAATGGTTCCTCTAAGGAGGAGGAGAGACTCCATCACTTGGACCAACGAGCTTTTACATCAATTGTACCAGAAAACACCGGGTGGACTATCAGTTCATTGTGGGGTTCACTTGAGTGAAACCAGCTAGGCAGTACAGAACAGGACCTTCTCTTGATAGATCGTGGTCTACATTAAGATCTGCAAAGCATTGGCCAAAAAAGCAGGCTCCAGAAGGAATGCAAGTTCATTCACCCAGGTCCAAAGCTGCTACTACTGCATTGGCACACAGTTCCTAGGCATCTGCCAGGCACCTAGGTGTGCGTCACTCCATATGTTCATAAAGCACTACTATCTAGCCTACCGTTTCACCAAGAGGGGTATTTCACCCACTCATTCTTCCACGACTTTCTGGTTTGAACCTCTTCATAGACCAGCCTCCAAATAGGCACTACTTTGGTATCTATTTAAAAGGTGAGGACTCTGTGGCAGATTCTATCAGAACAAGTTAATTAATAAGATCCTAAGTATAGGACTCTGTACACTGGTCACAAACAATTTGCTATTGGGGCTTAGCATCTGGGGGCCTGAACATTCTCGTCCACGTGAGCCGTGTTGTGCCTATATAGGCTCTGCACATCATTTCTTGAAAAGAACAGCGTCCTTGCGGAGCCGTACAGCGCCACCTACGGGCACGCAGATGCACCGCTAAAAGCATTTCTGGATCAGGTATGGTGCCTAGGGAATAGTCAAAAGGTGGAGAATGTGTGATTAGGCAGAATATCCACCAGACAGAGCATTCCCGAAGGTAAGTTACTTGTTCATTCAGGACATCAAGTCCGCTACCCTTCTCCAAGAATTGAGTTAGTGGCACAGAAAGCAGTAACATAGAGTGCAACTGTGTAGAGTGCAGTGGCGTAGAGTATTGCAAAGTAAAGTATAGTGGCATAGAATGCAATTATGCAGAGTAGATTAGTGAGAGTGCAGTGGTGGGGAGTGGCGTAGAGTTGATTGTTTCAGAGTAGAGTGAATTTGCGTTGGGGTAGTAGTGCAGGGTAGAGTGGTGAAGGGTAGAGCGCAGTGGTACAGAGTAGTTTAAAGCAGTGTAGAATGCAGTGGTGTACAGTTGAATGATGCATAGTAGAGTGGCATAGAGTGTAATGTCGTAGAGTGCATTAGCGCTGAGTGCAGTGGAGTGCCTTAGAGTAGAGTGGTGCAGAGAATAATGCAGTGGCATAGAGTGCAGTGGGTGCAGTTTAGAGTTGCATAGAGTTCAGTGGCATAGAGTAGAATGGTGTAGACTACAGTGGGTAGAGAGTAATGGCATAGAGTACATCGGTGCACAGTAGAATAATAGCTTAGAGTGCAGTGCCGTAGATTACAGTGTTGCAGAGTAGATTATAGTGGCTAAGAGTGCAGTATTGAAGAGTAGATAGGTGTGGAGCGCTTTGGTTTAGAGCAGTGGCTTAGGGTGCAGTGATGCAGAATTGTTTGACGTGGCGTAGAGTGGAGTGACACAGAGCAGAGTAGGGGGGCATAGATTAGTGTCATTGACTGCAGTGTTGCAAAGTAGATTGTAGTTTACAGTCTCGTCTGGTGGCTTAGTGGACTAATGCATCCACTGTAGGTATCGGTGTGAGACCTCATAGTCACAGGTTCAAATCCCGGCGGGTCCACTCAGCCTTTCATCCTTCTGAGTTGAATAAAATAAGTACCATTGAGTTCGGTAACAATAAACATCTGTTATTCAGTGCCAAGATACCCTTCTTGGTGAACGTGCACTTTACAAATACACTTCTGTTAGAGTTGGGTGGCGTAGAGTTGACTGGTTCAGGGTAGAGTGCAGTGGCATATAGAAGAATGGCTTAGAGTGGATTGGCCTAGAGTGCAGTGGTGTAGAGTGTAGTGGCATACAGTTATTGGTGTAGAGTGGTGCATAGTAGGGTGCAGTGGCGTCACTAGAGTGCAGTGGCATAGTGGTGTAGGGTTGAGTAGCATAGAGAACAATGGGAAGAGTACAGTGGGGCAGAGTAGAATAGAGTGGCTGACAGTGCAAAGACAGAGTGCAATGGTGTAAAGTAGAGTGGCGCAGACTGCAGTGGGCCAGGGTAGATTGGCATAGTGTGCAGTGGCGTAGAGTGCATTGATTCAGAGTAAAGTGGTGTAGAGAGCATTGCCTTAGAGTGAAGTGGCTTAGAGCACAGTTGTTACTGTAGAATGGCGTATAGTGCAGTCGTGTAGATTGGTGCAGAGAAGAGGGACGTAGAGTGGTGCACCATTGATTGTAGTGGTGTAGAGTGGAGTGGCCCGGAGTGGAGTAGAGTGCAGTGGCATAGAGTAGATTGTTTCAGATGAGTGAAGTGGTGTAGAGTGGAAAAGTGCAGGGTAGAGCGAAAGGTGTAGGATACAGTGAAGTGGCGTAAAGTGCAGTGTAGCTTAGAGTGGCATAGAGTTGATTTTCATGCAGTGCATTGGCGTCGAGTAGTACAAAGTAGAATACATAAGCATTGAGTGCAGTGTTGCAAAGCTCACACCGATCCCTACAGTGGATGCATTAGTCCACTAAGCCACCAGACCAGAGTGTAATCTACAATCTACTTTACAACACTGCACTCAATGACACTAATCTATCCCCCCCTACTCTGCTTTGCGTCACTCCACTCCGCGCCAAGTCAAACAATTCTGCACCACTGCACCCTACGCCACTGCTCTAGTGGAGTGACCTAGACTGGAGTGGTGTAGAGTGCAATGGTGCAGACTTCAATGGTAGAGGAGAATAGAGTGAAACAGGCTGCATTGGCATATAGTGGTGTAGAGTAGAGCGGTGTAGAGTGAAGTGGTGCAGAGTAGAGCGCAGTGATGCCGAGTGGAGTGGCGTAAATGGGAGTAGCATTTGTGTGGTAGCTCACTGCCATTGCAAACAACACCTTTTCAATTGAAATGATCATTACATTAGCATAGTTGTACAGATAAAACTATATAACGCAAAAAACGATTATGTATTGATTTGTTTTGAAATGAAATGAAATGAAAAACGATTTTTAACGCGCAACTAAGCCCAGATGGGCGTCAAGGCGCCTAACCAAATAATACCAGATAACAGAGACTGATCCTAATTACGGATAAGCCCTGACAAAACACCAGGTCTTGAGCGCCTTTTTAAAGGAAGACAACGAAGGTTGCATCTTAATCTCAAGAGGTAACACGTTCCATAGTTTGGGAGCAGCAATGGAAAAAGCTCTGTTTCCCCAACGAACCCTTTTGGTACGTGGGACAACCAACAGATTCATCTCAGAAGATCTTAAAGATCTACCAGGCTGATACCGGGTCAGCAGGGCACCCAGGGGGTCAGAAGAACCCTCTGCCAAAGCTCGATAGACAAGACAGAGGATCTTAAACGAGATCCTGAAATGAATGGGCAGCCAATGAAGGCTCTTTCTGGCCATCGTAGCAGATGAAGCTTTGGGAAGTGCTAAGACAAAGCGAGCAGCCGCATTTTGAACCACCTGTAATCGCTGAATGAGCCCCTTGTTGGAGTCTACATAAAGCGCATTACAGTAGTCCAACCTTGAACCTATCAATGCTACTGCAACCTGTTTGCGTGCCGAGGGAGAGAGATAGTGAAGGATCCTCCTAAGAATCTTTAACACTCCCCAGCAGGTGGCCACCGTACGGTTGACCTGCAGAGTCATGGATAAGGAGGTGTCAAAGATTACCCCCAGATTTCTTGCATTTCATTGTATTAAAATATTTGTTTACATTGTACTTAACCAAAAAATGTGCTTCATTTGTGCTCGCCTAATTCGGATATATTCTGAAATATCTGCGAAGGTCATTTACATTTTCATTTAATTTTTGTAGAGTGCTTGAAAAAAATAACATCATACAGCCTTTCTCTAGCACACCCCCAGTAGCCAGCATGATTGTAGCACAAGTCCTCTCACTTTAAAATCCGAGAAAGAAAAGTAATCACCAAGGACACCTCGAAGATAGAGCCTGACATTAGAACTCTGTCTCTGAATGCACAGTAAATGTGCCAAGATAAGAGCAAGATTTAAAGGCCTGTTTACAGAAAGGAGCCCTGGGGGAAGAATACCAGGGACCTTGGTATATAGGCAACGCTCCACGGATTTACAGAAAGAAACACAGGTTGAAGAATACAAGAGGCCTTTGTAAACCGGCTATGCTCCACGGAAGGGATGAATTCAAGTTCTACTTCCCAAAGCAAATGAAGCCAGCAAACGGAAAGCAAGTAAATGTTAGTTAAGAACCACAAAGCCAATGGTAAGTATGGGGTGGAACGCATTCCCATGGGAATGTATGACGATACAACGCATACTTTTACAACGCATACCATACACAACTCATTTTTTACAATGCAACATCCATTACAACGTATTCCATTACAACGCATGCCATTACAACACATTTTTAAAAACTACCATTACAACGCATTCCATTACAACGCATAGTACCTTTACAATGCATACCATTCAACGCATACCATTACATCGCATGTATGGTAAGTATTGGATAGTGTAGGGGTAAAAATTACTATTCTAATTCCAGGGGGGCGCAACAGTAGGGTAAGTGTTGGATAGTGTAAGGGTACTATGCGTTGTAATGGTATGCGTTGTAATGGTATGCGTTGTTGTAATGGTATGCGTTGTAATGACATGCGGTGTAATGACATGCGGTGTAATGACATGCGTTGTAATGACATGCGTTGTAATGGTATGCGTTGTAGTGTCATGCATTGTAATGGTTGCGTTGTAATGGCGTGCGTTGTAATGGATGTTGCGTTGTAAAAGTTTGGTTGTAATGGTAGTGCGTTGTAAAAGTTGCGTTGTAAAGGTTGTTTCCCTTCCCATGGAATGCATTCCAGATTTCTTCAAGAGGTCTTAAGCAAATCAGACTGCTGCGCTGTCTGGTAGGCTTCGACCTAATGAGTGCTCTGACTGAATTCCCAGATGATACTGCCACTCAAGCTCATAGTGCCACCTACTGGCAACAGCCAATAGCAGAAAGTATATTGCAAATTGTACAACATGGGTAATCACAAACATTTTCTCAGGGGACACAAATTTGGTCTGTGATGTGACTTAGGGCGCATTATTACCAGCAAGGTGGCGGTAGGGGCTTGGGGACGGGTTTGTAGTATGGTGGGTGTAAGGGAAGCCAGGCGTATACATTCAGTGTCTGAATTGCACAATGTGAAACCAAAAACTTGATTATTCCCGGCTTAACCAAATTGTGTGATCCTAGGCAATTATTTTATTCACTTTTTCTTCATTATGTCATATGAGGACCTCGAAATACATGACTTCAGGATGTGTGCTGTACAAAGCCTTCTCCAGTGTTTGATTTAATAAACTATATGTTCATGTATAAGCGAAACCCTGGTTCCCAAAAAGTATAAATGACAACTGACTTGCCTCTTCGTACTCTATTAGTATTGTTATCAGGGTGAAGGGAAGAATTCATGTTTTTCAATTCATGTTTGAAAACTTTCACTTTAAAAAAAAAATAAAGCACTTCTCAATGCACTGACAATCTGATGTACTAAAGCGAAACGGTTCTGCATTTTAACTAATTATTAACCGATTGTACCATTATTTTATTGCAAGAGGTCTTTATAAATGATGTTCTTAAAGTTAAGTGGTTTAGGACACCCTAAATACTTTGTTGCTTTAATTTCAATCAACTATTAAATATATGCTTGCCAGTTTATTTAACATATTTTTTATGTCGAGGCTCAGTCATGTAAACATAAGCCCAGTGCTGCTCTTGACCAGGGGGCCGCTTGTAAAGGTCAGGAGGGCCACTTTGAGTATCAATGCTGTACAAGAACAATATCGGGGAAAAATCAAGGCTTTCTCCGCCTTATTTTACTCTGTAATATCTATAATATCTATGTCACAAAGTGAGTTTAATCCAGTGTATTGTCACCCCACCCAGTTTCTTTTATCAACCAAGGAAATCCCCCAAATGAGTGGGACGATTGGATTGATAATTTTGAAAACTATTTACAAGCTTTAGATGGGCCAGATTTCCCTCCTATCAGGGGAAAGGCACTTCTGCTGGGCACCCTAGGTAAAGAAGGACAACATGTCTTGAAATATTTACCACCCATGGTTGATGAACATGGAAACAACATTTTGGATGTGTACAAGGAAGCCAAACTTCGTCTTGCAGCTTGATTTCGAAAATCTGTGAACATTATGCTTTGCCATAAGTTTTATACTCAACGCTGGAAATTGACAGAATATAGTGATGACGTTGTAGCTAGACTGTGAGAATTAGCTGCAAAGTGCCAATTCAGAACAATGACAGATGAATTGATCAGAGACCAGCTTTTAGTCTCATGTTCCAGTAAACAAATTCCAGAAAGATAATGGGCTGCCAGTGATCCATCCCTAAAGCATGCCATAACAACTGCTAAGGTGGTTGAAGAATCCGAGAAATGCATGCAAGAAATTAAATGCAATGGATGGAATTCAGGAGAGATGGCTGAGATGAATGAGAAATTGGATCAACTCGATGCAGTGTGCAAAAAGAATACAGTGCAGAACTACAGTAAAACTTACAATTCTAGATGTAGTAGAACCTCGATCGATTGTCCAGGGTCTACATCAAGATCCTGTCACAGGTTCAGGAGCAATCTACACTGGAGACACCAAAACTACTTTGCTATAGGTAAACAGTGTTGGAACTGTGGCAGGAAAGGTAATTTCGCAATGGTATGTAAGGTGATGAGCAGAGGGGGTATTTCACTAGTGAGTGAGGCAAATGATGATTCACATCATGAGCTTTTGAATGTGGACAATATGGACTCGATGTATCTTAATAACTACTTGAAAATGATGGTTCATCCTAAAGCCGTCCTTATTGTGAAGGACAAAGATGTGTCATTAATGGTGGATTCTGGGTTAGTATACACTTTAATACCTAAACACTTGTTGAGATCACATGGCCTGGCAAATCACTGGATCCAAAGAATGTGAATTTAAAAGGAACACCACATATAGCAATGAACCATGTAGCGCCCGACTTGTGGGTCGAGTTTTTTAAAGGCCAATTTTCAATTGCAAACTCCTTAGACACCCACCCATTACCAAGTTGTACACCCCCCACCCTGTTGTTCAATAGCTCTGAGGTGGAGAATGTTCTCTAACTGTTGCCGAAATGGAGGGCTCCTGGTCTAAACTGTATACCGGCCGACTTGTTCCAGTATGACAAAGCAAATTGGGTTAAATACATTACATTAATTGCTAATGCCATAGCCAGTGGTGCACCTATCCCTGAGACCTGGGCTGGAGCCACAATTTTACCTATTTACAAGAAGGGTGATCGCTCGTCCCCTGGCAATTATAGGTTGATTAGCCTAATTTATTCTATGCAGAAAAAATTTGCCAGACTGGTACTCAGCCGGATCCAAACGTGGATCGAGAAGAATTAGATTTTGTCACCACTGCAGGCAGGCTTTCGCCCTTTTACAAGCACCAACAATCAAGTTTTTAGTTTTACTATGGTGTACTGGAAGGTTGTTCTTTTAGGAGGAGGGTCCCTATATGCAGCATTTATTGATTTAAAGTCTGCTTTCGATTTGGTGCCACGTAATAAAATGTGGCACGCCTTTCTGGAAGTAGGGATGCTCCTGGAGTAACTGGCCCTGATAATTAAGCTGCACAATTCAAACCACGCTCAGGTGCGGTGGGGCCCTAATGGTGAGACCACAGATAGTTTCCCAGTGCTAAAGGGTGTGCGCCAAGGATGTGTCCTGGCGCCGACGTTGTTTTCCTTGTTTATTAACAGGGTGGTCCGTTACTACTCCACATATCCTACAGATGCGCCCAGTCTGGGGGTCATAGGATATGTTATGTTATGTTAAATGTTCTGTAAGCGCAACAGCTGCCCCAGCAAAGAGGCGTCCCGGCGCTGCTAGATCCAAAAGTACTGAAACAACTAAAGGCTAGCCGACCATGGTCTTAAATCCCTATGCTGGAGGAAACAAAGGTTTTAATGGATTTCTGAAAAGCAAGCAAATTCTCCATTCCGCGGATGCCGACTGGCAAGGAGTTCCAAAGCTTGGCTGCCAAAACCCGGAAGGAGCGGCCACCAATGCGGCATAATTTAGTCTGAGGTACAATCCCCTGATGTTGTCCTAGTGAACGCAGACTACGCTGTGGAACATATGGGGTTAAAAGTGGGCATAGTAGGTCCGGGCTCCCGAATTTAAGGATCTTAAACGCCAGAAAAAGAGCTTTAAACTGGATTCGGAGTTAATCGGAAGCCAGTGCAGCCTTCTGATCGTGGCTCTGGCTGAACACATACGGGGAAGTCCTACCAAGGTTCTCGCTGCTGAATTTTGGACTCGCTGGAGTTGCGCTATCTCTGCTTTATTTGCGCCCAAGAACAGCACACTGGCATAGTCCAAGCGTGATCGAAAAGTGGCTTGGACAATAAGCTGACGCACTTTTGAATCAAAAAACTTCAGAATAGGGTTAAGGCCTCTTAGCAGACCCACACAAGTAGCTGCCACTGTCTTGGTGTGAGTCTTAAAGCTAAGCGAGGAGTCCATCCCGACTCCCAGGTTCTTAACTAGAGATTTAGGCGCTGGCATAATGTCCAGCGAGGCCGGCCACCAGTGCTCATTCCAGAGGGTGATGTTCTTCCCTACAAGCAGAACCTCAGTTTTGCCTGCATTAAGCTGCAGACAATTGTCAGTCATCCATTGGGCAACTGCTGCCATCCCGTCTCTGAACCTCGTAGCCAAAGCAGATGGCCCTTCAGCTAAGGTGATAACCGGCTGGGTATCGTCCGCATAGGATACCAGCATTACTTCCCACTCTTTAGCCACTGCCACAAGCGGCTGTACATAAAGATTAAATAGAGACGGGCTGAGTGCAGAACCTTGAGGAACCCCCTGTCCAATGGAATAGGACTGGGAAAGGTATGGTGGTGCCGATACCCGGAATGATCTATCTTTCAGAAATGATCGAAACCATTCTAAAGCGAGTCCAGCAATCCCAACTGCTTCCAGACGATATAGAAGGATGTCGTGAGAAACCGTGTCAAAGGCAGCGCTGAGATCTAACAAAATCAGCGCTGCACTCTGACCAGCGTCGAGAATCGTCCGTAGATGTTCGGTCGTGGCTAGTAGGGCGGACTCGGTACTGTGGCCCGGCCTGAAGCCATTTTGAGATGGATCCAGAATGCCATTAAGATGCATGAATTGGGATAACACATTATTCACTTGGGCCTCAGCAGTCTTAGCCACACATGGGAGAAGGGATATTGGCCTAAAGTTTTCCAGTTTTGACGGATCCAATGTGGGCTTCTTAATAATAGAGGATACCCATGCCTGTTTCCATGCCATAGGAACACTGGCCATGGAAAAGGACACGTTGAGTATGAGGCCCAGAGGCTGCTGGAAGAGCGTCAGAGACTCAATGAATTGTGCCGGCCTCATAGCGTCCGACGGAGATCCAGATTTAACTTTCCTACATAGTTTAACTAGCTCTTCACTGGTGATCTCTGGTATAGCTACCAGGGTAACGCCCCCGACCGTGTTATTGGTGGGGGCGTATATTCCTGGAGAATGTTGCGGGAATGACTTATAGATTTTTTGCACTTTTTCGACAAAAAAAAGTAGCAAGATCTTCACACTGCTGTGCAGAGGTTATACTGGATGCAATAGTTCTATTACTCTGTAATTCTTGAACAATTTTAAAAATGCATTTGGTGGGATTAGGGCTAGCTTTGATTTCTTCCGCATAAAATATGGCACGTGCAGAACAAATAGCTGTATGGTAAAGCTTTAATTTAGCCAGATAGGTCACTTTGTCCCCATCTTTGTAGTCTCTTCTCCAAGCCTGCTCAGCTCTCTTGCATTCCTTTCTCATAGATCTCAAAGCATCACTATACCAAGGATTAGAGATGGATCTGCGCCCCTTAGTCCATTTAGCCGGAATAAGGATGTCTAATCCCCCCACAATCCAATCGCAGAAGGTAGTGTATGCCATCTCAGGATCCGCCATGTCCCCTCGGGGAAACATCCCTAGGTAGGCATGGAAGTCCTTCAGTTTAAGTTTGTGCCATGGCCTCTTAAAGACCCGATTCACCCTATCCACCTTAAGTGGCTCGATGACCTCCACACTGCCTTTAACCAGATAGTGATCCGTCCAGCCCATAGGTTTGGGCGCGTCTATGTTCACTTCCGGGATATTGGAGAACACTGGATCCAATATATGCCCTGCTGAGTGAGTAGCGACTTGAATTAATGAATCTAGCTGTAAAGCCGCTAGATTCGCCAACAGATTCCGAATGGTCGAATCATGAATCTGATCAAAATGGAGATTCAGATCCCCCAGAATCGTAAAGTTGGCAGATCCCACTACCAAAGAGCTAACTACCTCCAGTATAGTCTCAATAAACTTAGAAGTAGGTCCCGGGGGACGATAAATATATAGTCCCGAAAGTGTAAAATGCGGGCTGATTACAATCCTGAAGCTGGCACATTCACAGCCCCAAATATCTTCCTTGATGAAGGAGCTGGGATATTGTGCTTTATGAATTACCGCTATACCACCACCCCTTGAATCCCTGTTTAAAGTCTTGATCAAATAGCCTACAGGGAGAGTGAAGTTAAGTATCCCAGTCATATCATCTCGCAACCAGGTTTCACACAGGAAGAAAACATCAAGGGATTCTTCAACAATAAGTGTCTGTATCTCCAAATGATGTTTAGCGAGCGATCTAAATTTGATTGGAAGACAGTAAGCTGTGCTTGTTCTTTGAACCCCCGAACTCGTCCCACCACACAGGGTGCAGGGGCGACGAAGTTACAAGTATCACACTTCAAACCTGTCTTCCCAAGTTGAGACGGCAGCTCCCCACAGATCTGGCCACCTGGGTTCAATGTTAACAATTCCTCTCTGTCATAGTAACGGGGCTCCAGGAAGCCTCGAACAGAGGTACTGGCGAGAGGCGATGTCCTGGCGGTGACGGGCGCAGACGGGCTTGCCTTTGGCGCGCCCGCTGTGCGGACGTCTAATGGAGGCCATATGTAAGGTAGACAGGAGGAGGGGGATACAGCTGCTTATGTTCGCGGACGACACTCTGATCCTATCTAAGACACAGACAGGACTGCAGGCTGCATTGTCCAGGTTCGAGTTGTTCTGCCGCGAACATGGGCTGGTGGTCAATGTGGACAAAACAAAGTATATGGTCTTTCATCACCATAAGACCATCCATAGTACCGTTCTCATGAACAATGTTCCTCTGGAACTCACGACCGGGGAGTTTCTGGAGTGGCACGACGCCAACGTGCAGACTCTGGGAGATCTGTATCGGGATGGCATGCTTCTGCCATTTGAAACACTTGCTGAAGAGCTGGGGCTACCGCAGGGACATTTTTTAAGACACCGCTCCTTGATCACCACACTGGCCTCTAGATGGGGGGATATGACGGAGGAGCAGAGTCAACACCTCACCATACAATATCTCCACGTCATGGGTCGTGGCCGAAATCTAATCCGGTGGTTTGCGGCATCCCTTCGCACGTATGCAGCGATAAAGTTAGACTCACTTCCACGCAGGTGGGAAGAAGACTTGGGGAGGCAGCTGGAGGATAGGGAGTGGGAAAAGATATTGAAAAGTCCTAAGAGAATCCCCAGAAACATGCAGTTCCGCCAAATTCAATTATTTATAGTCCACAGGGCTTACCTCACTCCTGAAATTATCAATTGGTACTTTCACCGTGCGGACGCAGCCTGTCCCCGCTGTACAGAGGTGGGGGCTGGCCTTGTGCACATGCTGTGGGGCTGTCACATACTGCACATTTATTGGCGGGCTATTAGTGAGACAATGGGCGCATGTACTAACCGCAGCATACCTTTCGAGTGGCCCACTTACTTATTACATTAATTTAATAGGGCGCCGACTACGAAAGTCACTTCTCGTTTTCTCAACGTGGGGCTAGTTGTTGCCAAGCGCCTTTTAACAAAGAGATGGAAGTCTCAATCCCTACCACACATAAGGGCGTGAAGGTATTCCCTCATAGCATGGGCTAAAGCGTAAGGAATTGCTTTCACACTGGAAGAAACATTGGGCTTGCGTAAGACGCCGATGGCAGCACAGTGGGAGGGTCTGCTCCAGAGTCTTATGCACATAGAGGAGGACAACCTAGAGCAGCGGCCGCTTGTTGAGGGAGGCACCCCTGCAACTTGAGATGGGCGACACTCTTATCCCGCCATACAGGCGCATTTATACCGTCCACCGACCAAGCAGCTCTGTGGAGTGCTGCGAGCCGGGGAGCGAGGGATGGGGCAGACAGGGGGTGACGGATGTTGTTATGGGGGAGGGGTATGGGGACTAAAGGATAAATGTAAAGTGGAAAAGGTGTAATTAGAAGTCGAGCTTAGCTGCTGTGGTTGGTTTCTTTCCTTAGTTACTGTTGTTTAATCTATAACATCTGTACACTCACACAAGATGTATGATCTGTAACACTCTACATATTACGTCTCCAGACCCGCAATATGACGACACTGTGGACTTTCCCTCTGCTGCAGCGGCGCATATGCTGTAGTTTTATCTGGACCTGTGGCTAAAGAGACATCAGAGTACCTGGTGGCCATCCTAAGCATGTACGAACTGAGCGCACGGTCTAAAACAGTGTATTTGTAACAGTAATGCATTGCTGGAGATTGTCTTACATAATCTGAAAGAGACACGTTAGTGATAGATTCCTTACCTTAGAATATCCACAGGCGTCAGACTGGATCCGGAAACTTTTGCGCGTCGGTAGGCGTCTTCTGCGGCTCCGCGTCCGTCGTCGGCGTCGTGGGCGCCGTGATGACGTCGTCGGAGTACTTAGACGACGCCTCCGCGTGCTTACGTCAGTTCTTCTTTTTCCCGCGCCAGTCAGCGCAGATTCGGAAAAGAGCAGTTACCCTAGTCAATTTTTGACTAACTTTTGGTGATCTTTTTGATCCTTTCGAAGTCTAACCACTCCGACGGTGCCGTAGGGATGCCCGGCTTCAAGCATTGTGAAGATTGCGACGACACCATGTCGGTCACGGATCCTCACCGCCAGTGCCTGACGTGTTTGGGCGTCGACCACGACGACGAGGCCTGCCCCGACTGTCGGGCCCTTTCGAGGCGGCTCGAACTCCGGCAGTCGGCCCCACGCGCGTGAGGTCCCGGTCCCACGGGAGGTCGAGGGACAGGTCGCGGGGACGGAGCCGTCACAGCTCCAGGAGTCGGCACCATTCCTCCGGGTCCAAGTCGTCGGGTAAGAAACACAAGAAGTCGAAGAGGCATCATCGCTCTTCTGACTCCCCCCCCCCGACCGTCGCGCGATGCAGCCGGGGGTTCGGGTGACACCACCCACGCGGCTCCCTGGGCTGAACGCGACGCCGGAGGATATTGAGCGTTTCCTCATGGCCATGAGGTCCCTTTCTCCTCCGACGGGTTCCGCGGCGCCTCCGGGCCCGTCTGGGGGCCCTAGTGGGTCGGGGGCTTTGACCCCGACGCCGTTGGTTGCTTCGACGCCGCCGGCGCCTTCGGGCCTGGCGCCGCAGGGCCCCACGATCCCGACACCGCCGGTGCCCTCGGGCCCGGCGCCGCAGGGAACAGCGGCACCGGCGCCGCCGGCGCCTTCGGGCCCGGCGCCGCTGGGCCTTCCTCGGGCTCTGGATCGTCACCGGTGGACCTTACGACCCCCCCGGCGTCGTTCCGTGTGGTGTCACCTCCGGCGCCGTCCTCGGGCCTCCTTTGCTTCTGTTACGGCGTCGGGACGGCGCCGCACCCGACGCCGTTTGGAGATTTTTACTTCTATGAACCGACCTCATACAATTACAACCCTGACTCTCAGGAGATGGGTGATGAGGAGGATTGGGAGGGGTCTGACCAAGGAATGTCAGTCTAATATGGACTGGGCAGGAGACCTTGGCGAGGCCAGTGGCCTGGACACTTCTCCAGACACTGGATTTGTCTCTCCTCCTACCGTGGCTTCGGAGGAGGGAGCTACCTACGGTGTGGTGTTGACTAGGGCTGCCAAGGCCTTGGGCCTTGAGCTCCCCGTCGCGGCCGTGAGGACTAACCTCCTCACAGAGGTCCTTAAGCCGCAGTCATGCTCAATGGAGCCTCTGCTGCCGTTTAATGAGGCCTTGACCGACGTTCTTTTGGGCACTTGGTCCAGGCCCGCTACGGGTTCGCCCGTAGATAGGAACGTGGCCAGACGCCACCGCCCGGCTTCGGGCGACCCATGTTTCCTGTCCTACCACCCCACCCCCGAGAGTCTGGTCATCCAGGCCTCTAATTCCCAGACCGCATTCCAGACGGCCCCGCTGGATAGGGAATCCAAGAGGTACGAGAATTATGGAAAGAAGATATTCTCATCCCTTAGTTTGGGACTGCGGTCTTCCAACACCGCATGCCTCTTGGGCCGCTACACCCACTCTCTGTGGGAGA
Source organism: Lissotriton vulgaris (assembly GCF_964263255.1). NCBI lineage: Eukaryota > Metazoa > Chordata > Amphibia > Caudata > Salamandridae > Lissotriton > Lissotriton vulgaris. The sequence continues at coordinate 748,566,578 of NC_141687.1, read as the reverse complement.
CGGTGGCGGAAGTGCTGCCAGAGTGCCCGTTGGAGGTACGGGTCAAACTCGGCCAAGCCCTTGTGGAGGGCCGGGACGCAGCCAAGTATTCCATCAGGTGTGGGCTGGATACTACCGACTCACTAGGCAGAGTGATGGCTACGACAGTGGCGGTGAGACGCCACGCCTGACTGAGATCCGCCAATTTTTCGGCAGATGTCCAAAACACTCTTATGGACATGCCGTTCGATGGCCGTCACCTCTTTGGCGACAAGGCAGACCACGCGCTTGAGCGCTTTAACGACTCCAGGGCTACTGCCAAGTCCTTGGGCCTCTCGGCCCCGCTCCAGCAAACGGGTGCCTTTTGCTCCTTTCGTGGCCAGGGAAGGGGCGCCCCCACACGTGCCGCCAGCCACTCGCCGCAGACTGTCGTCCAGCGCGGCGACGGACATGGTAACCGCCGCGGAGGCGGTCGGGGAACCAGGCGGAGTCAGTCCACACCTGCCCCCGCGGCATCCATCTCTAAACCCTCCTAGTCCGTGCTTCTCGGCCCATGTGACGCCAGTGGGAGGCAGGGTTCGCCATCACCACTCTCACTGGTGCACTGTCACTTCTGACAGGTGGGTGCTGCAGATCGTCTGGAGGGGCTTCTCCCTCCCCTTCGAGACAACTCCTCAAGCCATGCCACCGCAACACCACCGCGTATCGGGGGATCACTTGCGGCTCCTGCAGGAGTAAGTTTCGGCCCTCTTAACAAGGGGGCCATCGAGCGCGTTCCTGGGCCAGAAGTAGGACGTGGTTGCTACTCCCACTACTTTCTGGTACCCAAGAAGGGCAAAGGGGGCCTACGCCCTATCTTGGATCTGAGGAACGTCAACGGCTTCCTCCGGAAGGAGAAGTTCAAAATGCTGACTCTGGCTCAGGTCTTAGCTGCCCTAGACCTAGGAGACTGGATGGTAGCGTTGGACTTGCAGGACGCGTACTTCCACATCCACATCCCCGTCCTGCCGGCCCACCGGTGTTACCTGCGGTTCACGGTAGGCCATGAGCACTTTCAGTTTACCGTGCTCCCCTTCGGCCTTACCAGCGCCCCACAGGTGTTCACGAAGGTGATGGCCGTGGCCGCAGCTCATCTGCGCAGGTTAGGGGTGTCAGTCTTCCCCTACCTAGACGACTGGTTGTTGAAGGCGGGCTCGCTCCAGACAGTCGTCAGCCACCTCCAGACTACGGCGGATCTCCTGCACCAGCTGGGATTTTCCATCAATGTGCCGAAGTCACACCTGTGCCCCTCTCAGAAGCTCCTTTTCATCGGAGCGGTTCTCGACTCGGCGCAGTTTCGGGTTTACCCGCCCGAACAGCGGGTTTGGGATATACAGGCTCCGATTCCGATCTTCCAGCCTTTATCCCGAGTTTCGGTCAGGTTTACGCTGCGGCTTCTGGGGCTGATGGTCTCCTGCATCCTTCTGGTGCATCACGCCAGGTGGCGGATGCGGGCTCTGCAGTGGGACTTGAAGTTTCAGTGGGCCCAGCATCAGGGCAACCTGTCCGACCACATCCTGATCTCGGAGGGCACTGCGAGACAGCTGCAGTGGTGGCTCACGGACCGCGATTGGGTTAACGGCAGATCCCTCTCCCTTCCCTAACCGGAGCACGTAGTTGTGACGGACGCGTCCCTCCAGGGCTGGGGAGGCCACTTGGGAGAGGCGGAGATCAGAGGCCTCTGGTCTCCGGCGGAGTCCCGGCTCCATATCAACCTGTTGGAGCTGCGGGCGATTCGTCTGGCACTGAAGGCATTCCTCCCGTCTGTCCGAGGGAGTGTAGTGCAAGTGTTCACGGACAAACACCACCGCCATGTGGTACTGCAACAAACAGGGCGGGGTGGGGTCGTGGACCCTCTGCCAGGAGGCTCTGCGCCTCTGGCAATGGCTGGAACATCAGGGCGTGACTCTGATGGTTCAACACCTGGCAGGTTTTCTGAACGCCAGGGCGGACGAACTCAGCCGACGGTGCTCGATGGATCACGAATGGCGTCTGAACTCGGACGTGGCGCAAGGCCTCTTTCAGCAGTGGGGAGAGCCTTGGTTAGATCTATTCGCCACTGAAGAGAACGCGCAATGTCATCAGTTCTGCGCGTTGGAATTTCCAAGGCGGCACTCGCTCTGAGAGCGCGAGTGGAGTTGCGGTCTGTTGTACGCCTTTCCGCCTATACCACATCTGCCCAGAGTGCTGAAGAAGATCAAGCGCGACCGGGCACAAGTCATCCTTGTGGCTCCGGACTGGGCACAAAGGTACTGGTATCCCGAGCTACTCAGTATGTCAGTCGATCCCCTGGTTTGTCTGCCTCTTCAGGAGGACCTTCTGTCGCAGCAGCAGGGGACGGTCCTCCACCCGAACCTGTCCAGTCTCCACCTCCATGCTTGGAGATTGAGCGGCGACAGTTGAGGCCATTTGACTTGCCTCCTGAAGTCTGTAACATCATTCTGGCAGCCAGGCGTCCCTCCACAAAGTCGGTATACGCCTGCAGGTGGAACAGATTTGTGGCATGGTGCACAGCAAAGGCTGTGGATCCCCTCAATGCCCCTCTTTCTGAGGTTCTCCTCTTTCGTCTCTCTTGCCCAGCAGGGCTCTGCTCTGGGCACTGTCAAGGGCTATCTTCCAGCTCTTTCAGCCTTTCTGAGGCTGCCTGACCAACCTTCTTTGTTCAAGTCCCCTATCGTTAATCGGTTCCTGAAGGGCATCACTCATACGTTTCCTCCTGTTCCCTTCGTGATGCCTCAGTGGGACTTGAACCTGGTTCTTACGTTTCTGATGTGCACTCCCTTTGAGCCACTTCACAACTGTCCTCTTCGCCTTCTTTCTTTGAAGACTGCCTTCCTGGTAGCCATCACCTCTGCCAGGAGAGTGAGTGAGCTCCAGGCTCTATCTTGTAAGCCTCCTTTCCTTTCAGTCCATCCGGACAAGGTTGTGCTACGGACAAGGCCCTCCTTCCTACTCAAGGTAGTCACGGCCTTCCACATTGGGCAATCCATCACGTTGAATTTAAAAGGTTATCAAGTAGCCAGCATTGGAGTGAAGGGTTTCATCTTATCTAGAATAAAGTTTTGAGATCATGACATTTGGCAAAGTCTACGTTGAGGAGTCTAGACCACCGCCAATTCTAGGATGGTCACATCAATATGACTTGCATATAATAGTCCACCCCAGTGCTGACAACCAAGTTATGGTGGTAGATGATTTTGACTCCGACACTTTATTGGGCAAATACGCTACATTTGTTTAGAACAGACTCAGTGAGGCAAAGAGTTATTTGCACAAGATCATCATGAAGAAGGGGGCTGTGCCTTTCAGGCATGTTGCAAGAAAGGTTCCAGTAGCTATTAGAAGAGACGCCAAGGCAATATTGGGCCAGATGAAGAAAGATGAGGTTAAAGACGCTGTGGAGCCTGCTGAATGGATATCTCCTGTGATGGTAATGAAGAAATCTGATGGCTCACCAGGTTCTGTGTAGACTTGTGCAGCCTGACCCAAAATATTGTGACCTACTGTTTGCCACTCCCTAACATAAATGATTTGGTTTTGTTGTTGTATGGGGGAAGGTACTTCTCAAATTTACATTAGCAAAGTGCCAACATTCAGGTGAGGCTTCATCTCAAGTCCAGGACCTTAACAGCATTTTTTTCTACCAAAGAAGTCCATCAGTTCAGCCGATTGTCGTTTGGTTTGTCATTTGCTGTGAGCTTCTCCAAAAATAATTTCCAATGTTTTGGCCGGAAATAAGATTGTTGTGTTCTTTCAAGATGTCATCTTGATTTTTTAAAACATCAGCATACAAGGTCTAAGGGAGTAGGTAGAGGAATCTAAAAAAGAGGACAATGTGTGTGAACTGTTTGCGTATATGGCAAAGATGCCCCTTGACCGGATTATACTAAATGGGGCCCATCAGGTAGGCCAGTGCCTGAAACCGAAGGGTGCAACAGACCAAGAGATATTTTAGTAAAGTTCTACAGCTATCGGTGCAAGGAGGAATTCAATCAATCAATCAAGTCGTATTTCTAGAGCGCAACTTTTCACCCAGGAGGGTATCCAGGCTCTAGCGGCTGGTCGTAGTCGAAAAGCCAGGTCTTGAGTCCCTTCTTGAATCCAGTCAGTGATGGTGCAGTTCAGAGGTGGAAGGGTAGGGTGTTCCAGGTTTTGGCAGGGAGCTGGGAGAAGGAGTGTGAGAAAAGGCCATCTTTCTTGCCTTGGTATGCCCCCACTTTTGTCTGAATTGCTGATGTGCTTTGACTGAGTGTCCCCAGGGCTCCTGCCAACCAAGTACCCAAGGTCTGTGTTCCTTCCCTAAAAACTGGGTTGAAACAAAACCCAATTGGTATCTCTTGCCACCTATCACCCCCTAGTAAATGGCACCCTAGGTACCCAGGGCATGGTGACAAGAGAAGACCCCTAAGGGCTGCAGCACTTATTGTGCCACCCTTAGGGGCCCTGTACCTGGGTACCCACCCACTGCCTTTGGCAGGGTGAGTGCCTAGGTACAGAACTAAACAAAGAGTCGACATGGCACACATCCATGTATGCCGTGCCCACAAACCCACAGTCATGGCACACATCAGTCACCCCTCTAGCTGGGTTCCCTGTGCCAGTGGTGTGGGCCCAGGTGCATGAGCTCTGTGCCCCTACAGTACCCAGGGCCATTCCTGGGCACTGTAAGTGCAGTGATGCCATTAAGAGTATATGGTGCTGGGAGTTTGTCATTACGAACTCCACTGTACCATAATGGCTACACTGAAGACTGACAAGTTTGGTACCAAACTTCTCCGCACATTAAACCCGCACGGATGCCAGTGTGAGATTTAATGTAAAATGCACCAGAGGGCATCTTAGAGATGCCCCCTGAAAACCTAACTTACAACCCACGTCTGGCTGAGTGGCTGCAGAGGCTGCAACACAAAAGACCTGTTGCTGGACCCCTGGGTAGGAGAACCCCCGCTCTCCTGGGTTCTGCAACAATGCACATTCTGGGCGAGGTGCTAGGTCTCCTCTCCCACGATGGACAGGGGGAAGCTTCAAAGGCATGCTGCCTCTGTGAGCTTCTCCAGACCATTTGCTGTACCCAGCAACCAGCCCCCACCAGTCCTGCCCCCACTCTGGCGGGAAGACTGGAGGGAAAAACTATGTCAGGAAGGGGTTGTGCCAGCCTGTGCCAACCCCACCCCTCAAGTGTGGGAGACGAGGTGAAGCACGACCCCGGGCTCCGGCCATCTTGAAGATTGGGAGCCCTGCCCAATCACAGCTAGACTGCTGCCACCCTCCTACAGGAGAGGAGCGGGCTAGGGGGTGTAATCACCCCAGGGCAGGGACCCATTGGTCCCTGTCCTTGCCCTACCTGTAACGCCCCTAAATTCAGTATTTAGGGGCTCCCTGAACCTTCGTTCCTCAGATCCCGATACGAAAAGAAGAAGATCAAGAAGAAGACCCGCCGTGCAGCTGCTAACAATAGGACGACAACAACTGAATTGGCCCCAGCCCTACCGGCCTGTCGGTCCTGGAACCTGCCCCTGCTTAATCCCGGCGACTCCTACGGACAGCAACCTTGGGACACTCGGAGGACCTGCCTGCCTTGACCCTCTTGAAGACTGGGACACCCATCAGCAGAGGCTCTGCTGCAACAACCCACCTGATGCCAACCAGGAAGCTCCGGATCAGCCCACTCTGCACCCGCCGAGCCCGGGCCGGGCCCAACCGAACCAAGACCACGAGGACGTCCCCCCAGTGACTGGGACCCGAAGTCCAGTGCCTAAAGACCCTCCTCGACCAACTTGCCGACGCCTGCAGACTCAGAACCAGGGGCCACCCCAACTGTGACCGCCGAGGGTAAGCTTTTCAGACACCCAAAGACACCCCTGCACTCAGCACCATACAGCCCCCCGTGCCTCCCTTTGAGGTACCTACCTGTGCTCCAAGATCCCAACTTACCTCTCGAAGTGCTGGTCACCCCTAGAGAGTCTCAGTCCCGAGGCTGCAGCCTTTGTTCCTTTTTGACCTTTCCCATTGGATAACATTGAGCATCCGAAGGCTCGAAAGCACCCTGCACCCAGACGCCAGAGTGCCGCTGGCTGTGACCCCTGTGACCTATCCTACTACCTCCCCTTGTAATTTGTAATTTGTAATTGTATTTGTAGAGCGCAACGGTCGCTCCGAAAGGAGCATCCTGGCGCTGATTCTGGAGGTATGCAGTCAGTTACGTAAGCCGAATTAAATGGCGGCCATGACATAATCGTCTGGAAGATTAAAAATCCAGGTTTTCAGTTGCTACCTGAACTGGGATTCAAGAGTTAGGGACCTGAGATTTTTAGGCATGGAGTTCCAGGCTCTGGAGGACAGATGAGTCAAGGTTTTGCCCCCTTTAGTTTTGAGGTTGAACCTAGCTATCTTTATTTGAGATATTTAGGGCCTGTGCAGTGGAATGCCCGGAATGCGATGATAAGAATTTTGAAGAGTATTCTTTTATGCAGAGGCAGCCAATGTAGAGTTTTTAAGGCAGCAGATGCTGAGGATTGCCTGGGCAGTTTTAGGACTAATCTGGCTGCTGAGTGTTGTACACTTTGCAGTTTTTTTAGTGTAGATTTTATGACTCCTGCCATCAGACTATTGCAGTAGTCTAGGCGGGCGAGGATTAGAGCCACTGTTACCGTCTTTCTTGAGTCATTGGGCAAGAAGTGGAAGAATTTTTTTAGAGATTTAATGATGCCAAAGCAGCATCCAGCAACCTTGGTCGAAGGAAAGCTCGGTGTCGAACAGGACTCCGAGATTCCTTGCTGTCGTTACGGTCTGGGGAGGAGCGGTGGAGTCTTCTGGCCACCAGAGGCTAGGACAGAAATTGACATTTTTTCCCATTGGGAGGATTTCTGTCTTGCTGGCGTTACATTTAAGGTGATTTACTTCCATCCAGTGGAAGACTTCCTTCAGACAATTTTTAAGGTTTAGTTTGGCATTAGTAGAGTTTTCCTCTAATGGCACGATGAGTTGAGTGTCATCGGCATACGAAGTTACGAGTATGCCAAATGATTCAATCAGAGAGATGAGTGGGATTAGGTAGACGTTAAAAAGTAGAGGACTTAGGATGGATCCCTGAGGGACTCCAGAGCAAACTTTCTTGGAAAGGAAAGGGCCCAAGGCAATGGTTTGAGATCTGTCTGTTAGGAAGGATGTTATCCACGCGAGAGGCACTTTTGAAATACCAATGTCTTTTAGTCTGCCCAGCAGTATAGGGTGGGAGATGGTATCGAACGCCGCTGTAAGGTCCAGCAGAATCAGCACGCTGTTCTTTCTTTGATCCTGAAGCAGCTTTATGGAGTCTGTCAGTTCAATTAGTGCTGTTTCAGTGGAATGGTGAGGGCGAAACCCTGATTGTTGGGGGTGGAGGAGGTTGTATGTTTCTATGTGTCTTTTTAGTTCTCTGTAGACCAGTTGTTCCGTGATTTTTCCCAGAACTGGGAGGAGAGATATTGGGCGTAGATTGGAGAGGTCTGAGGGTGATTTATTATGTTTTTTCAACAGAGGTTTTACAATTCCTTGTTTCCATACTCGTGGAACAGTGCCTGTATTGAGGGAAGAGTTTACGATCTTATTTATAATTGGATTCACCACATCAATTAGCTGATGTAGGATTCTAGGGGGGCAGGGATCTGAGGGTGCTCCTGATTTACAGGCTAGGATTACTTCACGAGTTTGGGATAGACTGACCGGAGTGAACGTTTTCAGACTTCCAATGGAAGTTTCTCCCTGGTTGAAGAGGGTAGCCGCATGAGAGACTTGATGTATGGGAACATTTTTCTGTATTGAGTCAATTTTCTCCTCGAAGAAGTCCGCAATTTGATTGCAGAATTCTTGGGATGTGGGTATTTCGGGCTGTAACGCTCTTGGGTGGGTAAAGGTCTTCACTATTGAAAACAACGTTTTTTGTTTTTGTTTGGATTCTTTGATGGCATTGTTATAGAAATCTTTCTTGGCAGTTTTTATGTTGGTATGATAAATCTTCCTCAGCTGGATGTAGGAGTTCCTGTCTGCACTGTTGTAAGTTTTGCGCCAATTGCGTTCTCCTTTTTTGCATAATAGATGGGATTTGGCTAAATCTGGGGTAAACCAGGGGGCATTTTTCTTGCATCTTTCATTCCCTCTTCGGGGACGTTTGTGTGGTGCACGTACTTTAATCTCGTGTTGTATCCAGCTTTGGAAGAGATCTGAGTCGTGTTCTACGTTGCCCGTCAGACTGGGGGTCTGAGTCTGGATGATAGGTTTAAGCTTGAAATTTTCCTCTACTTTTTTCCAGTTCACGTAGTTATCAGAAAGTGAATTGGTGTTGATTGCGATCTGGGGGCGTGGGGCTTTGATGCAAAACGGGATCAAACTATGGTCAGTCCAGATGAGAGGGACAGGAGAATTGATTTCTAGGCGGGGGAAGTTCGTACATACCCCATCTAGTATGTGTCCAGCTTGATGTTTGGGCTGTTTAACCATTTGTTGACGATTAAAAATTTCCAGGGTCTGATGGAAATTAAGAACCTGAGAGTCTGCTATGGAGTCGAGTCGAGCCCTGAGCAAGTGACAAGGAGCCCAGCTGCCACAGTCGCGTGGCCTGCTAGCCAGCAGCCACTAACCGAAGGCCCCCCTTCCCTCTTTGGATATCATTAGACCTACCTACCTCTGGACCCGGCCACCCCTGTGCCGCTGGGAGTGAACTAACTGTACTTACCTGGCCCTGGGGGACCCCTGAGTCTGTGCCCAGAACCCTAACTTCACCAACCAAGTTCTCACCTGGAAACCGGTAATTTACTTACCTGCCATTGGATAACATTGACTCATTTTGACTCAAACATTTTCGAAGTGTGAAGTTTTGAAATCTAAAACTATTCACATAAAATCAGCCAAAGTCCGAATTCCGAAGTACTTACATGTGATCAGGGGAGAAGCCAGTACTGTACCTTTCAGCCCAATACTGAACCGCAAAAGTAATCCCTAGCGGGGTTACTAGTAATCTGTATTTTCTCCCTAGGAACCCATTGTCTTCTTTTCTGTGAAATTTCTTCTGTCTACTTTTGAAAACTTGAAATATTCTTTAAAAATCATTCGAAATACTGAAACGCAATTACCTACCTGTTTTGAGTTAAGACCCCAGTGCAGACCCTAGGAGACCAATACTGGATTACAAAAGTAACGAGATCGTACTTCACCTGCAACCTGAATTTTCTCCCATTGAATAACATTGTCAGATTTCCATTGAAAAGTTTCTAAGTGTGAACTTTTAAAACGGCTTTATATTCCTGAAAATTCACTACAGTAACTAAAACGTTTTTGCTATTCTGGTTTCAGCTTAGACCCCAGGACTGAATCTAAGATCTAGTCCTGGAACTACTAAAGTAACCTATATAGTAATCAACTGTACTTACATGTGGAAAACCCATTGAGCTCAATGCTATAGTGTGTTTTAGGATTGTGTTGCTTACTGTGAATACTGTATTAATTGTGTGCACAAACTTTATTGCTCCTTTGCAAAGTAATTACATGAGAGAACTCATAACAAGAAAAGTATATTTTTATAACTGTTGGTTCTAAAAAATAAAAACCCTATATCTGTGGATATAAAAAGAATTGGCCCGAGTTCAGTCCTTGAGTGTGTGAAAACTTTTGACTGAGTGTGTATAACACATGCTTTACACTGTACTCTGGTACTGCCTTACTGTTTGACCAAGCTACCACTTTGGAGAGTAAGGTCAGTTCTGACTTTAACCTCTGTTATACCTCTGGGGTTGGTGGACTCTATACACACTGTACTTCATTCTAGTCCAGTATATATGGAGCCTCTTTCTCACAAGGAACGTCCTCCGGAGCGGCTATGATATATCCATGGTATCTCTGCAAGGGCGTGGTGTGCTGAGCAGAGGTTCCTGTGTGGCTGATGAAAGTGTTGCTGGTGGTTCATGTAGACAGGTACTTGGTCATGTAGGGCTTTGTAGGTGTGGGTCAGGAACTTGAAGTGGCATCTTTTCTGAACTGATAGCCAGTGGAGGTCTCTCAGGTGGTGATGTTGGTTCTCTTGGGTAGGTTGAGGATCAGTCTAGCTGCTGCTTTCTGGATCAACTGTAAACTTTTCATTAGTTTGGTAGTGGTGCCGGCTTGGAGTAAATTGCTGTAGTCCATTCTGCTGGTATTTATGGCCTGCGCTACAATTTTCCTGGTGTTGATGGGGAGACGTGAGGATCATGCATAGTGTGTGGAAGCAGGCTAAGGAGTTGGCGTTCACTTGACATTTCATGGATAATTCACTGTCGAGGATAATGCTGAGGTTTCATGTGTGGTCCATATGTGGGGGCGGGTCGGAGGTCCGATGGCCACCAGGAGTCCTTCTATAAGGCGGTGTGCTTGCCGAAGACTAGGATTTCCTTCTTGTACGGGTTGAGATTAAGGCTGTTGTCCCTCATCCAAGCTGAGATGTTCTTCATACAGTTGTGAAAGTTGGACTTTGGCATGGTAGGGTCAGCTGAGGATGATAAGATGAGTTTGGTGTCGTCAGCGTAGGAGATGATGTTGATATTGTGTGATCTGACAATCTCTGCAAGTGGTGTCATGTAGATTTTAAAGAGTGTTGGGCTGAGGGGTGAGCCTTTTGGAACACCTCACGTGCTTGGCCTGTGATGTCAACGGAGGGTGCGTCCAGCGAGAAAGAATGCCATCCATTTTAAAGCGTTGTCTGTGTTGCAGATCTGGTGTAGATGATTGAGTGTGTGGTGAGAAGCAGTGCCAAATGTTGTGGAGAGGTTGAGCAGAATCAGGGATGAAGATTCTTCTCTGTCGAGTGGGGTGTGGATGTCTTCTAATGCAGCGATCAGAGCTGTCTCAGTGCTGTGGTTGGTACTGAAGCCTTATTGGGAGGGGTTTCTCTCCAGGTGTTCGTTGAATTGGAGGTTGATGGCCTTCTCCAGGACTTTGGCGTGGAATGAGAGCTTCGAAATGGGATGGTAGTTCTGTAGCTTGTTGGGGTCTGCAGAGGGTTTCTTGATCGGTGGTTTGACCTCAGCGTGTTTCCAGGTGTCTGTGAAGGTGGCTGTGGTTATCGAGGTGTTGAGAATTAAGTTGAGTTGGGTGCTGATCTTGTCCTTTCCGAGAATGAAGAGTCTGTGCGGGCAAGTGTGGGTTGGTGCTCCTGAGTGCATGGTGTTCATCAGAGGGGCTGTGTTCGATATGCTAAGTTTGGTCCCAAGTTAGTCGGCGGCGGTGGCTGAGGAGGATGGAAGGTTGGGGGTTTAAGTTTTAATAGACGGTTGCTATTTTGTTGTGAAAGCTGTCTGTGAGGGCGTTGCAGAGTTCCTGTGATGCAGGATCGCGTTTTCAGTGAAGGCAGGTAAGCTCTTAGATGATACTGAAAAGTTCATTGGCTTGGTTTTAGCTTGTGTCAATCCGGTGTGTGAGGGCCTCTTTTTTTGCAGCTTAGATTTGCCTTTAGTAGTCGTTGAGGGCTGATTTGAAAGTGGCTTTGTTGGTGTGGTTCCTGCTTGTGCACCATCTCCTTCTTAGTGGTAGACACCTGCGTTTGGACCTGCGGAGTTCTGGGGTGTGCCAGTTTGCTTGCTCGGGGGGAGGGGTCTGTGCGGTGTGGCTTGTTTGTTGGGGTGCAAATCAATTGGCATCATTGGTGATCCAGTCATTGAATTTATGTATAGTATGCTCCGAGTTGGTGATCTCTTTAAGGGCAAGTAGTGCTGTGGGCCTTGGTCCATTGTTACTGGGTGAACTTGGACCACTTTCAGAAGTCAGTTGGAAGAGTTGTGGGCAGGTCCAGCGATGGTGAAGTGTACGATGGGGTGATCCGACCTATGAGTTCCGAGGAGTGGCTGTATCTGATTCTGTTGCTGGATGTGAAGATAAGGTCCAGCGTGTGTCCTGCTTTGTGTGTTGGGTTTGTGTCTAGCTATTTGAGGCTGATGATGCCGAGTCTTTCCAGAAGGTCAGTGGTGCTGGTGTCTGTTGTGTCATCCAGGTAAAAATTGAGGTCTCCGAGGAAGATGTAGTGTACAGATTCAGTGGTGAGTGGGGTGATGAATTCTGTGATGATTACGCTCAAACCGGTTCGTGGGCCTGGCAGTCTGTATGCTAGTGTGCCTCTGATGGTGGTGGTAACGTCGGTGCCGAACTGGAAATTCATGTGTTCCATGATCAGCATGGTTTTGTCGTAGGAGTTGCTGCAAGTGATTGATTCCTTGTGTGTGATGGAGATGCTGCCTCCGTATGTGTTGGTGAGGTTGCAGTGTTTCATTTTGAAGCTCTGGGGGTTGCCATGGCGATTTCTGGGTCTATGCGAGGATGAGCCAGGTTTCTGTGATGAAGCCACGTCGGGAACAATGGTGGTGACTGTGTCCCAGATTTTGGTGGTGTGCTTGCAGAGCGAGCTGGCGTTAAGCAGGTGAGTTGTACAGGGATGGTCTTGGCTTCCGGGGCTGGTATGGCTCTGGTTGCTATGATGGTGCTCGGTGCTGGTGTAGAGGTGAATAGACAGCGGAGGCAGTTGAAAGGTCCTGCTGTGGAGCGGGGTGTTGAGGTAGTAATTGTTATTCCGTCTGGGAATTAGGGCAAGCAGATCTGCGGTGAAGTACTGGTGGGTTGCGGGTCATGGCACTGTGCAGGGTCCACACCCATACAGGCGTAGACAGGCTTGTATTTGGCACGCCTGTGGCGCAGCTGAACAGCTGTCTTCATAAGTAGTCCTGGGAGGTGGGAGACGCTAGAAGGGAGGCAGAAGGTCTGCACGGGTGGAGTGGCGAGGAAGAAAAACTGCTCTTCAATGCCTAGGTTCATTCTTAGACATTGTAACTGAATAGGGAAGCCATACCGAGAATGTGGCCTGGACACTCGTCATTGCGAAGTTCCCAGGTCCATGATGGCTTCACTGTAGCCCAAGAGGTTTGGTACCAAATATCTTGTCCTAATAAATTTAGTTTCATCCTCTTTAGTTTGGGAGGGTTGTGTAGAAAAGTGCCTTTTTTGACATGGCCACCCGACTTTTTGCCTGATACCTCATGCAATTTCGACTGACAGTGCACTGAGTCCCTGATAAACAGGTCCCCAGTGCCAGAGCTCTTTCACAAAAATGTACCATTGTTCCACAAGTGGCACGCCTTCAGCCCCCAAGTTCTAAGTAAATGGTACCCCTGGTACTTCCGTCATTGGGACCGAAGCGGGTGCTACGAAGGCTGCTGGTACTAATTGTGCCACCTTAGGAGGGGCTCTCACCAAGATCATGAAAACTGCAATTGAAGGCTGGTTGTTTTGGTGCATACAAAACTGAAGAGTCGACATGGCACACAGCCCTGTATACCATGCCTACAGACACTGCATGAGATAAAGGTAAGCCACCCCTATAGCAGGCCTTACAGCACGAAGGCAGGTGCACGAAATCCCATGTGTGGACATATCTGCCTGGGTAGATATAACCCTGCAATGCCTAAGTCCACTCATAAACATGTAATTCACCAGGGAAGCCATGCAGAGTACATGGGCTAGACACTCCTCATTATGAAGTTCCCAGCTCCATGATGGCTTCACTATACCCCAAGATGTTTGGTACCAGATATTTTGTCCTAATAAACCCGCACTGATGCCCGTTTCGGATGTATTAGTAAATGCTGACAGAGGGCACCTTAGAGGTGTCCCCTGAAAACCTACTGTCTGGTCTCAGCCAGCCTGCCATCACTAGACATGTTTCTGGCCTCCTGGGGTGAGAGCCTTCGTTCTTCGAGGCTGGGAACAAAGCGTACTCTGGGCGGAGGTGTTCACACCTCGTCCAAGTAGGAACTGCCTTCCAGGGCGGGATGCTTCAAAGGCCATGCCGCCTTTAAAATGCAACCAGGCCTCTCCAGTTAGTGGAAAATGCCAACCCCCTGTCCTGATCCTATTTTGTGGCAGGAGGACAGGTGGGAAAATTAGTTTGAAAATGAGGTGGGCTCACACCTAGCCAGCACCTCCCCTAAGGTGGGGCAGGTGATGTGGACCAAACTTTTCCCACTCCTCCATCTTGTGTTGGAGAGATTTATCTTATTAGGGTCAGGGTTATGCCCATTTCCCACAGGAAGTGGTCATATAGAGGGTGTAGTCACCCTAAGGTAAGTAGCCCATTGTCTGCTACCAGGTACTCACCTTAAAATACCTAAATTGAGTATTTAGGTGGCACCCCTCAACCCAAACCTTAAGATTCGACAGACCTATAGAAGAAACGGACAAAGAAGAGCTGCTGAACTCGAGAACTGAGACCCTGCCACAGAGTTTTGGGCGAACCCCTGCCTGCTGCTTCAAGACCCTACACTCGAGATGAATTGTCTCATCCTGCTGCTCTGTGGCTTCTAATAACCCCAGAGAACTGCTGGCCATCCCCAATTGCCAAGATCTCCCTTGGAGTAGAGGAGCTACTTCGCTGCAGGCCACAGGCACCGAAAACTGCAGAGTATGGTCCACCAACTTGCAGCCACCGGCCTTACCGACACAACAACCGACTAGGGAGAGGTACTTGTGTTCTGGGAGGTCGGATCTGTCTCTCCCTCGAGTGAGGAAACACCAGGACCAAATGGAGCCGTGCAGTACCACTTCCTGTGGTACTGGAAGCCCTGAACTAAAACGGACCACAAAGAGTCCCGTCGGGGCTTCAGCTGCACAGGAAGCAAGCACCTGTTGAGGGACTTCAGCATCCCTGAGACGCACTCTGGGACCGGCCCAGCAGTCCTAAAATTCGTCCTGCCAGCTGTTTGCTCTTACTGCGAAGACCACCTTTGCGCACAGAGGCCGGCCTACCTAGTCTGCAGTCAGCCCACCCGGCCACCGACGAACCCGCTGTGCTCCTGTGCTGCTGAGGACTTTATGCCTTGAGCCCCTACTTGGAAGCTCTCAGACTTGCATAAAAGTACCCCTCAGCAGTCTGTTTCTAGGTGCCCTCCCTTCACCATAGCACTCCAGATACCAATGCCTTCAGCACCCTGCTCCCAGCTGAATCTCTGACTCTTCCGACAAACATTGGACCTTGGCTTGCTACCACTCCGAACCCTAAGGATGAACCCCTAGAACCGTCTGCCTGATTTTCTCTGCATTTCTGCTTTTTCCTCCCATAGGAATCCATGGTGCATAATTGTGCACAATTAATGCTTCTTAACCAAGCATTCTTAATTTTGCCCCCCGCCCTGATCCCTAAAACCAACCTCGCCCTACACTTGATACTACTTGAGACATTAAACCCTGCCTGCATTTAAATAGACTACCAAACCTTCTCCACTGCCTTGAACCCCTAAAAACTACCCCCAAACCAGGCCCCAGCCCTTAAAACTACCCTGCCCCCTTCTAAAAACTAACCTCTGAACCCTAAAACCTACCCACACCCCTAAATATTAGCACGCAACACGGCCCCAGCCCCACTTCCCTGTCTACGTCCAGAGCTTCATGTTTCAACACTTCCTCTTCCTCTCCCTGCCCATCCAGACACTAGACCGCTATCTGCGTTAACCACACATATGCGTGGTTAAAGCAGATGCGTGGTTCTGGCAAGTTTTGTTCCACTTGCGGGGAAACGGCTTGCATGGCTCAGCATGCGTTGTAAAGGGCATTTCCCTTCACAGGTGTACGGCAAAACCTTTGAGAAGTGTAAAACAAATGTTGGGTTGAGGAAACATAGACATTATGATATGCCCAAATTAGACTTTGTGTTCTCCACCCAACCTTCAAAGAAATGATTTTGAGACCTGACACCACTAGAGAAATACCTGAAAATGCATACATGCTCAAAGGGATAGACCTCAGCCTTATACACTATAATCCTAGACGATTCACTGACCCTGACACACCAGTACTCCTCCAGGTTGGCAAATCCTCTGGGAAATTCCCCCTTATGATAAGCAATGGTCTCACACATGGAGGAATGTTAATCCAGTCAGTTGTATATTATGCAGAGAAGCAGTCTACAAAGTTCTATATAACTGGTATATGTACCCTACAAAACTGCATTAACTGTTCAACAGCTAGTACACTATGCTGAAGATAATGCAAGGCCAATGGGAGACTAACTGCATATATTGTGGACATGTCCTAAGACACGCCCGTTCTGGACTGCTGCCCTGTCAGGCCTGCACTCCACGCTAGGCGACCCTGTCTCAAAGATACCAGGTTTAGGAAGCTGGCTCCGTATATACTATACCAAAGTGAGGTATAGTGTGCAAAGAGTCCTGTGAAACCCAAAAGGTAGGCAGAGGTAAAGTAGATAGCACTGCACTCTCTATTTGTGGTAGTGTAGTCGAGCAGTAAGGCTTTATCAGAGGACAGTGTTAAGTATTTGTTGTACCCACTCAGTCAGCAAATTAATTCACACACTGAAAGACTGAACTTCAGACCAATTGTTTTTGAATAAAAATATTCTTTTAGTTATTTTATTTTGTAGAACCAAGCAAGCCTGGCACAGGTAAGCAATAACTACTTTACAGTAATAATACAATTTGTAAACCGTTAGGATTTCAATTGTAAATGTACTTTGATTGGATTACAGAAATGTTACTGTTAATGCAATGCTTTTCAGAATACATTACATATACTTTGTATAGGATTTTTAGTAAAATATCATATAAGTTTCTTTTTAATTAACTTTTCTTACACAGTGCAGTATACCTGGATGCATTTCCTGTAAACAGGTAAATAAAAGCGTTTTGGTTATTTAGTTACAATTTTAAAGGATTTCTTAGATTTTCCAACTCCACACAGTTAAACACTTTTCATATAAAAACAGTCAATGTTATTCTATGGGAGAAAATAGTGTTATCGGTTCAGAGGTAAGTACTTGTGGGAGTTGGGTTTCTGGGGTTAGACTCAGGGGTCCCCGGGGTCAAGGATGCACTCTTGTTACACCCTCAGCTGCACTAGGGCGGCCGGGTGCAGAGTGCTGAGGATCAGTGTTATCCAATAGGGGATAGGGGCCTCCGGTTGGTGGCTGCTGACGAGCAGGGCACTGGGTTGTGGGAACAAAGCTCCTGGACTTAAGCTCAGGGTGAATGGGGTTTAGGCCAGCACAAAGCAGCACTAGGGCGGCCGGGTGCAGAGTTCTGCTTTGGCGTCGGAAGCCCTGTAGTTTTCATGGGGAGTCTCAGTTTGCAAAAGCACTGCAGGCTCAGGGAAGGTCTTCTGGGTGCGACCACCACTTGGAGAGGTAAGTTGGGATCTTTGGTGTTTGTTAGGCACAGTCAGTTGGAGCACCAAAGGCCGTGCGACGTTGGGTGCAAGGGTGCCTTTTAGGGTCGGATCTTCTTACCAGCTCCTGGTCGTGGTTGTGGGGACCTCCCGGTTTGAGGCTGCAGGTGTCTGTTTGAGGCAGGGCAGAGATCACCGGCTCTCTGGTCAGGATCGCCGGGGACACCTCCTCTTGGTGTTGGGCCACTCGAACTCAGGCCGTTGGCATCTGGTGCAGAGTGGTGCATACTCGCAGATACTTGCGGAGCTGGAGTCTTTTGTTTGAACAAATCCGATTTTCCCAGGGGACACAGTCTTTGGGATTGAAGGCAGGCGGGTCCTCCGGGTTTCTTGGGGTTGCTGGCTGCAGGACACACCGGGGTTTCACTAGAGCAGGTTTGAGGTGGGGACACCATACATATCAAAGGAGGCAGTGGAGAGGGAACATGTCCACGTAGACACAAGGGGCGGGTTCAATCTCACCAACTATAGATAATGAACAAAGAGAATCCACCCATGTAAGATAGGCGAAAAAATGGGGAAAAGGTCTGGAGTTAGAAGTGTTTCCTACAATGGTGGGAAGCACGTGGTGTTCTTTAAATACCCCTCACACACCAAAAGGGCCCTTGGTGTCATGCTTCATCATAGGGGTCTTTGCGTCCCTCTACGGAAAGTGGCTTGCTACTAACCAGCGGATACCTGGGAGCACTGATGTAATCACTATATGTGGTGTGCGAGGGTGGTGAGTGGTAGGTTCAGGAGTGAATGGTAAGTTTTAAAAAAATACCTGAGGTGGGGACACGCTGGTAGGGCTGGGCCAAGTCAGTGGGCGTCCTCCTCTTGTTAGCCTCGGCACCGCTGTTTGGTCCTTGAATGAATGAATGAATGATTACGTATTTGTATCGCGCATGGCTACCCGAAGGCATCCCAGCGCTTTGGACAACTTTCATTCACCGAATTCAGACAAACAGCAGGGTTTTCAACGACTTCCTGAAACTAAGATGGTTACTTTCCATTCTCAGATCGAGTGGCAGATTGTTCCAGAGTCTTGAAGCCTGTAGGGAGAACCGTCGTTCACCCATCCGCACCTTTTTAGTTTTAGGGATTGAGAGAAGGTTCTTATTGGAGGATCTTAATTCCCGGCTCGGGAGGTGGGGACAAAAAAATAATTGTATCAATAGGGGTGCTTTTTTATGGATCACTTTGTGGACCGTCACCAAGGTTTTAAATTCGATCCTCTGTTGCACTGGAAGCCAGTGCAACTGGCGGAGTGCAGGTTTGGCAGATGTTCTTCGTGGAATGTTCAGCAACAAACGTGCAGCACAATTCTGAACAGTCTGCATTGTCCTGATTGTCCCTTGGGGGGAGCCCAGATAAAGTGCATTGGACTAGTCAAGGCGTGACAGAATCAACGCCTGCACTAGTATCCGTCTGGCTTCAAAGGGGAGAAGAACGATAATTTTCCTCAAAAGCCTCATAAGTGCGTAGCATGTGGCAGCTACCTTCAGGGCCTGGACAGAAAAATTAAGAGCTGGGTCAATCCATACCCCAAGGCTCTTAATTTGGGTCTTAGGTTTGGGTGGTTGGCCCAGATTGTCCGGCCACCAACCATCCACTGTGGTAGGTGTTTTATGTCCCAGCAGCCTCACCTCAGTTTTTGACCCGTTTGGTTTAAGGAAGGATTCATCCATCCATTCCTGAACTTTATTAAGGCAGCTGGCGAGTTTTTCAAAAGGGGCATCATTGGTAGATAGTGAGATGATCAGTTGTGTGTCATCTGCGTATGTAACAAGTTGTATTCCCCAGGGAAGCACCACCTCAGCCAACGGCTTCATATAGATATTAAATAAGGTGGGGCTGAGGGATGAGCCCTGGGGTACACCGCAGTTGAGACACATTTGAGGGGAGGAGGCTTCATTTTCAAATACCACAAAGGTCCTATCAGCCAGAAAAGATTGCATCCACTGTAGTGCGCGGCCCGAGACACCGACCTCCTCCACCCTATGAAGTAGAATGGAGTGGTTGACGGTGTTGAAGGCCGTGCTAAGATCTAATAGTAGTATGGCCGCATGATTCCCACTGTCTACGATCTTCCTTGCCTCCTCAACCCCTGCAATGAGCGCTGTTTCGGTGCCTTGATTTCTCCTAAACCCTGTCTGCGTCGTGTGAAAGAGATTGTTATCCTCAAGAAAGGTAGCCAGCAAAGAATTGACATACTTCTCTGTGAGTTTACTAACAGTGGGCAGAAGAGAGATGGGGCGATAGTTTGCCCAATCTTCGGGGTTAAGGTTGGGTTTTTTAACAGGGCCTTAACTTTGGCCTGTTTCCAGGTTGGAGGCACCAAGCCTGAGGTCAACGAGGCATTGATCACTTCCTGAATGACTGGAGCCACAGTGTCTGACACCAGATTTAATTTGGTAGGGGGTGCAGGGTCATTCGGAGAGCCTGATTTTAAGTTTCTTAGGAGACTCTGAGTAGTGGAGAGGTCTATAGGAAGGAATTCATTAAGTTGGATTTGGGCCATATGAGAAGCCAGAGGGGGTCCAGTGGGAGAAGGCTGAAAAGAGGAATATATGGTAGCTATTTTGTTGAGGAAGAATTTGGCAAGTTCCTCACAACATGCCTGGGCAAGTCCTGGGTCTTCAATAGGGGTGGGAGGGGCGACCAAAGATTTAAAAATTTTAAAAATTTCTCTAGGTGAATTGGCAGCCATGCTAATTTTGGTCTGAAAATAATTAGTTTGGGTGATTTTAATCTCCTCCTTATACTTTTTTAGGGCAAGTTTATAGTTGACTTTGCCATTTTCGGAGTAGTGTTTTCTCCACTTCCTTTCTTGTTGCTTGCAGGCGAGCTTCAATAGTTTCAAGTCCTGGGTGTACCAGGCCTTCTTGTTCTTACCACTTCTGTGGGAAAGTTCCACCTTCGGAAGGGAAAGATCCAAGGGTGCCTCCACCCATCGATTGAAGGAAATATCGGCTTCCACCGGCTCCGGTGGGATTTTGGGAAGGGAATTTTAAGATTGATGTTCCAAGTTTCGATGGGGAGTTTGGACCATCTCCGACATAACTGTTTCGTGAGTTTAGTATGTTCGGGTTGATTCTGAGAGGGCAGGGAGAACAATAGTAGTGAATGGTCAGACCAAGGGATCCGAATCGCATCATCATACCTAAGGGATTCAACGTTGGTATAACAATGATCTAGGATGTGTCCTGCAGAATGTGTTGGATCGGTAACTAGTTGTTTCAGATGGAGAACTTCCAGACCAGTAATCAGTTTTATAGAAGCCGGTGCATCTACTTCATCTGCATGGGTATTAAAATTCCCCAGAATGGTAAAATTGGGAGAAGTACTAGCATAGTTAATAGCTGTGCAAGAAAGATCTTCACAGAATTGACCGCAAGGGCCAGGGGGTCTATAGATCAGGATTCCTGAAAGAGTATTAGTGGGAGAGAAAGAGATAGCAAATTTGAGGCTTTCAGCTCCAGAGATGGAAAGATTTTCTATTCGGCATCCAAGGGTATTCCTATAAATAATAGCAATCCCACCCCCCCTCGATCATGAGGTCCTTCTTTTCTTGTAGGTTCCAGTCTGAGGAAGCAAGGTTCAGGGGTGCCCCTAAATACTTGATTTAGGGGCGTTACAGGTAGTTAAAAAGGTTGGGACCAATGGGTCTCTTCCCTGGGGTGGGTAGACCCCCTAGTATGCCACCCTCCAGTGGGAGGGGGGCATAAGCCTTTTCCTGGTTTGCTGGATCCCCCCCATCTGCACGATGGCGGGGACTGAGAGTTGTGCTACATCTAACCTCCCCCACCTGAGGGGTGAAGTTGGCAGAGTTGGGCACATCTCTCTTCCTCACTTGTTTTTCCCACCGGTTCTCCCGCCGAAAGTGAGGGTTCGAACCGGTGGGGACCAGTTGCTGAAAGTAGCAAGTGGCCTGGGGAAGCTCACAAAGGTGGCAAGACTTTGAAGCTTCCTCTTCGTGAACCCTGCCCATCCTGGGTGAGGAGGCTTGGCACCTCGTCCCAGGATATCCATTGTTTCAGGGGCCCAAGAGCAGCAGGCTCTCGACCCAGGGGTCCAGAAACATGTCTAGTGGTGGCAGCTGAAAGCAGCCACTCAGCCTGGACACTAGTGGTAGGTCGTTTTTCAGGGGGCATCTCTAAGATGCCCTCTGTGTGCATTTTTCAATAAATCCCACACTGGCATCAGTGTGGGTTTAATGTACTAAGAAGTTTGATACCAAATTTCTCCGTTTTCTGTGTAGCCATTATGGTGCTGTGGTGTTCGTAATGACAAACTCCAGCACCATTTACTCTTAATGGCAGCACTGCACTTACAATGTCTAAGAAGTAGACACTGTAGGGTTACAGGGCTCATGCACCTGTACCCTCACCACTGGTATATTGCACCCAGCTAGAGGGGTGACTGATCTATGCCAGGGCAGTGGGTTGTAGGCATGGTACACTGAGGTGTGCCATGTTGACTCTTCACTTTGTTCTGCACAAAAACACGCAGCCTGCAAAGGCAGTCTGTGAGTGTAATTGTACTTGACCTCTAATGGTGGCATAATATGTGCTGCAGCCCTTGGAGGTCTTCCCTGGTCACAGTGCCCTGGGTACCTGTGGTACCATTTACCAGGGGCTGACCTGTGGCCAGAGAATCCAATTGGGTTTTGTTTTTAATGCAGGTTTTAGGAAAAAAACATAGGCCCTGGGCTCCTGATTGGCAGGGGCCCAGGGCACACTCAGTCAAAGCATATCCGCAATTCAGCAGAAAGTGGGGGTGAGCATGCAGAAAGAGGGCACTTTCTCACACCAGGCTTCATTCTCTTTAGGTTTACAGCAAGCGACTCCCTTTATTAATTGAGGGCGGATGAAGCAATCATCTGGAACTAACTGGGGGCACTGAAAACAATCATCGCAGCCTCCTGTTAGAAAAGGATCCGTCGGGCGGTAATAAGTGGCACACCCGGTTATGGTTGCTCATGACCATGAAGAAACTAATATCCAGACTCAGTGGGGAAAGCAGGGTCTTGTAATCAGTATGGGAACCCCTGCTGGAATGTTTATCAAGGGGAATCTCGACCAGAGCACTATCACTGAGCTTGAAGGCATTGAAGGTATTTTGACATTGGTGGGGCAGAGAATGAGCACAAGACGCTATAGCTACTGTATGGTTCCCATTTGTGGATTCATTCTTTTGATTTATGGTTTGTTCGCCAGTCAGGGGAAATTTGGGGAAAAACCAAAGCCTTATGCGCAGTAAGAAGACATTCGGATTTCCGAATGTCTTCTTACTGCGCATAAGGCTTTGGTTTTTCAGAATTAAATTGAATGTTCATTGTATTAATTGCCCCATGCGCAATCAGGCCAAAAGAAAGGGAAAAATATTCATCCTAGTGGCCTGACATAGAAACGTGGACAGGGTACTCTTAACCTAAATGAGTAATTTATGTTTAAATGTCCTCTGTGTAGAATTGTATAAATGTTTAATTTCTTTCGTTTTTCTAAGTAATGTATGTTTGTAGTTACTGTAAATACATGTGTCTTTGTGCAGGACAGTAAGTAATTCTTCGGACTGTCACAGAATCTGTAAAAATTGCTGCAAGCTTCTTTTCGAATTTCTAAAACATAATGTTTACACTTAAGGATTAAATACCTTAGTGTATGATTCTGCTCTAAATAAAAAAGACAGCAGAACAAAAAAACGAGTGACCGGGTCTTCCTTTTTTCTCTCAAATTTTTTTTTCTCTCAGATAGTTTTTCCATGTTTTAAATGTTCTCTACCAGATATGCATGGGGTGGGGAGTGGGAGTTGATTTCCTGTTTAATATTTCAAGACTTTGGCCAGAGACGTCCGAGCAACAATTAGAAGTTGTGACTTTAACTTACCTGTGGTGGTAGAGAGTGACAAACTATTCATTCCTGTGTCTCCCAGAAGCCCTACCAGAGTTTTTCAGTGGTATTTTGATTCCTATAATCTGGTTATTGTGCAACACGATTTTTTTCCAGTAGTCTGGATAGGTCTGGATTGTGTGTGCATGACAACCACTTATGGTAAACGGTGCTCCTAACTCCCCATTTTTTCCATCAGAGCTCGGAGCGTCCATGGATTGCATGTATGCAAGTGGGAGATGGGCACCAGTGAGTTAACAGTTTATATGTATTTTCTTTAAGGTGGACGCATATCAATACTGTATTTTCCCTTTACCATATTTTCCACCAGGTTTCTTTCCAGGTATTGAACATACTTATGTTTAGGCTGTATATAGGTTCGTAAAAACTCGCTGTCACCCTGTTATACCCTTTATGTTTATTGGCATACAGGTTTTGTAGTGGAATTTTGTCTCTGCCAGCTGATGCGATTGCCCTTTGCGAGCATGTCCATTGTAGAAGGTGTGTTATGCAAACGTAATCTACCCTGACCAGGCCTCATTCAGTCATGAGCTCCTCTCTCATCAGAAGTGTGCCTCCCGGGAATAGGTCACCCAGGATTGGAGTATTATAATCATTTCAAGCCCCAGATCTATGGTCAATACGGACGAAAGGGAACTCTGCATGTATGTAAGATTGGTATCATGGGTGAAGGGGAAGAGGTCGAACCCTTTTTCCAGGTTATTTGTTGCCAGTATTCTAGGAGGATTATCAAGAAAGGACGTAAAGTGTTGGTTGAGCGTTGTACTGCTGGGGGCATTCAGCGAAAGAGCCTAGCAGGCGGGGTGGGGTGCGGGGGTTGTCCAGAGTCTATGTGAACCCATCCCTTGTTTTTGCTGTTGTGGTTCCAGTTTAGTGAAGGCTCTCTAGACATGCATCTGAATGTTGGGAAATCCCAGTCTCCCATTCATGGTAGGTCGCAATAATGTGGCAACATGATTTCTCCATACAAAAGATTATTTTTAATTCTTGACACAATTTATGATGAAGTTATGTATTCTGAGGCAAAGGTTTTTAGGATACAGAGGAAGCAAGGTAAGAAGTTCATGTAAAAGCTAGTCAGTCGGCCCAGACAGGATATTTCTAGCTATCCCCATCTGTTTGTCTTTGAAAAGTGCTTGCAAAACAGGTGGTATGTTGGTGCTGTAAAGCTGGGATGATTTATGTGGGAGGTAGATGCCTAGGTATTTGATAGTGCCCTGTGGCCATATGAGCCTATTGTGTTCTATGGCCTCTTGGGCATCTTGCTACCCGCCCGTGACCCCTATCCCACTAGATTTATTTTTAATGTATTTTGAAACCAGACACGGCTGCAAAGAGTTGCAACGCTTTTTTGTGTGCTAGAATAGATGTGGCAGGATTGGACAAAAAGCAAATTACATCGTCAGCATATAATGCTGTTTTAAATTCCTGATATGCCACGACTATCCCTTTGATTACACAGTTATCTTGAATTCTGTGGACCAGGAGCTCCATCGATAGTGTGAGCATTGATGGCGACGGGTGCTTCATAGCATGTGCCCTGGGAGAGGGGGAGAGTGGGTGAAAGTTCCCCATTCACCTAGATTCTTGTTATGAGGCATTTATAATTAGTTAATAACCAAGCTTTTATCTTGGAACTGATTGGTCTTCTGTCTAGCATTTTTGTTATGAATGATCAGTTAACCCTGTGAAAGGCCTTCTCCGCTTCTAGTGAGAGAAGGACCATTGGTTGATTTGTGCTTTCTGCTTACTCTGCTAGAGTGACCTCAAGTCTTGTGTTATCTTGGGAATGTTGTTCTTTATGAAACCACTTAGCTGTGGGGAGATCAGTTTAGGCCACACAGTATGTAGCCTATGCAGCAAGATAGAAGCAAAGATTTGTGCATATGTGTTCAGTTAGGCAATGGTTTTGTATGATGAGCAGTTCCTCACGGGTTTCAGTAAGAGTGCGAGTTGTGATTCTAGCTTAGAATCCGTTTTCTTCCCTGTAGTGAGGATGGTGGTTCAAGATCTTGGTTAGGGGCACTATGAGGAGGTTGGCATAAGCCTTATAGAATGTGGCAGGAAAGCTTTTTGGCCCTGGTATTTTATATCCAGGAAGCTTCGTTATGGCTTGTTGAACTCCTCACTCGTTAAGTCCTCTTCTAGATGCAAGTATTTTGTTCTAGATAGTGGGCAGGTGAAATGTTCAAGATATTCGTATTGTACTTCTGGTTGAAGGATTGATTCTGTGAAAAGGTCGCTATAAAAGCTAGTGTAGGTGGTCAGGATATCTTTCGTGTTTGTGTGTATGGTCCCATCAAAATCCCTGATCCCCAAGATGAAAATCTTTGTTCATAGCAGTCTGTTTATTGGTTTAACGGCCATCCTGACCACTATGTGGTCCGATAATATCTTAGGGCCTATATGAGATGAAGCGATTGATGATATGATGCCATGTGATACTAGGATAAATCTATACGGGTATCTGTGTACGAAAATGGAAAAAATAATCCCTATCTTCGTGGTGTGGATCGTGGTATATGCCCATTAGGTCAAGATCTGTTATTCTGTGAAGCAAATCAGCAGAGGGTGTGTGACACATGTACCGCCTAAGGGATCGGTCTACTGTTGTGTTCAGAATGGCATTCAAGTCTCCACCCAAAAGAGTGTGTCTGCATTCACGAAATCTGCTTAAAACTTTTCCTTTCCATCGTTTGCTGTGTGCAGAGACAAAAAAGGGTAATCGAACAAATCGAACAAAACGGAAGTCCTAATCTACCACAAAAATCACTCCTCCTAGGACGCCTCTTGGTGGCCCTCCAAACTTGGCCATCCACCCTTCCCTGTAGACCATGCCAAGAACATCCGGATCAACCTCTCCATGAGCAGACAGATCAGTGCATTCTCCTAGTCATTCTTCTACATCCTGCGAATGCTACGCAAGATTGATCGGTTACCCAAGCTCTTATAACAAGTGGATTTTGCTTACGGAAACCCAGTCACAATCCCAGCCCAAGTCTATGCCGACTCCAAATTACCCAGAACGCTGCTGCAGGCTCATCCAAATCATCCTGCGAATAAAAACACCTCTCACCACACCTCAACAATATCCACATGCTCCCAGTCCAAGAAAGATGTAAGTTCAAGCTACCAACCCACACCTACAAAGCTCTCCACAGCACTGGTCTAGCTTACCTCAACCACTACCTCAACGTCTGCAAACTCACATGACACCTTCAATCTGCTTCCCAGGCAAAAGCTCACATCCATTGCATCAAGAAGAACAGAAGCGGAGTACGCTCCTTAATATACCTTGCAGCCAAGACCTGGAACGATCTCCCAAAATACCTCAGAAACTCACTCCTCCCTCATGGACTTCGGAAGGAACCTCAACATATGGCACTTCCAGACGAAACAAGGCATGATCGCCTCGCTCTCCTCAGGCCTGCCTTACTCCGCTCATGGATACATGGATACGCTCACATTTGATTAGCTGCGATCTACAAATGCTCATAACATAGCAAGTAATTTGTTATATACAAAATAAATGACCTCCAAAAAAACTATTTTTATTCTTTTAGATGTGAGGAAGCGTTTGGTATTGGCTATACTATGTCCTTGTCTTATCTAAACTAGTTTAAAGATTCCTTCTAGAAATGAGAAGTTGAGAAACCGTTAAAACTGGCATACCTTATTTTTCAACTACAAATGAAAATTTCCAGCACCCAGGGTGATACATTGTTTCCTGTTAACAAAAAGTTATTTTGTGACACTTAGAAGAAAGCATATTGATCTGACCGCAAACATGGAAAACCTACACAGATTTACTTTAGATTGCATTTACTGCTATATAACTGCAAAGATATTTATGTCTGATGGTATACTTGATTTTTAAAGTTTGTAAATACTATTGAACAGAATGGTGTGCATTATGAATTGTTTTAAGCTGAAAATCTTCATTTGGTGTGTTTCATTTTGCAGGTTACTAAAGGATGCATTAAATGACCCACATTTCGGTGTGCAATATGAGCATATTCTTGGTGCTCTGTTGTCTGTCTGTGGGATTGGATTGAGGGAGGAACTGATGAAGGAGAACAGACTTGTTCAACTTTTAGGTTTAGTTGCTGAAAAGGTTCGGCAAACCAGTGGATCGTCAAGACAGGTGAGTTCTACTAAATAGCAAACATGCTTAAAATGTGGTGGTGTGGTATCTACTACTGCTCTTTTATTTAGTGAATTTAATGTGTTGTTTTCTGTCACCTCAGTTTAAATATTTGTTGGTGTTTATCTATGTATATCTATATATAGATATATGTGTGTGTGTATATATATATATATATAGATATAGAGATAGATATAGAGATAGATAGATAGATAGATAGATAGATAGATAGATAGATAGATAGATAGATACTTGTGAGAAAGTGGCTCTATATATACTGGACTAGAAGGAAGTACAGTGTGTATAGAGTCCACCAACCCCAGAGGTATAGCAGAGGTTAAAGTCAGAACTGACCTTACTCTCCAAAGTGGTAGCTTAGTCAAGCAGTAAGGCAGTACCAGAGGACAGTGTAAAGCATTTGATGTACACACTGAGTCATCAAAAGGTTTCACACACTCAAGGACTGAACTCCAGGCCAATTATTTGTATATCCAAAGATATGGTTGTTTTATTTTTAGAACCAACAGTTATAAAAATATACTTTTCAAGTTACGAGTATTCTCATGTAAATTCTTTGCAGAGGAGCAATATGTTTGTACACACAATAATCACAGGTTTGCTAATGGGTTTTCATAGGAAAGTACAGTTGATTACTTTATGGATTACTTTGGTAGTTCCAGGACTAGATCTTGGATTCAGTCTTGGGGTCTAAGCTGAAACCAGATTAGCAAAAATGTTTTAGTTACAGTGATGATTTTTCCTGAATATAAAGCTGTTTTAAAAGTTCACACTTAGAAACTTTTCGAGGTGATTCTCACAATGTTATTCAATGGGAGGAAATTCAGATTACAGGTAAAGTACGATCGTGTTACTTTTGTAACCCAGCACTAGTCTCCTAGGGCCAGCACTGGGGGCTTAACTTAAAACAGGTAGGTAATTGCGTTTCAGTATTTCATACGATTTTTAAGGAAAATGTGTAGTTTTCTAAAGTAGACACTTCATAGAAAAGCAGACAATGGGTTCCGATGGAGAAAATACAGGTTACTAGTAAACCCGCGAGGGATTACTTTTGTGGTTCAATACTGGGCTGAAAGGTACAGTACTGGCTTCTCTCCTGATCACAGGTGAGTATTTTCGAAATCAGACTTTGGCTGATTTTATAGGAATATTTTCAGTTTTCCAAACTTCACACTTAGAAAATTTCCGAGTCAAAAATGGGTCAATGTTATCCAATGGCAGGTAAGTGAATTACCGGTTTCCAGGTGAGTACTTGGTTGGTGAAGTTAGGGTTCTGGGCATAGACTCAGGGGTCCCCCAGGGTCAGGTGAGTACAGTTAGTTCCGTCCCAGCGGCGCAGGGGCAGCCGGGTGCAGAGGTAGGTAGACTCAATGTTATCCAATGAGGGAAAGGGGGCCTTCGGTTGGTGGCTGCTGGCTAGCAGGACACACGGCTCTGGGAGCTGGGCTCCTGGTCACTTGCTCAGGGCAAGAGGGGAAGTAGGATAGGGCAAAGAAGTCACAGCCAGCGGCACTCGGGCGGCTGGGTGCAGGGTGCTTTTCAGTCGTCGGGCGCTCAATGTTAACCATTGAGAATCTTGAAAATAGAACAAAGGCTGCAGGTCCAGGGACTGTGACTCTCCAGGGGCGACCAGCACTTTGAGAGGTAATTTGGGATGGAGCACAGGTAGGTACCTCAAAGGGTGGCAGAGGAGGCTGCAGGGCGCCGGGTGCAGGGGTGTCTTTGTGTGTCGGAAAAGCTTACCCTCGGTTGGTCGAGGTGGCCCCTGGTTCTGCATCTGCAGGCGTCGGCTGGTTCGTCGAGGAGGGTCTTTGGGCACTGGACTTCGGGTCCCAGTCGCCGGGGGTACGTCCTCGTGGTCTTGGTTCGGGTTGGCCCGCCCCGGGCTTTGCTGGTGCAGAGTGGGCTGTTCCCGAGCTTCCTGGTCGGCACCAGGTGGGTTGCTACAGCAAAGCCTCTGCTGATGGGGTCCCAATTGTCGAGAGGGTCAAGGCAAGCAGGTCGTCTGGGTGTCCCAAGGTTGCTGTCCGCGGAAGTCGCCAGGTTTAGGCAGGAGCAGGTTCCAGGATCAAAAGGCCGGTAGGGCTGGGGCCAAGTCAGTTGTTGTTGTCCTGTTGTTAACAGCTGCACGGCGGGTCTTCTTCTTCTTGATCATCTTTCTTCTTTTTGATATCGGGATCTGAGGAAGAAAGGTTCAGGGAGAACTTAAATACTAAATTTAGGGGCGTTACAGGTATGGCAAGGGCAGGGATCAATGGGTCTCTGTCCTGGGGTGAGTACACTCCTGCTCCTCTCCTGTGGGAGGGGGGCAGGAGCCTAGCTGGGAGTGGGCAGGAACTCCCCATCTACAAAATGGCCGGAACCAGGGGTCGTGCTTCACCTCGCCTCCTCCACCTGAGGGGTAGTGTTGGCACAGGTTGGCACCCCCCCTTCCTGACGAAGTTTTTCCCGCCAGTCTTCCCGCCAGAGTGGGGGTAGGACTGGTGGGGGGCTGGTTGCTGGGTACAGCAAATGGTCTGGAGAAGCTCTCAGAGGCAGTATGCCTTTGAAGCTTCCCCCTGTCCATTCTGGGGGAGGAGACATAGCACCTCGCCCAGGATGTGCTTTGTTGCAGACCCTAGAGAGCGGGGGCTCTCCACCCAGGGGTCTAGCAACATGTCTGCGGTGTGGCAGCCTCTGCAGACACTCAGCCCAGACGTGGATTGTAGGTTCGGGTTTTTGGAGGGCATCTCTAAGATCCCTCTCATGCATTTTACATTAAATCCCACACTGGCATCAGTGCGGGTTTAATGTGCTGAGAAGTTTGGTACCAAACTTGTCAGTCTTCAGTGGAGCCATTATGGGGCTGTGGAGTTCGTGAATGACAACCTCCCAGCACCACATACTCTTAAATGACAACAATGCACTCACAGTGCCCAGGAATGGTCCTGGGTACTGTAGGGGCACAGGGCTCATGCACCTGGGCCCTCACCTCTGGCATAGGGCACCCAGCTAGAGGGGTGACTGAAGTATGCCAGGGCAGTGGGTTTTGTGGGCATGGCACACAGGGATGTGTGCCATGTCGACTCTTGCTTTCGTTTTGTACCTAGGCACTCAGCCTGCAAAGGCAGTGTGTGGGAGCCAGGGTACATGACCCCTGAGGGTGGCACAATAAGGTACCATTTACTAGGGGCTGACAGAGGCCAGCGATGCCAATTGGGTATTTTGTTTCAGCATAGCTTTTCTTTGTAGGGAAGGAACACAGGCCCTGGGTACCTGATTGGCAGGGACCCAGGGCACACTCAGTCAAAGTACATCAGCAGTTTAGAAAAAAGTGGGGGCATACCAAGGCAAGAAAGATGGCACTTTCTCACAATATTCATGAAATTTTTCCAAGAAGTGTGCTGAACTCCCTGCGAAGCGGTTGCTCCTTGCTCACCTCCCGACCTACAAGCGCCACTGCGGTATCGTAGCGCTGACTATTTCATTTCATTCACTGGCTACATCTTTCATTTGGCATTTTACTCTCTCGTAATTAAGTGCCCATTCCACCGCGTAGCGCTCCGCATTTGCGTAGTTGATAGCAGTTTAGTGCAGATATTGTCTCAGGCGTATTGTGCTATTACTGCTGTTGTCCATCTCAGGATTTTTAATATTATTTGATACCTGTGTGCATAGCGCCGCTGTTCTGACTGATCGCATTTGTTTTGGTGCATTTACTTTGCCCTCACATAGCGTCGTGTTGTTGTTTGGGAGCCCTCCATTTTGTTGTGCCTGCAGCCCGTCCCTCCCCCTTCGCTAACGCCTCCCAGCTCACCCTCCCACGCTCCGCCCCCTCCACTTTCCATTTATGGCCAATGCCCCCAAGCGCAGCGTCCACGCGCTACGCCCGCGCCGAAGGTGCGCCAAAGGTAAGCCTGTCTACGCCCGTCCGCGCCTGGACCGCGCCCAGCGCCAGACCCCCTGGTCCTCGTAATGCCCACCCCTCCCGCATTACTTACGATGCCACCACCCTCCTAGCCCTTAACCCCGGCCACTCCCCCAACTGCGTCCAAGCCGCTCCTGGACACACCCATGGACCCTTTTCCTGCAACTCCTGCAAGTTCGACGGCACCAAGAACAACTCCTCATCTAAGAACACACAACAGACATCCGACCCCAACCACCTTAAATGCATCCTGCTCAACACCCGCTCGGTCCACAGGCATGCCATTGACCTCTGGAATCTACTAGACACCATCTCTCCGGACGTCGCCTTCCTAACAGAAACATGGATGAACGCCACTTCAGCCCCAGACATCACCATCGCCATCCCGGAAGGCTATAAGATCATTCGCAAGGACCGTACAGGCCACACAGGTGGAGACCTCGCTATCGTCCATAAGAAATCCATCCGCATCTCAACCAGCTCAGACATCAATCTCGCCAACACTGAACACCTTCACTTCCAGATCCACATCGACCCCAAGACCACACTCAGAGGCACCCTCCTTTACAGGCCACCAGGACCCCGCGCACAATTTAGTGAAGACATCACGGACTTCATCACTCCACACGCGCTCCCCTCCTGAAGATTACATCCTTTTGGGTGACCTCAACTTTCACCATGAAAAGAACAACGACCGCAACACCAATACCCTTCTAGACAACCTCGCCAACCTCGGACTTAAACAACTTGTCACTACCCCCACCCACATCGCAGGTCACACACTCGACCCTATCTTCACCTCCAGCAAACATGTCTCCTTCAGCCACACCACAGCTCTCCTCTGGACTGACCACAGCTGCGTTCACTTTACCTACAACAAGCCCACATCCAACAACCACCCCCAACCCACTCTGCAAACAAACTGGAATAAAATCACCATCGACCAGATCTCCTCTTCCCTTCTTCAAAACCCCCCAGCCCACTCCTCAAACCCAGACCATGCAGCCACCAACCTCACCCAATGGTTATCCAACAGCGCCGACATCCTAGCACCACTGAAAAAACGACAAATCAAACTAGGCAGCAAGAAGGCTCCCTGGTTCAACGAGGATCTTAAGAAATCCAAGAAACTCTGTCGATCCCTTGAGAAAGCCTGGAAAAAAGACCCAACCACCAGCACCAAGGACGCCTTCAAAAACGCCACCCGCATACACCACCAACTGATCCGGAATGCCAAAAAAGCCGCTTTCAAGAACCGTCTAGATAACAACGCCCACAACAGCAAAGAATTATTCAACATCGTCAAGGAATTTACCAACCCCTCAGCCAACTCCAACGACATCACCCCCTCTCAAGCCCGCTGCGACTCCCTAGCCTTATTCTTCCACAACAAAATTGCAGACATCCACAACAGCTTCGACAACCAACCCAAAGACAAACCCACCCTACCCCCTGCAGGACCCCCACCCCCCCTGAACATCCTCAATGACTGGAAGCCAATCTCCACTGAGGACACCATCCGTCTGATGAACTCCATCCACTCAGGATCCCCCACAGACCCATGCCCTCACCACATCTTTAACAAAGCAGACTCCATCATAGCACCGCACCTCCGAGACGTCATCAACTGCTCCTTCAACTCCGCAACCTTCCCGGAAAGCTGGAAGCATGCCGAACTCAGCGCCCTCCTGAAAAAACCCACGGCTGACCCAACCGAACTCAAAAACTACCGCCCTATCTCACTCCTTCCTTTCCCGGCCAAAGTCATCGAGAAAGCGGTCAACAACCAGCTCGCCGCATTCCTCGAAACCAACAAATCCCTCGACTCCTCACAGTCCGGCTTCCGAGCCAAACACAGCACTGAAACCGCCCTCATCGCAGCAACAGACGATATTCGAACTCTACTGGACAATGGAGACACAGTCGCCCTCATCCTCCTCGACCTCTCCGCAGCCTTCGACACGGTCTGTCACAGCACCCTTTTACAACGCCTCAGAAACGTCGGAATCCAAGGAAAAGCACTGGAATGGATCACCTCGTTCCTCACCGGAAAAACCCAGAGAGTCCGCCTTCCACCATTCAAGTCAGAGGCCACTGAAGTCATCTGCGGTGTACCTCAAGGATCTTCACTCAGCCCCACCCTCTTCAACGTATACATGAGCCCCCTCGCGGTCATCGCACGCCAACACAACCTCAACATCATCTCCTACGCCGACGACACTCAACTGATCCTATCACTCACCAGAGACCCTAACACTGCCAAAACCAACCTGCATGAAGGAATGAAAGAAGTAGCAGAATGGATGAAGCACAGCCGTTTGAAACTGAACTCAGACAAAACAGAAGTCCTCATCCTAGGCACCTCCCCCTCCGCCTGGGACGACTTTTGTGGCCTGAGGCCCTTGGAAAAGCACCCATCCCAACGAACCACGCACGAAACCTGGGCGTCATCCTGGACTCCTCACTCTCGATGACCAGACAAGTCAACGCCGTTTCTTCATCTTGCTTCAACATTCTTCGCATGCTCAAAAAAACATTTCGCTGGATCCCCACCGAAACTAGAAAAACAGTCACCCACGCCCTGGTCACGAGCCGACTGGACTACGGAAACACCCTCTACGCCGGTACCACCGCTAAACTCCAGAAAAAACTCCAACGCATCCAGAACGCTTCAGCCAGGCTCATATTAGACATCCCGCGCAAAGAACACATCTCTGATCACCTGAAAAACCTCCACTGGCTCCCCGTCAAAAAGAGGATTACCTTCGGGCTCCTT
Organism: Lissotriton vulgaris; assembly: GCF_964263255.1. Lineage (NCBI taxonomy): Eukaryota > Metazoa > Chordata > Amphibia > Caudata > Salamandridae > Lissotriton > Lissotriton vulgaris. The sequence continues at coordinate 748,532,595 of NC_141687.1, read as the reverse complement.
ACCCACGCACACAAAGCACTCTACGAAACCGGACCTGAATGCCTCAACACACGACTGTCCTTTTACACCCCCTCCCGCCAGCTACGATCCTCCAACCAAGCCCTTGCCACTGTACCTCGCATCAACAAAACAACCATGGGAGGTAGATCCTTCTCCTACCTAGCAGCTAAAACCTGGAACTCACTTCCCACTCACCTTCGCCTTACTCAGAACCACCTAGCATTCAGAAAGCAACTTAAAACGTGGATATTTGACAAGTAATTCCCCATCCTTCTTCAAGCGCCTTGAGACCCTCTGGGTATGTAGCGCGCTATATACATTTTTTGACTTGACTTGACTTGACTTGTGCATGGGATGTTCTGGGGTGATCCATCAAGCGGGGGTTGAGAAAAAGGAGGTCAAATCAAGTGCTTTTCCCATGTTAATTTCTTTAGTGATTTTAGACACAACTACAGCCCGAACCTCTGGACGGAATTACACCAGATTTGGCAGAAAGCTAGCTCTTGGTCGAAAAAGAGTGCTTTTTATGAATTGGTGTAAATCCGTTCATTAGTTTTTCAGATATTAAAATAAATCCAAATTTAAATATGTAGGGACGCTAGGGCTGCCTTTCCAGCAGCTGCCTTCATGCAGCAGAAATGCTGGCTCCCGCAGAAGGCGGGTAACCGGCTAAGATCACGAGGGCCTTGAGCCCCCCCCCCCCCCATGGTCCCGTGGAACAGAGCAGAAAGAGGCAAAACAAAGATTAGAAATTAGTAGAAAGAGGAAGAATGAAGGTGAGAATCGATCAGAAAGGCAAGTTAAAGGTCAGCAGTGAGCAAAAAGAGGCAAAATAAAGGGGAGCAATGAACAGAAAGAGGTAATAAAGTTCCGAAATTAGCAGAAAACTGCAAACTAGAGATCAGAAACTAGCAGAAAGAGGTTTCCAATGACCCTCAGCAGTCAAGGCGACGTCATTCCCCAACTAGTAGTGCGCCATGAGGCGCATTTCTACAGTGGGTGAGAAAGGTGACTGGCCGCTGCAAGGACAGTCCCGCTGTGGGGGACTTACTCGTGGCAGCAGTAAGAGTTCTTGGCTCTCAAGGACCCTCAGCAGCCAAGGGGACTTTATCCCCAACCAATAGTGGGTCAGGAGGCACATTTGCTGAGTTGTTGAGAAAGGGGGTGGGGCCTACGAGGTCTCAGCAGTCCCGCTGTGGGGTATGTACTGGTGGCAACAATGGAGGTTCTTGGCCTCCAAGGACCTTCAGCAGCAAAGGGTACTTAATCTCCCAAACAGTTCCCCAGGAGGTGTGTTTACAGAGTGGTTGAGAAAGGGGGTGGGGCCTCCGACAAGGTCTCAGCAATTCTGCTGTGGGGATCTTACTGGTGGCATTAATAGGGGTTCCTGGACCCCAAGGGCCCTCAGCAGTCAAGGGAACTCCATCCTCCTTCCAGTAGTGTGCCACATTGTGTGTTTGTAGAGTGGTTGAGAAAGGGTGTTAGTCCTCAGAGGTCTCAGCAGTCAAGCTGTGGGGGACTTTCAGGTGGTTACAGGAGTGGTTCCTGGCCCCTAACTATTCTAAGCGTCCAAGGGGACTTATTTAGCGGTGACGGAACACTACTCCTCCTGCTCACGGAATTCTGCGGAATTTGGTGGAGTTTTTCAGTACCTCCGGGGAATTCTGCAGAATGAAAATCTGCAAGCTCCGCCCAGGCCTAGCAGAAAGAGGAGAATAATGTTCAGCAACGAGCAGGAAGAGGCAAAATAAAGTTAGCAAGTGAACAGAAAAAGGCTGAAAACGCGCAGAACTCACTCCGTCACTCATACACCCACTCACAGATTCAGACACTCACGCACCCTTTCACAAACCCATTGAGACCCTCACTGACTCACACATACACTGAGACACTCAAGCACTCACTCTCAAAGGTTTCAGGTTATAGTTGGGAAATAACATTAAAAAAACATAGGAATGATATAGTTGGAAATTTTATTTTAAAAGTCTTAGAAATTCACTGAAAAAAACAAAGGTTACAGGGATACTATAGTTAGGCCCAGATTTCTCTAGTACAAAAATGTATAAATTTAGCTTTTCTAGTTAATTGATCTAACTCGAACTTATACCCCGCAATGCAATGCTTATTGTATTGCATTGTAATTGCATTTGTATACCGCTTGCTACCCCTGACGAGGCATCAACGCGCTTTATTCGGCGAGTAGCACGCTACTCCGGGACCCATAGAGGATTAGTGTTGAATTAGTATAGTAAAACATGAAAGTACATTTTAAGTGGGGGATAGGTTAGTAAGTTATTTGGATTCTGAAGGATAACGGAAGGATAGAAGAGGAAAAAAGGTTTGTATCTATATAGCGCTTGTTACCTCTGATGGGGTGTTGAAGCACGCTACTCCGGAAACCCATAAAGGATTAGTGGTGAATTAGTATGGTGAAATATTAAAGTAATTTGAGTGGTGGATACTAGTCAGTTATTTGGAGTGAGAAGGATAGGGGAGGGATAGAAGAGGGGAAGAGGTTTGTATTTATATAGCTCTTGGTACCCCTGATAGGGTTTTGAAGCGCTTTTGTTGGCGAGCAGCACGCTACTCTGGAACCCATAAGGATTATTGTTGAATTAGTATGGTGAAACATGAAATTATTTGAGTGGTGGATATGTTAGTCAGTTATTTGGATTGGGAAGGGTTGGGGAGGGGTAGAAAAGATAAAAAAGGTTCGCATTTATAGAGCGTTTATAACCCTGATGGCGTGTTCAAACGCTTTATTGGCGAATTGCACACTACTCTGGAACCCATGATGGATTAGTGGTGAGTTATTATAGTGGAATATGGAATTTGCGAAGTGAACATGCTAGTCTGTTACTTTGATTGAAAAGGATAGTAGAGGGATAAAAGAGTGAAGGATTTCAAATATATATATATATATATATATATATATATATATTTATATATATTTTTTTTTTAGGTCATAGCAGTAGGGGTAGGCTTTTGGATAAGTAAAAATGGTTTTTGGATGGTAAGAGTCAGAGGGAAGAGTTTAGAGGGGTTTGTTTTGGGAGGGTCGGTATAGTAAAAGAGGTGCCAGATGCAAGGAGGGGTAGAGTAGGAGAGAGTCTAGAAAGGGTTATTTTGTGGGATCATAGTAGTGGTATGGGGTTTGGGATAAAAGAGAGAGTGGATGTAGAGGATATATTGATAGATGTATAGGGTTAGAGATAGGGTAGTGCATTGGAAAGAGTAGTAGAAAGTAGTTTGAGACGAGTCAGAAAGTTGACCTAGAAGATATATTGAGATAAGTGTAGGCTGAGAGATAGCGGAGTGCATTGGAAATGCCAAATTAGAAGAGTGATAAATATATAGATCCAAAAGTACATTGAAAGTATATAGATGCATAAAGGAGGTACGTATATGTAGATTAAAGATATTGATAGAGGTACAGGATGAGAAATATGGTAGTGCATTGGATGTGCTTTTTCAGGAGAAAAGTAACTGACACACAGATCCAAGTACATGGAGATACATAGATGCACAATGGAAGCAAGTACATGTAGACCAAAGATGATTTTTTTTTAACCACATCATTATTCTACAAAGCAATACACAAAGATTCTGTAGTGAAAATAAATGCTTATATTCAGAGGGATATGCTGTAAATTTCTGATCTGAAAGAAACTGGTTAGTGTTAGATTCCTTACCTTATAATATCCCCAGGCGTCAGACTGGATCCGGAAAGTTTTGCGTAGCAGTACCCCTGCGCGTCGTCCGCGTCTGTTGTCTGCGTCGTTGGCCCCGGGATGTTGTCATCGGAGTACTTAGACGCCGCCCTCGTGTGCTGACGTCAGTTATTCTTTTTTCCACGCCAGCCAGCGCAGATCTGGAAAAAGCAGTACTTCTTAGTCAATTTTTGACTAACTTTTTCGATCTCTTTTGGATCCTTTTTCGAGTTGATACGACTCTCGGTGCCGATAGGGATGCCCGGGTTCAAACCTGTGCCGACTGTAACCGCCTGATGTCCGTTACCAACCCACACCGTCAGTGCGTCTATTGCCTTGGGGCCGACCACGATGACCAGCTGCAGGCGCCGCGCCTAGCTCCATACCGGCGTTCAGTCCCTGGACTGAACGCGTTGCCGGAGATCAGCGCCTTCCTCGTGGCCATGAGGAATCGCTCCCCTCCGACGGGCTTTTCGGAGGTGCCTCCGGGCCCCTGGGTCCTTCTGGGTGCCCTAGCGGGCCGATGGCTCCGGCCCCGGCGCCGTTGACGACTTCGGTCCTGACGCCGCAGGGCCCCACTGGATCCGGGTCCGGATCTGGGTCGCTGCTGGTGGACCTTACGACTCCTCCGCCCGCGCCGACCCCCCGGCTGTCGCCCTCGATCCGGCGTCGGACCGGCGTCGCTTGACGCCGAGAGAAAGGAAATTCTTCTATGATCCGGCCCCATCCTTTGGACTTGACTATCAGGAGATGGGGGCGAGGAGGATTGGGAGGGGTCTGAGGACCCTCTGGCACAGGAGTGCCAGTCGTATCAGGACTGGGCAGTTGAGCTAAGGGAGGCCAGTGGTCTGGACACTTCGCCCGACACTGGATTTGTCTCCCCTCCTACCGAGGCTACGGAGGAGGGGGCTGCTTACAGCATGGGGTTGACAAGGGTGGCCAAGGCCTTGGCTCTTGAGCTCCCCGTCGCGACCGTGAGCACTAAACTCCTCACCGATTTCCGCAAACCGCAGGCATGCTCTTTAGAGCCTCTGCTACTGTTTAATGAGGCCCTTACTGACGTCCTGTTGGGCACCTGTTCCAAGCCCGCTACAGGCCCCCCTGTAGATCGGAACGTGGCCAGACGCCACCGCCCGGCCCCGGGCGACCCTAGCTTCCTGTCAACCCACCCCACCTCCGAGAGCCTGGTTATCCAGGCCTCTAACTCCCAGACCGCATTCCCGAATGCCCTTCCTGATCGGAAATCCAAAATGTATGACCAGTTCGGTAAGAAGCTGTTCTCTTCACTTAGTTTGGGGTTGCGGTCGGTCAACACCACTTGCCTTTTGGGTCGTTACACCCACTCACTGTGGGACACGGTTGCGGACGTGCTGCCAGACTGCCCGGAGGAGGCCTGGACAAAGCTCACTCAAGCCCTTGCGGAAGGGCGAGATGCAGCACGGTACTCTATTCAATGTGGGCTGGATACACATACTCGCTAGGCAGGGCGATTTCCACGACCGTGGCTGTTCGCCGTCACGCCTGGCTGAGGTCCGCCAACTTCTCGACTGATGTCCACAGCACACTCATGGACATGCAATTTGTTTGCCGTCGCCTCTTTGGCGACAAGGCAGACGGTGCGCTTGAGTGTTTCAAGGACTCCAGGGCTACGACCAAGTCCTTGCGTCTGTTGGGCCAGCGCCAGCAAACTTCTGCCTTTCGCACCTTTCGTGGCCAAGGAAGGGGCGCCCCCTCACGTCCTGCCAGCCACGTGCCGTTGACTAGCATCCAGCATGGCGGCGGACATGGTAACCGCCGTGGCGATGCAAGGGGACAGCGGTGAGGCCAGTCCACATCCACCCCCGCAGTATCCGCCTCAAATCCTTCCTAGTCCAAATTTTCAGGCCCATTTGACGCCAGTGGGGGGCAGGGTTTGCCATCACCTCCTCCACTGGCGCACCATCACATCGGACAGGTGGGTGCTGCAAATCGTCCGAAGGGGCTACTCCCTCCCCTTCTAGGCGACCCCTCCAGCCATGCCACCGCAGTACCACTGCATGTCTGGGGAACACTTGCAACTTCTGCAAGAGGAAGTTACGGCCCTCTTGGCTAAGGGGGCCATCGAGCGCGTTCTTTGGCCAGAAGTATGGTGTGGTTGTTACTCCCACTACTTTCTGGTTCCCAAGAAGGGCAAAGGGGGCCTATGGGCTGAGTTTTGCGCGTCATAAATTTGCTTTCATTTCATTTCATGCCCTATCTTGCACCTGCGGAATATCAATGGCTTCCTCCGGAACGAGAAGTTCAAGATGCTGACTTTGGCTCAGGTCTTAGCTGCCCTAGACCCCGGAGACTGCATGGTAGCGTTAAAACTTGCAGGACGCATATTTTCACATCCCCGTCCTGCCGGCCCACTGGCGTTACCTGCGGTTCACAGTAGGCCACAAGCATTTTCAGTTTACCGTGCTCCCCTTTGGCCTTACCAGCACCCCTCGGGTGTTCACGAAAGTGATGGCGGTGGTCGCAGCTCATCTGCGCAGATTAGGGGTGTCAGTCTTCCCCTATCTCGACGACTGGTTGTTGAAGGCGGGCTCGCCCCAGACAGTCATCAGCCACCTCCGGACTACGGCCGACCTCCTGCAACTGCTGGGGTTCTCCATCAATGTGCCGAAGTCACACCTGTGTCCCTCTCAGAAGCTCCTCTTCATCGGAGCGGTTCTGGATTCGGCGGAGTTTTGGGCTTATCCTCCCGAACAGCGGGTTCGGGATATTCAGGCTCTGATTCTGATCTTTCAGCCTTTATCCCGAGTCTCGGTCATGTTGATGCTGCGGCTTCTGGGGCTGATGGCCTCCTGCATCCTTCTGGTGCATCACGCCAGGTGGCGGATGCGGGCTCTGCAGTGGGACTTGAAGTTTCAGTGGGCCCAGCATCAGGGCAACCCGTCCGACCACATCCTGATCTCGGACGGCACTGCGAGACCGTTGCAGTGGTGGCTCACTGACCGCGATTGGGTCAGCGGCGGATCTCTCTCCCTACCCTAACCGGAGCGCGTAGTGGTGACGGATACGTCCCTCCTGGGATTGGGGGGGAAGGGGGGCACCTGAGAGAGAGGGAGATCAGAGGCCTCTGGCCTCCGGCGGAGTCTCTGCTCCATATCAACCTTCTGGAGCTGCGGGCGATCCGGCTTGCACTGAAAGCTTTCCTTCCCTCTGTCCGGGGATGTGTAGTGCAGGTGTTCACGGACAACACCACCGCCATGTGGTACTGCAACAAACAGGGCGGGGTGGGGTCGTGGACCCTTTGTCAGGAGGCTCTGCGCCTCTGGCAATGGCTGGAACACCAGGGCGTGTCCCTGGTGGTTCAACACCTGGCAGGTTCCCTGAACACCAGGGTCGACTAACTCGGCCGTCGGTAAATGATGGATCACGAATGGCATCTGAACTCGAACGTGGCGCAAGGTCTCTTTCAGCAGTGGGGAGAGCCTTGGTTAGATCTATTCGCCACAGAAGAGAACGCTTAATGTCTTCAGTTCTGCGCGTTGGAATTTCCAAGGCGGCACTTGCTCGCAGATGCTTTTCGTCGCGAGTGGAGCTGCGGTCTGTTGTACGCACTTCTGCCCAGAGTGCTGAAGATGATCAGGCGCGACAGGGCCCAAGTCATCCTTGTGGCTCCGGACTGGGCACAAAGATACTGGTATCCCAAGCTACGCAGCATGTCAGTCAATCCCCAGATTCGTCTGCCTCTTCAGGAGGGCCTTCTGTCGCAGAAGCAGGGGACGGTCCTCCACCCGAACCTGTCCAGTCTCCACCCCTATGCGTGGAGATTGAGCGGTGACAGTTGAGGCCATTTGACTTGCCTCCTGAAGTCTGTGATATCATTCTGGCAGCCAGGGATCCCTCCACAAAATCGGTATACGCCTGCAGGTGGAACTAATTTGTGGCATTGTGCACAGCAAAGGCTGTGGATCCCCTTTCTGCCCCCCTTTCAGAGGTTCTCCTCTTTCTTCTTTCTCTTGCCCAGCAGGGCTCTGCTCTGGGAACTATCAAAGGCTACCTCTTTGCCTTCTCTTTTCAAGTCCCCTGTTGTAAAAAGATTCTTGAAGGGCATCACTCGCATGTTTCCTCCTGTTCCTTTCGTGATGCCTCAGTGGGACTTGAACCTTGTTCTGACTTATTTGATGTGCGCTACCTTCGAGCCACCTAACAATTGCCCACTTCGTCTTCTTACTCTTAGGACTGCATTCTTGTTTGCCATCACCTCTGCCAAATCCTGAAGAACAGAACAGTTCTGTTCTTCAGGATTTCTGGTGTGATCATTGGTTCGCAGACCCACCACCGGGGTTGGTATTGCTGGGGTATCTATTCTAAGGTAAGGAATCTAAAACTAGCCTGTTTCTTTCAGATGCACAAGTTACTTACCTTCGGTAACAATATATCTGTAAGAAACAGTAGTTAGTATTAGATTTCTTACCGCTCCACCCATCCTCCCCGTTCTGCGAACCGATATCTAGGGTTTAGGTTCTTCCCTTTGAGGGCCCTAGTTTCATGGCACCAGTGTCAGTTTTTATCATGGCTCTACGTTTCTGGCGCGGAAAAGCTGTGTATAAGAACTGACGTCAGCACGCAGGGCGGCGTCTTAAGTACAGACGACGACACGGACGCGGAGCCGCGGACGACCCCTACCAACGCGCATGGGTACTGCTACGCAAACCTTTCCGGATCTAGTCTGGCACCTGGAGATTGACGTGAGCAAGCCTCAGCAAGGCCTACCAGTGCAAGGGGTTCGCCCTTCTCTGCACAGAGTCCTTGAACCATAGGAAGAAGTTGGCACAGAAACTGGAAAATACAAAAGCATAGTTTATTAAACCTTTAAAGGTGGAACTACAGTCCACACAACACCCTTCAGTTATTGGATGGAGTAGCACACCGAACTAAAGCACATGGCCCCTTTTATACACAAAGAGGGGGCTCAAAAGAAGGCGGTACAAACATGGAGCATGATTTATGACCATATAAGGACATTTCAGAACACAATCGATACATGGGTGGAGTTAACGGTTCTTGAGACCCCCCAAAAGCACATTCCCATCTGAAAATAATCACTACCAGATGTGGACTCTACTGGGCATGCGCTAACACACAAAAGATGCTAATTATAGCCTGTTGCTGGGCAGATTCCAAGTGCAGTTAACTGGGAAGTAGGACAAAACTCGTGGCGAGCACATGGCATACAAAATGGCTGCCACAAATACAAAATGGAGTCGGTTCAATTGCTACAACAATGGCCAAATACAACATATCTTCTACTAATGCTTAACCTAATCGGGGATATTCTAAGGTAAGTAATCTAACACGAACTACTGTTTCTTACAGATATATTGTTACCAAGGTAAGTAACTTGTGCTTTGCGTATGGTTTTATGTGGGCAAGAGCCAATTCTTAAGTAGTTTTCTGAAGATAAGGTGGTTGTTGGTGGATCTTATGTTGGGGGTAAAGAGTTTCATAGTTTGGCTGCTTGATCAGCGATTGGTGTGCCACCCATGTTTTTTTTTACTTGTATCTTGGGATTTTGAGGCGAGAATATTGATATAAAAGGTAGCATTGTTTAACCTCCATGCCTTTTTGGAAGGAGAAGCCTTTGTTTGGGCCTCAATCATATATTCATAATTTCCTGCCTTCCTGTGACCGATTGCCATTTTAGTTGCAACATGCCCTCACAAAAAAAATCTAATTCTGGTTGTTTTTGTCCGTAGGTGAGGGTTTCCTAGTAGCCAACAATTATTAGTAAAGTGTGTGTGCTTTTAAGGATCCATTTGCCTTTTTTTGACTATACACTGTGCCATGCCTTTTGGCAAAGATGTTTGGCAATTACCACAGTGCATATTGACACTCCATGACCATCTGCCTACCATAAGGGCAAGATTGTCTACTAAGTGAACTTCTGAACCATGCCATCATCGTGTATTAAGTTTGCGCCTCCACGCAGCAAGGCATTCTTCTGTTCATTTTCCGTTTGCCAAGAACTGAGATCTTTCATACTTTACACTCGGGGTGGAAATGTTTTAGAAATGTCTTGCTTTGTACACCTCTGAATATTTTTTGTTTCTTAAGTACAAGCTGGATTGCGAGGCTGACTGATTCCTTTGCCAGAATATGTACGGGATGATAGTCTTTAAATATTGTCTGACTTCTTTCAGCTCTAGTAATTAGCACATATGGCACTTCAGAGGAATGAGTCTGTACTTGGTTCCGTTTTAAACGGGCTCGGCTGGTGCAGAGTGGGCTGGTCCCGAGCTTCCTGGTCGGCACCAGGTGGGTTGCTACAGCAAAGCCTCTCCGGATGGGGTCTCAATCGTCGAGAGGGTCAAGGCAGGCAGGTCATCTGGGTGTCCCAAGGTTGCTGTCCGCGGAAGTCGCCAGGTTTAGGCAGGAGCAGGTTCCAGGATCAACAGGCCGGTAGGGCTGGGGCCAAGTCAGTTGTTGTTGTCCTGTTGTTAGCAGCTGCACGGCGGGTCTTCTTCTTCTTGATCATCTTTCTTCTTTTTAATATCGGGATCTGAGGAAGGAAGGTTCAGGGAGAACTTAAATACTAAATTTAGGGGCGTTACAGGTATGGCAAGGGCAGGGATCAATGGGTCTCTGTCCTGGGGTGAGTACACTCCTGCTCCTCTCCTGTGGGAGGGGGGCAGGAGCCTAGCTGGGAGTGGGCAGGAACTCCCCATCTACAAAATGGCCGGAACCAGGGGTCGTGCTTCACCTCGCCTCCTCCACCTGAGGGGTAGTGTTGGCACAGGTTGGCACCCCCCCTTCCTGACGAAGTTTTTCCCGCCAGTCTTCCCGCCAGAGTGGGGGTAGGACTGGTGGGGGGCTGGTTGCTGGGTACAGCAAATGGTCTGGAGAAGCTCTCAGAGGCAGTATGCCTTTGAAGCTTCCCCCTGTCCATTCTGGGGGAGGAGACATAGCACCTCGCCCAGGATGTGCTTTGTTGCAGACCCAGGAGAGCGGGGCTCTCCACCCAGGGGTCTAGCAACATGTCTGCGGTGTGGCAGCCTCTGCAGACACTCAGCCCAGACGTGGATTGTAGGTTCGGGTTTTTGGGGGGCATCTCTAAGATCCCTCTCATGCATTTTACATTAAATCCCACACTGGCATCAGTGCAGGTTTAATGTGCTGAGAAGTTTGGTACCAAACTTGTCAGTCTTCAGTGGAGCCATTATGGTGCTGTGGAGTTCGTGAATGACAACCTCCCAGCACCACATACTCTTAAATGACAACAATGCACTCACAGTGCCCAGGAATGGTCCTGGGTACTGTAGGGGCACAGGGCTCATGCACCTGGGCCCTCACCTCTGGCATAGGGCACCCAGCTAGAGAGGTGACTGAAGTATGCCAGGGCAGTGGGTTCTGTGGGCATGGCACACAGGGATGTGTGCCATGTCGACTCTTGCTTTCGTTTTGTACCTAGGCACTCAGCCTGCAAAGGCAGTGTGTGGGAGCCAGGGTACATGACCCCTGAGGGTGGCACAAGAAGGTACCATTTACTAGGGGCTGACAGAGGCCAGGGATGCCAATTGGGTATTTTGTTTCAGCATAGCTTTTCTTTGTAGGGAAGGAACACAGGCCCTGGGTACCTGATTGGCAGGGACCCAGGGCACACTCAGTCAAAGTACATCAGCAGTTTAGAAAAAAGTGGGGGCATACCAAGGCAAGAAAGATGGCACTTTCTCACAATATTCATGAAATTTTTCCAAGAAGTGTGCTGTGATTCTACTTGTGCATGGGATGTTCTGGGGTGATCCATCAAGCGGGGGTTGAGAAAAAGGAGGTCAAATCAAGTGCTTTTCCCATGTTAATTTCTTTAGTGATTTTAGACACAACTACAGCCCGAACCTCTGGATGGAATTACACCAGATTTGGCAGAAAGCTAGCTCTTGGTCGAAAAAGAGTGCTTTTTATGAATTGGTGTAAATCTTTATTAGTTTTTCAGATATTAAAATAAATCCAAATTTAAATATGTAGGGACGCTAGGGCTGCCTTTCCAGCAGCTGCCTTCATGCAGCAGAAATGCTGGCTCCCGCAGAAGGCGGGTAACCGGCTAAGATCACGAGGGCCTTGAGCCCCCCCCCCCCCCCACGGTCCAGTGGAACAGAGCAGAAAGAGGCAAAACAAAGATTAGAAATTAGTAGAAAGAGGCAGAATGAAGGTGAGAATCGATCAGAAAGGCAAGTTAAATGTCAGCAGTGAGCAAAAAGAGGCAAAACAGAGATCTGAAATGAGCAGGAGGATGCAAAATAAAGGTCAGACACGAGCAGAAAGAGGCCAGATAGCGGTCAGCAGTGAGCAAAAAGAGGCAAAATAAAGGGCAGCAACAAACAGAAAGAGGCAAAATAAAGTTCCGAAATTAGCAGAAAACTGCAAACTAGAGATCAGAAACTAGCAGAAAGAGGTTTCCAATGACCCTCAGCAGTCGAGGCGACTTCATTCCCCAACTAGTAGTGCGCCATGAGGCGCATTTCTACAGTGGGTGAGAAAGGTGACTGGCCGCTGCAAGGACAGTCCAGCTGTGGGGGACTTACTCGTGGCAGCAATAAGAGTTCTTGGCTCTCAAGGACCCTCAGCAGCCAAGGGGACTTTATCCCCAACCAATAGTGGGGCAGGAGACACATTTGCTGAGTTGTTGAGAAAGGGGGTGGGGCCTACGAGATCTCGGCTGTCCCGCTGTGGGGTATGTACTGGTGGCAACAATGGAGGTTCTTGGCCTCCAAGGACCTTCAGCAGCAAAGGGTACTTAATCTCCCAAACAGTTCCCCAGGAGGTGTGTTTACAGAGTGGTTGAGAAAGGGAGTGGGGCCTCCGACAAGGTCTCAGCAATTCTGCTGTGGAGATCTTACTGGTGGCATTAATAGGGGTTCCTGGACCCCAAGGGCTCTCAGCAGTCAAGGGGACTTCATCCTCCTTCCAGTAGTGTGCCACATTGTGTGTTTGTAGAGCGGTTGAGAAAGGGTGTTAGTCCTCAGAGGTCTCAGCAGTCCAGCTGTGGGGGACTTACAGGTGGTTACAGGAGTGGTTCCTGGCCCCTAACTACTCTAAGCGTCCAAGGGGACTTATTTAGCGGCGACGGAACACTACTCCTCCTGCTCACGGAATTCTGCGGAATTTGGTGGAGTTTTTCAGTACCTCCGGGGAATTCTGCAGAATGAAAATCTGCAAGCTCCGCCCAGGCCTAGCAGAAAGAGGAGAATAAAGTTCAGCAACGAGCAGGAAGAGGCAAAATAAAGTTAGCAAGTGAACAGAAAAAGGCTGAAAACGCGCAGAACTCACTCCGTCACTCATACACCCACTCACAGACTCAGACACTCACGCACCCTTTCACAAACCCATTGAGACCCTCACTGACTCACACATCCACTGAGACACTCAAGCACTCACTCTCAAAGGTTTCAGGTTATAGTTAGGAAATAACATTAAAAAAACATAGGAATGATATAGTTGGAAATTTTATTTTAAAAGTCTTAGACATTCACTGAAAAAAACAAAGGTTACAGGGATGCTATAGTTCGGCCCAGATTTCTCTAGTACAAAAATGTATAAATTTAGCTTTTCTAGTTAATTGATCTAACTCGAACTTATACCCCGCAATGCAATGCTTATTGTATTGCATTGTAATTGCATTTGTATACAGCTTGCTACCCCTGACGAGGCATCAACGCGCTTTATTCGGCGAGTAGCACGCTACTCGGGGACCCATAGAGGATTAGTGTTGAATTAGTATAGTAAAACATGAAAGTACATTTTAAGTGGTGGATAGGTTAGTAAGTTATTTGGATTCTGAAGGATAACGGAAGGATAGAAGAGGAAAAAAGGTTTGTATCTATATAGCGCTTGTTACCTCTGATGGGGTGTTGAAGCACGCTACTCCGGAAACCCATAAAGGATTAGTGATGAATTAGTATGGTGAAATATGAAAGTAATTTGAGTGGTGGATACTAGTCAGTTATTTGGAGTGAGAAGGATAGGGGAGGGATAGAAGAGGGGAAGAGGTTTGTATTTATATAGCTCTTGGTTCCCCTGATGGGGTTTTGAAGCGCTTTTGTTGGCGAGCAGCACGCTACTCTTGAACCCATAAGGATTATTGTTGAATTAGTATGGTGAAACATGAAATTATTTGAGTGGTGGATATGTTAGTCAGTTATTTGGATTGGGAAGGGTTGGGGAGGGGTAGAAAAGATTTAAAAAAAAGGTTCGCATTTATAGAGCGTTTATAACCCTGATGGGGTGTTCAAACGCTTTATTGGCGAATTGCACACTACTCTGGAACCCATAATGGATTAGTGGTGAGTTATTATAGTGGAATATGGAATTTGCGAAGCGAACATGTTAGTCTGTTATTTTGATTGAAAAGGATAGTAGAGGGATAAAAGAGTGAAGGATTTAAAATATATATATATATATATATATATATATATATATATATATATATATATATATATATATATATTTTTTTTTTTTTTTTTAGGTCATAGCAGTAGGGGTAGGCTTTTGGATAAGTAAAAATGGTTTTTGGATGGTAAGAGTCAGAGGGAAGAGTTTAGAGGGGTTTGTTTTGGGAGGGTCGGTATAGTAAAAGAGGTGTCAGATGCAAGGAGGGGTAGAGTAGGAGAGAGTCTAGAAAGGGTTATTTTGTGGCATCATAGTAGTGGTATGGGGTTTGGGATAAAAGAGAGAGTTGATGTAGAGGATATATTGATAGATGTATAGGGTTAGAGATAGGGTAGTGCATTGGAAAGAGCAGTAGAAAGTAGTTTGAGACGAGTCAGAAAGTTGACCTAGAAGATATATTGAGATAAGTGTAGGCTGAGAGATAGCGGAGTGCATTGGAAATGCCAAATTAGAAGAGTGATCAATATATAGATCCAAAAGTACATTGAAAGTATATAGATGCATAAAGGAGGTACGTATATGTAGATTAAAGATATTGATAGAGGTACAGGATGAGAAATAGGGTAGTGCATTGGATGTGCTTTTTCAGGACAAAAGTAACTGACACACAGATCCAAGTACATGGAGATACATAGATGCACAATGGAAGCAAGTGCATGTAGACCAAAGATGATTTTTTTTTTAACCACATCATTATTCTACAAAGCAATACACAAAGATTCTGTAGTGAAAATAAATGCTTATATTCAGAGGGATATGCTGTAAATTTCTGATCTGAAAGAAACAGGTTAGTGTTAGATTCCTTACCTTATAATATCCCCAGGCGTCAGACTGGATCCGGAAAGTTTTGCGTAGCAGTACCCCTGCGCGTCGTCCGCGTCTGTTGTCTGCGTCGTTGGCGCCGGGATGTTGTCATCGGAGTACTTAGACGCCGCCCTCGTGTGCTGACGTCAGTTATTCTTTTTTCCACGCCAGGCAGCGCAGATCTGGAAAAAGCAGTACTTCTTAGTCAATTTTTGACTAACTTTTTCGATCTCTTTTGGATCTTTTTTCGAGTTGATACGACTCTCGGTGCCGATAGGGATGCCCGGGTCCAAACCTGTGCCGACTGTAACCGCCTGATGTCCGTTACCAACCCACACCGTCAGTGCGTCTATTGCCTTGGGGCCGACCACGATGACCAGCTGCAGGCGCCGCGCCTAGCTCCAAACCGGCCGGTCCCTGGACTGAACGCGTTGCCGGAGATCAGCGCCTTCCTCGTGGCCATGAGGAATCGCTCCCCTCCAACGGGCTTTTCGGAGGTGCCTCCGGGCCCCTGGGTCCTTCTGGGTGCCCTAGCGGGCTGGTGGCTCCGGCCCCGGCGCCGTTGACGACTTCGGTCCTGACGCCGCAGGGCCCCACTGGATCCGGGTCCGGATCTGGGTCGCTGCTGGTGGACCTTACGACTCCTCCGCCGGCGCCGACCCCCCGGCTGTCGCCCTCGATCCGGCGTCGGACCGGCGTCGCTTAACGCCGAGAGAAGGGAAATTCTTCTATGATCCGGCCCCATCCTTTGGACTTGACTATCAGGAGATGGGGGCGAGGAGGATTGGGAGGGGTCTGAGGACCCTCTGGCACAGGAGTGCCAGTCTTATCAGGACTGGGCAGTTGAGCTAAGGGAGGCCAGTGGTTTGGACACTTCGCCCGACACTGGATTTGTCTCCCCTCCTACCGAGGCTACGGAGGAGGGGGCTGCTTACAGCGTGGTGTTGACAAGGGTGGCCAAGGCCTTGGCTCTTGAGCTCCCCGTCGCGACCGTGAGCACTAAACTCCTCACCGATTTCCGCAAACCGCAGGCATGCTCTTTAGAGCCTCTGCTACCGTTTAATGAGGCCCTTACTGACGTCCTGTTGGGCACCTGTTCCAAGCCCGCTACAGGCCCCCCTGTAGATCGGAACGTGGCCAGACGCCACCGCCCGGCCCCGGGCGACCCTAGCTTCCACCCACCCCACCTCCGAGAGCCTGGTTATCCAGGCCTCTAACTCCCAGACCGCATTCCCGAATGCCCTTCCTGATCGGAAATCCAAAATGCATGACCAGTTCGGTAAGAAGCTGTTCTCTTCACTTAGTTTGGGGTTGCGGTCTGTCAACACCACTTGCCTTTTGGGTCTTTACACCCACTCACTGTGGGACACGGTTGCGGACATGCTGCCAGACTGCCCGGAGGAGGCCTGGACAAGGCTCGCTCAAGCCCTTGCGGAAGGGCGAGATGCAGCACGGTACTCTATTCAATGTGGGCTGGATACCACATACTCGCTAGGCAGGGCGATTTCCACGACCGTGGCTGTTCGCCGTCACGCCTGGCTGAGGTCCGCCAACTTCTCGACTGATGTCCACAGCACACTCATGGACATGCCATTTGTTTGCCGTCGCCTCTTTGTTGACAAGTCAGACTGTGCGCTTGAGTGTTTCAAGGACTCCAGGGCTACGACCAAGTCCTTGCGTCTGTTGGGCCAGCGCCAGCAAACTTCTGCCTTTCGCACCTTTCGTGGCCAAGGAAGGGGCGCCCCCTCACGTCCTGCCAGCCACGTGCCGTTGACTAGCATCCAGCATGGCGGCGGACATGGTAACCGCCGTGGCGATGCAAGGGGACAGCGGTGAGGCCAGTCCACATCCATCCCCGCAGCATCCGCCTCAAAGCCTTCCTAGTCCAAGTTTTCAGGCCCATTTGACGCCAGTGGGGGGTTTGCCATCACCTCCTTCACTGGCGCACCATCACATCGGACAGGTGGGTGCTGCAAATCGTCCGAAGGGGCTACTCCCTCCCCTTCTAGGCGACCCCTCCAGCCATGCCACCGCAGTACCACCGCATGTCTGGGGAACACTTGCAACTTCTGCAAGAGGAAGTTAGGGCCCTCTTGGCTAAGGGGGCCATCGAGCGCGTTCTTTGGCCAGAAGTAGGGTGTGGTTGTTACTCCCACTACTTTCTGGTTCCCAAGAAGGGCAAAGGGGGCCTATGGGCTGAGTTTTGCGCGTTATAAATTTGCTTTCATTTCATTTCATGCCCTATCTTGCACCTGCGGAATATCAATGGCTTCCTCCGGAACGAGAAGTTCAAGATGCTGACTTTGGCTCAGGTCTTAGCTGCCCTGGACCCCGGAGACTGCATGGTAGCGTTAAGACTTGCAGGACGCATATTTTCACATCCCCCTCCTGCCGGCCCACTGGCGTTACCTGTGGTTCACAGTAGGCCACAAGCATTTTCAGTTTACCGTGCTACCCTTTGGCCTTACCAGCACCCCTCGGGTGTTCACGAAAGTGATGGCGGTGGTCGCAGCTCATCTGCGCAGATTAGGGGTGTCAGTCTTCCCCTATCTCGACGACTGGTTGTTGAAGGCGGGCTCGCCCCAGACAGTCATCAGCCACCTCCGGACTACGGCCGACCTCCTGCAACTGCTGGGGTTCTCCATCAATGTGCCGAAGTCACACCTGTGTCCCTCTCAGAAGCTCCTCTTCATCGGAGCGGTTCTGGATTCGGCGCAGTTTTGGGCTTATCCTCCCGAACAGCGGGTTCGGGATATTCAGGCTCTGATTCTGATCTTTCAGCCTTTATCCCGAGTCTCGGTCATGTTGACGCTGCGGCTTCTGGGGCTGATGGCCTCCTGCATCCTTCTGGTGCATCACGCCAGGTGGCGGATGCGGGCTCTGCAGTGGGACTTGAAGTTTCAGTGGGCCCAGCATCAGGGCAACCTGTCCGACAACATCCTGATCTCGGACGGCACTGCGAGACCGTTGCAGTGGTGGCTCACTGACCGCGATTGGGTCAGCGGCGGATCTCTCTCCCTACCCCAACCGGAGCGCGTAGTGGTGACGGATACGTCCCTCCTGGGATTGGAGGGGAGGGGGGCACCTGAGAGAGAGGGAGATCAGAGGCCTCTGGCCTCCGGCGGAGTCTCTGCTCCATATCAACCTTCTGGAGCTGCGGGCGATCCGGCTTGCACTGAAAGCTTTCCTTCCCTCTGTCCGGGAATGTGTAGTGTAGGTGTTCACGGACAACACCACGCCATGTGGTACTGCAACAAACAGGGCGGGGTGGGGTCGTGGACCCTTTGTCAGGAGGCTCTGCACCTCTGGCAATGGCTCTCAGGGCGTGTCCCTGGTGGTTCAACACCTGGCAGGTTCCCTGAACACCAGGGTCGACTAACTCAGCCGTCGGTAAATGATGGATCACGAATGGCATCTGAACTCGGACGTGGCGCAAGGTCTCTTTCAGCAGTGGGGAGAGCCTTGGTTAGATCTATTCGCCACAGAAGAGAACGCTTAATGTCTTCAGTTCTGCGCGTTGGAATTTCCAAGGCGGCACTTGCTCGCAGATGCTTTTCGTTGCAAGTGGAGCTGCGGTCTGTTGTACGCACTTCTGCCCAGAGTGCTGAAGATGATCAGGCGCGACAGGGCCCAAGTCATCCTTGTGGCTCCGGACTGGGCACAAAGATACTGGTATCCCAGGCTACGCAGCATCTCAGTCAATCCCCAGATTCGTCTGCCTCTTCAGGAGGGCCTTCTGTCGCAGCAGCAGGGGACGGTCCTCCACCCGAACCTGTCCAGTCTCCACCTCTATGCGTGGAGATTGAGCGGTGACAGTTAAGGTCATTTGACTTGCCTCCTGAAGTCTGTGATATCATTCTGGCAGCCAGGGATCCCTCCACAAAATCGGTATACGCCTGCAGGTGGAACTAATTTGTGGCATTGTGCACAGCAAAGGCTGTGGATCCCCTTTCTGCCCCCCCTTTCAGAGGTTCTCCTCTTTCTTCTTTCTCTTGCCCCAGCAGGGCTCTGCTCTGGGAACTATCAAAGGCTACCTCTTTGCCTTCTCTTTTCAAGTCCCCTGTTGTAAAAAGATTCTTGAAGGGCATCACTCGCATGTTTCCTCCTGTTCCTTTCGTGATGCCTCAGTGGGACTTGAACCTTGTTCTGACTTATTTGATGTGCGCTACCTTCGAGCCACTTAACAATTGCCCTCTTCGACTTCTTACTCTTAGGACTGCATTCCTGGTTGCCATCACCTCTGCCAGGAAAGTGAGTGAGCTCCAGGCTCTATCTTCTAAGCCTCCTTTTCTTTCTGTCCATCCTGTCAAAGTTGTTTGAAGAACGCGTCCTTCTTTCCTGCCCAAGGTGGTTACAGCCTTTCACATCGGACAATCCATCATCTTGCCCACCTTCTTTCCGCATCCCTCGAAAGAGGAAGAGAGGCTTCACCGTCTGGACCCACAACGTGCGCTCTCATTCTATCTGGACCGCACACGCCAGTTCCGGGTGGACGACCAGCTCTTTGTTGGTTACGTGGGCGCTAAGATGAGACGGGCGGTGCACAAACGAACCATTTCTCGATGGGTCGTTTTGTGCATAAAGGCTTGTTATTCACTGGCTAAAAAGGAGCCTCCTGTGGGGCTTCGTGCCCATTCCACTCTGGCCACAGCGTCTACTACTGCCCTGGGTCGGGGAGTCCCCTTGCAGGACATCTGTCAGGCAGCTACGTGGGCCTCGCTGCACACGTTCGCTTGACACTACTGCCTGCACAGCCAAGTCCGTAGAGATGGCTTTTACGGACGTTCTGTTCTTCAGGATTTCTGGTGTGATCATTGGTTCGCAGACCCACCACCGGGGTTGGTATTGCTGGGGTATCTATTCTAAGGTAAGGAATCTAAAACTAGCCTGTTTCTTTCAGATGCACAAGTTACTTACCTTCGGTAACAATATATCTGTAAGAAACAGTAGTTAGTATTAGATTCCTTACCGCTCCACCCATCCTCCCCGTTCTGCGAACCGATATCTAGGGTTAAGGTTCTTCCCTTTGAGGGCCCTAGTTTCATGGCACCAGTGTCAGTTTTTATCATGGCTCTGCGTTTCTGGCGCGGAAAAGCTGTGTATAAGAACTGACGTCAGCACGCAGGGCGGCGTCTTAAGTACTCCGACGACGACACTGCCGCGGACGACCCCTACCAACGCGCATGGGTACTGCTACGCAAACCTTTCCGGATCTAGTCTGGCACCTGGAGATTGACGTGAGCAAGCCTCAGCAAGGCCTACCAGTGCAAAGGGTTCGCCCTTCTCTGCACAGAGTCCTTGGACGATAGGAAGAAGTTGGCACAGAAACTGGAAAATACAAAAGCATAGTTTATTAAACCTTTAAAGGTGGAACTACAGTCCACACAACATCCTTCAGCTATTGGATGGAGTAGCACACCGAACTAAAGCACATGGCCCCTTTTATACACAAAGAGGGGGCTCAAAAGAAGGCGGTACAAACATGGAGCATGATTTATGACCATATAAGGACATTTCAGAACACAATCGATACATGGGTGGAGTTAACGGTTCTTGAGACCCCCAAAAGCACATTCCCATCTGAAAAAAATCACTAACAGATGTGGACTCTACTGGGCATGCGCTAACACACAAAAGTTGCTAATTATAGCCTGTTGCTGGGCAGATTCCAAGTGCAGTTAACTGGGAAGTAGGACAAAACTCGTGGCGAGCACATGGCATGCAAAATGGCTGCCACAAATACAAAATGGAGTCGGTTCAATTGCTACAACAATGGCCAAATACAACATATCTTCTACTAATGCTTAACCTAATCGGGGATATTCTAAGGTAAGAAATCTAACACGAACTACTGTTTCTTACAGATATATCGTTACCAAGGTAAGTAACTTGTGCTTTGCGTATGGTGTTATGTGGGCAAGAGCCAATTCTTAAGTAGTTTTCTGAAGATAAGGTGGTTGTTGGTGGATCTTATGTTGGGGGTAAAGAGTTTCATAGTTTGGCTGCTTGATCAGAGATTGGTGTGCCACCCATGTTTTTTTTTACTTGTATCTTGGGATTTTGAGGCGAGAATATTGATATAACAGGTAGCATTGTTTAACCTCCATACCTTTTTGGAAGGAGAAGCCTTTGTTTGGGCCTCAATCATATATTCATAATTTCCTGCCTTCCTGTGACCTATTGCCATTTTAGTTGCAACATGCCCTCACAAAAAAAATCTAATTCTGGTTGTTTTTGTCCGTAGGTGAGGGTTTCCTAGTAGCCAACAATTATTAGTAAAGTGTGTGTGCTTTTAAGGATCCATTTGCCTTTTTTTGACTATACACTGTGCCATGCCTTTTGGCAAAGATGTTTGGCAATTACCACAGTGCATATTGACACTCCATGACCATGTGCCTACCATAAGGGCAAGATTGTCTACTAAGTAAACTTCTGAACCATGCCATCATCTTGTATTAAGTTTGCGCCTCCACGCAGCAAGGCATTCTTCTGTTCATTTTCCGTTTGCCAAGAACTGAGATCTTTCATACTTTACACTCGGGGTGGAACTGTTTTAGAAATGTCTTGCTTTGTACACCTCTGAATATTTTTTGTTTCTTAAGTACAAGCTGGATTGCGAGGCTGACTGATTTCTTTGCCAGAATATGTACGGGATGATAGTCTTTAAATATTGTCTGACTTCTTTCAGCTCTAGTAATTAGCACATATGGCACTTCAGAGGAATGAGTCTGTACTTGGTTCAGTTTTAAACATATGAAATAATCTCCTTTTTAGGTCGAGCAGACAGAGTCTGCGCAGAGACCTATTGTTGGCCGTATTTGTGAATGTGGACACAAGAGGGGCACGAGCGCAGATTTCACCTCGTGGGCGCGCACGGCGCCGTGCCCCTCTCGTGCCTCATATTCCCATGCGCAAACACACTCACACAGCCACACTCACACAGCCACACTCACGCATGCGCACATACACAGCCACACGCATACACACACTGCATACACACACGCACACACACACTGCATATACACACGCACCCCCCCACTGCATACACACACGCACCCCCCCTGTCGCCGCTGCACCTACACACACACACACTAGCGCACCTACACACACACAGAGACCCCCCACACACACACACCAGCGTACCTACACGCACGCACACATACATACAGAGATTCCCCTACCCCCTCGCCGCCACCGCACACATACACATACACACACACACAAGCGCACCCCCCTACAACTAAGCCTCACTTACCGCCTTCCGGGACTTCTGTAGCCGGGGCTCTCCCTCGGGAATGAGAGCCCTGCTCTCAGGCACTCCGTGGGCGCGTGCGCGGGACTTCCGAAGACGGAAGTCCCGCCCAAAGGAACTGGCTCAAACGCGCTTGCGCAGTGACCAGACGCTCCAGCCAAAGCAGCTCTGCGCCTCCTCGCACCTGGCCCATACAAAACTTGTTTTATTTATGTTTTTAACTTCTGCACATCTAGATGATCTCTCTTCATAGCGAACCCTCTTGTCGCCTTAACCACCCATTATTGTTTATAAAGTTGCCGAACGAGTATTTTTGGAGGCGATCTCTGAAGAGTCGCTTCCTGCTCTGCGTACCTCCGGCGGCAGCCACCCGGCCTCCTCAGGAGGGTGACCAGAGTGTAAGTAAACTCGAAGTGGAGTTAAGCGCGAGGGGTGCCAGAACAGAACCTACGTGCCACCCTGGCCCAGGACATTTAATTAGAACATTTCCTCTCTGTCTTTCTGCTAATACGGAAATCGTGGAGGGATTTTCAGTCCGTCTTATGCTGTTATGTTGACGACGGGCTAATCGGCTGTAACCACGTGTGTGTATTTTGATAATACCACTTTCCTCCTGTGATCTACTTACAGTTAAGGCTCCCGGTGTTATCGTATATGTATTTCTTTTTAACATTTCCTTGTTTATTTATATATATATATATTTATTTTTCCTCAATTTAGCTTTTGTTATACGGTTTGATTTTTGATGCCTGAAAATAAAATCCTGTAACTGTTTTTCGCATTTATTGGTACATAAAATGGATTCTCACACATAAATTTGTATGCGGATTAATGAGCCATTTTACAAAACCAACAATACAGTTTTGTTACTGGGTTGTTTAAATGATAATGCGATGTTTATTTGTGTTAAATCCCTTTGGCTGAACATCCGTTTATAAACGTGGGTATTTCCGGAAATGTTGCTCTTTCTTTGCTGTCAGTATGCCTCTGTACAGAGAGAGCTCAGTGACAAAGTGTGTATAGCTAACCTAAATACATGGTTCCCGGTTGTTCCATGTTTTATAAAGAAATACCCACGGGAAATTATTTCACATTTGGAATATTTGTAAAAATTAGTAAAACTGAAAATTTGTAGTCTTAATTGTACTAGAAATATCAAAGATAACAGGCTGGGGTATCAATTATCTATTTTCCAACCTATGGCTTGGCAATTGTTGTGTTTTAGACGGGTTGGGTGTGGTACGCTGGTCATCCCATGGCGAATATGAGCCCTTTAGCAAGTTCATTTCAGATTATTTACCTGTCAAGAATGAGGTCGCCTGATCCATCCTTCAGGAAACTGGGAGTGGTGCCTTCAGAGAGCACTAAGGCAGAATGTTTTTCATTTGTAAAGCGCTGGCATTTGGCACAGTTATTTCATAGCACTAGATGTTTCAGAGTCCGACGTTTTCGAATCGCCATCTCAGGCTGAGTCATCAGAAGTAGGTAGCCTACAAGCCTGGGTGGATATTTTTTTGTGAATAAGTTGCCCGGATCAAGGTTCTACAAAAACCACTGTACTCCTGAGGGAGTGGCGGTCCCTCCAATTCAATTCAATTTCAATTCAGTTAATTTATATAGCGCGCTACATACCCAGAGGGTCTCAAGGCGCTTGGGGAAGGGTGGGGAATTACTTGTCGAATATTCAGGTTTTAAGTTGCTTTCTGAATGCTAGGTGGTTCTGAGTGAGGCGGAGGTGAGTGGGAAGTGAGTTCCAGGTTTTGGCTGCCAGGTAGGAGAAGGATCTTCCTCCCATGGTGGTTTTGTTGATGCGAGGTACAGCAGCAAGGGCTTGGTGGGAGGAGCGTAGTTGGCGGGAGGGGGTGTAGAAGGAAAGTCGTGTGTTGAGGCATTCGGGTCCGAGTTCGTGAAGTGCTTTGTGTGCGTGGGTTAGGAGGCGGAATGTTATCCTCTTATTGACGGGGAGCCAGTGGAGGTTTTTCAGGTGACCAGAAATGTGGTCTTTACGCGGAATGTCTAGTATGAGCCTGGCTGATGCGTTCTGGATGCGTTGGAGTTTTTTCTGAAGTTTAGCGGTGGTACCGGCGTATAGGGTGTTTCCGTAGTCCAAGCGGCTAGTAACCAGTGCGTGGGTGACCGTTTTTCTAGTTTCGGTGGGGATCCAGCGAAATGTTTTTTTGAGCATGCGAAGGATGTTGAAGCAAGATGATGAAACGGCATTGACCTGTCTGGTCATCGAGAGTGAGGAGTCCAGAATGACGCCCAGGGTCCGTGCGTGGTCTGTCGGGATGGGTGCTTTTCCAAGGGACTCTGGCCACCACGAGTCGTCCCAGGCGGAGGGGGAGGTACCTAGGATAAGGACTTCTGTTTTGTCGGAATTCAGTTTCAGACGGCTGTGCTTCATCCACTCGGCTACTTATTTCATTCCTTTATGTAAGTTTGTTTTGGCGGTGTTAGGGTCTTTGGTGAGTGAGAGGATCAGTTGAGTGTCATCAGCGTAGGAGATGATGTTGAGGTTGTGTTGGCGTGCGATGGCCGCGAGGGGGCTCATGTATACGTTGAAGAGGGTGAAGATCCTTGTGGCACGCCGCAGATGACTTCAGTGGCCTCTGACTTAAATGGTGGGAGGCGGACTCTCTGGGTTCTTCCGGCAAGGAACGAGGAGATCCATTCTAGTGCTTTTCCTTGGATTCCGATGTTTCTGAGGCGTTGTAATAGGGTGCTATGACAGACTGTGTCGAAGGCTGCGGAGAGGTCGAAGAGGATGAGGGCAACTGTGTCTCCATTATCCAGTAGAGTTCGAATGTCGTCTGTTGCTGCGATGAGTGCGGTCTCAGTGCTGTGTTTGGCTCAGAAGCCAGACTGTGAGGAGTCGAGGGATTTTTTGGTTTCGAGGAAGGCGGCGAGCTGGTTGTTGACAGCTTTCTCGATGACTTTGGCCGGGAATGGAAGGAGCGAGATGGGGCGGTAGTTTTTGAGTTCGGTGGGGTCAGCTGTGGGTTTTTCAGAAGGGCGCTTCGTTCGGCGTGTTTCCAGCTTTCCGGGAAGGTGGCGGACTCGAGGGAGCAGTTGATGACATCTCGGAGGTGGGGTGCAATGATGGAGTCAGCTATGTTGAAGATGTGGTGAGGGCATGGGTCTGTGGGGGATCCTGAGTGGATGGAGTTCATCAGGCGGATGGTGTCCTCGGTGGAGATTGGGTTCCAGTCATTAAGGATGTTCAAGGGGGGTGAAGGTACGGCAGAAGGTTGGGTGGGTTGGTCTCCGGGTTGGTTGTCAAAGCTGTTGTGGATGTCTGCGATTTTGTCGTGGAAGAACGAAGCTAGGGAGTCGCAAAGGGCTTGAGAGGGAGTGATGTCATTGGAGTTGGCAGTGGGGTTGGTAAACTCTTTGACGATGTTGAATAATTCCTTGCTGTTGTGGGAGTATGCGGATGGCGTTTTTGAAGGCGTCCCTGGTGCTAGTGTTTGGATCTTTTTTCCATGCCTTCTCAAGGGAGCGACAGAGTTTCTTGGATTTCTTAAGATCATCGTTGAACCAGGGGGCGTTTTTGCTGCCTAGTTTGATTTGACGTTTTTTCAGGGGTGCTAGGCTGTCGGCGCTGTTGGTTAGCCATTGAGTGAAGTTAATGGCTGCTTGGTTGGGGTTCGAAGAGTGGGTAGGGGGGTTTTGAAGAAGCGATGAGGAGATCTGGTCGATGGTGATTTTGTTCCAGTTTCTTCGCAAAGTAGGTTGAGGATGGTTGTGGGTTGTGGTCTTTTTGTAGATAAAGTGAACACAGCTGTGGTCCGTCCAATGGAGAGCTGTGGTGTGACTGAAGGAGATATGTTTGCTGGAGGTGAAGATAGGGTCGAGAGTGTGACCTGCGTAGTGAGTGGGGGTATTAACAAGTTGTTTGAGTCCGAGGTTGGCGAGATTGTCCAGCAGGGTGGTGGTGTTTCTGTCGTTGCTTTTTTCCAGGTGAAAATTGAGGTCACCCAATAGAATGTAGTCCTCGGAGGGGAGGGCGTGTGGGGTGATGAAGTCAGTGATGTCTTCACTGAATTGAGCACGGGGTCCTGGTGGTCTGTAGAGGAGGGTGCCTCTGAGTGTGGTCATGGGGTCGGTGTGGATTTGGAAGTGAAGGTGCTCGGCGCTAGTGAGGTTGACGTCTGAGCTGGTTGAGATGCGGATGGAGTTCTTATGGACGATAGCGATGCCTCCTCCTGTTTGCTTGGTGCGGTCTTTTCGGATGATCTTGTAGCCTTCCGGGATGGCAATGGTGATGTCTGGGGCTGAGGAGGCGTTCATCCATGTTTCTGTTAGGAAGGCGACGTCTGGAGAGATGGTGTCTAGTAGATTCCAAAGGTCGATGGCGTGTCTGTGGACCGAGCGGGTGTTGAGCAGGATGCATTTAAGGTGGTTGGTGTCAGGTCTCTGTTTGGTGTTAGTGGATGAGGAGTTGGTCTTGGTGCCGTCAAACTTGCAGGAATTGCATGAGAAGGGTCCATGGGAGTGTCCAGGGGCGGCTTGGGCGCAGTTGGGGAGTCGGCCTGGGTTGAGGGCTAGGAGGGTGGAGGCGGCGTAAGTAATGCGGGTGGGGTGGGTGGGACGGGGGCCAGGGGGTCTGGCGCTGGGCGCGGTCCAGGCGCGGACGGGCGTAGACAGGCTTAGCTTTGGCGCACCTTCGGCGCGACCGTAGCGCGTGGACGCTGCACGTTGGGACATCTGTCATTAATGGAGAGTAGAGGGGGGCGGAGCGTGGGAGGGGCAGCTAGGAGGCGGGATCTGGGAGGAGACACGGGCTCATACAAGTAAACACTCCACAAAATGGTAGCCCGGTAACTGAATCGAAACTGGGGCAAAGCCGGAGTGCGAGTCAAGGTACAGGAAATGTCAGAAACACTATTCAGGCTCAATTAACTTCCCCACAATGCAAATTCTATGTGCACAAATATGTTAACACAAGTAAATGATACCAGGCGCTGAATGCGCTCTAACAGGGCAAGCAGGCAGCAGGCAAATAAATTAATGCACAACGATACCAGGCGCTGCGTGTACTTCAAATGCGCTCAGTTAGGGCAAGCAGGCAGCAGGGAGCAAAGCGTCTGATGGGAGGCAGAGAGCAGGGGGAGCGATCGTTATGGACGGAGTCCATAACGATCGCTCACTGGTAGGTTGTGTGGGATGGGTAGCTGCTCAATTAATGACTTTGGGAAAGTGAGCAGAGAATTGCCCAGTTTTCAAATGTGGGTGGTAGCATTTTTAGATAGTCACCAGTCAGGTTACTGAGACGTATACATGTCTTGATGGGTTTGTCAGGGGTATTCTCCTTTTAGTGGAGCTGCTTGAGCACTGGTGCATTCAGTATTAGTAATATCCCTTATGTACAGCGCTTAGTAAGGATAAAAGGTGTATATTAAGTGCTACATAACAATATTATTCCTTTTAAATTGGTTTATAGACTTTGATCATATCAGGAGTGTACTGTTAGAGCGTCCCATTTATGGACTGTACATAACCTGAAACTGGAGTTTAGCTCAGACTACTGCAATAATTCAACAATTTTGTATGTGTCTTCACTGTAATGCACAGCTGTTCGACATGTCAGGATCCTGTGAAAGGATATTGAAAGGGGTAGCAGACAGACAGAAAAAATTAAGTCACCGCAAGTGACTCACAACAGAACCTGCACCCTCCCACCCGGGGAACTTCCATCAACCAGTCACACCAGTGAAAAAGTCATTACCTTCACTGTGCAGTTCTCATATCTTAAAATGCAAACGCAGAGGCATTTTGCCTTTTCAAGCAGCTGAAGTGATAACTCAGACGAGGTATTGAATAAATGGCGCCTCCTTCCTTAAAAAAAAAATATATATATACCACTTCTGCAAATGCAATCCATCTGTTCTCGGTGAGGTGGTCTCTGAGCAAGATCCTGGCCCAGGATCTGTTCTTTTCTCATGCCAGTTCTCACAGTAGGGGAGGTGGGGCTGCAACAATGGACAGCCCTCTAATTATTCTCAAAACCTGAAAAACGCCTACAACAATGGGCTTTGCACTGGGTGCCTTGTACTTTTGACTGGACTTTCTCTACTGCAGTTGTGTTCTTTGAGTGTTTGTGAGCCGCCCAGCACTGCTGCTCCTCTCTGGTGAGGCCCCTTGCAGGCGGCTGCACCCAGACGCTGCACGGGGGTGTATTGCTCGCCCCTCCCCTTCGCAGGCCTCGTTATAGTTAATGAAAGCTGCAAGCGCGCTTGAGACTTGAAATTATTCAATTATCTCGACCCCGACGGGTGATTTGAGGACGAAGGCCGCTTTCTGGTTGCTTTGCAATAATATCGTTTTACCCGAAGGCTCCTCCTTTTAAAATAAGCACGTGCTGAATTGTGTTACTTGCTCCAAAATGCTTTTGTGAGCCCAAAGTCGTCTTGGTAAGGGGAAAGGATGCCCTCGCCTCTTTCTATTCTGTTAACTTCTCTGCTATATCTAGGGCCTTCGAAACAGTTTTTCGTAACCCGCTAAAAAAACAGCTTGTGCTGCCAGTTCCAATAAAGTCTTCACCAGCCCCGAGAAGCTAGCAAAGTTACTCCTCTCTGGAATAGTAGGGGTGGACAATCACAAGTCTAGAAGCGAAGTGAAAGGAGTAAACTAACTGTCAGCAGCACTGGTTCTCTTAGTTGAGGTGGCATCTGCATCGTTTTGTTCTGCGGGTGCAAGTTTAGGGCTCAAATATTAATGTGAAGCTTTTTCATTAAATAGTTGGTTTAATAACCACATATTGGTGCATGTGCAATAGTGAGTGCCTTAAAACCGATTATCTGAAAGAGACACGTTAGTGATAGATTCCTTACCTTAGAATATCCCCAGGCGTCAGACTGGATCCGGAAATTTTTGCGTAGCAATACCCCTGCGCGCTGGTAGGCGTCGTCTGCGGCTCCGCGTCCGTCGTCGGCGTCGTGAGCGCCGGGATGACGTCATCGGAGTATATAGACGGCGCCCATGCGCGCTGACGTCAGTTCTTCTTTTTTCCGCGCCAGCTAGCGCAGATCCGGAAGAAGCTCTACCCCCAGTCACTTTTTGACTGAAAACTTTTTTGATCTTTTTGATCCTCTATTTAGTCGCTTCTCGACTATCGGTGCCAGGGATGCCCGGGTTCAAGCCTTGCTCGAAGTGCGGCCGACTCATGTCGGTCACGGACCCCCATCGCCGGTGCCTGAAGTGCTTAGGCCTCGACCACGACGATCGAACCTGTGACGACTGCCGGGCCCTGACGTCGAAGGCTAGGCGGGAGCGGTCCCGCAAGCGTCTCGAGCTGAGGCAGTCGGCCCCGCGCCGCTCCAGGTCCCGGTCCCGGTCCCACGGGAGGTCGAGGGACAGGTCGCGAGGTCGGAGTCATCGACGCTCCGGGAGTGGTCACCGATCGTCCGGTTCCAAGTCCTCAGGTAAGAGGCATGAGAGGTCGGAGCGACACCATCGATCCTCCGACCCGCCCCGTCGCTCGCACGACGCGACCGGGGACTCGGGCGACACCGCCCACGCGGCTCCGCGGGAGTCGCAAGCGTCGCCGCCTGCCCCACACCTCCGGGTCCCTGGGCACGGCGCGTCGCAGGAGGAGGTCGAGAGGTACCTCATGGCCATGAGGGCCCTCCCTCCTCAGTCGGTTCCCGTGGCGCCTTCGGGCCGATCGGCTCCGTCTGGAGGTCCTTCCGGGTCGGGCGCTTCGGCCCCGACGACGTCGGGTGCTTCGGCCCCGGCGCCGCTGGCGACTTCGGTCCCGGCGCCGCGCGACCTCGCTGGATCCGGCTCCGGATCCGGGACCTCGCCGGTCGACCTTACGACCTCACCGGCGCCGTCCCTTCAGGTGTCGTCCCCCGCAGCCGATGTGGTTGCCGACCCCAATGCTTCCTACGGTCCTACTCGGGTGTCGGAGGGGCGCCGCTGGGCGCCGATTCCGTCGGCCTTCGGAGAATTCTATCTCCACGAGGAGGCCCTGGCTGTTAATCCTGGTCTCCAGGAGCCAGGTGACGAGGAGCAATGGGAGGGGTCCGAGGACCCTCTGGCACGTGATTGCCAGTCGCATCAGGACTGGACATATGAGCTTGGGGAGGCCAGTGGTATTGACACCTCGCCAGACACTGGATTTACGTCGCCCCCGACTGTGGCTTCGGAGGCGGGTTCTGCTTACAGCGTAGTGTTGACGAAGGCAGCTAAGGCCTTAAACCTTCAGCTCCCCGTCGCGGCCGTGAGGACTAATCTCCTCACTGAGGTCCTCAAACAGCAGTCCGGTTCCACGGAGCCCCTTCTGCCGTTCAATGAGGCCTTGTGTGACGTTCTGCTGGGCACTTGGTCCAAGCCCGCCACAGGCCCCCCTGTGGACAGGAACGTGGCCAGACGCTACCGCCCGGCACCGGGCGACCCATGCTTTTTGTCCACCCATCCCACCCCCGAGAGCCTGGTCATCCAGGCCTCTACCTCCCAATCCGCATTCCCGTCGGCCCCGCCCGACAGGGAATCCAAGAGATATGAGCAGTTCGGGAAGAAGGTCTTCTCGTCTGTAAGCCTGGGGCTACGGTCAGTGAACACCAACTGTCTCTTGGGCCGCTACACCCACACTCTGTGGGACACGGTTGCGGAGGTGCTGCCACAATGCCCTGAGGAGGTCAGGGCTAAACTCAGCCAAACCCTTGCGGACGGCCGAGATGCGGCACGCTTTTCTATCCGGTGTGGGCTGGATACCACGGACTCACTGGGCAGGGCGATGGCAACGACGGTGGCGGTTCGACGCCACGCCTGGTTGAGGTCCGCCAACTTCTCGGCCGATGTCCAGGCCACCCTCCTGGACATGCCGTTTGATGGCCGTCGCCTCTTCGGCGACAAGGCAGACCATGCGCTGGAGCGTTTCAAGGACTCCAGGGCCACGGCCAAGTCCTTAGGCCTTACGGCCCCACGCCAGCAATCGGGTGCCTTTCGCTCCTTTCGTGGCCACGGAAGGGGCGCCCCACCACGGACCGCCAGCCACACGCCGCAAAATGTCCAGCAGCGCGGTGGCGGACGTGGGAACCGCCGTGGCGGTGGTCGGGGTCAGCGGCGAGGACAGTCCACACCTCCCTCAGCAGCCCCCGCCTCAAAACCTTCCTAGTCCGAGTTTTCAGGCCCATTTGACGCCTGTGGGAGGCAGGGTTCGCCATCACCTCTCCCACTGGCATACAGTCACTTCGGACAGGTGGGTGCTGCAAATTGTCCGAAGGGGTTTCTCCCTCCCCTTCGAGTCTTCCCCTCCATCCATGCCACCTCAATACCACCGTGTGTCGGGGGATCACTTGCAACTTCTGCAGGAGGAAGTTTCGGCCCTCTTGGCCAAGAGGGCCATCGAGCGCGTTCCTGGGCCAGAAGTAGGACGTGGTTGTTACTCCCACTACTTTCTGGTGCCCAAGAAGGGCAAAGGGGGCCTACGCCCTATCTTGGATCTGCGGAACGTCAACGGCTTCCTCCGGACGGAGAAGTTCAAGATGCTCACTTTGGCTCAGGTCCTGGCTGCCCTGGACCCAGGAGACTGGATGGTAGCGTTGGACTTGCAGGACGCCTATTTCCACATCCCCGTCCTGCCGGCCCACCGGCGTTACCTGCGGTTCACGGTAGGCCTAGAGCACTTTCAGTTTACCGTGCTCCCCTTCGGCCTTACCAGCGCCCCACGGGTGTTCACGAAGGTGATGGCGGTGGTCGCAGCCCATCTGCGCAGGCAGGGGGTATCAGTCTTCCCCTACCTCGACGACTGGTTGTTGAAGGCGGGCTCGCCCCAGACAGTCGTCAGCCACCTCCAGACTACGGCCGACCTCCTGCACTTGCTGGGGTTCTCCATCAATGTGCCGAAGTCGCACCTGTGTCCCTCTCAGAAGCTCCTTTTCATCGGAGCGGTTCTCGACTCGGCGCAGTTTCGGGTTTACCCACCCGAGCAGCGGGTTCGGGATATTCAGGCTCTGATTCCTGTCTTCAGACCGTTATCCCGAGTCTCGGTCAGGTTGACGCTGCGGCTTCTGGGACTGATGGCCTCCTGCATCCTTCTGGTGCGTCACGCCAGGTGGCGGATGCGGGCTCTGCAGTGGGACCTGAAGTTTCAGTGGGCCCAGCATCAGGGCAACCTGTCCGATCATGTCCTGATCTCGGAGGGCACTGCGAAGCAACTGCAGTGGTGGCTCACGGACCGCGAATGGGTCAGTGGCAGACCCCTCTCCCTACCCCAGCCGGAGCACGTAGTTGTGACGGACGCGTCCCTCCAGGGCTGGGGAGGCCACATGGGAGAGGCGGAGATCAGAGGCCTCTGGTCTCCGGCGGAGTCCCGGCTCCACATCAACCTTCTGGAGCTGCGGGCGATTCGTCTTGCACTGAAGGCATTCCTCCCCTCTGTCAGGGGAAGCGTGGTGCAAGTGTTCACCGACAACACCACCGCCATGTGGTACTGCAACAAACAGGGCGGTGTGGGGTCGTGGGCCCTTTGCCAGGAGGCTCTGCGCCTCTGGCAGTGGCTGGAACATCAGGGCGTGACCCTGGTGGTTCAACACCTGGCAGGCTCTCTGAATGCCAGGGCGGACGAACTCAGCCGCCGGTGCATGATGGATCACGAATGGCGTCTGAACTCGGACGTGGCGCAAGGTCTCTTTCGACAGTGGGGAGAGCCTTGGTTAGATCTATTCGCCACAGAAGAGAACGCGCAATGTCAGCAGTTCTGCGCGTTGGAGTTTCCAGGGCGGCACTCGCTCGGAGACGCTTTTCGTCGCGAGTGGAGCTGCGGTCTGTTGTACGCCTTTCCGCCTATACCACTTCTGCCCAGAGTGCTGAAGAAGATCAGGCGCGACCGGGCCCAGGTCGTCCTTGTGGCTCCGGACTGGGCACGAAGATACTGGTATCCCGAGCTACTCAGCATGTCAGTCGATCCCCCGATTCGTCTGCCTCTTCGGGAGGACCTTCTGTCGCAGCAGCAGGGGACGGTCCTGCACCCGAACCTGTCCAGTCTCCACCTACAAGCTTGGAGATTGAGCGGCGGCAGTTGAGGCCATTTGACTTGCCTCCCGAAGTTTGTGACATCATTCTGGCAGCCAGGCGTCCCTCCACTAAGTCGGTATACGCCTGCCGGTGGAACAGATTTGTGGCATGGTGCGCAGCAAAGGCTGTGGATCCCCTCTCTGCACCCCTTTCGGAAGTGCTGCTCTTTCTTCTTTCTCTTGCCCAGCAGGGCTCTGCTCTGGGCACTCTTAAAGGGTACCTTTCTGCTCTTTCAGCCTTCTTGAGGCTACCAGATCAGCCCTCTTTATTCAAGTCCCCTATTGTAAGTAGATTTCTGAAGGGCATCACGCACATGTTTCCTCCTGTTCCCTTCGTGATGCCCCAGTGGGACTTGAATCTGGTTCTCACCTATCTGATGTGTGCTCCCTTTGAGCCACTTCATAACTGCCCTCTTCGTCTCCTTACTCTAAAGACGGCATTCCTGGTTGCCATCACCTCTGCCAGGAGGGTGAGTGAGCTCCAGGCTCTTTCTTCTTCTCCACCTTTCCTGTCTGTTCATCCTGATAAGGTGGTGTTACGTACACGGCCTTCCTTTCTGCCCAAGGTTGTCACGGCCTTCCACATCGGGCAGTCCATCACTTTGCCAACCTTCTTTCCGCCTCCGCATCCCTCGAAAGAGGAGGAGAGGCTCCACCGTCTGGATCCAAAACGTGCGCTCTCCTACTACCTAGATCGCACACGCCAATTCCGGGTGGATGACCAACTCTTCGTTGGTTACGTGGGCGCGAAGAAGGGAAAGGCTGTGCACAAGAGGACCATCTCAAGATGGATCATCTTGTGTATTCAAGCGTGCTACTCCATGGCGAGGAAGGAGCCCCCGGCTGGATTGCGGGCTCACTCCACTCGGGCCACGGCAACGACAACTGCCCTGGGCCGCGGTGTCCCCCTGCAGGACATCTGTCAGGCAGCCACGTGGGCCTCGCTGCACACGTTCGCAAGACACTACTGCCTGGACAGTCAAGTCCGGAGGGATGGCTTCTTTGGCCGTTCCGTCCTCCAGGACTTTCTGGTGTGATATTGGTTCGCAGACCCACCACCGGGGTTGGTATTGCTGGGGTATCTATTCTAAGGTAAGGAATCTATCACTAACGTGTCTCTTTCAGATGCACAAGTTACTACTTGTGTAACGATATATCTGTAAGAGACATTAGTTAGTGATAGATTCCTTACCGCCCTCCCATCCTCCCCGTTCTGCGAACCGATATTTAGGGTTAAGGTCATCCCCTTTCAGGGCCCTAGTTTCATGGCACCAGTGTTAGTTCTATCATGGCTCTGCGTATCTGGCGCGGAAAAGCTGTGTTATCAGAACTGACGTCAGCGCGCATGGGCGCCGTCTATATACTCCGATGACGTCATCCCGGCGCTCACGACGCCGACGACGGACGCGGAGCCGCAGACGACGCCTACCAGCGCGCAGGGGTATTGCTACGCAAAAATTTCCGGATCCAGTCTGACGCCTGGGGATATTCTAAGGTAAGGAATCTATCACTAACTAATGTCTCTTACAGATATATCGTTACACAAGTAGTAACTTGTGCATCAACTCTACTGGTAACCAACCGATGAAGACTGTGAAGGGCTATTGACACACACTATTTTTGCCCCATTATCAAGAGCTCCTGCGGGTTAAATGTATTTGTTTCTGTCATAATTGACTTACATTGTTGGATTTTCAGCCATGGTTGTTTTGGCAGTGGTAGAACAGTGGACCTGAACAACCAAACACAACCACACACACAACCACACACACACACAACCACACACACGCACAACCACACACACACACAACCACACACACACACAACCACACACACACAACCACACACACACACACACAACCACCACACACAACCACCACACACAACCACCACACACACACAACCACACACACAATGTAAGGTAATGTAATGTAATGTAATGATGTCTTGTATAGCGCATGAATCACCCCACATGGGGTATCTCCGCGCTGTAGACCGCTGGGGAACCCGTCCTGGCTTTCCCTGTGAGATGGTCCCTACTGGGTATCTCCAAGGTGAAACCAGGCATCCCCGGCGTATGTGGGGGGCCGTTGTGGAGATGAGGCAACCTAATGCCCAGAGTTGCCGAGTGTGATCCCTGGTTAGAGTAGGCACCGAGGCGAGAATTATCGAGTCCGCTGACCCTGGTCCACGACCCTACCGCGTCGGGAATCGAACCCTGGTCCCGGGCCGTCCTCTGCTTCCGGGTCTGCCGCCTCTAACCAGTGAGCCACACCACTCCACAACCACACACACCACACAACATCAATGTATCTATCGCCCTCACTCTATCTATCTATCGCCCTCACTCTATCTATTGCCCTCACTCTATCTATCTACCGGCCTCACTCTATCTATCTACCGCCCTCACTCTGTCTATCTATCGCCCTCACTCTGTCTATCTATCGCCCTCACTCTGTCTATCTATCACCCTCACTCTGTCTATCTATCACCCTCACTCTGTCTATCTATCGCCCTCACTCTATCTATCTATCGCCCTCACTCTGTCGCCCTCACTCTGTCGCCCTCACTCTGTCGCCCTCACTCTGTCGCCCTCACTCTGTCGCCCTCACAACATCAATCTGTGCAACCATTCAAAAACAACTAGTTCAAATATGTTCTCTCAATGTTTCAAGCTTTATTACAAATGTCACAAAAAGATGTTAATATTTCACTTCTGTTCTTGGATTTTCGTCACAATAAAATACACTGAACATAATCTTCACAAAAGTTATTTACAAAAGTTTAAGCTATTGCCATTAAAAATTACAATAAATTTTATTGAAGTATTGATTGTTTAAAAAAAAAGCTATTATTATTTGTAATATCAATACATCTAAGTCACGTAAATACAAAACATGTTGCATTACAAATGCTATAGGTGTCACATTTGCAAGAGTTAAAAGTATTGGCATTGTAAATGACAAAGCTATTAATTTCGCTATTTTCAAAACTAACACATAAATAAAAAATGTGTCATTTACAAGACCAATAGCTCAAACTTTTCTAATGCGAGACCTATTGCATTGCAAATGCTTGTTTATTTTGGTTTTGTTGTTTGCCATCATTAAAGCTAGTGGGATGCTGGAACAGCATGAAAAAATGCATTTATTTCATCTATTGTTTTATTGCACCATCCAAATAGTGACGGAAAGCTGATTACTCCTCAAATAGACTAGGAACATACACAAATCCATTTTTCCATGGATTTCTATCTGCTGGACAAGCAGAGTAAGTCGGTACTCCCAGATTGTATACTCTTCTCTGTTTTGGACAATTACATCCATCTTTCTTCCTACACCTAAAAGCACAAACACGTGCATCTGTGATGGTCATTTACTCTTCCAAGAGTGTTGGAGGCCCAGTACTTGAGCATTTCTGCCTGCTCTTCTGCTCAGTCTGGGTTAGACTTAAAGGCGCAGTTTCCTTTCATTCACAGCTTCTTTTCTGCAGGTACCCAAGCTTGTGTAGCTTTACTTGGCATTTCCCATCCTATACATATCTGTAGCATTTGTGATTCACATTTCATTAAGAGTTGGAAAGTCACTTAAAGTGATGGCTGGATAACATCAAAACTCCTGCTGCCCTTGAGTTAAGGATATCTTAATGTAGGCATGCCTGTCATTTCACAGTTCCCTTGTCTCGGTGATCTGTTATTGCCAGCTGCTGATTGGGTTGTAGAAGGAATCAATAAGTAAGAAGTCAGATTACATATGTGTTCATTTTGCAGGCAGTTAACCACAATGCAGTCACAGCCCTGAACCAGGAACCTTGCAATCAAACACAAGGTGCACTCCCAAGTCACCAGAGCCTCCTAAACTGAATAAAATCCTGAGCTGCAACTAGAGCCTAAACTTCCTTTCCATACTGATCCATAGTACCCTCAACATATGTCATCCAAAATCGTTCTAGTGGTCCAGCGAAACACATTTACTGATCATAGTGACTGGTACATGAGAAAGGAAGCACTGTACTGTGGACACTGCAAGCACCAAACATAGTACACATGGGACTGGACTGTACCTGTAAGTGACTTGAGATGGGACAAGGTAGTACAGTAACCTCA
This sequence comes from Lissotriton vulgaris, assembly GCF_964263255.1. Lineage (NCBI taxonomy): Eukaryota > Metazoa > Chordata > Amphibia > Caudata > Salamandridae > Lissotriton > Lissotriton vulgaris. The sequence goes on along the minus strand of NC_141687.1, from coordinate 748,495,287 downwards.
AATTAGTTACATGCCTCTGGGCAACCAGCCATATACAATTTGACTTTGCTTGTGGTCCAATAGGAACATTCCAGCCCGAGCTGCTGCATCAGTGGACTTCTGTACATGAGCATAAGTTACCCCATACCGTTGTTAGGGTGCAGCTTGAGTACTTTGATATGGTGAGCACGAGATGCATGTACCAATGCCTGGGCATACTCATTCCATTTAGGTCATCGCCCAGAGAATAGCAAACACAGATGAGGGCATTGCTTGAATTAATCTAATCTGCCAGTAATTACTCTGACCTTTGACGAAGCCCAAGGTGCAAAATCCCACTCCGATTGATCTCAGGTCAAAGAATTCAGGTGTGGAAACAATGTCTGACTGCCAAGACAGACTGGGGAGTGCTTTGATCGGTTTCATCATAGAATATTTAGACAATTTAAAAAAATGCATAGCAAAGGCATATTTGAAAGTCATGTAATTACAAAATGTTCTTAGAAAAAGCAATATTGAAAGTCCACACTGCGTAAAAAGGAAGTCTAGGCAGAGAGACTGAGTGCAGGGCACTCTTGTAGTCCATATGCCAGGCCCTAATTCTACTACTCGTGGCCAAAGGCCACGTGCATTGTGGTTTGTGGGCAAAGGAGCTTGGCGCAACACATGAACAGTGACTATGCCTTATCCCCAAATGATGCTCCACACTCTGAAAGACCATGCACTGCGTGTTCTCGGGCACTGGGCCTGAACTAGGAGTTAATTGTGCAAGGCCGATAATAAGTCAACTGTTTTTGATTAATTGATTATAAATTCACCTAAAAAATTTAATTAAGGATCTTAATGGCTATGATGCTATACTTAAATGGTGATATTCCTCCTTTCTGGTGAGCAGTACATTAATATCCCCCCCTTCATGCACTGGCTATGACTTCACACTTGACATTATAGGAGCTGCAGGCTAAATAACATGTCCTACACCAGGATATTTTGAGTATTGTGAACTCAGTTTGAGTGTGTGCTGAACATTTGGTCTGATATGCCACGAAGTTTCACTGGGCATGGCCTATGAAGGGCTCTTTAAGAATGGTCTTAATTGCAAGGTGTGAAAAAAGGATGAGTCCTGCACCTAAATATCACTGGGCATGGGTTAAGGCGAAGTCTGTTGGGTGTCGAGTGTGGGTGCTAGTGACCCCAGTGGATTGTAGAATGTGCGGAAATTGAGTACCTTCTATGATTTCATCAACAAATCGCAGTAGCAATATAATATAATTTTGACATGTGAGCTCATGAGCAGTTTTTGGGGGGAGTGAAGGTTGCCTCCCCATCAGTAGAACTTATTCTTTTGCAGTAATTTGTTTCCTACAAAACTACATAAGGTAATAGACACTTGGCTAGTGTATTTTTCAGGTTAACAACCGGCATATTTCTCTGAAGGTATCCACTCACTGTACTGAGGTTGGAGCAACCCAGATGTCTGTTGTAACAAGACCTAACTCTCAGTAGTTGGTAAGATTTCTTTAGTTCTTAACAAAATCATGTCAGAGTTGCTGAATATTATCTCAATATTTTACCACAGTCCAGACTGTCTGTACTGATCATTCTTGATCTAAAGTTACTAAAAGGTCTTGCACACGGGCCTTGTCTGATCTCTATCTCATTCCTGATATTGCCATAGCTTCGATCCACCTTGATTCTGTGGATAATCTTTTACATTTTAGATCACTTCCGCTTTGTGTTGTATTGCTTCCACAAGGACATTTAAAAACTTTAGAAAGCATCCTGCTTCTTTGCCGTTTTCCAATGATTTCTTGGCTGTCAAACAGAAATGTAAAACTTCTGAAAGAACATAGAGAAAGAACTCCAGTTCTGAGGCTAAAGTCCTCTACAGGGAAACTATAAAAAATTATCACAGATACACTTGTCAAACCCGCATTCCTTTGCTTCGCGAATTGAACAGGCTCAAATGTATGTAAAGAACTTTTCTCAGTTGTCAAACACATGCTGAATCCTGCAAGACTGCAGTTCTTCCTTCACAAGTGCATTGTAACAACATCTCTCATTTCTGTTATGGTAAAATAGCAAAACTAGAACTTCATTTCAGTAAGCAGTCATCCCTTGACTATCGTATTTCTTCACTTCTCACAAATCTTCTCTCCATCAACTCTTGCCTTATTACGTAAAAAGCGGTCTTCTCTCTCTACCCACAATAAAATCAGTCTCACCTCTTGTCTATGTTTGGGAGGTTCTACCGCACTGATCTTAAGTAATTTCTATGCAGCATTTGATATGGTTTTGCATTCCATTATAATTAACCATCTTTAATAAAAACGGTATTTGCTGTCCGGCGCTTTGTTGACTGAAATGTTTTTTTTCCACGGTTCACAGTCCTCCTTACTGCTTTGAGAAAATGCTGATTTGTGGAGGTCCTTGGGGCTCTTCATCGAACCCCACTCAGTCTTCCCATTTTCCCTCTGCCACACCGGTTAGATGAAGATGTTCCTTACCTTCGGTTTTCAGATTGATACTCTTACCTCAGATTCCTTACTTTTAAAATATTCCCCAGATGCCAGACTGGACCTGGACGTATTCACAGTAATGCTCCTGTTCTCCTTGAAGTAGCACTTTGTGGCTCCATGCTGACTTCAATCCACCCCCAAATTGACTGTGGAAAGCTGTATATTAGCACCACCGTGTCTCGATATCAGTTTCTTGCTCGTCAGTTTCCACACTTCGGATGCAAAGCACATACAATTGGAGGTACCAGTTTGCAGATCTCTAATTTCGGGCCTCTTTATATGGTAAAAGGGAACCTCTCCACAGAAAAAGAAGGTGGTAGGGAACTGAGAAATCTGTTAGTATCCAACAGAAAGAGCATTTCCAAAGTTAAGTAACTTGTTCTTTTGATGGATACTTCTGACCGCAAATTCCTCACATTTAGAATAGATACCAAATCAGTCCCTCTTCAAAATGGATGGTTTCTCTAGTGGACTCAGACCAAAAAGTCCTGCAAGATTGAACAAAGGAAATGCCCTTCCTGTTGGACCTGGCTGTCAGTGCAGTAGTGCTCTAAGAACTTTGCCACTGACGCCCGGGTCTCAGTTTGACAGATGTGCCAACAAATTGGTAGTGCTCTTGGCCCTGGTGGAATGAGCCTTCAGTCCTTCTAGAGGCTACTTTTTGGGCCAGTGCATAGTAGCTCTTATTCAAAGGATTATTATCCACTGTGACGGAGTCCTTTTCTTCACCACCTTGCCTTTTTTTTAGCTCTGGAGAACCCCACAAAGTTCTAGTAATCCACCTTGACTGTATTTGCTGCTAACTATATAAAAGCTTAAGGTTTTCTTGGGATCCAGTGGTTTCAGTCTTTCACCTTTTTTCGAGGAGTAAGATAGAGCAAAGACTCTTGGGAGGGTGATGGATTGCCCAGCATGAAGCAGAGTTCTGACTTTATACAAAAATGCTGCCCGGGTCCTCAACACCAACTTGCCTGCGGAAAGAGGTGGCATATGGTGGCTGAACAGACAGAGCCTGGAGCTTACTCATGCGACAAGATGAAGTGCTCAGAATGAGAAAAATAATTTTGAGGGTGAGAAGATGCAGCAAACCGCTGTGCATGGGAGTATACACAAGGAAAGTAAGGAATAAATTAATATCCCATTGTGGCGTCACAAACAGTTTGGGAAGGAACATGTGTCAAGCCTTTAAAGTATCAGCAGGTGATTTAAACAAGGATGGCCTGTCCGGCAAACACAAAAATGATCAACCTTTAAACGTGCCCACTGCAAAACCTTGTTGGGCCAATGATTAAACAAACCGTTATATATCCAACAGTTTGTCTTGTCAGGGGTCTGTGTTATAGACTCCACAAGCGACCTCGGATCGGTCCCTATGCTTGTGTCGACTTTGTAGAAGAACACCGAGATGTGAGGATGACACTCAAGTGACAGATTAAAGGCAGTCAACTGCCACTGCTCAATCTCCCCTCATAAAGGTGTAGATTGCGCACGTTCCGGTACAGAACCCTGTCCTGCTGCGTCAACTGAAGATCCCTCCTCAACGGTACCCTTATCAGAGATCAATTACTCATACCCAGACATTCCGGGCACCACTCTCTCCTAACCTGATCCAGAGCCACGAGGAAAACTTGTACCCAGCCAGTCCAGATGTTTAGAACTATGATCAGGAGAGGCAGAAAGGAGTACAAGAGTACCATGCTCTACTCTAGCCTCAATACATCTCCTTGAGAGAGCATCTTTGGAAACTCCAGCGGGCAGACTTTTTGACATTGCGCATTTTCGAATGTAGCAAAAGGATACAGCTAGGGTTCTCCCTCGTTGTTGAAAGATACCCTGTGCCACCTCGGGCTGCAACCAACATTCCTTATCTACCAGGTGGATTACGATCAGAGAAATGCCCTGACGCTCCAGCCAGCTTCAGAGAACTAGCACCTCCTGGCACATGTCACATGGTGGTTGTGTTTTTCATGATTACTAGCACCGGCTTCCTTGAAAGGACATCAGGAAGGCTTTCAGCACCAGGACAATGGACCACAGCTTCAACACTTTGTTTTGGCGCTGGGCTTCCGATAGAGACCAGAGACCCATGATCTCCACCCACCCCAAACTGATGTATTCGTCCGCTCATGCTGGGGAACAAAGAGGGGTCTGCTATTTGTCAGGGTTCTGTTATGTGTCAGGTTGCTGTCAAGCAGCCACCACTGCAGACCTTGTGCAGTATCCTTTAGAACGCGTATGATATCCAACAGATATTTTATGTGTGCCCAGTGAAACTTCATATCCCATTGCAAGTCTGCATGTGCCATTCTAGCCCCCTAGGTCATAGCTGTGGTTTGCCCTCTGCCCAGTCAAGGCCCATTTCAGGGATGTGGAAATGTTTCCAAAATCTACTTGGCCAGGAGACAAAAGTTACAGAAATCTACTTGTCGTGAGAAGATATCTGCCTGACCCACCTACTCCATAAATCACTAAGGTAGGTCTGCATCGAAAGAACCTGCCCTGTGCAATCAGTGCAACAAAATGTGCATTATATATTTCAAATGCAAGTCCAATTATGTAGTGCATGGTCATGCACCCTTAAATTCAACTGTTGTACAGCATGCATGCAGATGTGTCGGTGTGCACTGCACCTAAGAATTAACCAGTTTGCATGTGAAAGATTTTCAAATGTAGAGAAATAGTACATAAAGGCAGAGTGCAGACTAGTAATTGACCTCATTTCTTAAAGCGTCTTTGGCACAGACTGTTTCGGAATGTGAACCTGTAGGACAGATCGGTGCTCTTCACCCTAAGGCCAACTCCCATGTGCTGCTCTAATATACGTGTGGATGGGAATAACTGCACTTTTTGGCAGAGCTTATGAACTGTTAATGTGGCAGTAAAAACCACGTAGCAGAGGTGCTTAGATTCATTGAGGCACTATCCACAAATAAAAATGCACAAGAGGGGCAGTAATGGTCAGTTAAATACATCTTTCCTTTTACACTCCTGGGCAGGTATGGAGTGTTTATATTATTGTGCACTCACTGCTACATCTCCACATTCTTCTCCCACACAAGAAGCATATGTAGCACTAGCAGAAGCAGTACAGGGTTCTCTCGTGCACAGTACTGGTATAGCAATGGCGCCAGGAGAGTAAGCTTTCCTAACATGGGGTGCAACTGCAATAGATGTATAAGTTTCTCACTTAGATTTGTAGAGTAGTCTTGTTTTTCTTTAAAATCCTCGTTCTCTGCCACTTGTCTCTCTCCTCCAATGTCCCCATCCCCCTCAGAGCACCCCCAAATGTGCCTGTTATCTTTTGGGAAATCCTTTAATTCTGTTGCCGGATGCTGACAATCCTGGGAAGCCTGATACTGTTTCAACGTTGTAGCAACTTGTGCAATCAGTTTGTTTCTTTCAGAAGCTGTGCATCCCAAGAGTCTAAGGGATGATGCTTGGATATTTCAAAATGGGTACATGCATAAAGAAGGCAGGGAAAAACACCCATTGGCAAATCGTGTAGGAGAAGAAAAACAAACCTTTTTGTCGGCATAGGACGAATATTCACACATGATAGTCACTTTTCCTTGGATCTGGTATGGGCTCGTTTTTACTGCTGACATACTGTGCAACATAAATGCACCTCGACAGCGTTTTGCATAAAATTCTGAGGGGAAATATTGTATAATTCCATGCAGTTTTTAATAAAACGTGATTGTGAGACCTACAAATTTATATTTTAATAATTTCTGTTTTATAGATGGTTCCCCACTGATGGCAGGTCCTGTGTACATATACGTGACTTCTATACAGAGCTACTCTAATTATGAGATTCTACAGCTGCAGCGTTTTCCACATAATTTAATTCATAATCATCACATGCTGCACTAACGGCATATATTTTTTGATTCTAGTTCAAACAAAGGAAAAGTTACTAAAAGGGGGCAACACATCCTGCCTCACAGTTGAAAGACGATCACAAGTAGTGACGGGTCACTTTTACATTGCTTATTGCTGTATTTGGGTGTTAATTTGAAAGTAATGAGGCAACACATTTAATCTGATAGACGTCTAGCCGCAGATTACTTAACTTAGAATGGATCCGGGAAACTTTTCTGCAGCAGCACCTGTTCACTTTAGGGGGTGGCTCCGCCCTGACGCGCCTGACGTCCACTGACATGACATCAGCGGAGCCATATATGCCCCTCCTGGCGCGCTGACGTCAGTTTTCTTCTTTTCCGCTTCCGAGCGCGGATCCTGGAAAACCAGCAGTTCCTTGGCCTGGTTTTTGGGCCTTCAACGACACCCTCCGTGTCGTGGGAACAATGTGTAATGCATTCCGGATATAAGGCTTGTGAAGCCTGTGCTCGTCAGATGTCTGGCACTGACCTACACCTCATTTGAATGTGGTGCCTCGGCATGCACCATGACTCTAAGGACTGTGATGCCCATCAGAGGATGAAACCAAAGTCATTGAGAGGGCGTCGCATGAAGTTGCTGGCCTCGCGGGTGTCTGGTCCGGGTCACTCCCGCAGCCGCTTTTCTTCTCGGGATCGGGCTCGTTCCCGAGGTCGCTCCGGCGACAACAGGTAAGCGTAAGCACAGGCATCACTTATGGAGATCTTCAACCACTGTCCCTGTCGCTGACGCCTCCTCTTGGACTGCGCCCTGTGAGGGCGCACGGCAGCCTTATTCTCCATATCCACCCTTTTTGGGTGTTGGGGCAACGCGTGCCCAAATGGAGGCTTATTCAAAGGCACTCCAGGCTTGTTTTGAGTTGCACCCTCTGCCTGGTGCGCCTTCGTGTCCCACAGAGGCAGCTGGCACTTATGCCGGGCCTTCGTCTGCAGACGTTTCACCGGCACCAGCTGTGTGCGTTGACTTTGATTCCGAAGCTGACGCGGCACGACACCACCAAGCCAGGGCCCAGAGCTCAGCCCATCACGGCAGTCAGCGCATAGCCCTGTGCGGCTTCCCGCGCCGATGTCTGATGCAGCGCCGTTGACGCCCGGGTCGACGCCGTGTTTTACTCCAGGCAGGCTGCAGTGGGCTCGGCGTGGGTCGGCGTCCAAGACCAGTGCTCTGTGGAGGTCGTTGGCGTCGAGGGGACTCCGGTGGCGGCATCAAGTCCGCTTCCCTTGGTGGTTGCTCCCCCGACTCCTCGGACAACAATGGGTCTCCACCACAGCATTCACCGACGCCGGTGCTACCATTTACACCTCTTCGCTTGGAACCTGATGTTTACCTGGACTCTCCTGATCAAGGAGCCCGGGTGCAAGTACCCTCTGCCGCCTGCCTTCGGGTCAGTCTCCAGCTCCTTCACTGCTCATGTCTAGTGGTAGAATTAGCCTTCAACCATCTCCTACGGACAGTTAGTTATCTCCTACATGGATGGCAAATGAGTCAAGTGCTGCCTTTGCGCGCGCTATTCATGGGGCTGCGGCTGATGTGCTTGGATTTCAGCCTCCTATGGTGCCTCTTCTCTCTGATCCTTTGGTGGATCTGCTCCATTTGGAGCCTATCTAAGTAGAACCGTTGCTGCCCTTCGGAGACTCTTTACTGGATATCCTGCATGGCACATGGTCCAGACCCGCTTCAGGTGACCCTGCTGATCGGGCTATTGCTCATAGACACCGCCCTGCCCCGGGTGATCATCTTTGGCTGTCTGTTCACCCAACAGCTCAGGGACTGGTTGTTCTGGCAGCTTTTAATTTACAGTCCTCACCCTCTTTGCCCCCATTACCTCCCACCAGGTAATCTAGGTGGCTGGATGATTGTGGTCGCCGGCTTTTCGCCTCTGCCAGCGCAGGCGTCCTGGCTTTAAATATAGCCTCTGTGTTTTCATGAGCATCCTCTGCCATTGGGACTAAGTTGCTCACCTTCTCCCTTCCATTCCAGAAGGTCCACAGACAGAATTGCTTTGTCTACTGCTGCATGGTAGAAGAATGGCACAGTTCTCCCTTAGGTCCTCCAGGATGCAACTGACTCTAAGGGACAGGTCCTTGCTTGCGTTGTGGCATTACGCCACCATGCTTGGCTGCGTGACAGTCGCTTCCCAGATCATATTGGGGATGCACTCAGATCTTTCGTTCAATGGAGTGGATCTTTTTGACCGCCACATGGATTCAGCAGTCTCCCGTCTCTTGTCAGGGCTGCCATAAATCTGGTTGCCATATTCTCTGCCTTATTTTCAGGGCGCCCAACCTAATGCACAGGTTGGTTTTAGAGCCCGGTTACTGTTCATTGCTGATTTGCCATCTCTATGTTCATTCGGCGCATTCTCTTATTTTCAGTCCTCCGACTGTGTACTTAGCCCAAGAGGACGCCCCTCCTTGGGATTAGCCTAACCCTTTGTGGTGTATATGATGGCGTTAGGTTCTGCCTTTGCCTTGGTACGCTCCTATGGACTACTGGGAGTCACTTGTCTCTTCCCACAGAATTCCTCCTATAACTTGCTCTATTGCACGTTGGGTTGGTCTGTCTGTAGTGCATTGGAACATGGCATAGGTTCCGTGCTGTGTTGTGTCTATCTCACACGCCTGGTGAGACACCTTGTTGTCGCATTTCTTTCACGAATTACACCCTATTGGATGCTGTGCAGCTGCTTCTTCTTATTCTCATTGGTGCAACTTGAACGTACAGCCCCTTTTGGTTTGTCCTCCAAGATAGTGGATTAGCAGATGTTCTCTGCTATGCGTGGTCATGACCTCTTTCTGGCTTCTTATCCTACAGCAGTGTTCATATTCCCTGCTGTTTCCTCACAAGTGTCTCAACGCTTTTGCTTGGATTGCACAATACTGTGCACTCTCAAAGGGGCGTGTTTTACCTGGATACTCGCTCCTCGGGGTCAAGGACCTTTAAATTTGTCCTCACTTTTGCCACTGTAGTGACTCGTTCTTTTTCTTACTGTGTCTTGCAGGGGACTGTTGTTCCTCTCAGGCAAGGGGCATGGGTTACTTACTGCTCTGGACATTGTCCTACCCTGTTTCCGCATGTCTGTGAGTATGTTCAGTGTACTCTAGACTCTAGTTGGGTGACGTTTCATTGTTTCAACGTTTTTTCTCCTGCTCTGTATCTGCTCTGTGTTCTTGCACACCTGATTCGTTCAGGCTCTTAACTGCGGTGTCTGTGGTTCCTGACCCGGTCTACTTGTACCACAAGCTCTTGTGGTGTCCGGCTTGCTGGTGCCCTTTTTGGGCCGTTGCCTTCTTGCTGTTGTGTGCCTCTGAGCTGCTATGCTACCCTACAGGTAGTCTTGGCTTACGGTTATGGTTCTAGTGTCCACACGGTATGCTTAGGTCCCTTCCGGTCTTCGCTCTTGTTTGTTGTTGCTCAACTGCTTGTCATCGGCTCTTCACCACGAGTATTCTGGCTCTGTTTTCCTTCTCTCAACCCGGTATACACAAAGGTTTTCTTTTTGTGCTGTTCTTGACTGCTTCTAGTGCCTTTGTCTCCCATGGCTTTCCGCTCTCTTTAGAGCTTCATGGTCTGGTGACTAACTGCGCTAACATTACTGTCCTCATTGTGGTTTGCCCCCAAGGGTAACAGTCCTCTTAAGTTACCTTATGAATTAATAACTTTATTGTGTGATTACTTAAAACGATTACATTAAAACCAAAGTATAAAATTACAAAAGTTAAAACCGAAAATGTTTCTGCAGACAGGTTACCAAAGTTCACAAGGGCACACGCGGTCGGGGACCTGGGAGGGCCACCCAGTGTCCCACAACGAAGTCTCTATTCCTGCGTGACCTTGGCAGCCATCAGCTCGGACTGAGTCTGTTGTATGAATTTTCCGAATGAGGCCATCTGTTTTACTATGCTCAAGGTGTATAGTTGGTGGATTGCTTCCTTAGCTGTGCGTGACCCGGCATCCCTAAGAATGGGCCTGAGGTAGAGGGTGCGGGGTGCACGTAGGGCAGGGCAACAGAATAGTAAGTGGGCCAATGACTCACGTTTATAATTACAGAGTCTGCATTCCAGAGCTCCCGTGCCTGCATTTCCTGGATGATATAGTTCTTTGACCGCAGGGGGTGCAGTCTGTAGGCAAGAATCTTGTGGAGTCCTGGGAGGCCCACGGCCTGCGTGAGATGATTTCGAAGATTATACACGGTGTGCGGCAAGCATAGGGACTCATGAAAGGCTCTTTTCGTGAGGGACTCCAGATCCAGGTCCCGAGAGCATGCACGCACTTGCTTTTTTATCGCGTGTTTGATGGTTGTGTAGTTGACAAGGTCTGGGTTCCACGACTCGATCGCCAGGTTCAGTAGCGTCATGGCTGATTACCTTATGGACGACTAAGTTCTTTCTGGAACTTGGTGGGGTTCAGTCACAGACCCGCCTCCTCCATGGGTATGGCTTTGGTATCTATAGTAAGTTAAGGAATCTGCGGCTAGACGTCTCTTTCAGATGAACGAGTTACTTACCTTCAGTAATGATGTATCTGGTAGAGACATAGTCTAGCCGCAGATTCCTTAACGCCCGCCCGTCCTTCCCGTTCTGCGAGGACCTTTTCAGTTGGAGGCTTCTATACTCGCCTCCCTTAGGGTGGCTTGCCCTTTGGCAGGGTGATATACTGTCTCACTCCAACACAGACTGCTTCATTCTGTTTCTCTGCTACTTTCCGCCCATTCTCTAAAAATTAGGCGGTATGTTAATAGATCATGTGTTCCTTCCAGCCCTCGGCCTGGATGGTAGGGTGTGAAATCGTATTCATGTTTTTTCCCACCATCCCGCATTCCCTTTCTACATTGCCTTATGGTCTTTGCCACCTATGCAGCCTTTTCCTTCAGGTCTATTGGCTTTGTACATTTATGGATATTTAATTAGAATTGCGACGTCTTTTTGGTGACGTCTTATGGTGAACTCTTCTTAATCTAGTGTTCCAGACTTGTTCTCCTTCACGGTTTTACTTTCAGGATGTGGACTTTCTGCCCTCTACCAGACTGTTTTTCCACATCCTATTCTCCCTTTAATGTTGATTGAGCCTTCACTTTTGAAGGGTGGCTTTTCAGAGCACTGCACTGTCTCACCGGTCCATTTTTTTATCATTTTTGCACACTGTTCCTATATTTTCAGTTTTTTGTTTTGGTAATGGCTCGGAAAAGTTTCTCCGAGAAAACTGACGTCAGCGTGCCGGGAAGGGCATATATGGCTCCGCTGACGTCAGGTCTGCGGATGACGTTGGGCGGAGCTGGACGGCGCAGCCCCCCGGCGAGCAGAGGTGCTTCTGCGGAAATGTTTTCTGGATCTAGTCTGACGGCTTGGGTTATTCTAAGTTAAGGAGCCTGCGGCTAGACTATGTCTCTACCAGATACATCGTTACCGAAGGTAAGTAACTCGTTCTACAGACCGTGTTAACGTGTACAAATGTCAAAATAATGTAGTAGTACTATCAAAAAACGTGCTGAGTTATGCTACATAATTCTTATTTTGTGAGCACTTAATTTAGTCAAACCGGGCGCATAATTTAGACCTTCCCTTGTGCCTCATTAGTGTCTCATTTAGCACAAACCGCCAGAGCACTGTGCATGGTGGGGTTGGATTAGAGTAGGTATATGCGATGAGAAAAGCAACCAAATAAAGGTAGAGGCTAAAACGAATGAGCACAAAATGTGGAGAATAACCGGTTTCTTGACAGGGTAAGGCCTAAAAAATTGACACAGATGTGAGTCTTTTCTTCTGCCACAGTGGCAAGATTGGAAGATAAAGTGTCGGCACTGATTGAGCTAGAAGCCGTGGAGTGAAGGGGGGGTTGTATTTGAATAAGGAAAAGGCAATACTGTGGGGGAGGATATTGATAAAGGAGACCTCATTTGGGGGAAATGTGGATATTGCGACATTGCGACATTTCAGAAGCCAAGAGTGGCCCACATCTCAGTGACCAGTGTAAAATTCACTGCACACATGAATCGAAATTTGCCTGGCTTACGTAACTGTAAGTTTCAATTCTATTAAGGACATGGAGGCGAGGATTATGCTTTTCTTTCTTCGCCATTTATTATTACATCAAAACACAGCAGCCTCAGAAAAGCCTCAACCAATGCTTATATGCAAAAACCAAAGAAGCATTCAGGAAACACCATGAAAAAATCCATAGGTAAACTACAACTCCCATGAGTCTTCACAACAGTCCATAATGTAGTCATTCTAATATGTCCACAAAGGGTAGATAGCCTGTCCTTCCTCAATCTTCCTCCTCTTTCTTCGCGCAGGTTACGCATTCTCCTCACTGGTCCTGTTTGGAACCGTCATTTCCTATTGGAAAAAACAACAGTGTGAGCGTAGTGCAACAACTACACTGACAGCATAGCATAGAGGAACAGCCACAACATTGGCATGATACAAGTACAGGAATGTAAACAATTTACTTATAGCCATATGGGTGGGTTCTCAAACGTTGAACTCCTGGGTGGGATAATCCTCGCCTCCGTGTCCTTAATAGAATTGAAACTTACCGTTACGTAAGCTAGGCAAATTTCGATTCTATGTCAGGACCGGAGGCTTCGGATTATGCTAGTTCAAAGCTTACTCCCCATAAACTGAGCAAGATCCACCACTGGTTTTAAGTAAAACCTCTTAAACGTGGAGTCAGAGGACCAATCTGCTGCACGCAGTAGATCTTCCAAACGAGCTCCCACAGAGAACGCCTTAGAAGCCATGGCTCCCCTGGCCGAGTGAGCTCCGAAACATTTTGTGTCAATGCCTGCCTCTTGCATGACCCAATGCACCCACCTGGCAATAGTGGGGGAGGAGACTGCTTTGTGCGGTTTTCGCAAGGCAATGAGTAATTGTTGTTCACCCGGAGGGAGAAGATCCAAAGTCAAATCCTCATAAGCTTTCAAGCATTGAAAGACACACAATTTGGAAACGTCCACAAAGGCCGGGTACGATATAGTTTGTGACGCGGACTTCGTGCGGCGTCCCACCGTAAAAGTCACCCCTTCTGGGGAAAAAACCCGAGCCGGAACATCCAAAGCACGGACGTCTGATACTCCTCGGCTACAAACCAAACACACAGCGTAGCCAACTTAGCCGAAAGCTCTTTCAGAGATAAATAAGCTTTAGCTTGCCAGGACAAAAACAGGTTCAAGACCACATTAATGTCCCAAAGGACAGAAAACCTTGGCTCCGGAGGCAACGAAAGACGAATACACCGTAAGAGCCTGCAAACAAAGGGGTGTTCACCTACTGGAGAACCCTCCACAGGGTGGTGGCCTGCTGAAATTGCCGAGCGCATTGCTTTAATCGTTCTATATGCCAAGCCCCTAGACGCCAACTCAGCCAAAAAATTTAGAATTTGAACGATTCCTGCAACCACGGGATCCAGACCCCCTCGAAGACACCAACGCATCCACTTAATCCAAGCGGATCTGTAGCGCTTAGCCTTGCTATCCCCCCAGGCTTTGGATAGCAGGCCCTCAGCTGATCTCGAAAGGCCTGGGAGCGACCAGCCTCGCCTGAAAGCCTCCATGCCATGAGGCGGAGAGAGCCATGAACGATAAGAGGATGCGGCTCCCGATCCGGATTGAGCAGGAGGAGAGGAAACTGGGGTAGTAGGATTGGAAAATCCCAAGAAAGTTCCAGAAGAACCGGAAACCAAACTTGAGACCTCCACAGTGGTGTAATCAGCACCAACACCACCTCCTGACGGCGAACCTGGGTCGCCGTCCGCACTACCATTGAAAAAGGGGGAATGCGAAAGGCTTCTCCCGACTCCAGTCCTGAAGGAAGGCGTCCGTGGCCTCCCGCTAGAGGATCCGGTCTCCAACTGAAAAAACGTGGCAGCTGGTGATCCAGACGGGACGCAAACAGGTCCACTGAAAACGGACCCCAAAGTTCGTTCAGCCACTGGAAGACCGGAATGTGCAACATCCACTGACTGGCATCCCTCAGATGTCTTGAGTGCCAATCCGCTACCTGATTGGAATGACCCGGTAAATATTCCGCCGTCACCGATATGTGATGCGTTAGACAGTAGTCCCAGAACTCCTTCGCTAAATTCGCCAGAGCTCGGGAAAGGGGGCCTCCCAGATGGACAATGTCTCAGCGGTTCGCTACGCCAACCATCTTTAGGAGGACGCAGGACGTTGCTGAGTCCTTGGTCCAACAGCGCACTGCAAACGACCCTGCTAGGAGCTCCAAACAGTTGATATGCAACCGCTGTTCGTTGGAGGACCACACGCCGCCGGTGGAGAAATCCCCACAACGGGCTCCCCAACCCGTCGGACTCTATCACCAGATCCGGGACCGAAGATCGCCCGACCATTCCACGCTTCCATGTGTGACAGCCACCACGACATTTCCTCCAGCACCTCCTCCGTGAGGGGAAGCATATGGTCGTAGGACATGCCTCTGCGTAGATGTTGGGCCTTGAGCCGCTGGAGCGCTCTGTAATGCAACGGGCACGGGAAAATCGCCTGGATGGAGGGCGACCGCAGCACCACCACCCTGGTAATCTGACGCAGAGAGGTCCGGTTCTTCGCAATTGTTTGTCTCAACGTATGACAGAACTTTGTTATCTTCCGTGAAGGAAGACTGAGCGAAGCTTCGATGGAGTCTATGACAAAACCCAGAAAGGTAAGCTTCTGACACGGACCCATGACCGACTTGGAACCTTTGATGACAAACCCCAGACTCTAGAGAAGCCAAACCGCTTGCTGGAGTTGCGGGTTCAAGACCACTGGGCCTTCAGGAGGATGTCGTCTAAGTAGACGATAATCCGAATACCCTGCCCTCGCAGGTATTCCACCACCGGGTGCAACACCTTCGTGAAGCACCAAGGGGCTGAAGAAAGCCCGAATGGAAGGGCGACAAACTCGAACACCCTGTCCTTCCAGCAAAACTGTAGGAACCGACGGTGAGGAGGATGAATGGGAACCACCAAATACGCGTCTTTGAGGTCCAACCTCACCATCCAATCCTGAGGAAGGAGTACATCCCGCAGGAGATGAATCCCTTCCATCTTGAAGTGCCGGTAGACTAACCAACCGTTGAACTCCTTGAGTTTGATCCCCGGACGTTTACCTCCATCCGTCTTGTCTACCAGGTAAATATTGCTGAGCTAACCCGAGGGATGGCGCGTTGATTGACGGATGGCTTACTTGCGCAGCAACTCTCAGACCTCTTCGTCTATCAACCGCGCGTCGGACTCGGAAAATACTATCGGCCGCGGGACAACCGCCTGGACGGGCCGATCATAAAACTCTATGTGGAAACCGCGTACGGTCTGCTGTAATTGACGCCCAATCCTCGTAAAAGGAGGGGAGCCGACCCCCCCCATGAGAATCTGGTCCGAGAATTGACACTCACCGTTGGGATTGTTGGATCTAGAATTCTTGTGGTAATCTCTACCGCCGAAGCTCTGTCCTCTCGTGGAGTAGAAGTTGTTAAAGTTGGCTGAGGTGTGGTATTGGCCTCTGCCGGAGCCTTTCCCTCTGTTACCTGCATTTTGCCCGCCACGGCCGGTCGAGCGGCCCTTACTACGACCGGCCCCTTGGGAGAAACGTTGCTGGAAAACACGTTTAATGCTGGACTGTGCTTTGTCCAACAATGTAAATGTGGACACAAATTTTCCCAGCTCCTTAATGAACGGCTCACCGAAGAGGCCACCCTGGGCCACCGCTCCCGCTTCCGAAGAAGCTAAATCTCCTAACTTTGGATCCAGCTTGATGAGCAGAGACCTCCTAAGCTCTGTCGACAGGGCGCAGTTGGCATTCCCTAGGAAGATTATGACTCGCTGCGCCCAGTTCGACAATACCTCCGGGGAAATAACGGTGCCTGTGGCCTTAGCCTCTTTCGCCATATCGAGGATCTTTGTGGCGGGCCCAACCGCGTCCAACAATTTATCTTGGCATGACCGCTAAGAGCGATCAATGCCCTTGCGCGGGTCCTTCATAAACTTTGCCAGGAAGGTAGCCATTTTTGCGTCCAACTCTGGCGTCTAGGCCACCTTACCCTCTAGCGTGGGCCTCGGGCACTCTCTCCTCAGGCACCCCCTAGCCTCCTTCTCTAATGGCTTGCGCAGACAACCTGCCACAAACTTAGCCACAGAGTCACCCTGCGTCCAGACCGCGGATGTATGATCTCATCCGGGTCCAGCATGCCCGAACTGTCCCGGGGCAACTCTGTGGTCGAGCCCGAGGGACGCCAGGAGCGCACCGACTCCCCATAGTCATCCGTGTTGGGGGAATCCACCCCCGGAGACGGAGGGGCAGTCTCCAAATCCACCGCAGGCTCAGGACCTGAAAGTGGCGTGGGAGGGACAGCAGTCGCCTTAGCCAAAAAAGCGTCCCTGAGACGCTCAAAGGCACCTCTGTCCACCCCCTGCGCCCCTTCCAATGTCCCCTCCCTGCAGGGTTTCTTCGGGGCAGAAGGGCCCTCACCTGAGGGGCCCGGGAGACCAGTAGGTACTCCCATATGGGCTTGCGCAAGCTTTGCGCATTCCTCTACGATGCGCACTGAAAGGCGGTCCTCCATGGGACCCACCACTTCAGTCACGCATCGGTATATTGAGCTATCCACTGTGCGACTCCTCATCGTAATAATCCCCCTGCTCCATACCTAATAGAGGGGAATGGACCTCAAAAATGACAAACCTTACCGACAAACTAGGGTGTCAAGATTGCTTCGATATGGGCAGACTTACAAGACTGCAATGAAGTTTTTGGGCCAAATGTTTACACTGGCTATCAGGGTTGCACCAACCCTCCAACGCGCTAACCCTCCTCACAGGGACTGGGTCTGTCCACCCCGAACGCGCGTTTCACCGCCGTAAACAACAAATGTGCACACTCTCGCCTACTGGCGCTCCACGCGGTCACTGCCGCAATACAGACCCCGAGGAGCGTAATCAATCTCAAATGACAGGCCAAATACCTACCCGGTAACCGGGCGTATAGGGGTGGAGAGGGCATAGCTCCGGATCAACCGTCTCCTCCGAGTGAGGAGAGCGAGCCAGGGGAACAGCGAGATGAGCGAGCGCCCCCTGGTGGGCGCTGTAAGCACCGCACCGAATGACAAAGTCGCATAAGGTGCGAGTCCGCTCCCGCGACCGAGGGCTCTGAAAGGGAAAACCTAAGCACAACAAGGCAGAATAGAGCCCCTGTGACCCCCGTCCCCCAAACAGACGTTTTTTCATACACAAATCCCTAAAACATGAGACACCGAAAAAAAGGCACTTAACTGGCTACGTTGAGCAGCGAAGAAAGAGGAGGAAGATTGAGAAAGGACTGGCTATCTGGCTATCTACCCTTTGTGGACATAATAGAAGGACTACATTATGGACTGTTGTAAAGACTCATGGGAGTTGTAGTTTACCTATGGATTTTTTCATGGTGTTTCCTGAATGCTTCTTTGTTTTTTTGCATATAAGCATTGGTTGAGGCTTTTCTGAGGCTGCTGTGTTTTGATGTAATAATAAATAGCGAAGGAAGAAAAGAATAATCCGCAGCTTCCGGTCCTGACATAGAATCATGAAGATACTTTCTACCTGCTGCATTGTGTGGCCTTTATTTTATTCAAATTTAGCTTGATTTGTTTAACCCCAGGAAAAAGA
Organism: Lissotriton vulgaris; assembly: GCF_964263255.1. Classification (NCBI taxonomy): domain Eukaryota; kingdom Metazoa; phylum Chordata; class Amphibia; order Caudata; family Salamandridae; genus Lissotriton; species Lissotriton vulgaris. Next base: position 748,477,252 of record NC_141687.1, on the reverse strand, counting down.
TGTGACTTAAAAAATCTGTTTATTTACAGCGCACGCATAACCTTGCGAGGCAGCATTTTCTGTGCGCCTACTAGGTGTTTAAAGTAGGATTGTTTTCTCCTTGGCCCCAAATGTGACCTCGTCCATAAAAGCAGAGTCAAAGTAAAGGTCAACATCTCTATAGTGAACTGACCTTTCATTGTGTTTTCACTCATGATCAACTCGAGCACTGCACTGGTTCCATTGTTACATTTCAACAGCAGCCTTGTACTAATACCACACCACGTCGAGTTCACACCTTCCCTGGGCCGTGTAAATTGTTAGGGGCGGGAGAGATTTGGTCTCCCGTGTCCCCTCCATTCACAGCCGTAGATATTCCCTTACCGGATATCTTGAGTTCTCTCACATCCGCTGCAGTGACTGAGGTAGCCATACATTTCACTAACACTACACTGACATACAGATTTTGTCTCGGATGTATAATTGCCCACTCTCTATTTCACAGTAGTGATGTGATGCTGAGTGAGTTGGCCTCTTGCATCACCTTTCTTAACCCCTTCGAAGCTAATGACGAGCTGGGCTCGTCATGGCGCTTACCTGCCGTGCGCGGATGACAAGGCCAGCTCGTCATGAATTATGGTGATTATAGTTTTTCAGCGCAGGACGGGAAAACGCCTAGCAGCCATGTGGTTAAATAAGGTTCCACGTTCATCGGCCAAATTCATTGGAGAGAGAGTCTCCCGTCGTATTGTAAGTTATGGTAAAACATGCCACACATTTAATTTGACTCTGCCCCCATGCTCACTGAACCCAGCCCATTGTATGCAGGATCATAGTTCATATACTTTTCTTAAGGCATAAACCATTATCAGACTGACTCACCAGCTGGGGAAGCATACAGTGTGTCGGAGAGGCGGCCCTGCCACTACCGACTCCAGGAAGAGCCACTCACACTTTTTCTGCTCATTTCTCTTTTATTCTGCCCATTTCTGCTATTTCACTTTTCCTGAAGTTTCCTTTTTCTGATGTTTTCACCGTTTTCTTCCCATCTCTGCCAATTTCTTATTTTCACCATTTTAACTCTTAATTTGTTCACTCTGTGCCACTGTTGCTTTCCCTGCTCTTCTTGCTAGTTTTTGATACTTTTCTCACTTCCCCTTTGTTCTTTCCACTTTTTGGAGCTTTTTTTGTCTTGTGCTCTTTGCTGGCTATCCATCTCCCACACTCTGTTACATCCCTTGCCTCTTCCCAGCATCCCACCTTCTCTTCTCCATGCTTACAGGGCCCACTCAATGGCAGATGCTCCGAAGGCAAGCCTGTTGGCGCTCCATCTGTGCCCAGCTTCAGGTACCCTGGTTTTCACCCAACCTGCTGTTACCCTACCGTTACTGCGACTCCAGACCACCACGTGTTCCATACTGCATTGACATCCGCAGCAACAGTAGGAAAGAGCTATTTGCCATCCTGGAAGATTTAAAGTTACCTGTGGCTGCTGCCAGCAGCATCATCCCCTCACAAGACCTTTGTCACCCACTCTTACAGTTCTTCTGCTGCAAGATTACACCCATATACAACAATTTCAGCCTATAACTGGGGCCAACAAACCTTGCAGCAAGACTTCCCATCATGCCGAAGAAAATGCCTGTATCCACCTGATCAGACATCACCACGGAAGAAACTGCCACCACCATGCAGTCCACCCACTCTGGGGCCCTGTAATACCTCTGCCTCACCCTGCCTTCAGCAAAGGATTTCTGCTAATCGGTGCATCACTCACCTCAATACTGAACTCCTTCTTTGCCTCTGCCACCTTCCTGGATGTGAGAAAACACGCCACAGTTCTATCCTGCTAAAGAAGCCTACTGCGGACCCATCAACACTGGCCAACAGAGAAACTCATCAATAGAAGCCTCACTAACCACATGAACCAACAATAACTCCTTGACATCACAGTCTGGCTTCACACCCAACCACAGCATGGAAACAGCTGTAGAGAACCGAATCCGAGGACCCGACCTCTGCTGGATCTGCTTCTTCCTGTCTGAACAGTCTGTTTGTCTGTTCCTCTGTGCCAGGGAAGCCAGTTACCTGCTATGTGTGGTACTACAAGGATCCTCACTGAGCCCAAGACTGAACATATACATGATCCGTCTCACCATCATCATGCGCAACCAAGACGTTCTTTCCTATTCTGATGACACCCAGCTCATACTCTCCTTTACGACAAATCCCCCAGCACCCGGAGCAAGTTCATGCCGGCATGAAAAATGTGGCTGACTGGATGATGACAAACTCCCTCAAAACTAAACACCAACAACAGATATTGTGGTGATTGAGAAGATCATGTTACAATGAGACTCCACCTGAACTAGGATCTGGTCTGAACCCCACCTCTGATGCCAAAGACCTCTGGATCGTTTTCAATAATAAGCTCAACATACTACCCAAGTCAACGCTGTGATAGCTTCATGCTTCCACAGCCGGAAGATGATGAGGAAAATCTTCAAGTGGCTCCCTACTGGGACATACTAAACAGTCACTCCAGCCCTCAAATCTAGCAAACTGGACTATAACACTCTTTGTGGGGGGTTCAGCGAACAACTAACCAGACGACTACAAATCATTTTGCTGCAAGAATATCACTAAGCCTCCACCCACTGCACACACTTTCACCACACCTCCAAGAGTTCCACCGGCTCACAGCATTTGCTTGATTGTTTCCATCATGGGTCCAGAAGTGGCCATAGCCCGGAGACAGCTTTAACTTCTGTAGTAAATAACATATGCAATTAAAGTAGATGCTGGGTACACCTCGTTATTATTTCTACTAGACCTATCCGCAGCTTTTGATACCATCTCGCCTACGCGTCTGGTTGGCCGTCTCAAATAAATTGAGGTCACAGGCTCCGCTTTGATGCTTCTGTCCTCATTTCTCACTGATCAGTCACAAAAGGTAAAACTGGATCAATTCTTTTCTGACGCTACTCATACCTTCTGCGGCGTTCCACAGGGTTCCTTATTGAGTCCTTATTGAGTCCTACCTTGTTCAACATCTATGTCTCCCCTTTGGCCACGGTTATTAGAACTTTTGGGCTGTAGTCTCTTTCCTATCCGGATGACACACAAGTTATTGTGTCAATTACCAATAGCATTGAGGCGTGCACTGCAAATTTTAAGAGCTGCTTGCAGGCTGTGGCCACCTGGATGGTAGACATCTACCTGCGACTCAGTGGTGACAAGACAGAAGTCCTGATTTTTGGCAACCAACAATATATATGGTACCACTCTTGGTGGTCTGAAATGCACGTCTCATGCTCCTCTCTAGCTCCAGCAGCAAAGAATGTTGGTGTCCTAGTTGATAGCTCTCTCTTTTGACCCCAGATCAACAGAACAGTCTCCACCTGTTTTGGTATCATCAGGATCCTGAAGAAGAGCCTTCCATGTCTCTCCTTTTCCTCTTGAAAGCAGGCAGCTGTGGCCCTAGTGCTGTCTAGATTGGATTATTGTATTTTTTTTGGTGGGGAGGGGGTTCCGGGTTCCAGTCCATCAAGGAGGGGGGGGGGGGGGGTCTGTCGAAGAGCCAGGTTTTGAGGTTTCTCACGAAGATAGGGAGCAATGTTGCAATGAGTCGGCTGTTCAGGTATGCTGGTCCGGTGTCGTGGAGGGACTTGTGTGCGTGGGTGAGAATCTTGAAGGTGTTTCTAGCTTCAATGGGGAGCCAGTGGAGTGTGTGCACGTGCTGGGAGATATGGCATGTCTTGGCAGGTTGAGGACCAGTCTTGCGGCGTCATCTGGATATTTTGTAGCTTGCAGGTGAGGTTTTTGTTTCTTCTGGCGTAGGGTGCGTTGTAGTAGAGTCTTCTGGTGACGAGGGTGTGAGTGACGGTCTTTCTGTGCTCGAGGGGGATCCATTTGAAGGTCTTACGTAGCAGGCGGGAGGTGTGGAAGCAGGAGGATACGACGGAGTTGATCTGGCAGTCCATTTTGAGCTTGGAGTCAAGGATGATTCCCAAGGTTCCGTGTGTGGTCCATGGGGGTTCAAGGCCCTCTGCCTTGTCCATAAGGCTCTTCATAACTCTGGTTCCGAAGGTATCAAAACGTTCTTCCTATTGTATGTCCCTACTAAACAACTGCGGTCTGCCAGCAAAAACTAGTTGGTAGTCCCAAGGTTCAAGAGAGCCAGGTTGGAGGGGGCAGGGGGGTAGTGTGTGGGGGGTGGGGGGTAAGAGCTTTTTCTATTGCTGCCTCTAAGCTTTGGAATTCTCTCCCACTATCAATCTCTGGGTAAGACTCATCTTCTGTTTTACAAGGCCTTAAAAACATGGCTCTTTACTCTTTAATTTTTAGGCCCCTCTTTTGTGCTTCCTATTACCGCTGGCTCTATCCGCAGCGCCTTGATGCCTTTGGGCAAAGTTTGCGCTCTATAAGACTAATATTCATTCATGCATTCAATACACACACAAGCACAGTTCAGCTCTTGACCCACATTTTCAAGGCACTACGCAACACTAGCTCGCTTGCCTCAACAGCCGCATCTGCTTCAACAAGCCGCTCAGCTGGACTACTTCTTGCACGCAACCCATGCAGACCAGAGCTGGTGGCTGGACCTTCTCTTAAGTCGCCGCTAAAGCCTGGAACATCCTACCACTACACACCAGGGTCTTTTCTTCAATTCCAGAATTCTGAAAGAAAATGAAGACCTGGCTCTTCGAGTAGCCTTCCCACCTAAAGAGACAAGACTAGTGCGACACCTGCTCAGTTCCAGGATACACTCCCGGGTGATGGTACACTCTACAATAGGCCTAACATAAGAATAGAGCAAGAGTTTCAGAGCCGCTCTCAAAGAGATCCAGGCGCTGAGGCTTAAACATCAGGTTCATAGCCTGAATATCCCTGACTCATTGTGGCGGAGGCAAAACCTTGAACTTCACTGTGTCAAAAATGGCTCCTGTAAAGGGGAGTCCCTACGGTGAAGCAGCTAGTTGATGCAGAGTGCAAGTGACTGGAAAAGGTCTGCTGTTATCTTGCAGTGGCCTGCAACTGACTGTGGTGAGTCCGCCTTCAGCAGCCAGTTATAGAGGTAGGTGAAAACTGGTATCCCCAAACTCTGAAGATGGGTGGCAACCACGCTTAAGGGTGCTGGTAAAGTAGAAGTGGGAGCAGAGCAAACTGCAAATGCCCCTGGCCAATCTTGAACCACTGAGGTCCTCTCTTGGACTGCTGGACAGGCATGTGCATGTGTGTGTCCTACAGGTTCCAGACATCATCCATTCACCCAGATTCAGTGAAGACAGAACTTGGGCCAGAGATAGTATTTTGAATTTGTCCTTCCGTACGGAAGCATTCAGAGGGTGTAGATCAGGATAGGATGTAGGCCACCGTCCTACCTCTTGAGGAAATAGTGGGAGTCACAACCTGCTCCTACGTCCGAAGTAGACACTCTGTCCATTGCCCCCTTGGCCATCAGAGCTTGCACCTCTTGCAGCAACATGGATAGGTGCATCTCTGGAAGCCACTTTGATGTGGGAGAAAGTTGAAGTGGATCAAGTGGTAGTGCAGGAAAATCTGGAGAACCCATCTGTCAGATGTGATGGTCTACCACAGTAGAAAATAATGTATGATTCTGCCCTCCAAAGGCAGCTGTGCATGCTGGCTATGCACTGCTAAGTGCAAACTAAAGCTGCTTGTAGGCTTATTAACCTAGTGACCTGCACAGTGCCTGCTTGATCTCAATCCTCTACCACAAATGAACTGGGAAAACCATTGCATTAGTGGTGGTTGTGGTAATGCCTATACACAAGCTCTGTGGCTTAGCTTTGAAAGGGTCAGAACTGCTGATGAAACACCAGTGAATTGAATCAACATTTGGCGGTGTAGCACCAGACTTTTATCAAAAGAAGTAGGTTGGGAGGACATTCATTTTCCCTCCTGGCAGCTGAATGGTGAAAAACTCACTCCTGATTTAGGATCCATCCCTTCTCTCGCTGTCTTCCTGAAGAAACTTAAAATATGGCTTTTTCATCTTTCTTAATTTTGTTAGTTAGCATCACTGTCATTATTTTTGCAGTGACTGCTAAGCTAGAATCTTCTTTAGCACACCCCCCATTTATCTGACATTTGTCAAGTTAATCAATTACTATATTTATCCAAGGGTGGACCACATTAGTCTTGTAGTCTCTTGGTTTAATCAGTATGACTACCCCATCCCTGGTTAGTATCTCCTTTCGATGCACTGCACCTCATAGTCATTTGACTTTCTTATTCCTGTTCCGTATACTGTATTGATAGCCACACATTTCTTCAGTAGGATGCCATTTTAATTTGGTTTCCATATGAGTTAATTCATAATTTATTTGTTTATCAATGTTTCTGAAAGAATTGTATTGTGAAATCATAGATTAATTTCTTTATTTCCCCAAAGCATTGTGTGATTAGAAAGAGCTTGTCTTCAGGGGGCTTGAGAGGGAATCACCAGGAATGAAACAAAGTATATACACAACACATATCATTCTGAGTTTTCCCTCACAATATGCCAGTTAACTTCTTTTACAAATGAGTAGTAACAAAGTTCCACAGCTACTTATATTGATGTAAACAAAAACAAAGTAGATGTGTCCAGTGTTCAAACCATTATTAAATGTTCATGATACTATTGAACAGATAACCGAAAGTCAATTTGTTATATAAAAACTAAAATTGCACTTATGTGACATTGATAGCCACCCTACGTTTTGCTGTGTTAGAAATAATGACAGCATTAAGAGGTGCTTTGTGAATCACGTTGTCCTCTCTGTGCTATTATAATGTTCTTGAAACCATAAAATGATATTTTCTGATGGTAAACATGTGGGTGCTATCTAAAGTGTGGTGATGCTTAAATTACAGGTTGTGACTTTAATAGCAATGTGCTTGTAAGCATGTGATGTTGTAAGGGCAAAGCTAACTTAGCAAAATAAATCCATTGGAGCAAGAAAATTGCAATTTGTCAAAGCCGTAAGAGCTCTGACAAATTTAGCCAGGAAGTTAGGTAAGCGTCCCATCGCAGAATTGCTCGCAATTTACAAAGCTAGATGCATCTCATCTGCTGTGTATGGAGCTGGAATATGGGGCTAGGTAAATGTGGATTCACTTTATGACAATTGAGAACACATTTTTTAGATATCTTTTAGCCACCACAAACAGTACAGCTACGTATATTGTCCATGCCGGGTTGGCAATGTCATAACTCACAGACCTAATTACAATGCAGCTGGTCCTTTGTGGCACAAGATCTGGTCAAGCGTGGCCACAGGTCTTAACAGGGGTGTGATTGAAGATTGCTTGAGCCTACAGCGTGCTTCAAGTATCCCATCCTGAATACTTCAGCAACTCTACCATTCAAAGGCAAGAACTAAAGACCACCTGCATGTACTTTTTAGAGAATTTGAGATTCTCTCTTAATAATGACAAACCGACTTTTAGAGAGAACCAATTTCTCTTAATGCAATCAGGGATACAACCATACCGTTTAAATACAAAGGGAAGTTATGACTGACCGTTAATGACACGCTTAGGTAATTTTCACAATACGGCTACATTTCCTTACATGAACGTTTGGTCACGCCCCCTAGACCCTTGAGACGATATATCCTCACAGACCACGCTTCGCGTTATATTTTTCTGCAATTTTTATACATTGCTAAGGAAAAGATGGATTTTGCCAATTTTAAAAGAGTTAGGACTGAGACAATGCCGTCCCGCATTTATTAAATTGCAACTTTTAGAAAATGAAATTTAGAATGATTGTATAGCTAAAAATATGAAAGGGATTGTCAGATTTTAGAAAAACAATGTAATATCTCAACCCCTCACTGCGATCAACCGGATTTCATTTCTTGCCCATGCATATGTTGGAAGATGAAGTACGACGCTTAAGTCTTGTTAATAATGTTTTTTAATGGCTTTTAAATCATTTTGTAGAATTGATGTATGTTCTTCTTGTACCATGCTTTCATGATTTAATACTTGAATCGAATAAAGCGAATTTTGATTTGATATTTTCTGATGGTAAACATGTGGGTGCCATCTAAAGTGTGGTGATGGTTAAATTACATGTTGTGACTTTAATGGCAATGTTCTTGTAAGCACGTGATGTTGTAAGGGCAAAGGTAGCTTAGCATAAGAAATCCAAAATACTATAAAAAGTCTGATGGTACCATCCTGGAAGTCAAAATATTGAATGTTAAATGTCCCTATTATATAACACATTATCTTGGCCCTTACCTAGTATAGATCAATATACTGCTAATCCTAGTGCAGCCATTCGATGTTACTGAAGAAATGTTGCTTATCAAATTTCACCATGAAAAAGATGTGGATAGCTAGGGGCTGCACAACTGCCCATTGATGTTTCATTTAACTTAAATAGAATTGTTGGTTACTTCAAAATAGCTGTGGTACAGCTTAGATTGGAGTTGTTACAGTACTAGGACAGTTTTAGCTCTGCAACTATCTTATTGAAAAAGGAACCATTCTACTACCTCAATACCCAGGGTGTGTGTCATAAGTGTGTACAACTATTTCACATCAATAGTACACAGTCACCCTTTCTTAATGATAAATCTTCAGTTTCTGTAATTTTTTTAAAAGTCTGTTGTATCTATAATGTATAAATGACTTTTTTGTAATTTTGGTTGCATGTGAGATATGAACTACACAGGACAAATAAATGGTTCCTACATGGTGCTCTGTAACAGGAAAGATGTAGATAAGAATAGGCTGTAGGGACGTGTGTACTGTTGAAATTTCCTAATAGAGTGGTTTGGTGCACTTTAGAAATTTACATCTCTGGACTTGGCTTCTGTGTCAGGACATTACTTTGACAAAAGGACCTGCCTATATAAAAAAAACCTCATTATGATGATAGTATAACAACCCATACGTTATTGATCAAGAGATTTTGTGGTTGTCTTTCCTTCAGATAAATCTGTTCCTTATACACACAATGAAGATTCGCCAAAACTTGTTTCACCCCTACTGGCTTGTCCTACCCAAGGCTTTTTCAACGTTGTCTGGTCATTAATGATACTTCTGTTTGTAAAATGTTTGCATTCATCATGTCTTCACATGAGCAGCTGGAGAAAACACATAGCAGCCGCTTCATGTTTTGTGCCAAGTGATACCCTAATAAAGTTATTACATAACTACAGTAATCTTAGACGGGACTTGCTTAGCTTTTATTAATACCTCCACCCATTCATAGGTGCAAATGTGTACATTAGATTACTTTTACTGCTTGACTGAAGGGAGAGAGAACCAGAGGATTGAGGTGCTTTGCTCACATGACTCAACATTGCGAAGATATTTTTTCTTTCATGATTATATTGCTTTAGTCCTGATTTATAATGGAAATAGCATATTACACATATTAAAACATGATTTCTACGAAGGATTGTGGTTATTTTTAATTGGTTTGTTCGCAGACTGTTCTTCAAGAGGAAATGGAACGTGTACAGACCTTTTTCGTCAAGAATAAGTGTCGACTTCCTATTAATCCAAGCCTGGTGCCAAAGGAATGTAATACTAAGGTACTCTAATTGCTGTATCTTAATTTTGATGTACTTAAATGTCATTAGTATTGCAACAGAATGTTTTCTCTAGAGATAGTGCTTTGATCTTTAGCATTTATTGACCAAATTGCTTTTGATTATTGGATATGTTTCGAAAACTGTTTGAGATGAAGTCCCGAAAATCACAAAACAATTATGCATCAGAATTTAATCTTTAATAATTTCTAAACCTATGTAGCTTGTACTGCCAGCTAAATTGCTGATCTGTGCATCCTACTTGACTTTGTGCTTCATGTGGCGTCCGATATTCAGAAAAGAGTACTAACAGTATTAGGAGAAGAGAATATGTTTTAAACTGTAATTGGAATTAATTTTCTGAAGATAGTTGGGGGAGTTAAAGCAGACATGAATAAAAGTTTATGAAACTCAATAGGTGACAATTGAGGCAACATTATTGCCCACCTCCTGCACTCCAGCATTTGTAAGTTTGCTGATAACCAGAATGCTCTACTACATCCTGGGTGGAATTTTTGACAATGTATATGTGCATGTATTGGTATTTTTTCAGTTCCATCAAAGGTGGGGAGTAATGTAATGCTGGGCATCAAGCTATCATTGCGCATTTATTTTACATGTAACAATCAGTGTGTGTATGAGACACAGGCACGTTACATGATTTACCCAGGGTCACATGATGTTTAAGTTTGGAAACTGGTAATCAAACTTCCTTCTCTTGGTCCCTGGATCAGCAGCGTAGTCAATAGACCATATCTCCTCTTATATGCAAAGCGATTTAGCCAAACAGACAAAGTTTCCTTCCATTATCGGGCATTTTGTTAATGCCTGCCTAACAGGCACTTGCAAATTGCCATTGGGTATGGAGGATGTGTACAATTCGAGAGCCTCAGCCCATGGGTTGTCTTACTCTATGAACCACAGTGCGACAAAGAAATATGCAACTTTGGGCAGTGGAATGTTGACAAAGTATCACAGGAAAGAAAAATGTTAAATCAAGATTTTGTTTTAGAGAAGCTATTATGCCTATTAATTATTAATGAAACATAGTCACCCTACGTTCTGAGCAAGGCTTTCAAGAATGTTATCCATATTATCTAAATGTGTAAACAATCTTCCAATGTATCATCCATGACAAAATTCTGCATTAATGCCTGTAGCCATTGTTTCCCCTTCCTTGATTAAGAGGCTTGTCCACTCTGACACACCTTTGTAAGTACTCACTTGTACACATCTGCGGAGTACTCACAAATGTGTTGGTCTTGCCGAAATTGTATAGGGTCCACACACTGAAAGACACATTCATACTTAACATATACATTTTAGCTTTTGTGAATGGCCTCGATGCCATGCATGCTTGAGTTGCAGTTTTTTTCATTTGCAACTTTCCTGTTTGCGTGTTGAATTTGACCCGTACTGCTTTGAATAGAATGCTAAGTTGTGGCTGTTAGCATATAGAGTAGACTTATGCTGAATTCATCTCTATTTGCTTTTATCCCCATGAACTACTCTCAATAGTCACAATGAAGTCAACAGTTGTAGATGCCTGAACCTTTTTTTTCACTGTCAAATTTCATGTGGGCTGCACAAACCAAATCACATATTATTAGGTTGAGTGCCTTTTGTCCACACCCTCCTCTTTGATTGCACCTGGTAGGCACAGATTACCCCATAAAGCAGAAACATTTGAGAACTTTATAAACTGGTATGTTTTGCCTATCTCTGATCAGGCTGTAAAGTGAGAATGTAGAGCTGTGAACTCAATTCATTTTTGAAAGTTTAGATTCGAAACCCTGTGTGGTGTTTTCAGTTAATCAGACCAAGTACATCATCTTTTGACATTTCTTCGGGATATAAAGTAGAACATTCTGGCAGTTTTAAAATGTCAACACAAACATACTTGGGAAACGCAGGGAGCGCTAACTTTCTTACTAAGGATACATTTTTTAAACTACCGGTAAATGAAACTCTTGCTCATTTTCTTTTTTTTTTTTTTTTTTTTTTTTTTTGTAAACCTTTATTAGCATTTCTCAGTTACATTCAAAGTCTACCAACCACCATGGTTGAACACAAGCACAGAGGTAAGTTGAGCAAACAATATAGAACAGGATCAATGCGAAAGTACACCTCACAGTATCTATGTGTAACTCAGGAGAGCTTAGTAGAACATGTTCACAGGATTAAGAAAGGTTTGTTTTTAAAATTAAGAGAAAGCAGGATCTGATGCCGCACAGTTAGACCTTGCCAATGCTAGGGTTACACATAAAATAGGATATTTACGGCAGGACCACCATAGGCAGGATATTCGTGTCAGGACGTAGAATCAGGATATTCAATAAACTTTACATGTCCCCACCCAAACAGTGTCCGTCTGCCATGTCATAGAGCATTACAAAACATAAACCCCTGAACTGAACCAGGAAAACGCACGGAGAAGTACCTCTAATCAGACCCGCAGAGAAAAGAAGAATAAAAAGAAGAAAGGAAAGAAAAACCAAAGTGTTAACAAGAAAAATAAAGGCCATAGAACTAAGAAAGGGAATCGAAAAACAAAAATACCCCACCCCCATCCCCCCACCCTGCACCCCTGCATACGGCTACGGCCTACCCCCCTAGCAGCGTGCCTGTCGCCCAGTATCTAAACCCGAAATATAGAGAGAAAGAGATAAAGAAGAGAGAAAAAGACAGTATTCCACACGAAGTAAGAGAAAGAAAAGAAAATGAACGAAAACCCCACGAAAGGGGAAGAAGAAAACATGGAGGGTCCCCAGTACAGGCCCACGGACGACTCCCCCCCCCCCCCCCCCCCCCCCCCCCGCCGCCTAGCATCCCTGCAATGATACCATAGTGGATGATAAAATGTCAAAGACATAAGCAGATTCAAGATCACAATTACAGCCCAGCCAGCCACCCGAGCAAGATGGAAACCTCCCCATGCCAGTACAAAGGAACCGAGTGTCATTGATGTACACGCACTTCGATGTCCCGAATCAGAAACATATCTCAAACATTATGAAGCGGGAGAAGGCAAGTAAAATAACACCGTGATCGGGCAGACCAGACCAAAAAGGAATAGGAAGTCTTGCAGTATTCCGAGTAACTGCACCGTCAGGGGTTATCCGCTGCCATTTTAACCGTCTTCGATCCAGACAACAATGTGTAGGAGAACCAGGGCAGCCATTTCGCAGTTTCAAAGCTCGACACCAGGAGAGGCGAGCGAAAGGGAGAATAATCAAACATAGCCGGTGGTCGCTCCAGTTAGATAATGTATCCGTGGAATTAGGTGTCGATGAAGCAATCAATTGAAAGCAAACAAGGAGTTGTACTTGCGTGAGCATTCTTCCGCGCCGCCGATAGAGTCTAAGCAGGGCCCCACCACAAAACCTGCTCAACGAAGGCCGAGCAGGGGCCACATGAACAAAGTCTCGCAACGAAGATACCTGCGGCAAAGCGTTCTCTCCATTCCAATGACACCGGGCCCACCCCTGTAGCAGTCCATTTCCAATTCCGTCCTGCCAGCGCACGGGGGGCATCCGATCCACTCCCCTCGAGCCACTGCGCGCGCTTCCAGCGCCGTCTGTAGACACACCACATGAAGTCACTACTCACAGGGGGGACCCCCAACACGAACTCCGCTTCGACAAATGCCAGGGCCGCCCGCCCCGAGTTCGAAAAAGAGGGGATGGTGTCGTCAGTACCCCCACGTTAGTACACATTATAATCATCATCCCACTGCGTGGCGGATGAGCACATTCGGGCCCCCACAGTCAAAAAGGGCGCCCCAGTGGTACAGCGCAGCAGCCAGCCCCAAGTAACTAAAATGCGGGGAATAGGCAGCGCATTGCGGGCCAAACAGCGTTCCAACCGAGTAGCCAAAGGCAGTTGGTGAACGAGCAAGGCCGTCGGGGGGAGAAGGGGGGTGGGGACACCAAACCAGCCCTGAAGAATAGCATGTGTTCTGCCCTCCCGGTCCACGGGGCAGCGCTGAAGCCAAGTTCTCGGGGGCGGGCTGACCTGCATAGCAGTTGACCGGTACCTTCTGGATCCCAGCGGCCGTTGTTATTGCACTCGCAGGCGGCGGTGAAGTCACGCTAGGTCCCGGCTGCAGGTCTCATGCAGGCCAAAATCACGGACGTCCGTAACTCCGCTTCCAGGGCACGGAAATCGCTCGGGGTCGGACGCATCTGCTCAGCACCCCTTCCGACACACGGGAGCGCTGGAGCTGTGCGGGGTGGGCGATGAAATCAGGCGACGGGAGAGGAGAGCCGGCGGAGACGGGAGCCCGGGCGACCATCTTGCCCGCCGGTCTGGCTCCGCCCCCCCTCTTGCTCATTTTCAACCCAAATGTACTTTTGATGCACTAAAATGGGATTTAAAATAAATATTTCTTGTGTTTTAAGATTGGTTTTAAATGATAAAAAATCGTATTTAGAACGATTCTCCATTTTGTCAGAATTGTTTTTACAATTGAATAATGTTTCTCCAATTTCTTCAGCTTAACTGTGGCTCATAAACAGTTGTTCTTAATGTTAAATTATATTTGTCATGCTAAATCTTTTTGTGCTGTGCGCAGCTGTTTTTGAGTGAGTGGGCGGAGAGGCAGAAAACATTAAACAAAATGTCTACTTGTTGCTCTTACCCTTTGTATTGCTGAGTCTTATCCATGTTAAATGACTTTTCAGGTGTGCTCCTTCTTCAATTCAAATGCAGTGCCACTGAAAGTTACAATGCTAAATGCAGACCCCCTTGGTGATGAGATCAATGTCATGTTTAAGGTATGTATTACTACAGAGATAAATAAAAAAAAAAATCTTTTTGTAAGACCTTTATTGCACATTTGTTCTTATGTACACAGCATTGCACCTACAACCTTAGAGGCCGGCTGCAGCGATCATAGGTTTCTCAGAGTCCTGTTCGGAGTTACACAGCCCTTTAGCCGACAGCCATAGGTCCGGCGGCATGACAGAGGTATCAAGTGCAGATTATACTTTTTGTTATAGAATAGTTGTCGTCTGACAGTTTTTCTAAACTTTTTGATTTGCATACTAAAGTGAAACAACAAAAAAGAAAAATAACATCGACCACTGCACCACAGCATTCTTCCTCCCATCACCTGTACAATGATATCATTAAGCTTCCAACATCATGTCATACATGTTGCCTGTACTTCACTCACTTTGTTCCGGCGACTGCGCATTAAGATAATCAAGTAAATAAAACCAATAGTCTTTGGGACGTGACCTGGCCGGAAGTTCTTCTTCATATGTTGCTAGTGTATCTCGACAATAGACTAGGTCCTCTAACCAGTGCCGTACCGTTGGACATCTTCTACCGTTCCAGTGGAGTGAGACTCTGCGTTTAGCCATCAACAGGGTAATAACACAAAACTTTTGTTTCCTTGCCCTGACTTGAGGAACGAGGCCTAGTAAACACACCCGCATCGTACAGTCAATTTGTGTCTCCAGCATAGTGCTAAGTGCTCTCGTCACCTGGACCCAGTAGTCTGCAACTTTCGGGCAATGCCATGCCAGGTGAGTAAAGTCAGCATCTTCCTGCCTGCATCACTTCCACCTAGAATCCGCACTTAGCCCAGATCTATAGAGCCTATGTGGCGTATAATACATTTGATGTAAATATTTGTAGTGAATGATTCTCAAATTACCATTTGGAGTCAGCATGTTGGTCAACATACACGTGGACCATTCCTCTGTGGATAAAGGTTCAGACATAGCAGTCCTCCATTTATTTCTCATTGTCTCAGTGTTGCCTGCAATATCCTCCTGCAGCCTAGCATATAGTCTCGATACTATGTGTGTTGCCGTGGGCGTCGTCAGTATAAACTGTAATGATGTCATTTGTTGGGGCTCCTCAGGATATGTCTTATAGTGTTCTTTTACTGCTCTTTGCAACCGATAATACGTGAAATTGAATAATAGTGTGGGATTACTGATATAACTAATTTTCGCTAGCGGTTTGAATACACCTTCATGATACAGATCACTCTTTCCATCTATGCCCGCTTGTCGAAGTAGGTCCATGCCCACAGGCTCTTGAGTAGCCGAGAGTGCCGGGTGGTGGGGCAGCGGTAATGCCGGAGCATATAATGGTAGCTTACCCGCTTTCTTGCCCATCAGTCGCCAAGCTTCATTAGTGGTGTCTATAGCGTTTATGTCACGATCGTGTAATTTCGGCCGCTTATGAGGCAGTATGGCCGATAGTGGGATCGGGAACGCATCCCCTGTCTCGACAGCAACATGTGACATGAAGGGTATTTCATGGTACCAGTAGTGAGCAAATTGTGCCTGCGCACATAGATAGTACAGCAAGAAGTCAGGCACCTTGAATCACCCCCTGTGCATACGGCAAAGTCAACGTCTGCAGGTCCAACCTAGCTTGTTAACCCGCCCAGATGAGACTAAGGACTAGTTTGTTTATATTGCGGAACACTTCTGCTGGTGGTTTAATGGGTATGTTATTAAATAGATAGAGAAACTTGGGTAAAAGCACCATTTTGACTGTGGCAGTCCTATCTGCCAGCAAGAATGGCAGTTTGTTCCATCAATTTACTTTTTCCTCCAATGTGGAAATGACTCTTCCATAGTTTGTGCGGATGACTAATTCAGGATGTCTATGGAACCAGACTCCTAGGTAGCGCGTGGGCTCCTCTTGCCATTCTAACGGGTAGTCTAGCGCAAAGGGGACTGTGCTATCAGTCAGCGCAATAATGAGGGATTTGGCCCAGTTTATTTGCAGGCCCGAGTGCTAGCCGAATTTAATATATTCACGCAATAGCGGGTTGAGGTGTTGCGCCGGATCCTTGACGTATAGCACCATGTCATCCGCGTAAAGGGAATATGGAGGGGGCGCGTCTGGAATTGGAGGGCCGAGTAGTGATGACATTGCCGGATTTTGCACGCAAGGGGATCTAACACCAGAGCGAATAGCATTGGGGATAAAGGGCATCCTTGTCTGCTACCCCGGCTAATTTGAATTGGATCTGAGACATAATTGTTTATTTTTATGCGAGCTGATAGGTTAGTGTATAGCATTGATATCCACTGCGTGAACATAAGGGGGAAGCCCATGCGTACCAGTACGGCATGGAGGAATGGCCATTCAATCGTGTCGAAGGCTTTGGCAGAATCCAACAATACCGCCACAGCCTTGGTCTCAGGTGTCAGGTAGTGAGAAGAGATAAATAACATGATGTGATTGTAGGTGGATGATGATAATTGCACAATTTCTGTCATGATCTTCACAACATACATTTTCCAAGTCCGCCAGTAGCAGTGGAGACATATTCAAGGTATTTGTGGATCCAGGAAACTGCACTTTTTTCCAAATCATTTATACAAGTGCAAAGTTGCGACCAATGACAATCATATCAGGGCCTAAATTAATGCGGCAATTTAACTTGTTCAATAGATGTAATAGTTTCTAAACAAGAAATAGTTAGAACCTTCAGTGGATAATGATGTGGGCATCTACAGGCCCAAAAAGCATTAATCAAAGCTAACTCAAGTCATTAGTGTTGATAGGGGGCGTCTGGTCCATACAAAGCAGCATGTCTAGTAATGAAAAGAAAATTAAGTAATGCAGATCTGTCCATAGCCCGTCATGTAGTATGTAAGTTTTATAGTTGTGGGGGTTGAGTGATCCTTACAGTTTTTTTAGGGCAGGGAGTCCAGTATTGTTTTAATGTAAGGAGAAACTAACCTAGCAGCACCCATACCCATCCAATGTCGTGTTAGGTCATTTTGTGGAACTCACACTTTTAAAATACTGTCTGATTTATTTGAATGGGTGTTCTTTTGGATGTTCTCCCCAGTTCTTGAAATTAAAATTTAGGAGTTCCAGTACTCACTATCCATAGGTACTTGTCCACATTAAAAGTGTTGCACCTTGCTGTGTGCTCTCCCTTTCAAGGTAAATATGTTCAAGTGCTCCAAACCTGCTAAATGAAATGATGGTTCACTCCCTCTCATGGAGTTTCTGGTGTTTCCTTTGTATTGGTACTTTGCCTTGGAGACCAGGGTGAAGACATGAATCCTTAGAATGAGCTTCTTTTTATGCGATTTATTTTTCCAATGCACAAACCATAGTGATCTACAGCGCAAACATCAAATTACTACTTCCCCAGCACCCATAATTGGTATGGCTAAAGATGCTAATAAAAAAGGTATTGAACGTTATAAAATATTGTTTCTGCTAAAAGGCTGGATACAAACGGTATGTCTAACTCTTGAAAAATGTGCAACTCATAGCTGCTTGAGCCTTGGATAGAGGCTTCACACCTCCTGCCTGTTTGGACATTCTCTGTGGTGCTAAACCTATTTGGTGGCAACCCAGCACTGTTACCAGTTTTTGTAGGGTCATGAAAATGACAACAAAATTGTACTACATGGGTGTGGAATAATGGCAGCAAGTTTTCTCATTTATCTATGGCAAGATAAAAAATAAGCATTTAGTTCTGCTGTGAACATTATTTCCTCTCCTCCATTATTGATTTACTGAGTTCTCATAATTTTTGAACTAGTGGTTTCCGGTGCTCACCACTGGCACTTACGACAGTTTGCCACATGGTGACGCTGTTTGTCTGCTTTCGAGATGAACACAACAATATTGGTTTGTTCATACATTAAAAGTGACTAATAGCTGCCACCCAAGCCATTCTTGTAGCTATGGGGGCCTGTAATAGTGTGAATTACAACACTTGTAGGAGTGTGATGGTTAGTAGTTGTGTTGGTACTGTGCTCCTCAACCTATTAAGATGCTTTAATGATTAAGTTGGTACAGAAAT
Source organism: Lissotriton vulgaris (assembly GCF_964263255.1). Classification (NCBI taxonomy): domain Eukaryota; kingdom Metazoa; phylum Chordata; class Amphibia; order Caudata; family Salamandridae; genus Lissotriton; species Lissotriton vulgaris. Next base: position 748,458,910 of record NC_141687.1, on the reverse strand, counting down.
ACCCATTTTTGCATGATCACCCCCAAGGCTTTGGACTAATGGTGCTGGTTTGGTGACTCAGAGAATGCACTGAGGCCTGCTAACCAGACCTTTATAAATAGGCTAAATATGCAGTAAAATAAACATAATAAAACTACAAGGCAAGCAAAGTCTTGGTTCTCCTAAGATAATCCCTTATTTTGGTTCCAATGCTTGTTCCTTTTAAATCAGTTTGACATTTTCCATCCTACCTCGCTTTTGTCAAGACTGATTTTGAAGTCCTTATTTAAACGTCTAAAGGGCTTTGATGTAGCCAGCTTTGTATAATTTTGTATATTACAATTTCTGAAGGACTTTAAATGCTCCTTATAGAGAAGGTAACATTTCTTTCCACTACTCCTGCTTAAATAAAAGAGTTTAAGGCAGGAATCAATGCTAATATGATTTAATATGCCTGCCTTTTAAACCTTTCATCTTGTCTTTCCCACCCACTTCCATATTGCCTAGCAAAGTGGGCCCCATACTTATTTGTTCATTCTGGTGTCTCACTTTGGTTTTCAGCCCCAGTTCAGGGCTGATGAAGACTATATTTCGATGTTTTCTTTCCCGGACCGCAGAGACCACGTTCTACTATGGAATGATTGTTTTTCAGAACATCCTTAAAAGACTCTTGCCTTGAAAAGCCCTCGCCCAACCCGCCATCTGGCAAATCACTTGTCTGCTGTTTTGTCTTTTTCCAATATTATTATGTGTAACTGAAAAAATAAAGAAAAAGTAGCACCAACTGTGGAACACAATAATTGGATATTATTCTCCACAATCATATGAAGATTAAAGGGTACAAACCTCCACCATTACCTACAATTCGATGTTAGAACTGCTGCAAGCCAGGAATAAACTACCCAAACAGCTCGTTTTTAAAGCCTTTCTGAAAGGAACAGGCTGTTGCACAAGCTTCAAGTCTCCATATAGGGCATTAACAACAATCTTGCAGTGGCCAGGAAATATTTTCTCCTCGCCATTTCCCTAATTATAAAAAGATGATTACAATATACAAAGCTAATTATTAGCATTAACGCATTGCAAACTCAAAAATCCTGCCATAGAAATTCTTTACATTTATAACAGTTTAGCTCATCCACAAGTTGCAGCAAGCCATGTACCTCGTCACAGGTACTTTGTAACAAAATATCCAACTTCTTCCAGGGGAAGATCACCAGACTACCAGACAGTCTGGGACTGAAGGAAACCAGGGTCATTCTAGTTCCCATGAACCAGTATGGCTCCTCTTTTGAAAAGAGACGATAACCTGAAAATCTGGCCCAACATTAGATCATCCTCGCTGGTAGATGCTTGTCTGGTTAATCACGGAAGTACTTGTAAACAATCAACTGGGTCCTTTTTTAAAGAATAACCCACTTCTCCATCTTGTCTATTCGGGTGTTAGAAAGGTTCCTCATCACCAAGACATTGCCAGCTTAAGTCGCTAATGATTTGCATTTCATTCTGGTTTAGGGAAGAACAGTAGCTCTGGTGCTCCTTAACTCGTGGGCTACATTTGATACCATCTTTCATATTACGGTCTTGGAGTGACTGGCAGAGATGAGCTTTCCGTAAAAACCATGAAGTGGTTTGCATTCCTCCTATCCAAACACAAGCACACAGTCCGCCTCTGGGATTTTCGCTCTCTAGCCTCGTTTGGGGTTCCACAAGTTTCAGCATTGTGTCTAACCTTGTAGAATCTGTATGTAACCCCCTTGGCGAGACCCACTAAATCCTTTGGTCAAAAATATTCCTCTTACACAAATGTTACTCAATTAATTCTAACAGTTTTCCGCCTGTCTAGCAAAAGTTACGGACTGGTTTAGAAACCTCTCCTGCCCTCTGAACGGGGATAAACCGAGTACAGCAATCTTTAAATGAATTGTGTATCTTTCGTGTAAGAGAAATATATTTTACCAAAGGATTCAGTAATTCTCGCCAAGGGGTTTCACACAGATTCAACAAATATTGATACTGGTAAGTCACTCATTTGTATGATATTGCATAGTTTTTAGAAGTGGGACATGGAAAAAATATTACCACGTCCCTACAGTGACAAGACCCGACATGTTATTTTCACTGTGGCAGGCCTAGCTATCCTATAGAGAAAATCACAGTGCAGATTAAAATACTAATGCTGTATCTTGGGAATGGGATCAGCGAGAAAACACTTATATTAGCTATTTTTAATTGTTAATAAAGAAAACAATTCAGTGGTGAATTTGGATTTGTAATAAATATTAAGGAAAATAACTTCAGAAAGTTACCCTTTACCTATCTGAAATGTCAAAAGGCCAATTAATATATGCCTCTGTCAGCTCTCAGTCTGTGCTCTGCTTGTCTGCGTCCTTTTTGACACTACAGTGTCCAATCCAACTTGACAAGTCTGTTGAGCCACATGTACACTTGGGCACACTTGAAAGGGAGAGCACTGGATGGCGAGACATTTTTTGTGATTTCCCTGTCTGGTTGATGAAGTACCCTCATTGTGTCCTACCAGACATCTTTCTCTGGGTTTGTTGTGGGCACAGTGTCTGCCTCAAGCTGGATTTTAGTGTTAGATGCAGTAGAACACTCGGATTACCATAGAACACTCACCCACATACACCCAGCCCTCAGTGCCCAAGTTTAGTGTTGCCGAAGACTTTTGCCATCTTGAAAATGCCTTGGCACATTGCATTTTGGACTTGTGTGTAGTAGGGCAGACAGGAATTTCTGCAACGGAGGGTAGAGTTACTACAAAAACCTTCACCCTATTGGTTAAGGAGGGGCCAGCAGTCACTCCACCCACTAGTTAGTACCAGGCATAAATGTAACATCTCCAGGGACCTACTTCAGAACACTTTCAGGACCTGCAGAAGATCAGTCGTGGACTGGGCCTGTATAGAGACAAGAGTCACAGCACATTACTTGGGCCTTTCAACGCCTGCCAGGCAGCTTACCCACCACTTACTTCCCTTTCAAGGATTCTCCAGAGGGTTGGTGTCCTGGCAGTGTCAACCCCCAAACCCTGCATCAGGCACCCCAGGACTATCGGAGTCAGAAATGGGGTTTGAGCAGACATGGGTGGGTATCCAGGAACAGTGATGATACAAGTCCCCTAACACTGCAGCATCAGCCTCCAAGCAGCTTTAGCTTTCCCTTAGTGGCACACGACCAGCCCTGTAGGAGGCTGGATTAAAGACTATCTGCATGGGTGGCATAGGATTACAACCTCTCAACGGGGCTATGCCTTTCCATTCCTTTCCATCCAGCCGCATCTTCCACCTGCATCAAAACAGCTTTCAGAGGAGCACCTGGTCATTTTTGTGCAGGAGAAGCAGGCTCTCCTGTCCAAAGTGGCTATGGACAGGTTAACAGCCTTGGAAATAGGAACAGGTTTTTATTCCCGCTATTTCTTCATGCCGAAGGACAGTGGCCTTTGTTCTATTTAAGACCCTGCCCTCCGAATGCCTTTCTTCAGAAGGACAGATTCAAGATGCCCAAAGTGACCCAAGACCTGTCTGCCCTGGATCAAGGTGACTGGATGGTAGCCCTGGACTTGCAGGACCATATTTTCATATACCCATCTTGTATTTTCAAAGAGATTCCCTGCGGCTCAAGGTAAGCCAGGAGCGTTTTTAATTTGCTTTTCTCCGTTTCAGCCTCACCAGTGCCAGTCAGGTGTTCATGAAACTAATAGCTGAGGTCACGGGACAACTTAGGAGGTTGTTGATACCAGTTTCTATCTGCCTCAATGATTGGCTGTTGAAGGTGGGCTCCCCACAGCCAGTCGCAGACCACCTCCAGACAGTGGTGAACCTTTTGACATTGTTGGGGTTCACAATCAACACTTTGATATCACACCTGATGACTGCGCAGAGCCAATTTGGTACTGTGTAGTCCATGGCCTTCCCTCTCTCATATCGTACCAAGAGGACCCAGGCTATGATCACAATGTCTCAGCCTCAGCCCTGAATTGCAGTAAGAGTGGTTCTAAGGCTAGTTGGCCTATTGATCTCTTGCATCATGCTCGACAGTTAAACTTGAAGTCTCTGTGGGCTAGCACCAAGGTAACCTGTCAGATTCCATCCAGGTTTTGGAGGAGAGTGCATAAGATCTGCAATTTCTGTTTAGTGGTTGGTAGTGGCAAATGGAAGTAAGGGTAAGTTTAGGGTTTTGGGGTTGGTAGTGGTAAAGGGAAATAAGGGTTAATTTAGGGATTAGGGATGGGTAGTGATAAAGTGAGTTTGGGGTGGAGGGCTAGAGGATTCCCTCCTCAAAAAATATTATGTATGTGTGTGTATACACACAAATATATATATGTGTATATATATGTATATATATATATATATTCCACCTCTTGGCTCACTTTCCCTTCGCTAGGCGCTCCTTGATTCTCTGTCGCGTTTCTCCTGCGGTTGAGCCAACCGCTGTAATTTATCACAGGATCTCCCCGGTCACCGGGGAGGAATGGAGTCGCTGAAAGACGGCACTGACACGCTTCTTTCAATAAAGGTGGTTTATTTCATCAATCCATGTGGGGGATTTAACAACAAAAAGCAACCAACGCGTTTCGACAGCGTCCGCTGTCTTGATCACGGTCAGTTTGGGAAGTGAAGCTCACAGTTTTATAAAACAAACAAAACATTTTGGTTACACCCCTTTGGTCACTGGTACCGCCCATAGATCTGGGTATTGTGGGATATGTAGTCCTAATTCAATTCAAGTTACTTTTTCCGTGAATGTTTTAGGGATGCGTATCATTTTTACATTTAAATTGCTGTTCAAATTAATCTTGTCCACATTTAAATTAACAGTGGCGATACGTTTTAGTATTGTGAGTATCATGAGAAACCTGTGGATGTTAAGTCCCGCCCTCCAGTGGGCTTGGGCTGTGTCTCTGCTGACTAGTGTTTGGTGAATATTATGCCCACCATTGCTAAACATTTTATCATGTTACCCAACATATGACCTGCATTTTTGGCATTAATAATTAGGCATGACATTTCATATGGTTCAATTCATTTGTACAGCTGGGTATGTGAGCACAATCCTTTAGTCTTTATGTTCGGGTTCTCGTTGGCATAATACTGCCCTCTGGTGGGCTGATTAGTCCATTAGAACAGCAGTTTGTTTCATATGTGAGCTTAATTCGAGTGAAAAATTAAGTGAGGTGGTGAAAAATTAAAAGTAATTGGGTTAAAATTGTTCATGGTTAGCGGGAAGGTAATGGAGAGTTTGTTAGATTAAAGATGTATGTATAGTTCTTCCGACTGATTGAGCCCAAAGGGGGTCATGGTCCTGAAGCTCAGGATAGGTTTTGATTCTTTTCGTCGGAGTTCCTTCTCATTGTGTCCACCCCTTATTGAGAGACTCAAGGTTTCAATGCCCCAGAAACATAGTTTCTTCCAATCTCCTTCATGATTCAGCTCCATGTGTTTTGCAACAGCGTTGCTTCTGTCCTTATGTACAGTGGCTCTTACGTGCTCTAATATACGTTTTTTTAACTCGCAGATTGTGCTGCCTATATATTTGAGCTTGCATGGGCACTCAATCATGTACACTGTGTTTTTGCTGTTACACGTGATGCATTCTTTGATTTTTCCAGGTTTTGTTATTAGGCATTGGTATTTCAGTAGTTGGCTTGGCTATTTCGCAGATCTTACAATTGTAACATTTTACAAAACCTTTGGTTTGCAGCCATGATTTCTTGTTGGAGGTTTGGAAGTGACTGTGAACCAGTTGGTCCTGCAGGTTTTTAGCTCTCCTGTATGTTAGGATGGGGTGGTTACCCATTTTTTCTCCTATTACTGGGTCCAATTGTAAAAGCTTCCAATTTCTTCTTAGTATTTGATTCAGTTGTTTGGTCTCTTGACTGTAATCCGTTATGAATCTGATTGGTTCTTCTTGTGTTGGTCCTGAGATCTCTTTTGGTTTTAGGCAGTCTTCCCTTGCTTTTGAATTGGCCTTTTCCCAACATAGTTGAGTTGCTCGTTGATTATATTGTCTCTTGCAAAAGCGCTGCTTGGCGATGTTACTTTGTTTTTGCCATTCTTGCTCCTCACTGCAAATTCTCCTTAAGCGTAAGAATTCCCCATAGGGGATGCTTGTTATGAGCGACTGCTGGTGGAAGCTGGTAGCTTCTAATGTTGAGTTTGTCGCAGTACTTTTGCGATGAAGAGTGGTTTCCATTAGATTGTTTCGTATGTACACTTCCGTGTCTAGGAAAACTGCTGTATCTTGACTGATGTTGTAGGTGAATTTGATGCCAGGTGTGCTATTGTTTAATATTTGAAAATATTGCAAAAATGTGTCTTTTCCTCCGTCCCACACAATGAACAGGTCATCTATAAATCTTTTCCAGACTTTGATATGTTGTGTGAACGTTTGTAGGTTTATGTTCCATGCCACTGTTTCCTCCCACCAACCCATGGCGGTGCAGGCATAATTGGGGCTAAAGGAAAAGCCCATGGCCGCTCCATTCTTTTGTTTGTACATGGTTTCCCCAAACACGAATACATTGTTTTTGAGCAGATATTTAATCATGTCGAGCAGCATGATATTGTGATGTTGGTAATGGATGGTCCGTTCCTGGAAGGCACATTGACATGCCTCAAGGCCCATGTTGTTATCTATGTTTGTGTATAATGCAATTACATCCATGGTGATCAGGATGTAATGTGGTTGCCATTGTATTTGTTTCAAATTACAAAGAAAGTCCGTGGTGTCTTTTATGTAAGACTTTAGAAGCTTCACATGTGGGCTCAGATAGAAGTCTATAAAGTTAGATAAGGGCTCCAGTAAGGAACCGTTAGCCGACACAATTGGTCTCCCTGGTGGTTTCGTGGCATTTTTGTGGATCTTGGGCAGGAAGTATATGGTAGCCATCTTCGGGAAATCCACTGTCAAATACTTTTTCTCATCAAAGTCTAGGAGTTCTTCTTTTTCCCATTGTGATATTTTCCCGTCCAATTCTCTCTTGATTTGATCCATTGGATTTTTGTCTATTTTTTCATAATAGTGTAAGTTGTTCAGTTGTTCCATCGCCTCAGCAATATAAAGTTTTCGGTCCCATAGCACTATGTTCCCGCCTTTGTCGGCCGCTTTGATCTCAAAGGTGTCATTGTTCCGTAATGAGTTTAAGGCTTCTCTTTCACTTTTAGATAGATTATCTTTGGTTTGGTTTTTTATTTTGATGTTGTATAAGTCGTGAATTACTGCCTCTTGAAACATGTCAATTTTGTTTCCTGGTGCTAGTTGCGGGTAAAACTTAGATTTCGCTTTCAAACCACTAGTTCCGGCCCCCAGTTGTGGTATGGCTGTCTCCAGGCTGATTTCTTGGCCTTCTTGTGCATTTAGATTTAGCACAGTTAAATATGCTTCCGACTCTTTTGCAAGAAGTATCGATGTTGGTTTGGGCTGATTTTTTGTAATTTTTGGTTTATTTTTTCTCTCCGCAAAGAATTTTGCAAGCTTGATTTTTCGTATGTATAAGTATAGGTCAATTCTTGTTTGGGCCAGGTTAATGCGTGCTTTGGGACAGAAATTAATTCCTTTCTTCAGTAGAGAGATTTCCGCATCAGTGATTGTTTTTCCAGATAGGTTGACTATTTGGAGTTCTTCATCTATTTCCCTCTCTTTTGTTTCATGAGTCTGGTTTCTGTTCCCACTTTTTCGCTTGTAACCGTTTCTCCGTCGGCCCCTCCTTGTGTGGATCTGTTGAATTTTGGTTGCCAACCTCTTCCTCTGCCCCTCGCTCGACCGCGTGTATTTCTCTGCGCCCCGTGGTTCTGTTCCCATCTTTGTTGTGATAGAACAAGGCGCATGTCCCCTAAAAAAATCCTCTGTCCGGGGTCCAAATTTGTGTCATCTTCGCTTAGATCTGCTGATGTTAAGGATGCCATACTTGAGGAGGAACTGGCGATGTTAGTTTTGGATGGCCTGAAGGAATCATATTTTCGTGCAAACGTAAATATGCGGCCTTGAGCATAATCATTGGCGTCCCTTTCGAATTTGGTTTGTTTCCTTTGCCTGACCTCTTCTTCATGTTTTTCGATTTGCTTGTTTTATTCTTCTTTGAACTTAGTCATTTCTGCATTAAGTTTGATTGAATCCAGCTCTTTCTCTACTGTTCGCAGTTGTTCTTTTATTTTTTCTAGTGTTATCTCGATATGTTTGACTAAAATTTTTATCAATCCCAGGGAAGAATTTAGCGTGTGTTCACCCCACTCTTGAAGTAGTTCATTGGTGACATCCTGTTGGCTTGGCATTGTCAGTATTCGTAGCCCGCGGGGCACTCTTTCTACTTCCAGATACTGTTGCAATGAAATCAGTTCCCAGGATTTGTTTATTTCCTTTTTGTTTAGCTTCTCCCATAATCGGAGCTTATCTTTTATGTCATTCTTTTCCTGGTCCTTATTGCTCTCCGCTGGTCTAGCCTTATCTTGTTTGTTAAACATGGTACCAATGAGTTCTTTTCTCTTAGCTTCCCGCTTATCCATTGTGAATTTTCGTATTTTTGTGTTTATATTCCCCCACCTTTGAGTATCGGTTCGTTTGTTTTGATAGCGAATCCGTCTTGTTTAATCTCGTCCTTTCCTGCTGGTGCTGTTAGTGCTTTTGCTTATGTTTATGCCCACAATTGGGTAAGTGAACGGATTATCAGAATCCCAGAGCACACGAGTTGCAGTTTTGGAAGATTTCAACCCAAGTAGCCGGGGAGATCCTGTGATATAGATATATATATATATATATATATATATATATATATATATATATATATATATATATATATATATATATATATATATATATATATATATATATATATATATATATATATATATATATATATATATATATATATATATATATATATATATATATATATATATATACTGAAAAAACCATAGGTTATAGACCATATATAGTTAGGAATTAGCATTTACAAAACCTTGAAAATTCACTGAAAAAACCATAGGTTATAGACCATATATAGTTGGGAATTAGCATTTAAAAAACCTTATTTTAATCACACAAAACCATTGAAATTCCATATATAGTTAGTTGCACTAACTATATATCGCGCACCCGCAATCCACTGCTGATGATGTCACATATTACATCATTCATGACATGGTCAGTGACATCACTGATGACATCTCAAATGACATCACTGATGACATCTCAAATGACATCACTGATGACATCACTGATGGCATCTCAAATGACATCACTAATGACATCACTGATGACAACATCCAGTGACTGTATGTTTCTGTAAAGTTAAAATATGTCTTACATATTGAAGAATGAGTGGATGTATAAGTGTCTGGATGAAGGATTTAGTAGGTGCATGACTGACTGTGTGAGTGAGTGATTAAATGTGGCTCACTGAGTGCATGGGTTAGTGACTAAACTGTCTTAATGTGTGCATCATTATGTCTGTTGTTCTGTAAACTGCTTGTGGCCTGGCTTGTGACCCGTCTACGATTACTGTACCATGCTGACCATTTTGTATCAAGAATATATAAATTGCTCCTCCCCTTGCCCAAGAAACCACATAGGCGGACCGAAAGTAAGTGGGAATCGGAACCTAATTCCACAGGCATTGCATTAGATTGGGAGGTAATACACAACACCGCACTGACAAACAAGATATCCCCGATCCTATGTCAAACGAAATATATGCTGTTAAACAGAGTGTTCTGGACCCCCCAGAGATTGTTTAAATGTAAACTGAGGGATACGCCTACCTGTTGGAACTGCCAAAAAGCACCTGGTGACATGGCACACATGTTTTTTCATTGTTCCCTATTGCGATCATTTTGGAGTAAAATATTTACATACATTCAACAGGTGCTTGGAATCACGCCTATCCAGGAATTCATATATGTCATTCTAGGTCCTCTGGAAGCACAATTGCCGGACATTCATGACAGACAATTGCTTGATATTATGCTGACATTGGCGTGCAAAGTCATACTTTACAAATGGAAAAATTTTGCTGAAGTCAACTTCAAAATGTGGCTGGAATGGCTTTCATTTTTAAGAGGGGCAGATAATCCTGCACTACAGTCAGCCACTTGGAAGCCTTCGAACAAAAAACTCTGGACATCCCTGGATGAGTCATCCTCCCACTTTGAACCACCATGACATGCATCTCAACACTCGGCTTTACTAGATAGAATCTAGATGGAATTTGATGTGTTTGCTTCTGTATGCTTACTGTATATTCTCTGTTACACACACAGTGTGCCAACTCTGGGTAAACCAACTACTATTGCCCTATGGATACACCTGTCCTCTCTCTTCTCACCTCTTTTTTTTCTCCTCTTCTCTCTTTTCTCTCCTCTCCCTCTCTTTCTCTCTCTTCCTTTTCTTATCTTTTTCCCTTGATCTGCTTTTTGATTACTGTAAGTGTCATGTTACCAAGAATGTATTCATTCGTACCTTTGAAGATTTATTGTATTGTCTTTATTTTCATCCTTATTCTTCAATAAAAAAGATTTGAAATAAAAAAAAAAAAAAAAAAAGAACATTCGTAAGCTCCGATTTCTCGATGCGACAACATCTTCAGACTGAAACTGTACAACTTCTTGCTGAGGCTCTTTTCATGGGAAATGTCCTCCCACATATCCTTCAATTCTGTCTTTTCTTTTTTGGTGATGTAAGATGTCACATACCGAGCCACAGCCATACAGTTGTCAGCCACAAACTGTATATCCATGTTAGCATTCCACATGGACAAAATCACTGGGTTGTAGTCGTTGATGTACTTGGACTCTTCGTTCCTTTTCAAATTGTATGTATTTTTGGGTGATTTCCTCGTCACATTATGTCGCAGCGAAGACATCAAACTGTTCACTCTTCCTTTAGAAATCACCGGTCGTGGAAAGTTGAAACGACATTTGGTGTAGAACTTGTCCTTGTTTCTGAATTTACGACGACAGTACTTTCCACAACGATGGCTTTGGAAACGTAGAACTTGTTCTCTTAGGCTTTTCTTCTCCGTTGCGTTTGGAACAGCACACGTAGAATACTGTTCTATGAAATTCATCACTAAGTCATCCGGATCTGTTCCAAATTTAGGTTCATCCTTGATCCACAGCAACATATGTATATGAGGAGCACCTCTTGCTTGGTACTCCTTTCTCCAGAAGAAATCCAACACCTCTCCAAGAGGTGGATTCTTCTTATTTGTGATGAAAGACATCATAGCTTCAAATCTATGATTGAAGTACCTGCATACATTCACTGGATCCAAAGAACACAGTTCTCCAGGTGTCTTGAATTCAATGTTTTCAATATTTCCATTTGCCTCTCGTAGAAATTCAAGTAAGTCTTCCCAGCCATACTCGGCACAGCTCAGAGTGAGGAACCAAGTTGGAGTTCCTAAGTTCCTCAGCATACATTTTAAATCACCATGACGACGGTACCAGTACTCATTAGTACCACGCTGACACGCCATGAGATTAATTAGGTGAGAATCCAAAATACTGTCTTGGACATTGACTTTATGCATAAAGTCACTTGCCGAGATGTTTCGCATCTGTATACCACTTTTTAAGATGTGGTTCACTGCATATGACAGTCCAGACAGATCGCTTTCAAACAGGAGATGAAACAAATAGGGAATGCATTGACGAAACCTAGGATCTTCTGCATACAATCATAAAGTCCGGTATTCAGACGCAGGAATTTGATGAGGTCGCTCATCATATCTTCCTCCTTGACCTGTTGGAAATAGTTGTGGGAAACACCGAGCTTCCAAACTTTCCTCCCAAACACTAATGGGACTCCCTTTGGCTTGTTTCATTTGAAACAACTCAATAGCATTCCCCATGACTTCCTTGGAATGCAAAGGATGAACACTATAATGTTCATATATTTCTTCACTTTTAGAGGCCTCTACTTTCTCAATTTGGCCAGCACACAAATCGCTATCCTCTTCATCACTTATTTCCTCTTCTGCAACATATACATTCTTATAGAACTTATTATTTTTCTTCAAATACAATGTTGCCTTTTTGACTTTCCTAACATCCACTAAATCGTGCCATATTTTCTTATTCTTTGTCGGAACCCCATTACCAAGATAACCAGAGGTTCCTCTTCCACTTTTTCTACTCCAATTGTGTTAATGTTTTTGTTCAACTCTAGAGGCAAATAAACAACTCTTCCCTTTAATCCTCTCTGTAAATCTGATGGAGGCAACTTCCCTGTCTTTGGCTCCATTCTTACAATAGCCTGAAAGGGATGGATACTTTGAATCAAAATAGATTCAGAAGTATTTAAATCCTTCAATTCAGAAGGAATCTCAACCAATTCCAGATTATTATGAACATCCCTAGCAGGCATCTGGTTTTGGTTTAATTTGTTACAACAATAAGTACACACACGTTCATCCGATCCCAAATCAAAATAATTTTCTACCATCAAGTATGTGGCAAAATCCTTCCATTCACTATTATTTTCCCTTTCACTTTTTGCATATAAATCCACTAACTTAATCTGATTCTTGTAATAAGTGCGTCGACAACACACACAAGTGAAATTAGGCCTCTCACTTGATTTCATCTGAAACGTGGCAATTTCCTTCTGAAATTTATCTGTACTACAAACCTGTACATTATCTTCAACATTACCCTGTACTTCTGGGTCAATTTGAGCATTCTCATCTTTACTTCCAAAGTAACAAAACTACATTTCTTCACAAATATTCTTGACCTCTATTTCAGAACCATGCAAAAGAGCAGCACATAATTGTTTAAGCATAATTGCTGGACTCAGCATGATACAACATTCTGACTAATTTCCTGACTTTATTATGATGCACTGCTAGCATCCTGAAATGATGAAAAACACTCTGGCATACTCTCCTGGGAAGACAAGCCAGTGAATGACCACGCAAACCTGTCATTTGTCTCACTCTGCAAGGATCTAATTCTTGCAACAACCTCATTTTCTGCTTCAAACTTTTCTTATTAAATGTCCGTACAAAATCACAAAGCAAATTGATGGAATCCTGTTGCACACTGCAAATAGAACTACACTTCCAAATGTACACAGGACCCTTAGGACGTCTTCCTAAAACCTCATTACCTAACACCTCGTCTGCCTCTATTGTCACAAGTTTTTCTTTTTCAACTGGACAACCATCCTTCACTTCATAAGCTCGACCACTGGTGTCAACTGCAAACACCAAATCATTATCCTGAAAATAACTCTCCTCATTAAAAAATGCCTCACAACTTGAACTATGCATCCATTCTCCGGAAAAAACTTCACAAAAGTTAGTACGATTTACTACTTTCTTCCATCTACTATTTGATTTGAAATCAGAAATTACCTTGTTTAGTTTCCTAATTCTATTGATTACCAAAATAAATAACTTTCGCTTAATTTCGAAAGCATGATCAATAATTTTCTCTACATTTTTCTTCTTCTTATAAAATGCCACTTTCTGTTGGCCTTTCTTAATATTTTTTAATAAATTAACTATTATCCTGTTGCGGAACATTCGTTTTCGAATGTCCCTAAACTGTTGTTTCCTTCTACTATCATGCACAGAGTTATCTCTTGCTCTAGCAGTAACATTTTTGATTGGTCTTTCCTTTCCATTTAAATTGCTTTTCTTTTTCTGGACTGAAACATTTTTGGGAGAAATACTTTTTTTACTACAAATATTTCTTATGAATGATTTTGTGCTCTTACCCGGAGCTTTCTTGGTGATTTCACAAGTTTTTGGGGGAGAGGACTGCTGCAATAATAGATCATCCTGCTGTCTTTGACGTTTTCTAGCCTTTCTAATTCGATTCTTAGTTGGCATTTTTCAAATTTTGAAATGATCTGCAGTTGAATCTGTGGAAAAATATAATAAAAAATGTTATTAACCACTATTACCAAACAGTAAATGAATAACAGTCATCAAAAACTTAACACCCTACTTATTATTTAACATAGCAAATCTTTTGCACCACCACTGCGTCACAAAAGTGACGCACAGTGGTACAAAACAGGCATACACCTATCATAAATCTCTCCCTAACATTTTAAATGATTGATTCAGGATGACGATAAGGGGCCTCATTTATGAGGCTTTGCGTCAGTTTTGCGCTGCGGATGCGGCACTTTTTGTGACGCATTTGCGGCGTAAAACATGCGCCTTGTTGCGCCATATTTAAAAAGTGACGCATCTAGGTAGATGCGACACTTTTTAAACCCCTGCGCCACATTATACCTGCGTCAGGTATAATGTATGCAGAGGTGGCGTTCCCCCGCAAAAAGCCTCGTAATAGTGACGCAGTGAAATCTATGAGATTTCACTGCGTCACTTTTAGGATGCTGTTGCGTCAAAATCTTGCGCCTGCCTCACAGCAGGCGTAAGGCTGACGCAAGCCCTTTCACATGGGGCTTTCTTCATGTGAAAGGACACATTGCTGGAGATGCGTCACTTTTGTGACACACTCCAGCAATGCGTCACTTTTGCGCTTACAGATGCGTCAGAAATACTGACGTATCTGTAAGTCCTTGCAACATGATGCGTCATACATTAAATATGAAAGCGTTTTTTAGATTGCCCTTGCACCATTTTTGGGTCATTTTTAACATGGCTATATAAGTCCCATAATCAAAATCTAAATTTGCCAAGCACAGGTGGGAGCATATTTACAAGAAACTTGCCCCATGCAGAAAGCTCTTCAATTTAAATGGGAAAAATAACATCAGAGACACTTAAATGCCTTATAAATATGCCCCAAACAACCTATAAAGCTCTAGCAGTACATAACCAGAAATGTAATTGATTTCAAAAAATCGTTTTTAAACACAGCATATAAATCAATTGTATACATACATTCAAGATGAAATGACTGAAAATGTCCTTGAGACACATGAAAGCGTTTTTTTGAATGCCCTTGCACCATTTTTGGGACATTTTTAACATGGCTATGTAACTCCCATAATCAAAATCTAAATTTGCCAAGCACAGGTGGGAGCGTATTTACAAGAAACTTGCCCCATGAAGAACGCTTTCCATTTAAAAAGGGAAAAATAACATCATAGACACTTAAATGCCTTATAAATATGCCCCAAACAACCTATGAAGCTCTAGCAGTACATATCCAGAAATGTAATTGTTTTCAAAAAACGTTTTTAAACACAACATATCTGTTTCAGCTTACATGAGAGACCATGGAACGGGCTCCATGTACAACAATATCTTGTATTACTGCATGCCAGAATGCTAAACCGAATATGCAATTACAATTTCTCAAAGAAACAAAATCTATTTGTATATGACTTGAGACAAAGCCACATTTTAAAAACACAGCTTTCTTCATCATTTTCTCCTTAAATCATACTATTCTCTATCTAAATTAAATAAATCTTTTCTCACCTTAGCAAATACTTTTTGAGTTTCAAAACAGTCTCAGAAATACTCCAAATTGTCTTCAGCAGAACAAAGAGGATGCACTCCAGAGGCTGCAGCTATAGAAAGCACAGAAATGCTGATATTCTTTACACATATCTCTCATATTAGCCAATCATAACTCTTCCCTCATTTTTTTCAAATCAAAACCCTTCCCCCCTCTGCCCTCTCTGCCTTTTTTGCTTAGCAACCACCTCCTGAAAGACCTCTCATGTTTGCAAGTTCACACAACAATGTTTCAATTGAACTCTGAACTCTCAGTGCACCTGCGTATCCAGTGCAATCTTTCATTAAATGTTTTTTCCTTGACCATTCAAATTACATCTTTCAAAGAACACATCCATGCACCCTAACTTTCTGTTTTCAGAAATGGAAATGCACCAATCACTGCTAATGAATCATTAGCACTGGAAATCCACAGTTTTTTTTCTTTACAAACTCCTACTGTTTCAACTGCCCTTTCATTACCACACTTCATCTGACTGCAGCCCAACCTTCTCTCACCATGTTTAATGTCTGGATTGTTGGACATAGTTACATCTACTGGGCTCAAAGGTATGCTGAGAACAGAAATTTACCTAACCTCAATTTACAAGATGTGGAAATTAAGTGGTTGGGCCAAAGAGGATTAAAATGTCACCAATTGATACCATTGGTGAAAACCTTTATGCATTTGCCAAAACCTGACCTGTTGATTGTGCACTGTGGAGGTAATGATTTGGGCACTTTGACTGGGTTAGGTCTGGAAATGCTTTTAAAGGACACCTTTGAGCAATTGATGACACTTTTTCCTCAAACTGCCTTGGTATATTCCAATATATGCCAAAGACAGAAATGGAGGTGGTCCAACCAATTTTGTCCACAAATTGAGAAGTCGAGGAAGCATGTAAACAAATCTGTTTCAGCTTACATGAGAGACCATGGAATGGGCTCCTTGTACAACAATAACTTGCGTTACTACATGCAAGATATCTACAGAGGAGATGGAGTTCACTTCTCAGATGAGGGCAACAGAATTTTCATTTTGAATTTAAGACTGTGCATTGGTACCTACTTATAAGTACCAAAATGTACCATAAACCCAAAAGCTCTTCTCAGAGCTACCCTACATCTGATCACTCACAATTATTATTTTTCTCTAACTTTTTTCTCTAATTTTCTACAAATTACGCCCCAAGAGCGCTACCCGGTACGCGAACTGGAAGCTAACCGCGTAAAATTTCTAAAAAAAATATTTTTACCCCGCACATATGGTCCTCCTCAGCCACCCTCAGAAAACCTAGGGGGTCAAGATACATCTACCGTGCCCCCTTCTACCCATTCTGAACATTATTTGCCCTCCATCTTGTATCTTGATTCGACCGAAACACAAAATGGTGGACTCCCGTTACGCTGCTGGTTCGCGGACCGGACCGCTTCCCGGGAAGCGGTCCAATAAAAAAGGTGGGAATGTAATTCACAGAAAAACGACTGGAGACACTCTCACCAAATATAGATTAGCTCATACTACATAACAATCCCTTTCATTTTCACAAATTTGATTGAAATTCCATTTAGCCATTAAGCCTGTTGACCTCTCTAAATACCGTGAGGTAAATTACTTCACAAAACACATCTGAAGTGTTGGAATTGACAACCAATGAAAATGTTACTTTCATTTTCTACTTTTATTACCTGACATTTGATTGGTTATATACCTGAATATATATAAAGGAAGAGAAGAAAACACAGCCATTTTTACTGCTACTTCTTGTTGTACATTACATTTGAATAGTTACCAAACACTTCAACTTGTTTGTGAAGGTAAGTTGTTATTTTTAAAACTGAAGTATATTGTGCACCATAACTTAACATGGTAAACTTTTTCTAATAGTTATATACTATCCCTCTGTAGTAGTTATAGATTTAGATAGACTTCTCTGTTATAGTTATGGATGGAGTTAGGCTTCTCTTGGTTAAATCACATACACTTTTTTATAGTCCTACTTCCACTCTGATACTATACACTGCCAAAAGATGAATTCACTGATAAAAACTGCCTATCTAAAATTAATCCCAACAGTGCCCTATCTCTAGTAATATTTATTTTTTTAATCCAAATTTCAGGCAAAATGGAAGGCGAGCAGCAAGTTCAATTTAAAATTGTACTGGAAGAGAGCAGCCAAGGAAACATTGATGAATTTATGGATGAAAGTAGGGACCAGGAACTACTTCAATGTGTGGAAGCAGTGGATAACCTGCTTAAAAATGAGGACATTTTACACCCTCATAGACTTCAAAATATATTCAATGACAAATATGAAATTTCTGACGATGAATTGTTAGAAAATTTAATAAATTATGAAACACAATCAAAATAAAAAAAAATGCTTAAAAAAAAAATAAAAAAAATAACAAAAACAACAAACAATTAACATACAGTATTTGAAAAGTCTATCATTCTTTTTTCCTTTTAGTACGCTGCCTAGAACGCTTTCCGGTTCGCGTACTAGGCGCTCACCACGCAAAAAAAAAAAAAAATTTTTTTTTTTTGCCCTGCTGGGCCCTTTTAAAACCTCCACATAAAACCTAGGGGGTCAACGAGGATCTACTATGCCCCCTTATGGTAATGTCCCCCTTTGTTTTGGCCTCCTCTTGTCTCTCGATCCTACCGAGAGACAAGATGGCGGCCGCTCCGGACTGTTTAGAATGTTGACAGACACAGGAGAGCCAATCAGATTCGCATCGCAAAGTTCCGTTACGCGAAAAGTACGCGAACCGGAGCGCTACCCGGAGCGCTGTTACAGATATATATCTTGTTTTGAACGTTCATTTCTCAAAATCCACTGAAGCACATATATTGAGACCTAGCAAAGGCACATCGGGCTAACAGTCCCTACAATTTTGCCAAGTTTCGTGCAAATCCATTCAGCCGTTCGGGCTAAAAGTGAGGCCAACCGCCCTATGGAAATTAACATGGGAAAAACGTGTTTTGGGACCCCCCTTTTTTCTCGGCCCCCTAAAAGTGAGGCCAACCGCCCTATGGAAATTAACATGGGAAAAACGTGTTTTGGGACCCCCCTTTTTTCTCGGCCCCCACTTGATGAAACCCCCCCAAATTTTCAGGGGCTGCTCAGAAACAAAATGTGCCATTTTCCTGAAAATTTCAACCAATTCCGTCCACAAACGCCAAAGTTATTAGACATAGAATTTTCAGAAATCCCATAGGGAAAAAATCCTAACTATATATACCTACTGGCGACCGCCAGTAGGTAATATATATATATATATATATATATATATATATATATATATATATATATATATATATATATATATATATATATATATATATATATATATATACTGAAAAAACAATAGGTTTGACACCCCTTATACTTAGGAATTGGCATTTAAAAAACCTTGGAAATTCACAGAAAAAAACCATAGGTTTCATACATGTTATAGTTAGCTGCTGGACATTTCACTCATACAAAACCTTTGAAATTCTCCCGTTATAGTTAGTTCAGCTAACTATTACTCGTGTGCCCACAATGCACTGCTGCTGACGTCACATATAACATCACTCATGACATGGTCATTGACATCACTCATGACATCTCAAATGACATCACTGATGACATCATCCAGTGAATGTTTTTTTTTCTGAAATTTAAATAGGTTTTCTATATGTGTATCACAAGGTCGATGGAAGAAAAATAGATAAATGTCTCAATGGATGTTTTTTTTGTAAAAATGATTGCATAACTGACTTATTAAGGGTATCTTAGTGAATACATGTATTAGCGAGTAATGTTTAAATATGTAAATATCTGTATCAGTGTCTCACTTTGTCTATAATTGGCTGCATGGGTTGGTGAGTAGCTACATGAGTGTATATATGAGTTATTAGTTGGCTTTTTGAGTATCAGTATGTTTGGTGGGGAGTATTACTTGGCGCATGAATGAGTGACTCACTGTTTGTATGTGTTTTGAAGACAGCATATATGCAGGACTGTATGGGTGGATGAGTGTGTGTATGGGTGTGTTAGTGAGAGATTGACTGTCTCAATAGTATCTTTATGAGTAGCTACATATGTTTTAACCCCTTCGCTGCAGTGGCTATTCCGCCGCAGCGCTAAGGGGCCGCGCGGCGGGCGCATGCTGGTGACTGAACCGCTCCGTCACCAGCCGCGGTTGAGCTGTGCTCATGACGGAGCGGTTCCGTCATGGCCCCGCCCGCTCAATAGAACGCGGCGCGGCGGCCGAGCCATGACGGAACCGCTCCGTCATCAGCACAGCGCCACCGCGGCTGATGACTGAGCGTTCCGTCATCAGCATGGAACGAGTTAATCTACTATGTATGAGTATTGATGTATATGTGATTATATGTGAGAGTGAGAGATTGAAAGAGTTCCTGTATAAATAAGAATGTGTTTCTGTAACTGATTGTTTAAGAGAGTAAGTATATGTACCTTTCTGTAAAAGTAAGTATAGTGCTGTGTGTATATGCTGTATATGCAATTAAATGTATGTTTGATAGTTTATTTGCATGTGTGAGTATATGTGTGATTATGTGTATGGATGTGTGTCTGTGTGTAACAGGATGTATAAATGTATGAGTACATATGATGAGTGAGTACATGTATAAGTGACTATAAAGAACTGTTGGTGAATGAGTGGATGTGTATGTAGATGGTGAAATTACTGAATAGCTTGTTGGTAAGTGGTATCAGTATCTCAATTTTTTTGAAAATTTTAGTTTCTTTTTTTGAATGGGTGTATCAAAGGTTATATTATGCTGAGTGGTCTGTCACTCTTTCACAAGGATGATGTCATCAGTGATGTCATTTGAGATGTCATGAGTGATGTCATGAGTGATGTCACTGACCATGTCATAAGTGATGTTATATGTGACGTCATCAGCAGTGCATTGTGGGCACACGAGTTATAGTTAGCTGAACTAACTATAACGGGAGCATTTCAAAGGTTTTGTATGAGTGAAATGTCCAGCTAACTAGAACATGAATGAAACCTATGTTTTTTTGTGAATTTCCAAGGTTTTTTAAATGCTAATTCCTAACTATAACATGTGTCAAACCTATGGTTTTTTCAGTGAATTTGCAAGGTTTTTTAAATGCTAATTCCTAACTATAACATGGCTGAAACCTATGGTTTTTTCAGTGAATATTTATGCACTGGAAAACTAAACACCCACTTCCTTTACAAAGAAATGGAAAGTTTGCATCTCTGCAATCTCTCTAATTTTTCATCTTAGTCATCTTCCACTCAATCAACACAACAACCACAAATGCACACACCTACTTGCTACCATTCTTCGCTGAGCTTATCAATTATTCTTCTTTAATTCAAATTCAAAGTGCAGGCCCTTTATTAGGCCTTCTTGGTAACTACTACCGATGAATAGCAGAGGTTAATTTGCACACTTCCGTCCTTTCTCGCGTCTTTTCTACCACACACTGGGGCAGATTTACAAGCCCATTGCGCCACTTTTGCATCATTTTTCCCACTAGCTTGTAAATCTACCGAACTGTGTGTACTTTATGCACTAGCTTTCTTCCTTAGATGTAGTTCTAGTTTCTCTTGCTCCCACTGCAGAATCCAACACCCGATCTGTGTAATGGCCTGGAAATTCAAAGATCCACTTCACTGACAATGCAGTGGGTTGTTTGTGTGTCTCCAGCCTTTCTTATTTTTCATGTTTTTCATCTTCCACTTAATCTACACATCATCAACACATACACACATCTAATTACTGCATTCCTGAGCTGTGATTATCAACGAATCTTCTATTTTATATTCATATTCATAGTGCAAGCCCTTTATCAAGCCTTTTTGTTGTAACTACTGTTCCAGGAACTCTGCTCATACACAGAACTATGCATAAAGACTTAGGACCTCTGTGAATTAATGTGTACCAAAACCCACCTTACCACACAAACCCCCTATCAGACTAGCAATCAGTCACTCATTGGTTCTTCGCCCTAGAGCAAAAACACCAATAACTAGTCAACCCAGAACATGCAACTTAAATTATATGAAGTAAACTGGATAACAAGAGCACTCTTTCATTATAGTCTTACACCAGTCCAAAACAAGATGTAAATAAAGACACATGCAACTTTGAAATGTTTATTTCTAACGCCATAATCTCATGCACAGTACCTTTAATAATACAACCAAACATATTATCAGAAACAAGGTTGTCAGCATTGTTACTATTATATTAAATACAAACGGAAAAAGCATCCTATAATTTTAAAGGAAAAAAAATTAAAATATACCTACATTTCACCCTCCCTACCTAACAGATTAGTTTATAACTACAGAAAGTTTCATAGGATTACATGGGCAGACCCATACCTCTGGTAGTCAGCAGTAATGCATCACATTCAGTGCTCCACAAACTGTCAAGATACAAATGTTCTCCAACTGTGTGTAACTTTGCCTCCACAATGCATTATGAAACGTGCAAGTATCAGAGGTGGCCACAGCTGCATATGTGTTATGGCTCGAACGTGTGAGGATCATTCTGAATAAAAGACAGTATGATAACCTTGATGTTTTATGCTCTCACTATACACACAAAACTTGCGAGGCAGTTTACAAATCTAGCATACCAAGTTATTCTCATATAAACCAAAATACTCAGCGTTCTCTAAACAATATCACAAGTATGTGTCGTGTGCAAAGCAGAGCAGGAAAGCAAAAATAGCGTGCAAGCTTCTAATAAACCCATGCTAACTTAACAGGGTGTGAGTGCAAGACTCACGCCCACGGCACCCTTCCTTGATCGAAGCACGTGATATAAAAGTTGGCGAATTAGAAACGCAGAGTCCAAGCCTAAAAAGCAATCAAGTTCACATTTCCAAAAAAAAGTTATTCGCTCTTTGATAGAAAGCAGTAGCTAAATAATAAAGAATACGTAGAAAAATCAAAGAGTCTTAATCCAACAGCGTGTACGCACAGTATGTAGCAACAGCCTCCAAGAGGAAGTCATTGTTCTCATCTGAAAACATTTCAGCTATCCAATTCAATAGTGGGAATGAACATATATGTTCCTCAACAACCGGAGCCTCTATCACCATCATAGGAAAACTCGGGTCATCTTCAATGTAACTGCATGCCAAGAAGTCATGCGCCGCTGTAAAAACATTCCAACGTCCCATTATTCCATGTATCGCTGCTAAGGCCATAATCCCGCCGCCAGAACAGAAAAATTCATGAGCAACTAAGGGGCTCATCAGCTGATCATAATCCGCGTTGGGAGACACCGTACTGCAGACACACAAATCCAGGGCCAATTCTAATCGCAGCTCAGGCAATAGAACGCATGTGAAAAAGGAAAATTGAAACGATAATCCATGAGCTGCACTCAATGTAGCCAGAGGCAGCTCTCCGTAATAACTAAGCATTCGGTTGCGGACCAGCAACAACACGGACATTCTCATCTGCTGCAAGATGTGCATCCATATTTAAGTAAACAAATTAATACAAGCACACCGGCAACTAATGTGAGCATTAAGGAGAATCCACCAAAGATGCTTGAAAAAATCGAATGGAAAAACACAGACAAGACACCAAATATACTTTCTACAGAAGTCACAAGGCCACTGCTTCTAACTTTTGAAAAAGTAAGGTAACCCTAACAGCGACCTCTTTTTGAGACAATAGCGCTCTTATACGACTCATTTGGTTGACTCTGCTTTCAAGGTCGAAATCGACAGCCAGATGAAAACATCCAGCTTCCCATGCAGAGGAGTTAACACAACTTTTTTTTAATCAAACCACACGCTTAGTTACCGTAATCATGTAAGCGATGCCTGCTAACATTGCACAACAATCTCCATTATTTCAAAGTAAATAACTCCCGTTTCCAGTAAACTGAACGTTGTTATGATAGCAGGTGTCGGACTACCTTTCCAAACTCAATCCAAATTAGGCGCATCTTGTTTACAAGAGCCATGCAATTGTATGTGTCTACAAATTAAGGAGTGATCTGCTGCTAATGTGCAATCTTCGCCATTCAGGTGGACTTCTTTTCCCTCCCTCGGGCACCTATATGTAAATGATAATAACCAAGCTTCATGGACATAAGCGCTGCCTAAACATCCATATCTGCCTATAGCATAGTATTTCATGCAAGCCTCAAACTTAAACAGGTTAAAAAATAACTTTATGATACTGTGGATAAGCCACACACCTGAATTGGATCTCCAATGAGTGACCACTTCTAACCATTCTCATAGCGCGCCCTGTGCTCTGATTTGACATTGAGAGAGTGATCGCACCATAGTTTATTCTGCTAATCATTCTCAGCATACGCTCCGAATACGCTTTGATGTTACGCGTCGCATCAAAGCTTCCGTGTGACGTCATGTACGGCGCCCCGTAAGCGAAACACGCGAACGTTTTTAATTGTTTAAAAACATATATTCATGTATTTAATGAACATATGGAAAGGGACGACCACTCGGTCCCCCCGAACGTATGGTAGGGTGCCCTGATCCCCCCCGGAAGCCATCTTGGGCGGGGGGCGTGTCTCGGCTGGTATGCCCGAAGCGGCGTAGCCGGGGCGCGCCTTTTCCCGCCCAAGAGGGGTTGTCCTAGACACCTACACCGTTGACCACGCCTCGTGGGCGGATCGGAGGAGGGTACACGCCCTCCCGAGGAAGAATAAAAGGAGCGACAATCCAAGGAAGCATCCTCTTGTTCCTGTGCTTGGAAGCTGCACCTCCTCGTTGCACGTGAGCCCTAGACGGAACAAGGAGCCAATTTTGAGAGCGTTGTAATTTTTGTGCTTCTCTTTGCAGGGATTCCGATTCTCTGGATCCAGGACCTCGTCGGGCAGCAAGTGTCGAACATCCGAGAACGATGCCTGGCAAGAAGGTTGGAAAAAAGGTCGGGACCGAACAGATGCTTCGCATGCTAGTAAAAGACATGGCGAACATGAAAAAGCAGATGGCGGCAATGAATGGTACGGGGAGACCGAAGAAGGTCATCGGGCCTGCATTGCCGGGAGTAGTACCTGCCGGGAGAGGTAAAAGGGCCAGGAATAGGGCGACAGGGGGGGAGGCACCGGTTCCCGAGTCGCCTCCGGCGAGCCCGGTCAGTCCAGTGGAGGCCCCAATCCCGATCCCGGACGTAGGACAACCGATCCCTGTGGTAGTCACACCTGTTAACGAGGGGGATATGCCTCCTGAGCTGGCCGCCCAGTTGGCGGCATGGTTAGGCAAAAGCAGCGGGGGTGCCGAGGCACCAGGAGACACGGCCGAGGAGGCCAGATTAATAATGAAGCAGTTGCGGCAATCGAGAGATGCTGCGAAGGCACCTTGTCCTCTTGTTTCCCCTCAGGTTCCGGCGGAACAACCGGCGTCGGGCGTTGGAGCAACAGCAACAACAGGTCCAGTTACTGATACGGGTAAGCAGCCATTACCAATGGCAAGGGAGGGGTCGTTACCCTCAAGGAGGGAAAAGGTGGTTCAACATATTCCAATGGCCACGAAGGAAATGATTTGGGCTGATAAATATGTGAACATGTTTTCACTGTTGACCGATCACTATGAGATAGAGCAGGTTAGAAATCAGAAGGAGTTGTTGCATCCTAGTGTATGGCGTGCAAAAATGGCGAGTTTCAGAGTAGAAGAGACGATCGCTAATTGGGCCAGGGCTTTTGGAATGTTTACTGCAATCATGGGGGAACGTAGGCCCGAGGTATTGCAGGAATTGGCTTGTTATCAGACACGTATAATGGAATTTCATGAAACATATGAAGGTAATCAATGGCTGGGTTATGATAACAAGTTTCGTAAGGCCAAGGAGCATGACTCATCCCTGACGTGGGATTGTTTCGACTCCATTTCCTGGCAGAAGCAGGTTATGCCGAACACGACGAAGTCGTCTTCGTTTGGCGGAAATGGGGCGGAGCCTTCCCGCCATTACTCGGCGGCACCCTTTCGGGCAGGCGCCAGCAGTGATCAACCCACAAAGAATAATGGGAACTCGGGGAGAAAAGGGGTCTGTTGGAGCTTTAACAGAGGCAAGTGCTCTAGGCCACAAGGGACATGCAGGTTCAGGCATGAGTGTGCAGGGTGCGGGCAGTCTTCACACCCTGAGAGTTCGTGCAGAGCCAAGAATGGTGATACAGGAGGTAGAGGAGGGGCCAAACAGGTCTAATATCGACCGAGGGGCACCGCTACCTACTCCCGTTGACATCATGGCAATGATCCCTTGGCTGAACGAATACCCTGTTCATGGCTCCGCCGGGGTGTTGCGAGACGGTTTCTCATATGGTTTCCGCATCCTGGCGGGGAATTTTCAGGGGAATACACAGTGTAAGAACCAGTTATCGGTTCAACAAAATGCGGCGGTAGTTCAGGCAAAGATTGCAAAGGAGGTGGCCCGAGGTCGAGTTGCGGGACCTTATGGGAACCCGCCGGTTTGCAACTTTGTTTGTTCACCGTTGGGAGTAGTCCCCAAGAAGGACCCAGGTGAGTTTAGGTTAATCCATAATTTGTCCGCTCCTAGGGGTCTTTCGGTGAACGATGCGATTGACCCGGGAGTTTGTTCGGTGCGGCATGCATTATTATATCTGGTTTTGTAGAGCGCTCAGCTACCCGTAGGTTTCCCGGCGCTAAGAGAACAGAAGTAAGAGAGGACAAAGGAAGATAAGGAATCGGTTACAGAGAAAACAACCAGGTTTACACACCTTTGCGGAATTTGATGTAAGATGGTTCAGACCGCAGAGGAATGGGAAGTGAATTCCAGAGCGCAGGTGCTAGGTGGGAGAACGAACGTCCGCCGACTCTGGCACGCTTGAAGCGGGGAACAGAGAATCTGCAGTGAGTGGAAGACCTAAGGGTGCGAGAGGGACAGTATTGCTGGACTAAGGTGGTGAGATAGTGGGGGGCTTTTCCAGCTTTGATGCGGTGCATAAAGCAAAGTGCTTTAAATTTGGTCCTAGATTCTATGCGCAACCAGTGAAGGTTACGCAAGGAAGAAGAGACTGAGGTTGTTCTCGGGAGATTACAGAGTAGCCGGGCAGCCATGTTCTGGACTACTTGAAGCTTCCTGGTAACCTCCTTACAGGCACCCAGAAGAAGTACGTTGCCGTAGTCCAGCCGCGATGTCACTAGGGCCTGGACCACTGACTTCTGGGTATCTGGAGGCAACATCCATGTGATCTTCCTCAACCACCTGATGATGGTGGTACAGGTGGCCGAGACCTTGACCACATGTTGTCTCATGGATAACTGGTTATCAAAGAGGACCCCCAGATTGCGTGCTGACGTTGCTGGGACCGGTAAAGGTCCCATTTGCTGAGGCCAATGTTGCGGGCCCCAGAGAGCGGAATCCGGCCCAAACAGGAGAAGCTCTGTTTTATCGCCGTTGAGCTTAAGCTTGTTAGTCAGCATCCAGTTGGCGATATCAGTGAGTCCAGCACAGAGAGAAGAGGAAGGGGAGTGTTGATTAGAGGAGAGAGAAAAAATAATTTGGGTATCATCAGCATAAGAAAAGATAGAAAGTCCCGCCTGTTCTGCAAGAAAAGCAAGAGGTCTAACATAAAGGTTAAAGAATAAAGGACTAAGAATAGAGCCTTGGGGAACACCATACGGAGAATTGTGAACAGTGGACACAGAAGAGGGGGAGAAAACCTGAAAAGTGCGATGAGAAAGAAAGTCAGAAATCCAGGCAAGGGCGGGGCCGCAGATACCCACAGACTTCAGGGCAGACAGAAGGATGCTATGGGAGACGGTGTCAAAAGCGGCACTCAAATCCAAAAGGATGAGTGCCACTGTCTCCCCTTTGTCTACCTGGCGCCTAACTGTCTCCGAGACTCCCAAAAGGGTGGACTCCGAAGAGAAGCCCGCACGGAAACCAGACTGAGAAGGATGGAGGACGTTTGCTGATTCAATGTAGGTGGTGAGGTGACGATTGACATGTTTCTCCAACACTTTTGAGAGGCAGGGGAGCAGGGAAATGGGCCGGAAGTTGGCAGGATTGCTGACATCCGCATTAGCTTTCTTCAGCAGTGGAACCACCATCGCATGCTTCCAGATATTAGGAACCACTGCCTCAGTGAGGGATGCATTCAGAAGAGCCAAGATGCAATCCAAAGGGACAGTGTCCAAAGTACAAAGAATCTGGGGAGGCATGGGATCCAATGGAGAGCCGGATTTAATCTCTGCCAACAATTTCTGGAAAACAGGCATGGAGATACATTCCCATTTATCTAGTTGAGGCGAAGAAAGTCGTTCAGGATCATCCTGTGTGGAGAGTTGGTCGTGTAGCTGGAAAGGTGGCCTAAGTGAGACGGAAGGAGAAGCGCCAAAGCCTGCGTAGATGTTATCAATTTTTGATGTAAAGAACTCTGCCAAGGAATTGCATTGATTGCTATTCAGGCAGGGGGCTTTAGGGGCACATGACATACCCGATAGTTCCTGAACTGCCTTAAAAAGGGCTTTAGGACGATTCTGGGCTTTCAGTATCGTGTCGTTAACATGATTAGCCCGGGCAGTGTTACATAGAGTGTGGTATTTATGTAATGCAAGTTTGTAGTTCTCTTTATCTGCCAACAGGTAGTTGGATCTCCAAATGCGCTCCAGTCTTTTGCAGCGTGACTTTTCCACTTTGAGTTCTTCATTGAACCAAGGGGCAGGAGGGTGCAAGAACTTTTGTATACATTTACGTGCTGGAAGGCAGGACTCAATAGCAGAAGTAAGCCAGGTGCTAATCTTGCCCACGTCATCAGTGGTAATATTAGCAGAAGGGGGGAGAGTTTCTATTAAGGAAAAATTAAGTTGCTCCAAATTCAGTTTTTGCCAGTTCCTTCTTATTCCAAGGGAAGGTGGGCTGCCAAGGGGGCCAGGTGCGACCGTTGTTTTGATGTGAAACTCTACAATGAAGTGATCTGACCAAGTAATTGGTTTAGGGGGGAGGCAGGTAACATTATCTAGGTTAGCAAAAATAGGATCAAGTAAGTTGCCGCCTTTGTGCGTGGGACCAGAGTTTAGAAGATTTAAATTGAGGGCGGCCAGGTCCTGTGTAAGATGGGTGCTGGTAGGGCATAGGGTGTCATTAAAATGTATATTTAGATCACCTAATAACAAAAAATTGTTGGATTCCAGCACAAGGGGAGAAATATGTTCCGGAAGAGCGGCAGCCCATGCGCCGGCAGCGCCAGGTGGGCGATACAAAAGGGCACCGGACAAGGTAAAATTTGGGGATAATAGAAGTTTAAAACTGCCAGCTTCGCAGTTAGGGATAACAAGATCATCCCACTTGCAAGAGTAGGTCCTTTTAAAAATAATAGCAATGCCTCCTCCATCTTTAAGAGGTCTGTTACGACCCACGAAGGCGTAATCATCAGGGAGGGCGGTAGCGATGTCTGGGCCAGAACAGTCCTTTAGCCAAGTTTCGGTAAGAAACAAGGCCGACGGACTATATGAAGTGAGAAGGTCAAATATGTCCCTTTTGTGCTTAGGTAACGGGCGACAATTTAAACTGATAAAACTAAACACAGGAGAGGGGTTAGACAAATGAGCTATCACAGGGAAAGGGGAAGTGGTCCAGAAAGGGAGTGAGGGAATGCACAGCTCAGAGGGGTAAGACGTGATAGCCAAGGCGCAAGCAGGGCAGGCTAGAGGAGCGTCCTGACAGCACATGCGAGAGCAGTACTTGCCAGGCGACGGACGTAAGCCAAGCAGAGTGCAGCGAGAGTAGGTATGTCTAGGAAAAATGATGCCAGGAGCGGGGGGAGTGGCCCCAGGTCCCAACTGGTCGCAGACGGGCTTAACTCAGGCGCAACTCCGGCGCGCCTACGACGCGCCCGCTGCGCTCGTCCGCTGCGCTTCCTAGGTAAGGGGACCATTTTAAAGCGCTGAGGGCGGGAGGGGCCGAGCGCTAGTCCGCTCGCGTCCGCTCCACTCCCGGCTCCTCACCCAAAATGGCGGCCAAAGTCGGGTCCCGGGCAGTGTTTTAATCACCTGCCATGGGATGAATGAGGACAAGTGCACGAGTGTGCAAAGTAAGTTTTACAATAATCGCCTGTATAACAAAAGAGTCAAAACAAAGTGTGCAGATTAAAATACAGATTTAGACAATTCCGTTTTTAAAATCACCACATCGCCTCTAAAGTATCCACGGAGCCCGATGTAGCCTTGGGCATCCGTGAACTTCTATCAATTGGCCTGTGGACACGAAGGGCTTTTGAAGGGCTGAGGGCGGGAGGGGCCGAGCGCTAGTCCGCTTCCTTTGATGAAGCCGTCGCCATGTTGAACCGCCTGGGGCCCGGAGCGCTGATGGCTAAATCTGATATTGAGTCAGCGTTCCGGTTGCTCCCGGTACACCCACTGGATCAGCGTCTCTTAGGTTTTGTGTTTCAAGGACGTTACTACATGGATAAATGTATGCCAATGGGTTGCTCCATTTCTTGTGCGTATTTTGAAAAGTTCAGAACCTTTTTGCAATGGGCGTTCACCAGAGCCACAGGCTTTACGCAAGTTATGCATTACCTTGATGATTTTCTGTTTCTGGGGGCAGCCGGGGACACGGAATGTGCACAGGCTTTGAGGAAATTTTGTGATCTTATGGGACGATTTGGCGTGCCATTGGCACCGGGCAAGACAGTGGGGCCATCTACTTCACTCGAGTTTCTGGGAATTGAGCTCGATTCTGTGGAGGGGTGCTTCCGTTTGCCCAAGGAGAAGGTAATGAAATTTAAGGCCTCGCTCGAAATATGAATCGGCGAGAAAAAAGTAACTCTCCATCAGCTGCAACAAGCTGTGGGTCAGCTCAATTTTGCCCTTAGAGTGATACCGATGGCTCGCCCCTTTTCCCGCTCTATCTCACAGGCCATGGTTGGCCTAAAGGAAGGGCACCACCGCACAAGACTGTCAGCAGAGGTTCGCCGGGACATGCGCATATGGTTGGCATTTCTGGCGGATTTCAACGGTCGCGTCGTGTGGAACAAGCCACCAGCTTCTTCCGAGGAGCTGGGGTTGTGGACCGACTCGGCGGGGAGTGTGGGTTTTGGCGCCATCTTTGGTAATCACTGGTCGGCACAAACATGGCCGGCGTGGTGGCACGATAGTGGGCTCACAGGTAACATTGGGTTTCTTGAGCTGTTCCCCATTCTAGTGGCCTTGAACACATGGCCAGAGGGGTTGCGTGATCGCACAGTGGTGTTCTGGTCTGATAATATGACCGTGGTTGAATGTATCAATAATCAGGCAGCGCGCTGCAAATGGATTTTGAGATTGCTGAAAGAAATTGTCCTGCTGTGTATGAGACTAAACGTCTACTTTAGGGCAAGACACGTGCCTGGGGTACTGAACCAGGCGGCTGATGCACTCTCTCGTTCCCACATGCAGGCCTTCCGGGGTTATCTGCCCTCAGCGGACGTGGTGGCGGCACCATTTCCCGAAGCTCTCTGGTCTCTCGGTGCCCCGGATTACAAAACCTCGTGGGAGAGAGTCTAGCACCCAGGACAAGGAAAGCATATGAAGGAGCGTTCCGTTCCTATTGGTCATTTTTGGGTTCAGCTAGGGGGGAGCAGTGGGGGCAGGAGGAGTATGTCCTGAAATTTCTAGTATCACTACATCAGGCAGGCCGATCAGTGGCAACAGCCAATAGGCACCGGGCCGCCATTTCCTTCATGGCACAGGCTCATGGCATCCAGGACCCCACATCGTCCTTTCTTGTAAAGAAGGCACTGCGTGGGTGGCAACGCATTGAGGGTCGTAGAGTGGACGAGAGGCGCCCGATAGGGCTAGCAAGGTTGTCCCTGTTAATGTCCGTACTCCCTGCGACATGTTCATCGCAGTCAGAGACAGTGCTGTTCCGGGCCGCTTTTGCATTAGCATTCCATGGGGCCATGCGGGTAAGCGAACTGGTAGCAAGGAACAAGCAGGATACGGGGGAGGTCTGTGTCGAGAACACATTCAGATCAAGGGTGATACGATGCTAGTCACAATAGTCAGGTCCAAAACCGATCAGGGAGCGATCGGGGACAGTGTGGTTGTGCAGCGCATTCTAGGGTCCCCCATGTGCCCGGTGAAATGCGTGGAGGAATATTTAGCGCAGAGGGCGGTATCATGGGGGGGATGCTTGCTGAGACACACCGACGCCACCCCACTGACGAGGTTTCAGTTTCAGCGGGTGTTAACGATGGCAATCGCGGCAGCGGGCTTGAACCCGAGCGATTTTGGGACCCATTCCTTCCGGATAGGGGCTGCTACTGAGGCTACAGCCAGGGGTCTGAGTATTGAAAAGGTGAAACAGTTGGGGCGTTGGTCCTCGAATTGTTATAAAAGGTATGTGCGGTTGCACATGTTGTGAAGCTAATGTCATGCACTCACGCTTCTTGTTTTCTGTTTGGTTTACAGTTTCGCGAGCAGGCTTTGCGGGCGGACTGTGCAGTTGACCCGACACCTGGGGACCAGCGTTCAAAGACCACCGGCTGAGGGAGGAGTGGTGTGGGTCGTTGGCCACTCATACGTGAGGCGCGCCGCGGACTTATTCAAAGCAGGTGACATGATTCACGTGGCTGGGGAATACGGGTACAGGGTGACCTTCCACGGAAGGGGCGGGCTCTGTATTGACCAGTTTCAAAGTTTTATGGAGGGACTATTAGGGCGGACAAGGTCACCGCCGTCTGTAATCATAGTGCATCTTGGGGGCAATGATTTGGTGACCATTGGTCGACGAGTACTTCTCGAGTTAATTTTATCCACAGTGAGTTGGCTGGCGAGAAGGGTTCCGGGGTGCACGATTGACATGATTCCTCGGAAGGTGTGGCGGGGGGCCCTCTCTGTGTCAGCTTTGAATCAGTCGGTAAAGAAAGTTAATAACAAACTGAGTAGGTTGTTTCGTTCAGGACAGTTGCATTGTATCCCGCATGGATGTATTCGGGGGGACCATATGTATCTGTGTAACTATCCGGCCTGTGGCGGTAAGGTCAAGATCGGTGAGCAGTAATTGGAAGATCCCTAGAGGTGGGGCGCCACCCATTATGGATGGAAGCGCCAGGGGGGAATCGGCCATTGGCCCCTCACACGGGGAGGCGGTACCCTCTAAGGATAGGGCCGCCGAAAGGGAAGGCGGTCAAGGCCCCTCCCTGGGGAGGAGGGGCTACGGGCCCCTCCTGGGAATTTCCCGGGGCCAGGACATCCGCGACGGCGGATGTGGTAAGCAGTGTGGGGTGGGAGGGGGGTCTACGCTACCTTCTAGACACCTCACACGAGTCCTCGGACGACCACTAAGATGGCGTCGAGTAAATTTGGGGCCCCCGCTAAGACAAGGGAAATTGGAAGTTGGCACAGAGGTACAGTCCTCTGTGCGCCCGCCCCTCACAAGTGAGGGGGGAGTTCTGGTATTAGGGATCTGACACCGGTTACGACCTTGCCGTTGGCCCGTAATGTTAGGATGTACAATTTGAATTTTGAGAATTTGCATTTACAGGATGTTTTAGAATCGGCTAGGAGAACCTTTGTATTAGAGATGTGTTAAGGTTAGCCAATAAACATCGTAATGTGTAAATGAAATTGTACATGATATGAAACTGTTATTTTTAATGTTTTAATTTTGTTTCATATTTTAATAAATACGGCCGGGAGGGTAACTCCCTCCCGCCTTCCAAAAGTTCAAGAACTGTTTCCGTCTTCCCATTCTTGGGGATTGTGTTGGGAGGGGGTGACGGGTATTATATTACTTCTATATTGTATGAGTGGAGCTGCGTGGCCCTCCGCCTGCTGCCCTAGACTCCACCACGCCCAGACCTGGTTCATAAGCATGCGTGATTGTCACCACAAAACCATTAGCACGCATATCGCTTTACCACACATGCTTTTACAACTAGTATGCATTTACCACGCATAATAAACGCATAATCTTAATAATATTTTTTTCTTGGCAAACACGCGTTCTAATGGCTGTGGCTTACGTCCTTCAAATTAGTTTCTAGGTATACGGGTGACGAAGTCGGATAAGATCGGAGGCCAAGGACAAACACTGTGGTGTCTGTGGCAGGAAATCTCTTCGATCACAGAGAACATCTGCGCAGGGTAAAATGAAAGTAGCAGGTATAATATAAATATTGGAGGAAAACTACTAAAATGGCGGTTGAACGGAGTATGTAATCAACGTTTGGCGCCTCAACACTACATTTCAAATAAATATACATCCAATATGTTTATTAATATTTTACAATAGTATAGCACCGGATGACACACACGACCCGGAAAAAGAAAGCGGTAAATTTAATACCTAAAATCAGGAGAGGTTTGTTTGGAAAACTTGAAGAAAAATAAAAAAAAAGTGCACTTGCAAACAAGGCTGCCCATGCACAGTGTATTATTGTCCATCTTAACGTGTTTATTGTACTACATGCTCCTTTAGAAGATGTTACTTAACATAGCCCGGATATGCCGCCAAACCCCTTCTTTATTCATCCGACACTCTCTTTATTTGCTACACATAGAATAACATTTCCTCTCATCCCGCTCACTTCCGGGTCACGAGAGAACTTTCCTATAACGCGCTCCCTGCGCATGCGCGAGTACACACTAACCCGACACCGGACCAGCTACGCGTCCCACCCAACCGCCAGACCGGTGAGTGATATATGGCGCGTACCGACCCGCACTAAATGCGCACAGTTTTCCCACTTATTTTCACGAGTATTGAGCACCAACCTGCGCACAGTATTTTATACTTCATCTCCACGAGCGCCGAGTTACACGCCACAGCGGCGCCTACCTTCACAGAACTGCTAATGATTTAAATGCCACCAGGTTAACAGCATGTTAGCAGCACGTAACACTGGGTCTATTGACATTCAGGACAAGCGCCCTTATACTGTCGGATTAACTTTAGAAACTTTTTCTTTTTAAACAACACTTGGGTTGTGCACTTTTTTCCCACAAACTCTCATAACTTCACCTACGTTACAGCATGTTTTTAGACAAATTTCAGTCATCCCTTGATTATGTAGCCTTAACATTCTGAACAGACTATGACCTGCATCCTCTTCATTGATTATACTCTATTTTGATTTTACCCTATAGAAATGTATTTCCCCTGATGAAGTGCAGACAGCACGAAATGCATTGGGCACTTGGTTGAATTTGTGGACAACAAATTGTTTATTGGAATGACGATGAACCTTTGCACAGCTGTGATGTAACAGCCCAATTTTGAGAAAAAGATTGAACTATTGAACTAGAAGAATAAACTTGTGCAACTAACAGTTTCCTTTGGTACACGTTCATGAATACCTTTATGTTTGAACTGTATTGAAATAGAAGGGATTGATTTCCCCAGAAGAGTGCGGCTGGTTAATCTGTCAAATCTGACAGCATCTAATCGACACAGGGATGTGTGCCAGGTCGAGTCTTCACTTTGTGAGAGTGAGAGAGAGATAGCGCCAGGTGTGTCATGGGTTGATTGTTTATTTTTTTTGATAATCAATTTCATTGAAATTTTCCTTACAACATATACATTCATTGGTTGCAGTTCAATAATCATCAGGATAAACATGACAGGACACACAGTTGACAAAGAAAAAGGTGATCCAGCAGGGCACATCCGACAGACCATACTGTAGATCCAGTTGTACATGAAATAAACTAAGGAAAAGGCAGATCATCAGGGTGGAAGCATATTGAACCATTTACCCCACACTTTACTGAATAAGTCCTGGCACCCCCGGGCCTCGAATAGGGCCTCCTCCTGGATCCCACACCAGTCCACTCCTCTCCTCCAATCTTTTACGGAAGGCGCCTTAGCCTGGGACCAGTGCGCCGCTATATTTCTCTTGGCCACCACCACTGCTGTCGCCAAAAGGCGCTTGTCCGCCTTAGAGCCACCCAAGACATCAAACACCCCCAACAACATACGCAGCGGATCATGGGTGACCTCCCTTCCCAAGGCCTGCGTGAGCTCATGCTCCCCCCTCCCCTACCACCAATCCTCCCCCCCACCCAAAAACGGCACCAGCGCTGGACAGCGCCATACCATGTGGTAAA
Organism: Lissotriton vulgaris; assembly: GCF_964263255.1. Lineage (NCBI taxonomy): Eukaryota > Metazoa > Chordata > Amphibia > Caudata > Salamandridae > Lissotriton > Lissotriton vulgaris. The sequence goes on along the minus strand of NC_141687.1, from coordinate 748,423,450 downwards.
AATCGGCTGGGGCGGAGGCACAACGTGTACATGCTGGGGAGGATTTCAACCAGGCCTGAAATAGACGGGTTGGGGTAAGATATGCTGCGTGGAGGTAATAAAGTTGGACCAGGCGCAACTTGGAGGATGTGGTCAGGGTTTTGGCGCAATAAGGGCATCCCTCCAATCCGCATCTTCTAGGGGGCCCAGCCAGCCCTCTTATCGAGCCCTGAGCCTATCCAGGGAAGCGGGACCATTGTTGACCAGGCACCGATAAATACTAGAGGTGGGCGGAATTTGGGTAATTGTGTTATGCAAATCTCTGCGAAACGGTAAAAAATCTCTGCGAATACGCAGAAATTCTGCAAACACGCGGAATTTCTTGTTCGCTATGCTTTTTTCCTGTTCGCAATCACTGTTTGCGTGCTCTGGGAGAAATATCTCGCGAACGCGCATTTTGAGAACGCGAACAAGCAAAGAATTTTGCGATGTTGCGGAATGCAGACTTTTGGGCAATTTTGCGTTCTCCGCGGAACGCGAAATTACCCAAATTCCGTAAAATTCCGCGAGCAGAATGGAATTTACCACCCAGGCCTAATCAATACGGGACACTCGCTCCCTCCCCAAATTTCCCATCACCTGGGCTCCAGCGGGCTGAACTCTGGGACGGAGATAGGTGGCAAGACATGTGTAAGAAGGGCTTGTCTAAGTTGTAGGTATTTATAGTGTTGGGAGTGTGAAAGAGCATGGCGCTGCTGCAGGTCCGCAAAGGAGCGAATGTGGTCCCCCACCCAGACATCTCTGAGCACTGAAACTCTAATGAGGTCCCTTCTTCGGAACCCCTGCAGAGACAAGACCTCTTGCAGCAAGGACCCGTGCCAAAGGGGCATCTGCCGAGTGAGTTTCCGGTCCCACCACACGTGGCGAAGAGCCGTACGCCAGGCCAGAAACCCCGTCCTGGTGACCGAGGGCAGGGCCTGTGGCACTGGGCTACCATACAGAAACGCCTGGATCTGCGGGAAGTCCGACGTGCTGAGTTCCACGCAGTATGCCGGATCGGACTAGCCGCCCGCATACCAGTCATGGATGACAATGAGTTTCGTGGCCAGGTTATAGGGGTGGAGATTGGTGACCCCTATACCGCCATCAAAGGGGGTAATACGACAGTGCGCCAAGGATAGACGTGGTCTCGCCCTCCCCCAGAGAAACCGGTTGAGGACAACGTCCAGCTCGCGGAACCATCTGCCAGGGAGGTAGATAGTAGTGTTTTGCAGTATGTAAAACGGGGGAGGATCATCATTTTGAAGAGGTCTCTCCTGCCCAGGGGGTTAAGGGGAAGGTTCTGCCACCTCTTTAGATCCGCCTTCATCTGGACGACCAAAGGCGTGACTATTAAAGCCCATTAAAGTTCTGGTAGGAGAGCTATCCAGATGCCAAGGTATTTGACAGAGTGTCTTCTAAAGGGGATGTCCGACTGCCAGTCATAGCAGTCTCTGGAGGGATGTAGGGGGACCAAAGTTGACTTCACTGGATTAAGGCTGATTCCAGAGACCCGCTCAAAAGCGACCAGCGCCGCCATGCATCTGGGGCCAGAGCTATCCGGGTCTGCCAAGTAAAGCAGAACGTTGTCTGCATATAAGGCTTTCTTATCTACTTGGCTCTAGTCCCAGGTCCAGCCTCGAATAAGTGGGTCTTGTCGGATAAGGGCCGCCAGGGGTTCCATCGCCAGCACAAATAAGAGTGGCGAGAGCGGACACCCCTGACGCGTACCTTGTCGGATCGGGAATGCTTCAGAGAGTTCCCCATTAATGAGTACTCGGCTTCTGGGGTTAGTGTATAAAACTCTGATCAGATGACGGAACGAGGGACCGACACCCATCCTGTCCAGCACATCTTGCAGATACTCCCAATTCACCGTATCAAAGGCCTTCTCAAAGTCTAAGAAGAGCAATGGCAAGTACAGGGTTAGGCGCTCCCGGTGGGCCAGCGCCAAGTGGAGACGACAAATACAGTGGCGAGTGCCCCTGGCAGGCATGAACCCGCATTGGTCGGGGTGGACAAAGTCCTGCAGGAGGGGCCGAAGTCCCTGAGCCAAGACCGTGGCGAAGATCTTGATCTCCATGTTGATCAGCGAGATTGGGCAGTAATCCCCACAATTCAGGGAGGGCGGCTGCGTCTTCGGAATAACCACGATCGTGGCGACATCCGACTCGGGCGGGAATGATCCTGTCTCTGCCACATGGTGGTAAAGATCCACCAAATGGGGGGCTAAGATATCCCGAAAAGCTGCATAGTGCTCCTGGGGGTACGGGACCTGGCGTTTTACTGGGGTGTAAGAGCGAGATGGCGTTTGGACCTCCAGAGTGAAGGGGAAGTCCAAGGCTTCCGCAGTCTCAGGAGAGATGTGTGTAGAGTATTTATATAGCGCACTTCTACCCGGAGGCCTCGTAGCGCTGTATTCATACCGCTGTGGAACCCATCCTGGCTTTCCTGTGAAATGTCCACTCCTGGGCACCACCAAAGTGAATCCAGGCATCCACAGTGCTGCCGTTGTGAAGATTAAGCAAGCTATTGCCCAGAGTCACAGAGTGGGACCCATGATTAGACTAGGCACCGAGGCGAGAATTATCAGGTCCGGGGAAATTGAGTTCAAGAGCCGCCGAGGCGGGAATTGAACCCTTGTCCCGGGCCAGACCTCTGCATCAGGGTCTGCCGCTCTAACCATTGAGCCACGCTTCTCCACGCTTCTCCACGAGAGACACGGCAGTCGGGTACCAGTCCCTTCCATCCAGTCAGCCAGCGAAGCTCCCGGGGAACGAGCGGTGTAGAGGGTCGCGTAGTAAGCAGCAAAGGTTTGTGCGATGACTGAGGACGTCACTTGGAAGGTCCCGGTGTTCGAGCGGACCTCCCGAATAATACGGTTGACTTTGGGGTAAGACACATGGTTGTGGAGGAGCTTGCCATTTTTGTCACCCCACCCATAAATACGGGCAACCGAGGAACGCCAAAGCATCTTAGCAGATTCCAACGAGATCCGATGGATCTCCTCGCGTACCACCGCTAGTTGGCGGGAGGAATCCCTTGCGTTGCTAGTGAGTTGAGCTGCTTCAAGCTGTGCCGCCCGGGATTCCAGCAGAACAAGCTGGGCCGTCTGCTCCGACCGTTTGGCCTGGCCACCCCCCGGATGACGGCCTTGCTCGCCTCCCACAGCGTCCCCGGCGAGGGAACCGAGCCTGTATTGGGGGAGAAAAAGGAACGCAGTTCCTGACCAAGTGACTCCACCATCGCAGAATCCTGTAAGAACCAGGCATTCAGCTGCCAAATCGCTCGGGGGCCCGACGGAGGGAATCCAAGACGGAGGGAGAGGGGAGAGTGGTCCGAGATCCCCCTGGGTAGCATCACAGCCCAAGAAACTAGCTTTCAGTCGGTGGCCGGCATCAGGAGAAGGTCCATTCGGGAATGAGTATGATGGGCTGCCGACGTATGGGTGTATTGTTCCCCACGGGGGTTCCAAACCCGCCAGACGTCACAGAGACCAAGGGCCCAGGACCAGCAGGAAAGGAGCTTCAAGGAGGCAACACGGGCTCCGGACGGGGTCCCCGTCGTATCTTGCAAGAGTCGCAGGACAGCATTAAAGTCCCCCCCCCCCCCCCCCCCCCACCATAAAACCCTGCGGGAGGGAGGAAATCACTTATGTCAGGTGGCGAAGTGTGGGAGGCAGGAGGGGGAGGGGTGTAAAGACATAGGAGGCTCAAGGGGCGCCCTTCAATGGTTCCTGAGACGGCCACATAGCGGCACTGCGCATCAGTCTCTGCTTTAGCCAGGATAAAGGGAAGCCCTTTCCTAAGTAGAATAACCACCCCTCGGACCCCCGTGTAAAACCAGAGTGCCAGACCCTGTCAAAGTCATAGCGAGCTACAAAGTTGCATTGGGTACCCATGAGGTGCGTCTCTTAGAGAAAGAGAATGTATGGCGCGTGGCGGTGAGCAGCGCGGAGGACAGCTGTGCGCTTAATTTGGTCCCAAAGGCCATTAACGTTCCATGAAGGGGAGGTGGATAGGTCTAGCAAGGTTGTAAGTCATCTTAAGAAAAGGGGCCGGATAGCTACCTGGGACCCTACCCACCTGGAGGGGAGCGCCCACCCAAACCCGGGCTCAGAAGCGGGGCCGAGGAAGGTGATGATCTGCTCGTCAACTGTGGAAATCAAGGAAGGAGGGAGCTTAACTCCCGAAGGGAGCCCCCGATGACTGCCCATGGGCGGCCACAAATAACAAACTGACGGAAGATGTGGTCTGGGTGTCAGCGGTGGGTCAGTCCGAGAAACATGGATATCAAGAAGAACTGCAACCTTCGGCCCGTAGGCGGCTAAACAAAACAAACTGTCGAGGAACAACGATCCCCCGTCCCACCCAACCCCCCCCCCCCCAACTCCCCCAACCCTACACTTCTGAAGTGGAAGCATCTGTCGCTCAAAACCCCAACTACTAACTGCACCACAAAAGGTGATTCGCTACTCTAAAACGGTTAGCAACAACCAGTCAGGAGCATGGCTGAGTCAGACCCCCCTCCATATATGCGGATGCATGCCCACAATGAATAAGCATGGAGTGGATAACCAAATGTCACAAGACGGTTCAAAGTCAGGATGGCAGGAAGAAGGTAAACCTTGGCCGGATCTTCCAGCGGAGCCAAGGGAGAGCCCCCGTTGTGGGGCCAGAGATAGGTGCATCATTTCAGGTCCTGAAGAGTAGAGTGCAGGCACACAACTAGTAACCCAGATCACACCCCTCTCCCCCCGCCAGAGTAACGTATCACGGGACTGCCCAACAGGTCTGAGTGCGACATAGCCCTCTGACCGAGGGATGCTATCCATGTCGATGAGGGAGGACACCAGAGTGGGGGAGGAGGCCCTCTGGCTTAAGGCCTGAACCGGGGAGCGCCGGGACCGTGCCCTCGGCGACCGCGAGCCCCCTCCCCGGCGGTTGCCCCGCCGTCTGGACCCAGTTTGTCGCCGCTGTGCCCTGGGCACCCCTGGGTCGGGTCGGTCGTAGCTTTCGCGGCGGGGGGGGGGGCAGGTAAAAGGGGCCGCTCCTCCATAAGCCAGGTCCATGCTGCCTGTGGAGTGTCGAAGAAAAAGGTTTTGTCTTGAAAAAACACCTTAAAGCGGGTCGGGAAGAGAAGCCCGTATCGGAGGTTCAAAGCCCTACGTTTCTGCTTGACCTTATCGTAAGACCGTTGTGTCTGCACCTCCCTAGAGTTGTCCGGGAAGATCATGATCTTGGAATTTTGGAAGTGCACTGGACCCTGCACCCTAGCGGCCTCCAGGATTGCGTCCCGGTCCCTAAGTCTCTATTGGTAAAATCTGCATCTCGTTTGGCGCTCCCCTTATGAGAAGTTGTTCTTGTTCCTCCCATTTTTCTGGGGTCAAACCAGTTCCGATTCACTTTTCTGCCCTTTGGCCTATCCTTGACTCCCTGGATGTTTACAAAGATGACAGCAGTGATTGTGGCTCATCTTCACAGGTGAGGAGCTGGTGTATTTCTTTACCTTAACAACTGGTTTTGTAGGTGGGCTCATTCCAGTCAGTTGTCAACCAGCTGAAGACGACAATGTCAGTTTTGTTTTACCAGAATTTCTCCATCAACGAGCTGAAATCCCGCCTTGCGCCAGTGCTGAATATTTCCTTTATGGGTGCTATTCAGCTCAGGATGGCGTTCAAAGCTCTTTTGTCATTGCAGTATCACTGATACACTCATGGTATTATGCCGATGTATCTGCTAGGGAATTCTACCTGCAGATTTCTTGCCTTAGAATATTCTCCAAGTGTCAGACTGGATCCAGAAACATTTCAAGCAGTACGTCAGCAATACAGCATCATTAGACTATATTGATGCAGGTGGTCTTTAAGCCTTGTGGTTCCTGTCACAGACGTATGTCTGTCACAGGACCCTACTGGTTTGTCTTTGGTGTTAGGAGCTGGACCATGACTCCAAGACTTGGAATGCTTGAATGAATCTTAGCCACTGGTAATTTCTCAGGGCAGCATCCCATGCCATCGTTATTTTCCACACCATGCCTCCTTTTTGGGGAATATCCAGGCATCCCTCTTGGACATGCCTTTTAACAGCAACCATCTCTTCAGAGACAAAGCAGACCCAGCGCTGTAGCGCGTTAAGGACAGCCTAGCCTCTGCCAGGTCCTTGAGCCTCTCCGTGGCCCATTGCAACCCCATTCTTCCATTCGTCCATTCCATTACAGTAGGGGCTTACCAACTGCATCCATTCCTGCCCAGCCACCAAGGCCAACAGACTTTCCAGGCCTTTCATGACCACAGACGTAGGTTCCTCAAGCTTCGTGAGACACATAGGCAGAAGACCACTCCTTTCACCATTCCCTGGTGGCCTCTGCCTCAAAACCACTACAGTTTGCCCTCATAGGCACCTTGTGCTTGTGGTGGCAGGATCCATCATCACCTGACCCGCTGGTTGTCCTTAGCATCTGTTAAGTGGGTGATACAAATTGTTTTTCTGGGTTACTCCATCCCTTTGCTCAAGACTCCACCACCCATGCCATCTTCCCCAGACCAGCTGATGGAGGACCACCTCATCTTATGGCCAAGAAGAATGGAGGTCTCTTCCCTATTTTAGACCTGTGCCCTCTCAATTTCAAAATTCAAGATGCTCAGGTCCTGTCTGCCCTAGGCCCTAGAGACTTAATGGTAGCGTTAAACATCCCTTTGAACATTTTTGAGGCAAGAAACATGTTGACCCCTACACAACTCACTAGGACGACATAAGTTTAATCTTCCCTTCCCAGTCTGTGACTCTTCAGTCTGTTTTTAGCCATGGCCCAGATACTCCGTGAATAAAAGGTTTGGAGAATCCAGGAGCTATTTTACTGCACACTCACTATCCCACGTCTACTCACTACACAAAGGCGCTCTCACACAGATACCATCTAGCTTTATATTCACCATCTAGCTTCACGACGGCAAACCGAGAATACCTCCGGCAAAGAACCCCCCCCTGCGGGGCCCGTTGTACATTGCAGCGCTGGCCCAACGAGGAGATGTCCTATGATGAAGCATGACACCCCTTAGGGTGTGTGAGGGCCCTTGCTCCCTATATGAGCTATCCCTGGATGAGTAACCTTATGCTCGGCCTGGCACCACACGGAAACCAGCCATCACTGACGCGGCCTACCCCCTTTTCTCCTTCCCTCTTCGCACTCCTAGGAACAGCATACCTTTCTCTGTATCATGATCAGTTGAACGTCAACGCTTTTGTTGGTCAATTCGGTGGAATCACTTCTCTTCTTTGAGAAGTGTGATGTGGAGCAAAGAAGTAGGCAAGGTGATAGTCTGGCCTACATTAAAAGGTGCCACCACTTTCGGAAGGAAAGATGCACAAGTTTCCAATAACAGTTTGTTTGGGAAGAATTTTGTGTAAGAAGGGTTCACAGAAAGTGCTTGCAGTTCTCTAACCCTCCTGGAAGATGTAATTACCACTGGAAAGACAGTCTTGATGGTTAACAAACTAAGAGGAAAATTGTGTAAATGCTCGAAAGGCAGACATATTAGGAACGTTAGAACTAGGTTCAAGTCTCATTGGGGCACAATGAAGGGTTTTAGAGAGAACAGATGTTATAGACCTTTAAGGAACCAAGTCACAACAGGTGACTTAAACAAAGAGGGCTCATCTGGCCACCACAAGAACACCGATTTGGCCAAAAGATACTCTAACTGTGCCCAAAGCACAGTCTTGCTGGGCTAATGTAAGAACAAATTTCAAGATCTGACCGAGATGCAGAAAGGGGATCAACATGTTTGGTGATGCAGCAAGCTACAAATGTGTCCCACAAGCAGGCATATATACTCTCTTGGTTGGGGATGCCTGGGAGCCAGAATGACAACACAGATTTCATCAGGTAGGTCTAAAACTGTCAATTGCTGCCTCTCTATCTACATGCATGAAGGCAGAGCGTGCACAGGTTAGGGTGCAGGACCCTGCCCCGTTGCTGTGACAGAAGATCCTCCACAGAGGGCTCCTTTAACAGAGCATGGATGCTCCTGCTCAGGAGTTTGGGATAGCATACTCTCAATGCCCAAACCGGAGCAATAAGAATGACTTGGGCCTGGTCGATCCTGATCTTCTTGATAACTCTAGGCAGGAGTGGTAGCGGCAGAAAAGCTTCCAAGAGGCTTGACTTCCACTAGAGACTAAACATATCTCTGAGGGGAAGTCATCATGGAAACTCCAGTGTACTGAACTGCTGACAGTGCACTTTCTTAGCAGTAGCAAATTGATCTAACCAATGTTGCGGAATGCAGACTTTTGGGCAATTTTGCGTTCTCCGCGGAACGCGAAATTACCCAAATTCCGTAAAATTCGGCGAGCAGAATGGAATTTACCACCCAGGCCTAATCAATACGGGACACTCGCCCCCTCCCCAAATTTCCCATCACCTGGGCCTCCAGTGGGCTGAACTCTGGGACGGAGATAGGTGGCAAGACATGTGTAAGAAGGGCTTGTCTAAGTTGTAGGTATTTATAGTGTTGGGAGTGTGAAAGAGCATGGCGCTGCTGCAGGTCCGCAAAGGAGCGAATGTGGTCCCCCACCCAGACATCTCCGAGCACTGAAACTCCAATGAGGTCCCTTCTTCGGAACCCCTGCAGAGACAAGACCTCTTGCAGCAAGGACCCGTGCCAAAGGGGCATCTGCCGAGTGAGTTTCCGGTCCCACCACACGTGGCGAAGAGCCGTACGCCAGGCCAGAAACACCGTCCTGGTGACCGAGGGCAGGGCCTGTGGCACTGGGCTACCATACAGAAACGCCTGGATCTGCGGGAAGTCCGACGTGCTGAGTTCCACGCAGTATGCTGGATCGGACTAGCCGCCCGCATACCAATCATGGATGACAATGAGTTTCGTGGCCAGGTTATAGGGGTGGAGATTGGTGACCCCTATACCGCCATCAAAGGGGGTAATACGACAGTGCGCCAAGGATAGACGTGGTCTCGCCCTCCCCCAGAGAAACCGGTTGAGGACAACGTCCAGCTCGCTGAACCATCTGCCAGGGAGGTAGATAGTAGTGTTTTGCAGTATGTAAAACGGGGGAGGATCATCATTTTGAAGAGGTCTCTCCTGCCCAGGGGGTTAAGGGGAAGGTTCTGCAACCTCTTTAGATCCGCCTTCATCTGGACGACCAAAGGCGTGACTATTAAAGCCCATTCAAGTTCTGGTAGGAGAGCTATCCAGATGCCAAGGTATTTGACAGAGTGCCTTCTAAAGGGGATGTCCGACTGCCAGTCATAGCAGTCTCTGGAGGGATGTAGGGGGACCAAAGTTGACTTCACCGCATTAAGGCTGATTCCAGAGACCCGCTCAAAAGCGACCAGCGCCGCCATGCATCTGGGGCCAGAGCTATCCGGGTCTGCCAAGTAAAGTAGAACGTTGTCTGCATATAAGGCTTTCTTATCTATTTTATTTTATTTATTTTATTTTTAGCATTTATTAAGCGCGAACAATTGCCCGCAGGCGTCTTGGCGCCGTACTGTATTACCCTCCTATGTGATCTTGGGAATTTTTTTCAGAGGTTAAATAGCCAAGTTTTCAGTTTCTTCCTAAAGGACATTAGATTAGGGCTTGATCTTATGGTTTGTGGAAGTGTATTCCATAGTCTTGGGGCGGCAACTAGGAAACGTCTGTCTCCCCAGTTGACCAGCCTAGTCCGTGGCACTACCAAGTCATTCTGTCCTGCTGATCGTAGCATTCGAGTGGGAATGTATGGGACAAGATGGTCGCACAGGAATTGAGGCGCTTGATGGTGTAGTGCCTTGTAGACGATACATAACGTCTTAAATTTAATTCGATTCCTAACAGGAAGCCAGTGGAGACTCCTCAAAGATTCAGCTATTGGCTTGAATTTGGGGATGTTAAGGAGAAGTCTGGCTGCTGCATTTTGGATTGTCTACAATTTCTTGATTATCCTGACTTGGGCATTTGCAAACAAGCCATTGCAGTAATCCAGTGCTGATAAAACCATAGCGCTAACCAGTGTCTTTCCCACATTAGTAGGAAGAAAAGGAAGAATCTTCCTAACCAGTCGTAACTTGTAGAAGGCAGTAGAGGCCGTCTGATTGGCGTGAGCCATGAAATTTAGATTGTCATCAAAGATGACACCCAAATTTCTCACTTTCGTGACTGGTTTGGGTGCAGCTCCAAAAGATGATGGCCACCAAATTGGGGACCAGCTAGGGTTGAGGTGGCCAAAAGTGACCACCTCGGTTTTATCTGAATTTAATTTCAGACAGTTTGCTGACATCCATTTTCCAATGGCCAGCATACCCGTCTTGAAATTTTCCGCCACTGTTTCCCCATCATTTCTGACAGCCAGTATCAGCTGTGTATCATCCGCATATGAGGTAAGGTTCATCCCGTGCGCTTTGATGGTTTTAGCGAGGTCCGACACGTATATATTAAATAGTGTCGGACTAAGGGATGAACCTTGAGGTACCCCACATGGCAGCGATAACTCAGCGGATTCAAACTGGCCCAATATAACTGCCTGGGATCTCTCTGCTAGAAAAGACGCTAGTAGATCTTTTGCTAGGCCTTGCACGCCCATCTTTTCGACACGGTTGACTAGGATCTTGTGGTCAACCGTGTCGAAGGCAGCCGATAAATCTAGGAGCACCAATAGTGCTGTGCCACCTTGGTCTCTGATTAATCGGATATCATCCGCTGCTTTGATGAGCGCTGTTTCCGTTCCATGAAACTTGCGGAATCCAAATTGTGTTTCGTCGAGCAGATGGTGTTGCTCGATGAATTCCGCAAGTTGAATATTCATGGCTTTTTCAACTATCTTAGCAAAGAAGGGTAAGTTCGCTATAGGCCTATAGTTTTTAAGTTCTGCTTTGTCCAAGCCGGGTTTTTTCAGGAGGGGTTTGAGTAAGGTTTTTTTTAACTGGTTAGGAAAGATACCTGTGCGGAACATGAGATTACTTATTTGGGTAATAACTGGAATAACAGTGTCCATTAATGAACGAAGAGTATTTAAAGGACAGGGATCCAGGGCTGATCCAGACTTAATTGTTTTAATAATGTCCTGAATTTGATCTTCTGTGACCTCTGCGAAGCAAGAAAAATGATTGCTTGGAGATGGTGTATTTATTTTTTCAAGGCATTGGTTATCACCTAGGTTAAATGCTGAAAATATGTTGTTCACTTTGGTGAAAAAGAAGGATGCCAATGAATCACAGAAATCTTGTGAGCAAGGGGGGTTAAGGTCTGGGACGCATCCCGCAAGATGTTTAGTTATTTCAAAGAGCTTTTTATTCGAATTTTTAGCGCTTTCGATTTGCTCAGTGTAAAACTTCTTTTTTGTCTCTGTGATCAGAAGTTTATATTGGGTTAACAATTCCTTGTACACTATCCTATCTTCATTATCATACTTTTTCCTCCAGATTCTCTCTTTGTTTCTGCATTGCTGTTTTAGTTTTTTAACCCCATGGCTGCTAGGCGTTTTCCCGTCCTGCGCTGGGTTTTATTATTATTCATTGTTTTATGACGAGCTGGCCTTGTCATCCGCGCACGGCAGGTAAGCGCCATGACGAGGCCAGCTCGTCATTAGCCTCGAAGGGGTTAAGCTCCTCGGTGTACCATGGTGCTGAAGGGGAGCTTCTATTCCTGGACATTCTTTTTTCTGGTACCAGTTTATTAGCCGCCTGGCCCACCCATGTGTGATATTGTTCAATAGCGGTTTCTGGATCAGTAGCCCACATGGGTGTAGAATTCTGTAACACCTCCTTGAAACAGGGGATATTGATGTCTTTCCAGACCTTGAACAATTCTCGTTTGGAGGGGGATATAGTGGTGGTAGATGTTTTATTAATTTGTATTGTAGCCAGTACCAGGTAATTGTCGGACCAAGTCATTGGCAAGACATCAGTCACTAGTATATTTTGTAAGTTAGTGAAAATACCATCTAGGGTATGGCCTGCAGTATGAGTAGGTCCTTTCACCAACTGAGATAGACCAAAAACCTCCATTTCGGATTGCAAAGATGTAGTGTCCTTGTCTTCACTACATTCCAAATGAAAATTGAAATCACCTAACAGAGTTACAGATTTATCAGTAGCTGAAGTTTCTAGGATAGTGAGCATTTCTGTGAGGAATTCCGACCGAGTTTCTGGTCTTCTGTATAGTAATACGCCTTTAAAGTTGTATGAGGGGGAAAGGTAGATGTCAAATTGAAGCGCCTCACATGTCGTTGAGGGAATGGCAGTGGTACGAATTTTAAAAGAATCACGGGTAATTATAGCAACCCCACCGCCTCTTTTACCAGTTCTGTCTAGTCTATAGCATTTGAATCCTTGTGGAACGGCTATCACAAGATCTGGGTCGGAGGCTTTATCCAGCCAAGTCTCCGTCAAGAACATTATATCTATGTTCCTGTCGATGAGTACATCGGCTACCTCTTGCCTATGTTTGGCTAATGAGCGCACATTAATGAGGGCTATCGTGTGCATTTGTTTAGTTAGGTTCAGATTTTCACTACCTGCTCTTTTATTTAATAGGGGAATGGACATTTGACAGTGTTTACAGTCCAGTACAGTTTTAGATGATATGGAGTCAGGGCTATACCTTATGCATTTTTCCATAGCTTGTGGGCGGAGGCCAATCAGCGCTGAGCGTGGATAAGATGTGAGGCTTGCGCGAGCATTCTAGCCAGGGGGGGTGGCCCTAGGCCTGTGTCCGGCGCGGACGGGTGCAGACAGGCTTGCCTTTGGCGCGCCTTCGGCGCGCCGCCGGTGCGCCCGCTACTTGGCTCGAGTCCCAGGTCCAGCCTCGAATAAGTGGGTCTTGTCGGAACAAGTGGGTCTTGTCGGATAAGGGCCGCCAGGGGTTCCATCGCCAGCACAAATAAGAGTGGCGAGAGCGGACACCCCTGACGCGTACCTTGTCGGATCGGGAATGCTTCAGAGAGTTCCCCATTAATGAGTACTCGGCTTCTGGGGTTAGTGTATAAAACTCTGATCAGATGACGGAACGAGGGACCGACACCCATCCTGTCCAGCACATCTTGCAGATACTCCCAATTCACCGTATCAAAGGCCTTCTCAAAGTCTAAGAAGAGCAATGGCAAGTACAGGGTTAGGCGCTCCCGGTGGGCCAGCGCCAAGTGGAGACGACAAATACAGTGGCGAGTGCCCCTGGCAGGCATGAACCCGCATTGGTCGGGGTGGACAAAGTCCTGCAGGAGGGGCCGAAGTCCCTGAGCCAAGACCGTGGCGAAGATCTTGATCTCCATGTTGATCAGCGAGATCGGGCAGTAATCCCCACAATTCAGGGAGGGCGGCTGCGTCTTCGGAATAACCACGATCGTGGCAACATCCGACTCGGGCGGGAATGATCCTGTCTCTGCCACATGGTGGTAAAGATCCACCAAATGGGGGGCTAAGATATCCCGAAAAGCTGCATAGTGCTCCTGGGGGTACGGGACCTGGCGTTTTACTGGGGTGTAAGAGCGAGATGGCGTCTGGACCTCCAGAGTGAAGGGGAAGTCCAAGGCTTCCGCAGTCTCAGGAGAGATGTGTGTAGAGTATTTATATAGCGCACTTCTACCCGGCCTCGTAGCGCTGTATTCATACCGCTGTGGAACCCATCCTGGCTTTCCTGTGAAATGTCCACTCCTGGGCACCACCAAAGTGAATCCAGGCATCCACAGTGCTGCCGTTGTGGAGATTAAGCAAGCTATTGCCCAGAGTCACAGAGTGGGACCCATGATTAGACTAGGCACCGAGGCGAGAATTATCAGGTCCGGGGAAATTGAGTCCAAGAGCCGCCCAGGCGGGAATTGAACCCTTGTCCCGGGCCAGACCTCTGCATCAGGGTCTGCCGCTCTAACCATTGAGCCACGCTTCTCCACGCTTCTCCACGAGAGACACGGCAGTCGGGTACCAGTCCCTTCCATCCAGTCAGCCAGCGAAGCTCCCGGGGAACGAGCGGTGTAGAGGGTCGCGTAGTAAGCAGCAAAGGTTTGTGCGATGGCTGAGGACGTCACTTGGAAGGTCCCGGTGTTCGAGCGGACCTCCCGAATAATACGGTTGACTTTGGGGTAAGACACATGGTTGTGGAGGAGCTTGCCATTTTTGTCACCCCACCCATAAATACGGGCAACCGAGGAACGCCAAAGCATCCTAGCAGATTCCAACGAGATCCGATGGATCTCCTCGCGTACCACCGCTAGTTGGCGGGAGGAATCCCTTGCGTTGCTAGTGAGTTGAGCTGCTTCAAGCTGTGCCGCCCGGGATTCGAGCAGAACAAGCTGGGCCGTCTGCTCCGACCGTTTCGCCTGGCCACCCCCCGGATGACGGCCTTGCTCGCCTCCCACAGCGTCCCCGGCGAGGGAACCGAGCCTGTATTGGGGAGAAAAAGGAACGCAGTTCCTGACCAAGTGACTCCACCATCGCAGAATCCTGTAAGAACCAGGCATTCAGCTGCCAAATCGCTCGGGGGCCCGACGGAGGGAATCCAAGACGGAGGGAGAGGGGAGAGTGGTCCGAGATCCCCCTGGGTAGCATCACAGCCCAAGAAACTAGCTTTCAGTCGGTGGCCGGCATCAGGAGAAGGTCCATTCGGGAGTGAGTATGATGGGCTGCCGACGTATGGGTGTATTGTTCCCCACGGGGGTTCCAAACCCGCCAGACGTCACAGAGACCAAGGGCCCAGGACCAGCAGGAAAGGAGCTTCAAGGAGGCAACACGGGCTCCGGACGGGGTCCCCGTCGTATCTTGCAAGAGTCGCAGGACAGCATTAAAGTCCCCCCCCCCCCCACCACCATAAAACCCTGCGGGAGGAAGGAAATCACTTATGTCAGGTGGCGAAGTGTGGGAGGCAGGAGGGGGGGGTGTAAAGACATAGGAGGCTCAAGGGGCGCCCTTGGATGGTTCCTGAGACGGCCACATAGCGGCCCTGCGCATCAGTCTCGGCTTTAGCCAGGGTAAAGGGAAGCCCTTTCCTAAGTAGAATAACCACCCCTCGGACCCCCGTGTAAAACCAGAGTGCCAGACCCTGTCAAAGTCATAGCGAGCTACAAAGTTGCATTGGGTACCCATGAGGTGCGTCTCTTAGAGAAAGAGAATGTATGGCGCGGGGCGGTGAGCAGCGCGGAGGACAGCTGTGCGCTTAATTCGGTCCCAAAGGCCATTAACGTTCCATGAAGGGGAGGTGGATAGGTCTAGCGAGGTTGTAAGTCATCTTAAGAAAAGGGGCCGGATAGCTACCTGGGACCCTACCCACCTGGAGGGGAGCGCTAACCCAAACCCGGGCTCAGAAGCGGGGCCGAGGAAGGTGATGATCTGCTCGTCAACTGTGGAAATCAAGGAAGGAGGGAGCTTAACTCCCGAAGGGAGCCCCCTATGACTGCCCATGGGCGGTCACAAATAACAAACTGACGGAAGATGTGGTCTGGGTGTCAGCGGTGGGTCAGTCCGAGAAACATGGATATCAAGAAGAACTGCAACCTTCGGCCCGTAGGCGGCTAAACAAAACAAACTGTCGAGGAACAACGATCCCCCGTCCCACTCAACCCCCCCCCCCCCCCCAACTCCCCCAACCCTACACTTCTGAAGTGGAAGCATCTGTCGCCCAAAACCCCAACTACTAACTGCACCACAAAAGGTGATTCGCTACTCTAAAACGGTTAGCAACAACCAGTCAGGAGCATGGCTGAGTCAGACCCCCCCACCATATATGCGGATGCATGCCCACAATGAATAAGCATGGAGTGGATAACCAAATGTCACAAGACGGTTCAAAGTCAGGATGGCAGGAAGAAGGTAAACCTTGGCCGGATCTTCCAGCGGAGCCAAGGGAGAGCCCCCGTTGTGGGGCCAGAGATAGGTGCATCATTTCAGGTCCTGAAGAGTAGAGTGCAGGCACACAACTTGTAACCGAGATCACACCCCTCTCCCCCCCGCCAGAGTAACGTATCACGGGACTGCCCAACAGGTCTGAGTGCGACATAGCCCTCTGACCGAGGGATGCTATCCATGTCGATGAGGGAGTACACCAGGGTGGGGGAGGAGGCCCTCTGGCCTAAGGCCTGAACCGGGGAGCGCCGGGACCGTGCCCTCGGCGACCGCGAGCCCCCTCCCCGGCGGTTGCCCCGCCGTCTGGACCCAGTTTGGCGCTGCTGTGCCCTGGGCACCCCTGGGTCGGGTCGGTCGTCGCTTTCGCGGCGGGGGGGGTGGGGGGGTGGGAGGGGGCAGGTAAAAGGGGCCGCTCCTCCATAAGCCAGGTCCATGCTGCCTGTGGAGTGTTGAAGAAAAAGGTTTTGTCTTGAAAAAACACCTTAAGGCGGGTCGGGAAGAGAAGCCCGTATCGGAGGTTCAAAGCCCTACGTTTCTGCTTGACCTTATCGTAAGACCGTTGTGTCTGCACCTCCCTAGAGTTGTCCGGGAAGATCATGATCTTGGAATTTTGGAAGTGCACTGGACCCTGCACCCTAGCGGCCTCCAGGATTGCGTCCCGGTCCCTAAGTCTCTATTGGTAAAACCTGCATCTCGTTTGGCGCTCCCCTTATGAGAAGTTGTTCTTGTTCCTCCCATTTTTCTGGGGTCAAACCAGTTCCGATTCACTTTTCTGCCCTTTGGCCTATCCTTGACTCCCAGGATGTTTACAAAGATGACAGCAGTGATTGTGGCTCATCTTCACAGGTGAGGAGCTGGTGTATTTCTTTACCTTAACAACTGGTTTTGTAGGTGGGCTCATTCCAGTCAGTTGTCAACCAGCTGAAGACGACAATGTCAGTTTTGTTTTACCAGAATTTCTCCATCAACGAGCTGAAATCCCGCCTTGCGCCAGTGCTGAATATTTCCTTTATGGGTGCTATTCAGCTCAGGATGGCGTTCAAAGCTCTTTTGTCATCGCAGTATCACTGATACACTCATGGTATTATGCCGATGTATCTGCTAGGGAATTCTACCTGCAGATTTCTTGCCTTAGAATATTCTCCAAGTGTCAGACTGGATCCAGAAACATTTCGAGCAGTACGTCAGCAATACAGCATCATTAGACTATATTGATGCAGGTGGTCTTTAAGCCTTGTGGTTCCTGTCACAGACGTATGTCTGTCACAGGACCCTACTGGTTTGTCTTTGGTGTTAGGAGCTGGACCATGACTCCAAGACTTGGAATACTTGAATGAATCTTAGCCACTGGTAATTTCTCAGGGCAGCATCCCATGCCATCGTTATTTTCCACACCATGCCTCCTTTTTGGGGAATATCCAGGCATCCCTCTTGGACATGCCTTTTAACAGCAACCATCTCTTCAGAGACAAAGCAGACCCAGCGCTGTAGCGCGTTAAGGACAGCCTAGCCTCTGCCAGGTTTTTGAGCCTCTCCGTGGCCCATTGCAACCCCATTCTTCCATTTGTCCATTCCATTACAGTAGGGGCTTACCAACTGCATCCATTCCTGCCCAGCCACCAAGGCCAACAGACTTTCCAGGCCTTTCATGACCACAGACGTAGGTTCCTCAAGCTTCGTGAGACATATAGGCAGAAGACCACTCCTTTCACCATTCCCTGGCGGCCTCTGCCTCAAAACCACTACAGTTTGCCCTCATAGGCACCTTGTGCTTGTGGTGGCAGGATCCATCATCACCTGACCCGCTGGTTGTCCTTAGCATCTGTTAAGTGGGTGATACAAATTGTTTTTCTGGGTTACTCCATCCCTTTGCTCAAGACTCCACCACCCATGCCATCTTCCCCAGACCAGCTGATGGAGGACCACCTCATCTTATGGCCAAGAAGAATGGAGGTCTCTTCCCTATTTTAGACCTGTGCCCTCTCAATTTCAAAATTCAAGATGCTCAGGTCCTGTCTGCCCTAGGCCCTAGAGACTTAATGGTAGCGTTAAACATCCCTTTGAACATTTTTGAGGCAAGAAACATGTTGACCCCTACACAACTCACTAGGACGACATAAGTTTAATCTTCCCTTCCCAGTCTGTGACTCTTCAGTCTGTTTTTAGCCATGGCCCAGATACTC
The DNA here is from genome assembly GCF_964263255.1 of Lissotriton vulgaris. Lineage (NCBI taxonomy): Eukaryota > Metazoa > Chordata > Amphibia > Caudata > Salamandridae > Lissotriton > Lissotriton vulgaris. The sequence goes on along the minus strand of NC_141687.1, from coordinate 748,405,415 downwards.
CGTGAATAAAAGGTTTGGAGAATCCAGGAGCTATTTTACTGCACACTCACTATCCCACGTCTACTCACTACACAAAGGCGCTCTCACACAGATACCATCTAGCTTTATATTCACCATCTAGCTTCACGACGGCAAACCGAGAATACCTCCGGCAAAGAACCCCCCCTGCGGGGCCCGTTGTACATTGCAGCGCTGGCCCAACGAGGAGCTGTCCTATGATGAAGCATGACACCTCTTAGGGTGTGTGAGGGCCCTTGCTCCCTATATGAGCTATCCCTGGATGAGTAACCTTATGCTCGGCCTGGCACCACACGGAAACCAGCCATCACTGACGCGGCCTACCCCCTTTTCTCCTTCCCTCTTCGCACTCCTAGGAACAGCATACCTTTCTCTGTATCATGATCAGTTGAACGTCAACGCTTTTGTTGGTCAATTCGGTGGAATCACTTCTCTTCTTTGAGAAGTGTGATGTGGAGCAAAGAAGTAGGCAAGGTGATAGTCTGGCCTACATTAAAAGGTGCCACCACTTTCGGAAGGAAAGATGCACACGTTTCCAATAACAGTTTGTTTGGGAAGAATTTTGTGTAAGAAGGGTTCACAGAAAGTGCTTGCAGTTCTCTAACCCTCCTGGAAGATGTAATTACCACTGGAAAGACAGTCTTGATGGTTAACAAACTAAGAGGAAAATTGTGTAAATGCTCGAAAGGCAGACATATTAGGAACGTTAGAACTAGGTTCAAGTCTCATTGGGGCACAATGAAGGGTTTTAGAGAGAACAGATGTTATAGACCTTTAAGGAACCAAGTCACAACAGGTGACTTAAACAAAGAGGGCTCATCTGGCCACCACAAGAACACTGATTTGGCCAAAAGATACTCTAACTGTGCCCAAAGCACAGTCTTGCTGGGCTAATGTAAGAACAAATTTCAAGATCTGACAGATGCAGAAAGGGGATCAACATGTTTGGTGATGCAGCAAGCTACAAATGTGTCCCACAAGCAGGCATATATACTCTCTTGGTTGGGGATGCCTGGGAGCCAGAATGACAACACAGATTTCATCAGGTAGGTCTAAAACTGTCAATTGCTGCCTCTCTATCTACATGCATGAAGGCAGAGCGTGCACAGGTTAGGGTGCTGGACCTTGCCCCGTTGCTGTGACAGAAGATCCTCCACAGAGGGCTCCTTTAACAGAGCATGGATGCTCCTGCTCAGGAGTTTGGGATAGCATACTCTCAATGCCCAAACCGGAGCAATAAGAATGACTTGGGCATGGTCGATCCTGATCTTCTTGATAACTCTAGGCAGGAGTGGTAGCGGCAGAAAAGCTTCCAAGAGGCTTGACTTCCACTAGAGACTAAACATATCTCTGAGGGGAAGTCATCATGGAAACTCCAGTGTACTGAACTGCTGACAGTGCACTTTCTTAGCAGTAGCAAATTGATCTAACCAAGGTTCCCCCCAATCTATGAAGAGACCTTGCACCACCTCCTGATGGATGACTACGACCGCTTTGGCATTCAGAGGGCCCACCAGATGCTGAACCACCAGTAAAATGCGCTGACATTTCAGCCATGTTCAGAGGCTCAGAGCCTCTTGATACGGGGTCCGCGACCCCACCCCATCCCATCCCACTTGCTGAATATCACATGGCAGAGGTTTTGTCCGTGAACCTTTCAGTGCCAGTCGGATCACTCTTAACTCCAACAGGTTTTTGTGGAGTTGGGACTCTGCCAGAGACCAGAGTCCTCTGATCTCCCAAGCATTTGTCACTGCAGTAAGCTCTTGGGGGAAGAGCGAGGGGTCTGCCACTGACCCAAATGCGGTTTGTCATCTACCACTGCCGGTCTTATGCAGTTACCTCCGATAGCTGGACTGGGTCAGAGAAATTCTCTATTTGCTACACACACTGGGACTTCAGGTCCCACTGCAGAGCCCACATATACCACTGAACATGAGTCACCAGCACAATGCAGGAGGCCCAGCAGCCTCAGGGTCAGTCTCACTGAAATCCAAGATAGAGGCTGAGATACCGGAATCTTAACCTGATTATCCTCAACTTGCTGTTCTGGAGGATAAGTCCAAATCTGAACAGTTCCGATGAAAGGGAGCGCTGAGAGGGAGTCATGTGTGACTTTACACGTTTAAAGTGAACCCCAGTGAATGCAGGAGGTCTGCCACAGTCTGGAGGTGGGAGACTACTCTCTGGGGCAAGCCCACCTTCAACAGCCAATCACAGGGTTAGCGGAAACTCTGGAACCCCTGACCTCTGCAAGTGTGCTGGGACCACCACCATCACCTTGGTGAACATCCAAGGGGTGCAGGTTAGACCAAAACTGATAATGCTCATGGCCCACCGTGAACTGCCGGTATAGACCAGATCTGTGAATGTTTGATATGTTTTGCATCCTGTACATTATCTGTTCTTTTTGCAGGTAGAGTCTGTGGGAAGGCAGGATGGGAATATGGAAATAGGTGTCCTGCAACTAGGCAATTCTTCAGGACCTTTTAAATCCTCGTCTACTCTAAGGGGGCGGTGAGGGGTGTTCCGCCAGTAGGAACTATGTGTCACGTCCCCTTAAGTATAAATTCTTAGTAATCCTGGAAGTGTAAAAAGGTGAAAAAAAGTGTTGCCGCAGGTATAAGTATACCGTCTGGAAAGTAATGCACCTAAGTGGGGGGGATAGTGAGGCCTCAGCAGGAACGGTACGGGATGCTCGTTAGAAGTTGCGAGAAGGACCCACTAGAGTCCCGGCGGTGCCGGAGTATGGACTTACCCATGGCCATCCGTCCCTGGGTTGACTGATCATGCCAGAGAGTTACTTCATTGGGTTCATTGGGGCGAAGAAAGCAAAGGCTGTGTAGAAATGGACCGTTTCACAATGGATTGTACTCTGCATTAAAATCTGCTATGCATTGGGTAAGAAACAACCCCCTTGCATGCACATTCCACCATTTGTTTTCACTATTTACATATATTTCATTGTCATCACATTACTTACACATGCTTTGCACTTCTTACTCACCTGCCTGTGAGGAAACAATCCAACAATGGTGCTGATGCCCATGTACATTACCACCGAGAGGAGTCACTCGACCTTGTGAGTCAAAAGATTTCTATGAAGAAAAACAACTTGCACAACTCCGGACCCACCATCATCTCTGTTCTGTAGCATGCTCTTCAGTCAGGTTGCATGGTCCCAGGTTAGATTTAACGTACTTCCCGACTACCAATTTGTCAGCCACGTCTGAGGGCTCAAAAGTTGCTATTATAATCAGACATTAGCCAAAGAGGTGGCGCCTCTGTGCAGCTTCATGTTACCTCTTCCAGAGATGGGATGTGGTGCCACCTTCTGTTGAGTGGAAGCTGTTGCATGGAAAGTTTCCAGATCCAGTTTAGCACCTGGGGAATTTTAAAAGGGTAAGAATTTGCGATTAGATAGAGTATACCCCAGATCGTTACGAACGGTAATTACCTTGTTTACCTGCGCAGTTCCTTATTTCAAATGGAAGAAGTGCAAGTAGACAGCTATATTTTTACTTCGTTTTAATACCAATAACACAGAATTAACCTGACATAAGAATTTACTTTCCCAAAGTTTTTGTAGCTCGATGAATGAGGTCTTGGGCTGTTATGCTATGAATGTCTGGGGTAGGGTAATTTGAAATGTTACAAGTAGCGCATTTATATGGGATCTTTGATTGTTGCCAGCTCTAGTGGAGGTTTTCGGTGTTTGTTTTTGGAAATAAATTATGTCCTAGATTTTAACAGTCTTGGCTCAGAATCAGACCTTGTGCAACACAAAGCATTTATTTGATGTTTTGCTCAGACGTTATTTACCCAGCATGCATTTCAGTGCAGATAGATAATAAGTCACTGTAGTGAAGACCATAGATTACCAGTAATTCCTATGTTATGCTTTTTTATTTCCCAGCCTACTGCTACGTTGAAGTTAACATGGACTTTTCTCCATCTGGAAAAAACTAAACTGATTGGGGCAATGAAGCAGATGAAAGATCTTGCAGTTTTTGGTTTAATTCTCCCATTCTGGCTGTCCCCTATTGACGTTACCGTGTATTTCTCCACTCTGCCCCTTAGAGTTCACTTGTAATGTTATTGTAAGTCCGCACTGCCAATTCTGAAGTGACTTGAATGGCCATCTCTCCCAGAGTCTACTTACTTGATTTCTTAAATAAATTCTTAGCGCATTGTTCTCATAACAAATGGTTGGTAAAGTCACATATTAATGGCACCGGCGAAACTTCTTTCTCTCTGACAGGGTAACCTTTTATATATATATCTATCTGTATGAGTGAGCGTCTTATGTGAAAATGAAGCTAACATAAATAGCGACAGTGTTGCTTATTTAAATAATTAGAGGCCCTTTTGTCCTGAATGTTTTCATGTCGTCTAACATTGCTTTGCTCTCCAGTTGTATGAGTAAGTGTGGGATTTCTTTGAATCTGGTAACGTGAACACAAACAATGATTCCAAACATCTACACCTAAAATGTGTACCGTACCTAAATAGCTCTACAAAAATGTCGACGTGCACCTAAGCAAGCCATCAAGCCCTTGCCCCTAGAACTGCATTTGGGATAGCGCATTAAGCTGGTTCTAGGATTTTTTTAAAGTTTGGATTTTTTTCGTCAAATATATTTCTGTATGGTGTTTATTTTCCCAGTTATTGTTTGTGAGTCTGCTTTTCTGTGTTACATGGAACCTTCATTTTTGCATACAAAGTCTAAGCAGCTCTTTACGAAATTATCAAGCTACGGAGACATTCAAACTGAGCAGGTATTTACTCGGGTAGCAACGGTAAGCCTTAGCTCCTTGACACATTGAATAGCAGAGGGTTTAGGCAAATATACAGCAGTGTGTTCCCATAGGCGATAGCAAATGGTTAACTGATATCAGTCCCAGCATTTTGTCAGTTAGCTCAGGCACAAACGAACTCGGTTCATTTTGAAAAAGAGGCTTTGAGTATAACTGGTTAGCTAGCCTGCTGTCCTTCTCCAGTGCTTATTTTCTCTAATATAATTTGTAAAGTTTCCATTTGCATCTCAATGGAGTTTGTGTAAAAAGTTGTAACCTATTCCCTCAGTTTGTTTTGTGTTAATTTTGCTTTTGTGCTTAGGTGGGGGAAGATCTGCGGCAGGATATGCTGGCTTTGCAGATTATCAAAATCATGGACAAGATCTGGCTTCAGGAAGGATTGGATCTTCGAATGGTCATTTTCAAGTGCCTTTCTACTGGCAAAGACAGAGGTGTGGTGGTCAGATTGTGCCTTTTACTAAAGCTTCACATACACACTTATAACCCTAACATACATGAAACAAGTGTTATTATATTTTACATGTGTGGAATTTTTTTTAATGTTAAACTCTTCTGTTCTTTTCTGGCTACATTGTTTTTATCATTAACCAGGTGCTATCTTTGTTGATCTTAAAATGTAATCTGCCCTTGGAAACAAAAGATTACAGCGTCATATGGCAAATACAAGAAAGTACAAGCCTATCCAGCTAATGTTAGGAAATAAAAACGAATGTTGCTGAATTTTTTAAGCTATTTCCAAAAACAATATAATTTTATCGTGTACTATCAATCTATCGTTCTGACCTGCCAGGATTGAAGATCAAAGCGCGTCAGACTTGTAGCCATAGAGCATATGGGAAGCATAAGTATTATGGCACACATAAAAATTACAATTTCTGGGGCATGTTGGCAAAAGTATGAGATACTTTTACAGTCTGATTCACACACAGTTTTTCTGGTTCCAACAAAGTACTTGTTCCATCTTGGGTTAGATGCTACTATGCCATGTGGCCTCTGATGAGGTGGGGTGTTAGCTGATAGAAAGCATTGACAGGCAGGAGTTACAAGAGGCTAGGGGATAATTACGGATAATGCGGCCTTACAATTGTTTGTCTTAAATTGTCAGTCTGGCGCCAATCTTAATTGCCGTTTTGCCAATCCACTAGGTTTCCACTCTTAAAAGCACTCTCTGGCATGTTTTGGCCCGTCGTTCTTGTTTCATTCCACTGATACAGATGCACATTTATAGCTGCCTGACTTGTAATACCCCCGTCTGTTGTCTTCTTCCATTATAGACCCACCTTGTTGCTGGTGAACTCATCCTTGTCTGTGTTACTGATCTCCCTGACTTCACAGTTCAGTCCAGTCCTCTGCATGTCATAAAATGATGCTCTACTTTACTCAAAGTATGGCAGTTTGCCAGTGATTCAAAACTTGTTTGTAATCTTTGCTAACTCATCAGTAGCCTCATCATTGTGCATCCTGTTTTCGTCTTCACAAAGTCCTTAAACCCATTAAGGTTCAGCTCCTAGTCCTTTAATCCACTTATGCAGATGTCCATTCGGACTTTACCATGGCTGTGCAAAACTTTCTGTACAATGATTGATGGATATCTGGTTCCCATGATGACGTCTGTCATCTCAGATAGTGCTCGTAATCGTAATTAAAGCTATGATTCATAGAAATCATTGCTCTCGTTACAATTCTGTGCACCATTATCCCCTTGTGCATCATGTGACCACCTTCCTCATTCTTGCACAGTTGTAGGCTGTAGAGGGTGGTAGGGGATGTGGCTGTCTGCTCTTGTGTTCAAGGTTCTGCATCTCAGATGTGCCCACTCTTGACAATTTATTTGTTGGTCATTTATGATGCTTTCTTGTCTGCTTATTTGATAAGACTAGAACCTTTGCAGCAGTTCTTTTTTTGGATTGGTGTGACTTATTTTCTCACCCATTTCTTTTTAATCAACACGTTTGTTTCTTGAATTTTGCCATAGGTTGCTGACTTAAAGAACTTAAATGCTCATTAGATTTAGATGTAGAACTTTCATGCTATCCACATATTGAGGGGGCATGTTGCCTGTCTGTGAGTTCTTCCTGCTGTTCCCTCTGATTTCAGTATCCTCCTAGACGACCTGATTCCTCTGTATGAATATCCTTTGAGGACAGTTCCACCAGGGTATTTTTTTTAATTTCATCTGAACACTGGAAATCTGATGTACATAAAGAGAACTCTGTAATGGGTACAGTTCCAAACCTGAAAACCATGGTTTCTCGAGTCCTGGAAAACTTCTCTTCCTAGGGCTGTGTACCATAAAGGGGTACACGCCTCACAACATCTGACTATTTGCCCTAGTGTTAATTTTTTAATCTTTCCCATAAAGAGGTTGCTTAAGCTTTGCCCTTTCCCCTTCTAAATGTTTTCCTTGAGACTCTAAGCAGAGGGAGATTGATAGAGTATTTCCATGTATTTCAGGTGTGGCTTAAATCCATAACACAACGTTCATAACTCAATCTGTTCCACTTACTTCCTCTGCGCAGTTAGTGCAGTTAGTGCTTGTAGTTACTGCTATGGCACAGGGGAAAGCATATTGTTCCATGTCTTCATTTAGAAAAGAAAGGAAGCTTCAATTATAAAACATTGGGTAAATGCAAGGTATTCTGCTAGTTAACACTCCTCCACATACTTTTTGTCCTCAAATATCTTGTAAGAGTGGGATAAACAATGCAACCATAACATATTCTGTCAATAGTGCCTGGGGTGCACTTTGTCTTCTTCCTTCTGCATGAGAAAGTGGTGGAAATTGAGAGGAAAACAGAGTTGTTTGAGCATAGTTTTGAAGTTTGCAAGACACTCTGGGTATAAGACACTGGGTATAAAAGTGCGGTGGCATCCCAAGTAATCAACACTGCATTGTATTCCCATGGATAACTAGTTTCAGAAATCACTATGTTTGATATAGATCTTTGTGTGAAGGCTGAGTCTGGCCGAGTGCCTCACCCACCCGTATACCAAAACATAATCTAATTCCAGAGATCTGTCATAGTGTTTCCACAGTTCCTTTTTTGAGTCTTCTCTTTTTCGGCCCACACAAATGGTTGTCAATTTCTTCAGTAGAGGTGTGGGACTTCTGCATTGCCCAGCAGATTCTAGAAGGAGGCGGTCGGGACCGCCAACTGGAGGACCGAGACTGTTGCGTCAGCCCAACATCATAATCAGGCCCTATATTTCTGATCCATTCTTCGTACTGCAGATTACAAGCGCCAGACTGCATCCAGAAAATTGTCCATGCAGTGCTTCTGCGTACCACTATATGATGCCATGTGGCCTCGCATTGGCTCTGTACTGCCCTGGAAGCTATGGAGCAGAGCTGCATAAAAGCAACACCTCTGCATAGTGACGTTGGTTCCTTTCTTTCTGTGCCATCTGATTAGGATCCAGAGTTCCCCTCCCAATTTTCTTGGCCTTCCAACGACTTTTAAAAATGAATTTTAATCTGCTCGGGAATGCTGAGATTGCACAAAAACAATGCCTGTCACGGACTTGCATGAGGTGTGTGTCTGCGCTTGTGCCACAACTTTAAGTAACCTGAATAACAAACAGGAGTTAACCCGTAAACCCACTCGAGATCTGGGTGCCAAGCATATGTAACAAACAACGTCTCAACAGGTAAGAATTAAAAGCAAGTATAAATATGCACACAATAATTGAAGAAAAACAAGTAGACCAGGAAGGAGGGAGACATCAATGGTTATGCAGAAAATGCTGGGAGCGGTTTTATGTTTAGAATTTCGCCACTGCGAGCTAGTGTACATAGGTCAAACTACACAATTGGTCAAGACGTGTATAATCCAACACAAGAGCCGTATCCGCTGCAGGATGGAAAACGCTCCTTTGATTCACACTTTCTTGAAAAGGGTCTCACTGAAACAGACTTCAGACGTCATTGACCAACCTACTCTACCCCCCAGAGGCGGCAATCTATAATCACTCGTGAATAAATGCAAGTGTAGATGGATCACTCGCTGTGACTCTGTTAACCATGGAATCAGCACCCTAGATGAATGGAACAATACCATCACCATGTAAATGCCTCCTGCGTCTTACATAGGTCCTTCCCTACTCCAGGGCACATTCATCCCAGGGTCCTTCTCTTCCCCCCCAGGCATGTTCATTAATGTAACTGTCATCACTTACTTGTGTTCATGTGTTATTCTCTGCAAAAACAGGTCCTCTATTTCCAGATTGATGTCCATATCTCAAAAATGTGATCCCTGTACGTCTACCTGTAATCCTCTGCAAAATGTGTTTCCACCTCTATGCAGGTTGCATATTTTTCTGTCTTCACAGGCTTATGTTATTATACTGCACTTTGACTTATGTTATCATAATTTCTGTACACCTACTATATTCATATCATACAAAACATTGTAATATTTCCCTCCCTGTGTACTAATATATAATGTGCATCAAGCTCGTATTGTTTACAAATATGTATATTGTCTTTTTTCCACCCTGTAACCTATTGCACACTCTAATTCTCTTCATTTTTTACGCCAGCTACAATTTGGGTGCTGTGCCCTTTAAGGCTTGCCTTGCCTTCGTAGCTCCTGCCCTCTTTTTCCACTTAACAGCTCTCTGCTGTCGATCTTTCACCCCCGTCGAGCATTTTCCGGGCAGCACTGAGCTGCACAGACACATGCCGTTACTGCTATTGATCCGTGTTCCAGCCGCTTAAGGCAGAAAATCCACCCGTCCTGACGCTGATATGTGTTAACATACACTGCCATAGGTCTACTAACGTGAACGCCTTGCACGCTCGCTTTATTCAACCCCTTGTATCACCCCGTCTACTAATGCAAACGCCTTGCTCGCTTTATTCAATCCCTTGAATCATCCCGCTGCCTTGTGTTAATGCACGCAAACGCCTCATGCGATCGCTTTATTCATTCCCTCCAGCGCTTAAAATTGTCGGCCAGGCCCCGCAGTTTATTGAGGTTGTTTAGTTTTGTAATAAGGGTGAATGCCTTAATTATTCGCCCTTTTGATGTTATTTTCTGTGCATACTTAATTGTCAGCCGGCCCCTGCAGTGCTGGCTTTATGCAAGCGAACATTTTCATTTAATTGAATTGTTTGGGCCTCTGTAATTGGCAGCTCGCCTTTGCGTATCTTCTCCTCACAACCCGAACGCTCCACGCGTTCACATTGCTCACTGGTTGTGTTTTTACTTCCTTAATTGTAGTTGCTGGACGCCCGTTATCCTGGACGCCGGCTTTGTTTTCCCAACCATTAACTCTGTGACCATTCGTTGGACTCACAATACTACACACCGTAAGTATCCCCCCTTTTTTGTGTCTTAAGTCCTTAAAAGGGCACTCCGGCCACAATTTTTCTTACACCTGCCCCCTTTCGCCTCTCTTCCAGGAGGGTGGTGGCTACAATTACAGCAATCCTGGGCGACGAAGTCCTAACTCGCTCACCCTGAGGCTCCAGCCATTCCTGGCGGTACCTCCATGAGGAATCCCTGTCCACCTCATTCGAATCCGGCTGTGACGTTGATCCAAGTGCCTTTCTTTTCATGGATTTATAGCCTTGTGCCCTTCTGGTGGGGCCCATGCAGGTATTTCCCGCTTACTTTCTACTACTGGCTCTTTGTGGCTACGTTAGCCCTTCCATCTATCCGTTATTACATCTTTTTCTTATATCTTCCCCCTTTCTGTGTAGCAATTCGAATAAGTGTAACCTGGTCCTGATGATGACCTGCATTGCTATGAGGTCACAAACTTGCACAAGTGGTACAGATTACATGTCATTAAATGTAACACAGTGCTTTATTTCCTTGTTCCTCCCAAATTCTTAACATAAAACTGCTCCCAGCATTTTTTGCATAACCATTGATGTCTCCCTCTTTCCTTGGCTACTTGTTTTTCTATAATTATTGTGTGCATATTTATATTTGCCTTTAGTTTATACCGGTTGAGACATTGTTGTTTGTTACATATACAACTTTAAGTAAAGCGCTAAATATGCTGTCATGCACTTCAGAGCAATCCGGGACTGGAAAGCAAAGGTGTACATTGCCATAAATAAGTTGTTGCGTCCTTCTCGTAAGTCCCACCCACGTCACATGCTTGTGCACTTTAAAGGCTATTCCTGCAAGCTGTCAGTGTTGCACTCTAAATCCTCCCGTAAGTCAAAGTCAAAGCGAAACATAAACAAAATAACTCCACTCTACAACAACCTGCCACTCTGTACCTAAAGACAAGGTGCAAAGGCTTCATTATGGAAGTAGTTTACCTTCGAGGTTTCCAGGCACAGTGCTGACTCCTCAACTGGTGCGTCTCTGAATTTCTGTGGCCTTCTGCGATGCCACAGAATATTAAAGCCTCCAAGGAGGCCATGGTGCAGAATTATGGTGAGCTTCTGATTCCCTCTGGTGAGACTTCAGGCCCGAAGGATCTTCAGGGACCACCAATTGATAGAACAGACGGATCTGTAGTGTGTGCCATCTAAATCATTTGGACCCGATTTGAGCCACATTCTGACACAGGCTTTCATTCTGACTCAAAGACCAGCGCTGGTCCCTTCCATGTTGACATCTGTACCTGTGACACAGGCGTGATAACTGGGTCTGGTGATGAGACTAGTGTCGGACTCCGAACAGACTTCTGCTCGATCTTGACTGATGTCATGCTGCGAGATTGTAAAAACGCAGCTGGTCGTCATGCACCCTGCCTTTGGCCAGATGTCTATACAAGATGTACATGCCGGCGGTTCACTGACAAAATGTCGACTACCAAAATATCTACATACAAAAATATTGACGTAAAAAATATTGACATCCTATACTTATAATTAAAAGTACTAATATATTGAGAAAAAAATATTGTTGTCACCAGTAAAGTTGTCTAAAATATCGATCTGATAGAGACTACTAGCCGCAGATCCGTTAACGTAGAATTATCCCCAGGCGTGAGACTGGATCCGGAAAACTTTTTTCCACAGCATCCATGCACGCCAGCAACATGTGACTCCCCCCCTGACAATGCCCACGTACGGGACATCAGCGAGGTCACATAAGTCCCACCCCGGCACGCTGACATCAGTTTCCTTCTTTTCCGTTTGCAACACGAATCCGGATTGTGTTCCCCTGACCTGTTTTCAGGCCTTCTTTTGACGCTTTGCGTTGAGGGACAGTGTGCGAATGACTTCGTGTTTCAAGACGTGTACTTCTTGTATGCGCCAGATGTCAGCGACGGACCCTCACCCTATTTGTATGTGGTGTTTGGGCAAGCACCATGACTCTACGGACTGCAACGCTTGTCAGCATCTCAAGCCGAAGTCACGGCAGGAGCGCCGGATGAAATTACTTTGGGCCCGCTTGTCCAGATCAGTGCTCGCCACAGCGTCCGTCCCCTACCTCGGAAGCCAGAAGCAGCTGATTCCGACTGCAGCATCGTTATTCACCGAGGCCCCACAGGCGTGGCTCGCCCGCTGGGCAGTCCTGCAGTTTGGCGCTGAGGCCTTGTCCTCGTATGCAGAGGGCGCAGGTTCGCCTCTGGATGTGCGCCCTCGCCCGTCACTATCCTATCGGCCATTTCCTGGTGTTAGGGCAACTAGGGCCCAGATGAAGGCCTACGCTACGGCTCTGCAGACTTCTTTGGGGCCCCTCCTATTCCTGAGACCCCAGCGCAGATGAGTTTGGCTTCAGGTTCTGGGGGTGTGGTGTCGTCGAAGTGCGGCCCTACGGGGTTTCCCTCTTCGGGCCACGGTGACCCTGCCTCTCTGCAAATCCCCTGGGGTTCCCTGTGGTGTCGCAGGAGGTCACCTGGACTCACCGTTCGTCCTGAGTCCCCCTCGGTCCTTTGGGCAGGCGGCTGCCTTACCGGAGGCCGAGCCGATGCCTTTCTGGCACCAACGGTTTTCCACCATGGCCCTGGCGGTGCCGCAGGTGGTGGCCGGGACCGGGCACCTCCCAGAGTCCCTCTCGATCCTCGACGCAGGCGGCTGCCTCGTAAGAGATCGAGCCGGTGCCTTTTCGGCGCTGTTCATTTGCCTCTCCGGCTCTGAACCCCGCCCGATTCTCCTTGACAGCACTTGGTGGTGGAGGTAGACTCGGCGCCCCTGATGGCCACTTCGGCTCCGATCGAAGGCACACCGGTGCCTATGATGGACTCTACGGTGCCCTCCCGGCATTGGGTCGTTGACTCTTCTCCGGAGGTCCCTTCCTCGCCGGAGGTTTGTCATCTCCTTGTCTCCTCTTCACCGGAGACTGGACGCCGCGTCATTGCTTTTTCCCTGGCGGTTTCTAGGGGGGGGGGGCTCTATGCCCCTGGACCCTCTGGTCCGCAACTCGCTGTTGGCTGCCCCGCAAGCTTGTCCGGAGATTCCTCGACCATGGATCTTCCATCCTACAGGGCTGGCAGTTTCTTTCTCCAGCTGGACTTGGGGATGGGCAGCTTAGCTTGCAGCCTACGCCCATGGAGGATTGCTCTGTCCCCGGCGATGCCCTACGGAGGCGAGTGTAGCCTTTGTCCGGGCCATTTCCATGGCAGCTGGCATTTTGCAGATGGGCAACCAGGTCACTCCATTTCCTACGGACCATTTGTTAGAGGCTCTCCACCAATGCCCTGGTGAAGAGGAGCTGCTTTTTCCATTTGAAGCCTCGCTCCACAACTCTTTTTTGGGAGCGTCCTTACACTGGAGATCTGGTGCCTCAGCCACTCCTCCACCGTCCTGCTCCGCACGATCCAGTCTGTCTTTCTTTCCACGCTTCTGCCCAGAGCCCTCTCCTGCAGATTGCTTTTCCTTCCTTGCCTTCAGTGTTGCTCCCTCCGTCAAAGGAGGCCCGGTGGTTGGACTCCTGGGGGCATAACATCTTCGCTTCAACTAGTGCTGCCTTGCGAGCACTCTACACACTTTGTCTTTTGGCCAGGGCTACCTCCAGCCTATAGGATTCCACCGAGTCCCCCCTGTCTCCCTCCTCGCATGACGGAGTCTGTGCTGATCTGCGGCACCATGTGCTGGATATCTGGGAGTTGGCTGCATTTATTCTCCGTTCAGCCTTGAATGTTTCTGATTCTCTCGGCCGCGTTATGGCAAGTTCTGTGGCTCTCCGCCACCAAGCTTGGTTGTGAGATAGCGTTTTTCGAGAGAATATTAGGGGGCATCTTGTTGACCTGCCTTTTGATGGGATTGTTTTATTTAACACCCGCGCGGAGTCCGCCATTCAGCAACTCCTTGCCGGTCTCCGTCCTCTTCCTTCTCCGTAAGCTTCGGCTTGTCGGTCCTCTGGTGCTTTATGGGAGGCATTTCTCCCACCTTTCTCTTTGGGCCTAGTGTTTCGGTTGGCCCGTCTGTGTGGCTTGGAATGCCTTCAGCGTCCTTGAGTTGGCCCCTCTGTACTGTTGGCTGCTGGTAGAGCCCTTTGGCTTTTGTGGTGTGTTTTCTGGCTGTTATTGAATTCGTATAGGTCCTAAGATTGGGCCATCTGTGTATTTTTGGGCTGCTTGATAAGCCGCCTGTGGTGCTACCCGCAGGTACTTTATGTTCTTGTCCTCTGCTGTGGGGTTTTTCCCCTAAGTGTTGTTCCCATATTTTGTTTTGGGACGTGTCATACCCTAGGTGGGGTACTTGTAGCTATTGTGTAGCTCTGTCTTAAGCTGGGTGGGTGTCGACACATTCTTGGGGTTTCTCGCCTTTCCTGGCGTCACTGTTTGCCGTGTGGTGCGGTCTTTTTTTTCTGTCTTAGCGCATCTTGCGCTGCTCCTGGGTCTGTCCTGCTCAATATTGGCTGTGTCGCCAGGCCGACTTTGGCATGCCATCTATGGCGTTGTTGTGGTGTTTCCACCTTGTTATCCGATGTTTCGGGCAGGTCCTCTGCCTGGTGTTCCAGGGGGGGCTAGGATACTCCTGGTATACTCCTGTGTTCTGGTTGATGGCTTTAGGTCTCAGCTACGCATTCCTCCTCTTTAACTTCTGGCTGGTCCCACTTCTTTTTGTGGGTCGGGTTGCGTCACTGGAATGGTCCTTCTCTGGGGTTTGTTCCGGGGTTCCTTTGCCTTTGCCTTAGTCTTATGCTTGGCTTGTTCTGGGCGCACTGCTTCCATTCCGTCCATCACCACCCCCTTTTGTACCGCTTTTGGCCGCCAACGATTCCTGGTCAACCAAGCAATCTCTTCCCCACGCCCTAACGCAATCGGGGTCACGCAAGGTTCAACGCTATCCCCAGATCTATTCAACTTGTATGTAGAACCTCTCACGGAGATTCTTCGAAAATCACAGCTATCCTATCACATGTATGCAGACGACACGCAAATATACATAAAGATCGCCTCCCTTGATGACATTGATCTAATGAACGAGACACTAAAGAGAGCTTTGCAATGGTTAACTACTAATCATCTGAAACTAAATGCCCATAAAACAGAATTCCTGCTAATTTCACCTCCAAGGAGCCACTCTGAAGTAAAGGAATGGACTAAATTGGTGACTGCGCTAAATTGCACCCCAACCCTAGTTAACTTTGCTAAATCACTAGGAATTACATTAGACGAGAACCTTGACATGAAAGCCCACATTAATTCAATGGCTAAGAGCGCCCGTTTCCACTTGAACTACTTAAGAAAACTGAAACCTTTCATCTCAGAGGCGGATCTAAAACTGGCTATCCAATCCCTAGTTATCTCGAGGATCGAATACGGTTGCACCACGTTAGCTGGCCTACCTAAAACATCCACAGCACCACTAAAAGCCTGTCTCAATGCAGCGGCAAGACTCATCACGGGATCGAAGAAATTTGATCACATATCTCCTCACCTGAAAGCACTAAACTGGCTACCTTACGAGGCCAGAATTCAAATGAAGATGGCATGTATTACTCACAAAGCGGTTCACTACAACACGCCTAGATACCTAGCCAAGAAAATTAAGCTATCGGGAGGTAACAGACCAACTAGGAGCGCTAAGGAGCTGCTATTGCGGCCAGCCTTCTTCCGTAGGAAAAAGACCTATGACCGAGCGTTCTCTGGAGCCTGGAACTCACTCCCTCCAAGCATCAGGAAGATTCAAAATACTGTAGCATTCAAACGGGAACTGAAGAGCCACATGATGAGTAAATACCGTGCATAGAGAAGCCTACGGATCGCTGGTATGAACATTTACGCCAGAAGAATGATGGTCCTCGTCATGAATATTCTGAAGATCAATTACTGACAAATGACTGATTCCACGTACAAGACTCAACTGTACACTTACTGCTACCTCATGTCTATGTGATCTTATCACTATCTCACAGCCAAAACTATATAACCTCTACCTCACCTTTGTTTGTCTATATGATACATGATACAAGCTAAGCCTTATTCACCTCTTAATGCTAATTGCACATGTAATTGCACTTGTAATGCTATATAACCCCTACCTCACCTAGTTTGTCTATATGCTCCATGACACAAGCTAAGCCTTATTCACCTCTTAATGCTAATTGCACAGGCGTTAGGAATATATATATCTAATCACCCCCTCATAGCCATATCGCCTTCTACCTCATATATGTTTGTTTTTATAATTGCTATTATAATGTCAATTTGTAATCTACCTTCTATGTTAAGCGCTCTGATACCCACGGGTCTTGTCCGCGCTATACAAAACACTATAAATAAATAAATAAATAAATAAGTGTGGTAGGGTATGCTCAGACGTGAGTCCCTTGCTCACTTTGCCACTGGATTCAAGCAAGCCGGGCTGAAAACGGCTGGAATGCCAGAAACCGGTCCTCGGAAGCTTGTTTCCGGTCCAGGGAAGACATGGCTTGGCAGTTCGGGCTGGACTGTTCCCATGAGGCACAGGGTCAGACTGATTTGCATATAGCCATGTCTGAACTGGGGTGGCAGAGTGGGCTAAAGAACGGTGATGGATTAAACCCAGATCTTTTGACTGAGTGTGAGTGTTTGATTAATTCAGATGCTCCGTCCATCACCACCCCCTTTTGTACCGCTCATGGTATTTACCAGCTGCTGACTGCGCACGCCTAGTCGTTCTGGTCCGCCTCCGTGGGCCTTGGCGTGTGCTCCTGTCTCTTGCTCTGCTGGAGCTTTGCGCTAATGTGTCTGTCTTTTCACACCTGCGCTTCTCGGCTGTGGGGCCGTTCTTACCTTGTACGCTGCCTCTGGGCTGATGGTAGTTCAGCTGTCCCCTTCGCTCTCTGTGTATTCTCCTGCAGCGGGCTCTGCCTCCGTTTCCTCCTCTTCTCCTTGGATTTGGGTCCTTCTTTTCTTCCTTTGGTACTCTTTTGGCACTGTCTGTCCCTGCGGGGTTTTTTGGCGGATACCCCAAGCCTCGGGTAGGCTTGGGGTGTCCTGGCCTTCCCTTCTCCTTTTTCTGTTTACTTCTGCATGGTGGGTACTGGGCCGTCCTTCCTGTCCCCATGACACATCCCCTGTTGGGGCCCTGTGTTTTTTCCAAGCTGGTGAGGTTCTCTCGTAGACCCTCCTCCCCTCTGGGTATTGCTCGGGTGTCTATTCTACTTTAAGGAATCTGCAGCTAGTAGTCTCTATCAGATGAACACGTTACACACCTTCTGTAACGATGTATCTGGTAGAGATGATTCTAGCCGCAGATTCCTTCAAGACCTGCCCTTCCTCCCCGTTCTGCGAAGACCTTCAGCTTGGTCTTCAGGACTCCCCTTTCTCTGGGTGGCTTTGTCTTCTGCGAGTGCCCTCTTTCACTCCCTTCCTGGCAGCATGCTTCGTTCTGCTTCTTTGTTCCACTCCTTACTTTCGGCTACTTGAATGGTAGGTTCATGTGCACTCCTGCATCCCTATACCCTAGTTATTCCAGTGTGGGGCCTACTCATACTCTTCTCCATTTTTCATTGCTTGGGGTTTCTGACTCCTCTGCAGTCATATGGGTTGGGGTCTCTTGGCTGTGCCTCAGCCCTTAGTTCTTTACGGGGGCTACAACTCTCCTTGATGGTGTTGTCTTGGCGTAATTTGTCGTTACCTTGTTGCCCTTCTCTATTATAGATTGCGGTTGCAGTCTTTCTGTCGTCTGCTATGACATTTTCCACATGTTTTTCTGTCTCCAGGGAGCCTATAGCCTTCGTTTGGAAGGTTGCTTCTCAGAGCGGGCTCTGCTATTTCCCTTCCATGACATTCCGTAACACAGTGCCTTGCACTGTCCCTACTGGTGCTGTTCTTCACCATTCTCTTCTTTCCTTTCTATTTGACAGATTTTTTTCGCACACTGTTCTCATACTCTCACAGTTTTGTTTGTGATGGCTCCGCGTTGTGGCGCAGAAAAGTTCTCTGAAGAAGAGTGATGTCAGCGCGCCGGGGTGGAACTTATGTGACCTCGCTGACGTCACGTACGTGGGCAACGTCAGGGCGGAGTCACTTGGTGCCGTACCCCGGTGTGCAGGGATGTTGTGGCAAAAAGTTTTCTGAATCTAGTCTCAATGCTGGGGATAATTCTACCTTAAGGAATCTGCGGCTCTACCAATAACTTTGTTACCACACTTTCAATAGTTAGCTTTAATTAAATTAAAGAATATTTATAAAAATAAAATATATTTAATAATGTATTTGATAAACATAGCCATTATTTTCAAAAATTAAATCTTCATTTATCAATTTATCATTATTAAGTTAATATTTTTAATGTATATTATACATTTTTAAATGTAATAAAATAATTTACATACATATATCCAAAAACATGTCTTTTTTCAAAGACAAACCATTTTAATTGCAAATAAAAGAAGAAACAAAATACAAATTTTAAATTTACTAAAAATAAATGAAATATTAAAAAGAATAATTATTTAGGGGCGTGGCTTCGAGGGCGAAGATGGCGAGCGCGGCTCTGTAGAGCTCCTGTCGGCCCTATCCTTATCCGCTAATTTATCCTTGCCCTACACCCTCTTCCCTCGTCTCTGCTAGTGCAGGAGTTTGCTGGAGTCCGGCGGAACACGGTGGTGTGGTTGTTGGAGCTCCAGACCTCCGCTGGCGCCACCATCGGGGACCGTCCATGCTGGGCCTACCTGCCGCGTGGTGAGCCGGGGCCTCGATTTTTCTCCTGCCCGCCGGGAAGCCCTGAAGCCGGCTGGGCGTCATCTATCTCAGTCCGCACCGCCGGAGCGGAGTCGCTGGAGCTGTGAGACAAGGGGCTCGTGACCATATCCGGTGGATTGGGGTCCCGACGCATTGGTTGTGTGGACCAGAAGTGTATCCTGATCGGCCTGCCCTGACGGTCTCGTGGGACGGCAGCGCTACCTGGGGCGGACGGTCTGGTGGCGCCGATCCGGCGATTCAGCCCTGGGCCCTTGCCTGGTGATACCTGCGCCTTGGTGGAGGGCCCCCCCCCCTTGGATCTGGCCTATATCTTGACGAGCTGGGGGCGAGCTGGACCCGAGGGACTGCTGTGCCGCGGACGCCCCATACCCCGTCTGCTGCCTGCTTCCGCGGGGTGACCCATAGCGAGTGTCTGTCGCCGGACTACCCCGCCGGCGGCCATGACGAGAGGTAAAGGCGGTCTTACTACAGCCACAACGGGACCCATCGACAAGTTCACCGGCCCCGGGGGTGGTGCCGGAGCTGCCGGAGGGGGTCAGGCGGCGGGCCCGGACAATGCAGCGCTGCTAACGGCCATCACGCAATCCCGTGATATGTTGGATGCGAAGATCGGTGCGGTGGGCGCCGATGTGATGCTGTTGCGCCAGGACCTCCGCAACGCGATTGCTCGCATCACGGAGGCAGAGACCAGGGTCACGACAGTGGAGGGCGATGTCGGTGCCCTGAAGAAGAGAGTTGCCGACCTGGAGCAGACGCAGCGGGGCCTGGCACTCCGTGTGGAGGACGCCGAAGGGCGGGCACGGCGGAACAATCTGCGCTTTGTTGGCTTTCCGGAGGACTGCGAGAAGGGGCCTATGGATGTTTTCCTATCCCGATGGCTGGAGAGCTGGCTACCCCCGGACACCCTGTCACGCTGTTTTGTGGTAGAGCGCGCCCACCGCGCCTTGACGCAGAAGCCGCCGGCTGGTGAGCGGCCTCGCCCGATCATTGCTCGGATCCTAAATTACCACGACAGGGATGTCATCCTCCGGGAGGCAAGACTCAAGGACACCCTGCTGTTTGATAACTGCAAAATTATGATCTTCCCGGACTATACCAAGCTGGTCCAGCAGCAGAGGCATTCCTTTCTGGCGGCCAAGGCCAAGCTCCGGGGCCTGAAAATTCAATACTCATTGCTGTACCCGGCCCGCCTCCGTGTCATCTACAATTCGAGGACCCACTTTTTTGATTCCCCGGAGGCTGTCTTTGCCTGGACAGACGAGGCGGTCCGGCTTCGGCCACACGTCCAACCGGGGCTGCACTCCGGCTCCTCACGCAGTTCCTCTCAGGAGCGGAGCGATCAACAGACCAAGGGGAAGCGGCACCGCAAATCTCGTTCGAGGCGGAGGTCCCTGTCTCGAGACCCCCTCTTGGGGGACACACAGCCGGAGACGGATCACTCTGGCAAGGGGCCGTGACTACTGTTCACCGACTTTTGACTCTTTGCATTTCTATTGTGGCCGCCTGCTGCGGCGACTGCCTGCTGCACGACGGTTCGGACTTCATCTGGTGCAGTATTACCTGGCTCTTAAGTGCCTATTTGGGACTCGTGTGAACAAATGCACTATATTACGCAATGTTATTGATTGTGCTTAATGATGGGGGGGGTGGGTGGGGCATGTTCTGAGGGCTGCCTCCTCCTGTTGGGGTTTAGGGGAGGTTTTTGGGTGTGTGCTTGGTTGGTGATGGGGGGTTGTGTGGGATCCATTGGCCTGTCTGACTTTCGGCGCTCTGTTCTGTGCCTGAAGTACCGTATGCCGCGACAGATACTTCATTGTTTCTTGAGGTATTGGGGTGGGGGAGGGGGGTCTTGGGCTGTTAGATGGCAAGTTGGGGGGGTTTGCTTTCCGGGGGTCGTGGGTATTGGGGTACTGTTTTCTGGGGTGCACGTGATCTTTCTGACCAATGCTACTGTGGGGTTTGGGGCCTGGGCCGAGGGCCGGGGATTGTGGGGCTGGGTGAGTCGTAATGATGGTTGATGTTCCTCGTTTAGCGCCTTCTGGCGCCTCCATGCATGTTCTTAGTTGGAATGTCCGGGGTCTCTTGGACAAGATTAAATGGGGGGCGGTGCTTCGCTGGGCCAAGAGGGATCTAGCGGATGTGCTCATGCTTCAGGAAACACACATGCTGGGCACGAAGGCCCTGAGTCTCCAGCGCTTTGGCTTCCACCAGGTGTTCCACGCTGGGTTTGCTAGGGGGTCCAGGGGGTGGCCATTCTTATTCATAGGCGGCTGGCATACACTCACGAGCGTCAGTGGCTCAACCCCCAGGGGCGTTTTGTGTTTGTTCAAGGGAAGGTTGGTGCGGAGCCTGTGGTGTTTGGCTGTGTATATGCTCCCCCCCCCCCCCCCCCCCTGCAATGGGCCTTGGCTGAGCGGTTATTTGCCCTATGGACTGAACTCCCCGACTCCCTGGCAGTGATTGGTGGCGACTGGAACGATGTGGTGGATGTGGCTATGGACAGACAGCGGAGGCCTGGGGTGGCGCCCGTACCCTCCCCTACACGATTAGGGGCTATGATGGATGTCCTAGGATGGGCGGATGTGTGGAGGCATTTGCATGCAGAGCGACGTGAGTACACCTACGTCTCAGCGGTCCATGGCTCCCTTTCGCGCCTGGACTATGTGTTTGTTCCGAGGGCTTTCCTTGCTAGAGTAAAAGGGGCGGCGATTCGGCCTCGCGGGCTCTCCGACCATTCCCCTGTGGCAGTCCAGATAGACCTGCATAAAGCGCGCCAACCTTTCAGATGGCGGATGTCCACGTGGCATCTGCAGCGACCTGACTACTCCCAGCATCTTCGTTGCGCAATCGCCCAATACTGGCAGGACAATCTTGCCGGGGGTGTAGACGCTGTGACTGTCTGGGAGACTATGAAGCCCACTCTGCGGGGTATTGATATTGCATGGTGTGCATCTGCTCGCCGGACTCGGCTGGAGGGCATTGCTGCTGCGGCGGGGCGGGTGGAAGAACTAGAGGCTCGCCACAGAGAGGCGGCAGATGATGTCGCCCTGCGACGGCTCCTGCAGGCGCAGCAATCTTACTCCTCGGTCTTATTGGACGAGGCTCGCCAGGCGTGGCTGGCCACCCGTAGTCGGGTCTACCAGTGGGGCGACAAGTCCTGCACAATGCTCCATAGGCTCTGTCAACAAACTTTGCAGCCCCTTACGCTCCTGGGTCTAGTCGATGCCGCAGGTGTGGCGATTACAGACCCGGCCACTCTTGCCACGAGCTTCGCGCACTATTATGGGCGTCAATATGCCTCCCGGGAGACTCTCTCCCCCGCTGCTATTGCAGATTATCTCACATCGGTTCCCCCTTCCGCTGTGTCTGATGAGGTGCGTGACGCCCTGGATCTTCCCCTGACGGCTGAGGAACTCGGGGACGCGCTGGGTCAACTAAATGTGGGCAAGGCGCCGGGACCGAGCGGCTTTCCCAGCGAATTCTATAAGAAATTCCATCTGCAGCTCGGGCCGCATTACCTGCGTGCCCTGGAGCTGGCGCGAGAGCAGGGCCGCCTCCCACCGGACTGGCGCCATGCCGAAATCGTAGTGTTCCAGAAGCCGGGAAGGCCCCCGGACCGCCATGACTCTTATCGCCCCATCTCCCTTATTAACTTCGAGGCCAAGCTCCTGGCCAAAGCGCTCGCGAATCGCTTGCTTCCCCATATCTCTGCCCTTGTTCACCCTGACCAGGCAGGCTTTATGCCACGCCGGGCAACACGGCACAATATACGGCGGGCGCAGGCGGCGATAGATGCGATCGGATCTTCGGAGGATCAGGCGGCGTTATTATTGGCCGACATTGATAGTGCCTTTGATTCGGTCAGCTGGACTTTCCTCTTCACCCTTCTGCCACTGCTGAACCTCGGCCCAGTCTTCATCTCTTACGTCCGCCTGCTTTACACTGAGGTCACAGCCTCGGTGCGTGTCTCGGGGGCGGCTTCGGCTCGATTCCCAGTGACCAGGGGCACGTGTCAAGGGTGTCCGCTCTCCCCCTACCTTTTCGCGCTGGCCATGGAACCGTTGGCCGCCAGGGTACGCAATGATGCACTCTATCGTGGCTTTGTTTGGAGCGCGGATCACGCGGACCGCATTGCTTTATATGCGGACGATGTGCTGTTCTTCATGACTGACCTGCGGCGTACGGGCCCTCGAGTCCTAGAATTGATGCAGGGCTTTGGTCGAGCGTCGGGGCTCTTCCTTAACCCGCGCAAGTCGACCCTATGGGTGCTGGGAGGTGGCGCAGTGGAATATCCATGGGCTGCGTCCCTTCAGATCGCAGTGGAGGGAGTGAAATACCTGGGAGTCTTCCTCTCTGCCTCGCCCACGGAGGCGTGGAGCCGGAACATCCAGCCGGTTTGGGACCGGGTCCAGTTGGGCATCAAGACATGGACGCGTATGCCTCTTAACATTTACGGTCGATCGGCCGTCTTTAAGATGGTGGCCTTGCCCCGTCTCCTTTACCAACTGCAGAATCATCCCTACCCGATTGATCCGCAGTTGTTCCGCAGTGTTGACTCTGTGTTGGGCAGGTTCCTGTGGGCTGGGGGTGCCTCCAGGGTGGCGCTACGTACGTGCTTCCTCTCTACTTACTGCGGCGGCTTGGCAACCGCGGATATATTGTCCTACTATCAGGCCTCCCATCTCCTGGTGCTCAACGAGTGGTGGTATGGGGACCGCTGTGACCCGGCCTATGCTCTGGAGCACTCTCTAATGGGCGACGCCTCCCTCCATACGTTGCTGTATTCGGCCAGGCGGAGGCGACTGCTCCCGCGGATCACCCAGGTGGTTTTCGCTGTCTGGCGGATGGCCCTGCACCGCATGGGCTGGTGGGGTAGACTGACGGCTGAGACTCCGTTGTGGCGTAATGGCCTACTGCCGGCGCTGGCATCGCTGCAGGGATTCGACGGCTGGGACGCGATCGGGGTCTCGTCCCTTGGACATGTCCTCTCCGGCACCACTCTTAAATCCTTTCAGGATCTCAGTTCTGAATTCAACATGCCCAGGTCTCAGTTCTTTTGTTACCTTCAATTTCGCCACGCTCTTACTCCTAGCCTGGTGGGACTGGAACAGCTCCCGGACTTTAGTCCCATAGAGGCGAAACTGTTTATGGGAGATTTGGGTGACAAAAAGGTCTCCCAGATTTACCGCTCCTTGGTCACGCACTGCTCCCCCTCGCTCTCGACATTGAAGGCCTCGTGGGAGACTGATGTCGGTCCCCTAGATGAAGACGACTGGCGCGAGGCCCTTGAATCCCCCCGTGGTGCTGCTATTGCTGTCCGCCTCCGCTTCATTCAGTTCAAATATCTACATCGAGCTTATTTCACAAGAGACCGTTTGTGGCGGGCGGGCCTTATTGCGACTCCGGAGTGCCTGAGATGTGGTTCAGAAAGAGGCACCCTCTTTCACACTGTGTGGTCTTGTGTGCGGTTGACTCGGTTCTGGGCCGGGGTCTGGGACTGTCTGTCTGAGGTGTTGGGGTGGGACCTGCCCCGTACCCCTAGATTGGGCCTTCTTCATGTCCTAGAAAATGTTGGGGGCAACATTTACAAGCGCCATCTGTTGTTGCTGGGGCTGGAGGTAGCAAAGAGGGACTTGGCGCAGGCCTGGTAGAGCGAGCGCGCCCCCCCCCCCTCTCCTCAGTGCCTGGAGGGCGGGCCTGGACTTCCTCATGGGTTTGGAACAGCCTGTTTTTGAAGCTCGAGGGTGTCCCCGCAAACATTTCAAAATATGGAAACGGTGGGCGGACTACAGGGGCCTGACCCTCGACCCTCCTATGGACATGGACGATGCACTGCCGCAGGATGTTGACCCTGCACCCTAGGCTGTTGGCCGGCTCCACCTTTGTATACCTTCTCTTATGGCTGAACTATGATCGCGTGCACTGGGTTAGGGTGCGATACGGGGTGGGTAGTAGACGGGGTTGGTGGGAGTTTTGGGGTTGGTGGGTGGGAGTAGTTTGACAAAATTCGCTCTATGCACTGGGTTCAATGCTATGCCAATGCTGTGTCTTTTCATATCTGCCGACGACAGTCTCCTCCTGATTGTGGAGGGCTGTGCTGAAACTTGATTGAACTCCTAATAAAAATGGTTTTGAAAAAAAAGAAGAATTATAAAAATAATTGTATGTAACCAAAACCATATTAATATAAATTTAAAATATAAAGTAAACTACAAAATTTTAAAATGAATACATATACTATTCTCACTACGTTGTATCCAAAAGTAAACAAAGTGTCGTACTCAGGAGTTGTAAAATGTACAAGTCCCACTACACAATACAACAGTAGAGAAAGTGTTGGGCTGCGGAGGAGTAACATTTACTTTTCCCACTCCACTCAGTTCAACAGTAGGAAAAGTGTTGGATTGCGGAAGGGTAACATTTACTATTCCCACTCCAATATGTGGAAAAGCAGTCAATACAACTAAATATTAATTAATTAGAATTAATTTCCTCCCCACCCTGTACCCCAATAAAACCCACAACTTCTAAATTCAACAGTAAATAAATTGCACAAATAACATAATTATCAATTAAATAATATCAATTAAGAGCTAATTAATAATTAAAATTAAATTACGTCCCATCCTGTACCGTTATGAACCCCACAACCCGCACATAAAAATTTAATTAAAAAAAATAAATTACACAATTTGCATAATTTTCAATTAAATAAATAATATTAATTTAAAAATAATCATTAACTTATTATAATTAAGGTACTTCCCACCCTGTACTCTTATAAACCCACAACCCGCTACGGCACTAAAAAGGACAAACATAAATTTTATTTAGTAGCTACTAAAAATGTAACCACTATATTAAAAAACATAAATAATTATACCATTTTTTTACCTCTTATACATTTAAAATATATACTAAAATGCATAATAAAAAACGAAATTATAACAACTATATTGTTGTAAACAATATTAGTGATTTAAATTTTTGAAAAAACGATATTAACTTAAATTCGATATTCTTGACAACGATATTCTTGCTGATAATACCATATCCACATTTTTTTACTCAATATTTTGGCAAGCTGATATTTTGTACTCCTTATTTTGTCTGAACACCCATGCTGGCAGAGGCATGATGGTGGTAAGGATAGCGGTGTTCTCCCCTTTCAGTTCTTAGACTATGCCGTCTACATGGATTTGCAGGATTTTAGTGGGCTTGTTTTCTCTCCTGAGATGGGGTTTATCTTGCCACTTTGGCCGCAAACTAAAGTACGTTCCTCTAATGCCATAGTACTCAGGAAGGCAGCTAGTTTCTAGATTTAAATCAGCCTTCAGTTGAGACCAAAGTAAATGGCCCGATGGAAATTTGCAACTTGGACTAATTATTTCTGAGCCTTACTCCCTTTTAGTGGGGCACCGATTGATACCTTGATGACCACTAGGTCAAAGCCCCGTTCCTGCCCACCAATAAATAAACAGACAGACGTCACAGACCAGCTCCTCGCAATCCTGTTTTTCTTACGAAAATTCTACTCTAGAGAGCCTTGTGATTGAGGCTCCAACCAGTAAAGTGAATCCATTTTAGTACCTCACAACTTCTTCAGTTGGGGAATTAAGGTATAGACAAGCACACGCTTTCCTCCACGAGTCTGCCTTTGCTGTTGGTCAATGCTGTTTGATTACTGGGTTGTTATACATATGCCCTGCGGGGTATTGCCAGCTAGATTTTGCCGGCAGTACTAGAAGACCTTTGGGTCTTAATTCATGAAGGACAAGACATGACTAAATCCACGCTTGTCTAGATGATACTGATTACATGGGTAGGGCAATTGGCACCAGTGTTATAGGTTACACGTAGATGCAATCCACCGGAGTTTACAGCAATGTACAGGCGTCCCTCTTAGATATGTTTCACACCTTCTCAATTAGAAGGCTGACTGTAGATTGGAGCGCTTAAAGGAAAGTACAGCTGGAGCAAGTTCCTTTGGTCTTTTTACCACTGCCAAGCAGTTTCCATACCAATTCGACTTCAGAGTCTATTCCAGAGGGATAGTGAATGGGCAGAGACGGTCTTCCCAGCCTGCACAGCAGTCATATAGTCCTTTTGAGTATGTGACACAGTTCAGTTTTCTGTGCTCCCCTTCTGCCTAACAAGTGCCCTTTGGGTGTATTGCTGCTCAGCATCAGTCAGGTAAACCAGGATTTCCCTGCCTCAACGACAGGCTGTTGATGCTGGGCTCACCACAATTCGTTGTAGACAACCTCCAGTCAAGGACAAACATCCTAACATCATTGGGGTTCACTGTCAACAAGCATCTGACTCTTTGGCAGAAACCTCCATTCATTTGAGCTATCCTGAACACAATGCAGTTCATGGCCCTCCCTCCGCCTCCATGAGTCCTAGGACATGTTTTAGCCTTGGTCCTTGATCTAGGTTAGAGCAGCTTTGAGACTTCTTTGCCTCTTAGCATCTTACGTCCTCTGTCAGCTATGCCAGGTGCCACATCCCGGCTGTGCAATTGAATTAGTAGTTCCAATGGGCTTCGCCTCAAGGAAATCGAACAGATCTCATCCAGGTCATCAAGTGAGGTGACTGCCCACATTTAATTGGTCTAGCAGCAGATCTCTCTCTCTTCCCCTCTTGAAGCTGATTTTGTCAAATAACACTCTCCTGCTGGTCTAGGGAGGTGATCAGTGATGAGGTGGAGATCAGGGAACTGTGCTCCCATGGACGCCTGGCTTCAAAGCTACTGAAGTTGTGGGCCATTTTTCTGGGTCTGAAGACCTTTCTGCCATCTGTTAAAGGGAGGCTGGTGCCGGTTCTTACGGACAACACAATGTCTCTTTGGGATTGCAACAAGCAGAGTGCAGTGGGGTCTTGGGCCCTCTGCCAGAGGGCTCTCCACCTCTGGAGTTGGTTATATTGCCAGGGCATTTCCCTGATCTTGAACCACCTGGCAAGATCCTTGAGTGCCAGGTCAGACAACCTACAAAAACAAGGTGCTGGAATAAATGCTTTAATCTCAGCAACTGGCAATCCATCGGGCTGCATTTCAGACTATTTGTTTTTGCCCAGTGTGCCATAACAGTACAGCCCAAACTACAAGGCTTGGTCCCCTCCGAATGGTAACGCAAGCAACCCCAGAACAGTTTTGACCTAATTAAGTCTCATCAAAAAAGGTATAACTTGAGTCCTATGGCACAGTGAGCAGAGGACCCACTTCTGAGCGAATGTATGATGTTACTAGGCCATCCATTACCCCGCAGTAGGTTACAACTCTGACGTTACATC
The DNA here is from genome assembly GCF_964263255.1 of Lissotriton vulgaris. Classification (NCBI taxonomy): domain Eukaryota; kingdom Metazoa; phylum Chordata; class Amphibia; order Caudata; family Salamandridae; genus Lissotriton; species Lissotriton vulgaris. The sequence continues at coordinate 748,377,234 of NC_141687.1, read as the reverse complement.
GTCCACGTTGTTCCCACGCATGGCTTTACATTTAAAATCCAACACATTTCCTGGTGTTGCGCGCCATCTAGCGCAAGTGGTAGAAACGACTTGCGATTTAATGTCATGTGTGGTAACAACACGGACAATGTAACATCAGCGTTGTAACCTACCTGCATGATATTACCAGCGTTGTAAACGCTGTTTTCCCTTCTGAGCACACCTGTCACACCCAGGGTGTCTACTGTGGAAACAAAAGGTGATGGATGGAATGTAGTTGAGCTAAGCAGACATCGTCTGGCAGAACATGTGTGTTGTCTGCATCCTGAGGTGGCACAGCACCTTCCAACAGTGGGTAGAACCCTGGCTAGATCCTTTTACTAGCGTCAAGAATGTGCAATGTTGAAAGATTGTTTGTTCAAGTTCTGCAAGAATACTTGTTAGGAGATGCTTTCCAGCTGGAATGTAACATTGATACTCCTATAGGACTTACTACACCTGTCTGTCCTGCCTTGAGTTCTGTAAAACATCATCATCTACCGGGACTTTGTCATCCTTGTGACTTGAAATGGGACAGAAGAGTGAAGTACCTGGAACTTATGAGCATTTGTCTTCTGAACAGTCTACCTCTTCCAGAATATCTTCCTTTGCTGCATCAGGGCATGATCCACGACCAAATCTGCACAATCTATACTTAGCCATCACAACTAACAGCGTTTGATCTGCGCCTGATGAGGTATTTATTTTCCTTGCTGCCAGGTGCCCTTCCACAAGATAAATGAATGCTGGGTACTGGAACAAATTTGTGGCCTGGTGTGGAAAAAAACGATCCTTTACAAGAAAAGCTGTTGGACATTCTTTTGTTTGTTTTATCTTTGGCCTAGCACACCTTTGCATCTGCACTATTAAAGGCTTTTAGTCTTCCCTTTCAGTCGGTTTACGTTTACCAGACTAACCAGTACTTGTTCAAATCACCTGTGGTGATGAGATTTATCAAATGTCTGACACATGTTTCGGCCCAAGCCATCCCACAGTGGGACCTTAACGTAGTCCTGTTACTCATGTGTATGCCTTTCGCGCGACGCATAATTACTTAGTGCGTGTCCTGACTTCCAGAATTGTCTTCCTAATTGTGATTACGTCCAATTGTCAGGTGAGCAAACTCCATGTACTCTGTGTAATTGCCACACACTATCTTCATTCATGTTCTCAGGGAGCATTCTTGATGAGAGCTGCGACACATTTCACGTTAGTCAATCAATCACTCTACCACCGTTTTTGCTCCTCCTCACTTGTCCAAAGAGGAGGAGATGCTCAATTAGCGTTAATCTTTTACATTGATTGTAAAGAGCAGCACCATGTGGATGTTCAGTATTTTTGGGGAGGGGGATGGTGGTTCATGGTCGAAGACAGAGAAAGCTGTTAAAAAGTGGACCCTGTTGAAGTGGATACTCCCCTGTATCAAGGTCTGTTATGCACTGGCCAAGAAGCAGTCCCTGCAGGTCTGAGAGCACATTTCAACAGGGCTAAGGCTGGAGCACTGCAGTGGCTCACGGAGCCCCAGTCCTTGACTTCTGCCAGACTACCACATGTGCATCAGTACTTACATTCACAAAGCACTACTGTCTTGACAGCCAAGTCTGGCGAGAAGGTCATTTTTGTCTGCTTGGTCCTGCAAGACTTTATGGTTCACTTCACAGACCCTCTACCTTGGGAGGTACTGCTTTGGTATTTATTCTAAAGGTGAGGAATTTGTTGTTAAAATATCCATTATAAGAAGTTACTCAACTTCGGTAACACTCTTTTTGGTACTGATCTAACTGTAGATTCCTCACTGCTCTCTCTCCTCCCCGTTCTCTGGAGTGGCGTCATCTAAACTCCTAAAACAAGTTTGAAATCTGAACAGTGCACTGGTACCAACAATTGCTCATACTCGGTCAGTGAATGCAGATAGGCAAAAACAAGAAACTTATGTCAGCACTCAAGGGTGGCACTTATATGTGGCTACACTCAGTTACTTTTGGAGCAGCACAGAGTCAACACAGAGATGCACAATGCCTCCTAGCAGCAGTTCTGGGAATCACACTCTACTGGTCCTATCCAGCAGTAATAGGAGGATTGGACCAGGTTATTCCTTATCTTTTTCAGAACTTGAGGCAGCCGGTTAGGAGTCCCAAGCACCACTGTAACTTGAATGCTTCTCCTAGAGAGGTCCTTCATGGAATTTCCAGCGCACAAAAGGGTTGATACTACATGTTTTCGATGGTGGTGAAAAGATCCAATCAGATCTCATTTTAGCAAGAGGGCCTGTGCCAAAAGTATTTGCCATTCTCAATCTGCCAAGTGCTGTCTGTTAAGCTCGTCTGCCCTAGCATGTGATTCACGATGAGGGAAGTGCCCAGATTCCTCAGCTGACTCCAGAGGTGAAGAGCCCTCCAACACAGGACCCACTGCTCCATACCACCTTGCTTGATACAGTACCAAACAGCAGTGGTGATGTTGCTTGTAAGGACCTGTAATAGCCTCCCTTTGGCAGATGCCAGGTGGTCTTCCATGCCAAGCTTTTGGCCCACAACTCCAACAGATTGATGTGGAGTCCATTAATCTTCAATTCTCCCTGATGACCTCCCCAGTCCATCAGTAACACATTCGTCACCACAGTCTGCACTGGATGGGCAGGGAGAGGGAACTATGCTGGGGCAATTGCAATCAAGCAGCCAACATTATAGGTATTTTGCAGTCTCTGTGAAACCTGGATGGACACTAACGGGTTCACTTTGTGGTCAGACCACTGAGACTTCATATACCACTGCATAGCCCACATATGCTACATATGATTTGATTTGATGAGCAGGATCCAAGAGGTCAATAGACCAAGAATCCTCAGAACCACTCTCACCATGGCTGAAACATTAGATAGTATGAATGTCTTGGACTATTGCTGGAGGGAAGACACTGAATTGTAACGTTTCTAATATTGTTCCAGTGAAAGGGAGCCTAGGCAAAAGTAGTCATGTGTGACTTGGACACATTGATTGTAAAGCCCACTGATGTCACAAGGTTCACCATCACCTGACTTTGCAATATGACTGACAGTAGAAGCCCGCTTTCAACAGTCAGTTTTCAAGTTAGGGGAAAACTGGTATCACCCAATTTTCCATTCTCCAAAAGCGTGCTGTGACCACTACCATGAGGGGCACTGTGAGGCCAAAGAGGGCAAAGCACACTGAGAATGCTCTTCGCCTACTTCGAACTGCAGGTAATGCCTGTGAGACTGCAGGAAGGGTGAATAAAACTAGGTTCCTTGCAAGTCTAGGAAAATCTTTGTCACCCGGATCCAAGGTGAACAGAACCTAGGCCTGTGTGAGGATCTTGGATCTGTCCTTCCACAGAAAGGCATTCATAGAGCAGAGATCTAAGGCATCTATCCTTTTTTGGCACCAGGAAGTAGCAAAAGTTTAAAACGGCCCATATTTCTGAGTTGGGTTCCTTCTCTACTATGGTCTGGTTGCCCAGGAGAGTCTGCAGTTCTTTCAATAAGATGGCCTGATGCTCCCCTAAAAGTTGCTCTGACATGGGTGTAATATGTAGTAGATTGGACATGAATGGCAGGGCAGATCCCAGTTGACCAATATGAATGTTTTATTTTCCCACTCTTTCAGTTGGTGTCCGATCCTGCCTTCAACAGAATAGTCTTGTACCACTAAGGACAAAGTAAGGTGGTTTGAGGCTGATGCCGCAGGAATGGGGCGTCTGCTGCTGAGACCCTTGGTGGTACCTATATGCCAAACCTCTGGAGAGCTCCCAAATGGGATGAAACTGCCGAGTTTGGGTTGAGAATCTCAAGTAACGTGCGATGGCCTGACTCGCTTTGTAATGTTTCCCAGAGAAGAATCCTCCTTTTTTATTAATAGGGAAGATCAGTCGAAATGCATATCCATAAGGAAACCTTCATTTCCCCAGCTAAATATTTGGATCTCATCCGTGCATGAGTATGAGACACCACACCAGTGCCAGATGCTCTGCCCAGTCTATCAGTGGCATGTATACCAGATTGAATTCCATATTTGGCTGCATCCTGGCCATCTTGGATTGATTGAGCCACGAAGGCACGAAATTCTTGACATTGACCTATCTTGGGGCTAGGTTGGCTGATAAAAATATCTGTTCCCTAAATGCCTTAATTCTCTTTGACTCTCTGTCCAGGGGTGTGGTAGGGAATGGATTGATTTTCACCTTTGTGGTAGAAGTTTGTACCATCAGCCTGTGGCTTCTACCTACCTGCCTGGTCACTGGTAGAAAAGAACAATGATTAGACCATTAATGTGTTGGTCAGTGCCGTTGTAACAATTCAGAGGAACTAATAAATCAATGGGGTGTCGCCCATAGAATCAAAGGACCTGAGAATGAATTAGTTTAAGAAAAAACAGTGGTCCTTGACTATCAATCAGGAAACAAACTTTACATGAAAAACATTTTTGATTCTGAAAATGCAAATTAAATCAGCATACTTTGACTCAAGCTGGATAAGGGAGATATAAGTCTTATCTCAATTGGCTCTATATACATTAGATGAAAATGAAATAGTACCCTAGCGTGTCAGTAAAATCAATAAATTGACACCACACTCTGAAAATGTACTTCTAGAGAAATTACATATTTATTTACAGTTTTTATAAAACGATAGTAATCAAAAACGGTGCAAGGACTATTAAGTATAGTCAGTGAGAAAGTAAAGGGTGCTCAAGAAAGGAAATTTAGTATACAGTTCTGGTATTTACAATAGAACAAAGCGGGCAACCTTCCGCTGTTGGTGTGTGCCTGTCCGCACAATTTGTTTTAGGGGGTAAGGAGAGGATGGGGACGTTATGGGTACAGGCACATTGGTAATTAAAGCGTCAACGTTTCGACCCTGATGCTCATGGGATGTTTGGGGCCTCGGCGGCGGGTCTTCCTCAGGACGGGGGAGGGAAGGGGAGTGGGGAGGGGTAGAGAGCTGGCTTGGCCGTAGTCCAATGAATGATCTGGATCGGGCACCTAAAGTGCCCGATCCAGTTCATTGCTTTTGCTTTTAGAATGGTTGCTTTTAGAATGGTCATCGATTGATATTTACAGGGGTGTGGTCTAAGTACATGCTGAAGGGTACATTACCAATAAAGCTGGTCAACTGGGAATTCTGTTCAAGCTTCCAGGGTATGAATCACCTGTAGAGTATAGAAGATATTGGAACATTATCAGTTCCCATCTCCCAAGGGCAACTGACATCCAGTATCATGTCTATGGAAAAGCAAGATGCTAGACTCACCTACTGTCTTGGGGAATGATTCACTGGGTAGGTCAATCTGTTCTTTATTATAATACCTGTGGGGGAGGAGCACATGTTCAAAACCCAGCCTTCACTATGCATTGTTAAAAAATCGAGATGCAGAGTGAAACTTACCAAGGAATTGGTGTGATAGGGCAATCCTACCGGTGCCCCCACCGGCAATCCGGTGGCTTAGAAGGATGGTTTGGTTGAATATCGCCTCTGATTCTGGCTGGGAATATTTGTGTCACCTGGTATATGAGAAATGATAGAGAAGTGTATTACAAACTTCATCTATCCAGCGTTTCTCTGATTAGGCGCCAATTAGCGTTCTCGCTAGTGTGCACCCGGTTCGTGGGCTGACCGGATGTGCACCCTCCCTTGATGCAACAGATAGCCTGCTTACCTCGATGTAAGTACTTCGTGCCCCTGTGACCGCGAGCAGCGTCTAGCGCGAGGAGCAGTGGCTACGATCGGCGGAGAACAGCGGTCAGACTCGGCTGTTGCTTCCGCGTTAGTGACTCGTGTCACATGTACTCGCGACCAATCAGAACGGGTTGGGCATAGAAGAAGGACCATAGGCTTTTAGGTCCGGTCTAAAGGTAAACAAAGGACTGGTGATTTATTCTGTCTCCGTGAAGAGCGCTTGGGTCGATTATTAACAGGTGATCATTAGAAGAAAGGCTCAAAACGGGAGATGTTTAACTAGATGCAAATCCAACAATAAAATGGTACAAAATCCATTAAATCAAAACAGGATCATTCCAGAAAATGCATTAGTACAACTATGTTGGGTGCTTCCATCTTAATCAGAGTTATTTTGCTCAGTATGAATGCCACAATGTGTACAATAATTCAGTGGTATAATACATGATACATAAAACACAGATTATACAGTATAGTATTCTTTACAGAGAGTACACAAAACGTGTAATAGTGTATATTTGGAAATTATCCTGAGCCAGTAAGGTACATAACTATGGGGATTAGTTCTCAAGCAAGCATTCAGCCATTTCTGATTGACACCATTTGTCTCAGCACTTCTTCACGGTCATTAAGACCACGGTTGACAGTATCGAAGATGTGCAACCAAAGACATTCGCGAGTACTCAATAGTTTGGCATAATTACCACCTCGGGGGTTCTTATTGACCTTCTATATTATCCACCATGTGAAACTTTCCGGATGATGGTTAAACCTTAGAAAGTGATCCACTAGTGGGGCCCCTTGTACCTTGCAGCGTATTTTGCTGCAATGCTTTTCTAAAACAATTCAGAGGAAGCCTGTCCATCCTACAAAACCTCTATGAGCACATAGGTCTGAACTCCAACAGAAGAAAGTTGTAAGTTAACTCCTCTGCTGCCCGTCTAATCACTATAGCTAAAGGAACAATATCTTCTGTTGTTGGTCCGTGTGGTGTGACCAACCCATGATCAGGGGTTGTGTCCAACCCACTGGCCTCTTATAAATCAATATACAGATTGTCATCACCATAATTGGGGGAGTATACTGTCCCCATCATCTCCCTGGTCATCTTCGAAGGCTCGCTGACTTTGATCAGAGTCGAAAGTGTGGCGGAGCACAATGGTACCCCCATGGTAAAGGCAGTGTCTTGTCTGAATCTCATCACACAGTGACCTCATGACCACAATGAGTTAGGGCTCGGAATCAGACACTTAAATCAATAATGAATCCTCCTCCGACACCTCTGGCATTGGGACTTGTGATGATTTTGAAGAAACCAGTGTGGATTTTGACAGTGGTGTGTATGTCTGCTCCAAAGAAGTTGCAGAACCAGGGAGTGGTGCGGAGGGCACAGACTGCACTGAGGATGGATCCACTGGTTCTAACCCACCAGCTGGGCTTTGTGGATCCTTTGGGCCTGAAGACACACTAGAGGGTGCCAGAAGAGTGCCAGAGATTTGCAACACAGTCTCTCGAAAGACTTTGATCTGCTGCGACCGATCTACACAAACAATGCATTGAATTGAGAATTTAGGGATTTTGAGCATCCAAACTTTTTTTACACTTGCATCCCTAACAAATTGCAAATGGGCAGAAATTACAAAAATACATTCTATTCAACAACTGCAAAAGATCTGCAGAGGTGGTTAACAAAAAACATTTGGGTCAGCGGCAGACCCCTCTCCCTACCCCCAACCATATTTGACAGTAGTGACAGATGTATCACTCCTAGGATGGGGCGACCAGCTGGGAGAGGTGAAGATTGAAGCCCTCTGGTTTCCGGCAGAATCCAGACTCCACATCGATCTACTGAAGTGCCGGGCGATCCGGCTGGCATTGAAAGCCTTTCTACCCTTCCTGTCTTCCTTACCGCCCCCCCTCCCCTTTGGAATACTGGGTCGTGTTAGCGCTGGGATGCCCGAGGGTAGCTATGCGCTCTACAAATCCCTACTCAAACTCAAACTCAAACCCTCCGTTTAATGAAGACTAGTGCAGGTGTTCACGGAAAACACCACTGCCATGTGGTACTGCAACAATCGGGCGGGGTGAGGTCATGGATCATTTGTCCAGGGGCCCTGCGTCTCTGGAAATTGCGGGAATGTTAGCAATATCCAGAGACCCAGGGGCAGATTTCTTGACTCAGTAGTGATCATCTGGAGCTACCATGACGGTGTTCTCACTTCTGGCACTGCATGGTAAACAGCTGTAGAAGAGAGGTTTAGCAAACAGAAGGCAAGAAATGTGGCATTTTTAGGTTTCCATTTTTTTAAACTGAAATTGGCATTATTTCTGCTCTGAGGTTTTGGAAATATCAACAATGTCATCATTACCGCTTTTAAACCATGCTATACATTGAGTTATTTTACCTAATAATATACAGTTTATTACTTTTTTATATGTGATATCATAGGAATGATTTGTAATTTAATTTATGATGCTTTCTACCATTCTGTGCATGTAAACTGTAGAATCACTCTACAATGTCATATGTATACTTATATCACTATTCATACCCATACTATCATCAATCCATCTTTGTTGGCTCATGCATTCGTAATGTGTCCAATGCTGCTCTTCATTGTCAGTATGTACAGTACTTCTTATAGTTCTAAAAAACAAATGTTTTTCTTTAAGGCATGGTGGAGTTAGTTCTGTCTTCAGAAACACTTCGAAAAATTCAAGTGGAATATGGAGTCACAGGATCATTTAAGGATAAGCCACTTGCAGAGTGGTTAAGAAAGTATAACCCTTCAGATGAAGACTATGAAAAGGTATTAATTAGCATAAAATAGTCGTAAAACAAGGCTGGCAATTTTGTAGTCTGTAAACGTACTAGCAGTACCTCAAATGCTACAGTTTCTTAAAACATCTAAATGTGTAGCCTTTTTACATCAATGGTCCTGATTTCTTGGCCGTTTACGTTTTTAAGTGGCTTCACTCTCCACTCTGTTGCAACTGTTTCTTTTATGTCGACTCTTTGTCATACAAGTGTCCACAACATTCTCACCTGTCATTGGTGAACACTGTGCCTCCAACTATGGAAATGATAGTTGCATCACAAATTACTGTTAGGCAGGCCTTCGTTTGCAGCTGAACCACTATTGCCTAAGAAACAGTGGTGTGATGCGAATAGCTGGCTTGAGGTAAACCAGCATGAGTATTTCATAGTGAAGAATTCTAGAGATTGGAGCAAATTATTAAAATTTTTTGTAGCAACCAGTTTTAAAGGAAATGTAGGAACTAATTTCAGGTGGGGACATTGGCCAACTACCTGTTTGTAGAGGCAAAGAGAAGTTTCCTGACATGGAGATACAATCCAAAACCTGATCTTATCCTGAAAGAAAACTGATAAGCTGAATGAAGAATGGCCTGTGAACCAGGAAAGGCTATTGTTCCATTAAGGGAAACTTATCATACAAGACCTCATGTGAGTAAGGTCCGTACTTTCAGTGTGTACCAGTGAAGTAATGTTGCAGGACACCAGGGATGGTAGCCACATCGGTGAAAGGGCAGAGTCTGAATAGAAAAGAACACCTCAGTAGTTCACTGGTTCCAGGCCAAGTAAAATGTTTCTTGGTGCACCGGAAAGAGTCCCATAAACAGATTACAACATTGTAGACATAAACTCACAGCAAAGAGGGATCTTGGGGAACAAATCGAAAGGAAGTTCCCTGATTAAAGCCTATGTGACTCATTTAGAAACAAACTGTTCTAAACCATTTTAGGACACTATTGTAAATTTCCAGATTATGCCCGTATATAGTTATAAATCGCCATATCCTTATATAGGCATAGAAATCATAACCATATTTAGGCATAGCTCATGCTGTCCAAATACGGCAGGGCTACTTCCACTAGTTCCGAAAATCTACTACGATTTCTTGGAAAACTCGTCTTCAGCAGCTAATGATTTTCCCTTGCTCAAGAACTGACTTGTCCAAGAACTCATGGAGTTTTCACAGAATCGAGATTCTTTAATGACATTATGTCCACCTTTACGTCAAACTCGGCAACTTCAAGGTATAAATATGCCCACACTTGCCTTAGCAAACACACAATGGTTTGGAGCAGTTCGACTATCTACTTGCCCGACGCATCCTGCTACAGCAAGTGCAGAAGGAAGCCGACCCTCCAGCAGATGCACTGAGAGAGACGCTGTCTTTTCTCCTGCCTAGAAATCCAGCTCCAGTGTTTCCAAGCTACCCTTGCAAGTTGTTGGGAAATCGAGTCCCGAGACTGACCTTCTCCATTCTAAACTACGGTACGGAGCTGATTAGACCCTAAAAGAAATCTTGGACAGATTCTTGGCAAAAGAATACTACATTTATGCTACACCTCACTTACTTCTTCCCTCGTACTAAGGTTAGGTTAGATTAGGTACACCGGGGTAGCCGTATTTTAGAAGCACCAATTGAGTACTTATAGCCTCTGTTATTTATGTATGTATTTATCTATGGTTTAGGAACCATACAATGCTCTTACAGTATTATTTTATTCAACTCTTTATACTGTATGCATTATATTTTACAACCAGTTTTACGATTGTAGCAGTTCATTTCTTATGCTTGAGAAAGAAGACTGTTCAATAAAACCTTTTTATTGAAAACGCCCGTCTGTCTTTTTCTCTGCACCTCTGGTGAAACGAAGCATGCACGATTGACTGATTGAAATATATATCTATTGTTTCCACGACTCTGATGATCAGTTTTATCTTGGGGAAACAAAGTTGTCATGTTTATGCGGTTGTCAGAAACTAATCCCTTCTTGTGAATTAGAGAAAGTTTCTCGTGACCTCTGAGCTAGCTGGCACTCACAATTAAGTCTAGTATATTCGATAAAGACCTAGTAGACCTCAGTCCTACGTCTAATCTATAAAATATATTATTCCAATGTGTAGAGTCTATTGGGAATATAGGAACTACACGGCGCTCAACTTTTGGTAAGGCACTAATTTAACGCTAAATACTAGAGTAACTCAGTCGTGCTTTTCACAGAGTGCCCCTATTTCCCGTAAAATACTCCAATAGACGTCTGGAGTGGGTTAAAGGATAAAATATTTGCCTTAAACTGAGTAGGACGAAAAATCCTATGTATTAGTTTTTGGTTTTGTTCACCGTTGAAGTATACAGTGTTCCAAAACATTGTGCACCTTATCTTTATTTCATTGAAACTTGCTCTGCAACTTTCATTAAACAATGTTGGTTAACAGTGACATCAACGCAACCGGTGGAGCTGCAGTAAATGCAAACCAACCGGGTTTAGACGTTACAGGGTTTCATGAAGACGACGATGATGCTATAATCATCCTGGAAAACGTAAGAAAAACCATAGCTATAAAGCTTATAGAAAATGGCCTATCACCAAGAGGTGGTAGGGTCATTTTTGTCATAGAGGCACATGACAATCGGCAGACAGAAGTATTCTATTCATGGATTGTCTTTCCACAAGCAAATCCAACCACACGATTTCACTTCTACAAGATGGAGGAACATCCAGCGAAATACGTTCCTTTCTAGGACGTTGAAATTCCACTAACTTACCAAGAGCATCCGCTCTGGTTTAAAGGCTCCCTACAACATCAAAATCACATTACCAGGCTCGGTCCACTAGGTAGACCAGGAGCAACATGGCCGGTATTAGCCAGCTATACACCACATCCTAACACTGAAAGAATGTCAGATGTAGAACTGTTAGCTCAGCTAAAACAATTAATTAAAATATATAGACAATTAGTACAATATGTCATGCGGACGTTAACTGTCCAACCTGCTATTAGAGTTCCACTCCACAACACACCCCTCATCAGGGGAATACAAACAAAATCACACCACAGACTATACAATCAGTCATTGGTAAATTGCCCGCAAACACTGAACAAATTCCATTCTGGTTAGCCCAGAAAATTGCTCAAATAGAGGTCATATTTCCCAATAGTACACCTCATGAAAAACACAGGATTCTAACAATCTGTTTACCAATGGGGATTTGACCTCACGTGGAGGACTGTGACACTTGGGGTACAGTCTTTGCTTCAATCTACACAAAAACACATGGTGTCCCGTCTATGGCGGTAATACCAGACGTTCTGAGACCGTTTCAAAATGAATACGGTCCAGAACCAGCCTTGAATCTTGGTATGAAATTACTGAAAGATTTCAAACAAGTCTCAGCTATTTTATTAGCTAACATTAAAGGTGAAGCAGTATCCGTGGCAATCCGCCAAAAATTCAAAGAACTCGATATTACTGAGCAACCGTATGAACTTGCCGGAATTATTGAAAAATCCTATGAAGAACTAGGAAGAGATAGTTTGGGAGGGAAACCTGTAAAGCTAGAATTAACAGAAAATCCTGAAAAAGTTTTTATCAAAAACAATCTAACTACTCCTAAAAAGAAATGGGAAAATAGTAGACCGCCACTTCATAAAGAGAAGCGCTCTCAGTCCAGAGGTAGATCTCCTCAAAAGGAGCACTCTGAAAAGAGGTATAACCTTAGCAATAGGGATAATTTAAGAAAACCTGATAGACATCCTCGCAGAAATCCGAAAGAAGAGGACGATCCGAACACAAAGAAGAGCGTGTGAAGTCTAAAGACGATCAACACGTTCCAAAAAATAAGAAAACTCAATTCTCCAAAAAGAAGGTAGCAAGTATTAAAATCAGACATGCCGAGGATCTTGAGGACACGACTCAAGAACGGGGAGTGGGCCCATACAATGCTGGATCTGAATGAATACATTCAGGTCGAAACTGCCGACACCAGGGTTAGTGTACCCCATAAGTTATATGAAGTAACACTATAGATAGAGGAGGACATAACTAGAAAAATAAAAGCATTCTTTTGGGAAAAACTATTCAAGGGTTATGACATCCTTCTGGCTGAAAAAGACTGGCCACCTGAATTTGTCAGGGAGTTCCCACATGGTGAAGAAATAATTATCAACAAGTTGTGGCCACAGGCACTCCTCTTAATTATCGCTGGGGGTTATTTAATAATAGATTTTGTCAAGTTTTTCCTCCTTTGGCGTGCTGTTTGGTATCATAGGGCTGCCTTTCCCTAGGTATAATAGTTATTTGAGCAAATGGTTAGTGATAAGATATCACAACCCTACCGATCGCACAGCAATCCTTGTCTTAACTCCTCTTCTAATTTTAAAGAACTTTACTTTGCTCTTTTCAAAATTTGTTCATGAAATTTTCATATTTATTCAAATGATTCCATTTGATACTAGGATCACTGTTCAGAATCAAATCATGAATCTTAACGTTCAATTGTAATTATTTCAACATTACATTTGATCATACAATTGTATTATGTTTCATACAAGTATTATTGACATTTTACGGCGATTGTTGCTGTAGTTGGCCCGATGCATTTCGGGACCGATGTCCCTTCTTCAGGGGTCTCTGTAAGACAATGTTTAAACATGTATAAATAACACAACACACTTACTGACAAACATCAGCTTAAAACTACATAAGCCACTTATAAGTTTTGAGTACACCACCTTGGTTGTACCATGATTTGAATTGTCTTACAGAGACCCCTGAAGAAGGGACACCGGTCCCGAAATGCATCGGGCCAACTACAGCAACAATCGCCGTAAAATGTCAATAATACTTGTATGAAACATAATACAATTGTATGATCAAATATAATGTTGAAATAATTACAATTGAACGTTAAGATTCATGATTTGATTCTGAACAGTGATCCTAGTATCAAATGGAATCATTTGAATAAATATGAAAATTTCATGAACAAATTTTGAAAAGAGCAAAGTAAAGTTCTTTAAAATTAGCAGAGGAGTTAAGACAAGGATTGCTGTGCGATCGGTAGGGTTGTGATATCTTATCACTAACCATTTGCTTGAAGAAATAATTATGCCAGCTTTCTCTAATCATATTCCTATACATAAAAAATATACCTATGCCAGGAAATGGGCTGTGGCCCAGGCTCCAGCATTATATAAAAATCATATGGGATGAGGACTCTCCTCACCATAAAATCCAGTTGAAAAATTAACCTACTGCTCAGAGGCAGTACCCAGTAAAGCAGCAAGCTAAAAAACAAGTCAGGGAGATCTTAGATCAACTTAAATACCAAGGGGGGATTGAAACATGCACCTCGTCAATGAACAATCCTTTGTTTCCTGTCTCCAAACCAGACAATACATATAGTCTAGTTTTGGACTACAGACATTTAAACACTTGTTGCAAAACATTTGCAGTACAAAGTGCACACAGTGCAGTGCAGCACTGATGAATAACCTCGTTCTCACAAAATATAAAACTAAATTAGATATTTCAAACGGCTTCTTCTGTCAAAACATTACGCCAGAAAGCAGGTATTTGAACACTTTCTCAATAATGGGGACACAACAACACTTTTGTCGTCTCCCCGAGGGATTCAAGAACAGTCCTCGATTATTTTCAGCCAGAGTAACAGTTACTACAAACGTTTGATGATGAGGCATTATCTTATGTCGATGACATCTATCTTACAGATGATGATTTGGACAGGCACTTGAGCAGGGTAAACACCATAATACTTGGATTCGACTCTGAAGGGTATAAATTCGACTTTAAAAAATCAAGAATTTCCCACCTCAACGTCCTATTCTTAGGATACGAACTTTCAAGTGAAGGCAAAAGCCTGGCAGCAAACTTTTTAGAAAAATGTATGGTTAAACCTCTCTACGAACTAATCAAACCTGATTTCAAACCAACTAATTGGACTCAAAAACACATAGAAAGTTTGCGTTCAGTACAAACAGACATGTTGGCTACACAACAAAACATTTACAAACACGCAATAATGTACGCAACCTTGTAATCCGAAGCATCCCAGGGAGATTCAGATTCACATACCTAACCTTTTAATGAAGGTGAAAAGGTACTAATAGCTTACAAACCACACTTGTATACACAAGCTGAAATGAAATTCACTTCTACAGAAAAAATTCTGACAGCTGTTCAAACTGCAGTAGCAAAAGAGAGCGCCCTCGCAAAGGGTAAACGCATTATGGTGGTTACATCTGTACCTGCCTTAGAGGCAGTGACAAAAGTGAGAATTCCGAATGCTAAAGCTTTACATCCGAGACGGATACAATGGGTTAATTCTCTTGCTGCAACAAACGTTGAATATGTTTTTGACCCTTATTTGAAAACACAAGAATTTCTACAATATGAACAAGAATGTCCTCTACCTACTGAAATTTCACCTCTAGAACATTACGGCTGTATCATTTATACGGACGGATCAGCACAGCCCGCGATTGGGGGTAAACAAGCTTATAGTGCAGCGTGCGCGATTGTTAAAGGTCGCTGGCACGATGGTAAATTCCGACCTCTGGTCACAAAAACTCAATCTCTAGGAGACTACAGCTCAGCAAGCTCAACTCCAAGCTGACGCTTGAAAATACCGATCGCGAATTCCCCACACTCATATTGTGGGATTCGTATTACTGTATCCAGTCTTACAATGAATATCTGCAGATCTGGGTTCAAAATGGTTTTAAAGACGCAAAAGGTGGCACAATCAAGCATAAAATGTTTTGGGAACATAGAGACCTAGTAGACCTCAGTCCTATGTCTAATCTATAGGATATATTATTCCAATGCCCAGAGCCTATTGGAAATATAGGAACTACTCTACAAAACGAGATTGGTAGCTTAAGGTTCAGAGGCCCTATGTCTCAGAACCCAAGATATTTCTCTAGAAATTGGTGAAGCTTTAGTGAGGCCAGAAGCTGGAAAGAAATAAAAGTGCCTGGCCTTCATTTCAGCTAGCTCATGTATGTTCATTGGGACCCCAAAATCCCAGTAGTTTTCATAAAGTGATCAACATGTGTGTTTGGAAACTCCAAGCAAATTTAGTTTATTATATTCTTGCCAGTGCAAACAAACACCTAACTTCAAAGGGGGAAGTGAAATAAAACTTTCAGAATTCTGGAAAAATGTCACAAAACAAAATATGATGGTATACAGAGTCCTGAATAGAAATGGTTAAATTCTTCCAAAAGGTACCAATTGTTCTAGAGGGAAACTGATAGAAAGGGAGACCGTATTACCACAGCACCAGGATGAACCTGGGCTTCATCCTGGACTCCTGCCTCACGATGACCAAGCAAGTCAACGCAGTCTCATCATCCTGCTTCAACACCCTGCGCATGCTCCGAAAGATCTTCCGGTGGATCCCCACCGAAACCAGGAAGACGGTCACCCAGGCCCTCTTCACCAGCCGACTGGACTACGGGAACACCCTCTACGCTGGAACCACAGCCAAACTCCAGAAAAGACTCCAGCGCATACAGAACGCTTCTGCACGACTCATCCTGGACATCCCTTGTCGCAGCCACATCTCTGCCCATCTGAAAGACCTGCACTGGCTCCCCGTCAGCAAGAGGATCACGTTCAGACTCCTCACCCACGCACACAAGGCTCTCCACGACATGGGCCCGAAATACCTCAACAGCCGCCTCACATTTTACACACCCACCCGCCAGCTCCGATCCGCCAGCCTCGCCCTCGCCTCCGTCCCACGAATTAGCAAATCCACCGCCGGAGGAAGATCCTTCTCCCACCTGGCGGACAAGACATGGAACTCCCTCCTCACCCACCTATGGCTGACCCAGGACCATCTCTCCTTCAGGAAACAACTCAAGACCTGGCTGTTCGAGCAGTAGCGAAATCCCCCCTTTCAGCGCCTTGAGACCCTAGCGGGTGAGTAGCGCGCTTTACAAACTTCTTTGATTGATTGATTGATTGATTGATCATATCACAATAACAGAGTACGAAATGATAAAGTTGTTGCATTTTTTCTCCCGAGGGCATAGCATTCTAAAGCTGTTAGAAATGTTCCTGTTCCTTTGAATCTAGTTAAAAATCTCAATGGAGAGAAAAACGAAATTAGTTTTACTTAAACTACTGACGTTGTTTTAGATATATTGTATGTAGCTTTGATTGTTGCATTGAAACAACCACCATATTCAGAATAGTACTATGCCTAATGACAAGGTGGCCACCACCTTCATTGCATCCCTTTTGTTTTGTTACTGAATATTAAATGAACATGCTTAGCAGTGGTATCTGTGCACAGACAAAGGGATGCATAACTGACAATATTTAGATAATCTGCTCCTCACCCCCACTAAGTTCACATAACTGCCTTGTCTCATTTCTTCACATGCAACCCCTAAAAGGACAGTGCCCTCCTTCATCACCTCTGTAGTGTTGGCTTTCTAGTTGTTTCACATATGTCATCATTTGGAATGTTCTCACAGATTGGAATGTTATGTTCTGATGCTAGTGTCTACACTACAACCTCCCTTACCTAACATATCACAACCCAATTTCTTAAGTAGCTCAATTTTGAATTTGAGGTAACAAGTTTTCTAACCTTTTCCCTAATCTTCCCTTATACTATATCAGTACTAGTTGCACTATACTGTGTGCATCCTCTCTACGTTCAGCCTGACATTTGACGTAAACAGTTACTACCTAATATTTTAATCTTTCAATCCCATAATTTGCAAATAACTTTAAAGAGGAGGACATTAGAGTAAGCAAAAGAAATCACTACCAACATACCTCCATCAGCTCATTTCTTCTGTTATTGTCATCCAACAGGTTTTTAGAGAAAGGTGCTACATGGGAGTACTGCAAATTATCTGGTTTGCACATTTTTTATCCCTATATATTCATTTTCCTGTGCTTTCCTGGTCATTGGATTTCTAAAAGATCATTTCATGAATCGCTAGATCACAAGGCCACATGTAAATAGTGCTTCTATATTCATGTTAGGTTTTGCTAATTTGTTTACCTTTCTATTTCTACTTAAATATTGTGTGTACGTGAAATGCCATGTGTTAATTAACTTTCTCGTTGTAGGCATCAGAAAACTTCATCTATTCTTGTGCTGGATGTTGTGTAGCAACGTACGTACTGGGAATATGCGATCGCCACAATGACAATATAATGCTTCGAAACACTGGCCATATGTTTCATATTGATTTTGGCAAGTTTTTAGGTCATGCACAGATGTTTGGCAGCTTTAAAAGGTATGCTTAGTTTCTAAATGGAATCTGACCACATTAACCTGTTTTTTTTTGTTTTGTTTTTGCAATGTTTCCCCATGGGTTTAACTTTCCACTGAAGAGGATTACGATTTTGTTTAACTAACAGGCTTTAGTACAGTCCTGATAGCTTCAAGAATAATGTCATACGTAGTATAGTTCATAAAAATAAGTGTGATTTGTTTTTCTTATGTGCCAAATTATTTACTCTTGTTTCACCTGTGTTACCAATTAGTTTGGTCTATCATCTTTTATGTTCATGCCCTAACAGGTTGTGCAGTCATCTTACAGTAGGGAAAGTGTTTTTTTATTTTTACATTTCCAAGCGTTTGAAAAATCATGGCCTTGTTTTAAAATGCAAGCAAGAGTCTCCCCATGACATTAAAGCCTGACTCGTCCATTTCTCCTTACCTTAGACGGAGTTTCATTGCACTCGCAGCTCACTATTTTTGACACACAACCTCAATACTATACCAAGTCTATTATGCTCCAACTCTGTTAGAAAGTTGATTACTTGTCACATACATGTGACATTTTGCAATCTTTCTATTCATTGGTTGTAATAACCAGTTTGTCATATGTTTTGCTATATTATTTAAAGCTTCATACCATTCTACTACTGTTTCTATGAATTGTAAATGGCAGGTGCTGCTATTGCCAAATGTAATGGCTCTCTATTTATTAACGGATTTAGGTACAAGGTAAGTCTGAGGAGTCTTGGGGAGGGGTGGGGGGGATTTAACCCTGTGACCTTTAGATCGATGGAAATGTCAGTGAGAGCATTAACTCCTGAGGCACCTTTGTGGCCAAAGATAGCTGGCTTCCAGCAAGAGACTGCAGTAAAACATAGCAATCCATATGTACTGACTCTGGAAACAGATCTAATGAAATAGGTTAGCTTCAGTAAACCTTTAGGAGTGGAGAGCAGTACAAAATGGGGCACTCTACACCAAAACCAATGTTGAATACAATGCCCCATTAGGGCTTAAAACTCTGAAAATGTCTGTTTAGGTTTGAAGGCATTTACTAATAAATGAATGATCTGAAAGACTTCTAGCCACAGATTCCTTACCTTCAAGTTATCCCCTGGCATCAAAAATATTTTCATGAGCACAGTAGGTGGTGCCATTCGGCTCTGCGTGACGTCAACCGTGCCAGAAGTGACCTGTGCATTGCCAATATAGGCACCACCTCAGCGTGCTGACGTTAGTTTCTTGTCGCAACTTTCCATGCCAAAAGTGCAAAGCCAGGAAGAACATTGACCACTAGTGTGGAAAACTATGGCCCTGACAGGCAAAAGCTTTGTCCCTAGGAATCTGTTTGCAGAGTGGGGAGGATGGGTGGGTTGGAAAGGAATTTGCAGCTAGATTAGGGTCTATACCAGATAAATTGGTAACAAAGTTACTCATCTGCTAGATACTTCTAACTGCAGATTCCTTACCTTAGAATAGATACCCAAGCAATACCTCCCTGGAGGTGGGTCTAAACAATTTCAACCAAAAAGTCCTGCAGAATGGACGAAGTGCTGGTCCCGACTGGCCTAACTGTCCAGGCAGTAGTGTTTTGTGAACGCGTGCAGAGAGGCCCACATTGCTTACGGGCAGATGTCCAGAACCAGGACTCTGTACGCTAATGCAGTGGTCGCAGCCTTTGCTCTGGTGGAATGAACATGCAAGCCCTCAGGGGTTCCTTCTTGGCCAATGCATAGCAGATTTAAATGCAGACCACGATCCATTGGGCAATTGTCAGTTTCTGCACAGCCTTTCCCTTCTTTGCTCCGACATTCTCCCACAAAAAGTTAATTGTCCAACTGGAACAGTCTTATGTGGTCAAGTTTGAATGACAACACTCTTTTTGGGTCGAGTTGGTGAAGTTGCATCCTCCTCTTAGGAAGGTTGTAGCAGGGCGTAAAAAGTAGGCAGGGTGAAAGACTGGCCTATATGGAAAGGAGTGGCCACTGTCCACAGAAAAGAAGCTCCAGTGTGAAGAACCAACATGTCTGGAAAATGTTCAGGTATAGAAGCTTGGATTACAGTCTGAAACTCGTTGACCCTCCGGGCAGAAGTTATTGCCACCAGGAAGACCATCTTGATGGTAAGGAGCAAGAGAGGACAGTTGTGCAAGGGCTCGAAGGAAGCTTTCATCAGGAACTTCCAGACTAGATTAAGGCCCCTCTGAGGCATGATGAAGGGCGAAGGAGGAAGCAGATGTTGCAAAGCTTTCAAGAACCTATGTACAATAGGGGATTTGAAGAGGGATTGCCGGCCAGGCAACCGCAGACCGGCTGAGATAGCAGAAAAGTAGCCGTTTGGGTGCCCAGAGCAGAGCACTGCTGGGCAACCGAAAAGATAAAGTACCTGAGAGACGGGAGCAGAAACAGGGTCATCCTGTTTGATGGAAACCATGCCACAATCTTGCCTCAACCGCAGGCGTTAACCGCTTTGGTGGCAGGACGTCTGGCTGCCAAAATACCATTGCAGACTTCGAGGGGGCGGTCGGAAGCGGTCAATTGTTGCTCATCACTCTCTATGTATGGATGCGGAGTATTGAAAGGTTTGGGTAGAGAACCATCCTCTTCTGCTGCAACAGAGGATTCTCCCGAAGGGGCAGACTAATAGGATGGGCGATGACCATTTTCATGAGCTCAGGATAACAATCTCTCCGAGCGCAGTCCAGAGCCACAAGAATGACTTTGCCCCGGTCATTCCTGATCCTCTTGAGAACTCTGGGCAGAAGTGGTATGGGTGGCGATGTTATGAGCAGAAAGGCATACAGGTGGCCTTAACTCCCTTTGAGGCGAAAAGCGTCTCTGAGTGAGAGCTGCCTTTGAAAACTCCAGTGCTCAGAACTGCTGACATTGGGCATTCTCTGCGGCGGCGAACATATCTGCCTAAGGCTCTCCCCACTGCTGAAAGAAACCTTGCACCACTTCTGGATGAAGACACCATTCGGCTGAGTTTGTCCACCTTGGCGTTCAGAGAGCCCACCAGGCGTTGAACCACCAGAGAAATGCCCTGGTGTTCCAGCTATGTCCAGAGACGCAGGACCTCTTAACAAAGTGTCCACAACCCCATCTCGCCCTGTTTGTTGCAGTACCATGTGGAGGTGGTGTTACCCGTGAACACTATACTAGCCTCCCCTTGATGGAGGGTAGACAAGCTTTCAATGCCAGCCAGATCGCCCAAAGCTTTAGAAGGTTGATGTGGAATCTGGATTCCACCAGAGGCCTCAGATAATCACCTCTCCCAGATGCCCCTCCCCCATCCAAGAGTGACTCATCCATCACCACTGTGAGATCTGGTTGGGGAAGGCAGAGTGATCTGCCGCTGACCCAATTGCTGTTAGTTAACCACCACTGCAGATCTTTTCAGTTCCCTCTGAGATCTGGATCGTGTTGGAATGATTTCCCTGATGCTGCGGCCACTGGAGCTTCAGGTCCCACTGCAGGGCTCACATATGACAGCGTGCATG
This sequence comes from Lissotriton vulgaris, assembly GCF_964263255.1. Classification (NCBI taxonomy): domain Eukaryota; kingdom Metazoa; phylum Chordata; class Amphibia; order Caudata; family Salamandridae; genus Lissotriton; species Lissotriton vulgaris. Next base: position 748,355,938 of record NC_141687.1, on the reverse strand, counting down.
TGTCACAAGCCAGATTCAGAAGGCCATGAGGGTCAGCAGCCTCAGTCAGTTTAACAGAAATGGAGATTTTTCACAGCCTGGTGGGCAGAAAATCTGGATTTTATTAAGGACATGGAGGCCAAGATTATGCAAATCTCCTTTATTGCCACAGCTCAGCAGTAACAATGAAGAATAGCATATAGAACTTTAACCCCTTCCACACTCATGACGAGCTGGGCTCGTCATGGTGTAGCCTCCTCGTACACTGATGACGAGCCCAGCTCGTCATAAAACAATGAAATAGAGCAATCTCCAGCACAGGAGGGGAATTGCCTTAGCAGCCATGGGGTTAAACAACATTCCATTACAGTATATAGTCCATGAGCGCACATCCATCTTCCTTCTTTCTTTGTCCAGTGCTGCATACAAGAAATAAGCTCAAAGAACCATAACTTCAAAATGACTGGGAAAGAGTCACTTCAATCAATAATACATAGACGGCTTATTCTGGAAGAAAAAGAGACACAATAGGTCAGACAAAAGTGAAACCCAGGGAGGGTTAACGAGTGGAGGGATAATCTTAGCCTCCGTGTCCTTAATAAAATCCAGATTTCTGCCCACCAGGCTGTGAAAAATCAAACACTTCTTTTACCCATCTTGTAAGCGTGGGGGATGAAACTTCTTCAATGTGGGATCTGTGAGAGATCAGCAGTTGAGTTCCAACTCCTCTTAGACCAGCAGTTCTCTTTACATGCTCCTTTAGACATTTTACAACACACCGACTTTCATTCAGAGAGAAGAAAGTGTAGAAAATTGAAGATGACTTAGTTTTTGTCCCTTTTTAAGGTAAAAACAAACTCCCTCAGGTTGGTAAGCCCTGCTTGTAACATCTCATGTCTTAACATCAGAGGTTCGTCTAAAAGAAACTAAGCAAAGCAACACAGTAAGCTTATAAGAGATGCGCTTAGGAGAAAGGTTAACATTATCTCCCCAAGAGGATATAAGTTGTAAAATGTTTCTTACGTCTCATAAGGCCGTATATTTTGGGGTTGGAGGATTAAGAACCTGCATACTTCTCATAATTTTCTTTGTTAAAAGGTTTTGTCCCACAGAGACACTATCAACTAAGGAATGACCTGTAGCTATTGCTGATCTATAGACATTAACCGTTCTGTAAGTTAGGCCAGATGCAAACAATTTGAATAGGAAGTTTACTACGTGAACTAAATAAGTTGAAACAGGATCGTAGTGTCGTTGAATACACCAGCGAACCCATTTACTCCATGCCAGTCGATATGCCTTCCTTGTTCCAAATGCCCAAGACTCAGATATGAGCTGGAAAGCATCTTCGAAAGCCCTGGAATTTTCCATTGTCACCTGAAATCTTCCAGCCAGTCAGAACAATTAGACCTTGATCTATGAGAGGGTGAGATTCGCCTTCTGGACCCCGAAGTATTTGCTTGAAAGGGGGTATTAGAAGTGGAAAGCCTGGTGCTTCAGGTCCCATTGCATAGCCCACATATGACAACGGGCATGTGTCACAAGCAGGATTTGGGAGGCCATGAGGGCCAGCAGCCTCAGTCAGTGCAACAGAAATCCAGGATAGAGGATGAAAAACCAGCATCATAGCCTGACTATCCTAGGCTCACCTTTCGGAAGGATATGCCCAACACTCCAGAACAGCTCTGATAAAAAAGGAGCATCTGAGAGGAAGCCAGGTGTGAGTTTGGCACATTGATAGTGAACCCAAGCAAGTGCAGAAGGTCTGCTGTAGGCTGGAGGGGGGGAAGACGACAGCCTGGGGTGAGCCCGCCTTAACCAGCAAGTCAACGAAATAGGGGAAGACTGGCACCCCTGATATCCTTAAATGAACTGTAATCTCCACCATCACTTTGGTGAACACCCGAGGTGTGCTGGTAAGGCTAAAATGAAGCACGGCAAACAAAGTGCTCGTGGCTTACCGTGAACCTTAGGTAACGTTGGTGGGCAGGCAGGATAGAAATGTGGAAATTAGCATCCTCCCTTGGCCATGAGAGCCGTCACTTTCTGCCAGAACAAGGTAAGATTGTCCTCCGTCAGCCTGTCACCAACAGGTGGCATGAGTGGCGGGGTAGTCACAAAGTGGAGTGAGTAGCCCCTTCGGACAATTTAAAGAACCCATTGGTCTGATTTGATAGACCTCCAGTGGGGTGGTTCTAGGCATATCTTGCCTCCCACGGAGTGCTCATGATGGAAAGAGGGCAATCTGGAGGTGTTTGGAGCGTGCAGCTGCCGGGGTGGGGATGAACTGGCCCAACCTCTGGCTGCCCAACGCACAGAGTCTGTGGGTACTGCATCCTTAGCCACCCAGAGATTGGGAAGCTTGCGCATCGTGGTGGCTGTGCGTGTAAATACATGCTGGAAACTCCTACCATGAAAGGAGCGAAAGGTGTACTGGGGTGTGCAAGGGGTCATAGAAAGGCTCTAGGACCTGGACATAGCTCTGCTGTCTTTGAAGCACTCCAGCGCTGAATCTGCCTCATTTCCAAATAGATTGGAGCCATCAAAGGACATGTCCATAAGTGATGCTTGGAAATCCCCTGAAAAGCCAGATGTTTTCAGCTAGGTGTGGCGCCCTAAGGCCACTGTTGATGAAACCTCTCTGCCTACTGAGTCGGTGGTATCTAGTCCACATCTGATTGTGATTTTAGCTGTGTCTCTCCCGTCAGCAGCAGCTTAGGAAAGTAAGGTCTGTGCCTCCGTAGCCATGGGCAGCACATGCGCAACCGAATCCCATAGATAATGGGAGCTATAGCCCAAAAGGCAAGCAGTGTTCATGGTTCCTGTGCCAGCCTGGTGGAAGAAAACATTTCCTTGTGTAAGGTTTCCAATCTCTTGGATTCCCTATCAGGTGGAGCGGAAGGGAATACACCAGGATTTACATGGGAAGAAGAGGCATGGGCCACCAAGCTCTCCGGGGTAGGGTGTTGTGTTTGAGAGGAAATGTGGGTCCCTCGGGGAGGGGCAGTGGCGGCAGGCAATCGTCATTTTCACAGGCGCCCCTTTGCTGGGCTTGGACCAAGTCCCAAGCAGGGCATCTCTAAGGGCTTCATTAAATGGGTGTAGTGGTTATGAGGGGGGTCAATCCCAGCGGACGCACCTCTGTCAAGATATTTGTCTTGATCGCCACTGAGGGCAGGCTAAGGTCGGACCAAGGCTACACTAAGCATAGCAGACAGCGCTCCTCAATAGCCACGGTAGGAGAAGAAAGCTTGTCAATAGGTTATTTTACGTTAATAAGCATTCAGTTACCCAAAGGTGTCTTGGGGCTGGCTTTGAAACCAGAGAGTAGCAAGAAAAAGAAGCGAAGAGCTAGCAGGTGTTAAAAAAGTGAGGTCTTCAAGAGCTTCCTAAAAGTCATGAGGTAGGGTGCACTCATGATGTACAATGGTAAAAGCATTCCAGGATTTTGTGGTTCCCAGAAAAAAACTCCTAAAACCGTGGGTGGGTCGTGTGAAACTGGGTACAACAATATGTTTGGCCAAGGCTGAAAGTAGGTGTCTGGCTAGGGTATACCAGTTAAAACATTGTTGAAGAAATTCTGGGCCAATGCATAGAGTGCCTTGTAAGCAATACAGAGTGCTTTGAAAGTAATCCTCTGTCTGATAGGGAGCCAATGCAAAGTTTTTAATGGCTTTGGCCATTCACTGATGTTTTGGAATCTTTAGGAGAAGTCTTGGAGCGGCATTCTGCAGTGTTTGTAGTTTGTTGAGAATGACTGGTGTGCAGTGAGTAGTAGACCTTTGCAGTAATCCAGTTTAGCCCATTACTAAAGATGCAATGACAGTTTTTTGGCAGTGGACAGGAATAAACAGGAGAATCTTTTTTAGCATTCTCAGAGTAAGAAGGCTGAGGACGCCAGAGCGCTTACATGATTTGTGTTACTTAGTTTATTGAAAATTAGAACAGGTTCCTGCTCTTGGTGATAGGTGTTGGTAGAGTGCCCATATCAGCTGGCCAACAGGACAGGGTCCAGAAGGAGGTTTGTGCACCAAAGATCTTCTGTTTTTCCTGCGTTCAGTTTCAGGCAGTTCTACTCATCTGGGGAGAAGTTTCCGGTCAGAAGGTCTCTGCGACGCCCTCGCACAAGTCCATGTTAGGATCTAATGGCTGGTATTCTTTAGGGTTCAGCAACCTCTCCCAATCCTCCTCGAGTCCTAGCTCTTAGGAATAGGGCTCAGGTTCCGGTTTGGAAGGCATGACTCCAATTGGCACCAGAGCACGCATCAGACGATTCCTCTACGGCTCTGTGTCTGAGTTGGGGATCAGAATGGGGATGGCGCCACAAGGGAATGCCAGCTCGGGACTGGCGGCAGGGAAGATCAAGATGGTACGACCAGTGCTGGTCTGGATCCATCTGTGGATCCAAGGTGCCCGAATGTCACTGGGGGCGGATCTGCCGGTGTGGAACCAGTAGGGGCCTCTCGCGAACCTGCGGGGCCCAAAAGCACTCAAATTTGAGGTGTATGACATCATAAAACTCTTGACATTGAGTGAGGAATGCTCCAGTATCCTGAAACTCTGGACAACACTGGGTCAGCCGTAGAGCCCAGCCTCGGATGGCAATGCTCCCTCGTCTCACCTGAATACCACAATAAACGTGGCGAAGTCCTCAACTTCTTGTTCTTTTTCTTGTGGGACTTACCCGATGGCCCGACGACTTCAAGTGCGATGAGGATCTTGGGATCCGCTACTCTCGACTGAGATCGAGACTGCTGAGGCGTTACACGCTGAGCAGCAAGAAACTTGAGGGAAATCTCCCTCAAGGACTTGGAGTGCACAGTGTGGCAATCGTCACAGATTTTCATGTTGTGGTGGTGCCCCGGGCACAAGTGGTAATCAAGGTGCAGGTCAGTCACCATAGGTTGATGACAGGCACTGCAGGGCTTGAAGCTGGTCTTCATAGTCTACATCCCTGCCACACCAGTAGAAGATCTATTTAAAAAAAGACTTTGACAAAGTCAAACATTGACTGGAGGTAGCTCTCTCCGGATCAGCCCTGCCTCTTGCGCAAAAAAAATAACTGATGTATGTCCACGCGCTGGGGTGGCTCCTATATAGGCAATGCACACATCACTTCTGGTGCGGAATCTTATGCCACCTACTGGTGCGAGGGGGTACAGCTTGTGAAAAAATTTCCAGATCTAATCTGATGCCGAAGTCTAATTCAACAAACTGCGGCTGGATAGTCTCTACCAGGTAAGGTGTTACCGAAGATAGGCATCTTGTTTTGCAAAGTCCAACCACCTGGTATGTGTAGATCTGAAACATTCACCTGCCTGTTGATTCCTCACCTTTTGAATTACCCTTGTGCTGGCATTCCACTGAAACTTTTTCATAGCTCTCACATGTCAAGGAGGATGTTACAATAGCACGGCTCCGCTTGCGACTCCGTAAGACGTCACCAGGAGGCATAAAAAGACCTTGTCGGCGTGCTGACGTCCGTTCCCTTTTTTCCGTGCTGTCGACGAATAACGGTTTTTCTGAGACTCCTTTTCCTTATATATTACTTTGCTACAATATCGTTCTATTGTGCAGCAGTGCGATGGCTGCACAAAAGAATTCAGTATTCAATTGCTGTAGGGAATGTGGGGGTCATATGTACATCACTGACTCTCATAAAGATTGCTTTTAGTGCCTGTTGTTGGATCACAAAGTCGAAAGATACTCTTCTTGAAGGAGGATGATTCTGAAGGCACTTAAAGAGTGAGAGGCAAAGCTATTCATGGCCCTGGCGAGAAAGGATAAGAGAGGCTGCAAAAGATCCAAGTACAAGAGGTCGTCGAAGAAGCACAAAAAGAAGTGTTGACATTTATCTCAGCTTCGATCTTCAAAAAGCAAGTCTACGAGGTTGGCTTATCAGGTTATGCAGCATCATGGTAAAGATGACATGTCTCCTTCGCCCTCACCTTCTTTTCAGGCTACTCCGGTCCTTTCTCCAGCGCCAGGGGATTTGTTGGCGCCCAGAGAGTCGTCTGCTCCTCCGACTTTACCTGCCCTAGCCCCTGTGTCTCCGGCACAGCAGCAACAGCACACTACACAGCCTCGGTTGGATCCAGACAGGCGGTTCCGGATCCTTATCCACCCTTTCCAGGCCCGGATGCGGATCCATCGCATATTCTAAATGTGATGTTTGGCATGTTGTCAAAGTGGCTAACACATCTGGTGCACCGGCTGACCCCGTTGGTCCATTGCCTACAAGCATCCCCCAGCGATATGCCAAGGCAACGTTTTTGCCCTCCATGCTGATGACCCCATGATGGTATCTTCCGCGCCGAGATTCTCAACGCCGATATCGCTGTCTCCGGTGCCGTTGTTTTTCGGGTTGACACCATCCCGGCTTCAAGCGGCACCGACTACCTTTGTAAACGATATAGCCGATTAACTATACACCTACTAAAGCACTCAGATAATCTTTCGCCGATCAGGCCTGTATCGTCAAAACACATCTGGTGCGCTGAGGTGGTAGGTTCTGTGGCTTCCTAGGAGCCCAAGCTTGGAACAAACTACCGACAACTTTGAGAGCATTAACAGATCTGTCTCACTTCAAAATACAGTTGGAAACATGTCTTTTTAAGAGCTAAGCCTTCTAGAAGGGCAGCCATTTGTAAGTTGTTGGCGCCGGGACACTCCTGCCGGAGTAGCTGTGTGCTCTGTAAGCACCAGTCATTCATTCATTCATTTATCCGAACAATCTGCTGGATCCTTCCCCACCACCCCTAGGGACAGGGACTCCAAAAAACGTGAACAATCAGCCAAAAAGGTGTTCTCCTCTGCAAGCATAGCTTTAAAATCCACAAATGCCACGTGATTGTTGGGAAGATATATCCATGCTTTGATGGCTCCTAAACTGCCTAATAATGTACCTGTTCACTTTTTGGGGGTGTTGGCGGATACGCAGGCTGAAGCCTGTCAAGTGATTTAGTCGAGTCTGGATACGGCGGACTCTGTTGCCAGGGTGATGGGCTCCTCAGTGGCTACAAGGAGGCATGACTGGTTTAGATCTTAGGGTTTGTTTCTGGATGTGCAGACCACTCTGCTTGATATGCCTCTTGATAGCACCAGGCTGTTTGGGCCAAAGGCAGATTCTGCTCTAAAACGCTTCAAGGATATCAGGGCTACTGCGACGTCCTTAGGCCTTCAGTCCAAGCCTAGAGGCTATGGTTCCAGGAGGTTTCGTGGCTTTCGATAGGCAGCTTCCTTTCGAGGCAGTTCGCGACAGCAGCAGCAGAACCCCCAGTACAAGTCGTATAGAGGGAAGGGAAAAGGCCGCCTGGCAACAGTCTTCCTCCTCCCCCTCCTTTCCTGTTCCCCTCCTCCCCCTCCCCCATTGGTTCCGCAGGGAAGCAGCTCTAGATCCCCCATCTTCGAGTATGTTTGTCCCGTAGGAGGCCGGGTGCCCCATTTTCTACAAAATTGGAAATCTGTTACATCAGATCTTTGGGTTTTGAATCTTGTAGAAAATGGGTATGCCCTACCTTTCCAGGATTTTCCCCTACCCCCCTTGTCAGGGGAGGTGTTCTGAGTATCATCTGCTGCTCCTTTGGCAGATGGTCCTGGTCTGGCTTCAGAAAGGTACGATAGAGGTGGTTCCAAAGCAGAAAAGGGGTCAGGGGTGTTACTCCCAATATTTCCTGATCTTCGAAAAGGATGGCCTGTTGAGACCGATCCTGGATCTCAGGATCTTTAATTTTTACGTCAAGCAGGAGAAGTTCAAGATGTTGACCCTAGCTCAGTTTCTTCTGGCGTTGCAGCAGGAAGACTTGATGATGTCGATCAATTTGGAGGATGCTTATTTCCACATTCCCATCCTGAAGCTGCATCAGAAGTATCTCCCTTTTTACGGTGGGATCTCAAAGCTACCAGTTTGCTGTCCTTCCATTCGGTCTTACTTCCGATTCTCGGGTCTTCACAAAGGTGATGGCAGTGGTTGCAGCTCATCTTAGAAGGTCGGGGATTCCAGTAGTCCCCTATCTGGACAACTGGCTGCTCAAAGTGAAATCTCCAGAGTTAGTGCTGCATCATCTGCAAATAACAGCTCAACTGTTATTCGACTTGGGTTTTTCAAAAAATGTACCCAAATCTCACTTGGTGTCCTCTCAACGCAGCCTGTTCAGAGGGGCAGGCCTGGACACTCCTGTGAATCGTGCCTTTCAGCTTCCGAGAGTATTCTAGACATCCAGGCAATGATTCCGTTGTTTCAAGAAGGAGCAGAAGTTTCAGCCCTGAAGGTCATGCACCTGCTTGGTCTGTTCGCTTCCTGCATACTGTTGGTAAACCATGCCTGCTGGCACATGAGGACCCTTCTGTGGTTTATCCGCTGGCAGTGGTTTCAACACAACGGAGACTAAAGGGAGGTGGTTAGAATTCTCCAGGTACACTACAGGAGATCTGTTATGGTGGAGTGTGTAGGTAACCTGTATCAAGGGAAGCCATTTCAACCTCCTTCAGTGGCAACAGTGATTACGGATGCCTTCACTCTAGGATGGGGTGCTCATCTGGGGGATCTGAAGAAGGGCCTTTAATCTTCAAAGGAGAGATTGCTTCACATCAATCTTCTGGAATTGCGGGCGATACGTTTGGCTCTCAAGGCCTTTCTTCCCTCCCTTTGCGGTCAGGCACTTCTGGTCCTAACAGACAACTCTACTGCGATGTGGTGATCCATCACTTTTTCGTATGTGGGGATTTACTCGGTTGGACCTGTTTGCCAGTCACAAGAACGCGTACTGCCCATTGTTCTGCAGTCTCCAGTATCCGATGCGGGGATCGTTGGGGGGGACACCTTTCAGTTAGATTGGGTCTCTCAGCTCATTTCCTCCCTTACCCTTGATTCCTCGGGTTCTGAGGAAGATTCGCCAAGACTCAAGTCATATTGATTGCCCTGGATTGGTCAAGAAGGGGGTGGTACACAGACCCTCTTCATCTCGCTTCGCACCCTCCGCTCTGTCTGCACCTCAGGGCAGACTTCCTCTAGCAGTCGCTGGTGCAGGTTCTACACCCCCCACTTTCAGAGCCTGCACCTTCATGCCTGGAGATTGAACGGGGCAACCTGAGTTCCTTCTCTCTCCCACCGGATGTGATGGATGTTATTTTATCGGCCATGAGACTTTCCACCAAATCTGTTTATTCCGGTAGATGTGGACCAGATTTGTGAAGTGGTGTGAAAAGATGTCAATTGATCCTTTGAAGGCCCATTTATCTGATGTTCTTAGCTTTGCACTTTCCTTGGCCCAGCAAGGTTGTGCTGTGGAAACTGTTAAGGGTTACTTGTCGGCTTTTTAACACCCTTCCTTTGTTTGCTAGACCAACCTTCGTTGTTTAGGTCCCCCATAGTTATGAGGCTCATTAAGGGTCTTATTAATAGATTTCCTCCCACACCCTTTATTATGCCTCAGTGGGACTTAATTCTGGTTCTCTCTTTCCCGATGGGGTCTCCTTTTGATCCTCTACATAGTTGTGCTTTGAGGCTTCTTACATTCAAGACTGTTAATCTTATTGCTGTTACCCGTGCCAGGAGGGTAAGTGAGCTTCAAGCTCTTAGTTTTAAGCCTCCTTTTACAACCATCCATGCAGACAAGATGGTTCTTAGGAGCAGAGCTGCTTACCTATCTAAGGTGGTTACTCCCTTTCATCTAGGGCAGTCAGTACCTTACCTATGTTCTATCTTCCGCCTCACACTTCCAAGGAGAAGGAGAGACTAAATCGACTGCACCCTACAAGAGCCGTCAGCTTCTATTTGGACAGAACCAAGGACTTGAGGCTGGACAACTAGCTTTTTGATGGTTACGTGAGTCAAATGAAGGGCAAAGCTGTCCACAAGAGAACGCTTTCCAGGTAGATCATCATGTTCATCAAGATATGCTACGCCATGGCCAAGAAGAAGAAGCCTGAAGGTATCCAACCACATTCTACTAGAGCAAAGTCTTCAACTTCGGCTTTGGTTTCAGGTGTCCCTCTTATTGACATCTGTAAGGCAGCAACATGGACCACCTTCCACACTTATGCAAAGCATTATTTCTTGCACTCGAAAGGTGAGCAGGGATGGCCATTTTGTAGGTTCTGTGATGCAAGTCTTTTTGCCCGGAGAGGGACTGCTTTGGGATTCAATTCAAAAGGTGAGAAATCCACAGGCAGATGTATCCATCAGAAGAACAAGTTACTTACCTTCGGTAATGTTTTTGCTGGTAGATACAGTATCTGCCTGTGGATTCCTCACTGACTCGCCCTCCTCCCCGTTATTTACCTACGTATACCGAAAACGTTTTTCGTCCTTGACCTTCTTTTATTCCTATGTAATTTGCTTTGCTATGTTGCATGTTGTTAGGAAATGTCTTGGCTTTTCCTGTTTATCCTTCTTATTTCATTTACATACTGTGTATATTGTATACTGTGTATACTTGCAATATGTTGTCGGTCCACCTGTTCGCCTCGAAGGCACAGGAAAAATTAGTTGAACTGACATCAACACGCAGATAAGGTCTTCCTATGGCTACATTGGAGTCTTGCTGAGCCGTCCTATTGTGTTGTCCTTGTCGGCGTGGTAGAGCTATGAAAACATTTCCATGGAATGCTGCTGCTGCGGTACTTCAAAAGGTGAGGAATCCACAGGCAGATACAGTCTCCACCAAAAAAAGCATTACTGAAGGTAAGTAACTTGTTTTTTCAATTTCTGCTGAAATCTGGCTACGGGCTATACCACTGAATCATTCCCCCACGCAATTGAAAGGAGACACCTCACAGGACCTTTCATTATCTGGACCATTTTGCACAACCACTATACTTCAAGCCCTGAAGAAGTCTCAGTTAAGGGACAAAACATATTGGCTTCAGGAAATGTGTTTTAAAAAGCAGGAATAAATAAGTACTGGAAATTTTGATGGGAAATCGAGAAGGAGTCTGTGCACTACATAATAATTTTCTGTTACTGTGATTTTTATATATTGATTTGAATTCATGGTGGGTGCTGATCACCTTTTGCAATTACTTCGTGGGAGGTACCATTGTGTCCATTGATTGTATGTGTGAATTACCCCAGCTTCTATTCTGTGTACTCCTGCAACTGGGTTTGAAGTAGGATATTTCGGAGGCAGTCACCGTCTGGAGTAACACTGTCCTAAGTGGCCTTGTTGTCACTAGAGATATTACAATTGACTTTTTATAGCATCTTTCCCTATTGTGTTTCACCTGTATGTTTGTTTGTTGTTTGCCTATATAGTTATGTGGAGTAACACTGAACATCTGAAAGAAACACATAGTGATAGATTCCTTACCTTAGAATTACCCCTAGGGGTCAGACTGGATCCAGAAAGTTTTCGTCAGCAGTAACCCTGTGCGTCGGTAGGTGGCGTTGTGCGTCTCCGCGTCCGTCATTGGGGTCGTGGTCGCCGAGATGACATCATGGGTACTACTTAGACGATGCCCACGCACACTGACGTCTGTTATTTCTTTTTCCGCGCCAGCAAGCGCAGATCCGGGAAGAGTAGGTACCCCCAGTCATTTTTTGACTGACTTTTTGAGGCATTTTGTCTCTTTTCTCATTGAGAATTTGACTCCTGGTGCAGTTAGGATGCCCGGTTTTAAGTCCTGCGAGGACTGGCATCGCATGATATCGGTGACTGATCCGCACCAAGTGTGTCTTTTCTCCCTGGGGCGCTACCACGATCCCAAATCGTGCCCCAACTGCCGGGCATGGCGCTGAAGTCTTTGCGGGAGCTGTCCCGAAAGCTGCTGGAGGCCTGGCAGTCAGCTCTGCGTCGTTCGAGGTCCCGATCCCGTGGGAGGTCGAGGGACTGTGCACGGAGTCGTCATCATTGATCCTCGAGATCCAAGTCTTTGCACTAAGGGTCACTAAGGCGAAGCACAAGAAGTTGAAGAAACGTCATCGTTCTCCTACTTCCCCTCGCCGGTCAAGTGACGCGGCTGAGGGTGCAGGTGGTGCCTCCCCCGCAGCTCCGGCGGAGCCTGTGGTGTCGCCGCCGGCCTACCCGCCCTTTAGGGGTCCGTCTGTGACTCTGACCCAGATACAGGTGTTCCTGTCGGCCATGGCTCTCCTCCTTGGGCTGTTGGGTCCCGCTGGTGCGCCTACGGGCCTGTGGTCCTAACTGGGGGTCTTCGCGTTCCATCGCCGGCGGCTACAGCCCCGGCTTCGGCCCAACGTTGCAGGACCCCCGTGGATCCAGGCCTGGATCCCGGTCGACCTCATAACACCTCCACCGAAGTCGATCCCACAGGCACCACTTTGGACGTTGCCCCTGGTTTCAGCCCCAAAGGGGACGAGGCATCGGACAATGTGGTTCTCGCCGTTGCTCGTGGATTTCTATCCCCATGTCCCTACCTCTTATTTTAGGCCTGTGAAACGACCTGAGGTGGAAGGGGAGGACTGAGAGGAGTCTGAGGACTCTCTTGCAGCTGATGGCGAGGATGACCAGGTCTGGGCAGAGGAGTTGGGGGAAATCAGTGGTCTGGCTACCTCACCAGACCTTGGCATGCTGTCTCCTTCTACCGTGGCTATGAAGGAGGGCGCTAGTTATGCTGTGGTGTTGCATAGGGTGGCCGAGGCACTACACCTCGTGCTCCCTACTGTGGCCAGCAGGACTAACTTTCTGGCAGAAGTGCTTCAGCCAGCAGCTACTTCTGCGGAGAAGCTGTTCCCCTTCTACAAAGCACTTTCTGACGTTTTTTTGGGCACCTGTGGATAGGAACGTGGCCCACGTCCTCGCCTGGCTCCGGGTGACCCCATTTTCCTCTCCCAACACCCCACCCTGAGAGCTTGGTTGTCTAGGCTTCTGCTTCCCCGACCGCCTTCCCTTCCGCACCTCAGGATAGGGAATCCAAGAAACTGGATCAGTTCGCAATGAAGATTTTTTCTAACGCCTGTTCTGCGGTCCGTGAACACCGCATGCCTCTTGGGCCGTTATTCCCACTCTCTGTGGGATACAGTGACACCAGTGCTGCCTCAGTGTCCGGAGGAGGCCCGGAACACTCTCTCCCAGGCTGTTGCAGAGGGGAGAGACGCAAATAAGTTCATGATTCGTTGTGGACTAGACACCGTCGACTCACTGGGCAGATCGATTGCAACGACGGTGGCAGTTCGACGGCACGCCTGGTTGAGGACAACTGGATTTTTGGGGGATGTGAAAAACACACTTATGGACATGCCTTTTGATGGCCGTCGCCTCTTCTGTGACAAAACAGACAGTGCGTTGAAGTGGTTTAAGGACTCCCGGGCTAGGGCGAAGTCCTTGGGGCTGTCTGCAGTCCTCCCTCCTCCGCCTTCTGCTTTTCACTTCGTGGCACCGAAAGGGGCGCCTCGCAGTGTTTGCAACAGAGCCACAAAACTGTGTAGTCAAAATCTCAGCTTGCCACGGACGCAGATTTCACTGTGGCAGACCAAGGGGCTGGTCAGTCCACCTCCACCCGGGCCACCTCTGCCTCCAAACCTTCCTAGTCCAAACTTTCAGGCCCATCAATTGCCAGTGGGCGGCAGGCTTTGCTGGCGCACCATCACATTGGACAGGTGGGTTTTAGAGATAGTCCGGAGGGGCTACTCTTACCTTTCTAGACTACCCCTCCAGCCATTCCACCTCGGTACCACTGCATGTTGGGGATCACTTGGTGTTTCTTTAGCAGGAAGTTGCGGCCCTCTTGGCTAAGGGGGCCATCAAGCACGTCCCGACGCCAGAAGTAGGTCACGCTTGCTATTCCCACTACTTTTTTGCGTCCTATCTAGACCTCCGGAACGTCAATCGTTTCCTCCACAAAGACAAGTTCAAGATGCTCACCCTGGCTCAGGTCTTGTTTGCTCTTCATCCACAAGACTGGATGGTAGCGCTGGACTTGCAGGCTGCTTATATTCACATCGCAGTCCTGTGGGCCCACCTGTGTTATCTGCGGTTCACGGTAGACCACAAGCATTTTCAGTTTACTGTGCTCCCTTTTTGCCTTAACTGCGCCCCTCAGGTGTTCACGAAAGTGGTGGCCGCAGCTCATCTGCGCAGATCAGGGGTTCAGTCTTCCCCTATCTCGACAACTGGTTGTTGAAGGCGGGCTCGCCCAAGACAGTCGTCTCCCACCTCCAGATTACGACCGACCTCCTGCATTTGCTGTGGTTTTTCATCAACGTGCTGAAGTTGCACCTGGTTCCCTCTCAAAAGCTCCTCTTTTTAGGGGCGGTTCTGGACATGGCGCAGTTTCGGGTCTATCCTCCTGAACAGCGAGTCCGGGATATTTGGGCTCTGATTCCGATCTTTCAGCCCTTGTCCCGGGTTTCGGTCAGAGTGACTCTAAGGCTGCTGGGTTTCATGGCCTCCTGTATCCTGCTGATCGATCATGTCAGATGGCATATGCGGGCTCTGCAGTGGGGCCTGAAGTTACAGTGGGCGCAACATCAGGGGAACCTGTCCAATCACGCCCAGATCTCGGGGGCACTGCTCAACAGTTGCAGTGGTGGCTCATTAACCGGCATTGGGTCAACGGCAGATCCCTTTCCCTTCCCCAAACGGAGTTTCCAGTGGTGACGGATGCGTCCCTCCTGGGATGGGGCGGCCACGTGGGAGAGGGGGAGATCAGAGGCCTCTGGTCTCCGGCAGAGTCCAAACTCCATATCAACCTTCTGGTGTTTCGGGTGATCCAGTTTGCACTGAAGTCATTCCTTCCCTCTGTCAAGCGTAGAGTAGTGCAGGTGTTCACAGACAATACCACCGCTAAGTGGTACTGCAACAAACATGACAGGTGGGGTTGTGGACCCTATGTCAGGAGGCTCTGGGTCTCTGGACATGGCGGGAACATCAGGGCGTTTTCCTGGTGGTTCAACACCTAGCAGGTTCTCTGAACTCCAGTGCGGAACAACTCAGCCTCAGGTGCATGATGGATCACGAATGACGTCTTCACTCGAAGGTGGTGCAAGTTCTCTTTCAGCAGTGTGGAGAGCCTTGGTTAGATCAATTCGCCACCGAAGAGAACGTGCACTCTCATCAGTTCTCCGCGTTGGCATTTTCAAGGCGGCACTGGCACAGCGACGCTTTTCGCCGCGAGTGGAGTTGCGGTCTGTTGTACGCCTTTCCGCAAATACCACTTCTGCCTATACCACTTCTGCTGAAGAAGATCAGCCGCAACCGGGCACAAGTCATCCTTGTGGCCCCGGACTGGGCTCGAAGAGTATGGTATCCCGAGCTACACCGTATGAGCATCGATCCTCTGATCAGACTGCCTCTTCGGGAGGATCTTCTGTCGTAGCAGCAGGGGCGGTCCTCCACCAGAACCTGTCCAGTCTCCACCAGTTTCTTTGGCCGTTCTGTTTGCCGCGACTTTTTGGTGTGATCTTGGTTCGCAGACCCACCACCAGGGTTGGTATTTCTGGGGTATCTATTCTAAGGTAAGGAATCTATCACTATGTGTTTCTTTCTGATGAACACGTTACTTTCCTTCGGTAACGATATATCTATAAGAAACATTATTATTGATAGTTCTGCGAACCGATTACTAGGGGTAAGGTCATCCCTTTCAGGACCCTAGTTTCAATGCACCAGTGGTCTGTTTCTTGCATGACTCTGCGTTACTTTCGCAGAAAGTCGTGTACAGAACTGATGTCAGCGCGCTTGGGAGGCATCTAAGTAGGGCGCACAACGTCATCTCTGCGACCACGACGCCAACGACGGACGCGGAGCCACGCGATGCCACCTACGATGCGTAGGGCTACAGTGGACAAAAACTTTCCGGATCCAGTCTGGCGCTGGTGGGTAATTCTAAGGTAAGGAATCTACCACTGCTAATGTTTCTTACAGATATATCGTTACTGAAGGTAAGTAACTTTTTCTTATGGTTTATGGTGCTCTATACTTACTGACATGCTGCAACAGTCAAATAAAAAGTTTTTAAAAATATGTCGAAGGTGGCATGTCTACATTTTAAATGTATGTGATACCTGGCACATACGTAAAAAAAAAGTATACCACTTGCTGATAGAACCTTCTAAATGCGGATTCATTGCCTTAAAATAATCTCCAAGTGTCAGACTGGATCAGAAAAATCTTTGGCAATACCTCTGTGCACCAATAGGAAGCATCGATCTGCTCAACGCTGGCATTGTCCTTGTCAGAAGTGATGCTTCGGTGCTCTGTTTGTAAAGTTTTGTCGACCTTTTTTTGAACATTTGCTCCCAGTGTGATTCGGGGCATGTTCCGTCCAAAACCTACAGGTTTTAAACCTTGTGAGGCCTATTACCGACAAATGTCGGTGTTGCATCCTCACTTGATTGTATCTGGTGCAAGGGGTTGGGCCACAACCCCAAAGTCTGCTCTGAGTGCAAGTCAATGCTCTCCAAGGCAATATGTGAGCAGTCTTTGAAGCTCCTGCATCATGGCAAAAGTCCTGTTCCCGATTCAGATCTTAGTGCTGTTCTCAGGTATGCTGTTCTCAGGTATGCTAATCTTCTTGCTCCAAGGCATCGTCTTTGAAGTCGGATAAGTCTTAGAAACACAAAAAGAATTTGTCCATTTGTTCTTCAGCTTCCCTCTTCTCAGTTGAATGAGTTCTACGACGCCACCGACTCACTCTGCATGCCTTTGGGCCTCACTGTGCTGAGAGATGCCCCTACTGAGTTGCCACCAGCAGATCTGCCCCTGACACTAGTCAGGCCACAGGTTCCGTCCCAGTATCAGGATTCATGCCGCCATGATGCCATCTTCTATCCTGGCTCCTTCCCACCTGTTGCCATTCGGACGCCACTGGCACCGCTCTACAACAAGCTCACCTTAGACTCCGAGTCGGTGCTCTTCATCATCTATGCCTGCTCCTTCCAGGCAAAACCAACCCCTGGACTTACTGCCTCTAGATTGGCCCTTCCTTTGTGAAGGAGAGGAGGAAGAAGGGTTTGGTCCCCTGAAAGAGGACCTTGTACCTGCAGACAACTAGTATGAGGAGTTAGATGACATCAGTGTTTTGTATACTTCTACAGATTCTGGCATGTTTTCATCTCTGGGAACTGTTTCTGAGAAGGGGTCATCTTTTGCCACCGTGAAGCACAGGGCAGAGGATGTCCTTGACCTCCAACTGCTAGCTTGTAGTCAAGACCAGCATCTTGACAGAGGAGTTTCACCCCGGAGTGGGTTTGGCTTATCTGTTGGTCTCCTTTAATGAAGCCCTCTGACGTTCTCTTGAGAGCCTGGGCCAATCCTTGCACAGGGGCTTCTGTGCACCAGATGATTGAACGATGCCATCGTCCCTGCCCAGGAGACCTAGCCATCCTCTCCCATTACCTCATCCCCTGAGAGCCTGATTTTTCAGGCCTCAATGGCCAAGTTCAACCCAAATGTGTTCCCTTTCCGTTATACCGGACCAGATATCCAAGAAGCTGGGCACCTTTGGACAGTACATTTTCTGTTCCACCAGCCTAGTCTTGTGGGCGGTGAACATTGCATGCCTCTTGGCCCAATATTATCTTGTGTTGTGAGACTCAGTTGTGCAGCTGCTTTCCATGCTTCCAGAGGAGGACTGAGTTGTCTTCAACCAAGCCTTAGTGGATGGTTGGGATGCAATGAACTTCACAATACGGTGTGGACTGGATACCACAGACTCCATAGGCAGAGCCATGGCTTCTACGGTGGCACTGCATCGGCTGCCTGGTTGCGATCCATTGGGTTCTCAGGAGATGTCTAAGTGTTCTTGATCGACATTCCAGGTTACTGCCAGATCTCTAAGCTTTGACCATCTGCCCGGTCCCAACCAGAATCCTTTCAACCCAGTCATGGCTGTGGTCCGGACAGGGATAGGCGTCCGCAATATCACACATACCTGCCATTCCAGGAGCCTGCTCAGTCCTTTCATGGGCAGGTTATTGGTACCCAATGAGGATGCAGCAGCCAGTCCCAGTGTGCTGTCCAGTTCCCACCCCTACAGCTGCTGCAGTCTCTATGCCTCTTTAGTGCACCCTCCATCCTATTGGCGGCAGGATCAGGCACTGCCTGCCTCAATGGTCTGCCATTACCTCCATTAAGTGGATGCTTCAGAGTGTGTGGAATGGGTATGTCCACCTATTAGTGGGGACCCCTCCCTATTTGCCACCTTTCAAAGAACAGCAGACCATCTCTTTTTGCATTGTCAGGATGGGCAGGGCCTTCTTGCCAAAGGGGCCATTGAGATGGGCGCCTGCACAAAAAGTAGGTTGTGATTGCTATTCCCACTATTTTCTGGTTCTGAAAAAGGACTGGGGACTTTATCCTATACTAGATGCGCACCCTCTCACCGCCTGTCTTCGGAGAGAGAAATTCATAATGCTACCCCGGACTAAGGTCTTGTCTTCCCTGGACCCTGGAGACTGGATGGTAGCGTTGGATTTGCGGGACACTTATTTTCACATGCAAGCCCACAGGCATTATCTGCAGTTAACTGTGGGCCACAAGCATTTTCAGTTCGCTGTGCTCCCCTTCGGCCTCACCAGTGCACCCCTTGCGTTCACAAAAGTGATGGCATGTTTGCAGCACATCATCATAGGTCCGGGTTACCAATCTTCCGCCTACCTTAATGCCCATGCAGTCATCACGCACCTCCAGACTACTGCAGACTTTTTGTTTGCACTTGTTAGAGTTCACTATCAACATGCCAAAGTCACCCCTGGCGGCTTCTCAGATGCTCCCTTTCATTGGAGCCATTCTGGATACAGTGCAGTCCCAAGTCAATCCTCCGTAGTGAGGAGTCCAGGATGTTAAGGCTAGGATCCAGAAGTTTCAGCCTCAGTCCTGCATTTCGGTGAGACTGACTCTGAGGCAAATGACACAGGATCTGAGAGGCAAAATAACGGCAAAATCGCCAAACATAAGCAGATGAAACGAAAGGTTTGTATTTATCAATTATATCCTTTATTTCATATTCCTTGAAGAACTGTGAATACAGCCAACGCGTTACACCCGTATCTGGGCTTCTACAGGGCATTCAAGAAGACAAACTCCTCGGTCTTATGGCTGTTCCCAGTGCGTTATCTTTATAGAGCCCTTTAAGCTGTATGGTTAAGATTTCTTCATCACACCGGAGTTAAAGTTGTAAACACTAAGAGTCTTCAGTGAGGAGCTGTGCGACCCGCTTCCCAATCGAATCCCATGCTACACTGTCCCCGGACACCGTTCAAATTTAACAGTTGCTGATTACAGCTCTTCACTACTAATGTGTGTTCAGAGAAGCCTAGTCACTCAGCTCCTCACTGAACATCCGACTGGTGGGTCCTGCAAATTGTTGAGCATGGCCATGCCCTCCTATTTCTTTCTGACCTCCACTTCTTCAACCATATCAAAGCAACTTTCGGAAGACCACTTATTTATTTTCATGCAGGAAGTTCAGGCTCTTTTGGTGAAAGAAGACATAAAGAGCTTCCCTGTCTCAGAATCTAGATGTTTCTTCCTCTGTATCCTAATGCTGAAAAAAGGCATAGGCCTTCATCCTATTTTAGATCTCTGGCCTCCTTATTTTCTTACAACAGAAGGACACATTCAGGTTGCTCATGCTGATCCAGGCTCTATCTGCCTTAATTTTAGGAGACTGGATTGTGGCTTTGTATCTGCATGAAGCCTATTTCCAGGTGCCCATCCTACAGATGCTACTCTTGCGGTTCAAGGTTAGCCAGGAGCCTATTTAATTTGCCACGCTCTTCTTTAGTCTCACTGGTGCCCCTCGGGTGTTTCCGGAAGTGATGGCGGTGGTTAAAGAATACCTTTTGGAGGTTGGTTTACCAATCTTCCCCTAACTCAGTGCCTGACTTTTGAGGACTAACTCCACTTCCAGATGACCTCATTGGCGTTGACTATCAACTTGCCGTAGCCACACCTGACTCCTTTGCAGAGACTCCTTGTTAGTGAAACCATCCTGGATAGTGTTTTATTGGTCTCTCCGTCCGGATGAGCGAGTCCAGTACATTTGGGCTGTGTTCCCAATGGCTCGGCCTCAGTTCTAGGTCTCCTTGAGGGTGGGTCTGAGGCTTGGCCTCCTGCATGTCAGTTGTGCGGGATACGATGCAGAGGCTCAGTGGTGTGAATGGACCTAGAACCTAGTGAACTTTTCAAATTTCATCCAGGTTTCGGAGGACACTGCAAAAGATCTGCTGTGATGGCTGTTCAACCACAATAGGACTAGTGGCAGATCACTCTTCCGAACCTCACCCAGTGCTGACAGTGGTGACTGAATCACACAACTGCTGGGTTGGGTAGGCCATGTGAGAGGAGTGATGATCAGAGGACCTGATCTCCAGCAGATAACCATCGCCACATTAGCCTGTTCGAATAAAAAGCCATTCGCCTCTCATTGAAAGCCTTCCTACTGTCCATCAATGGGATCGTGATGCAGGTCTTTACAGACCACACAAGCATCATGTGGTATTGGAACAAACAGGGCGGTGTGGGGTTCTCATTCCTGTATCATTAGGCCCTGTGCCTCTGGAATTGGCACGGCATTTCCCTGATCGTACACCACCGGTGGGATCTTTGTCATTGGTAGGGTGGACAAACTCTGTTGCGATGCCTAGCAGACCATGAATGACTAATACGCCTGGAGGTGGCTCAGGGCATCTTCCAGCAGTGGCTCAACCTCTTTGTCATTGCCAAGAATGTGGAATTTCAGCACCCACTTACTGAGACGCAGTCTGCCTACAGTTTAGAACAGGATTCCTCTATCTTCTGACGCTTCCTCTCCTGCACTGATTTTGATGACGATCAGTAACGACTGTGGCAAAGCCTTCCTTCGTGGCCCCATAATTGGCCAGGAGAATGTTGTTTCTGGACCTTCTGGGCGTGAGTATCTTCCGTCAGAGCAGCAGGGCAGGGGTAGTACACTAGGGTCTGCACATTCTACAGTTCCTTGGCTAGACTGAGAAGTGGTAGTTGACTGCATTCAATCTCCCTCCCGAAGTTGTAGATGTCCTCCTTGCTGCCAGGCATGTTTGGAAAGAGTCCACTTATGCATGTTACTGTCGTAGTGTGGTGCCTTTAATACGGACCCATTGCAGGAAAAAATATCAGATGTATTATACTGTTGCAGGCCAAACTGTCAGATGCATTGTTGTTTGTTTGTCTTTGGTCTAGGAAGGACTTGCAGTGGGGACTGTTAAAGGTTTTGTCTGCCTTTCCAGCCTTTTCTTTTAATTTACCGGACAAGCTGTCCTTATTTATATCACCTGTTGTGGGACAATTGCATAAAAGCATTCTGAACACGTTTCCTATTAAACCCTTCATAATGCCACAGTGGGATCTTAATTTGATCCTCACTTTTATTGTGTGTACCATTTTTAAGCTGATGCACAGCAGCCCTCTTCGCCTCCTGACTCTGGACACTGCCTTTCTCATTGTGATAACTGCAACACCCTCCACAACCACCTTCGTTCAGGATAAACTGGTGCTGAGGACTAGAGTGGCCATTCTACCAAAGTTTGTAATTGACTTTATTGTTGAATAGTCAAAAGAGGAGGCAAGACTTTGTTTGGACCCCGTAAGCGTACTGAGTATTTGCATTGATCGCACTAAAAACCAGAGGGTAGACAATCAGCTCTTTGGGACAGAGACAATGGCTCTCTGGAGGTGAAGAAAGGCCAAGCAGTGCAGAAAATAAGTTTAGGAGAAATTCAGGACAAGTGGGGTATTGCTTAATTTGTTGCAAAAAATCCAATTAGGTGGTTGCTTGGAAAAAGTTTTTATCTGATATGACTCTTAGTCCACTTTTCAGTTTTAAGATCGAGAAAGGTGACAGCCAACACGTGTTTCGCCCTCTACATGGACATCCAGCCCGGGGCGTCCTCAGGCATGCCCATGGAACTGAAGGACTTGCGCAAGGCAGTAAGCCGCTTCAACCAGCACGGACTAACGAGTGTGCTGTACGGGACCATTTAAAGCCTTGAATATACATATAACGCCCTGAGGAAGCCCTGGGCCGGATGGCCATGTAGGGGGTGAAACACGTGTTGCAGGTCACCTTTCTCGATCTTAACACTGAAAGCTCGACTAAGAGTCATATCAGATAAAAACTTTTTCCAAGCAACCGTCTAATTGGATTGTTTACAACAAATTAAGACAATATCTACTTGTCCTGACTTCCTCCTAAACTTTGTTTCTAATAGGAAGGGGGTCTCCCATTGTAAACACGGTTAGTACGGGATTGGGACCTACAACCCCCTCTTTTCCTAAATAGTGCAAAAAATAACATAGTCTAGGTGGATAGTCTGCTGCATTATGATCTGCTTTGCGGCAGCCGAGAAGCAACCTCCTGGTGTGCTGAGTGCCCAATCCATGAGGGCTACCACTGTGTTGGCATATGGAGTTGCCTGTCCTGGATATTTGGCAGGCAGCAACGTCGGCATCAGTGCACACAATCACAAGCACCGCTGCCTCGACAGCTAGCTCAGACAGGAGGGGCTTTTCGGCCATTCGGTCCTGCAAAACTTTTTGATCTGAGCCCTTGTACAGGCCAACCAGCTGAGGATGGTATCTATTCTAAAGGTGATGAATCTGTGATTAAAAGTATACATCAGATGAAAGAGTTACTCCCCTTCGGTAATGCTCTTTCTGGTGGTAATCTAATTCTACTACTTTGCCTGAGAGTACTTTCACACAACCCACCTGTGCGAACAGTCTGGCGTTTTGTGATGCGGTATGGGCTAGGATTGTACCAAGATAGTTTGCATTATCTCCACTGGCAGCATTTAGAAGTTGACTGTATTGGACATCACTCAGTTTTCCATGCATGATGGTTAGTGGTGATTAGCTCATGAGGTTATGTAAACTGTAATCATTACAGTAGGACAGAGTACTGCATTAACATTCTCACAATATAGAAAGTGTATGTTTAATAAAGACTTAAGTTGTGAAGGTATAGTGCTCGGAGGTGGCACTCGAAGTATATTTTATTATGTTTTAATAAGAATATAGTTACTGCTTTAATAAAAATGATTTATAAATAGTTTTATGGAATGCATCGAAAGCTTATATGTTAACTGTCATTATACTCCAATCTAATGCCTTGACTGGTTTTGTTTTCTTTGCAACAGGGATCGTGCTCCTTTTGTGCTAACTTCAGACATGGCATATGTCATAAATGGTGGTGAAAAACCAACAAGTCGCTTCCAGTTGTTTGTGGACCTCTGTTGCCAGGCTTACAATTTGATCAGGAAACACACAAACCTATTTCTTAATCTGCTTTCCTTGGTAATGTGTATTATTTTTTTCTTCATTTTATCTCACTTGCATAGATTTATGAAAGCCATTCATACAGCATAATGTATTCCTTTTTAATCCTATTTTATTGTGATAATCCTGTTTATAATGGCATACAAATTATAGAACAATGTTTCTTTTTTCTTTGCCAATCATTTAAAAATATTTTAGTAATCTTTTAGAAGAATTATTCAATCTATTATTTATAAAAAAAGATACTTTTTCACATTTCAAGGATATGGCCTTCATGTCTTCCATATAAATCTTTAAAAGTAATGATTCAAGTGTTTCTTCTAAAGCAGTACCCATAATCCACACTAATAAGAAGTACAATCTATTTGTATGTCCCTAGCATAGCTTGATAGTAAATCAGAAAACAAACATACCTAGTGGATTGTTATTATGTATAATTATGCAATTCCCAAAGTTGGATGATTTAACTCAATACAACTCTGCATGCCCTTGATTTAACACAAGTTAATCAAGGGCATGTTCACATACAGAAATAGTTGAATGACGTGCCATCTCAGGATATTTGCTTGATGAAGAAAATTGCTACCTTCTTTGTTTGCAACAGTAGCACCAAATCTGCATCTCAGAAATTCAACCTTCACCTTTTATACTTTCGCATGTATGTAGTCATATTATGTGTCACTTGTTAACCTGCTTCTTTGATAACAAACAAAATACCTCTTTTTTTTTTTTTTGCTGTATGCATATACCTTCACAAGTATAATGTTCTAGTTATGTTTTTAAAAAAAGCTGTTGGCATGTTCCTGACTGGTAACTTCAAAGAGCTTTTGGGAGACATATGTGAATGTGGATAAGAGAAGATATTTATTTTTTATTAAGTAGCAGATCTATAAGAAAGGTCCAAAGAGAGATAAGTGCACGGATGGAGTAATAGTTGTCAGAAAATGTGATTAACGTTAGCCTTGAATCCTTATTATATTCTGTCGGGGTGTGGCTAAGGCGTGGTAAATATTTAATTTTTCCATGGAATAATTAAGGTAATTGGAGAGAATGGTTGCAACAGCACGCAAACATGCAGGAATATTCATTTGGTTAACTTGTTATGTTATGAAATGCATTATGTTGAGTACAATGCTCTAGCTACAAAAGTCAAAGATTTTTTTAACCTTCTTTTCAGCAAAAGTAATATAAGCTGTGTTTGTAAGTTATGTATTGGAGTCCTAAAATTATTTGTATTAAGCTTAGAATGTAAGGTGGTGCAAAGAGAAAGGACATCCTCTTAAGAGTATGTGGTTTCACATGTCAATATACATCTACTTATCTTGTCCTAATAAGACGTAGTACATTAATCTAATCTCTTGTGTCACAAATGTAATTTTATCATAACTTTTCAAACCAATTGGCAAACATTCAGTAGTCTTGTTTGTATGAAAGGTAATCACACCTTTACAGCTTCCATATCCGTTAACAAGCTAGTTAAAAACAGGTGTTGTGTTAAACAAGTGCACTTGATTGCTTGAGATTTTGGAAGTGCTACCACTTGTATATAAAATCAGAAACTTTGTCAGTTTGGTCTTGGGCATTCGTTCTTCGTTTAATGCATCATACCCAGGTCAGAAAATATCTGTGATGTTCACTGAGAAAGAATCATTGCTGGTGATCTGTCTCGATAACTTTGTGAATACATTTAAAAACAATATGAAGTCCATAGTTGCACGGGGCGTGGCTACGCATGCAGCGAGACTGGCTGTGTTGTAGCAGAGCTCCAGCGTGACCCTCCAATCTGGGGGTAAATTCTCCCGTCATTTCCCCGTCTGACCGGCCGCTACTTGGGGC
The DNA here is from genome assembly GCF_964263255.1 of Lissotriton vulgaris. Lineage (NCBI taxonomy): Eukaryota > Metazoa > Chordata > Amphibia > Caudata > Salamandridae > Lissotriton > Lissotriton vulgaris. The sequence goes on along the minus strand of NC_141687.1, from coordinate 748,330,928 downwards.
ATGACACTGTGAGGCGGCTGCCCTGCATCGGACCGAGTTTTGAGGTCCCACATGCTCCGGAACCGCACCGGCCCTTGGGAGCCCACCTGAGCCGAGAAGGGAGCCACGAAGTCGGCGAGGCCCGCCAGGCAAGCCCAGGGACGAGGCCGGAAGTGCAGGCCGTACTGGCCGAGGACGCCCGGTGGCCGAGTAGAACAGACAACGCTGGGGAGCGCTGAACGTGGCCGACCCCCGGCGGAGACAAAAAGCGGAGACGGCCCGACCGGGACCCCCTTGGCAGCGAGAGTGAAGGACTGTAGCGGCAGACTGGGGCTGACGTCTGCCGAAACCCGGGTCACCGGGGCAGCCTCGGACATGGTGAGGGTCTTCCGTGGGAAGAGTGAGAGAGCCCCGGCGACGACGAGCAGAGCCCAGCCACCCGACGATCTGCCACCTGCCTGGGGCCACTGTTGCCGACCCTGGCGAGGACCCCCGAGAGCTCCTGCTCGCAGGACACTCCCGCGCCGCACGGCCACCAGCTGTTCCGGTGCCCTCTCCCCTCGCTGCTGCTCGCAGCCTCGCTCTGCCCTCAGCCCTGCAGGCCCGCCTCCCTCTGCGGCCTGATCTGCTGCTAGGCAACGCTCGCAGATTGTGAGCGCTCCCCCCCCCCCGTGCCGGCTCCGCCAGACACGGTAGTATTCTGCTGCCCGTTTTGTACTCCTACTGCTGTTGTGTTGTCATTCCTGTATTTTCTTGATTGTATTGTGCATTTCGCTTGGTTGTCCCCCCTGTGCCCTCCCCACCCCGCTCCCCGCTTCCCGCCGCTGTTCACGCGGCCACGCCCTCTGGACCCCGCACACCCCAGCCCACCCGCCGGACCTACGACGCCGCCACCCTCAACGCACTCAACACCGGCCGAATCCCGGGATGCTACCGAGCCACCCCGAGACGCACCCACGGACCTTTCAGCTGCCACTCCTGCAAGTTCACCTGCATCCGGACCTGCACTGCACCAGCACCCACCAAGCCGAACACCAGCAGCAACCACCTGAAGTGCATCCTGCTCAACACCCGCTCCGTCCACAGACACGCCGTCCAACTCTGGAACCTCCTCGACACCACATCTCCAGACGTTTCCTTCCTCACGGAAACATGGATGAACGCCTCCTCAGCGCCTGACATCGCCATCGCCATCCCGGAGGGCTACAAGATCACCCGGAGAGACCGCGCCAACCAGACGGGAGGAGGCATCGCCATCATCCACAGAAACACCATCCGCATCACGACCAACACCAACGACACCCTGACAACCGCCCAACACCTGCACTTCCAGATCCACACCGACCCCAAGATCACCCTCAGAGGCACCCTGATCTACCGACCCCCGGGACCACGCACACAATTCAGCGAAGACATTGCCGACTTCATCAGCCCGCACGCCCTCCCCTCCGCTGATTACATCCTCCTCGGGGACCTCAACTTCCACCTGGAGAACAACAACGACCGCAACACCACCACCCTGCTTGACAACCTCGCCAACCTCGGACTCAAGCAGCTGGTGACCACGCCCACCCACTACGCCGGACACACAATCGACCCCATCTTCTCATCCAGCAAGGACATAGTCTTCAGCCACGCCACCGGACTCACCTGGACGGACCACAGCTGCGTCCACTTCAGCTTCAGAAGGACCACTATCCACCACCACCAGCAACAGGTTGCACGAAGAAGCTGTAACAAGATCACGGCCGACCAACTCGCCACATCCCTGAGCCAGCAACCTCCCGCCAGCTCAGCGAACCCCAGCCAGGCCGCCGGCAACCTCACGCAGTGGATCAGCAACTGCGCAGACGACCTCGCCCCACTGAGGACCCCGCCCAGCAGACCCGGCAGCAAGACGTCCCCATGGTTCACCGACGAACTCAAGAGCTCCAAGAAGAACTGCTGAGCCTTAGAGAGAGCCTGGAGAAGAGACCCAACACCAGACAACATTACCACCCTCAAGCTCGCCACCCGAAAGCACCATCAACTGATCCACGCCACCAAGAAAACAGCATTCAAGGAGCGGCTGGACAACAATGCACACAACAGCAAGGAACTCTTCAACATCCTGAAAGAGCTCTCCAACCCCAACGCCGGAAGCAACGACATCACCCCATCGCAAGACCTCTGCAACTCCCTCGCCTCCTACTTCCACAACAAGATCGCTGACATACACAACAGCTTCAGCACACAAACAACGCTCCCCACGACCGCACCAACGCCCCCCACCACCACCCTCAGCGCCTGGACCCCGATCAGCACCGAAGACACCATCCGCACGATGAACTCCATCCACTCCGGATCTCCAACCGACCCCTGCCCTCACCACGTCTTCAACAAGGCCGACGCTGTCATCGCGCCCCACCTGCGGGACATCAACACCTCCTTCGACACCGCCACCTTCCCTGAGAGCTGGATGCACGCCGAACTCAGCGCTCTACTAAAGAAACCAACAGCGGACCCCACCGAACTCAAAAACTACCGCCCCATCTCGCTCCTCCCGTTTCTAGCCAAAGTCATCGAGAAGACCGTCAACAAGCAACTGGCCGCCTTCCTCGAGACGAATGGATCCCTCGACCCCTCACAGTCGGGCTCCAGGGCCAACCACAGCACCGAGACCGCCCTCATCGCTGCCACCGACGACATCCGAGCCCTGCTCGACAACGGAGAAACAGCGGCCCTCATCCTCCTAGACCTCTCCGCAGCATTCGACACTGTCTGCCATCGCACCCTAGTGCAGCGCCTCAGCGACGTCGGAATCCAGGAGAAGGCACTGGAGTGGATCATCTCCTTCCTCGCTGGAAGGACACAGAGAGTCCGCCTACCCCCTTTCAGGTCAGAGGCCACCGAAGTCATCTGCGGCGTCCTCCAGGGCTCCTCGCTCAGCCCCACCCTCTTCAATGTCTACATGAGCCCCCTTGCGGCCATCGCACGCCAGAACAACCTCAACATCATCTCCTACGCCGACGACACACAGCTGATCCTCTCCCTTACCAACGACCCCGCCACCGCTAGAGCCAACCTACACGAAGGGATGAAAGACGTAGCAGAGTGGATGATGACCAGCCGCCTGAAACTGAACTCAGACAAGACGGAAGTCCTCATCCTGGGCTCCTCACCCTCCGCCTGCGACGACTCCTGGTGGCCCCCCGCCCTGGGCACCGCACCCAAACCGACAGACCACGCGCGCAACCTGGGCTTCATCCTGGACTCCTCCTTCTCCATGACAATATAAGTCAACGCTGTCTCCTCGTCTTGTTTCAACATCCTGCGCATCCTACGTAAGATCTTCTGGTGGATCCCCACCGAGACCAGGAATACGGTCACCCAGGCCCTAGTCACCAGCCGTCTGGACTACGGTAACGCCCTCTACGCCGGAACAACCGCCAAGCTCCAGAAGAGACTCCAGCGAATCCAGAACGCCTCAGCGAGACTCATCCTCGACATCCCCAGACACAGCCACATCTCCGGACACCTGAGAGACCTGCACTGGCTCCCGGTCAACAAGAGAATCACCTTCCGGCTCCTCACCCACGCACACAAAGCCCTACACAACCAAGACCCGAGTTACCTCAACAGCCACCTCAACTTCTACGCTCCCACACGCCTTCTCCGATCGACCAGCCACGCCCTCGCCGGCCTCCCCCGCATCCGAAGAGCCACAACAGGAGGAAGGTCCTTCTCCCACCTGGCCGCCAAAACCTGGAACTCTCTCCCGACCCACCTCCGCCTGACCCAAGACCACCTCGCCTTCAGGAAGCAGCTCAAGACCTGGCTGTTCGAGCAGTAGCGGACCCCCCCTCCACAAGCGCCTTGAGACCCTCCGGGGGAGTAGTGCGCGATATAAATGTCTTTGATTGATTGATTGATAGAGCCCCCGGCCCCGCCTGAACTGGGCCAGAGGAGTGCGCGGTGAGGCGTGGGCCACCACTGGAGAGCCCCTCCGCCAACTCCGAGGGTGCGCCCTTCTCTGCACGGCGACGCTGGTGGACGTCCGGCCGCCATCAGCCTAGACAACAGGCACGGACACTGCTCGGACAAGGAGTCCCCGACCCGTGTACCCTTGGAGACCGGCGCAATACCCCACGCCGCCAGGCAGAAGCGGTGAACATCGGAGGACGCCGGGACCGGCCTGGGCCGAGGCTGCCACACCGCGGGAGCACGCACACACCAGCCATCACTGGCCGCCTAGCCGGGCGGCGCGACTCCTGGCCACACCAGACGTCATTGCAGCGGCGCACCGAGAGGGATTCACAACGGGAAACAGCGGCCCCCTAAGATACACTGGCAGAGACCGGGAGGAGGGAGACGCTTACAGGTGATGCTGCCGCCTGAGTGCCTCGCATGCTACTAGAGCACTGGGGGTGTTTGAAGAGCGCGGATGACCACCCGCAGGTACTGACCCCCTCTGAGCTCCGGTACCGCCAGCTGACCGATGCAGTGGCGGGACAGCGCAGACCGTGCAACATACGACGTTAGAGGCAGAGCTACGCAGTACATCGCACCCGGCCGAAGAACCGGGAAGTGACGCAACCACTACCAGGACACACAGACCCGTACACTGGTCGGCCCAATACAGCCACGGACGGCTCACGAAGAACACCCCCCTCTACAGGTATCATCCCTGCTTTGAAGCAGCGCCTGTGGTGCGGACGACTGGCAGAAACGCTAAACACTACACCGTCCAGGACATCCGAGCACAGGACCCTGCCCATGTCTTGAGGTGCAGGGAAGCGCACAGGAGCCGGGAGCACGTACCCGAAGGGCAAAATGGACAAGTCACATAAGCCGGCGGACGCAGACCGGGTGACGGCCAGGCTGGACTCAGTACTGGCGGCCATGGAACGACTGGAGAACTCCATCCAGTCCACCCGAACGTCCCTGGAGGCGAAGATAGACGGGGTCGCTATAGACCTGACGCATCTGAAAGCGGATCACAAAAAACTGGCTGAACGCACCACAACCCTGGAGACCACCATGACTGACTTGGAACCGCGCGTCACTCAGTCAGATAAGCAGGTAAAAGATCTGCTCAACAGAGTGGAGTTCCTAGAAGACAGAGCAGAGGATGCAGAAGGACGGGCGAGACGCAACAACATCCGAATAGTGGGTCTGCCCGAAAAATGGGAAGGGAGAGATCCGACTTCGCACGTGGAGGACTGGCTTCGCGCCCTATTGCCAGAAGGCACCCTTTCGCCCCACTTTGTGGTGGAGCGGGCGCACAGGGTCCCGACTAGACCGCTTCCAACTGGCTCTAACCCGCGCCCATTCCTCATTCGAATCCTGAACTACAGAGATCGGGACGCAGTCTTGAGAGAAACCCGCAAACTCTGCACCATACAAGTGGATAATGCGAACGTAATGTTTTTTCCGGACTACACGATTCAAGTGCAACGCCAGAGACACTCCTTCCTGATAGTGAAAAGGCGTCTACGCCCGCTAGGACTCACGTATTCCCTCCTCTTCCCAGCAAAACTGAGAGTCATAGCTGATGAGAAGACCCACTTCTTCAACACCTCGGAAGAGGTGGAAGCCTGGCTGGACAACGGGACGGACAAAAACACAAGAAGACAAGGAGACCCGCCCAGGTCGAGGAGGCGCAGGAGATCCAAAAGGAGACGCGGGAACAGATCGCCCTCACCAGCAGCGAGTAGTACACAACACAGCGCAAGCCCACCTGAGGAGGAAATACGCCGGGAGCAGCAGGAGGCCCTGCGGATGGTCACGGAACTCAGCGGCTCTCCGTCCCAACGCTCCCCGCCTGTCACCAGCCCCAGGATATCACCGAGCGACGATGAGGCGATCTATCGACTACCGGACTCAGAAATCTCAGGTGATCTACCTGTAATCACGCCACAAACATCGGACCTGTTCGGCTGACGGAGTGTAGCACCCTGGCACTCTTCCCGCCTTGCTCCACTCTCCCTCCCATTCCTTGCCCTCACACCTGCCGACCAGTGGGAACGGAGCACCGGAGAGGGGCGGCCAGGAGGCACCGACTGCATGGGACGGAGGCGGTGAGTCAGCACCTCCCTGCGGGGACGCACACCTGAGACGCTGCAAGTAGACACTGAGACACATATAATGTCACCTGCCGCCGAACAAACGGCCCGGAGAGCCTACTCCCCCCCCTGGGCCATGATGCGGCGGGGGTCCCTCCAGATGGGCGGGGCCTCCAATACACACTGAGAACTGATGGCAATGGTGCTGCATGACTTTACGGTCGCACTGCGCTGCCGACGGTGTGGCCCACTTGATGGCCGCCCAGAACTATATACTTCCCCCCATGAGAGGTTGTACACGCATTCATGCTCTGCTGGAAGTCATTATCCCATTCGCCTTGCGTGCTAGACAGCAACCCCCCAGACTGGAACGTTAGTTGTCTCAGTAGAGTGTTTGGACGGCTGCCCGTTTGGCAGCCGACCCTATGGTATTTCCCCCAGTTTATGTTCACCCTTCTCCCTCCTTTTGCAAAGTGCTGCATCCACAGTTTAGTGGCGAACTTACTGAACTTTTTATGGTGTCCCACAGGTATGCGTGGATATGTTATGGAGTTGGGTGGTGGTGGGCTTCGGGGGTGGGGGGCCAGATGGGGGCCAACCTGATCTATAATGATGGCTGAGGTTAAAATCTGTACTTGGAATGTACGAGGTATACACACACCATCGCGTAGGTATATGATATACTCATACTTGAAGAGACACAAGGTACAAATGGCACTCCTGCAGGAGACACACCTGACAACGCTTGAAGTACACACACTACGTACTACTACTGTACGCGACTGGGTTCTCCGCCTACGCCAGGGGTGTATTAATATGGGTGAGACCAGGAATACCGTTTGACATTGACGACTCACACATAGACGGGGAGGGGAGACTGGTGGCGGTCAAGGGGCGCCTGGATGGGCGCCTGTTAGTACTGGCGTCGCTTTACGCCCCCAACACGGACCAGCAGGGTTTTCTTGAGACAGTGTCTACGGCCCTATCACACTGGCATGGGATCCCTTGGATACTGGGGGGGGGGACTATAACTGCGTGCTGGACGTCACACTAGACCGTTCCTTCCTGCCCTTACCCAATGCTCTGGTAGTGGGCGCCATGAAAGCCCTCATAGCTTGGGCTGACCAATGGAACTTGCAGGACGTGTGGCGGCACCGAAAACCAACCACCAGGACGTACTCGTACTACTCAGGAGCTCGTGCCCTACACACCCGATTAGACAGACACATGCTCACTGACGACTTACTCCTGTTGGTAAAGGAGGCACACTACATGGGCAGGACACATTCCGACCACAAAACACACATGCTGACAGTCTCATGGGCAAACGCTCATCCCCCTATCCCCACCTGGAGACTGCAGCCGGATCTCCTGCTAGACGCACCATTCCGGGACTCACTGTTTACACATATAGCGCATTACTTCGAAGAGAACGCTGGCTCTGCCACCACCCCACAAATAGAATGGGATGCATTTAAAGTGGTCATACGGGGACAGTGTCTGGGCACGCAGGTCAACCTTAAACGGCGTGTTGAGAAAGACCTTCAGAGGGTTGAAACTGAGTTAATACGGCATGAACAGGAATCGGTTAGAGGTGACGGCAATGAGTTACAATCTGCGCAAGCGAGCCACGAAAAATTGCTGGAGAGGCTTAGATGCTTGAATTATGCGGCCCACGCGGCACGCACCCACGATAGGGGGGACAAGCCAGGTAAATTGCTATCGTGGCTCATTAACAGGGAGGAAAAGACAAAAACCGGTCACAAGAGTATTGGGCGCCGATGGGATGCTCTTACACACTCAATTGGAGATCCACGACGCGTTCACTGCCCATTATGACACATTGTATCGCTCTTACCTGCCCATCCCCGCCCCGGACACGGAGGGATACCTCCGCCAGATCCCGTTACCGGCACTCCGCGATGCCCAACGCACAGACCTACTAGTGCCCATTACCTCAGAGGAACTCCGGGAGGTCATAGCAGCGCTGTCCAATGGTAAGTCCCCTGGCCCTGATGGACTCCCAGCGGAGTTCTATAAGGCGTATCCGGACCTCCTGATCCCCGAACTCATTAAAGTGTATGAGGCAGCGCTCGACGACTCCTCCCTACCACCCTCTCTGAATGAAGCCACCCTGGTCTCCCTCTTAAAACCGGGAAAAGGCGGGACGCTACTGGGCTCATATAGGCCACTCGCCCTCCTAAACACCGACTATAAAATATTAGCATCCACGCTAGCACGGAGACTAGCCCAGTACACACCCACCCTGGTCCACACAGACCAGAACGGTTTTGTACCCACGCGCAGCACATCGCTCAATATCCGTCGGCTGTTTAGGGTGCAGGAATACGCGAGGGGGCCTTGGCCACAGTCGGGTTGCCTTGCTCTAGATCTGGAAAAGGCATTTTATTCGGTAGAGTGGCCGTATCTCAGGGCGGTAATGCAGAAATTTGATCTGGGAGATGCTTATTTGGATATGGTCGGCCTCCTATACCAAACACCTAGCGTTCGGGTCCGGACTGGGGGCCTCCCATCGGACAATATACGAGTCAGACGGGGCACATGACAGGGTTGCCCATTGTCGCCTCTGCTCTTTTCATTGGCGATGGAACCACTGGCGGGCTGCTGAGGGGACAAGGTGCAGAATGGGGCATCCCGTTGATAGACGGCACGCACGCGGTCTCGCTGTACGCTGACGACCTGCTCCTCTACATTAGGGACCTCACGCAGATACCGCCAAGGCTCGCGGACACCCTACGTGAATTCACAGCCCACTCAGGATTGAGAGTCAACTGGGGGAAATCTGGGGTCTACCCCTTTCACCCCGACATGCAGGAATGTGCGATGCAATTAGGAGGTACAACGCTGACCTGGTACGCGGGCACCTTTAAATACCTCGGTATTCATATATACCAGTCTCCGACGGACATACTGGAAGGCAACCTGATCAGGGCTATATCCTCCCTGCGAGCCCAGATAACTTTCTGGAGCACGCTCCCGCTGAATGTCCCGGCTAGAATCACCTTGACGAAAATGATAGTTTTGCCGAGACTCCTTTATTATTACTCGAACATACCGGTGTACGTCCCCGCCCGGATATTTAAAGACCTGGAGACCATGGTACGAGCACTCATATGGAACACAGGGAGACCCAGAGTGGCCCTGAAGAAACTTTACGCCCGACGTCCTCGGGGGGATTAGCGGTCCCCAATCAAGAACTTTACTACCTCGCGGCGCAACTTCAATGGGTGGTGGCGTGGCTTGCAGGAAGAAACCTAAACGACACAGCCTCGGCGACCCCGGCCCTGACCCATGCGGGGGCTCTCGCAATGTTCCGCCCCCTAAATGATGCGGCTCGCGGAGTGCAACTACACCTTGCGGTGGCACTTAAATGCTAGAAACGAGCACTAAAACTAACAAAGGGGATTACACCCTACGCCCCAGCACTCCCACTGGAAGGTATGCCCAGGCCTGGGGGAGTAGTTACTGCGACACAATTACACAGCTGGGAACGCGCAGGAATAGAATCACTGGCGGACCTGTATACCGACGGCACCCTAGTCCAGTTCGAGAGACTGGCAGAGGACTCTGGTCTACCGGCAGGACAATTCTTGCTCCACGCCTCCATGGTCCGTGTACTCACGAAACACTGGGGGGATATGTTGGAGGAACCTCAGACACACTTGTTGATCCAATACCTGCACATCATGGGGAGCGGGTCTCACGTGATACACTGGCTGACACAGGCGTTAAAATCCCACGCCACATACACACTCCAGCCCTTGAGAGACAGGTGGACGTCACAGAGGGAGGGTCTGGACGGATAACGAATGGGAGAGAATCCTGGAAAGCCAACGCCACATACCCCGCAACTCGAGATTCAAAATAATACAATTCTACATTATACACAGGGCATATCTGTCCCCGGACAAGATCAATTGTTACTTCGCGCTGGATACCTCCAGCTGCCCACGATGCGCGCTACTGAATGCAGACCTCCTGCACATGCTGTGGGCGTGCCCCGGACTACAAACGTACTGGCAAGATGTCACCACACTCTTGACAAAAGGGACAGACATAGAATTGCGACACGATTGGGATGCCTGCGTGCTGGGCCTGTTCAAAAGAACAAAACACAACAAGGCTCATACCAGGTTCTGGGATCTGGGACTGATAACCGCCAAACGACTCATAACACGACACTGGAAAGACGCAAACCCACCACTGACGAAGCACTGGTGTGCCTCTCTCAACTATTGGGCGACGGCAGAGGGTACAGTTTTACGCAGGAAGGAAACTGTGGGACGGAGAGCCATTCCAATAGCCCAGATCTGGGACGACATCCTACGGGCATTCAACAGGGCCTGCCATGACCGAGGGATGACGTAGGCTGGGCGAAAGCCCTCCCCCCACCCCCCTAGCGATGCGCAGATGTACGATTGGGGAGAGTAATACACGGCAACAACACGAAGTCGGAGCCACACATATATAGGCTTGAGCCACCAACCATATAGTCCCTCCCTCCCCCCCCTGCTTCTCACCCCCCCCTCTCTCTTTATCCCCCCCCAATGCTCCCCCCCCCCCCCCCCCCCCCTTGTTGGGAAGGACTGACCACACGACCGGCACACACGGAGCGACACCGCCCCAAAGCCAGAAGCCTCCGCAACTCGCCTATAACAGTTGGCCCACACATGCACAGCATCCCCACCCCGCATTGACACGCTACCTGATCGCGGACCTAGGACAACAGGAGCCACACTGCAGCACCCCCTTCCCTCCCTTGAATTAAGGTTCACTTCATCCCCAATTTCTCTTCCATTTCCTACCTCGGTTCGGAGGTTGTTTTTCTTTTACAGACTGTCACCCCCCAGTTGACTATGCTGCACTTTCACACCTGACAAGCAAGCACATGAACATAAACTACATAACGACCCACGCCGCAGCCCTCTACCGCATCGCGACAAATGGCCAAGATGCACTCAGCATCGATGGCATCCACACACTACGCTCAGTGACAGATCTGGTCGGAGAGACCCACCCTTGGGAAACGATGCATTACAACACCGAGCGGAGGGTTGTGGGTGACACAGGGAGAATCGACCAGAGGCACACCTAGTCGGACAAGATGGGCCAGACACTCTGGTGGGATGGATAACGCAAAATACATTGTTGTGTAATGTAAGAATGTTATTTAATACAGACGCCGGGACTATTCCCACTGCAGGTGACTGCATAGCTCACTGATGATTGTACTTATTGGGATTCCGGCCGTAGTCTACGTTATCACGGACATTGTACGAGTTGACCAACTCTCGGTTTCCCTACTATACCATGCGTACAGAAATGTAATTGTATGTCAATTGTTTCAATAAAACATATTTAAAAAAAAAAAAAAAAATGAAGTCCATAGTTGCACAGTTAGATACATTATGTGCAAATTTGCCCAGGAATCGGTGTCCCTTCAAATTCAGGCATAGATCCTAACGTATATGCTGATATAGATTGCAAAAAATGCCAAACCTACGTCCAGTATTTTACAGGTCTCACAATGCAAAGCGAAGTCGTGTGGCTGTATTTCTGAGAAACTTGTTTGATGAAAACCAAATGATGCATTTCACCAGAAAAGCCACTTGTCAACCTGGAAGCATGGTGGTAGAGTTGTGGTTGTTTAACCCTGGTGTGGAACCACAAGATATGAATGCCTTACAAACATTGATTTCATTGTGAATTAATTTCAGTTTCTCTGGATTCTAAAGAATAAATGTGAGACCATCTACCAACAGCTAAAGCTTAGCCAAATGTGGGTCATTCACAGGGAAGTGAAACAAAACATTTCCGTAAGTTTACAACTCAGTGACTTAGAAAGAAAAAAATCAGTATTTTGTAATGGCTCAGCAAAGTCCAGACTTCAAACTCACTAAAATGCTGGAGCAGTATCTAAAATGTCTGTGCACAAATGAATGACTTTCAACATCACCATCTTAAGACTTTTCAATTAAAGAAGTGGACCAGCATTCCTGGCAGGCGAAGTCTTCACATTAATAGCTTTGAAAGTGGTTCCAAGCATTAGTGAACCACATGTTGCACTTTTTTGTGCAAGTCTGATGTTTGACAAAAGCAGTGAAACTCATCCTTTAGGTAGCGGTCATCTTAATATAAACATTTGAAGAACAGGTACTTGTAAAAGAGACCCTATATTAGCCTTGATATATTAGCAAAGGCCTTCACTGACTTAAGTGGGGATAATGAGGAACAGCTTCCTTCTGAATCAGTTGGTATGATTATTTCCACAGGATACCAAAATGACTTCTTCAAAGTGTATTATATCTTTAATTGTCATAGGGCTTGTTCTTTCTAGGGCTTCTCGATTTTGTATCCGGAAGAGGTGTCATCTACTCGAATTGCAACTTACAAGTGACCCTGTGGACTGTCAACCTATACACTCACTGATTAACCTTTAGTACCTCACTTAAATCTAGGAACTCACCAAGGCCAGTTTCACAACCAATTGTATCCAACAATTCACATCTTCCTATCCTGTCAATTGCAGATGGTATGGGAAAAGGTGATGATACTGGATTAACCACTGCATTAAATACACCTAGTGTTTTTCTGGACTTGATTGTGCTTCCTCATTAGTCATGAATTGCTTAGTTTACCCCTCACACGCAGACTCCATTCAAAAACTGCACTACCAAGCTGGTTGATTACTTTGTGCTAGTCGTTTTGTGTCCCCGTCTCTTTGGCACTTAGCTGTAAACAGTATATTGGAATGCCACCTATTTCAGACCTCCATCCAAGGATCTGTCTTTTTAGATGACCAGGTTGCAGTGGCTAACCGATGATAACAGTTGAATTCCAAAGTCAACATTCGTATTTGTTATGTAGAATGTTCAAATCAACCCTTCACATTACATTAAGTATATTAGGTGTTCTCTAGAAAATCATTATCTTGGAAGGTGTTTCAGGTTACATTTTAGAATATTAAATGTCACAAATTGCTCCCGTTAAAGAAGCTATTCAACTACCCAGGCATGTTTCATGTCCTCACTAGTTATTGTCTGTGTGTGTCAGTTTGCGGAATGAGGCATGTAACCCCAAGGATCACATACTTTGTTACACAGCTCTATCAAACATGGCCCCTTTCTACAAGCAGTCACAGCTGAATTTCTGGACGGGTTAGGTAAACCGGAAATGCTGCTGCATGTGGTCTGGTCTTCTTTCGTCCTTCTGGGTCTCCTTCCTTTGGCATACTAGTCCATCACATGTGGGCCTGTATACCAAGCATAGATTTTGGATGTACACTGTTAACATTTGCTGGACAGGTTTGTCTAACACACTCTCGAGCCTTTAATGGTGTAGGTCTACATTTGACAGACCTAGGCCTTACCTAGGCTATGTTTCTTATTGGCTAGGGTCCCTCATATGTAGGCCCTACCTATCAGACATGTACTTTGACCACATGCAAGTACATATAAGATTTGCAATGCCATTCTATAGAAAACAAATTCAGCCCAGAGAAGCAGTTATTTGTGTGCATGACTCTGCCTCCTTACAAGGAGCATACCGTTCCCATGGTTGGTTGACCGGTTGGAAACGCGTGATTGACCACCAAGCATGGTCTTCAACCACACAGAGCCACATTCCTTATTTACAAGATTGGTCCACCAAAGATAGACATGAAATTTGCTTCAAGAGGCTGGGGATCAAGGTTTACACTGTATCTGACAAACATGGATTTGTTTTTCTGTAAGAAGACACTACCTACCTTTGGTGGACCGAACCACCAGACATTAGCTGCAGCCATTATTCACAATTGCCAGATTGATCAACCTAAGATAGATCATGGTCACAGATGACTGGCATTTGCAAGTATTGCATATAAACTGCAAACACAAATTCAAGCAGCACAGGATTGAAGTTGACATTTCCTGGATCAGTTCACTAAAAAGACCTGCAACCGATAAAGGCCCAGGGAAATGAGGAGGATCTACTTGAAAGTATATCGTCTATGTTGCTTCTTGCTTTTACGAGTACATTTAGTCTGTCGGGTGAAAGATGCCTTGTTCATTGAAATAAGTGTGGTTAAGTGCACAGTCCAGAAACCCGTTCTAAGTGTATAAATATAGTTAGTTTCTATGAGCATATAACATTTTAAAAATGTGCTTAAAACTGCAGTAGTAAGATCCTCATGCCTGTTGAATTTAAGATGTGTAGTATCTCTAATGGAAATATGGAAGTGGTTTGTTGTGGTTTTGGTTCAGGGAGACCTTCTCCTAGTCAGCCATGAAAATGGAATATTATGGTGTAATACATTTCTCTTTACCAATGGAAAATGTTTATGGGCATTGAATTGCGTGGCGGCATACATTTTGATGAGTTTTGTAGTCTACAATGTCCAGCTTACCATACTTTTTTTGTGCTTGCATTTGACATGCAGCAATCCAGTCTTTCAGAATAATGTTAGTGTATGTTACACTGAAGTATAAGTTATAGTTTATAATATTTTTTAGATGGCAAAAGAAGTCCATTATGTCTTGGAGGACAGTTGGTGTAAAGTGTTTTTTTATTGAGTCCAGAGATCTTTTTTGTAAGTGCGTATTCCAGAAAGTTACTTAGTTGGATTTTCAGAAATCAAATTCTCCAGTATATCCTTGAAGTTGGTAGGAATTGTTGTATGCTATTCTCCTTTGAGGGGTCTTTGGCTGTTGTCTTCTGGATGAATGCATGGGGTGTAATCTGTTAATGAAGACCGGAGCATGCTTCGTCCATGTCAGCACAGATTTTGAAAGAACAAGGTCTATTCAATGATCCCGCTACTTGAGTCACAATGTTTCCAGTATTTAATCATGTGTTTGCTCCCTGATAAGTATTTCACTCACATTTCTGTCATTATTGCCTACTCTGTTTTTCCTCCTGAAAATCCTATCTAATTTAAAAATAAAGATAGAAATCAATACTGATAAATATAGTCTATTGGACAATATCTTGTATTGTTTTAGGGTTTAATTGTTGTAGAGGTGTGAATGATTTGAGGGTCTAGAATTTACAACGGCTTTCTTGAGGTATGTTTTGGAGGCATGTTTGGCTGCCTTATCTAGTATTTGGGTATCTTTCATAGATTCACATGCCTGAATCATTCCCCGTTGTCGGGATGGGAGTCCCTGGTAAATAAACAAAGTAATGTCACATTAGACATATTGAGTAATAGGCCAAAGGCCTCACATTAGTAACATATCCAGGTCCTTCTGTAATAAGGACCAATCTCTAGAGAGCAACCAATCAGCTGCCACCATCCTCTAGAACCTTCCTGGAAGGAGCTCTAGTCCCTCAGATTTTCATAAGCACAGTGCTATATAGAGGTACCACTGAGAGTACTAGGTGAACTCTTCCAAGTGAGGCGAATGGGTTGCATGTAAATCTATGAAAGATACCAATACTGGATAACTGCAGTTACAGGTAAGTAACGCATTTCTTATCCAGTATTAGGGTATTATTCAAAGATTCACATGCCTGAATCAGAGTAGAAAGCAATGATTAGCACATTTCCTTTTGCCTAAAGAACATAAAGCATTGGTTAACAAATACGTATGTATACCTCTGCATATATCACAACAGTAAAATGCAAAGCAATAAGTTGCAAGTCTGTTGGAGGCGGCAACTTTACAGGAGGGAAAGTCCGAAACAGACCTTTGAGGAATTGTTTTATTAATCTGTTTGACCACAGAGAAGGTGCCGTAGAAGATCTTCTGATAGGGGATATTGCTGCTAGGTGAACCTTGATGGAAGCGTGGGCGAGGCCCAAAGTAGCTAAATAAAAGAGGTATGGCAATATCTCTTCTGGAGAGGACGTGAAAGGATGCACTTTAGCCGACTTGCACTAGATACAGAATCTTTTCCATTTAAAGGATTAAGTCCTGTTTGTACTATCTGCTCGAGCGCGAGATAGGACAGCTCTGCATTCCGGAGAAATGTTCAAATCCTGAAATTCGTGGAACTCAAGAGCCAGGCCAATAATCTGAGAGATGCTGGGTCCGGGTGTTGGACTTGTCCCTGGTTCATTATGAGGAGGGATGGAAACGGTGACAACAGAATTGGAGCTTGTAGGGAGAGGAGATGAAGTTCCATGAACCAATGTTGGCGAGTCTATCCTGGAGCTATTAGAATCAGCGTGCAAGGCTCTGCCTTCATCTTCCTGAGGGACCTGGGAATCAGTGGAATCGGCCCAGTGGTCTCCAAACCGGTCCTGGAGGGCCGGATCCATGCCAGATTTTTGGGATATCCCCATTGAGACACACGTAGTAATTTTAAAAATCTGGCATGGATCAGGCCCTCCAGGACCGGTTTGGGGACCCCTGGTGCGTTTACGCCGAACAATGGTATTGAAAATACATTCACCATAGATCCCTGTTGGGGATGCCAGCTTGCGAAGTGTTGGCATTTGGTGTTCTGTCGCGTGGCAAAGAGATCCAATAAGGGTTCGCCCCACAGAGAGAAGATGCTGTTAAGAGTATCTTGGTTTAACTCCCCCTCGTGGCAGGTGGTATGCATTCTGCTCAGCGAGACTGCCAACACATTGTCTTTTCTTTGAACATACTCTGCTCGCAGGGAAACTTTGTTCTGAAGAGACCAGTTCCAGATTTTCTGAGATTCTCGAGAGAGTGAGAGTGAACGAGTCCCTCCCTGCTTGTTCAGGTAGTGCATTGTTGTAGTGTTGTCCGTTCTGACTAGCACCTGTGAACCTTTTATTCTGGGAAGGAAAGCCAGGAGGGCTTGGTAGACAGCTCTGAGTTGTAGGAGGTTTAAGGGCAGTTTTTGCTCAAAAGACAACCACTTCCCGCTGATCTGAAGCTCTTGAAGGAAGGCTCCCCAACCTTCCAGAGACACATCCGTGTTTATAACCTGAGGGGAGGCTTGAGTAGGAAGGATAGGCCTCTAGACAGTGTTTGTGGCTGAATCCACCAGTTGAGAGCGCCGACCATCTGAGGAGTCACCTGTATGATGTTGTCAAAGGATCCGCTGATTTGAATCCACTGTGCGAAGAGAGCCTCCTGAAGAGGACACAAGCAGAAACAAGAGTATAGAACTAGAAAGATGCAGGAAGACATCATTCCGAGGAGGGATTTGAATAGGCGCACTGAAAGAGACTTTCTTGTGCGAGCGTGTTCTGCCAAACATCAGAGTTTTTGTTGTCACTCCTGCGATGGGAAAGCTTTTATCAGGAACGTGTCTAGGACAGCTCCCAGAAATGTTATCAGCTGAGAAGGCTGTAGAACTGACTTGTCCGAGTTGAGGGTAAGGCCTAATCTTCTGAAAAGCTGCAGGCAGGCTTTGGAAAATCTTCTCGCGCTGTCGAAAGAAGGTGCTCTGACGAGGCAGTCATCTAGATAGGGAAAACATTTGATGATGTTGTTGTCTGAGGTATGCAGCCACCAGAGAAAGGCATTTTGTGAAGATGCTTGGGGCTGATTTGAGCCTGAAAGGCATGACCTGGAATTGGTAATGTCTGCCCACTACAGCTAACCTCAGAAGCTTCTTGTACCTTCTGTGGATAGGAATATGAAAGTAGGCATCTTGGAGGTCCAAGGATACCATGTAGTCATTCGCATTGAAAAGCTGTAGGACTTCCTGTATAGTGATCATGCAAAATGATTGTTTTTTCAAGTATTTTTTTAGACTTCTTAGATCTAGGATCGGTCTCCATTTCTTTTCCTTTTTTCGCACTAAGAAGCAACTGGAGTGAAAACCTTTTCCCCTTTGATGGACAGGTACCCGCTCTATAGCACCTTTCTGGAGCATTGATGCTATTACCAGGAGTAAGAGGTGCAAATGCTTGTGATTCAAATGTTGTGGAGGCGTTGATGGTAGAGTTTGTTCAAATTCCAGAGAATGTCCGAACTGCACCAGCTGAAGAACCCAACGATCCGTTGTGATTTGACTCCAATTGTGAAGATAGTGGGAAATTTTTCCTTCCACTCTAGAAGGTGGAAAAGAAACTGAGGCTGGCGGTAGAGGGAAGTCATTGACGTCGCACGAAATCCTTCTGCGGTCCAGCTTTTCCGCGAAAGGAAGACTTGTAAGAAGTCTGCGCTTGTTGTCTCTGATGAAAATGCGGTCTGTATTGCTGGTTAGAGGTACCCACGGATCCCTATTCTGCTGCTGGAGACGCCGTGTGACTCTCGGACCGGGACTGTGGGGAGGTCGTGCCTGTGGGGGACTGCGAGGACCAGCATTCCTAGCTGAAGTCACCAGCTGGTCCTCTTCCCCTATTCAGCCCCGCCTCCTTCCATATTTCTTCTGGCCCCTCCCGCATGACGCGGGGCTCGCGCGGGTGTGCGCCGGGCCAAGCCCGGGCCCGTTCTAGCCCGTTCTAGCCCGTTCTAGCCCGTTCTAGACCGATCCAGACCGGACCGGGCCACCCCCCTTGGCTCTATATTACTTTTCTTTGTGCCTTATATCTTGTGTTATCACTTACGTAAACATTGTATTTAGTGATTTCCTTAAACTATACAAAGCCAACGAAGGATGGCCACTAGGGAAAGTAGAAGCAAGGCTGCCAAAGGGGGGAAATTGCTCACAGGTACTCTTGATGACTTTATTACCAGATCTAACACTGTAATAGACATGGGTATTCAACTCATGGAACACAAAAGTTTCGATGGAGTTAGCAGCTGCTAGGAGATTGTCCCAGGGCATTGAAATGGCGAAAAAGTCTTCATTGGGCCATATAGCATCAGCAAGAACTCCCGAACGTATATCAGGCCCTGTTTCACTTGTTACACACAATGACATACACAATATTCAGGCTCCCCAGCCCACAATACCAACTCCGCCAGAAGTAACCAAGCAAACTATTACAGATAATATAAGTCCCGATGGGCAAGCTACCAGGGGAGTTACACTAGTAATCCAAACTGAGACAGACGTCCAGGGTGACGACGTTAGTTTGAGTCAGACCCCCTGGTAGACGGGAAGGCGCAATACCAAAAAGAAAACGCCCTAATGGTTCTTCCTATGCTAGGAAAAAATCTAAAATAGCAAAAGAACAGGTATCGAGGTGTAGGGTGATCAATGAGGAAAACAGGTCTGTATTGCCTCCTTCGAATTTATCAAGTGGGGAGAAAGAGGCCCAAAATGTTGTAAATTTGGATATATCAGAGAGTCCGCAAAGCATGGTAAACTTGTGTAATCCGGGAGGTTTTGGGAACTAGGGAAGTGCAGGGTGAGAATAACATCCTACTAAAGGAAATAGGTGATATTATAAAAAAAACTTTTCACCCCTCTTGAAACGAGACTGACATCGATAGAAAATCAGTTACTCGAGGTGGAGAAAAGTATTTTAGCCATAACAAGCCTTAATTTAGCTGGACCAATGCCCAATCCCAATGTGGGTACTGGACAGACTTCATTGACTAATACGGCCTCCCATGTGACCAAAATTAATCCCCAGATAAAGGGCAAGAGCGCTAATAGCAACCAAAAACCATCAACCTCGAATCATGCAGCAACTGCCCCACAACGACCTTAAACTCTGTTGACAATAAGACTAATCGTCCTGCTTAGATTGAAAGATCTGTGTCAGAGTTGTCTTGTGACCTGTCCTTCTTTCCCTTATTACTCCTAGATCTTCTTTGCCGCCTGCACAATTACTTTGCTTTTGCTGTTTCACCCTAGCATTTGTTCCCAACCGTCATCCCAGCTCCACTCTTATCCTTCTCTCAGGCCCTCCTCTTTTCAACTTGCTCTTCTGTTTCTCCTTTGAAAGCAAAGACTGCTTCTTGACCTCATCTGCCTTACTTATTTACCCCACCTCTTCTGTTACCACTTTCAACTTCTCCTTACCAAACCCTTGTTTTCCCCAAATCTTCTCATCCTTTGGCTCCAGTTCATCTTGCCTCTCACACTTCACTCTCCCCAATTCAGCTGCTCTGTCCCTTGCCAGCTGCATATGTCTTCTCCGTTCTAAACTCCAGCTCTTACTTTAGTATGCAGTCAACTTCTTCCCCATCCTTCAAAGCTCAGGTTGCCTTTACCGAACACTACCCTGACCCCCTTCCCTCCATTCCGTTCACACCTAGCATTCAATGGAGGCTATTATCTAGGCATCCAGTGGCATGGTATTCAGGGCAGTTAAGAGAAAATTAGTGGGAAATGTTTAATTTGTGGGTGTAAAAAATCTAAATGCGGATGAAGCCTTCAATTTGCTGATGAGTGGGCAGCTTTGTGGGCATGGTTAGTGACACTATAGATTCCCTTACTGTCTGCAGTTAAATCTTATGGACAGAGTCAGATTTGGACCCAGAGAGAATGTTCTGACTGTTTTACACTGGTTTAGACTTCTTTGGGGAGTTTTGCCATCCCTCTTCTTGACTTTAAGCAAACTGTCCACAGGAATACCCAAGGAAACAGGTTGCAAACACATTTACAAGAGAAATTCAAATTTCAATCTGCCCTGCCACTGAAGTTATTTGACCCAAGCTGCTTAGCATCTTGAGAAATTGATAAATAGCTATGTGTACTTCATGGGCGATTATGAGTACTATTATTTCTAAAATGTATGTTTTGTCCTTGGGCCACAAATCCACAAAATCCAGGAATGTCTGTATTAATAATTGTGTACTAGAGACAGTGTTTCAAAGTTAGAATTACTTTTGAGAACTGTAGACACCCTGTTTGTTCCAATCAGAAAGATAAGATTTATTAAATTGCTGGGGAGCTGCTTTTGATTTTTCATTTAGGATTGGCAAAAAGCCAAACTAATGTTGCATTGTTGTAGAAGTAAGTGTGTTTTGTCAGTATTTCATGGTGCTGGGTTTTGGGGTATTACAAATAGGACTTTTATTCAGGTGACAAAAATAGCCTTTCAGACAGCTGTTGGGTCTCACACAAAGTGTATCTCATGTCTCTTTCCCTGACACACTTAGACTGAGTTATCTGGAAGAAATTGTTAAATCGTCTCCAGTTTATTTCTGCGTCTCTCTTTGGGCTGAGCTGGCTGCTTCTTTAAGTCATAAAATTAAGGATTGCTTGAACTCGGACTCCAACTTAAATGCTATGGCTTAGAACCTATAGTGTATATGTTCTGTGAGCTAGGCAGGTCAGAACTGCTCATGCGTTATAGATAACCAAGGCATGGGTCCAGAATATTTTTCGTTAACACAGATGTTTGCAAGAGACTCCAATGAACTATTCAAGTTCCTTTATTTATATCTTATCCCTGAAACTTTTGAGAGTTGCTTATTCACAGGATTTAGGATGGGTATTGTCCACTATAAGATGTTCTTTAAGAAAGGTCTGGACTTTTGTGAACTCTTTGATATTGTGTCCCTTTGATCACAGCACATTTCGAATGCTATACTTTATTTTGCTCATTCTTTAGATGTGTATGACATAATTATATTGTTACTCAGTGGAGAAAGGGAGCCTTTATAACATTTGCAAAAATAATAATGCATGTTTGCAGCTTGCAGAGTCCTTTGACCTGTCATGGTGTTAAATGCTTTGTATGCGCTAGTAGGGCCAATCGTGTTCAATGTTGTTTAACTCAATTGGAGATGCTCTGGTACATTTAATAATACTGAATTCCTGTCACCTCCTGGTGGATTTAATGATACTGATTTGCTCTCATTTCATTTTTATGTGAACATATGAAATGCTGTTTTAATCGTTTACATTTGGTTTATTCTGGTTATTTAACCAAAAATAAACTTTTGAGTTTTGAAAGACTAAAGTGATCTCCCATCGCAGTATGCTCTTCAGAACACCACAAACATGGTACCTTTTTCAAGAAACTGGAGACTCCAATCCATTTACTTTTGCGGAATGGTAAGATACCCTATCGCCTTCAAAAAATTGAAAAGGGGGATATGATGGTGGTATTGCACTTCCGCACATTAAAAAATACTACTGTGCTACACAGTTGGCAGTCATATATGACTGGGTGTTTGCACAACTGGATGAACCTGCGATTCAATTTATATAAAAACAATGACCTGGCAACATTGCCGGTTCATACAAAAACACCAGTGTCCGTATAGAAGGAAGCTACAAAATTATTAGGATGGATTTCTGGAGGGGGGACAGTTGCAATAAGATTCAGATGTGATACAGGCGGAAGGGGGTGAGACAGTGGGTAAGAGATGGAGAAGGGGATGTATATGCCTAAACTTACATGGACTAATTTCATTTTATGCCTACTCCCTATTTCAGAATGTTGTAGGTGATTTGTTGCACTTTTTAATGTTTTAAAAATAACTTAAAAATAGTTCTAAAAAAACAATATGAAAGACAATACTCTTGGCATCCAGGTGAGAGGCTTTTCGAATTTGGTGTGGTACTGGTTTTTGGTATTGCTTTTTTTATGAAACCAGTGTGAGGATCACCTCACCTTTACCCAGGTCCTCCAACCACTCAAATATAAATCCTGTAGTACCAGCCAGCTTATTCAACGTGCTTAAAACATTATGGTACTGCACACTAATGCTTCTGCCTAAGGGAAACACTGAAGATTCTCCTATCACTGTAAAGTTTAGCAGACTTCCCAAACCAAACGCCCCATTGAGGTCAGTAGGCCCTGTACCTAATCCCTCCCATTATAGGTTGATTTTCTTCCTCCTCAATTGTCCCCTTAGAATGTTCTTTCTGCAATTTTACCAGATGATCTAGGCTTTCCTAAGTGTTTGCTTAATACTTATAGAACGCTTCCTCATCGCCACCTCCTTAGCCTGTGCTTGACAAATGTTCAATCCACAGACCTAGAGTGTTAATTGTGTACAATATCACCTGTAAACACGAGTCGTACTTCATCCTCTTTACCAATAATATTGAATATGTGCTTTGCTACTTCACCAATGGTATCTTAAGATTAGACAATTTGTCCAGTTGATTCTGGTTGTAACAAGTCACAGGAGAGAGCACCCATTCCAAAAAAGAAATGCTCTCAGAATTCCTTCTGGACATTCTAGCTGGCAACTCAACGCAAGACAAGAAACACAACACCCTCATATTTGTAACTGGGATCACCATGAAGATAACTTTCCCTTCTTATACATAATAAAACAAAAAGAATTTGAAGTATTTCTTAAATCTTCGCTGAAATAAATACACATTTTACCTGCTTACTTACTACCTTATATTTTCTGTAGAGACACATTTTACTTTGTCATTGTTTATTTTTTAAAACAGATGATGTCATCTGGTTTACCTGAGCTTTCTGGAATTCAGGACTTGAAGTATGTCCAAGATGCTCTCCAACCACAAACTTCAGATATTGAAGCTACCATATTTTTCACCAGGTAAAAATTAGAATGCAATGTATTTAATTATCACAATTGTTATTTCTGTACAGGACCCCAGCGATTGCTACAGTTAGATCATTCTATTGAACATTTGTATTTGAAAATTCCTTCTCTTGATGGAAAATGTTGTAGGTGCTTGGATTTAAAGAAAAACGAAAATGTTTATAGTTTGGTGCCAAACAATTCCCATGTCCTCACCTTCAAACTAATTCTCAACCACACAGGAATTTGGGACTCTGACTATAGGTTAGTAAAGGAAGAAATCATCTGTCTCTTCGTTTGCAGACTCATCTTGTCTGGGGTGTTTTCAAGAACTTGGGTCGCTGAATACAAAGACAACCCTTTTGAGAATCAGAAAGAGGATTACAATCCTCTTTCAGAAAAGAGTTATATTTTATTACTCCATAGCTTGGTATCTAGTGTGAAAAGACATTCGTATGATAATAGTATAAAAGATGCAAGTCAAGCTTAATTGCATGTGAACATGACTGAATTTGCCATACATTAGAGAATGTGTGTAAAGGCATAGATCCTAAAACCTGATTAACTGTTTTCATGAAAATGCTAAGAAATGTTTTTGATCACCATGTTTTCAGGAAAAGTAGCATTAGCTTTCTAGCTTCCATATGCTTCTGCAAAGGGACTTATTTGTTTTACATTTTTGTAGCAAAGCGGGAGCTGAGCAAGAGGCTCCACTTTACTCCTTAAGACACAGGGAGGAGCAGGTTTAACTCTTGGGCTTGTAGCTGAGGAGAGATGCTCTAGAGCTAAATTCTGACTACTTACCTCATCCAGCATAAGGTATGCTGGGAAACTATAAATACCTTGGCATAATAAAGCTTAGTGAATTAATACAGCTGTTTATTTTGGATGGCTATAGCTCTGATTGACACTTTGGGTAGCGAACAGTCTAACGGGTTAAGTATGTGTGATGAAATATGTTTGGGTTATTTTGAACCTTTGCCCTACTTTGCATATTATCTGCTAAGTTGTTTAAAATCTTTATCTTTGTAATACATTTGTTTTGTAGACAAGTATTGCATAATAACCATATGACTGTAAAATAGCAATCTTTGTGTATGAATAAGAGTTCAGGTGCAAGGGCTGGGTGCTACTTCATCATCACCTGTAGATGGTGATTTCTGACAGGATAGTCTGACACGCAACGTTCTCTGTCTGCCAGTATAACTCACTAAAGGAGGTATGAGCGAAACATGCTAGTTCTCATTGTCTCTGGAAAGGGTAAACTATATTGGGTGAACACAACAGTGAAATCTTGTCCGGCTGCATTGTCAATTTTTTTAACTTTTCCAGTCCCCTTGAATAGGCTGAGGCGCTAAAGACCTTGTATTAAATTGATCCGTGATGAGAAAAGAGGCTAAAAAAAGGACAGTGTGGCCCCTGAAGACGTATTGGGCATTTATCAGTGCAGAAGAGAACTATCTTGCAATGGGTCGTCTTCTGCATCAAAATCTGCTACGCTCTGCTAAAAAAGCAGCGTCCTGAAAAGGACTCATTTAACCCAGAGCTAACCACAGCATTGCAGCATGAAGTTCCAGTCCTCGACTTTTATCAGGCATCAATGTGAGCATCCCTGCACATGTTTACCAAAGACTACTGCCTATGTAGTCAAGTCCGAAGGGACAACCTTTTTGGCCGCTCTGTACTGCAGGTCGTCCTGGTCTAAACTTGTCTCCAGTCCCCACTTTGGGGATAGTATTGTTTGGGTATTTATTCAAAGGTAAGGAATCTGTGGCTAGATGGCTCTGTCGGATGGACAAGTTACTTACCTTTGGTAACTCCTTATCTGGCAGAGACTATATCTAACTGCAGATTCCTTACTAACCCACCCATCCTCCCTGCACTGTGGACAGGTTTCTAGGGTCAGGGCTGAACCTCTTTCGTGGCCCTAGTTGTTCAGAAACACACCTATGTAAGTGCACGTCATGGCTCTGCTCTTCTGGCGTGGAAAGTTGTGAAAAGTAACTGATGGCAGCAAGCCGAGGTGGTGCCTCTATAGGTGACACGAACGGCACAACATCGAAGACTGCACCAATGATGTCACGTGGAGTCGACCAACGTCACCTACCGGTGTGCAAGGGTATTGCTCGAAGAAAAATCTCCTGGATCCAGTCTGATGCCTGGGAAATTCAAAGGTCAGGAATCTGCGTCCAGATCATGTTTCTACCAAATAAGAAGTTACTGAAGGTAAGTAACATGTTCATTAGGGACCTAAGCACCTCTGTAAAATGGTCTAGAATTTAGTACCTATTGGACCAACATCCATTTTGTTACTGCAAAAAACAGATATAAAAATAGGGGAATCTGAAATGTACCTTCAGGTACTGCCCAATTCAAATGGACACTACTGTATTGACCAAAACGTGCAGTGTTGCGATTTTGATGCGGAGCTGGCTGGGAAAGTGACCGACCCTTGAGGCCATAGCAGGTAAATCTGGCAGATATGTATTTGCTAGAGGAAGAATAAGCTCAGAAATATTAGCATAGCAGCTCTTTCTAATGGACTCTTCAAACCACAGATTCCTCACATTATTAATTTCCCCAAGTGGCATACCAGAGTTGGAAGATTTCCATTAGTTGCTTCTGTGTGCTGACAAATTACATATTCAGACTCCACGGCGGCTTTGCACTAGCCCAGGAAGCGACCGCATGGAGCAGTATATAGGCATGCCTACCCTGTTTACTGGTGTAAGTTCCTTCCTTGCCTCACCTTTTTATACAGATCAAGAGCTCCACTCCCATAACTTTTCATGGTCTTTTACAGAGTCCAGAATTGGGGTCATCGTGACAGTGTGCTAAAGCAAATGGCTCACTTTAAGACCACAGGACTCAAGCCATGAATGCAGGATGCTGATGTCAGTAACAGATCTGTGCAATGTCTGCCTATGGTATCTTAGACCTTTCCATGATTCAAAGACCTGCAACAAATGGTTCATGATGCATCCAAAGGCATCATCAAGTTGGATATGTACTGTGATAAGCCAAGCACAAGAAACTTTGTAGGTCACGTCCCAAACACAGATTTACTGCAGATGCAAGTCGCTGGGCAACTCCCAGTCCAGGTGCTAATCTTGCGCCAAGTTACAATCTTAGGTTAGTCAACGGTCAAGAACAGGTCCTATCATAAAGACAAGATGTCCAAGAGGTACTCTTCTCAATCCACTGATTCCTGTCTTAGAACAAAGTTGTGCAGTCGTCACTCACCCATTACCATCCAACTTGGGTGTCTATCCCCAAGGTGGACCCGACGCTCCCCAAGTTCCCGGGGCGTTGTCGACCCCAAAGCAAGTAAAAGCCATCAAGGAGGATATGCTGCAACTGTTTCTTTCCCTCTGGAGCTCCTTTGGGCTATTTGGTGCCTCAGGGGTTCCCGGTTGGATTGGGGCCTCCTAATGTGCTGGCTTCCTCCAGAAACCCAGAGGCAATGTCAGCCTATGCTCAGCCGATGACTCATTATGAGGTAACTAAAGTACAGCCCATCTGTTGGAATGATTCCCAGACATTTGTACCTTGATGCCAGTACTATTGAAGGGTGGAGACCTAATTTCGATGTATTTGAATGCCATCCAGGGCCTCCAAAACATTTCACATAGCAATAGGGGAGAGGATGTGGCCTTACGGCTAGAGCAGTCGACCTGGAAGCTGTGGAACTGGGTTCGAGTCTCGGCAACAACGCTCAACATCCTCTGATTCTGGGCAAATAACTTTATCTTCCCGTGCCAAACAAAAATGAAGGTGTCTATCTGTAACAAAACTGGTGCTCATGTAAAGCGTTATGATACCTGATATCTTCGGGTCGAGTTTGTGCTATATAAAACTCTACATATAGCTCCCTTTGTGTGTCTCTCAAACCTTTACCTCTACATTTTTCTTCAGTTTGCAAGAGATGCCACCCCCAACAACAGTGTTTTAAGCCTCTCAGGGGTTTGTTACAAGCAAATGACAGCGATAGGTCCTTACCAGGTATGCCTTTGGTGTCTGAGGTCGACTCCAAGGCCTGCAATGATTGCATGAAGGCCATCGGGGACAGTGAAGTGAAGCTTTACATTGCCAAGCATAAAAAGACTCCTCTCTGGTATCGCTCCAAGTCATGGTCCACGTCCAGAGTTCGATCCTTGCCCTTTTCCCATGTCTGAATTTGACAAAGACTCTGCAGTGCCCTCTTCTTCGCGGTCTAAATCGTCAGGTAAATATAAGCAATTATACCCTACTCGCATTCGCATTTGCAGGGGCAGAGCCACACCTCTCTATATTGCTCCTGAAGTTGGTCAACTTTGGAGCCAATCCTGCAACGGATTCCGGCACAACCACAATAACCGGAACCAACAGCCATGCCACATCAGTTTGAAGAATTTAACACAGCCGTGCTTGGGCTCTGGAATCCTTACGGACTCTCTTCCATCTTCAGTCCTGCAGACTGGTTCATTAGTTGAACCCTCTGATCCTATCTCACCTCCGGTTCCAGTCGACACCCCGCTTCCGGCACCACAACCTACTCCAGCCCCATGCACACCGATGCAGACTTCCTTAACACTGTAAGAGGAGGTCACATTAGTTATAGGGATCGATTACCCCCGCTTTACTTAACACCTCCACAAGGGAGAACACAAACTCTACATTCTCTTTTTGGAAATGACTCAGACAATTACTATGACCCAGGCATGAGTTTGCTCAACCCTAGTAGGAGGATAATTTGGTATGAGGACCTGCAGGAGACTAGTGGTCTAAATACCTCCCTTGAAATGGATCTCCGACAATTTGCAATTATTATTAAGCAATGTTTCTGTTAAGAACAAGTGATGTAAGTTCCTATTTAACATTGTGTCTGTGACCTTATTACAATATTTAGCTGCAACTCTACATTTAGGAGGAAATGAACATTTGTTCATGGGTATGTAGTTTAAAAAGATCTAGATGAGGATATTGTACTTAAGACAATTCACTGTCTTAGTAGTTTTGAGGTGTGTGAGCAGAAATGATGGGTATGTATGAGAAACTGTTAGACTTTGTGCACTCATCTTGGTACCTGTATTAACTAGTTCAGCAATGTCTAGATCCTAATGATGAGAAGGAGATCTATTAGGATAGGATTGTTGCTTTTGATTGTGATCATAATAAGTAGTGCGGCAAGAGTAGTTTTGGTAATTAAAGCTATGTTTAGAAGTTGTATCACTTGGATAATGTTGTGAAGTGATCTGAAAATAGAAGTGTTTGGTAATGTATGCCGTAGGCGAAGTGTAGTTATGTTGAGTAGTCACTTACAGGGAGTTGAGACATCAGCTGGTTGATCCTGAAGTTTGATATATATATATATATATAACAGTCCACTTCCTCCATTTACACCGGGACCTTCCAACTGCGGTGCATTCCAGGGGCGGAGGTCGCCCTGTCTCAATTGTTTTCCACAAAAACACAGCGGCCGCTGTGTATATGCACTCCCATCCAGCGTATTAGAAATCCACAGAAACAGTGCGTGTGCTTCAATTTGATTTATTTATCCATAACGTTCCAGCATGTAATCACGGCAATAACGGAACAAAAACCCAACGCGTTTCGGCGAGTAAACCTCTCGCCTTGCTCACGGGTAACTCGTTTGTGAAAGACAACCAATTTAAATAAAGTTAAAGTTTTACAAAAAATGTGCTCATGTGGTCAGTGGTTTGGTAATGAACATAAACAGTGGACACAGGTAGCGGTCACTTTGGCAGACATCTTAACCTGGTACTAGTAACAATTTACTCAATGTCTAAAATGTTCAGAATCGGAACGTTGTATATCTCTATTTGACAATACATTGTTACAATAGAGATGAGTACCTTCATGCGTGGTGTGTACAAAACAATAATATGCCCAGTGGCTGATATAAGATAACAAAAGGACCGCCAGCATATCCCCTTGAATAGATTACTGCATACCCACTAGGTGCAGTCACTACAAAATAAAACGTAAAGACTATCGACAGGCTGGAGCTTGATACGTGATCCAAGTGGACCTGAAAATTAATGATCTAGTCTTTTGATGTATTGATTACATACAATAAATTGTTATTGAAATAAAGTGGCTATTCGATTATTAATATATATATATATATATATATATATATATATATATATATATATATATATATATATATATATTACCTACTGGCGGTCGCCAGTAGGTAGTTAAAGTTAGGATTGTTTTCTGTAGGAAATCCACAACATTCTATTGGGAATAACTTTGGCACCGGTTTAGGAATCTGCCTGTAATTTTCCTTAAATTTGCCTCGCTGCGCTCCGCTCCTTCCCTGAAAGTTTGGGGGGGATTCGTCAAGCGGGGGCCGAGATATCAGGGGGGTCCCAAAACGTGTTTTCCCCATGTTAATTTCCATAGGGCGGTTGGACTCACTTTTAGCCCGAAAGGCTGAATGGATTTCCACAAAACTTGGCAAAATTGTAGGGACTGGTAGCCCGTTGTGCCTTTGCTATGTCTCAAGATATGTGCTCCAGTGGATTTTGAGTAATTTAGGTTAAAAAAAATATATATATCTGGGCGGAGCCTAACCACACATCTGATCTGACTGGCTGTCAGCACAGCATCCTAGGAGTGTTGGCTGCCATCTTGGGACCAATATACATGATAGCACCTCATTAAAAAGCATTGTAGTTAGTAGAGGGTTTTAGGACTTTTACATTATAAATCATTTGTTGATGGTACCATACTCATTTTAGGAATTGTGGTGTGTTCTAAGGTGATTTTACCATGTGAAAAAGCCTTCTGCTGTGATATCATGAATCATGTTTGAAAGAAAACTAATATCTCATGATTTTCCCACAGTTGTTTGGAAGGGGATCTATAAGCTAAACTGAAAGCATATTTTCAGTAAATTCACATTATCTTTCTCATAAATGTGAGAATGAAGTCTGACATTCTCAGTAAAACATGTACATCCAACAAGGACAGAGACTGTCAGTTGATTCCTTTGTGTTCTACTGCAGCCTCCTAGAGTGTTCTAAAGAACAACTAGAGCGCTAACAGTCCTACTTATTACAAAGGTATGGCACACCCGAAGCCATCTTGATTGGAATAAAGTGGTAACTCTTCAAACATTTAATTTAAAAAGGCACGAAATGAGGGGGTATATTTTGCCATATAAAGTATGATTAGTGCTGCAGAAAGAAAAATTAGGGCACATTTTGAGTGACTTCTCAAATCCTCTTCAATTTCATTAAAAAATTCTGACATGCAGTCTCCCAAGATGGCCACCAGAGACAAAAGAGCCTAAATGTAGCCCAAATAGCACCCAGATGTAGCCCAAGTATAGCCCAATGGCAGAATGTCCCAGAGTGTTCTAAAGAACAACTAGAGCGCTAACAGTCTTACTTAGGACAAAAGTATGGCACACCTGAAGCCATCTTGATTGGAATGAAGTGGTAAGTCTGAAAATATTTAATTTAAAAAGGAACAAAATGAGGGGGTTAATTTTGCCATAGAAAGTATGATTAGTGCTTCTGAAAGAAAAATTAGGGATCATTTTGAGTGACTTCTCAAATCCACTTCTATTTCCTTAAAAAAATTCTGACATGCAGACTAAAACATGCACTTTGAATGCCAGCAGCTGAGTTCCCTGGTGAGCAGTAGCTTTACTACAGTGATCTAATGAGCAACTAGAGTGCTAACATTCAGAATTTATGGCAAATGTGTGACACATCTGAATGCCTTCTTGATGGAACCAAAGTAAACAAGCATTGAAAATGCAATAGATCTTGCCCTCGTTTAAGTTAAAGCCATTCTGTTTGTAATGAGGTGGCTTTTTAGCTTTGCTTTTATTAGTGTTTTTTAAACTTCCATGTAAATAACATGCATCTGTATGCATAAATGTATATGTATGCATGCATTTATATTTGTTTTAATATAGATATACAGATTATATATGTTAATATATGTATGTATATATATATATATACATACACATACATATATATAAATGCATATGCATATATATATATGTGTATATGTGTGCGTGTGTAGAGAGGTAGAGGTGTAGAGGTAGAGAGGTAGCGGTAGAGAGGTAGAGACTAGTAGAGAGAGAAGTAGAGATAGGTAGAGAGGTAGAGAGTGAGTAGTAGAGAGTAGTAGAGAGCAGTAGAGAGAGTAGCAGAGAGTAGTAGAGTGAATAGTAGAGTGAGTAGTAGAGAGTGAGTAGTAGAGAGTAGTAGAGTAAGTAGTAGAGAGCAGTAGAGAGTGAGTAGTAGAGAGTAGTAAAGAGAGTAGTAGAGAGTAGTAGAGAGTGAGTAGCAGAGAGAGAGAATAGTATTGAGTAGTAGAGTGAGTAGTAGAGAGTAAGTAGTAGAGTGAGAAGTAGAGAGTGAGAAGTAGAGAGTAGTAGAGAGTGAGAAGTAGAGAGTAGTAGAGAGTGAGTAGTAGAGAGTATTAGAGAGTGAGTAGTAGGGAGTGAGTCGTATCTGGAGGAGGATCAGCTGGGAGGATCAGCCTCCCAGCTGATCCTCCCTCGCCCCTCCCCTCCCACCATCCATATGGCAGAAGCCTTTGCGCGCAGCGTTCACGCGCAGCGGGCGCGCCCTATGCGCGCCGAAGGTGCGCCAAAGGTAAGCCCGTCTTCGCCCGTCCGCGCCTGGACAGCGCCCAGCGCCAGACCCCCTGGTCCCCGCCGCTTCCAACCCTCTAGAGTCACATATGATGCCGCTACTCTCCTCGCCCTCAACCCCGGACGTACACCACTATGCTGCGAAGCTACTCCAGGACGTACCCACGGCCCATTCGCCTGCCTCCCCTGCAAGTTCAACTGCTTCAGAACACTCACCAAATCCACGTCCTCCAAACACAACTCCGACTCTAACCGCCTAAATTGCATCCTGCTCAACACCCGCTCGGTCCACAGACACGCAACAGAACTCTGGGACCTAATCGACACTGCGTCACCTGACATCGCCTTCCTTACTGAAACATGGATGAACACATCATCAGCCCCCGACATCGCCATTGCCATACCGGACGCTTACAAGATTATCCGAAAAGACCGCACCAATCAAACAGGAGGAGGCATCGCCATCGTCCACAGAAACACCATCAAAATCACAACCAGCTCCGACGACAATCTTGCAACAGCCGAACATCTCCATTTCCAGATCCACACCGACCCCAGGACCACACTTAGAGGCACCCTCATTTACAGGCCTCCAGGCACCCGCACTCAATTCAGCGATGACATCACGGACTTCGTCAGCCCACACGCCCTCGCCTCCGAGAACTACATTCTTCTAGGAGACCTCAACTACCACCTTGAAAACAAACACGACAGCAACACCACCACCCTTCTGGACAACCTGGCAAATCTCGGACTCAAACAACTTGTTGACACCCCCACTCACACAGCCGGACACACGCTCGACCCTATCTTCACCTCCAGCAAGCACATCTCCTTCGATCGCACTACAGCTCTCCACTGGACGGATCACAGCTGTGTTCACTTCAGCTACAAAACCACCCTGACCCACAACTGTCCACAACCTATTCCTCGGAGAAACTGGAACAAAATCACCACCGACCACCTCCTCACATCACTCAACCAAAACCCTCCCACCCTCTCAATGGACCCAGACCAAGCAGCCACCAACCTCAGGCAATGGATTACCCACAGTGCGGACGAATTAGCACCCCTGAAAAAGCACCAGATGAAACCGGCCAGCAAAAAGGCTCCCTGGTTCAATATGCCGCACCATGGAGAAGAATTGGAGAAAAAACCCAACCTCAGACAACATGGCCTCCCTCAAGACAGCCACCCGCAAACACCACCAACTGATTCGATCCGCCAAGAAATCAGCATTCAAGGATCGTCTCGACAACAACACTCATAACAGCAAGGAACTCTTCAATATCGTCAAAGAATTCACCAACCCCACCGCAGCATCTAACGACATCACTCCCTCCCAAGACCTCTGCGATGCGCTATCCTCCTTTTTCTACAACAAAATTGCCGACATCCACAACAGCTTCGAGAATTCTCCCAGCGATCAACCCGCCCCACCCCCTTCAGATCCTACTCCTCCAACTAACTACCTCAACGCTTGGAACCCAATCACCACTGAAGACACCATTCGCCTCATGAACTCAATCCACTCTGGCTCGCCTTCTGACCCCTGTCCCCACCACATCTTCAACAAAGCTGACTCCATCATCGTACCCCAACTCCGCGATGTCATCAACTGCTCTTTCAACTCTGCCACCTTTCCAGAAAGCTGGAAACACGCCAAACTCAGCGCCCTTCTGAAGAAACCCACAGCAGACCCCTCAGAACTGAAAAACTACCGACCCATATCCCTCCTCCCTTTCCCGGTCAAAGTCATCGAGAAAGCCGTCAACAGCCAGCTCGCCGCCTTCCTTGAATCCAACAACTCCCTTGATCCATCTCAATCCGGGTTTCGAGCCAAACACAGCACCGAAACCGCCCTCATTGCAGCGACCGACGACATCCGAGCACTCATGGACAACGGAGAAACAGTGGCCCTCATCCTACTCGACCTTTCCGCAGCTTTCGACACAGTCTGCCACAGCACCCTTATACATCGCCTCAGCAACATCAGCATACAAGGAAAAGCCTTGGACTGGATCATCTCATTCCTCGCTGGGAGAACTCAGAGTCCGACTTCCCCCATTCTACTCAGAGGCCACCGAAGTCCTCTGCGGCGTACCTCAAGGATCCTCACTCAGTCCCACCCTCTTCAACGTCTACATGAGTCCTCTCGCCTCCATCGCGCGTCAACACAACCTCAACATCATCTCTTACGCCGACGACACCCAGCTAATCCTTTCCCTCACCAAAGACCCGAACACCGCCAAAACCAATCTTCACGAAGGCATGAAAGAAGTAGCCGAATAGATGAAACAGAGCCACCTAAAACTCAACTCAGACAAAACGGAGGTGCTCATCCTAGGATCTTCCCCCTCAGCTTGGGACGACTCTTGGTGGCCTTCCGCTCTGGGCACAGCACCCACACCCACAGACCATGCACGTAACCTTGGCTTCATCCTAGACTCCTCTCTCTCGATGTCCAGACAAGTCAACGCCGTCTCGTCCTCCTGCTTCAACGTACTTCGTATTCTCAAAAAGATCTTCCGCTGGATCCCCCTCGAGACAAGAAAGACTGTCACCCACGCACTGGTCACGAGTCGACTGGATTATGGTAACACACTTTACGCCGGAATCAAAATTACAGAAAAAACTCCAGCGCATCCAAAACGCGTCAGCGAGACTCATATTAGACATCCCGCGCCAAGATCACATCACCGGACATCTAAAAGACCTCCACTGGCTTCCCGTCAACAAAAGAATTACTTTCCGCCTTCTCACCCACGCACACAAGGCCCTCTACAATCTAGGACCCGAATGCCTCAACACTCGACTGTCCTTCTACAAACCCACCCGCCAACTAAGATCGTCCAATCAAGCCTTCGCCGCAGTCCCGCGCATCCGGAAATCCACCATGGGTGGCAGACCCTTCTCCTTTCTGGCTGCCAAGACCTGGAACTCACTCCCCACCCACCTCCGCCTCACTCAGAACCACATCTCCTTCAGAAAAGAACTTAAAACCTGGCTATTCGACAAATAATGAACCCCTTCCCCTAGCGCCTTGAGACCCTCTGGGTGAGTAGTGCGCTATACAAATGCCCGAACTTGAACTTGAACTAGGGTAGTAGAGAATGAGTAGTAGAGAGTAGTAGAGTAGTAGAGAGTAGTAGAGTAGTAGAGAGTGAGTATTTGAGAGTAGTGGAGTAGGAGAGAGTAAGTAGTAGAGAGTAGTGGAGAATATTCCAAAGTTTGGCACAACCCACTTGCACAATAAGTCCAATCAAATCATATCACTTAGAGTCCTTATTGAAGCGCTGAATCTTGGTGTATATTCAAATGCTTTTTTTTCCCTTACGTTTATGTACCACAGCCAGCCGAAACGTTTCGTTCTGTACAACAGAACTTCTTCAGGGCGTTCATATTTCCTTCAAGTTATGTCGGTATCCTGTTGTCATACAACTAGATATTTCTTCCAAATGTTAGACAAGACGTAAGTACATTCTTATTCAAAGTGACTAGGTATCAATTTTACCCACACAATTCAGGCAGACTTGAGTAATTTATAGCATCCTCAAAGTCAGTCTTTCAAAAATTCCAAAGTATAGGACTTGATAATCCAAATCCGAATGTTTCTCAAGAAAAGTCATTTTCAATCGTTCGGAATATTGGTGTTTGGGCAGATATGACCCAGGGACCCCCAGTATGCAAGGGGAATGAGTCCCCCCTCTGCAAACACGCCAGTGGCCTGCGTTGCAGAGAGGTGTAAAAAAGGGCATAGCCTCATTACACCTTTCTGCAATGCAGCCCCCTGGCGCATACTTGAGGTTCCAGGTGGGCTAGTTGGCCCCCAGAGACCCCTAGTATGCAAGGGGAATTAGTTCCCCCTCTTCAAACCTGCACGGGGCTGCGTTGCAGAGAGGTGTAAAAAAGGGTGTACCCTCATTACACCTCTCTGCAATGCAGCCCCCTGGCGCATACTGGAGGCTCCTAGTGGGCTAGTTGGCCCCTAGGGGCCCCCATTATGCAAGGGGAATTAGTTCCCCCTCTTCAAACATGCACGGGGGCTGCGTTGCAGAGAGGTGTAAAAAGGGGTGTGGTTATTCAGTTTAATACTTTGCTCTCCATAGCAAATTGTCCTTCCACAAAATTTGCAAACTATTTTGAAATCTCCAAACTGGGTTTGGATGTTTGGGACCATCTCACTTGTCTCTGGACCCGATGGAGTGGGTTGCTTACTTTGGGAGGTGCTGGGTAAAGATTGGGGAGAGTTTCTGGTCAGTTCTCTGACCTCTGCCGCAGCATAGTTGTTTGTGTGCCGGCGTTGCATGTGGCGAATCATGGTGTTGCTGCCAAAAGAATACTTTTTGGCTGGGTTCCCCCTGGAAAGTACAGTGCCACAGATCAGACAAGTAACCTTTGGCGCATTAACTTTCTTGAGGCCCCTTGGGATTTTAAAAAACTCCCAGACAATGTGCTCCTTTTGCTTATAGGTGGTAGTATCTTCAGGCAGGTACCGCCTCTAATCCTCCTCCTCCTACTCCTCCTCTTCTTCTTCTCCACCACTGTGGTGTTGTGGTGGTGGTGGTGGTGGTGGTGGTGGTGGTGGTTGAGATGCTCCTGCTGCTGCTGTTACTGTAGCCATTTCTCAGTACAAATAGGTCTGCAAACAGGTCTTCCTCAATCAAAGTAAAAAGTGAGAATGAGGAAAAAAGGTGGGGGCTTTCATCTTTTGGAAAACAAAACTGTCCTGAACCAATGAAAAGTGTTATTTTCAGGTCACATAGGGCGCTTACGTAGCGCTATCGTATGCGCTCGAGTGCTTCCGGGTGCACTTACGCCGTGCGTATCACACGGACGCGGCTACACGATACATCACGATGATGTTTCCGTTCGCGGCAATAACGCTAACGGGACGCTCACCGGTACGCGCCGCATGACTGCGCTTACCGGTGCGCTCACCGGTACGCGCACCGGAAGCGCTCCAAAGCAAAAAAAAAACCCATGAACAATATACATAAAAAAATAGTATTACATAAATATACAATATAGGATTCATTATAAAAAATATTACATTTCATAGCTATAGAAATTTGCTATTAAAAAACCTTTGAAATTCACTGAAAAAAACATGGGTTTGAGGCCCTATATATAGTTAGGAATTAGCATTTAAAAAAACTATGAAATTCACTGAAAAAAACAGGTTTCACACCAGTTATAGTTAGGAATTAGCATTTAAAAAACCTTTGAAATTCACTGAAAAAACCATAGGTTTCACACCAGTTATAGTTAGGAATTAGCATTTAAAAAACCTATTAAATTCACTGAAAAAACCTTAGGTTTGACATCAGTTATAGTTATCTGGAAATTTTACTGACATAAAAGCATTGAAATTCCCACGTTATAGTTAGTTGGACTCACTATAACTTGCGCGCCTGCAATGCACTGCTGATGACGTCACATATTACATCACTCATGACATGGTCAGTGACATCACTCATGACATCACTGATGACACCATCCTTGTGACAGTGACAGACCTCCTTTCAGTGTAATGTAACCCTTGAAACACATATTCAAAAATAGAAACTAACATTTTCAAAAAAATTGAGATACCCATACCAGTAACAACAACCAATTCAGTAATTCCACCATCTATATACACATCCACTCATTCACCAATAGGATGAGGAACACTGGGCAAGGGTCGGGACACTGTTATTAGATGTTATTTCCTTATGTACTAATGCCTCGTCCTGTAGTCATTCTATGTTAGCTAGATCATTCAGTGGTGTGAACCTGTTTGCACATACCAGTGGGGGCATTTGGAGAGTTTGGGGAGTGGCACAAGAACACAGGAGCTGTTATTGGTCTATAAGAATGCCCTACCCGAGTGGGGTAATTCTTGACTATCTTCCTTCATTCTCAGTATATTACTCACAAAAGAAGGAATATGAAAGTTTATCACAATTTAGTCCCATCAATTTCTTTCTTGACTACCCTACTCATTCAACTCTTCTCACCATTATGATCTCATTAAGACCCCTTGAAGTAAAATGTTGATGCTTGCCAAGCCAGTGAACAGTTATATTGCGAAGGTGCTCCGATTTTTCCTGCTGATCACATATAAGGGAGGGAATGCCTGCCAGAACCAGGACATATGGGCAAGCCGCGGGTGGGAGGCTCAATAAATCCTTGTGGATTTAGTCTGATCCTGTGGCTCCTGTATATGTTGTGTTTTGATTTTTAGACTGAGTGCCATTTATAGTAGCTTGTCTATTAATGTTTGCGTCTATTAGGCAGGAACCACTGCCCTGATCCAGCCCTTTTAGTTGGTACAAGTTTACAGCGACCATCCCGAGGCATTTCAGAGCTCGCAGACATAGACTGTGAGTTACTGCCCCCTGAATGGCAAGGAGTAGTATGAGCCATCTGTGGGGAACTTCCGCTGCTAATATCAGCAATTTGTTGTTTGAATAAACCTATGGTAAAACTCTCAATACAATCAAGACGATGTAAGATTGGTTTCAGTTTTTCCTCTAGGATAGTGCAAAACTCTCACAGGGGTCTGGCTGGCCTGGAGGGTCTATGATCATGGGGCACCCATCGGAGTTGACTGGGATTGAGATGGAGATTGAATCCATGACAAGAGCTGGACATATTGAAAATTTTGTTTGTGTTTGGCAGGTAAGCCCTTCACTATGGGTCTTTTCCTCTCAGTGGCTGGGAGTTGATGCACCTGAGTAGTAGGCGGACTAGGCAGCTCAAGGTCCGTTTCCACACTACCTGCCAGCACATTGTGGTCGCTAACCAAAACATGTATATGTGAGCCAGACCCTAATTCTGGTGGTGCTTCAGTTTAAATTAGAGCAAGCTCTTGTCTAGTCGGTTTGTAAACCTTTGTCCTGTGACCATCTACGTTCTGCAAGCACGATCTCATTAGAGATTATCCCCACAGCCTTCTCCAACATGCTATTTATAGTCATTGTTATGCGTGGAGCGGTAACAGTCCCAACTGCTTACCCATGGCTCAAACAAATGGGAAATGCGCTCACCTGCTGTTCGCTACGAAAGCTAAAACTGGCAGGCCCCAAAGAGAGTGAGCCAGCCTTGTCTGGTCGCGGACTGGCGCAGACGCTCCAGGAGTTCGGCAGCGATCTTGAAGTATCAGCTGATTTTGGCCCATCCTAGCAACAGTGGAAGGCTGTAGGACGAAATCCCACCCCAGCCAGGGCCTCCAGGAAGCAAAATGTTGCAGACAGGGTGAAGCAGGCAGGAAAACCTGATTGTGTGCGACGTCCCGCGCTGCAGGAGTTTGGCGGCACTTGTGAAGCATCAGCGGGCCTTGACCCCTCCTATCACCAGGGTAAGAAAGCTGGAGGACGAAGTTCTACCCCAGCCAGAGTCTCCAGGAAGCGCAGCATTGCTGACAGGGAAATCTGCTTGTGTGTACCATCCTCTCAGACCTCTAGTTACTCTGCAATCCTTTCATCCATCCATACAACTATCCTCCTATCCTTTCATCCACCTAGCCTTTCGCCGACTCATCCTTTTACTCACAAATCCATCCATCCTTTCGCATTCTCCTCCATCCTTTCGTACACCCCTTACTTGCATATATTATCAAGCATTGGCAAAGTCAATAGGTCGCGCCTATGCAAGAGCTATTTGCTTTGCACATATGTTTTAGCAATGTTGTACTCCAGAGTGGCTGCTTTTCAGCATGGCTAAAGTTAGTGGGGTTAAGAAGAGTGGTGTGAATAGGAGTGCCATGATGTATAGAGGAGCATTGTGTTATGGAGTTGCGTGGAGCGCAGTACAGTTCAGTTGAGTGGTGTAGAGAGGAGTGAAGTAGAGTATCTTGGAGTAGCATACATGGTTGAGGGGTGTCGTGGAGGAAGTAGAGTGGAAGCTCGTAGTGTTGAGTGGTGTACAGTGGAGCACACTGGCAGGGTTGAGTAGAGTGTCATGGAGTGGTGTAGAGCAGAATGGAGTGGTGTAGAGGGTGTTGAGTGGAGGAGAGTTTTGTAGAGTA
The DNA here is from genome assembly GCF_964263255.1 of Lissotriton vulgaris. Classification (NCBI taxonomy): domain Eukaryota; kingdom Metazoa; phylum Chordata; class Amphibia; order Caudata; family Salamandridae; genus Lissotriton; species Lissotriton vulgaris. The sequence continues at coordinate 748,290,986 of NC_141687.1, read as the reverse complement.
GAGTGGCGTACAGAGGAGTAGATTGTTGGAGTAGAGCAGCATAGACTGGATTAGAGTTGAACAGTGTATCATAGCATAGAATAGAGTAAAGTGGCATAGAGGGAGTTGCGAAGAGCGTCGTAGGATGGAGTAGTGTTGTAGAATGGCATAGAGTGGAGTAGAGTGCCGTAGAGTCAGTGGAGCAGAGGTTAATTGAGTAGAGTGTAGGGAAGTGGAGTGGCCTAGAGTGAAGTGGTGTAGAGTAGATTGGCGTAGAGTGCATTGGCATATAGCAGATTGCAGTGGCATAGAGTGCAATAGCATAGAATGGAGTAGTGTAGGGTAGAGTGGAGTGGTGCAGAGTAGAGTGCAGTGGCATAGAGTGCAGTCATGCAGAGTGCAGTGCAGGGTTGTAGAGCGTTGTAGAAAGTTTCAGAGCAGTGACGCTGAGAGCCGTGGTGTAGAGTGGCGTAACGTGCCTTGGTGTAGAGTAGAATGTTGTACAGTAAAGTGGCGTAACCTTCAGGGGTGTGAAGTAGCTGACATAGGTGCAGTGGCGTAGGTTGCGTTGGTTTTGAATAAAGTGGTGTCGAGTGCAGTGGTTTAAAGTACAGTGGCATAGCTCAGACTGCAGTGGCGTCGAGTGAAGTGCCATAGAGTGGAGGGTTGCAGAGCTGAGTAGAGTAGGGTGGAGTGGTGCAGGGTGGAGTGCAGTGGCATAAGAGTGGAGTGATGCAGAGTGTATTGTCATAGAGTAGAGTGGTTCAGTGACATAGAGTGCAGTCATGCAGAGTAGAGTGCAGTGTCGCAGAATTGTGCAGAGAGCAGTGATGTAGAGTACAGTGGCGCAGAGTAGAATAGAGTGGTATCTTATAGAGACATGGAGCCAGAGATTCCTTACCTTAGAATATCCCAGTCGTCTGGCTGGATCCGGAAACTTTTGCTCGATCAATACCCTTGTGCGCCAGAAGGTGGCGTTAGTCAGCTACGCTGGATGGCAGGGGCATCCGCGCCAGAAGTGACATGCATGTCACCTATATAGGTGCCATCTCAGCGCGCTGACATCAATTCTTTTCTTTCCGTGCCTGCTAGTGTAGATCTGTGAAGAGAGCTACCCTCTGTCACTTTTTGACAGGCTTTTTACATTTTGTCGACTATTTTGTGTGTAGGTTTTACCCTCTATGTGGAGGACTTCTGGATTCAAACTGAGCGGCCCCTACCAGCGTGCCATATCTGTGACTAATCCACACTCAATTTGTCTCTGGTGCCTGGAGTGCGATCACTACTTGATGTTGTGCTCTGTCTGCCGGGCCTATGCTCTGAAGGCTTAGAAGTAGTGGTCCCGAAAGCTGTTTGCGGTCCGGTGTTAGACTCCACGTCGCTCGTATCAGAGGTCTCATTCCCGGTCTCGGTTCAGAGGAAGGTCCCGGCACTGCTCCAAAAGTCCAATGTCTTCTTTGTCCCTCTCAAATTCGTTGGGAAACTCGTATAAGAGGCTTTGACTTCTTTCACGTCTGTCGGTGGATGCAGTGGATGAGCCTCGGTGTTCAAGGCCTCGTTCTCTGGAACCTGCATCTGGGTTGGCTCCATGCCTCGCCGCCTTCAAAAAGAATTTTGCCAGACCATGCCCCTCATTTTTGAGCGGCCTGACCCCTCTGATGCGCCTTTGTTCCCCATGGGGAAAGAGCGGGGCTCATTGGGTTTCGGTCCAGCTGCTCCAGCCCTGGCGCAGAGACTGCCCCCCATGAACCAGGACCAACGCCAGTCTGGTCATTGCGACCTGCCCTGGCCCCAATACTCCTGACACCGCTGATTCCCACCGGCGGCGTCAGCCCCATTCTGATTCCAGACGATCCAGAGCTAGTACCTCATTGACCTATGCCGATTCCACCACCGACAGGACCTCCAGGTTCGAAGTCGCTTCCTCAGCCTTATTCAAAAGGGCTATGAGTAGAAGAAATTTTGGAGGGATCGATGGACCCCATAGAAGACCAGCCTTCTCCAGATAATGGCATGCTTTCTCCCGCTACCATGGCTATTGAGGAGGGTGCATTTTCTGGTATAGTGGTTTGAAAGGCGGCTGAGGTGTTTGACCTTCAGCTTCCGACAGTGGCGGTCAACACTAACATCTTGACAGAAGTGCTTCCGCCTGGCGTTTCCTCCTTGGAACCCTTGCTTCCTTTTAATGAAGTCCTCACAGATGTCCTACTGGGAACCTGGTCCAAGTCCAGCACAGGGGCGCCTGTGAAAAAGCCGATTGCTAGTCGCCACCGCCCTCCACCGGGCGACCCAAACTTCCTCACGCCCACCCTACATCCCTCTTCATCCCATGGCACGTTCCCTCCTGCTTTCACGGACAGTGAATCCATGCGGATGGACGGTTGGGGCAAGAAAATGTTTTCTTCCGTCAACCTTACATTGCAGTCGGTGAACACATCTAGCTTATTGGGCAGTTATTCCCACTGTTTGTGGGAAACGGTTGTTCAAGTGCTGCAACAGGTTTCGGAGGAAGCCCAGGCTGTCCTTTCCCAAGCAATATAATATGGGAGAGATGCAGCAAATCTCACCATAAGGTGGGGTTTAGACTCGGCCGACTCGCTGCGCAGATTATTTCATTGACGGTGGCTGTTAGATACCAAGCCTGCCTGGGAACATCTGACTTTTCAGGGGTTGTCCAAGCCTTGCTCATGGACATGCACTTTGGCGTCACCTGGCTCTTTGGAGTCATGGCAGACACGGCGCTGTAGGCACTTTATGGACTCATGGACTACAACAAAGTCCTCAGGCCTCTCAGTGGCCATACGTCCCCAGTCTGCCCTTCACCCCTTTCGTTGCTACAGAAGGACCATATCTCAGCCACAAACCCACGCAAGTTACACAACTCCTGTGTGGCCGTGGGTTGTTCCTACCTCGTGGGTCAGACGGCCAGAGGTCCGGTCAAACCACCACCCCCCTTGTAGCTTCAGCCTCCTAATCTTACCCTTCCAGACCATGGGAGGCCAGTTGGTGGCAGGATCCGCATTCAACTCTACCACTGGCAAAACTTTACATCAATCAGGTGGGTCCTCAAGATTGGCCAAAGGGGCTACTCCCTCCCCTTCAAGACCACCCCTCCCTCCATGCCCCCATCCTACAACCGGCTGACACATAAGCATTTGATTTTGCTCCAGGAGGAAGTCCTGACTCTCTTGGCCAAGGGAGCCATAGAAAGGGTTCAAGTGCCAGTAGTAGGCTGTGGTTATTATTCCTGTTACTTTCTGGTCCTGAAAAGGTACAGAATCTTTCTTCATATCCTAGACCTACGAGCCGTCAACTAGTTCCTCAGATAGGAAAAACTCAAGATACTCACATTAGCTCGGCTCCTGTCTGCTCTGGACTGGGGAGACTGGATAGTAGCATTGGACTTGCAAAACACCTATTTTTACATACCCGTCCTGCCTGCCCATTAGCGCTTCCTGCGGATTACGATTGGCCACAAGCATTTTCAATTCACCCGGTGCCCTTTTTGCCTTTCTTGTGCCCCTCAGGTGTTCACCAAGGTGAAGACAGTGATCACAGCTTATCCATGCAGATCAAGGGTGCCAGTCTTCCCCTTTCTTGACAACTGGCTGCTAAAGGCCGGCTCGGCCCAGGCTGCCGTTTACCAGCTCCAGACTACGGCAAACCCCCTACATTCGCTGGGGTTCACTATCAGAGTGCCGAAGTCACACCTGAATCCATTTCAGATGCTCCCTTTCATCAGAGCCATTCTGGACACAGTTCAGTGTCTGACCTATCCTCCCGAGCAGCAAGTCCAGGATATTCAGGCTATGATTCCGATATTTAAGCCTCTACCATGGATTTCAGTGAGAACGACTGAGGCTGCTGGGCCTCATGGCCTCCTGCATCTTGTTGGTGACACACTCCAGATGGCATATGCAGGGTCTACAGTGGGGCCTGAAGTTCCAGTGGGCGCAGCATCTGGGGAATTCCTCACACATGGTTCAGATCTCGGAGGGAACTGCGCGAGAACAGCAGTGGTGGCTGATGATTAGGTCAGAGGCAGACCCCTCTCCCTTTCTCAACCAGATCTCACAGTAGTGACAGTTGCGCCACTCCTGGTATGGGGCAGCCATCTGGGAGAGGTGGAATCAGAGGACTCTGGTTTCCAGCGGAATCCAGGCTTCACATCAACCTGTTTTAGTTCTGAGCGATCTGTTTAGCATTGAAAGCCTTTCTACTCTCCATCAAGGGAAGGCATGTACAGGCATTCAGGGACAACACCACCGCCATGTGGTACTGCAACAAATAGGGTAGGGTGGGGTCATGGACAGCCCTGCTTCTATGGACATGACTGGAACAGCAGGGCATTTCTCTGGTAGTTCAACATCTGATTCCCTGAAAGCCAGGGCGGACAAACTTATCCGTCGATGCCAAACGGATCATGAATGGCATCTCCATCCAGAGGTTGTGCATGGTCTCCTTCACCATGGGGAGAGCTTTGGTTATATCTGTTTGCCTCTGCTGAGAATGTGCAATGTCAGCAGTTTTGCACTTAGGAGTTTTGAAGGCAGCTCTTGCTCGAAGACACTTGTCTACTTCAGTGGAGCTTAGGCCTCCTCTATGCCACTCCTGCCCTTTCTTCTCATGAAGATCAGGAACGACCGGGCCCCAAGTCATCCTTGTGGCTCCGGACTGGGAAACAGAGTTTGATATCCCAAGCTGCTGCAAATGAGCATCGATCCTTCGATCAGGCTGCCCCTTTGGGAAGATCTTCTGTCACAGCAGCAGAGGAGGGTTCTCCACTCGAAACTGTCTACTCTCTGCCTTCCTGAATGGAGATTGAGTGGTGATGGTTGACAGCTGTGGGAAAGTGGGTGTTCGAGGCATATGAGCTGTAGGTTGTGTACTTTAGCATAGATCGCCATGTGGTGTTGGGCTTGGATGTTTGAAGTTTGTTTTTGTCAAATAAGTCTTTGTTAGTCACAAGATAGGTGACTCCTCCTTGTAGTGACAGTGCGCATGGGCATCGACTCCATCCCCAGCTTGTTTTTTTTCCGCCATCGGGTTCGGATGTGACTTGCTGCGCTCCGGGTCGGTGTGGTTATCGAAACCCCCCTTCGACGCGCAATCACCTACCACTCGACGGTACAGTCTTGATCGCGTTTCCCTTTTTCGACATGCATCTTCTACAATCGAAAAAAGTTTGACGCGGGCCGTTGGGCCTACCCGTGCCGATTCCGACAGAAGTTGATGGAACGGACTCCCTTTAAGAAATGTCCCCAGTGTGGTGCTAAATTCCCACACTCTGACCTACACCCACTGTGTAATCTCTGCCTCTCTCCGTAACATAGAGAATCTACCAGTGAGGCTTGTCTATCTTTCAAGTCTAAGAAGACCATTCATTATAGTCAGGCTCGACGCCACAAAATGTCCTGAGGAAGCGGCTCAATTCCGGACATCTTTAATCCAGGCCCGACAGCCTTTCTGAACAAGCCCAGGAGGAACCGGTCTTGGTCTCCACAGATGGCTCAGACTCTGAAGACGAAGTCACCTCAGCTCCGCGGACCGTGAATACCGAGACACCCGCCCCACCCCAGCCCATACCAAAGGCTCCGGTAACACCTACTCCACAAGGCCCAGGTCCACTCCGGTCGAACATTTCAGATGCCCCGCCCTTGGGCTCGGCTATGAAAACCAAAGATAAGCCTTCCAGCTCAGGCTCGAGCCAACCGCACTCCAGTACCGAAAAACCATCTTTAGCACCAAAATCCAAGGCCACCGATATGCCATGCCTTCCTCCATCGGCACAGGAAAACCCTCCGGCACCGAAACAGCTGAAGGACAAACCCTTCGAGCCAAAGTAAAATGGGAAAGCTTTGAGAACTAAAACCTCGGAGCCGAAACAATCCAAGGAAAAACCTTCCACGCATAAAACCCCCGAAGCAAACCTCTCCGGAGCCTCAACAATCGACACTGAAATCTTCAGAACAACGAAAGGCTTCTAAACAGGACACTATCCCTATGCCTAAACAGTCTAAGCCTCCTCATAGGGAGAAATCTTCAGCACCCAAAAAGAACACCAGCTATGAAGAACTTTTTGTCCCAGATCCCAACCAGAAAACAATTTACATCCATCCAAAGACTGGTCATATTCTCTACAAACAACTTATAAAAAGGAAACCAGACCATATGCAAGATTCACCGGTTCAGGCTAAACGAATGGACAAGGACACTGACACCTCTCCACTCCTACACCTCCTCCTCTACCTGTTAATCCCAATTTACTTATCTCTCCAGTACACTCTCCAGAACACACTTTTCCACTCTCACAACCAGAGGATAGTGATAATGGAGATGGGAGCGGACATGGGGACGATAACATAATCCACAACCAGACAATGATGACAATGAGGATCCCCCACAGGACCCAGATCCATGGATGGACTATAACACAGATCCCGACTTAACAAACCCAGATCTTTATCCCTCCAAGCCATCCTAATGGGCCGCAATATACCACGGAGTAAATCTAGATTCTGAACCTGTAGAGAAGGATTTTCTCTTAGAGACTTTTGCTCAGCCACAAAAAAACTTGCACGTCCTACCAATGTTAAAAGGGCTCACTAGACACGCACCAGAAGTGTGAATGGACCCTGTTAGGACTAGGGTTCTTAACTCAAGGATAGACAAGAAAAACAAAGCTGCTCCCAGTGACCCCATATACATTAAGGACAACTTCTTTAGATTCCCTGGTAGTAGCCAATGCATGTAAAAGGACCAACTCTCAAGGTTCAGGTGACGCCCGCCCCCGAATAAAGAATCCAAATTATTAGATGGCTCAGTCAAACGTATGGCATCTCAAGCTGCAAACTATTGGAAAAAAGCCAATACACAAGCTCTCTTTGCAAGGTACCATAGGGCTCTCTACAAAGAGCTAGAAAAACTCATCCAACACAAGTCTATGGGAGCCTTGCAGTTATCTTCTCCTAGAGGCTCCTTTTGACGCTCCATTCATAGGGCTGGCTCAAAACCCAACACACCAGAGCACCCATCCTCATCTTACAAAAGACCCAATCAGAGTTCCTTTTCCAAAGAATACTTTAGGGGAGGTTACAGGGGTAACAACAAGGGCAGAGGCTGGGGTAACAACACTCGCAGACCCCCTATCACCAAGCAGTGACTTCCCAGCGCTTCCCCCGACCACTCCACACCTATCGCGAGAAGCCTTTCACAGTTCCTACCTGTTTGTAATTCCATCACCACAGACAGGTGGGTGAGACAAAAGTATCCAGTATGGTTACTGCCTGGAACTCACGTCCACTCCCCCACACATTCCTGCCAAACACCGTCCAATGTCCACACAACATTTGAATCTCCTCAAGCAGGAAATTCTCTCTCTACTAGACAAAAATGCAATAGAACCAGTTCCCTTACCCCAATAGGGCACAGGGGTTTATTCGCTCTACTTTCTGATTCCAAAAAAGGACGGCTCTCTCAGGCCAATATTAGACCTCAGACCCCTAAACTTCTACATCCAATCAGACCACTTCCACATGGTCACTCTCCAACAGGTGGTACCACTACTTCAACAAGACGACTTACTCTTCACTCTGAATCTAAAGGACGCCTACTTTCATATTCCTATTCACCCTTCTCACAGAAAGTACATCAGGTTAACAGTGGATGGACAACATTATCAGTTCAAAGTCCTTCGATTCGGAGTAACCACGGCACCCAGAGTCTTCACCTAATGCCTCGCAGTTGTGGTAGCTCATTTAAGAAGGCAACACATTCATGTGTTCCCTTATCTGGACAACTGGCTGATAAGGGCCAAATCCCACAACAATTGTGTACAACACACACTCAGAACTATCCTACTACTTCACAACTTGGGTTCTACAGTAAACCTCAATAAGTCTCACCTTCAGCCATCCAACATACAGCAGTATCTAGGGGCTACTCTGGACACCTCAATCCATGCAGGCTCTAATATTACAATTTCGACCCTAACACTCCTTGCCAGCTAGAGTGTTTATGCAGGTAATCGGGATGATGGCTTCTTGCGTTCTCATCGTCCCTTAGGCAAGACTCCAAATGCGTCCCTTGCAAGAATGCTTAGCACATCAGTGAAGCCAGGCTCGAAGCCAGCTGATAGATCTGGTTTTGGTGAACAGCCGCACACATCGCTCTCTGCAGTAGTGGAATACACAAAACCTTTCAGAGGGCGGCCGTACCTCGACCCGGTTCCACAAATAGTACTAACAACAGACGTGTCGCTCACCGGTTGGGGGAGCTCATCTACAAAGTCAAACTGTCCAGGGCTTTTGGGCCCCTAGACAGAAACTACAAAACATAAATCACCTGGAGTTACTAGCAATCTTTTTAGCGCTAAAACCTTTCCAACTTTTGCTACTAGGCAAAGCTGTCCTAATACGTACAGACAACATGACAGCAATGTGTCCCATTCAAAAGCAGGGGGGTGGGGGGACACTCTCTCCAACATTTGCGCCTAGCGCAAACTATATGGAGATAGGCTATTCCTCAAAAGATATACCTACTTGCTGAACATCTATCAGGAGTACACAATCAGATCGCGGATCTGCACAATCGACAAACGCAACAAATCCACGAATTGGAACTTCATACTCAAGTTCTTCTTCTATTCTTTCAAATGTGGGGACACCCAGACATAGATCTGTTTGCCACACACCACAACACAAAATGCCAAAACTTCGACTCCAGGTATCCGCACCCATTGTCCAAAGGCAATGCGCTATGAATTAACTGGTCAAACAGATTTGCCTGTGCTTTCCCGCCTTTCCCACTCCTTCCGATAGTGGTTCCGAAACTCAAACAACATTCCCTCACAATGATCCTAGTTGTTCCAACATGAGCCTGACAAACATGATTCACAACCCTTTTGGAACTATCAGAAGTTCCACATCAAAAGCTACACCTCTCGCCCAAAGTTCTTATGCAGAAACTTGGAGAGACAAGACATCCAGATACCAATCAGCTTAATCTTGCGATCTGGCTCCTGAGGTCCCAGAGTTTGGCTACCTTAATCTCCCACCAGATTGTATGAACGTCATCAAAGAGGCTAGATGTCCTACCAACAGGGCATGCTATGCAGTAAAGTGGAAACGATTTGTTGTTTATTGTACAAATAACAAAATCAACCCTCTAAATGTATGTATGTATTTATTTTTGTATAGCGCATAACTCACCGTTCGGTCTCAGAGCACTAGCGAAGGACTGGGCTATAGAGGACTGGCATGGGATTTAATTTCAGTTAAAAAGCCAAGTTTTAAGGTTTTTACGAAAAGTTTTGTGGTTTGAATGCTTCCATTCAAAACTTTATCTGTTATCTCCTACGTCTACAACAATGTAATTTGGCCGCTTACCTCCAAAATAGACACCACTTGTCTCTGTTTCGAGTTCCTCCTATCAAAGCGTTTATGGAAGGACTAAAAAGAATAGTTCCACCCTCCCCAGTCTGTAACCTTAATATTGTCCTTACCAGGCTCCTGGACCCCCATTTGAACCTCTACACAAGTGTGAATTACAATTCCTCACTTGGAAAGTAGCCTTCCTGGTAGCTATCACATCCCTCAGGAGAGTTAGTGAACTTCAGGCATTAACCATACAAGAACCATTTTTACAAATGCATCATAGTAAAGTGGTTCTTAGGCCTAACCCAAAATTTCTACCCAAGGTAGTTTCTGCCTTCCACCTTAATCAGTCTGTTGAACTGCCAGTTTTTTTCCCTCAACCAGACTCCGTGGCAGAACATGCTCTTCACACACTAGACATTAAAAGAGCATTACTATACTAGATCGAAAGAACTAACTCTTTTAGAAAGACTTAACAGTTCTTTGTATCTTTCTTCCCACCTCACAAGGTCAATCCCATTTTAAAAAAACTGGGATTGCGAGATGTCAAGTGAATCCAAATATACTATCTCAAAGCTAAACGCACGCTAACCGTTCCCCCCTAGAGCTCATTCCACAGGCAAACTAGGGGCTTCTATGGCATTATTAGGGAATATTCCCCTAGATGACATCTGCCAAGGAGCAACTTGGTCGAAACACACACTTTCACTAAACACTATTGTGTAGATGTGCAAGCAAAGCAACAAGCTGGTGTGGGCCAGGCTGTATCAAGAAAAAATTTTCAGACCACTGCAACAGATACAGGTTGCCACCACTAAGGAGACAAACTGCTATATAGTTAATGCTAAAGTATACAATCTACAGCTCATATGCCTCGAACGGACAATGCTACTTAGCAGTATGCGTCTGTTCTTGGCATGTAAAGCTGTAGAGTTGTATACGCCCACCCACCTCCCATGATACCTTTACCTGTTTCAGATACATTACACATGGACATCCTTTTCAACTTTCCTACTAACTCCATCATTACCCTTCATGGCGAAAAACAATCTGGGGATGGAGTCGATGCCCATGCGAACTGTCACTACAAGGAGGAGTCACCTATCTCGTGACAAAAACAAACTGCAAACATCCGAGTCCAACACCAGATCGCGATCTATGCTAAAGTATACAACTCTACAGCTCTACATGCCAAGAACAGATGCCTACTGGTAAGTAGCATTTTCCTTCTTTTGCAGTAACTTCCCTGCTTTTTGCCAGATTTCTGATGCACTTAGAGGGCCCTGGGTCCCTGCCAATCAGGCTCCCAGGGCCTGTTTTCTTTTCCCTAAACTGAACCATTGTTACCACAATTGGCACAAATCTGGCCTACCTGTAGGTCCCTTGTAAGGGGTACTTACGGTTCCAAGGGCATGGTAGAGCATGGTAATGTCTCTGAGGGTGGAAGCATGTATTATGACACCCTCGGAGACCTCTCACCACAAACATGAACCATTGCTTTTGCAGCCTGCATGTTTTGGTGCAGCTAAAAGTTAAGAGTCAACATGGCACAACATGGCACACACCACTGTGTGCCATGCATGATGCATAGATAAGTCACCCTTAAGGCAGGGTGCACTGTACCTCATGTGAGGACCTATCGACATGAGCAGATAGACCCCTATAATATCTAAGCCCGTTCTTGGATATATGTGCAGTAAAGCTATATAAGAGAATATGGTCTGGAAACTTGTCATTACGAGTTTCAAAGCACCATAATGGTTTTACTGAATCCTGGGATGTTTGATATCAAACATCTAAGAATAATAAACTTGATTCCAGTGTCAGATTTATTAATCATTGCTATCAGGGGATTCTTATAGAGGAGACCCTAAACCAAATCAGCCCTGACTGATAAACACCAGCCCGCCACCACCAGACCCGTCTCTGGACTCCTGGGTAGAGGGCCTCCGCTCTCTGGGTCCAGAAACAAAGTCCATCCTTGGCAGAGGTGCCATGCCTCCTCCACGAAGGGGAGCTTCAAAGGTCTGCCACCTTTGTTAGCTGACCCTGCCTTTTGCTGCCCCAGCAACTGGCTCCCACTAGTTCTGACCCACACTTTGAGCAGGAGAATCAGCAGGAAAACCAAGTTAGGAAGAGAGGTGTGCCCATCTTTGCTAACCATACCCCTTAGGTGGGGGAAGGCAAGGTGAACCACTCAGCTCAGTCACCTCCATCTTAAATACAAGTGGACCCAGACAGTCAGAAAGAGGCGCATGCCTCCCTCCCATTGGAGTGTGGCATAATAGGGGTTTTCCTGCAAGCAAGGACGAGGCAAGCTCTAATGCTTTGAAGGAATCAGTAAGTGCTGGCCAACACATGCTATGAAGCACTGTAAACAAGGACACGTTGTCTCTAGAGACACCAAAGGGGGCAGGCAAAAAGACCACTATCTTGATCCTACCTCTAGGCAATGGGGCCAGGGGGGCGGGGGAGGCAGATCTGAGCAGGCTGGAGCAAATGAATCCGGCGCTAAAAGGAGAGTATGATGTTGAGAATTCTCTAGACGTAAGTTCTTGCTGCTACCACTCGAGCACATACTAAGGCAGTAGGGACCCCTGAGGGGGGATACAGTTTACTACCTAACAGATGAATCGGAAATCTCGAACGCCAGTGAGAATGGGGACTCAGATCTGGAAACATATGAAGGGGACGCTGACAGTCCTGCTATAAAACCAACTATGCAAAAACGTGCATCCGTCCTGAAAAAAGGAAGAGCACTGCTGGGAAGAGCAGGGGCTCAGATTCAGACCATAGCAGGTCAGATGAAATGGGACTATTCATCCACTTACTTCGGGATAAAGGCTGGAGAAATGAAGGATGTCTGAGGACAGCTTGAAGCTGCTAAGCTATTCTCATAGCCTAAGTCTATCTCAGAATCCTCTCCATTAATGGGGCTAATTTATTCTACTCTTAAACAAATGCAGGTAGAAGCGTTAAAGAGCACAAGAAGGCTCACTTGGCGACAAAAACATTGCAGGGGCAATTTGAAAAAGTTAACAAGGCATGCTCCGAGATTTTGGAACGCACAACAGCATTAGGAGAGCGGATCCTGGTACTCAAGGCAGGGGCTGAGGCTACGGGACAGCAATCCCCTGTGAACGAAGCCAGAATGACGGATTGTGTTATGGAACTGGAGGATTTCGAAAACTGCCAGGGGCGGAATAACTTGAGACTCCTAGGCATTGAAGAAAATGCAGAAGGGGATGACATTCACAGATTTGTCCTTCAGCTGTTTAAGGGGACCTTCCCAGAATTGGCACATTGGTATTGGGATTCTGAGGTGCAGAGCGTACACCGATTCCCTCTGATGTTAAAGCCATTTGTAGTTACCTTGGATCCATGTGTGTCAATTTGTGACCACGCCATAAGATGGCTTCCTGCATTGCTCTTAAGGTAGCTAGCACTATATCCTACGATATGTATATTTTGTTGATGCACATGTTACAGATCAGCATAAAAGATTTATTGTACTTCTCACAAAGAAGCTATCACTTGATATAACATATAAACAACACAGAGTGGCCTGGTGTCAAAATATAGTAAATAAAATATTGCCTGACAGAATAATTGGGTTCTAAATATTCGTTTATAAAAATATCACCCATTGGAGTCAATAATAGAAAATCTACACCCAATGAGACAATATTTTTTAAACCATATTTGGGACATGATTTTTCTGTTACACTCTATTTTAGGTAAATGATATTCTGGAATACAATCCACAGAATGCATTGTAAAAGGGATGCTGTCCCCCATCTCGCTCCTTCCATTCCCGGCCAAAGTCATCGAGAAAGCTGTCAACAACCTGCTCGCCGCCTTCCTCGAAACCAACAAATCCCTTGACTCCTCACAGTCCGGCTTCCGAGCCAAACACAGCACTGAGACCGCACACATCGCAGCAACAGACGACATTCGAACTCTTCTGGACAATGGAGACACAGTAGCCCTCATCCTCCTCGACCTCTCCGCAGCCTTCGACACAGTCTGTCATAGCACCCTGTTACAACGCCTCAGAAACATCGGAATCCAAGGAAAAGCACTGGAATGGATCACCTCGTTCCTTGCCTGAAGAACCCAGAGAGTCCGCCTCCCACCATTCAAGTCAAGAGGCCACTGAAGTCATTTGCGGCGTGCCACAAGGATCCTCACTCAGTCCCACCCTCTTCAACGTATACATGAGCCCCCTCGCGGCCATCGCACGCCAACACAACCTCAACATATCTCCTACGCTGATGACACTCAACTGATCCTCTCACTCACCAAAGACCCTAACACCGCCAAAACCAACCTACATGAAGGAATGAAAGAAGTAGCCGAGTGGATGAAGCACAGCCGCCTGAAACTGAATTCCGACAAAACAGAAGTCCTTATCTTAGGTACCTCCCCCTCCGCCTGGGACGACTCTTGGTGGCCAGATTCCCTTGGAAAAGCACCCATCCCAACAGACCACGCACGGAACCTGGGCGTCATTCTGGACTCCTCACTCTCGATGACCAGACAAGTCAACGCCGTTTCATCATCTTGCTTCAACATTCTTCGCATGCTCAAAAAAACATTTAGCTGGATCCCCACCGAAACTAGAAAAACGGTCACCCACGCACTGGTTACAAGCCGCCTGGACTACGGAAACCCCCTATACGCCGGTACCACCGCAAAACTTCAGAAAAAACTCCAACGCATCCAGAACGCATCAGCCAGACTCATACTAGACATCCCGCGTAAAGACCACATTTCTGGTCACCTGAAAAACCTCCACTGGCTCCCCGTCAATAAGAGGATAACATTCCGCCTCCTAACCCACGCACACAAAGCACTTTACGAACTTGGACCCGAATGCTTCACCACACGACTTTCCTTCTACACCCCCTCCCGCCAGCTACGCTCCTCCAACCAAGCCCTTGCTGCTGTACCTCGCATCAACAAAACCACCATGGGAGGAAGATCCTTCTCCTACCTGGCGGCTAAAACCTGGAACCCACTTCCCATTCACCTTCGCCTCCTTCAGAAACACCTAGCATTCAGAAAGCAACTTAAAACCTGGATATTCGACAAGTAATTCCCCACCCTTCTCCAAGCGCCTCGAGACCCTCTGGGTATGTAGCGCGCTATATAAATTAATTGAATTGAATTAAATTGAATTTCAATAACATCATTCAAAAGTTGTCTGAAAAGGTTTACAAGTAAATGTTTTAACTTTTCAGAGTACAACTAGGACAAAGTAGTGCATGAAGACAGCTCCTTTGTGAATTCCTTGTCCATGTTAGTGGTGGTTCTACCCACCAAGATATAAATTATTAGTGGGTTTCTTATGCTCAGGCAATTGCGACTAAAGTGTCACTATAAAGAAAATGCGATTTGCTTTTGAAATACCCAAGCATGTTAAGGGCTAGTTAAAGTCAAGTGTAATGACATAGCTCTGCTTCAAATCAAGAATGGACCCTGGTCTAGATTTAGGTACTGTATACGCAAAGTAAAAGCATAATGTTATTAGTATATTTACTAATTTACCATTATTCTCGGAGCAGTTTCAAACTCTCAGACAGATAAAAAGACTTTACCTGCAGATTTCTCGGAGCAATAAATCTCAATGTTCTTACAATGTTCTACTGTGACAAAGAAGTGTATCTATAATCTCTTGCAAGTAGCTGTAGCTTTTATAATGGTTGGTGTAGACATGCACCGACTTAGTTAAAGAAGAAGCAACACACACATGGAACTAGATGATGAATTCCCTGTCCTTCATTACACATCACCTGCTTGTGGTGAGATTTGAGTTCTAAGCTAACTGTCCTGCATCTTAGAGTACCTTATATTTCATAATGTCAGAGTTGCTACATCATACCCCCTCCAAAATCTATATAAGAGGGAGTGGGATTTTAAGCACATCTTCTGCTTGTTGTCAGTACCATTCTGAGTAAACTTTAAAAAAGGCCAATTTCATTCTCCCACTCAACAGTAGCATAGCACGTATAATAGTGGAGGATTCCAACCTAGTAAAAAGGAGGATGAGAGATACAAGAAATCAAAAAAAGGATTTACTTTTTCCGTTGTGCAGCAACCAATGTAGTGTGTCCAAGAGAAGCATGTTTGAGCTCCTAGTCATGACTGAACTTCTTTGTCGATGAGAATTGAAACTGAGATTTTATGAACGTATTGACCAAGGGGGGGAATTAAAATGAACTGAAGTGTAACCATAATTCTCCAACTTCAGTACTTCTTTCAGCCTTTGACTGTCGATAACATTCTTTGCTGGGCCAAAATCTCATTGATGTGACAACAGGGAAAAATGTCTTTCAATGAGAAGGTGCTGGGAATGAGAGGGATTCAGACACTTATTTTGAGACGCTTAACTCGTTTTAAGGGCCCTTTGAACCCCTATAAACGTTAAGAACAGATGTTCTAAAAGGTATTTCGAACAGTTATAGGGAAAAATTTGCCTTTTGCCATTCAAGTAAATTCATACACATCAGCAGTATATCCTATGTGCCCAAATAACCTTAGCATTTTGTTTCATAATTTTTACATACATAGGTGTTTGGATGAAATATTCTTCCTGGTGCAATAATTTCGCTATCTTGGGAGGGGTCTGCCAGTATTTCCAGCTCGAGCATTTTTGGTGAACGCAAAGAGGCTGCAAACGGTCGAAGCTCTTTTGTTTTCATTTGGGAGCCGGTACTGTGTCATTTCCGTGCACGAGGTTTGATGGCACCGGGTGTAAATGATTCCAATTTGCTGTGGTTGATATTTCCCTCTTGTGTTCTGCTTGCTGACTGACATCTGCTATCATGCTAAGCAGGTGTTCCTTTGTAAACGAACGTGCCCTGCCTGTTTGTGTTTCGCCATCCTCGCTACTGCGCACCCAAATGAGCAGCGCGATTAAGAATCCTGTACATTTTTTAAAGGGAGCGGATGGCTACCCTACTAGAACATAATTACACCGTTCCAACATCCGCAGTTCACAGCTGCAGCCGTCTTGGAGAACAGCAGAAATTAATAATATATAATAGCATCACTCCTGTAATTTATAAATGAAATAAAGTATTGAGGAGTTTCTGCTGATGTGCATTTTCATGTTGATCCTTCAACAGGAAGTATAGATTCTAATATTCACCGTGGTAATCATGGTTAGCAGTATGTCACCAGTTAGTAGTGAAATGGTCAACGCTTGTGGAGAAGCTGCTGTTCTTGTATAAAACTGATAATGTCTTTACTCACATCATCTTATATATCAAAGACGTTGCATTTAAAGGTTCACAAACGTATTTTTCTATCATAAGCACTATGCATTTAAGCTGTAGATTTGGCTTTGAGAGATCTTGCTGCGGAAGCCGCAAAAAAGGAGGTTAGGGTGTATGCAGTTATTTTGGTGGGAGCTGAACAAACTGTTCTGTGACTAGTATTTCGGTTTGACTGACTTCTCATAAACCATAGGATTATAGTCCATTGGTAATGTGAAAGAATTGTGAATATGTGTGTAAGTTTGAGGAAGTGTTCCCACTGCGCCTCACTTTACAGTCAACTATTATATAACTAATGCGTTACAGTATGTTATGTTATTTTAATTTATAAAGCACGCGTATACCTGGAGGTGTCTTGGCGCTAGGGACGGCGGGGAGTCTGCACTGACAACTAGTTCTGGAACAGCCAGGTTTTCAAGTCTTTTCTAAAGGAAGTGAGGGAGCTTGCGCTTCTGAGTTTGAACGGAAGGGAGTTCCAGAGCTTGGAGGTGTAAAAGTGGTAGCTGCGGCCGCCCCATTGTAAAGTGCGGATTTTCGGCACCTGCAGAAGTTTGGTGCTGGAGGAGCGAAGGTGTCTGGCTGGTTCATACCAGGCAAAAAGATTTTGCAGAAAAACCGGACCCTTTTGGCTCAGGGCTTTGTAGGCCAGAGAAAGTGCCTTGAATTTAATCTGTTGTTCCACTAGAAGCCAATGCAGTCTTAGAATTTCTGCTGTAACCGATTTATTCCAAGGAATGTTAGATAGTAGCCATGCGCTGAATTCTGTACACTAGTTTTTTCAAGCATTACTTCTGCACGTTCACCAGCAGTCCATTACAGTAGTCAAATTTTGACTGAATTAAGGATGTGACTACGGTTTTTCTAGTATCTGCAGGGTGTCAAGGAAGAATTTTCCTCCCCTTTTTAATAAGAAAGTGAGCGGCCGAAACCGTTGCATTGGTGTGTTGGGTAAGAGAGAGTTTGTGGTCCAGCCACACCCCCAGGTTCTTGGCCTTTACCACAGGTTTAGAGGGCCACCTCTGTTTAGAGGACCTCTGTTTAGAGGGCCATCTCTGTTGGCCACCACAGATTACCCCAGCTTGGTTGCAAATTGCCGAAAATCAGAATCTCTGTTTTGCCAGAGTTTAGCTTAAGGAAGCGTGTATTCATCCATCAATTAATGGAACGCATGCAATTTTAAAATTGCAGGGTAGGGGGAGGGGGGAAGGTCTCATTTTTGTATGCTGTTACCACAATCTGAGTGTCGTCGGCATAGGATGTAAGGTTAAAGCCAAAACTCTGAATTAGCAGAGCCAGTTCCGATACATACACATTGAAGAGTGAGGACTCAATGAAGAGCCCTGTGGCACTCCACATGGAAGAGTATAGGATTCAAAATGGAATGTGTCGACCTAAACCGTTAGCCTCCTGTCTTTGAGAAAGGAGGATAAAAGGGCCAACGCAGTACCCCCGACCCCTAAACTCTCGAGCCGCTTATGCAAGAGAGAGTGGTCGACAGTATCAAAGGTGGCTGACAGAATGAGGAGTATCAGCGCTGCTGTGCCTCCCCGATCCTTCACCGCCCTGATCTCTTCTATGGCTTTAATGAGAGGTGTGTCGGTACTATGTTCACAACGGAGGCCAAGCTGTGAGGGAACTCATTGATGAATTGGGTCAGCTGGGAATTAATGAGTTTATCAATTATTTTAGCAGGCAGTGGTAGCCAGGCAATGGGACGATAATTATTGGGGTCCGAAACATCCAGCGAGGGTTTTTTCAACAATGGTAAAATTGATGTGGCCTTCCAAATAGATGGGAAGGTGCCATAAATGAACATTGAATTAAGGATTTCTGTTAGTCCTGGACTCACCAGATCTGCAATTTCTTTAAGAAATGTTGGTGGACGAGGGTCAGCAGGGTACCCTGATTTTGCTTCCTGAATAAGTCTGGTTACAGTTAGGCTATTATCCTTTTTACAGGGGGACTCGTGTGTCTTTCCAGGCGAATTACAGTTTCTGTAGAGACAGGAGAAAACGTAAGTAGCAGGTTGGTGTTGAGTTCTCTAGTATAGGGTTTACTAGGAGGGGAATGGGTTAGATCTTTGACATTTTTAAAAATGTTCAACACTTTTGTTCTAAAGGCAGCTGCAATGTTGTAGGGTAGACGCGGAGTTACAACTCGTTGAAGAGAAATACGGTGATTTACGATTGAGCCACATATTGAGAAAACTAGGAAGAGAGGCAGTCACATTGTTCTGCACGGGCAGTACTGAATTGTGGAAGCTTCAAAATAAAGACATACTTGGAGTTTGAAGAGCCAAAGGATTGAATAAGAAGATGGCGCAACCTTGAACGCCCTAGTCCTGATGAGGCCTGGAAATTAGAAGGGCTGAAACGCGTCGACACTTTTTGAAGGCACCATTAAAAATTTTTGAATATGTCAATTAAATCTAAACGGAGTACAAAAATAATAGAGGCTAATGAATATACCTCCTATGCTCCTATTTCTTAGTGGCGACCTTTTTGTAAGGAATGTCTTTGGTTATACATGGTTGGTAAGCATCCTTTTGTTGTAAAAATAAGAGCGAAGACTCTTAAAGGTTCAAAAATAGATATGTATTACGTGTAAAGTTATATTGTTTTGTTTGTATATTGTATATATATATATGTATATATGTATGAGTTGTGTGTGTATATATATATATATATGTGTGTGAGTTTGAAAAACAGTAAAAAAAACTATGTACATTCATTTTTGCAGAAGATGGTGAAATAAATAAAGAATACATCTTAATTCTTTCTGGTTTGCCATTGTTTGAAGAGGCCTAAATAAATATAGATTTTTTCGGAAGAGAGTAAACTCAAATAGGAAGAGATAATTAGTTGTATCTTTATCCTTCAATTGCTTGCACTATTTTTCCCTAGGCATCATTTTCATTATTCTCTGTATTATTACCCAGATGCTGTGTGGTTACTTGGGTTCCCCCTGTATTATAAGTTGTTACATAGCTTTTGGTTACTTTTAATCCCTAGGGTCTTGGTAGTGACTAGTTTGTTCACCACTGCAAAGAGTTCTTTAGATGAGTTTTTGGCATCTTCAATTTGTTTGGTTAAAAAATCTGTTTTTCTTGCTATCAATAGGCTTTTGTACTGTAATAGGGCTGTTTTATAAATTATTTTCTCGATGGGGCAATAGTTAGCATGCCAACGTCTTTCTAATTGTCGACATTTCTGTTTTTCTTTCCAAAGATCGTCGGAGAACCAAGGGGCTGAAGGGTTTTGCCTATTGCCTGTTATTTTTTTAATAGGTACGGAGGCTTTAAACGCATCATTTAGCCATTTGGAATATTTAAGGGCTGTGGAATCGGGGGAGCCATTTAGCTGCGGACGGGAAGCCTCAAGCTGAGTGCGGAGGGTTTTTCTATCCATTGAACCCCAGTTTCTTTTGGTCATTAGAAGTCCCATTAGTTCCGAAAGAAGTGATTGGGAGAGTAAATTTGACAAACGAGTGATCGGATCAATTTAGGGGCAGGATCTCAGTGGAGATAAGGCGATGAACTGACGTAAAGATGCCATCTAACATGTGTCAAGCCTCATGGGTAGGGGTCTGGACCATTTATCTGAGACCCACCGCTCCCAGCGTTTCCATAGTCTGTCTCTATATTGTCCCTATCTTCAAGATAAAAATTAAAATCTCCCAAAATGGTAAAATCATCATTTTGCCAAGTAAGCTCTAGGAGGCTGTCTAAGTTAGATGTGAAATTACTCCTAAAGCCAGACGGTCTGTATAGTAAAATACCCCTAAAAGTTTGATTTGAGCTAAGCTCAACTATAAAGTGTAAGGCCTCGTAAAAGGGCGTAGAGGCGGAGTAAAATCTGACCGGGAAGTGTTCCCTCAGAATAATTGCAACCCCGCCTCCTCGTTTTAGTGGCCTATCAATCCTTAGAGCCCGATAACCGGCCGGAGTAGCGGTCACAAAGTCAGGGTAAGAGGCTGTATCTGCCCAGGCTTCAGTTAAACACAGTAAATCCAGTTCATTGTCAGAGATGAGGTGGGAGATTTCATATTTGTGTTTGGCTAGCGATCTAACGTTTGTGAGTCCGCCGCGCAAAGTAGTGTTCTTTGTAATTAAAATGCTTGTCACTTTCAGGTCTCTGGACAGGCTGAGAAGCCTTGGGCCTATGTGTATAAGAAAGGGTAAAGCTGCATGAACAGGCGGCTTGTCCGTTGTCCGGAATGAACTTGCAGCAATTTGCCTCAGGCCAGTTGAGGAGGAGTAGATCTTTGGAGTTATACCTGAACATTTGTGTCCCAGGAAAATCAGGGGTCCTGGCCCTGGGGCATGTTGAATTCCTAATATGTCATATTACAGCAGGGTTGGTGCAGGTAAGTGTAGTGGGGTTGGCGAGAGTGGGCGAAGTCAACAGACCATGGAATACCAAAAATTAAATTAATAAATAAATCCTATTCTGTCATCTATTGACACCGCCCGCCTCCCCTCACCGCGCTTACCTGCACCGACCCCTGCTGTCAGATTAACAAATGTAGTCATAACTATTTAATTCTATGTCTACTTCGTATTTCTCTCTTAAGACAATTAGCCTGTAAAGATATTTGTCATAGAAAAGAGTAGTATTGGCCACAACAGGAACTTACAAAATGCTCTGCCACCTTTGTAGGGAAAATGTGATAACTGACAAATAAAGAGGGGCGAATTCTAATGTCAATTAATTAACAGTTGGCTTTAAATCTGTATGGAAAATATGAATCTGAAGGTCCGGAAGGAGGTCGAGGAACCGGTCGCGGGGCCGGAGTCACCACAGTTCCGGGAGTCGTCATCGGTCTTCGGGCTCGAAGTCCTCAGGTAAGAGGCACAAGAAGTCGAAGAGGCGACATCGCTCTTCTGACTCCCCCCGACGCTTGCGCGACACAGCCGGGGGTTCGGGCGACACTGCCCCGCGGCTCCGCCGGAGCCGCAGGAGTCGCGGCATGCTCCATACCCGCCGGTCCCTTGGCAGAACGCGATGCCGGAGGAGATCGAGACCTTCCTCATGGCCATGAGGCCGCTCACTCCTCCGTCGGGTTCCGCGCGCCTTCGGGCCAAGCGGCCCCGACTGGGTCCCTAAGCGGGCCGGGTGCTTTGGCCCCCGGTGCCGTCGGGTGCTTCGGGCCCCCGGCGCCGTCGGGTGCTTCGGGCCCCGGCGCCGCCGGGTGCTTCGGGCCCCGGCGACTTCGATCCCGACGCCGCAGGGCCCCGCCGGATCCGGCTCCCGATCCGGCTCGTCGTCGGCCGACCTCACAACCTCAGCGGCGTGGGCCCCTAGGGTGTCGCCCCCGGCGCCGTCCCAGGACGACGTCGTCCCTGGTCCTACCCTCGATTAGAGTCTGGCGCCGTATTCAACGCCGCTTGGAGATTTCTATTTCTATGACCTGGCCCCATCCTTTGAACCTGAGTACCAGGTGATGGGTGGCGAGGAGGATTGGGAGGGGTCCAAGGACCCTGTCTTCTCATGACTGGACAGGTGAGCTTGGGAAGGCCAGTGGTCTGGACACTTCGCCCAACACTGGTTTTGTCTCCCCTCCTACCGTGACTACGGAGGAGGGGGCTGCCTATAGTGTGGTGCTCACGCGGGCTACCAAGGCCTTGGGCCTTGAGCTCCTCGTTGCAGCCGTGAGGACTAACCTCCTCACTGAGGTTTTTAAACCGCAGGCAAGCTTAGCCGAGCCTCTGCTGCCTTGTAATGAGGCCTTGTCTGACGTTCTTCTGCGCACTTGGTCCAAGCCCGCTACAGGTCCGCCTGTAGATAGGAACATGGCCAGGCGCCACCGCCTGGCTCCCGGGAACCCTTGCTTCCTGTCCACGCACCCCACCCCTGAGAGCCTGGTCATCCAGGCCTCTAACTCCCAGACCGCATTCCCGACGGCTCCCCCCGATCGTGAATCCAAGAGGTATGAGCAAAACTGGAAAAACGTATTCTCCTCCCAGAGTTTGGGATTGCGGTCAGTCAACACCGCTTGCCTCTTGGGCCGTTACACCCACTCTCTGTGGGACACGGTCGCGGACGTGTTGCCACAATGTCCAGAGGGGGCCCGGACTAAAGAAGCCCAAGCCCTTGCTGAGGGTCGAGATGCGGCACGGTATTCCATCCGGTGTAGGCTGGAAACAACGGACTCACTGGGCAGAGCGATGGCAACGACGGTGGCGATTTGTCGCCACGCCTGGTTGAGGTCCGCCAACTTTTCGGCAGATGTCCAAAACACCCTTATGGACATGCCGTTTGATGGCCGTTGCTTCATTGGCGACATGGCAGACCATGCGCTTGAGCGCTTTAAGGACTCCAGGGCTACGACTAAGTCCTTGGGCCTCTCGGCCCCACGCCAGCAACCGGCTGCCTTTCGCTCCTTTCGTGGGGAAGGAAGGGGCGCCTCCACACGTCCTGCCAGCCACGGGCCACAGACCGCCATCCAGCACGGTGGCGGACGTGGAAACCGCTGTGGTGGCGGTCGGGGACAACGGCGAGGTCAGTCCACACCTACCCCTGCAGTATCCGCCTCAAAATCCTCCTAGTCCGAGCTTTCAGGCCCATGTGACGCCAGTGGGTGGCAGGGTTCGCCATCACCACCTCCACTGGCGCACTGTCACATCGGACAGGTGGGTGCTGCAAATCGTCTGAAGGGGCTACTCCCTCCCCTTCGAGGCGACCCCTCCAGCCATGCCACCGCAGTACAAGCGCGTGTTGGGGATCACTTGAAACTTCTACAAGAGGAAGTTATGGCCCTCTTGGCCAAGGGGGCCATCGAGCGCGTTCCTGGGCCAGAAGTAGGGTGTGGTTGTTACTCCCACTACTTTCTGGTTCCCAAGAAGGGCAAAGGGTGCCTAGGCCCCATCTTGGACCTGCGGAACGTCAACGGCTTCCTCCGTTAGGAGAAGTTCAAGATGCTGACTTTGGCTCAGGTCTTAGCTGCCCTGGACCCGGGAGACTGTATGGTAGCGTTGGACTTGCAGGACGCTTATTTTCACATCCCCGTCCTGCTGGCCCTCCAGCATTACATGCGGTTCACGATAGGCCATGAGCACTTTCAGTTTACCGTGCTCCCCTTCGGCCTTACCAGCGCCCCATGGGTGTTCGCGAAAGTGATGGCGGTGGTCGCAGCTCATCTGCGCAGGTTAGGGGTTTCAGTCTTCCCCTACCTCGACGACTGGTTGTTGAAGGCGGGCTCGCCCCAGACAGTCGTCAGCCACCTCCAGACTACCGCCGACCAGCTGGCGTTCTCCATCAATGTGCCGAAGTCACACCTGTGTCCCTCCCAGAAGCTCCTCTTCATCGGAGCGGTTCTAGACTCGGCGCAGTTTCGGGTTTATCCTCCCGAACAGCGGGTTTGGGATATTCAGGCTCTGATTCCGATCTTTCAGCCGTTATCCCAAGTCTCAGTCAGGTTGACGCTGCGGCTTCTGTGGCTGATGGCCTCCTGCATCCTTCTGGTGCATCATGCCAGGTGGGGGATGCGGGCACTGCAGTGGGACCTGAAGTTTCAGTGGGCCCAGCATCAGGGCAACTTGTCCGACCATGTCTTGATCTCGGAGGGCTCTGCAAGACAGTTGCAGTGGTGGCTCACGGACCGCGATTGAGTCAGTGGCAGATCCCTCTCCCTACCCCAACCGGAGCACGTAGTTGTGACGGACGCATCCCTCTGGGGCTGGGGGGCCACATGGGAGAGGCGGAGATCAGAGGCCTTTGGTTCCCGCGGAGTCCCGGCTCCACATCAACCTTCTGGAGCTGCGGGCGATCCGGCTTGCACTGAAGGCATTCCTCCCTTCTGTCCGGAGGAGTGTCGTGCAGGTGTTCACGGACAACACCACCGCCATGTGGTACTGCAACAAACAGGGCGGGGTGGGGTCGTGGACCCTATGCCAGGAGGATCTGTGCCTCTGGCAGTGTCTGGAACATCAGGGCGTGACCCTGGTGGTTCAATACCTGGCAGGTTCCCTGAACCCCAGGGCGGACTAACTCAGCCTTCGGTGCATGTTGGATCACGAATGGCGTCTGAACTCTGACGTGGTGCAAGGCCTCTTTCAGCAGTGGGGAGCGCCTTGGTTAGATCTATTCGCCACAGAAGAGAACGCGCAATGTCATCAGTTCTGCGCGTTGGAATTTCCACCGTGGCATTAGCTCGGAGACGCTTTTCGTCGCGAGTGGAGCTTCGGTCTGTTGTACGCCTTTCCACCTATACCACTTCTGCCCAGAGTGCTGAAGAAGATCAGACGCGACCGGGTCCAAGTTATCCTTGTGACTCTGGACTGGGCACCAAGATACTGGTATCCCGACCTACTCAGCATGTCTGTCGATCCCCCGATTCGTCTGCCTCTTCAAGAGGACCTTCTGTCGCTGCAGCAGGGGACGGTCCTCCACCCGAACCTGTCCAGTCTCCACCTCCATGCTTGGAGATTGAGCGGCGACAGTTTGTAATGTGATTCTGGCAGCCAGGCGTCCCTCCATAAAAGTTGGTGTACGTATGCAGGTGGAACAGATTTGTGGCATGGTGCACAGCAAAGGCTGTGGATCCACTCTCTGCCCCCCTTTCTGAGGTTCTCCTCTTCCTTCTTTCTCTTTCCCAGCAGGGCTCTGCTCTTGGCACTATCAAGGGCTAACTTTCTGCCCTTTCCGCCTAAGGCTACCTGATCAGCCTTCTTTGTTCAAATCCCCGATTGTAAATAGGATCTTGAAGGGCATCACTCATATGTTCCCCCCTGTTCCTTTCGTGATGCCCCAGTGGGACTTGAACCTGGTTCTGACTTACTTGATGTGCGCTCCTTTTGAGCCGCTTCATAACTGTCCTCTCTGTCTTCTTACCCTTAAGACTGCTTTCCTGGTTGCCATCAACTCTGCCAGGAGAGTGAGTGAGCTCCAGGCTCTTTCTTCCAAGCCTCCTTTCCCTTCTGTCCATCCGGACAAGGTTGTGTTGCGGACAAGACCCTCTTTCCTGCCCAAGGTAGTCACAGCCTTCCACATAAGACAGTCCATCACCTTGCCCACCTACTTTCCCCCTCCGCATCCCTCTAAAGAGGAAGAGTGGCTCCACCATCTGGACCCAAAACGTGCGCTCTCATACTATCTGGATTGCACGCGCCAGTTCCGGGTGGATGACCAACTTTTCTTTGGTTACGTGGGCGCTAAGAAGGGACAGGTGGTGCACAAACGGACCATCTCTCGGTGAGTCGTGATGTGCATCAAGGCATGCTACTCTTTGGCTAAGAAGGAGCGTCCTGTTGGGCTGAGGGCCCATTCCACTTGGGCCACGGCGGCTACTACTGCCCTGGGCCAGGGAGTCCCCTTGCAGGACATCTGTCAGGCAGGTACGTGGGCCTCGCTGCACACGTTCGCAAGACACTACTGCCTGGACAGCCAAGTCCGGAGGGATGGCTTCTTTGGCCGTTCCGTCGTCCAGGACTTTCTGGTGTGATTATTGGTTCGCAGACCCACCTCCGGGGTTGGTATTGCTGGGGTATCTATTCTAAGGTAAGCAATCTAATACTAACAATTTACTTACATTCGCTAACGATATATCTGTAAGAAATAGTAGTTAGTATTAGATTCCTTACCGCCTCACCCATCCTCCCCTTTCTGCGAACCGATATCCAGGGTTAAGGTCATCCCCTTTCAGGGCCCTGGTTTCATGGCACCAGTGTTGGTTTTTATCATGGCTCTGCGTTTCTGGCGTGGAAAAGCTGTGTATAAGAACTGACATCAGCGCGCGAGGGTGGCGTCTAAGTACTCCGGCGACGTCATCCCGTCGCCAATGACACGGAGCCGCAGACAACGCCTACCGACGCGCAAGGGTACTGCTACGCAAAAGTTTCCGGATCCCGTCTGACGCCTCAGGATATTCTAAGGTAAGGAATCTAATACTAACTACTGTTTCTTACAGATATATCGTTACCGAAGGTAAGTAACGTGTGCATTAATGGCAGGACAGTTTGTTTATGGTGAATATGGCAATATTGGAATATATATGACCTCAGCGTACATTGAGAAAGGAGAAAAATATTTAGAAACTGCTCCTTGTATGACTCAATCTGACAGTGGGAAAAGCCAGTGTGTGCGATGAGTTCATGTCCTCTCTTTGTTTCACACACACTGTTTTTAGACATACAGCATTTTCAGTGCTTAAGTTGACCCCTGGTTTCCGGTGTTCAGCACCTGCACTTAATTGTACACACCGGTGCTTATGACAGCTGCCACATGGTGGCGCTGTTTGTATAATTTGAAGATGAGCAGAACAGCAATTGTTTATTAATTTAGTATGCATTAAAAACAACTAATTTGGCCGCCCAAGCTTTTTTTATAGCTTCGTGGCTGGAATAGGCTAAATTGTAACACTTGTAGCAATGTGTAGGTTCTGTCATTAGCAACTCTAGAAAGTGGCAAGCTGCAGAGCCTCCTAAGTTCAACCAAAACGGGAAAAAAGAGATGACGTACTCTATTTCCATGGCAGCAAACATGTCAACATAATGGTTAAGAACTTCTTAGCGAATTCCAGTAGTACATAAATCGTAGCTGCCATTCTCTACCTCACACCCAGTCGTTGCAGAGTTGTTTTGTCATCCCTGCATTAAAAAAAGGGATAGGATGGGGAGAGGATGCTGGCTTACGGCTATAGCGGTCAACCTCAAAGCTGGGGTACTGGGTTTGAGTCTCTGCAACGACGCTCAACACCCTAGGATTGTGGGCAAATCACTTAATCTCCCCATACCTGACAAAAATAAACATGAATGTGTGCATCTGTAACTAAACTGGTGCTCATGTAAAGTGCTCTGACACCTGATATCTTTGGGTCTAGTTCACGCTATATAAAACTCTAAAAAAAAAAAAAAATTAAAAGAGAAATTGTAGTGCTTAGGTCTCCTTGAGGCAAGGTCTAATTGGGAGGAAATGTGTCTCCTCCGATTCCTTGTGTTTATGATTTCCGTTTAGATTTTTTTATGTTTTTCTTTTTTGATTAAGTTTAGAGGTAAATGGGCAGGGGGCAACAGCAGGATACAGGAGGCATTACAAGGGTCTTCGAACCTTTTTTGCCTAGCGAAGGGGCGGGGGCCTGATCCAAAGGAGCTTATATGGGTAAAAGCGACAATGAATAGAATGTATGGGCATGATGGAAAAAGAGCACTTGGGTGAATGGGTAAATTAAGAATAGCCTCCATTGATATTTGTGGCCTAAATAATCCACAGAAAAAGCGCAGGATTAATGTGGGTATCCAATTTCTGAAGGCTGATCACATATGCCTTCAGGAGACATATGTTGAAGCGAGCAGACGGGAGATAGTGAAGCTGGCAGGTTTTCAATTTATCTCTGGCACTTCACTGGGGACGCTAACAAGGGGGTTGGCAGTCATGGCACAAAAAGGGAGAGCCAGATTTCCGTGGTCTAGCTCAGATAAAATAGGAAGATGGGTGATTACCCATTGTTGTACGGATCATTGTATGTTTACCTTGTGTTCCGTGTATGGTTCAGTGCTTGATGACCGGGTGCTGTTTGAGTGGCTGAATGTCGCGTTAGTGGGGTGGCCACTCCCCTGAATAGTGTATGGAGATTTTAAATATAAATATTAATTCTCAAAAAGACAATCTAGGGGGAAGAGGATACCATGGCCGCAGACCTAAAGTTTTTAAATCTTCATCACAGTTATGAGCGTTTCATGGGCTTTTAGATGTTTGGGCGATGCAGGAACCAGGGGACCCAGGCTATACCTACTTTTCTGCCCCACATCAAGTACATGCTAGGCTGGATTACTTCTCATTCTCCCAGGAACTAGCACAGTCCTGCAAGATATATAAATATCCAAGGGTCATGTCTGATTATAACCCCCTAGTCTGTGATGAGGGATTTATTCAGCATGTGAACGTTTGGAATCCTAGGTTCATAGAGGAGAATAAAGGTAATACCAGTATTAATGTAGTCTGGGATGCCCTCTAAGCTGGGATAAGAGGGAGACCTCTAGGTAAGGTTGGGCGGCCAAGAAGAAGGAAAAGAAGCTTCTTCAGGATTTATACAAGGAATTGGCGGCGGCGGAAACGCAAC
This sequence comes from Lissotriton vulgaris, assembly GCF_964263255.1. Taxonomy (NCBI): domain Eukaryota; kingdom Metazoa; phylum Chordata; class Amphibia; order Caudata; family Salamandridae; genus Lissotriton; species Lissotriton vulgaris. The sequence goes on along the minus strand of NC_141687.1, from coordinate 748,262,296 downwards.
TGGTTGAGACAATTGCAGGAGGGGGAGACATGGATTAAGCGCAATCTAGGGTCTTAGTTGGGAAATCACCAATAATTGATATTTCAGCTGAAAAATCTGCTGAGAGATTTATGGCTTAGCATAGTAAAATATATGAAAACAATGAAAGGGTGGGTCATCTACTGGCTGTACGCACCAGTGACAAGATAGTTCATGGGGGCATCGCTTAAATTAGGGACCCAATTGATGGGATAATCCCTCAGCATGCTGCGGTGTGCTCCTCGTTTCAGAGGTTTTACCAGCTCCTATACACTGACAACACTTATTGTGAGGACAGAGTAATAGAGGTCTGTCTAACGGGCCTGCCAGGGGAATGGCTGTCCCTCAAGGAGAAGTTTTTAGAGGCACCAATTACACATGATGATGTAAGGAGGGCAATTGATTAACCTCCAGCAGGGAAAGCGGTGTGAACAGATTCAATACCGGGTGAATTTTTAAGTGCACAGTCAGAGGGAGGTGGCCCCTGAGTCATGGAACATAGTTGTGTTCCCGAAGAAGGAAAAACCCATTAACGAACTTGGATCATATCGCCCAATCACGCTGGTTAACAGCGATATTAAGATATACGGTAAAATCATTGCAGGCCGATTGGCTGAAGTAATTAAGAGGCTGGTTTACCCTGTCCAACGTGGATTTGTCCATGGTCATACTACGGTATCATATCTGAATAACCATTGCTTTATTTGACTCTTCGAAGAATGCCAGAGACCCTAGGGCGTTGATCTTGCTGGACATAGCAAAAGCCTTTGATAGGGTCTCTGGCCTTTTTTTGTGGGCTATTCTGGAGAAGAAATTCTTGGGTAGTGGTTTTATCAGGGAAGTACAGACCATGTATCAGAATACAGTTGCTTGAGTTGTCGCAATGGGCAGTATGTTTTATTTAATTAAGATTACTCAGGGCCCTGCTCCCCCCTGTTGTTCTCCCTCTATATCGATCCTCTAATTAGGAAGATTGATGGAAACAAAGGAATTTTGGCTATACATAATGGGGGCGAGATTCTAGCTTATGCGTATGACTTGACAATCACTGCCCCTAACCCAGGGAATGCCCTTACCAAAAGAGAAGTTGCCAACTTTGGGCATATCTCAGGGTATCAGCTTAATCAAAGCAAGAAGCAAATTGTGATGAATGGCACTGCACAATTAAATGATGATCAAATAGTCCCGAATGCCAGGTATCTTTGAGCGGAGATCACGTCGAACTTAGAGAAAACCACTGAGCTAAATCCAGACCCAGTGCTCCAAAATTCAAAAGTGACTTAGCTAAACTGAATATTTTGAAACTTACATTGATGGGGAGAAGCAATGCTATCAAAATGATCTTCGTACCAAAGATTTTAGACTTTTTCAAAGCCATTCCCTTAGAGGTTGATACTTTGTGGTTCAAAGCCTTAAACCAGCTGATTTCTAGGTTTTTATGGGCTGGCCAACGCCCCTGGAGAGCTCAACATTTTGAGCCTCCCAAAAGATCGGGGAGGATGGGCCATTCCTAACTTTCAATTATATTATTGGCCAGCATTGCTGCAGCAGATGGCAGGCCTAGTAACAGGGGAAAGAGCTGATCTAGAGGAAGAGCCTTCTGTCTCAATATATGAACTAATATTAGGAACAGAATCTAGAGGATGTCTCATGCGCCATATTGATTTTGCTTATTTTAGAGGGTTGTATTCAAGATCTTGATTGCGCATTTAATGTATGGACAGCTGTTCGGAAGATGTTTGGACTGGGCCGGATTCACAGATACACTCCCATATATAACAATGACTTACTCTCAGCCATCCTTTATGATGGATACATGAAATAATGGGATGAGAGTGGATTGAGGAAAATCGGGGACTTCGTTGTAGAGGGGGTGTGGGGGGATACTTCCTTTCCATGCAATCAAGGATCAATATGGGATGGGGAACAAATAATTTTTTAAGTACTTGTAAGTAAGAGACATCTTGGTCAAAAAGTCAGGGGGAATGACCGGTTCTCTAGGGTCACTCTGATAGATATATTGCTGAGACCTACACTGGCTACTGTATATAAATTGTTAAATAAGGAAATGGTGGATGATCTCACGAAACATATGGACCACTGGCAGAAGCTTTTACAACTGGGACTGGAGAGTATGAAGTCTCGCTCCACTTGGCTCAAACAGCATTCATTGCGGCCAATCAGGTACAGTGTTTTTAAACCTTCTCTGGCTCGGATATCCAAGTGGGGGGTGGGGGCTTCTGGTCTTCGCTGTCCGCGATGTGGGAACCTTGCTGCTGATATCGTCCATATGTTCGCAACCTGTCCCAAACATAATATTCTTAAAGTGTATGTTGCTAAACGTCTGGGAGTACAGTTGAATTCGCTATTGATCTGACCCCAGTTTGATAGTCTTAGGTGTGAGTGATTTTTAGGTGCCTAGGCCGACCCAGATTTTCTTATTCACTGCTATGATTGTACTAAAACTCTGCCTGGCTTCATTCTGGCTAGACCCTGAGCCACCATCTGGGCATCAATGGTTGGGCAGACTCCTAGCGTTATACCAATAGGAGATAGAAGTTTATGAACGAAGGCGACATAGAGCCCGGAAAAGAGGCTCTGAAATCTGGGCCCCTATTAGGCTGTGGATCAATGAGATTGATGGAGTTATCAAACCCATTTCGGGATAAGCAGGATGTGAGCTCGACCCCTGTCATATTTCTGTTTCTTACTGTTAATTAAGGGTGTAAATCATGATGTATGTTTTTTCCCAAATTTTCATTTTCTCTTCTTTTTCTTGATTGTCTTCCGAAAATAGGCTTCAATTTTGATTTGGATCAAGAGCGGGGAGGGGCAGAGGGGATAATTCAGGAACGTTGAGAGCCCTTACCATTATGTTTTGCAAAATGCATGCAAGAAAATATCAAAGAATGTATAAATGTATAAATTAAAAAACGGAAACAGGGTTCCCGAGTCCCGACATCCTTGACACCTTGCATCCTGCTGCTTCTGTGTACTGATTGCTGTCACCTGCAGTGCTGATCATAAGCCCAGGATCTTTTCTCCTACAACCTAGTGGCCTTCTCGTGAGCAGCCCCCAGCAGAAGGCCCCCTAACCCCATTGGAAGGCATTGGGCCACTGCACTCATCACCTGGCAGCCTTGGTGCTGCTGGTTGTTCAGCTCTAGTGCCTCCTTGAACCTTGGGGAACCTTGGTTGTAACCCCAAACACAGCCTGCAAACTGATAACATTCTTTTTCTCCATAGGAACACATGTTGTGGTTTTTCCTCTGGAAATGTTCTCTCTCAACCTGCTTTTTGTATGAAACAAAAGTAACTGGTCTTTGAAAAGTAAGTTGCCTTACAAACCTCTGTGTTGTAGAACCCACAGTGTGATACCTAGGCATATCACCCTAAGTAGTAGATGTAACTAAAAAGGAACACAAAAGTAATCCAATGTAATGTCAAACTATTATGTACTGTTTTGAAAGCAAATACAAACCTGCACCAATACCAATTTCATCTACATTTGCATTTCTCTGTACAGACTTGCATTTGAAAGTATATTTTACCTACCTGTACCAAGTTCTGCTTGGGTCTAGAAATAAAACATAAGTAAAGCTTTTTTTATACTTACCTAATTGGTCTGATTCAGTTTTAGGGTGTGTGTCATCATTCCTTTCCTGAGTGAATACAATAAATACACCTCTGATAAGCCTAACTGCTGGACATACCATCACAAATGAAGCTGTTAGTAATTCACTAATTTAGCCTCTGCTATACCTCTGGTAGTCTACTGGACTCCGTGCACACTATACCTTACTTTGGTATAGTATATTCAGAGCCAGCTTCCTACAGCAGCTTTTTACCTTCCTGCAGAAGTCTGCGATGTCATCTTGACAGGCTGGTGTCCCTCCACCAAGACTGTGTACGCCTGCTGTTGGAAACAATGGGTGGCATGGTGTGCAGAAAAATCAGTTGATTCTATTTCTGCCTCTAAATATTAAATTCTGCTTTTCGGTCTTTCTCTCGCCAAGCAAGGCTATGCTCTGAGCACTATTAATTGCTATTGATCTGGCATTTCGGCCTTCTTGCGGGTGCCTGATCAACCCACTATGTTCAAGTCCTCTATTGTGCATAGGTTCTTTAAAAGCCTTACTCATCTATTCCCTCCTTCACCATTCATTATGCCTCAGTGGGACCTTTATTTAGTTTTTAGTTTTTTGATATGTGCTTCCTTCAAGGTTTGCACAATTGTCGCCTCGGGCTTCTCACCTTGAAAAAAGCCTTCCCTGTGGTGAATTCATCGGCCCACAGAGTAATTGAGCTGTAGGCCTTATCTTACCCGCCTTACTTCTCAAACTATCCTGACAAAGTGGTGCACAAGGGACTCCTTTCTACCAAACATGGTCACCCTTTTTATGTAGGTCAATCTAACACCTTGACTACCTTTTTTGCTCCTCCTTATTCATCTAAAGAAAAGGTGCGACTCCACCATCTGGACCCAAAAAGAACGTTGCTGTTCTACCTTGAAAGCACACAAGAGTTCCAGGTGGATGACCTACTCTTCGTGGGTTATGTGATATTGAAGAAAGGACAGGATGTACAAAAGAGGCCTGATGTCCAGATGGGTCATTAGCTCAGGGAGTTCTAGTCATGTACATCTCCCAGGCAGTAACGTGGGCTTCCCTGCACACGTTTAACAAACACTACTGCCTGGACAGTCAGGTCTGTAGGAATGGGAACTTTTCATGTTCGGTCTCGGTCCTGCTGCAAGACTACCTCGTGTGCAATTGGTCCACTGGACTCACATCCGGTGAGTTATTGCTAGGATATCTATTCTAAGGTAAGGAATCTGCAGCTAGAAGTCTCTATCAAATGAACAAGTTACTTACCTTCAGTAGCGCCTTATCTGGTAGAGACTATATCTAGCCACACATTCCTTGCAGACACACACATCCTCCCTGCTCTGCAAACGGTTTTCTATGGACAGGGCATTGCCCTTTCAGGGCCCCAGTTTTCCACATTAGTGGTCAGTGTTCTTCGTGGCTCAGCGCTTTTGCCATTGAAAGTTGTGAATAGTAACTGACATTATTGGACTGAGGTGCTGCTTATATAGGCACTGCGCACCTCACTTATAATGCTGCCACGCAGAGCGGAATGATGCCCGCCTACTGGTGCACAGGTGTAATGCTCTAGAAAAATTTCTGGATCCAGTCTCATGCCTAGGGATAATTATAATGTAAGGAATCTGCGGCTAGAAGTCTCCACCAGGTAAGGTGTTACCGAAGATAAGTAACCTTTTGTGATGCTCCAGTGGGATTTGAATTTGGTTTTCACTTATCTACTATGCACCCCATTTCAACTGAGACACAGTTGACCTCTGAGGCTTCTAAGCCTGAAGACCGTGTTCTCTTAGCAATCATGTTGGCACACCTCACGAGAGAACTTTAGGCACTAACCTTTACCACCTTCTTCCCCGACAAGCTAATGCTACATATTAAGGTGGTTTTCTCTGCAAAATTTGCCACACTCTTTCACATCAGGAGTCTATCAGCCTGCCAACATACTCTGACCCTCCTACCAATTCTAGGAGAATGAAAGGCTCGATGATTCAGACTCTGAGAGCTCCCATTGGGTGGACGATCAGCTGTTCATTGGGTTCTCTGGAAAAAAAGAAAGGAAAGCCAGTACAAAATCTGACCATTTCCAGATAGATTGTACTTTATATTAGGATCTGCTATGGATTGATTAAAAAACAGTCTCCAGAAGGTCTGCAGGCTCATTCCACATGAGCCAAAGCTGCTACCAAAACGCTGGTACGCAATGTGGATGGTTTGAACATTGCAAAGTCTGGGAAAGGCATTAGATCACATGTTCACAAAAGACTGCTGTCTGTATAGTCTGGTTTAGCGGATAGGGCAGTTTGTGAGTGAGTAGGATGGCGGGGGTACTTTCCTGGTATCTATTCAAAAGGCGAGAAATCTGTGATTAGAAGTCTCTATCAGAAGAACAAGTTTCTCACCTTTGGTAACGCTCTTTCTGGTAAAGCCTAGCTAACCACAGATCATTTAGCGACACTCCGATCCTCTCGGTTGTGTGAATTGGGCTCTATTAATATGATCCCAAGTGCAGGAATTTGCAAACGAGTAAATCAATTTTATTTTGGGGCTCTGCATCTTGGGGTGCTGAACGCCTTGAAGCAACTGACGTCAGTTTGCAGGAGTTGCTCCTATATAGGCCCTACATGTCCTCTCAAGAGTGGAACAACATCCATGCAGAGTAGCATTGTGCTACCTACCGGCACTTCAGAGGTACTGCTCAAAAGTTTCCGGATCCAGTCTGACACTTGAGGAATATTCAAAAAGTGAGGAATCTGCTGTTAGATAGTCTCTTTCAGAAAGTGTTTTACCGAAGGTAAGTAACATGTTAGATAAAGCTAATGTAGGTCAGGCACCTTTCTAATTCACCTGCTTGTAAAGGAAAAGTAGCACATTCCTAGTAGTAATTAAACAACATGGGTAACTTGAAATGTTTTGAAGAACAATTGCATAATTTTTTCCTGTGGGTATTTATTGAAACAGTTAATATGTAGTTTAAAGCTAGGTGGTAGTGTTTCCTTTGATTTATTTTTACAACTAGTCTTATCAGTAACACATTTCTGTGGGCCTGTCAATGCATTGAACTAAGGAAGGAGCAGCTACGTTAACCTTCTCTTTACCGGCTCCCCTGGCCACTTTTTACTATGATCTGCAATTTAATTCTCTAGTAAGAGTTCCAATTTTCCGCTTTATGCTATTTAATTGTTTTATCTGAAGCATTTACCTTACTCACTACATCTCCTGTAATGCTTTTCATTACACATGAGGTTCACTACCTAGATTAATAGCAGTCATATTCCACAGGGGATGATATCAAAGAGGTAAGTCCCTGAAATGTAGCACAATGTTTCTTGAATATAGTAATCTTCCTTGCAGATTCAAGTGTCATTTCCTCCAAACTGTTTCTTCATTGTTTCTTACATTTGGAAGCAACTTTTAGAGAAATTCATGTGCTCTAAACTTTGTTTTTTTTATATAGATTGATTGAATCAAGTTTGGGAAGTATGGCCACTAAGTTCAACTTCTTCATTCATAACCTTGCACAGATGCGTTCTTCAGGACCGCATAGCAACAACGAGCCTATCCTTTCATTCTCTCCCAAAACATACTCGCTAAAGCAGGATGGACGAATAAGGGAAGTCTCTGTCTTCACTTATCAGAAGCGATACAGCCCAGACAAGCACTATGTAAGTGTTGATCTTGCTAATTGTAGTACTCATGTTACTTTTCCTCTTTAATGTGTTCTTAGATGTTCGTACCCTTGTTGAACTTGGTACATTTTTTGAATATAAAAACGAATTTGACCAGCTCAGGTTTTAAATTAAACTGAAAATGGTAGATGTGGTGCCAAGGTTAGTGGCTTATTTTAGTTTATTACATCTATATGGATAGATAGATATATCCGTTCGGGTTAAAGGGGAGGTTGCCGTTGTGCCCGAAAATATGAGGAATTTTAATGGGACAAGAGGAAGGCATTAGCAGTTGAAAGTCCCTGTCCTACCCTTTAGCTTAACTGCGATGGACACTCAAGGTTTTTATGAAATACTTGTCCCATCGTCCTTTATTATTAATACCTCAATCTGCTGGCTCTAGATGTAGCTGCTGTCCTGTAGGAAATTCTGCACTTATGTTGGACACAAGTGGGCAGAGGCTAGTGCAACCATGTGTGGAGCACAAACAGAATGAAACTGGCTTAAGCCATGAATCTGACATGGGCATTACATTTTGCCCACAATCAGGATTATGGCTCCTTTTTAATAAGATGCAGTGACTTTGGAACTTAGAGCCCTGCAATTGCATATCCTCTCCACTTTTCGATTCCTCTCTGTCACTACAAAACCAGCGCCCTAACCATGAGTTACCCCAGCCTGCATCAGCAACTCCTCAACCTCAGCATTTCCACAAGCATCTTGAATGGAAACTGTGCTGATGCAACAAATAGTTAATTGTGGAGCCTTTTGATAGGTTGCCCAACATATTTTTCTAATGTTCTTTTATCTTATTTGAGGTTTCGTAAGGGTTTTTCATTTTCATTTTTTTAATTCGTTTTTGGGATTTTTTCCTCCCACAAAGACCCTGCTTCCTGCATTCATACAAGATTGTTCTGTTTAACTTTTGTGAACTTTTGTAACATGCCTTGCGTTCTAATAGTTCTAAAAGGTACGAGAGATGTAGATTTTATTCTCTATCTGGTAGCTCATTTCAATATCTATGGCTGCAGATCTACAGGTATTTCTTAAGAAGCGATCGCCTTTTCAATTAAAGACTAGGGACCCTGAATTGACTTTGGTATTCAAGTAGGACAGTGAGTAGCACACTTATGCAAAATAAGTGAGTATGATGCTCAGTAGACCATATTCAAAGCGTTTCAAGATTTTTCTTCAATTTTGTTTATAGTCATCCGTGTTTAAAACGTTTTGTAACATATGGTAGTAGAAGGAACACACTGCAAACTAGTTTAGTGCTGTAAGGAAATGCCTCTTTTGGTATGGTCCCCCCCAAGTTTTCAAACTGATGGGGCTGTTTTTTTTACTCTGAGAGCGCACTTAGGCCTGCTAATCAGACCTCCATGCCTGTTCCCTTAACCTCAAACTTATTTGTGAAATTGACTCTTACCCAATAGATTAAGCTAACTTACTTGTAAGTCCTTATTAAATGGTATCCAGGGCATGTAAGTTAGAGGGTCTCCCAGGGATTACTGTACTGGATGTTCCACATTGTGCGTGGCACAAGTAAGACAAGACTCCCAGCCCACCATTTGCCGTCTGGAAAAGCGGTTTAAGCTGCTAGGCCGATTTTGCCATTTATGATATAACCATTGTAGATAGCTAGGATATCAGTAGTGGTCTTACTCTAATACTTAATTATGTTTTGCCATTTTTTACTATAACCTAGTGATTTCTTGTATTCTCCAGTCTGTGTGGTTTGGGTAAGGTTAAGCATTTGCCAATATTATTGAATACGTATACATACTTGTCATTAAAGAATTGAATATCCACTGAAGGTGGCTGTTTTGTAAAGCACTCTGACACCCAATTTGTGGGTCTTGTTCGCGCTATAGAAAACACTGAATAAATAAATAAATAGTAATGTTAAAGCCAGACTTCTCCCTGGTATATCTGTAAGGGGGTCCTTTCGTGGAGACAGCTCTCTGCCCTCCTGGGGAGACGTCATAACAGGATACAATAGGGCCTGCTCTGGAAGGGGGGGTTCCCCGCCCTTCTACAGGAAGCCACACAGGTGCTGGCCCAAAAGGTGAGCTTCAAAGGGAAAGCCGCCATTCAAGGGCAACTTGATACAGTATGAGAGGGGCTGCTCCACTGACAGGCTGGCACTTGATACGGGAGAGAGGAAACCAGTTGTTAAACTGGTTTTCCAGGAGCGTGTAGCCCCCTTAGCAGCGACACCTTTGGGGTTGGGCTAGGGAGCTCCATACACCAGGATAGGGGTCCTGCCATATTGGAAGTGGGCAGAATGATGCATCCTGGCATGCCCAGATGCCACACTTTGCAGGATATGGTCATCAGGTGGAAGTCAATCTGGTAGCCCATTAGGTACCAAACTCATCCTGCCTTAAGGGTATTTTCTGAGAATAAGTAGGACACCTCTGGCCCCCTGAACTCAGATCGTGACTGGACTGGAAGAAGGACCGGAGTGTGACTGCGCTGCTGCACCGTGGAACCGGCGAAGAGAGTCTGCACAAACGTGGACCGCACCTGGTGGTAAGCAAAGGAGAGGGACTGTGCCTGCTGTATTATGCTAGAGAAGTCTTCTCCAGAGCCCAGCCAAAGCCAAGAGACTCCAAGGGTCAGTGAGCTGACCTCATTTCCACAGCACAGGGACACAACAGCTGAGAAGTGTGTTGGGGCAAGTTGGTAGCCCAAAGTCTTCAACCAGTTGCCATGCAGTACCAGGGACCAGAACCGATGCATAAAGTTACAGCTGTGTTTGCTGAGCCTGGGGTGTCCTCGAAGTGCAGCTGGGACCGCCAGAGGATGAGTTATCGGCCCAGGAAGGATTAACCCATGATCATGATACTGGGCAATTGGTAGTCCATGGTTGACTGGACTTCTACCAGCACAGAGCAGACTCTGATCCAGCTCATCTCCTACATGGACCGAGGAGTAGTCATGGCAACACCCCCTGTCGGCTGCATCGCATCCACAGCGTCCTTTGAGCGTTTAAAGTATCCTTCATCCCTTGCATCTGGATCACTTGATAGAAAAGCCCTGCAAAGGATAAAAGTGCCTGGGACTGACTGAGGGCTGCTTCACCTGCTGACCTTGCTGGTCCCTCTGACTAGCTCCCCACTGTAGTTGGTCTCCCTAAGTGACTCCAACTGAAAACTTTACACTGAGCCCAAACTTTTTAGTGAAACAGTTTGTGTCACAATTGTTGAATTTTCTGATGCTTGTTTGCGATTGAGTGAAAATACCTTGATGTACTATACCTTGTAAATTCTATAAAGTTGGAACCCTCCTGTGGATCTTTTCCTTTCTGGTGTCTAAAAATACAGTCTATTTCTATAAATTGGTGTCTTGTTGATTTCCTTTTTCAATTGTTTTGGTGTTGTGTAAACACTTTACACTTGTTCCTTTGTCTAACTGTTGCTGGTCAGAGCCACAGCGACCCTGAGTTGAGCTAAAGGTTTGATAAACTAAACCTTAGGTTCTTCAAGGTGTTGGTGAGTGAATTACACAGTGAGTTCACACAACCACACCATATAGTACACCCCAATTCCTCACAAACACTCAAAACCTTTATTGTATATTTGTTTTCTTACCAAAGCTCATTATTTCCTAGTCCAGGCATTTCCCATTTCGCAGTAACAGTTTTCTCTGTAAGATTGCAGTATATATGCTTTTGTTGTAAAAGGCATTTTTGGCATGGGACGTTCACTCTCTCGCCCTCCCTCCTGGTTGAAGGTCATTCTCTGCTGAAGATTCCAAGTTTCCATTGTGGAAGAGAGATTATTCTCAGTGCATGTCTTAACAACTTGTGTTCCTCACCTCTAAAAAGAGGCTGTAGCCGTTAATACAGAATGTTCCCGAAAGAAGCTTCAATCTTTCCTAATTGCTTTTATACAGGATGGCCATGCTCCGGCGTCTTTGCTAATTTTGCCTCCTGGCTGGTAATTGGTAGTTGAAATGGGAAGAAATACATGCACCCAGCCGCCCCATCACTGACCAAATCGTTTTGTGTCAACCTCAACTTACTCCCTCCGACTACATCTCACATAGTATACCAAACATCTCTCCTGCATGTAGCCCTGAAGTGATGGAGTCATCATCCTGTCATTGGTTGGCTGTATCCTGATCCCTCTGTCATCTGATACCTCCCATAGAGTATAGCCTGCAGAGTTAGTAATATTCATGTGTTGCATGCATCACCACTGCCAACCAATTCACCCCTGCAGAGGCTGCATGAGGCAACTGGTTACGATTTGTCCTCCTGGAACATCCAACAAGTTGTGTAACCACATGACATTCACTATATTACTTGTGTCTTCCAAGAGTACAATGTTCTGCCATTTTCTGGGACACAAACATTAGCCTTTGACCTAAAACAGATTTACATGTTAGCAAGGATATTTCGGGGAAGAAACCTTAATATGAAAGGCAGAACTTTCTGTGGTACAGTTGTCCCTTTCGAGATGTGACTTTCAGTGTCATAATGGGAAAATGCCATGACACTGGGATGCTTTCATTTGGGAATCCAAAGAAAATAAATTAATCTGATAGAGACATCTAGTTGCAGATTCCTTAACTTTTAAATTCTCCCCAGGCGTCAGACTGGATCCAGAAATTTTCAGCAATACCACTGCGCGCTGTGAAACTGTGCCGCACGGCACCGTGATGATGTTGACTCCGGTTGTGACATCACTGGAGCCATATAAGTCCCATCTGGCGCGCAGACGTCCGTTTCTTCTTTTTCACACAGCAATGCAGATCCGGAGAAGCAGTTCCTCAGGTCGTTCAATCTGGCCTATTTAGAAGGCTTTTGTTGGAGGGAACAGTGTGCCTTTTTCCAATGCCGTCATGCTTTAACCCTTAAGGGTCCTGTACTCGACAAATTTTGGTTTCAGGCCCGCATTCCATTTTTATTTGGTGTTAGGGGGAACACCATAACTCTGAGGATTGCGCCTCCTGCCAGAAACTGAACCTGCTCAAGTAGCGCCGTATGAAGTTGCTGGCCGCATGTCTGTCGCGGTCCTCAGAGTCCTTGCGGTCTCTGTCTTCTTCTCATAGGATAGGATAGGATGTGGATTTATAGAGCGCGAATTGCTGCCCGGAGGCGTCCAAGCGCTAGGAATACTGAAGACCAACCATGAGGAACACAGGGGGGAGGGAGAGGAAGTTTAGACTGGGTAAAATAGGAAGGTTTTTAATTGTTTACGGAAGGCTGTAAGGTTGGGGTTGGATCTTAGGTACAATGGAAGGGCATTCCAGGCCCTAGCAGCATTGTGGGAGAACGGCCTGCCTCCGGATCTGGATCTTTTTACTCTCGGGGTAACTGCTAAGAAGGTCTGGTTAGATCTTAGGTTCCTGTTGGGCCTGTAATGATTGATTAGGTCCTGTGTGATCCTGGGGCCAGAGTTCCAGAAGGACTGATGGGCTATGCACATGGCTTTGAACATAACTCTTTGGCGCACCGGTAGCCAGTGGAGAGTAACAAGCCCGGATCTTACTGACTGTCTGCGGGGGAGGTCGAGTAATATGCGTGCAGCGCAGTTCTGCACAGTCTGCAGCCTTCTCAAAGTGGATTCCGGGGCGCCGAGGTAAAGAACATTATTAAAATCAAGGCGGGATTGGATCAGGCCTTGTTCCGCTGCTTGCCTGGCTTCCATGGGGAGGAGAGGGAAAATTTTCCTAAGCATCTTCATGATGCCAAAGCAGGTAGCCGAGAGTTTAGTAGCTTGTACGTTGAAGGAGAGAGATCTGTCCATCCATATTCCCAGGCTTTTGATGCTGTTTTTGGGGGTTGGTGGAGGGCCCATGCTGGGTGGCCAGAGGGTGGCCGGGAAGCTAGGGACCGAGTTGCCGAGGACCATAAACTCGGTTTTGTCTCCATTTAATTTTAAGGACGATTGGGACATCCAAGTCTTTACATCCTCCAGACACTCTCTAAGCCCGCTCTGTACAGGTGGATTGGTATCCTGTGTCAGGGAGACCACAAGCTGCGTGTCGTCCGCGTAGGAAATGATCTTAATCCCGAACGGGCGGACGACATCGGCCAGTGGTCTCATGTACAAGTTAAAAAGTGCAGGGCTTAGAGAGGAGCCTTGGGGGACGCCGCATTTCAGAGGTCTGCTGGTGGAGACCGAATCGCCGTCGAACACCTGGAAGGATCTGTCTTCCAAGAATGACCGAAACCAGGACCACGCTTTACCCTTGATCCCGACCTGGGACATGCGGTGCAGCAGGGTGGCATGGCTGACCGTATCGAAGGCCGCACTGAGATCAAGGAGGATCACTGCCACTGATCCTCCCTGATCTAAGATTTTTCTAGCCTCCTCGTGACCATGAGGAGGGCGGTCTCGGCCCCATGTTTGGGTCTGAAGCCGGTTTGGGTGGGGTCCAAAAGATGGTGGTGTTCTAGGAAGTTTATTAGCTGGTGATTTATGTATTTCTCCAGGACCTTGCTCGCCCAGGGGAGCAGGGAATTGGGGCGGTAGTTGCTTAGATCCGTGGGGTCCAGATTGGGCTTTTTCAGCAGGGCTTTCACCATAGCTTGCTTCCAAACTGTAGGGACTGTACCCGTGGATATGGAGGTGTTTAAGACCTCCCTTAATATGGGTAAGGTGGTCTGTGAGGCCGCCATTATTATCTCCGGGGGGGCTGGATCATTGGGGGACCCGGATTTGACTTTGCGTGCCAAAGGTTCAAGCGAGGCAAGTTCCAATGGAGGAAAATGAGACAGCGTAGGTAACTGTGGGCTGGGGAGTGGTTCGGTAGAGTGTGGGGAGGAGATGGGAAGAGGGAGATTGTTCAGGGGGAAGGCCGAGTAGATGGAGCTGATTTTCTGATGAAAAAATTCGGCAACTTTGTTGCAGTGGGAGGTGGATTTGTCCGTCGGTAGGCTGGGCGGGTGTTTAGTTAGTTTTTTTATGATTTTGAAAATTTCCTTAGGTTTGGATTTTGCGAGCACGATTTTCTTCGAGAAGTAGGCGGCCTGGGCTTCTTTTATCAGACTTTTGTAGTCGCTGATAGCTTCTCGATAGCGTGTTTTGTGTTCCGATGAATAGTCGGTTCGCCATTGTCTTTCGTATTTCCTACAACAACGTTTTTTGTCTCTCAAAGTCTCCTTCTACCACGGGGCAGTTTTATGGAGGCGTTTAAGCGTGATTTCTTTTTTCGGAAGGACAATGTCGAGAGATTGGGAGATCCAATTAACGTATGCCTGGTTAGCTGGACCGGGGTTGTCGGTGATCAGGGGTGGATTCTCCATAAGTGTGTTAGTCCAATTATCAACTGTTAGATGGGACCAAGCTCTCTTGAGTCTTGTAGTGGGGGTAGGTTCAGGGGGTTTAGAGATAGTCCAGTTGATTGGGATCAAGAAATGATCCGTCCAGGGAAGGGGGATGGGTGGACTGGTTAGGTCAGTGCAGTTGCTAAAAACTGGGTCAAGCAAGTGGCCCTTTACATGTGTGGGCAAGGTGACCCGTTGTGAGAGCAGCAGAGCTGCTAGGTCGTCTGCTAAAGTCGAGGCAGTGAGGTCAGAGGATGAGTCAAAGTGAAAGTTAAAATCACCCAGCAAGATGAAGTTGGATGAGGAGTTGATGCGTTCAGATACATTTGAGGGTAGGCTGACGTGGAACTGCCTAGGGGGGCCCGGAGGTCGGTAGATCAGGGTGCCTGAGAGGCACTTATTAGGTGACAGTTCGATGTTAAAAGTTAGGCTTTCACAGTCTAGAATGGTTTCAGCGACCACTCGGCAGTGGAACTGTTCTTTGTGGATTATGGCCAGGCCTCCTCCTCTCCCTTTTGACCGGTCCTGGCGCAAGATTTGGAAACCTGAAGGAAGTGCAGCTATTGCGGCTGGGTCTGCTTCCGGGGAGAGCCAGGTTTCTGTTAGGAACAGAATGTCAGGTGAGTGTTCTTCTATTAGAAGCATTATTTCGGCTGTATGTTTGGGGAGGGAGCGGCAGTTCAGTAAGAACATAAGGAAATCGTATAGCGGTTTGGGGGTTGTATTGGGTTTGAGGGGTTTATGACACTCTGGGCAGAGCTGAGGCAGGTTATCAGCATGATATCTGCGACAGCTGTGGTTGCTCGTAGGAGCCCTCAGACTGTGAAGGAGGTCCGCGCTGTAGAGTATGCGGTCTGTTGTTCGGGGCGCAGGGGTTCTGGCCCTGGGCCCGGACTCGGCGCGGACGAGCGCAGACGAGCTTGCCTTATGCGCGCCTTCGGCGTGCATTTGTCGCGCCCGCTGCGCTCGTCTGCTGCGCTTCCTGTGCATGCACATTTTTTATTGGGAGGATTAGGGGGCGTGTCTCTCGCTTCCTCGTGGCCGATGGCGGCTGAAGAGGGCGCTCGCAGGCACTCCCTCTGAGCGCTAGCTCCGCTCTGGGGGATGCTTCAACGAGGACAACAAAGTGAGCAAAGGTCTAAAACAATTTTAAAATAAAGTATTTAAGTTGTGCAAAATACGCAAATTAGCAGCGTTTCTTCTCCCGGCTGTGCCTCAGGAGGAGTGTGGTATTCAAATGCGCTCGTGGGTCTGCGCGCTTTCATACAGCGGGAAAGGGGGCGTGGCTTCGAGGGGGCGTGTCCCTCGCTTCCTCGTGGCAGATGGCGGCTGAAGAGGGCTCTCGCAGGCACTCCCTCTGAGCGCTAGCTCCGCTCTGGGGGATGCTTCAACGAGGACAACAAAGTGAGCAAAGGTCTAAAACAATTTTAAAATCAAGTATTTAAGTTGTGCAAAATACGCAAATTAGCAGCGTTTCTTCTCCCGACTGTGCCTCAGGAGGGGTGTGGTATTCAAATGCGCTCGTGGGTCAGCGCGCTTTCATACATGCAGATGTCAGTTCGCAAGGCCGTTCCAGGAGACGGAGCCGATCTCCAGGTTGTTGTACTTCTGAAACGTCCAAGGGTAAGTGCAATTTGTGACACCTCCGACTTTGCCACGTGGAGACTTGGTCTCCCGCAGCTCCCTCCGCTCGGAAGTTGAGGAGACTCTACCTTGTGTCTCCTCATCTTTCCGGGAGCCGGCAACGGTGGCCCAGATAAGGGAGTATTATAATTCTCTGCATCTCACCTTTGGTCCTCTGCCTTGTACTGAAGCACCCATGGGCACCAAAGAGGTGAGTGGAGCTACCCCAGTGGGTTTGTCCTCTGTGTCAGTTGGGCCATTTGAGTCTACTCCGCTATGGCACCCGTGCGCAGCCCTTTGGGGACTCCTCCTTCGGCATTCGTTATTGATCAGCCTACTTTGAGAATGACGCCGACGGCGCTAATCAAAGTCTCTCCTCCTATTGACGTTGAAGCATCATCTTCTCAACGTCGATTGAGGTTGGGTACGGAGTCACTAGAGCAAGCTGGGAGGAATGTGGTGTTTCACTTCCTTCTCAGGTTTAGAGTTCCGGAAGTCACATTGGGATGGATGATGCAAGGGATTCTGGGTTTTTCAGCCCTTTTCTGAAATTATTCCATCTCAAGGGGAGGAGAGTTGTCTCTCTGCTCCTGGTGAGACTAGTGGGCTGGAGTCCTCCCCAGCCTCGGGCTACTTTCTCATCCAAGTCTTGCTACTGAGGCAAGTTCTTACTTCGCAGAAATGTTGAGGAGAGTGGCTTCAGTTTTGGGCTTGTCACTGCCCATGGTGGAAAAGTCCATTAACCCCCTGATTGATGTCCTTTAACAGACGGGTGACGATCCTGTTCTTCAATACATTGTAGCCCTGTTTGACATATTGTTAGGAACTTGGGCCAAGCATGTTCCAGGGGTCTTAGTGGATTGTGCTATATCTCGCAGGCACCCAGTTTGTCTCCTCAGGCATCCTACCACTCATAGCCCGATAGTCAGGCTGCTAAAGCCTCGCAGGATGTGGATTCTTCACTGAAGACTCCTTTAAATATGGACTCTAGGAGTCCAGATGCATGTGGCAAACAAATCTTTGCTTCTGCTAGTTCTGTGTTAAGGTCCACCAACACATCATGTGTTCTTGGACATTTTCCCCACGCTTTGTGGGATACCTTGCAGTCTATGCTGCCATCACTTCCGTATAACCTCCATTCTGATGTTGAAAACTTGATTAGAGATGGACAACCGGCATCGGATTTGGCATGGATACTACTGATTCAGTAGGCCGGGCCATTGCATCTTTGGTGGCGTTCCCGCGTCATGCATGGTTAAGAACTTCCCCTTCATGACTACTACTCCACCCATGCCACCTGCTTGCGACAGGCTAATGGAAGACCATCTTGCCTTGCTCCTCCAAGACATGACTGCGAATAGAGAAAGCTCTGACACCAGAAACAGCTCGTGGTTGCTATTTTTGGGGCCAAGAAGGACGGAGGCCTTAGTCCTATATAAACCTGCGCCCTCTCAATTTCTTCCTCAAAAAGAAGTTGAAAATGCTCACTCTCACCCAAGTGGTGTCTTCCCTGGACCAGGGAGACTGGATGGTAGTGTTGAACTTTCAGGACGCATAACTCCACATTCCCGTTCTGCCTCCTCACAAGAGTTATTTGTGGTTCATGATGGGCCACAAGCACTTTCAGTTTGCCATGCATACTTTTGGTCTTACCACACCTTGGGTCTTCAACAAAGTGATGGCGGTAGTTGCAGCTCACCTGAGGAGATCAGGGGTGCCGGTCTTCCCCTATCTCAATGGCTGGCTGTTGAAGGCGGGCTTGCCCCAGGCTGTCGTCTCCCTCCTCCGGACTTAAGCAGTTGAGAAGGGTTCTCCACCCGAACCTGTCAATACTCTAGCTTCTTTTGTGAAGATTGAGTGGTGACAGTTGACAGCATTTGACCATCCACCCGAAGTCTGCAATGTTGTCTTGACTACCAGGCGTTCCTCTGCCAAAACGGTATATGCATGCTGTGTGCTGAGAAACAGGTTAGTTCAATTTCTGCCCCCCTTTCTTAGGTCCTTCTCTTTATCATTACCTTGCCCAGCAGTATACTAATCTGGGCACCTTATAGGGCTCCCTTTCCGCTGTGAGCCTTTTCGTGGTTGCCTGACCAGCCAAATCCCCTTTTGTACGTAGGTTTTTGAAAGGTTTGCACCATATATTTCCTCCTTCACCATGCTTAGTGGGACCGTAATCTGGTCCAGACGTTCCTGATGTGCGCTCCATTTGAGCCCTTGCTCAAATGTCTTGTCAGCCTCCATACCATCAAGGCGGCCTTCCTGGTGGCAATAACATCTGCCCAGAGGGTCATTGATCTTCAGGCTTTGTGATCCAAGCCTCCATATTTGAACATCTTCACAGATAAGCTGGTTCTACGAACTAGAGCTTAGTTTGTGCCGAAAGTCATCACCTCCTTTCATGTGGGTCAATCCATCACCCTGCCTACTTTTAATGCTCTGCCACATCCCTCTTTAGAAGAGGAGCAACCTCACCAACTTGACCCAAAAAGAGTGTTGCCGTTCTACCTAGACCACACGAGAGTTCTGGGTGAATAACCAACTCTTCATGGGGTATGCTGGAGCGAAGAAGGGAAGTTCTGTGCAGAAGCAGACCATCTCCAGATAGATTGTGCTTTGTATTTAGATCTGCTACGCATTGGCCAAGAAAGAACCCCCTGGAGGTTTGCGTGCTCCTTCCACCAGAGCAAAGGCTGCAACCACTGCGTTAGCATGCAGTTACGGTCCTGAATATCTGCTAGGCAGCAACATGGGTTTCTTTACATGCGTTTACGGAGCACTACTGTCTGGACAATTCAGATCCTTCTGGAAGGGCACTTTACTTGTTTAGTCCTGCAAAACTTTCTACTGTAAATCAGTTTTACAGATCCCTTCCAGGGAGGTATTGCTTGGGTATCTATTCTACGGTAAGAATCTGCAGCTAGAAGTGTCTATAAAGATGAACAAGTTACTTCCTTTCAGTATCGCCTTATCTGGTAGAGACTAGCTGCAGATTCCTTTCTGACCGCCCATCCTCCCCGCTCTGTAGACCGATTTCTAGGGATAGGGCTGTTCCCCTTTCAAAGCCCTAGTTTTCCTCACCAATGGTCCGTGTTCTTCGTGGCTCCTGGTGTAGAAAGTCGCAAAAAGAAACTGACTCCCGCACGCTGCGGGCGCTGTCTATGTAGGCACCGCACACCTTACTTCTTGTGCTGACAACGCCAGTGATGCCTCGCAAAGACAAACCACTCTACCTTCTGGCACACCAAGGGTACAGGTCACAAAATGATTACCAGATCCAGTCTAACGCCTGGGGATGATTCTAGGAAGGGAATCGGCAGCTAGATGGAATTCCTACCAGATATGGTGTTATGGAAGGTAAGTAGATGGTTCTTCCTGCTTCATTTGTGAAAGAGAAATGTTGGATGCATATAGGATGAATAGGTAGTTATGACAGGTATGAATGTCTTTTGTGTTCTCTCTGTTTTTGCACAGACTGCAATTGCAAGTGTAAATACTACTAAGATTGTTCATGTTTTCCATGGTCCACTTATTGTTGAGCACATGTGCAGTGTTTTATAAGTCATACTTTTTTCTTCAAGGTTTATGTATTGACAGTGTTGCGAGAAGGGCAGGAAGAATCAGCATTTATCTTCCGGACATTTGATGAGTTCCAGGAGCTCCATAATAAACTAAGCATTCTCTTTCCTCTATGGAAGTTACCAGGGTAAGCATTTATCCATTAAGATTTCTTGTTGGGTAAATTTTTTACTTGAATGATGTTTCAATGTTTCACAGAAATATAAAATTGGAGCCTTGACTTTAATGGGATTTGATAAGAAATTACATAAGATTAATATGATGGCTAAACTTAGGGATATATATATACTGCTGTGCAGTATTGGTCCTATCTGTGTGGTGAAGCAGGTAAGTTAGATGTCTCATAGGCATATAAGCCCAAAAAAAAACACGTCTCTTGTTCTGTTCTTTGAAAAATATTGGGGAGGGTGAGCTTGAGCATTTCCATTGTCTCAAAAGGAGTTTCTGTCTTAGTTTCATGCTGTTTTCTTCTGCCAGAGAACAGGGTACCGTTTTTAATTTGCACAGCCTTCACCAGTGCCTCTACCTCCAGAAGTTCAAAATGGTGGCTGGGGTTCAGGTGCTGGCAATCTAGATATCATTCAGTGTTTATGCTTACAGAGGACTCCAAGGATTTGCACTGTCAATGGCTTGGTTTCTTTTTTTTGTATCAAGGCCACAGGCCTTTTTGGGGAACCTCGTCATGTCTGTCAGGTCCATTGCTTATAGTTCCCTCACACAGAACAAAAGTGCCAATGTATGTAGTCCAAGCTGAGTTAATGTATTTCTCCTTCAGTGGCAGACCTAATGTTGTTAAGTGAGTTGGGCTTAGCAGTGTGGCAGCGAACTCCCTGCGTAACAACCTGGTATTAGGCAATTGCTTGCAGGTATTACCTCCGTGCAGTATAGACAGCCTCCTGGGTCTTCTGCCGGCTCAGCGTAACTGTTTCCTATGCGCAAACCCATCCAGTGGTTCACACAGTCTCTTCTCCTTGTCCCACGCTGCATATGATCCTGATAGTAAAGCTACTTACATGGCTGTGCCTAAATGGTACCACAGTCTCATCAAGCATTATCTCTGTGACTACTATTCAATAAAATTTATTTCTGCTCAGAATTCTTCACAAGACATGTTTTTTGCCAGTGTCAAGTCACTCATCTATTTCCTGAGTTTTGCCAACCACCATACCACCAGAGGAGGGCTGCAAGGTGGCAAATATCTGTGCCTCCTTTCCAGCGGAGTCTAGAGAAATCATCTGTCTAGAGTCCTGGTTTGACTCCTCAGACGTTAGCTTTGGGTTGCCGCATTTTAAACCCATCGTACTTGAGAAGTTGTCCTCGTTGCTCGCATCTTTCAAATAAGGTTCTCCGCTTGAACTATTATTGCCCTCCATTTTGGAATGGGTGTTGAAGCAGTCCTGCCCATGGTCCATGAGCTTCTTAAGAGCTCATTGGCGGCGGGCCGGGTTTCTCAGAAGTGAACGCCAAGATTGTAGTCCCACTTTTTAAAAAGCCATTATTGGACCCTACCAAACCTGGTAACTACGGACCTATTTCATTGCTAATGCTCCTTGCCAAAGTCATTGATATGCATGTCAATGGACCACTGTCTACATTTATTAAGGCCAACAACCTTCTTCACAGGACACAGTCAGGGTTCCGGACCTCCTACAACACAGAGTAACCCCTGCGTTCAGCACCGGAATCCATACACCAAATATTGAACCCCAGATATACTGCAGCTCTTCTGATGCTGGATCTTGGTGCGGTGTTCCACACCATGTCTCACATCCTGCTGATTGAGCATCTGTGGAGATGCGCTGTCAACCACAAAGCATTGCTGTTGGTTGCTTCTTTTTTTATAGGGGTGCACCTTCCAAGTGTTTCAAAAGCCATACCATTCTAAAATGTATACCTTGCAGCAGGGAGTACCTCAGGGCTTCTCCCTCAGCCCAATGTTGTTTAATATATCTGAAAGAGACAAGTTTGTGATAGGTTCCTTACCTTAGAATATCCCCAGGCTTCAGACTGGATCCAGAAACTGTTTAGCAGTACCCCTGCGCGCCAGTAGGTGGCGTCCTGCGGCTCCGTGTCCGTCACTGGCGTTGTCAGCGCCGAGATGACGTCACGGAGGATACTTAGATGCCACCCATGCGCGCTGACGTCAGTTCTTACTTTTTCCGCACCAGAAAGCGCAGATCCGCATTGAGCACGTACCTCAGTCACTTTTTGACTACTCTTTTTGAGACTTTGTCTCCCCCTTTTTTCTCCTGGTGCACGTAGGGGTGCCAGCTTCAAGTCCTGTGGGACTTGCTGCCGTAACATGTCCGTGGCGGACCCCCACGATGCGTGCCTCTACTGCCTGGAGACCAATCATGACTCACGGGACTGTCAAAACTGCCGAGCCATGGCCCGAAGGCCTTGCGGGAGTTGCTGGAGGTCCGGCATTCCCCTCACCGCCGCTCTGGGTCTCGGGGCCATTCCCGAGACCGCTCACGGGACCGGAGTCATCGGTCCTCGGGCTCCAAGTCTTCGCCCTTGGAGTCCGGTAAGCGACGCCATAAAAAGAAGTCGAAGAAGCGTGTTCGCTCTCCGACACCCCTCCCCGTCGCTCTCAGGAGGCAAACGAGGGGAACAGGGGTCCGCCCCGCGGTTCATCTGGAGCCGGGGAGTCCCGAGGCCTACCCACTATACCGGGTCCCGAGGCGGCTCCCGAACAGATGGAAGAGTTTCTTGCTGCTATGGACCGCCTTTTCAGGCCTCGTGTTCCTGCCGGCGCGCCTTCGGGCCCCACGGTCCCGTGTCCAGATCCAGTTGGCCCGGCGGCTCCGCTACCGGCACCAGCCTCGGCGCCACAGGATCCTGCGATGCTGGCTCCGGCCCGACGCTACGAGGTGCAGCGCCGTAGGCTCCAGCCCCGGCAACGCACTGGGTGCTGTTTATCCCACCCCTGCCCCCAGACCATTTTGTTCCGAATTGGGATACGACTCCGGCACTGCCCCGGCCGGCGCCGCTCTCTGCGCCATTCGTCCCCTCCCTGGCCCGCCGCGACAGAGGACCCCCTTGCCCGGCAATGTGACTCCGAGCAAGATTGGGTGGACGACCTGGAGGACGCGGGTGAGCTCGATGTCTCTTCTGACCCATGGTTTGCCTCTCCTCCTCCTACTATGGAGGAAGGTGCTTCCTACACCGTGGTGCTCCGTCGGGCTGTGGAGGCTCTCAATCTCAACCTCCCTATGGTGGCCCTCAAGACCAACCTCCTTATGGAGGTTCTGCTGACGGTGTCTGTAGCGTCGGAGATGCTGCTCCCTTTCAATGAGGCCCTTACCAAAGTCCTTTTGGGCACTTGGTTGCGGCCGGCCACGGAGGCACCTGTGGATAAAAACGTTGCCAGGCGCCATCGTCCAGCGCCTGGTGATCCCGCCTTCCTGACCACTCCGCCTACGCCGGAGAGACTTTTAATTCAGGCCTCGACGACGCAGAGTGCCTTTCCCACAGCTCCGCCGGATAAGGACTCTAAACGGCTGGAGCAGTTTGGCAAGAGGTTGTTTTCCTCGGCCAGCTTAGGACTGCGGTCGGTGAACACCGCCTGCTTGTCGTTACTCCCATGCAGTGTGGGATTCCGTGGCTCTGGTCTTGCCTCTGTTATGATGAGGTCCAGGCTGTCCTTTCCCAGGCGGTTGCTGAGGGTAAAGATGCGGCTAAGTTTGCCATCAAATGTGGTTTGCATATCGCTGATTCGTTGGGCAGGGCGATCTCCACAACAGTGGTGTTGCGGCGCCACTCCTGGTTGTGTTCAAGTGGGTTCTCGCCCGATGTCAAAAGGCTCGCTCATGGACATGCCTTTTGATGGCTCCAGCCTCTTTGGCTACAAGGCCGACAGTGCATTGGAGCGCTTTAAGGACTCTCGGGCCACGGCTAAGACTTTAAGCCTTTCTACAAAGAACCCTGCCACTCCCGGCTTTCGTTCATTGTGTGCCCAAGGCAGAGGGTCCCAGGCATGCTCCTCCAGCAAGCCTGTGCGGAGCCAGCCTCAGCGGGTTCGCGGGCGTGGCTTCCGCAAGGGCGGGTCTGGAAACCAACATGCAGGTCAGCCTACATCTACCCCCGCTGCTTCTGCCTCTAAGCCTTCCTAATCCGAGCTTCAGGGAGCACCCCACGCCGGTAGGTGGCAGGGTCCGCCAACACCTCCATCCACCACTGGCGAGTCATTACATCGGACAAATGGGTGCTGCAGATAATCTGCCAGGGTTACTCCCTTCCCTTTCAGTCCTATATCCCCCCCCCCAGCCATGCTACCTTGGCACCACCACATGTTGGGGGATCATTTGGTTCTTCTCCGACAGGAAGTCACGGCCCTCCTAGCCAAGGGGGCCATTGAGTGTGTTCCCGATCAGAAAGTAGGGAGTGGTTGTTATTACCACTACTTTCTGGTCCCCAAGAAGGACAAGGGGGTGCCTTCTTCCCATCTTGGACCTTCGGGACGTCAATCGCTTCCTCCGTAAGGAGAAATTCAAAATGCTAACTCTGGCTCAGGTCCTGGCTACCCTCGACCCTGGAGACTGGATGGTAGCGTTGGACTTGCAGGATGCTTATTTTCACATTTCTGTCCTGCCGGCCCACTGGCGTTACCTGCGGTTCACGGTAGGCCACGAGCATTTACCAGTGCCCCTCGGGTGTTCACGAAGGTGATGACGGTGGTTGCAGCTCATCTGCGCAGGTCGGCGGTGTCAGTCTTCCCCTTCCTCAGTGACTGGCTGTTGAAGGCGGGCTCGCCTCAGGCAGTCGTCAACCACCTTCAGTCGACCGCCGACCTCCTGCATCTGCTGGGGTTGTCCATCAACATGCCGAAGTTGCACCTGAGTCCCTCTCAGAAGCTCCCCTTCATTGGAGCGGTTCTGGATTCAACACTTTTTCGGGTTTATCCTCCCGAGCAGCGAGTCCGGGATATTCAGGCTGATTCTGATCTTTCAGCCTCTATCACAGGTTTCGGTCAGGATGACCCTCCAGCTTCTGGGCCTGATGGCCTCCTGCATCCTGCTGGTGACACATGCCAGATGGCATATGCGGGCTCTGGAGTGGGACCTGAAGTTCCAGTGGGCGCAACATCCGGGCAACCTGTCTGACAATGTTCAGATCTCAGGGGACACTGCACGATAGTTGCAGTGGTGGCTTGCAAATCGCGATTGGGTCAGTGGCAGATCCCTCTCCCTTCCCCAACTGGAGCACACAGTGGTGACGGACGCGTCCCTCCTGGGATGGGGAGCCCACTTGGGAGAGACGGATATAAGAGGCCTCTGGTTTCCGGAGGAGTCCCGGCTCCATATCAACCTTCTGGAGCTGCGGGCGATCCAGCTTACCCTGAAAGCATTCCTTCCCTCTGTCCGGGGATGTGTAGTGCAGGTGTTCATGGACAACACCACCGCCATGTGGTATTGCAACAAACAGGCTGGGGTGGGGTTTTGAACTCCATGCCAGGAGGCTCTGCATCTGAACTTGGACGTGGCGCAAGGTCTCTTTCAGCAGTGGGGAGAACCTTGGCTAAATCTATTCACCGCCGAAGAGAATGCTCAATGTCATCAGTTCTGCACGTTGGAATTTCCAAGGCGACACTCGCTCGGCAACGCTTTTCGTCGCAAGTGGAGTTGCGATCTGTTGTACTCCTTTCCGCTTATACCACTTCTGCCCAGAGTGCTGAAGAAGATCAGGTGCGACCAGGCCCAAATCATTCTTGTGGCTCCGTACTGGGCTAGAAGAGTTTGGTATCCCGAGCTACTCAATATGAGCGTCGATCTCCTGATCCGTCTGCCTCTTCGGGAGGATCTTCTGTCGCAGCTGCAGGGGACGGTCCTCCACCCGAACCTGTCCAGCCTCCACCTCCATGCGTGGAGATTAAGCGGCAACAGTTGACACCCTTTGATCTTCCTCACGAAGTCTGTGATGTCATTCTGGCAGCCAGGCGTCCCTCCACCAAAACGGTGTACGCCTGCAGGTGGAACAGGTTTGTGGCATGGTGCACAGCAAAGGCTGTAGATCTCCTTTCTGCCCCTCTTTCTGAGGTTCTTTTGTTCCTTCTCTCTTTGGCCCAGCAGGGATCTGCTCTGGGCACGATCAAAGGTTATCTTTCGGCCATCTCCGCCTTTCTACGTCTTCTAGATCAGCCTTCTCTTTTTAAGTCCACAGTTGTTAACCGTTTCCTTAACCGCATCGCTGCGGCGGTAATTTTCCGCTCTGCGGCAAAATACGAATGGCAATGTTACATGACGAGCTCAGCTCGTCATCCGCACACGACCACCGTGGCTGATGACGAGCTGAGCTCGTCATCAGCAGCGAAGGGGTTAAAGGCATTACACATACGTTTCCACCTGTACCCTTCATAATGCCTCAGTGGGACTTGAATCTGAGTGAGTGAGCTCCAGGCTCTTTCTTCTAATCATCCTTTCCTTTCTATTCATCCGGACAAGGTGGTTCTGAGGACCCGTCCTTCTTTCTTTCCAAAGGTTGTGTCACACCCTTCCACATCGGGCAGACCATTACTTTGCCCTCCTTCTTTCCGCCTCCGCATCCTTCCAGAGTGGAAGAGAGGCTCCACCGTCTGGACCCAAAACGTGCGCTCACTTTCTATCTGCAACGTACACAGCAGTTCCGGGTGGATGATCAGCTCGTTGACTACGTGGGCGCCAAAAAAGATCGGGCCTTGCACAAACGCACCATCTCCCGGTGGGTCGTTCTGTGCATCAAAGCATGTTACTCCTTAGCCAAGAAGGAGCCTCCTGTGGGACTGCATGCCCATTCCACCAGGGCAACTGCAGCCACTACTGCCTTGGGACGTGGCGTTCCCTTGCAGGACTTTTGTCAGGCAGCTACGTGGGCCTCGCTGCACACTTTTACCAAGCACAACTGCCTTGACAGTCAGGTCCGGAGAGATGGCTTTGTTGGCCGTTCTGTGCTCCGTGACTTTCTGGTGTAATCTTGTCCGCAGACCCACCTCCAGGGTTGGTATTACTGGGGTATCTATTCTAAGGTAAGGAATCTATCACTAACATGTCTCTTTCAGATGCACAAGTTACTACTTGTGTAGAGACATTAGTTAGTGATAGATTACTTACCAACTTACCCATCCTCCCCGTTCTGCGAACTGATTACTTGGATTAAGGTCACCCCCTTTTAGGGCCCTAGTTTTATGCACCAATGGTCAGTATCTTGCATGGTTCTGCATTTCTGACACGGAAAGTCATGTACAGAACTGACGTCAGTGCGCATGGATGGCGCCTAAGTACCCTCCATGACGTCATCTCGGTGCTGACGACGCCAGTGACGGATGCGGAGCCGCGGGACCCCACCTACTGACACGCAGTGGTACTGCTAAGCAAAACTTTCCGGATCTAGTCTGAGGATATTCGAAGGTAAGGAATCTATCACTAACTAATGTCTCTTACAGATATATCGTTACACAAGTAGTAATTTGTGCATACATGTGCCTCCTGCTTGGATCATTGAACGGTTTTACAGGTATTACATACGTTGATGGTATTTGGTTCATCATTATCCTCTCCCAAGAATGCGTCAACATGGCTGCCTTGCTAAGTTAGTGTTTGTCTAGAGGAGGTAGCCGGGCGGATGGAGCAGAACTGTCCAAAGTTCAATGCAAGGAAGACCCAGGTTTTGATTCTGGGCAAACACCCCAAAATCCGGTCACCTCCTGGTGGCCTGAAACTCTTTACCCTCTACTCTGCCCCAAGCCCAGGGTTAAAACTCTGGGTATCTGAAAATAGTTACAGCTTCTGCGCGGCTCCGATTGGTTCAAGTATACTATTTGCATGCGGCCTACCATGCACCTTCATCGCTCTGGGCTCCGACTTGATGTTTCCTGTCCCCACTGTCACTGGCCCCTCTTACTGAGGTCCTGGCTGGGAGGTCCCTATGAACATACTTTTGGGAGTTACTGATGGTCTGGAGAGGAACAGAGCAGAGGGGTTGATTGGTGTGCAGCGCAGGAACGCCCCATGTATGCTGCCCGTGGCTGCCCTAAAACGTTTTGAATGGTGTGGGGTAAATCGGTCGGAGTGATGGAAGACTGAACTTCTTGAAGCTTCCTCATAGACATGCTTGTGGACATTGTCGCTTGTTATTCCTAATCGGACTTCTGTGTGTGGGGGGCTTACTCCCCTTGTTTTATTTGTCGCTCTTGTGTACTGCTCGCTGTGCAAAAGTTGGCTGTGTTCTCATTGCTGTGTATGTACTCATTTAAAATCAATAAACTTGATTATATTAAAAAAAAAACTAGGTATCTGGTCTGACCAGGAGCTGTCTTTTGACAGCCAAATCATAGCTTTGAGTAGGAAGTCTCTGTGTTTTCTTAGACGCCGCCCCTGTGCTCTGACGTCAGTTCTTTCCTTTTCTGCGTCAGCCTAGTGCAGATCCAGCGAGAGCCTGCCCCTTAGTCATTTTTTACTAACTTTTTTCTACTTTTTTCGACATCTTTTTTTTCTAATCTTTGGCTCCTGGTGCGCAATGGATGTCCCATTGTCGAACCAGCATCCAGACTTGTGACTCCTGTCACAAACTGATGTCCATGACTGACCAGCATCTCGTGCTCCGACTGTCGGGTCATGAATCCAAAGTTTTTGCGGGAATGGTCCCGAAAGCTTTTAGAGCCCAGGCAGACCGCTCCGTGTCACACTCGGTTGAGGGGAAAGTCTCGAGACCGGTCGGGGAGTCACCACACTCGTCCAAGTGTACGCACTCTTCGGGTAAGTGAATCACAAAAAGAAGGTGAAGAAGCAACGTCGCTCTACGCCTTCTCTCCGTCGGTTCATTGCTGCTCCAAGGCACAGCCATAGTGCCTGATTCAGGGACGACTCTGCGCCTCCCTCCTTTTCTGGGAGCTAGAGCGTCCCCTGCCCAGCTTTGTAAATTATACATAGCCCTTCATCACATCTTTTGGCAGTCCGACTCCACTGGCGCAAGTTTGGCCCCGCAGAGTCGATTGGAGGCTTTGGGCCTTCAATGCTGGCAGCTCCATCCCTGGTGCCGAAGGGCCCCCATGGATCCGGATCGACGCCGGTCGACAGTGCTCAACCTTCCCCGGCTCCAATCCCAGTGACGATGACCCCGGCAGTGCCCCTGGCCGACGGTGCCCCCATCCTCATCCCCGAGATGGACACGGAACGGATCAACGTTTAATCCGATGCCTGAGGGTACTTTTGTTCCCTTGTTCATCCCTGGTGGTGAGGACTGGGAGGGGTCGCTGGACCTTTTGGCGGACCAGCTGGAAGACCCGAGAGGGGAATTGGGTGACACCAGTGGTTTGGGCACCCTCCCAGACCTTGGCATGCTTTCTCCCCCTTACTTGGCTAAGGTGTAGGGAGCATCCTATGCAGTGGTGGTGCGTAGGGCAGCCGAGGCCTTGGGCCTGGAGCTCCCTACAGTGGCAGTCAGGACTACCCTCCTGACACAGGTGCTTCAACCGGCGGAAACTTCCTCTGAACCCTTCTTGCCCTTCAATGAAGCCTTCACGGACGTCCTTCTGGGCACTTGGTCCAAGCCCAGCACGAGGGCACCTGGGGAACCGACGATTGCCCATCGCCCGGCTCCGGGTGATCCCAATTTCGACAAAAACAAAACAACATTTTTAGTCTTGGAGATACAGGCAGTGAGAGGTGGACTGAAAAGCAAAACCCACTTTAAACCCACTGCCCGCAATTCAATCCTACATTTCACCAGTTTCCATCTCAGAGCCCTGCGTGAAAATCTCCCCTACGGACAGTTTCTCAGGCTCCTCAGAAACTGTAGTGATGTACAAGACTACAAAAGCCAGGCTAATGCCCTAAGTACAAAACTGCAACTTGAGGCTACCCCACACGAATCATAGAAAAAGCCAGGAAACGCGCATGCAACCAAAACAGCAAAGGTTTACTAGAAACAACGCTCCGGGAACCAGCCACCACAACTATAACTTGCGTAACCACTTTCAACGCAGTCTCGAACAAAGTATCGCACATTATCAAAAAACACTGGAAAATACTACAGACCAGCAACCTGAACTGGAACCCCCGCTTCTCTCATACAAAAAGGCCAGGTCCATAAAAGATACCCTAGTATCTAACACCCAGCACCTCCACAACAATCAACCAATACAGTCCTCAATGCCTGGGGGCTTCCGAACATTGTTGGCCACTTTCCATGTGGTAACTGCAGTGTAGGCTACATCACAAAAACGACCAAAAGCCTTATTCTGGAACCCGGGAAAATGTGGTAAATAAGGCAGCACAGGAACTGAAACACTGCACACGTCATCTACCGCATCGTATGCCCCTGCAACCTTAACATACAACGGGATGACAAACCGCAAGGTAAAGACCAGGATCTGTGAACATCGCAGCACCATCAGATGTAAGAAAAATACCACACGAATGACTAACCATTTCTTAGAGGTAGGCCCTACAACCTATGACGTGTTGAGTCGTCATTGAAACACTGAACCCCATATACCAAACATACAGTCGCCTCTTCGTAAAAGAGCAGAGATGGATCTATCGCCTGTCCAGCCACAAGACAGGCCTTAATGATAACATTCAGAGGACCAGCCTCAGGAAGCCTCCATGAAATCCCCATATGGCTCACCAAAAAGTAGATCTAGTAATTCGCAACAATGGCGCATTACCTACCATCCCATGTGGCTAATACACCACTTTCTCCATCCTAATGTCCTATGGAACAGCCTCAAAAAACCTCCATGTATTCCCCATATGGCTCATCAAACAGCTAATACAGCAATAAGCTCCAATGGCTCATTATTGACAAGCTCATGTGGCTAATACAAAACTTTTTCCATCCCAATGTCCAACTTAATCAAAGACAGGGCCACATCAATCTGCTTTGCCAATAATACATTGAAACCTCCATGAAATCCTCACGTGGCTCATCAAACAGCAGATCGTATACTAAGCCCGATGGCACATTACCAACAAAACCCATGTGGCTAATACACCACTTTCTCCATCCTAAAGAATAAACAGGACAGGGCCACACCAACCGGCTTTGCCATAACTATGTTGCCCCTGCCCTTCCTGAAGCAAGACTCAGTTTTGACATCCCAATCTGCATCCCTTATTCTTTTTCATTATTCTTTTTTGTTTCAGATTTATTGACCACTGCATCTACCCTTTAACCAATGGCACATACAGCCTTGAACCTCCTCAACAAGACCCTCCGAAGATGGCTGCTACAAGACTCACTTGTTTCTATTGAGCTCCTTGCCTCCCGTCTACCAAATTACCCCGCATGCGCAGCGCAAGTTCCGGTAGCACTAATCACTCTACAGATCGCGCAGCCCCGCACGTAACTGACCGCGTCTCGTTGCATAAAACCCTCTAGCACACGATCGGTCTTCACCAGCCGTTACTACAGGAGACCATAGCAGGCTACTAACGAGATACTCTTCTACACCAAGTAAGGTTGTGCATCCGTTTTTTAACCCGAGGCATTGGAGCACCCACAGACATCTGTGCTCACCATGTCTCCCTCTTTCTATTTTTTTAGAGTGGGACTACAGATGAGACCCCTTCTGAGCCTTGAATCTCTGCCTAACACTTAAATCTAGTGTAATTATAAGATATAAGTTTCATTTCACATGTTGGCAATATAGATGTAAACTACTTTACACCACCTTAAGCGACCACATGTCATATTTCACGAGTGGTCGGCCTCACAGGGTTGACACATTGGCCCTGTTTTTTATCCTCCTCCGCACAATATCCTCCTTGATGACACGTCGTCAACGCTGCATAACCACCAGCCTGGAGTCCCTCGCTGCATGTTATAATACAACCGCTGCGCACACCATGAGTTATCAGCTTCATGCGCCTCCACCTAATCACGGCTATGTATTAAATCACTGTGGTAGTCTCTTACTTGCGACAATGACTGCAGCAACTGCTTAAGATTGCATTTTATGTTGGTAATATATGCGTCTTGTCTTGTCCTTTTCTCTCCCTAACTTTTTCACTCACCCGGTCCTGAATAAAACCCATGTTATCTACCTTGCGGGCTGAAATATGTAGACAAAGGTATCTAGCCAACTAAGGGTAATAATTCTCCAGTAGTTGCATCACATATTTTTATTCATATCCTGGGCTGCCATTAATAAATTCTACAGGAGAGGATTCTCAGAGATCTTTTTAATTCACAACACTTCACATAAATCACACCACACCAGCTCCGTTGTAATCAGACGTTGTAGCACACCTGGGGGGTATTCGGCCACCCTGTTGGGACCCCAGTGATGAAGCATGACACCAACTAGGTTGGTGTGTAAGGTGTCTTTTAAGCAAACCTAATGGGTTCATATACTTACCACAACAGTGATTTATACAAATTTGCTTAGTGGGTCAGTCCACATTGTTTAGCCTAGTTCGGTAATACTTACCTTGGGTGGTTCCTTGTGTCCCCAGCTCTTCTAAGTCTTCTAGTCCAAGTCCGGACTTAGGTCGCAGTTTGCATTCCACTTCTATTGTCTATGGTTTGGTCTTCCCTTGGAGACCACTGTGTATTTGTGCTTACTTAGCTGGTTACATTTGAAATATTTTGTGTATTGTGTTATCTCTGGGTAGGAGATATACCAATGTGTTAGTGAGTGTATAATGAATATAGCTATTTTTATAACCACACTGTGTGGTTCTTTTACATTTAACCTACACTATATGATTAGTTCTGGTAAAACAAACTGCTACACATCCCTTTTGGACTAAGCCTGAAGGCTGCTCTCCACAGCTAATACTTAAAAAGCTTTCTATGGTTGTCTAAGACCACTAAAATCACCTTAGAGGTTGTCTGGATAAGTGCAGGGTGCTCCACTTAAATCAGTGTGCACAATATACTAAGCCATCACTTGGTCCTGATTAGTAGGATCCCAGTCAGACTAGTAATAAAACAGAGAAACACCAGCAAAAAGTGGGGGTAATCATGAAAGCAGATCTTACTTTGCTACACAACTCCCCCCCCACACTGTACTGTTAAATTTGTTGCTATTTTAGGATTCATCTTAAAACTCTGGTGCTATTTTAAACTGCTGTTTTATTTCCTGCACCTTTTTAACAAAGTCACTTTTATCTATTGTACTTACCAGCACACTTACCGCCTGAAAGGGCACCAGGGGGAGCACACTTCCTCCCGGCTGGGCTGGGAAGGGCGGTGACACTTGGGAGGCGCCATCTTGAGGGAGTGTGCGCTGTAGTGGTCTTGCCTTCCCTGCCCCTATGGACATATATGAGGACGCAGCACGGACGTGCTAAGGCTCTGGGGGCTCTGAGACGAGCAAGTGGCTCGGCTTTCTGCCACTGTATGCTGCATATTGCACTTTACATGATTGACTAAATCTGTTGTTCGCATTGAAACTGCTGAATTTGTTGCTAATTTAGGGCTTATCTTAAAACTCTGGCGTTGTTTTAAAGTGCTGTTTTAATTGCTTGCACCTTTTTTTTTACAAAGCCTCTTTTATCCATTGTACTACGCGGCTGAAACGGCACCAGGGGAGCACACTTCCTCCCGGCTGGGCTGGGAAGGGCAGTGACACTTGAGAGGCGTCATCCTGGGGAGTGCACACTCTAGTGGTCCTTTCCTCCCTGCCCCATGTACATAGATGAGCCACAGCACAGGCTAGTGCACCAAAGGCAAGCCCATCTGCGCCCAGAAGTGGCCAGAGCCAGCCTCTATGCCGGTATGGTGCCAACAGACTCACATTGTATCCGTTTTTGATAGGGATTCCTTAATCACTCTAGCACCCAAAAGGAAATGCACAACAGCTTGGTCCACGGACCTTCACTGCAAATAATTCATCTGCTACCCTCACTGCAAATAATTCATCTGCCCTAGGACTCCGGTTATTCCGGCTCCCCACAGGACGTATCACAGCCCTGTATTGGCTGAGAGAACTCAGTTTAGGGCAGCCACGCTTAACACAAGATCGCTTCAGAAACATAAAAAAACCTTATATTGGACCTACTCACGGATGAGGACCTGGATGTACTCTTCCTTACAGAGACATGGCTGTCGGCCACAGCCAACCCCACACTAGCATCAGCCATCCGGCAAATTGTAGAGTTCTTAGGAAGGACCGTGACTCTGGCAGGGAGGTGGAAGGGCAATCATATTTAAAATACACTATGAATGCACACCTTTGGAGCTGACAGGTCTCCTTGAGATCAGAGCTATAGGTTTCTGCCTCTCCCTCTCACCGAATCAATTGCTGGCAGGGGTCTTGGTGCACCGACCACACGGCTCTGCCAGTAAGTGACTGCGCTCATTGGAAGGCACATTGGTGCCGTGGGCAATGAGATATGCAAACTTTATGGTGCTCGGTGATTTTAATATTCACATAGACCACGCTAGGGAGCCAGAATCCATCGCCCTACTTAAAATTATGACCCCTTTGATGCTCAAAAAAGAGGTCTTTGGGCCCACCCATCTAGCTGGACATACTCTCGACCAGGTTTTCTCTAACCTGAACTTAGCAACTACACAGTCCATTCCTTTTCCTTGGACAGATCACTATCTCATCTCCTTTACTTAGTCCCAGGCGTGTAGTAAGCCGCCCACGAAAGATAGTGCTTTCTCCACCTATCGGGCCTACCACAAGCTACAGCCAGAGGCCATCAACCAGGCCCTGACCTCCACCTCCCCTGTCCTGACAGGTAATTTAGAATGTGACACCGCCCTCCTTGATAGCTGGATTAGCGAGACGGTCAACACACTTGCACCTATTAAAATAATTTCTCAGACAAGATCTAGCCCGACAGCCCCATGGTTTAAGGCTGAGTTCAGCTCTTGTAAAGGCAAATGGAAGAAGCTTCAGAGAATATGGAGACGGAAGTGACTTACAGACGATAAAAAATGCATACAAAGATGCACTAAAGGTATACCAGAGGAAGTCGCACTTAGACAAAAAAAGCTTTTTTGACACTAAAATTATGGAAGCAGACAACAAAGCAAAGGAAATCTTTAAAATTGGGGACTTCTTCCTGCATCCCTTGGTCTCTTAAAGAGCCTGCACCCCAACTGCGGAGTGGTGCAAAGAACTCAACCAATTTTTCTATGAAAAAATTATGTCTATTCAGAAAAGCATCCTGAAACCTGCACCCTCTCTGCAGACTCAAGGGCCGATGCCAGCTCCTTCCTCTCTCACATATGCCACCTTAGCCGTTTTCACTCCCATCCCCTCGCTCAGTCTCTAACCGCACTAAAAAGTCTTAAATCCGGTTCCCCCCTTGATCCCTGACCCACCACAGTGCTAAATATCGTGATACCGGAGATCAACCCCTCTGTTAACCATATTTTCCCCACCTCACTGGCAAAAGGGGAGGTCCCCTCCGCATGGAAGAAGGCTGAGGTCCTCTCACTGCTAAAGAAACCTACAGCAGACCCTAAGCAAGCAGTAAAGTACAGGCCCATCTCCCTCCTCCCCGCCTTCTCCAAAATTCTGGAGAAAGAAGTTAATCCACAACTTTCCACGTATCTGGAAGCCAGTGGTATTCTCCATCCTACGCAATCTGGCTTCCGTCCCCAATTCAGCACTAAGACCACGCTCCTGGAAGTTACTGAGCACATTCTAAATGTCCTTGATAAGGGTGGCAAAGCAATGCTGATACTACTCAACCTCACAGCGACATTTGATATGATACCTCATTTCAAGCTGCTGGAGCGTGTGCACAAGATAGGGATCAGACACCAGGCCTTTAGGTGGCTAGCATCACTCCTGGACAGTCGGACGCAGGAAGTCTGACTGCCACCGTTCACAGCTCAGGCCAGGCCCCTGTCAGTGGGAGTTCCACAGGGGTCTGCCCTCAGTCCTATGCTGTTCAACGTTTATCTGACACCCATTGCCACACTCGCAGAATCGTTTGGCGCTAAGGTCATCTCGTGTGCAGATGGCACTCAGCTGCTGTTTACATGCGAGAAAAATGTGGAGTTGGAGGAGAAGGTGATCTCTGGTTACCTTACCAAAATCTTTCAATTGATGGAGCTGCATCATCTGAGATGCAACCCGGATAAAACGGAGATGGTGACCTTCAGAGCTGTCCCTCACAATTTTGTGAAAGAGTGTTGGCCGAATAATCTTCCACATCCAGGTCCCCCGCAAAAGTGTGTCAAGAATCTCGGAATCAAAATTGACAGCGCCCTCTCCTTTCTCCCGCAGATCCAAGCTCTTGCTGGGTCCTGCTTCAACGTGCTTTGCATGCTGAAAACATTTCTACCACTCCTGTCTGAGGCTTCAGGTAGAAAGGTAGTACAAGCCCTGATTACATCAAGACTGGATTATGGGAACGCACTGTACCTGGACCTTCCTAACTAGCTCCTTAATAGGCTCCAGGTGGTACAGAACTCGTCAGCAAGACTGCTGCTCAGACTTCCTGCTAGGTCCCACATGACTCCTCACCAGAGAGCCCTCCTTTGGCTCCTGATAAAACAGAGGGTTGCATACAAAACTTTGGTTCTTATGCACAAGTTCTTGAATGGGACAGGACCATTGTATCTCAACAAGAGAACCAGCTCTTACACCGTCCACTCGCACCCTCCGCTCTTCCTCGGCACGCATCGCAAAGGTGCCTCGAATCAATCGACTCAGAATGGGTGAGAGATCCTTTTCCTATTTAGGACCCCTCTCATCGAACAGACTCCAACTCCACCTGAGGCGGATAGACAGCCTCGACCTTTTCAAAATGAAGCTGAAAACCCACCTCTTTAACATCCAGACACCCTCTTGCGAATCTCTTCCCCCCTCCGCCAGTGCTGGGACACTCTTCGGGATTAGCAGCGTGCTTTATATATGTTTTTTAACATAACACAACAACAAAAGGAGTTGAGACTAACCTTGCCCAGTTGATTCTTCATTTTCTAAGTGTAAATATCTGAAGAGTCCATCTACTTTGGCATGGTTACTCCCAGGTTTATGTTCCACAGAAAAGTCCATCCCTGTAAGGAAATGGACTACCTCAAAAGTTTGGGATTTTCACCCTTCATCTATTTAAGCTGTAAGAGAGGCTTATGGTCTGTCTGAACAATGAAGTGAATACCAAGTGGGTATGGCCTCAACATCTTTATGGCCCAGACAAAAGCAAAGGCCACCCTCTCAATAGCCGTCCAACGTTTGTGTAGTGAGTCTGGGTAGTGGAAGCAACCCAGTCCATTATGGTCTGGATTTTTCTCTATAATGGCTGAACAGCCATTCTCTGCCCTATCCGGCATGTTGTGGCCTTGATAGTGAGGCCTGCCTTTTGCAGAGCCTCCAGGACATTTCTGAGGTGGACCAGGTGACCCTCCCAGGTGGAACTAAAGACAGCAATATCATCTCGATATGCTGCACTACAGGCGTCCTTATTTGTGAGAAATGTACCTATGAAATCTTGCAGGTGCATTCTTCAAGCCAAAAGGCATTACAATAAATTGATAATGCCCACTAAAGGATTAAAATGCTGTCTTTGGCTTGGCATCCTCAGAGAGTCTGATTTGCCAGTAGCCAGCAGTCAGGACAAATGTTCTAAGATACTTGGCTGAGGCCAACGTATCAGTTAGCTCATCTGCCCTGGGATTTGAATGGGCGTCAATTCTAGTGACTGCATTGAGGCCTCTGTGGTTCACTCAGAGCCTCATCTCTCTCTTACCATCTTGGATATGAGGTTTTGGCACAAGGAGTGCTGGACTAGCCCAAGGGCTATCTGAAGACTCAATGACCCCACACTCCAGCATATTTTGGACCTTAGTTCTGATGCAGTCTTTGGCATGGTCAGGCTGTCTGTAATTTGTATTCTTCACCTGTGCCCTCTTCATGGGTAAACCAAGGTGGTTTTACTAGGAGTCAGAGAAAACAAATGGTTGAACCGATTGAGGACATTCCAGCAATCTTCTTGCTGCTTATCAGTGAGTCTGCCTGCCAAGGCTACCCCATCAACTGACCCATCATCAGCGTTATGATAGAGGAGACCAGGGAAAGGGTCACTCTCTTCCTGCAGTCCCTCATCAATGGCCATGAACAAGCTCATGTCAGCCCTGTCAACAAAAGGTTTTTGGCGGTTTAAATGAAGTACCCTGTGGGGACTTCTAGGAGTGCCTAGGTCAACCAAATAGGTGACCTTACTTTATTTCTCAAGGATGGTGTGGGGGTCACTGGAGACCTGCTGAGGCCACAGATTCCAGCACCCACACATTCTGTCCTGGGTGGTAAACAGTCAGTACAGCCTTTTGGTCATGCCAAGCTTTCTGAAGCTCCTGGCTGCTCTCAAGGTTTTTACTGGCCTTCTTTATGTACTCGGTCATACATGAACGCAGGCCAAGGACATAGACCACAATATCGTGTTTAGGAGGTTTGAAAGGCTTCTCCCAGCAATCCATAACCAGACATAGTGGACCCCTAACTGGATGCCCAATCAGAGGTTCAAATAGGTAGTAGCCCACTCCCTTCTGAGGAACTTCTTTGAAGGCAAAGAGAAGGCAGTTTTCCAATTCCAAATCCAATTTTCACATGAGCTTTTCAACAAGCCCATTGCACTCTGGATGTTAGGGTGTGGTAAACTTGTAGTTTACTCCTCACTCTTTCCACATTGGAGTGATGTAACTAGACATGAAGTTTGTACCTCTGTCTGCTAAGAACTCCTTGGGAAACCCCACTCTGGAATGACTCCCGGGCCCTAGCCACTACGAGAGCTGTAGTGGTCCGAAGTGGAATAGCCTCTGGATGCTTAGTCCCATGATCCACCACCACTAGGATGTAACTGTGTCCAGATGCTGTTCTAGTGTTTAGGGGACCAACAATGTCTCTCCCTACCCTCTCAAAGGGAACCCCAACAACTGTGAGTGGAATTAAGGGGTCTTTGTACTGCCACTAGACTTAGGACTGGCTTGGCAGGTGACACAAGAACGACAAAACTCCTTGATGTCCTCAGACATGTGGGGCCAGTGAAAATGAGGGACAAGCCTGTCCCAAGTCCTGCTTTGCCCAAGATGTCCTGCAAGGGGAATGTTATGTGCTAGGGGTAGAAGAAAAACTTTAGCTTCTGATGTATTACCAACCTTCTGGTGGCACCAGACTTGGGGTCTCTACACTCCGAGAACAGGAGCCCATCTTCCCAATAGATACTACGGGACCCACTAACACTTCCTGCCTCCTCCGCAGCAGCTTGCTGTCTGACCTATTCAAGAGAGGGGCAAGTTTCTGCTCCGAGCTCAAGTCTGCCCTGGAAGGACCCCTACCCTCAAGAACTCTGCCTGGTTAGGCCTAAGTTCCTCTGGGACAGTACCTTCAAAAGAGCTGAGGCCCTCTCCCTCAGGAGGCTGACTCTCACTGGGAGTTTGGGAGGAAAATAAGTCCTTACCCTTCCTTCACTTTCTCCTAGGAGCCAGCTGGTCCATTATCCAGAATCCAGTGCTCCTCCAGTGCCTAGCTGTTTGACCTGAGCCCTGGTGACAGCAAATCCTCTGGCAGAGATTCCCATCATCACTGCATGTGTCCTGAACTCCACTTCAGACCTGTCTGAAGTTTCTAAATCATTGCCTAACAGACACTCTTCAGGTAGGTCTGAGAAAACTACATCTCTTTTAGGGCCAGTTACCCCTCCCTGCTGAGATTCACAACTGCAAAGGAGTCATCAATCCTGACATTGCTGGCATTGGTCACTTGATAAAGTTGACCAAGTATGATTTGGTCCAGGTGACACAATCATACACTGGCCACTGTCTCCCTGTAAGCTATAAGTTCTTGACCATTGATCAAAGGCTTCTGTCTGCACTTGCCAAGGTTAGTGGGACTTACAAGTAAAGTTGCACGATCCATGCCAATGTCGCAGACAAAGACAGCCTGAGTGTGTGTTATGACTAGGCCAGAACCCACTTCAGAACCCAAGGTTAACCCCACTAATCCCTTGGGGGCTGTACTACCACTTGTACTGGTGCTAGGGAGTTGCCTTGGGGGCAGTGGTAGTAGCTTTCTTGGTTCTGACCTTAGAACAATTAGCATTCCTTGGCCTATGGCCGTTCTTCTTACACAGGTAATTCCAAGGTTTCTTTCTGGATGAAGTGGAGGATTGGGACCCACCCACAGAGGCAGGTTTTGGGAAACATTGTGAAGACTACTTTTTGTCTTTACCCTTCTCCACACCTTTCTCTTGAGCTTTAGAAGAATCTTGCTTCTGCTGGTCTCCACCACCATGAGCTTTCTTCTTAACCCTGGTTTGTACCCATTTGTCTGCCTTCATTCTCAATTCTTGGGGGGAGGTCAGATCGGAGTCCACCAGGTACAGGTGTAGCTGTTGTGTTGGACAATTATTAAGGATGTGCTCCCTCATCAACTAATTGTACAATATTTCGTAGTAATGCACCCTGCTTCCATGAAGCCAGCCTTCTAGAACCTCAATAGCATGGTCTATAAAATCAGCCCAATTTTGGGTGTGTGCCTTCTGTGTGACCCTCAACTTAACCCTGTATTGTTCAGTGGTTAAAGTAAACCCCGAAATCTATGAGGGCACTCTTCAGGACTGAGTAATAATCTGCATCCTCTCCTTAAACAGTGAGGAGCTTGTCTCATCCTGTGTTAGCAAAGGAAAGCCACAGGATAGCTGACCACTGCCCTTGAGGGACCTTCTGAACATTACAGCCCTATCCAAAGCAGTGATCCATTTATGGGTATCAATCCCCTCCTGGTAAGGAGAGACTATCCTGCTCAGGTTCCTAGCATCAAAGGAAAGTTCCCTGACTCTAGGTACACTAGTGCTGCCACCATGGGATTGTAGTCCCATATTCTTTCTAGCCCCCTGGACTTTCAGGGTCTCCTTATCAAGGGCCAACTGCTCTTGCTCTTGCTTGAGCTTTGCTCTCTCAAGTTTGAGTAGGTGGAACTCCCTTTCTATGGAGCCCTCCCTCTTGCTAGCGATGGAGGTCCCTTTGGAACTATCCAAGGTATTGAAATTGGCAGAGGAGGATCTAGACATCCGCTGCATTCTCTGCACTATCCCAGGAGGAATAAAGGGAGACCTACTTCTAGGGACACCCCTGTAGTATCAGTACTATTTCCTGGGTGATCAGAGTACACCAATGTGGAGTCATCAGACTCCTCCTGGTCATGCTCAGAATTAAGGTCACTAAGGGCAAACCCCTCCTGATCCAGCTTCTGGAGCATCCCCACCACTTTGTCCTACCCTTCTGTCCTATCAGCATTCTTGAGTTCATCCTGCAGAAGCAGCTTTAAGAGTTGTTTAGAGTTAGGGTTGCTACCTGTCTTGTGTCTTCTAGAGGCACACAGGGTTCTTAGTTCCTGTAACTTATGACTACTGTATTAAGAGCGTTGGGACCCACTGGGTTCCATAACTAAAGGCATAGTGACTAGGTGTAGTGTGGTATTTCACCCCCCTACCTTAGTAAAAACTAAACTTTCGAAGGTTGGAGAAAGGGTTATGCTATCCCCTTAACAACCCATCTAAAAGTTCAGTAGAACTTATTGTTTAAATCATATTTTATATGTGCCTAATGCTAGTGATAATTTTTAATTTAATCCACACCTAGATTTGCTGGTAAAACTGTGCAGGCTTTAATCCCAACCGTTACACTAATGTAGGAGGCTGGCTTAGCATATGGTGCACACTTATTTAGGTGTGGAGTACAGCCTTCAGGCTTAGTCCAGAAGGAGTGTTAAGCAGCTTGTTTTACCAGAACTAATCATATGGTGTCGGTTAAACAAAAAATAACCACACAGTAGAGTGATAAAAATAGGTATATTTATTATACAGATTCACTAACTGCGACCAAAGTCATGACTTGAACCAGAAGACTCAGAAGAGCTGGGGACATAAGAAACCACCCACAGTAACAACCCCAGAACCCCACAGAGGCTGGGTGCAGTGTGGAAACACAGTCAAGTTCCTAATGCAAGTCAATGGGAAAGTTGCGGTGTAGTTTTTAAGAAGGACCCTTCCCAGTGGACCCCGAAGAAATCCAGTGGAAGACAGAAGGTTTGAGAATCACCCCACCCTTGGATACCTCAGGAACCAGGATACCTACAGAAAGGGAAGCCGGGTGCATAGGTGCGAAGTGACGTCAGAAACCGCTATAGACCACAATGGAGGACTTCAGAAAAGATGCTGCGTTCGAGGAAGGTGAAAGAGCCCAGTGGAATCCTAGGATGGATTCTTGAAGAGGAGTACCTGCAAGCAGAGGGGACAGAGTCTGCCACTCGGACATGACCAGGAGGCATGGCAGAACAATGACCAACCATGACCGAAGATGCAGGAGTGATGACAGTGACCTTGTTGCTGCTGCTGTGAGGACCAGGTGATGCTGTAGAAGACCAGGTTCACAAGCTGTCCCACGTTGGTAGTCCAGAACCAGGGGGTCGTGGTCCTTCTGGAGCACAAACAAACCTTGGCAGCAGCAACCAACATGGTAAACGAAGAAGGTGCAAAGTTGGGACAAGCAAGATCCAAGGGACTCAACAATTGCAGTAGAGTCAAAGCAGGTCCCGAGCAAGCAGGGGAGTCCACTGAAGCCAAAGAAGACCCTCAAGGGGACCCACAGGCTGAAGGCACAGGAGTCACAAGGGGACCTCAAGCAGCTCACCAAAGATTCAGGACCACAGTGCAGATGATGCGGTGAGGACAAAGATCTTGGCAGGAAGAGATGATGGAGGCTAGTGCTTCTAGTAGCCCCGAAGATCTCTGGAGTACAGAGTCAGCAAGCCTTGGGAACTGCAAGTTGATGTAGTGAGACGGGATTCTGTTCCAGGGCTTCAGATGAGGAATACTGGCCTCAAATTTGCTGAGAGGACAGGACGGGCCTCAAGGAAGTTGCAGAATCACCACCTGTGTTGTTGAGCCTTTGAGTCCGTAGGTCCTCAGGAACAGCAGACCGCTCAGCTGCGTTGAGGTGCCTGCAGATGCAGGGGAGTGACTCCTTCACTCAGAAGGAGATCCCTTCATATTTGTTTTATGCCCACAGGCCTGAAGAGGAACCTGAATGAAGCGCAGGCACAGACAACGAAGAA
The DNA here is from genome assembly GCF_964263255.1 of Lissotriton vulgaris. Taxonomy (NCBI): domain Eukaryota; kingdom Metazoa; phylum Chordata; class Amphibia; order Caudata; family Salamandridae; genus Lissotriton; species Lissotriton vulgaris. The sequence goes on along the minus strand of NC_141687.1, from coordinate 748,219,525 downwards.
GGCTTGCAGAACAGCAAGACCAGGGGCAGCAGGAGTCTTCCTCCATGCTATCTCGGTTCCAAGCAAAATCCAGTGAAGTCCGAGGTGCCCAAACTGTCAAAGTTGAAGTGGTTTCGCACAGGTAAGCCCTTAAGTATCCTGGGGAAAGGGTTGGGATGGTTGAAGGGTGCCTCCCAGAGGAGGGGTTGGACAAAGGGGAAGATACTCCCATGTCCTTTGTCCAGTTTCACACCAGAGCAGGAGCCAAGGCCTCCCTGAACTGGCTTAAACTGGGGTATGCAAGGAGGGCACGAAATGTGCCCTTCAAAGCAGTCTGGTGGTGCTTGCAAGCACTCTCATCCCAGCCCAATAGTCTAAGACCTGTCTGGAAGGTAGTCACATCTCCCTGTGACAGGAAACCTATTGTTCTACCTTCCTCTGATCGAGCTCAGCAGCAGGAGGGCAGAATTGTTTCTGGGGTCGGCAGGAGCACTGGCTTGCTGGCAGACCCTGGAAGGCTGTCACCGGGAGCACTAGGGGCTTCCCGTAGGAGCCCCCTGGTGCATTGAATCATACCTCCAACACCAGTAATGGTGTTGGGGTATGATTCCAACATGTTTAACACCAAACATACCTAGGTTCGGAAGAGCCAATATATAGTTAGCCATTGCGTAATGACTCATGGCCACGAAATGTATCAAAAGGGCTGACCACACTTAGAAAGCCTCCGGGGTCTGTAGTGGGTATCCTGCTCGTTCAGGGCACCCTCACACTTATAACTTAGCAACCTTCCTTCAAGAATGAAAGGCCTGACTTAGTGGTGACTTATAGGTTTTAAGTGCAGTGACCTCAGATGTAAGGAAATGTATATCTGCCGTAGGTGGTGCTAACACCAACTTACACAGGCTGCAATGGCATGAAAAGTATATCTGCCATAAGTGGTGCTAACACCAACTTACACAGGCTACTATGGCAGGAGGGTAAGCACAATTTGAGTGGTCTCTCATGGGTGACACAATACATGCTGTTGCCCATGGTGTACCTAGTCCCTGGCTACCATAATACCATAGATCAGGGAATTAGAAGCGTACACCAGTAGCCAATTGGGAAGGTACCACAGTCCAATTTAGGGAGAAAGCACAGTAGCTGGGGTCCTGATTATTTATTTATTTTAATGTTTTATAGAGCGCGAACTTGACCCGTGAGGGTATCAGAGCGCTTTACAGGTTCATAGAGTAATACAAGAAAGACGGTTGCAGGATCCCAGTCAGGCTAGTCCTAAAAAAGAATAACCCTAACACGACAAAAAGTGAGGGTAACCATGAAATAATATCCTACTCTCCTACACTCCCCACACATTAATAATTCTATATTAACCGTAACCTTTTAGACCCAAGAGGAACACTACACCTTTCACAGCTTTATATAAACAATGATGTGAATAATAATTACTTTAACAAAAATTGAAACCAGCAAGAAAAGAACTAAAAACTGAAAGAGTCAAAGTAAAAACTCACATCCTCTCTGAATAAGTGTCCATTAAAACACAGATGTCACCTCAGCGTTAATCACATAATCACTGAAATAGCCTGGACGTTTGTGCGAGTTCATAGTCTTCCTTTGACCAACATCAATAATGGTGCTTTTATTTCTGAAGTAAAGTGGAGAATTTGAGATCGTATATTCCTGAGAACTCACATATACGTTATTATCCTCTTGACACTTGTTAGTTTTAGCTTTAAATTTTACTACCTGATTGAGATTCCAGATCCTTTCATCATCTGTTTTACAGCATTTTTTAAGAGGTTAGTAACTCTTGTCAAGCCTGTTCTTTAGATTACCAATTATTGAGAGCATTAAATATAAACCTATACCCACCCCATTTTGTCCAACTTCGACAAGTAAGGGGCTGGGAGCGTGACCCGAGAAAAGCTGCAACGGGTATTTCCCAGTGGAGGTGCGAGGAGAGATCTACTTGGGTGTAATCCTCCCGTAAATATTTTTTCCAATGCAGGCCCTTACCTCTAGCCAATTGTTTTCCTCCATTAAGGTCGTGTCCAATCTTTCCAGTGCATTATTAGTTTCCGGGTGATAATTAGAACATCTTTTATGTGTAAAACCACAACTCTTTAAGAACAAGTCAAATTCACAGAATTGCACAGACTGCATGCAAGTGTAATCATGTGTGGCCCCTGGGGGTCGGGAGGAGAACGTGGCACCAAAGGGGAAAGGAGGTGAGAGGCAGCAGCATAGGCAGCAACAAAGGAGCGCAATAAGACTCCTTGGGAGGTGTTAGAGTCCCTGCACCAGTCAGAGCCCCTTGACTGCAGATGCGGCCCACCTAGGTGTGGGTGTGGCTTGTGGCCAAAGTGTGCCCCCACCTCCCACGTTTCCTCAAGCTCAAAGCCTCCACAAAAACTTCAGTGTCCTGACAAGGGGGGGATGACAGTCCAGTTATAAGTCCTGTTTGAGTCCTAGTAAGTGCTGCTACCTGAGTCACGCCACGAGTTGTGCAGGAAGAAGAATAGTAAACTACCTTGAGCCCAATGAGTCATCCTGACGAACGCCTTTAAAACATCCCGAAAAGAGTACTAGGGCCATCATGAAGGGCCCATGGGGGTGATCATCAGCAAATTAGAGCCATATGTTTCACTGCAGGCTGGAAAGTTGCTCATAGAGTCTTCGTGCAGAGAAGAGCAGCAGCCACGGTAAAAGGGGGAAGTAGAAAGCAGCAGATTAGAGTTTGCGCCCAGAGGAGCACACAGGAGGCTGCAAAGGGGCCTAAAATCCTGGTTGATTATTACGAAAGAGTCCCTGCTGGAATCAGAGGGAGTGCAACATCTGACTCCAGTGCGGTTCTGCCATTTAATAATGACAACAGCATGCCAAATATAGGCGGTCGAGAGGCCCCCAGATAAAGACAGGGCCAAGCATCAATAAAGAAAGGGATCTAGATGCCCCGTAAAGCAACGAAGAAGCTCCAAGGTATCATACCGTTACCGAGGATAGCCATTAAAAACAACGGTGGTACGCATGCCACTGGCCCACAGGCGGGTGGGAATGATGCCAGTGTGAAAGAACTTTCCTCAGGTTCATTAGCAATGCCCTGTCTAGGGGTTGATGAACCCAGTGAGTCGCCTTCAAGGATGTCAGGCCTCTAGTCCCCACAACAGGCACAGCAGAGGAAACCGATGGCAGAAGTACTCAACAGGAATGCAGAAAGCGATCTAATGGACCTGACCAAAACTATCCCAACCAGCCCACTGACATCAAAGGGCTGGGTTGAGCAGAGTGGAAACAGACCTATGCCGTGGTTGGATGAGGAGGTGCAGGAGCAAGGGGCAAGACTGATTAGAATGACGCACATAGCCAACACATCACTTGACAATATCAAGGTGGTTGGCACGAAACAAGCCAAGACCCTCACAAAAACCAAGATATTCTGCTGTCATCAGTTAACGCCACTAATGCCCTCACATGGCAGTCACATATGCAGGAAGTCCATATGGACACTCTGCAAACTATAGCACTGGCCATCGCAAATATAGTTGCCAAGCGAGAGGACTTGGAAAATAGAGTCATTACATAAGACTGCCACTGCAGAGTCATAGTGGAAAAACTATCAACGTTTATAGAAGTTCTTACATCTATGATCTATGAAAAAAATTGAAAACCTGGCTGTTCAATAAATAAGTTCTCGGTATAGAATAGAGGTCTGAGCAAGGCAGCTTATTTAACATCAAGCTGGCAAATTAATCAGCGCCAAGACACCCTAGGGTATATGCTGCGCTTTATAAATGCCAATAAATAAATAAATAAATATGATCAAGGAACTGGAAAATCTTAAGTTAACCAACAGTGCCAAAGCAAGCATAGAAACTAAGTCAATTATCGCAAATAATAAGGAGCCCGAGATCTAAGTAAGGCCATGGAACCTGAGAGAGAAGGGGTCCCTGGCTGAGGCCTAAACATCAGATGTCTCTTCACAGCGACGGAAATGGGCAGGCATCCTTGGCAAACAGAGCCAGCAACAGCAATAACCATTCAGTGTCGACTGGCTTGAATTCAGAGGGCAATAATATTAGCCTTACAAATATCACAAGCACCATAAGCAAGGATAACAAACCACTGACAAGATATGAGAAAAAAAGGTTAAAGAAAAGGTGAAAAATGCTAAGGCAGACGCTTGCACAAAGGAGCTGGGGGCAGTACCCCATGGTTGAAGAAAAAACAGCAAAGATAGAAGAATCATCCAGTACAAAACTCTATCCGATATTCAACAAAAGAAAGACAACCCCCTGAGCCCCAGGAGATCCTGAACCCTTTGGCCATTGCGGGTGAGGGGCAAGCCTCAAGCCAAACCCCAGCACGAAAGGATGCTAGGCCATTTCAAGCAGCTGTTGAAGTGGGCCCAAGACAAGTAAGAAAAGTGGGCATAGATGCAGCCTGCAAAGGCTATACAGGAAGATATAAATTAACTAAAAGAAAGACCTCCGGGCCAGTAGTAATACACTGTGACCCGCCACACAATGGACAGCAAGTGTCCAATTGATTGCTACCCAGACAGAAAGCACAGCCCAAGAACTTCCAACAAACTGAAAGAAGTCCCCCTGGGTTCACACAGGCGCTATGCAGAAAGTGATGTTATGCCCCCAGTTCACGTGACGAGGAAGGCATGACACCCTAAATAGGGCAGATATCTTGAAGCTGTTCCAAGACATCCCGTCTTTAGCACAAATAGCAAGCAAAGGTATCCTCAGCATTTATTTTTAGAAGGGCAACCAGTGGAACACTTCGCAAAAATAACATATCAATATGGAAAACAATTGCCTTTGATCACTTGGTTTTGCAAAAAAAGAAGAATTTTGAGGATTGGGGCTTACTGCTCCAGGAACTCAGTGACGAAAAATACCCACACATGCTTGATAGACAAGACGGTGGCTGCACCAGACACCAAAGAAGTGGCACAACTGAACAAGGCCTTTTACCGGGGACTCCTCGTCTTGAAACAGCTTCCAGCTTACACAATCTTACTGTAGAATATTGTGAAAAAGAGCCGAAGTGAGAGAAGAAATAAAGGCAACTCTGTAGATGAAAGGCGGCACAAGATCCAGAATTGCAAGTCCTCTACGATGCTGGGCTGACCTAACTACTCGTAGCTTTCGGTTACAAAAAAGGTGAGACCGGCAACCACACAAGGAACCACTGGTGAAGCATCCTCCATCAGAGCAAAAAAGTCCACCTTCAAGCTCATAAAATGGAACGTTGCAGGCAGTGCCAGTGTACAAAATAGTGAATTGGCAATGGAAAAGTTGCAGAAGGTCTATATTCTCTGCATACAAGAAACATGAGCAACTATAGATGTACACGTTCAAAGATTTGACGGCCTACATACACCAGCTAGTAAAGTACACTCCCACAGTAGGCCCTTGGGTGGTCACGCAATATATATGAAACATGCACTAAAAGTCTCCATCAAAGAGGACACAAAATTGCTAGACATGCTCCAGTGTACCATAGTAGGACTATTTGATGGCAAAACCAGAAAGGAACTTCTAATCATCAATGTATATCTCAATAGCAATGGTATCCCAAAGCTGAAAACTTCAAAACATGCCATCACCGCATTAGAGAACGTGCTGTGTGAACACGTAGCTATGGACTCGAATATTACAGAGGACTTCAACCTTCATTCACCATTGAGTCTTAAGGCAGTCAAAAATGGGAGTGGCACACCTGCAGAATGAGCATTCAGTAGCAACCTCTGGGCCTACGAACTTGTCTCAAGGCCTGTGTCATGGAATTCCGCTTTAAGGAATCAAGTTGTCTCACCTTAAACAATTGCACAACAATTGACTATACCTTTGTGAGGAAAAATATGAGGCGTTGGATTACATATTTTGGGATTCACCGAAACAATGCAAGTGATCCCGCTATGCTTATAGTAGAATTTACTAGAAAAAGAGGGTGGGGGGGGGTCAACAGGGGAAAATTTAATGACCACAGTAGCTCAAACCCCTTTTATCCACTAAATAAACAAACAAGAGGTACCTGGTCAGATTGCTTATCTATGAGTTGTGTTGTGCCAAAGAGACCACTACACCAAATTGTCCTCCCAATGATAATACTGGGATTAGAAAAAGTCCCATCAGCCCACCCTTACTGGTGGAGTGTCGTCATGTGGGATATGGACCATGAACCAAGATTTTCTCCTGATGCACCTAATAATGATGCAGAGATAGGTTCTGGAAGGTGATCTTCTTAACCACAGTATTACAGAGGTAGGACCAATGGAGTGCAGTGCTGGTGAAAACCAAAAATAAAGGTGATTTTAAAATTGGCTCCTGGGACAAAACATATGTTTATTCAGTATTGTCCAGGGTCAAGAGTAAAAACAACGCCTATAGTCTTAAAAAATGGCTATGTCATGGCGTAGTGCATAGTGGTCGACATGTTTCAGCTCGGGGGACAACTAGTCCGAGCTTTCTTCAGGACCTTAAGATGTTATGCATCTGCACTGTTAGAAACATGAAGTGTAGTTAACATTTTGGATTAATCCTACCGGATCTTTGAGCCCAAAGTATTCCCTGGTAGTCGTCCAATTGGTCTTGATTTTCCTAAATGTAAAAAGGGGAATGTGAGAGGCAATTTGTGAAGCAGTGGCACTTAAAAGGACACAACACAACAAGGAATAAGCAGTGGCTGCAGAAAACTTTTCTCAGCCCTTCAGAAGCTGCATATGTCTTCTGATTTACAACTAAGTTAGTTACACAGTGTTCATTAATGTTGTACTCGCCCAGCAATCTCTGGGAAAGCGCCTCACCTCACCCGGCACCCACTCGGGAAAGAAGGAGGCCCCGCTCTGTTAGAGATGGAAAAGTATAGTGACCTCTAATGAACAGATCTATTGAGGTACAGAGTGTGTATGCTCTACTTATCCATATATATATTTATACACTAACTAGAACTAGTTGATTAAAAAGAGACTCAACCCAGACAAAATTGCATGGTTGTGACTAGGCTAGGGAATAAAACTTGATGAAAAAGTTGGTTCTATAGGTGGGCTGTAGATGTAAGCTAGACCCACATGCAGAAATTTAAGTAAAAGAGACCAAACCCAGTCATGGGGGGGAAGTCTGGTTAGCCCATGTTGCGGAAATCTATACAACTAAACCAGGGTTGCAAGGAAGCGAGAAGATCTCCGGGCCAGAAGGTGCAACACTTGAATAAGAGGCCCGACGTCAAATGTGGTACAGCGCAGGAACCCAAGGATGGTTATAACAAAAGATCAGAAGTGATGGAGCCCCCAGGCCCGATGGCCTACCCAGTGGTTTGTTCAAAGAGGATCCTAAATTTTCGGCGGAGATCTTAATCACGTTGTATCTGATAGACTACTAGCCGCAGATTCCTTCACGTAGATTTATCCCCAGGAGTGAGACTGGATCCGAAAACCTTTTTGCCACAGGATCCCTGCACGCTCGGGCGACATCACGCGACTCCGCCCAGGCGTCGTCTGCGCACTTGACGTCAGCGAGGTCACATAAGACCAGCCTACGTCAGTTTTTTCCTTTTCCGCGTGCAAGGCGGATCCAGTCCTTGCTACGGACCTGGTTGGACCCTCTTTTTTCCTTCCATTGTCCCTTCTTTTGTGGAACAGTGTGCGAATGCCTTCAGGCTTCAAGACGTGCACGTCGTGTGGGCTTCTTATGTCGGCGGCGGACCCTCACCTCATTTGTATGCGGTGTTTGGGGCAGGATCACAGCAACACTGATTTTGTGGAGTACCAACAGTTGTAGCCGAAGTCAAGATGGGAGCGCCGGATGAAACTTCTCTCGGCGCGGCTCTCCAGGGCGACGTCCTCCCCTCGGTCTGCTTCGACGGACGGCTTCAGATACGGCCGTAGTCGTTGTCCTCGCCCTTCTCCGATGTCACGTGAGCGTCGGTCCCCTGTGGGTAAGTGTAGCAGTTTGTCCACGGAGGCTGGTTTCTTACCTGCCGGGACTTGGATTCTCCACGGGTGATGCGGCCCCTTGTGTCGTCATATCCACCGTTTCCCGTGTTGGGGCATCGAGAGTCCAAATGGAGACATGCGTAGCGGCTTTGCAGGCCTCACTGGCGTCTCCTCCTCCTGGGGTGTCGGCGGATCCCTCGCCATGTGCAGGGCCCTCCGCAGTGCCGCCGGTGGCTCCTGCCCTGGCTGGTTCAGATCCAGGCTTGGAGGATGTGGTGCTGTTGGGTTGCGACTCCTCCAGGGCACCTCCTTCAGGCCACAGCTTCTCTGCCTCGCCGCAAACTCCAGCGGGAGTCCGTGTCGCGGGAGGTCGCTGGGGCTTGGGTTGCATCCCCGAGCCCCTCTCGGTCATTTGACAGGGTGGTCCTGTCTAAGGCTGAGGCGATGCTGCTACAGCAGCAGCTGGACCGTGCGGCGCCATAGGGGGTCGGTGGACCCTCTTAGTCCTGCTCTGGGTCGAGGCCGGGTGAGGACCCCTCGTCCCTCTCCAGGCTCCTCTTGTCCCTCCCCAGGCCCCTCTTGTCCCTCCCCACAGGCGGCTGCCTCGTTGGAGGGCGAGTCAGAGGTTAAATCGTCCCTGGCACCGACACATGGGTTGCCGAGCAATCTCCGCTTTGTTCTGGGCAGCGGCTGGCTGAGTGCTTTGTGTCACTCCCCAGGCCCGTCTCATTCCCCCGTGCAAGTGGCTGCCTCAGTGGGGGTCAGGTCTGTGTAGTTCCGGCGCTGCCCCAGAGCCGGTTCGGCTCCAGCCCAAATCCGGTCTCCACTACGGTCTCCGGTGTGGGATGACTTGGAGGAACCTTGTCCGGTGACGCCGGATGGCGCCGACGTCCTGCCTCAGGCAGCAGACTCTACGGCTCCGCACAGGGGTCGTCCAGCGGATTAGTCTTTGGACGCTCCTTATTCTCCAGAGGCAGGCTGTATATTGGTGTCGTCCTCCCCGGAGACTGGTCGCCGTGTGGTGCCTTTCTCACCGGCGTCGAAGGGCGGCTCCCCACCCTTCCTGAGGCAGAGGTGTTCGTCGGAAGAGCAGCAGGTCCCTCATTCTTCGGCTGCTTCTGACTTCCAGGTCTGGCCCTTGCCAGTCCCGCTTGGTCTCAGGGACGGCCGCCTTAGTTTGCAGCCGTCGCCCACTGAGGAGCTGCTTTCTCCACCGTGGGACCCTACCGAGGCGGGTGCGGTCTTCGCTCACTCGGTGTCCACGACTGTGGGCATCCTGCGCATGGGTGAACCGGTGGTTCTTTTTCTGGCGGGCCATGTATTAGAGGTCCTTACCCCAGGGCTCTGGTGGGAGGGAAATCTTACTTCCCTTTGAAGGTTTACTCCTTTCTTCCTTGACGGGGGCTTGGAGGCCTCCTGCCTCAGGAGACCAGGTGCCTCAGCATCTTCTGCATCGGCACCTCACAGCGCCATAAGACCCGGCGTTGGCCGCCAGCCCCCTTTTGCGGACTGCTTTTCCCTCCCTGCTGCCACTGTTGACTCCGCCGTCCCGGGAGGCCCGCTGGCTGGATTCTTGGGGGCGCAATATGGTCACCTCAACCAGCGCTGCCTTGCGGGCCCTTAATACCTTGTGTGTTCTGGCTAGGGCCTCCTCCAGTTTGTGGGACTCGGTTGAGTCTCTGGGATCCGCAGCGTCCCAGGAGACTGGTCAGGTGGACTTACGGTATCATGCGTTGGATGGCCAGGAGCGTGCAACGTTTATTCTCCGCTCCGCTCTGGACATTTCAGAGGTGCTTGGCCGGGCCATGGCTTCCTCAGTCGCTCTCGGTCGCCATGCTTGGCTTCGGGACAGAGTATTCCCTGAGAATATTCGGGAGCGACTCATCGACCTTCCGTTTGATGGCAGCCTGTTGTTCCATGTTCCGGCCGACTCCGCCATTCAGAGGCTCTTGGCAGGGCTCCGTCCTCCTCCTCCTCCTTCTCTGCCTTATCCTCATCTTCCTCCGGCCCCTCCTCAGCGACTCCGGAGTTGGGCTGATTCTGGGCCTTCTTAGGCCAGTTGTTCTGGCTGTGGAGTGTGTTTTCTGGCCTTTGCATCCTTCCTTGGGACTTTGGCATTGTTGGCTGCTGGACGGCCCTTTTTTTGATTGTGTTTGTGTGATCTGCCGGAGTTATTGCTCAGACTTGGCCCTGAAATTAGGCCTTCTGCTTTGCTTGGACTGCTTGCCAAGCCTTCTACGCGGGTGTTTTTTTCTCTGTGGCTCTTTTGTTTTTCCTCTGCTCCGGAAGTTGTTCCAAAGAGGGTTCCCATATCTTGGGACTTAACATACCCTATGTGGGGTAGTGGTAGCTGTTATATAGTTAAGCTCTGCTGGGGAGGTCTGGTCGCCTTGGGGTGCCTGTTCTCCATGGTGTTTATGTAAGTTGCTTTTGCTTCTTGAGGTCGTGTGCGTGGCCACTCTTAGTGGTGTGCCCGGGCATCTCCTCCTCTCCCTGCTCCTGTCCTGAGGTCTGGGGTTATCCTGTGTTCTCCCTTGTGGGGGAGTGGGGTGCTTCGCCCTCTCTGACCTTACACTTGGTTCCTCTGCTGTGAGTGTATGGGCCTCTTCAGCCTTCTCCCTCCTACATCCTCTTGGGTTAGGTGGGGTCCTGCTGTGGGAGTTCCCATTGCCTGGCAGGGACGAGGTTCTACTTGGTCCACAGATCTGGTCCCCTGTGGGGCCCTCTGTTCTGTATTGGCTGGTGGGGTCCTTTCGCAGACCTTCCTTCCCAGGGAGTATTGCTAGGGTATCTATTCTACATGAAGGAATCTGTGGCTAGTAGTCTCTATCAGATGTACGAGTTATTCACCTTCGGTAACGATGTATCTGGTAGAGACGATTCTAGCCGCAGATTCCTTCATGGCCCGCCCTTCCTCCCCGTTCTACGAAGTCTCTTGAGTTGGTCTTCGGTACTCACCTCCTGGTGGGGGGCTGTGTCTCCTGTGAGTGCCTTACTTGTTCTTGACGGGTGGCTCCGTCTGTGGGCAGTTAATTCTTCCTCTGGTTCTTGGGAGGATGGGGTTCCCGTGCTCCGGTGCCCTGCTGCTCTGGCTACTCGAGGTTTGGGGGGGATTGCTTTCTATTCCTGTCCTTCCTCCCCTCCCTTCCTTCCATTGCTATCCTCTGATTAAGGGTCATCTGACCGTGTCTTGCCCTTGTCCCTTGTGGGTATTTGCCCTTTATGTTTGGGTGGCTTGGAGGTTTGTTGTCCCTGTCTGTCTTGAGCCTGGCTCAGGATGGGGGTGGTAGGTTACTACGTGGGCCATGACTTTTATGCATGTTCCCTGCTTCTGGAGCACGAGGGTGGGGGGCTGTTTACGTGCTGACAGGGTGGCTGCGCAGGGCTCTGCTTGTTCTTTCTTCTTTCCTTGCCTTTGGATTCAGTGGTGTTGGCACTACTCTGTGTGGTGTTGTTAGTCACCGCTTCTTTCCAATTTTTCTGCTCTTCGCACACTGTTCCCATGTTTCCACAGTTGTTTTATCTGGTGGTTCCGCGTTGTGGTGCAGAAAAGTTCTCCAAAAAAAACGTACGTAGGCACGCCGGGGCGGGTCTTATGTGACCTCGCTGACGTCAAGTGCGCAGACGACGCCTTGGCGGAGTCACATGATGTCGCCCCGTCCCCCGGCGCACAGGGATGCTGTGGCAGAAAAGTTTCCGGATCCAGTCTCACGCCTGGGGATAATTCTACGTGAAGGAATCTGCGGCTAGAATAGTCTCTACCAGATACATCGTTACCGAAGGTAAGTAACTCATATAGAATGTAGGATCTCAAGAGACTTCTCGGACTCCTGACGAGGCACGTTGTTGCAACCAAGAAAAGTGAAAAAACAGAGGCAAGGAATTGCAGGCTCATTACCTTAATAGATATCATAGGCAAAGCATACGCCAGCACTCTGTTGCAGGAGCTAACTGAATTGATCATGGACAATGGAATTTTACCTTTCTACCAAACCGGATTCCGAAAATGCTGCTCGACTAAAGATAATAATGTGGCATTATCTTACCTAGCACAGCAGGCAAGCTATAAACAAAATCTTCCAGTTTTTTTCTTTTTTGTGGCTGACTAGGCAGCTTTTGATGGCGTCCCTCAAAGCAATGTATGGAACAAACTGTAAAGTTGGAAGATCCCAGACTAACCACTGATGGCAGTTATCACCTTATACAGTAACGCCTCAGTGAAAATTAAACTGGCAGGGGACCCGATTTTGCTTAAGCATTTCACTGACCGTGTCCTAAAAAAGGTATGTGTATTACCTGCAACAATCTACAGCCTATACACGACAGACATTGGGAAGGACCTACAAGGCTTAATGCTGCTTACTCCAAATATACGGCCCCATCAATTGCACGTGCTGCAGTATGCTGATGACCTGTAGATTATTTTTTTTAAAACTTTTTATTAAACATTCGTCAGTCTCAATATACAGCATTCCATTAGGCAGTATTCGTTAGTACATCACCATCCCCGCATTACACTTCAGCAACATATAAATGTCTGTAACACATGCTGTAATTCAGCTAAGTATACAGCCCAAGGCACTTCCTACCTCCCCCTCTCCTTCTGATCATTCGGGCCTTTCCCAGTTACCCCTGCACACTTCCCTTTGCTGCCACACTTTTTCCCATTTCTTGGGGCATCCCCTGCTATCATATACTGTCTTTTCAGCCTCACAGCACCTGTCCATGTCTCTCTACCATCTTTTCACTGTCAGTGGTTGCGTGGCTCCCCAGGCCCCGTCAATATTCCTTTTGGCCACCATTGCCGCCACTCGCAGCCAAATTTGTTGGTATTTAGGCCACGCGGGTGCCCCGATATACACAACAGATGCCACCTGGCATCTCTGGGGACTTCCTGTCCCACAACTTCAGACATTGTCTGAGTCACCCCTCCCCAATACTGCTGTATGATCGGGGATTCACAGATAATATGAAAGAAGTTACCCCTCAGGTTACACCCCCCCCCCTCCCCCCCCCCCTGACAGTTTTCGCTGGGTATACGCTCCAGCTTGACCATGAGCAGACTTGTGGAGTAAGACCTGTGAAGAATTCTCAGTTGTACAAGCCCGAACCTTGCCCTAATCGCCACCTCTCTAAGGCTCTTCCACCCAGTCATCATCCTACAGCAGGCCTACATCAGATTCCCAGGTCTCCCTTAGCTTCACAAGGAGGCACGGGGCATTATTAATAATCTTCCTATAGGTGCATGATAGCGCTTTCCCTGGGATTAGATCTAGGATTAGTCTATCCTCAAGTGGGCTGTATTTGGGTATCTACTCCTCCTCCTTAAGATGCCCTCCCAGTGTGTGTTTCATTTGCAAGTACCTATAGTGTTCTGTGTCTGCTAATTGATATTCTTTTTTTAATTCGGGGAACTTAAGCATAGCCTGTCTCTGCCACACATCTCCTAAGCGCACAATATCTAACAGTTTCCATTTACTGAAACCCTGTAGTCTGCCTATTTCCTGAAGTGCATTGCGGTCCCTTAAGGGTGACCTTTCTGTTAGTCTATTATCCCAACCCAGCAATCGATTGGTTTTCGTCCACACATTTATTACGATCTGTGTATGCGAGGGGAAGCCTTCTTTATTCCCTCGACTATATAACGCTCGTAGGTGTCCTCCGGCCCCCATTGCCCAATGATCCACTATGTATGCCGGGTGGTTCCTATCCAGAAACACCCAGTCCTTGATTACCATGAGGTGTGAGGCCCAGTAGTATTTTTGTAGATCTGAAATGGCCAGACCACCCTCATATATTCCTTTTTGTAGTTTGGCCAATGCAATTCTCGCACCACCTCTATCCCATAGTAGTGTTCTTAGTTCCCTGTTCACATCCTTAAAGAATTTGTCCGGTATCGGACAGGGGGTGTTTTGTACGATGTATAGTATTCTTGGTAGCGGCATCATCTTGAAGAGCACCGCTTTTCCATGAGGGATATCAGCAGTTTTCTCCAATGGGTGACGTCTCTCCTCAAGCGTTCCAGCTGAGGTTGTAGATTCCCTGTCAGAAATCTCATGTCTGTTCTAGCTATTTGTATACCCAAATATTTAAAACTGCGTGTACAGTAACTTAACCCATGACTGGAATTGTGAGCCAAACCCAAACAGCTTCACAACCTCAAATAAGTATTGCCATTCTATACTATCAAACACCATACTGGCGTCCAGTCCAGAGATAGAAGTGCTTTCTCCTCCCCTGGGTTGGTCTTTACCAAGTACAATTCCCCTGTGTTGGTCTTCACCAAGAGCATACATCTTCGACGACTCTATGGGGTCGTAGAGTCGTCGAAGATGTATGCTCCACAGAAGTACCAGGCTCAATCCCGATTGGTCTGGATGGATCAGGGTCCTGATTGGAATGAGGAGTTGGTTCACCAGGACCTTGGTAAGTATTTTAATCTCCATGTTTAACAAGGATATCGGCTAATACGAGGTACACTGGTCTGCTGGTTTGCCCGCCTTGGGTATAACCACAATGATGGCTGTCAGCTGATCAACTGGTAGGCATCCCCTCTCTCTCGCTTCGTTAAACATACTTAATAGATATGAGGCCACTGTATTCGCTGTGCATTTGAAGAGCTCCACCGGTAAACCGTTTGGTCCCGGTGCCTTCCCTGCCTGTAGGTCTTGTATGGCCCCTACTATTTCCTCAGTGGTAATGTCCCTATCGATACTTTCTCAGTCTTCCTCCGACAGTGCCGGCAGCCTCATTTCTTCTAGTAGGTCGCAACAATCTGTGGCTGACCTAACTGAGTTGGACTCCATGAATTATTGGTCTCCCTGTGTGACTGGATGGGAAGACATTGCCTTCAGCTGAACTCAGGAAAAACTGAGGTGGTGCTATTTGGCAATCTTTTCCCTCAGTTGTCTCCAGTCTGGTGGCCAGATACTTTGGGCATTACTCCCACACCAGTGGCTAAGGCGAAAAATCTGGGGGTCATTATAGATGATAAACTTAACATGAAGGCCCAAGTCTCTAAGGTGATCTCTTCCGCTTTCCTTACTATTAAAATGGTACGGAAAATTGTGCCTTTCATTCCTATAAGTTCTAGAAAAACGGTGATGACCTCCTTGGTGTTATCCAAATTGGATTACTGTAATGGACTGTATATTAATCTACAGCCCAACTTACTTAGAAGGTTGCGTTCAGTACAGAACGCTGCTGCTGGACTGGTCCTGGAGGTCCCTAAATATCAGTCTATCAGTGCAGGAATTCGGGAATTACACTGGTTACCAGTCGGTCAGCGGATTAAGTTCAAGGCCCTCTGCACAGCCTTCAAGGCCTTGAATGGAGAAGGACCATCTGTTTAGCTGGTACTCTCCCAAAAGATTGCTTCGTTCAGCCAATGGCTTCCTGATGCTCACCCCCAGAATTAAGAGATTCAATTGGGGAGGAAGGAGCTTCAGCTAGAATACCATTAAGGAATGGAATGCCCTTCCACTCCCTCTTAGGAAGTCCTCCTCCTTGTTTGAGTTTAGGAAGCTGCTCAAAACTTGGCTTTTTAAAAACTAGTTCTTCTGACTCAGTTTCCTTGGAGACCGCTAGCGCCTAGCACCTTCGGGTAGTAGTGTGCACAATAAATTGTTATAACATAACATGTTATAACATAACTCATAAAGTTCCTCATAGTAATAGGCAAAGATCCAAGTCATGTCCTCTCCAGTACAGTAAGCCTGAACATTTTTGTCGCACATTTCTGCTATCCAGCTCTTTTCTCTGTCTCTCTTTTCTAACCAGGCTTTCTTGTTGACTTCGTCTCCCAGATCATGTATTCGTCTCTGCATTATTCGCCATGTGCTGCAATTCCTGGCTCTTAAGTTCTAATCGATGTGCTAATTCGGTGTCAGTTCTCCCACCCTCCAGGTAGGTAGCCTCCATTTCCATTATCTTCGCCTCTAGTATGTCTAATTGCAGTCTCTTTTCTTTATTATCTCCTATGCAGGCCTCGACATGACCCCTTATGACTGGTTTAAGTGCCTCCCACAAGGTACACACCTCTTCAACTGTCCCCTCATTTTCCTAAAAGTAGAGTTGTGCCCGATCCTAGACCTTTTGAGCGTTTTCTTTCTTCTTGAAGAACCAGGAATTCAGCCTGGGTGGCAGGGTATTGGTTTGAGACTGTCCCCTCACCATTACTTCTACTGGCAAATGATCCAAAATGCCCCCCAGACCAATTCTAGCATTAGAGAACCATGGCTCCCCACCTCTGTGTGTTAGAATATAGTCAAGTGTAGAGTAACTGCTATGTGTGGCTGAATAAAAGGTGTATTGGCGAGTGTTTGGGTTATGCAGTCGCCCTGGGTTTATGGTTGAGTTTATGTTCCCCCGGCCCCAATAGCAAGAGTCCCTATGGAAGGTCGACCAGTAAGGTTCCCAGCGCAGTCAACGCCTCAGACCGCATTGCCGGCGGTATGTAACAGGAGACCATATTAACTGTTTTTCCTTTCGATGTCCCTGTCAAAACCACATACCTCCCATGGGGATCATTCCAAATTTTCCCAACTACCAAGGGGAGACCCCTTTTAACCAGTATCCCCACTTCGTGCGAGCCGGTCGTGTAGCCCGCATGTGCAACCAATTTGTATCCGTATCTATCTTGTCAAGTGTCACATAAATTGCAGGCCCCTGTACTCCAGAGGTTGCTGCACATATCAAATACACATTCAATTGACTTTGACTTTTATGTGCAATAAACAAACCACATTATAACAAACCTCCCACCCCCCAGATTGTGTCCATGCCACACACAGCCATCCATGTCGTCACTGCACACCCAGAAATCACAGTCCCTCCGGATCTTCCCGCCTGCCCCTGTCCAGCCATGAGGGATGTATATGTATCAGGTCGGCAAACGTGCCTCCACCTCCTGTGGGGGGTCCAGGTCTATCTCCTGGTAATCCGCACACATGTGCCATATCTTGTAGTGTTTACTGGGGCATCCCCTGGCCAGGAAGACTGGTTGTTCAAGCCCTATGGAGAAGTGTAGCCCGTTTTTCCAAACTGCCACAGATGGGGCTCTGGGGGCCTTCCAAGCCCTAGCAATGTCCCTCTTCGCTAGTGTGAGGCCTAACAGCAGGAGATGTCGTTTGTAGCAGTTACCCCCACTCCCTCCATGACATGCAGCAAGACCAAACGCGGTGTAAAGGTGAGCTCCCAGACTAATACCTCAGACAAGCAGGAGTATACTCCTCTCCAAAATCTATGCAATGATAGGCAGTCCTAGACTGTGTGGAGGAGCGTACCCTCCTCCCGTTGACAGCAGAGGCACTCAGGCGATGCTATCGATCCTGCCCTCCACAGACGTTGTCTGGTAAAGTACACTATATGTAGGTATTTAAACTGCACTAACCGCAAGCGTGTTGCTATTGCCGCTCCTCGCAGGCTCGCTAGAGCCTCAATCTAGTCCTCCTCCTCCAGTTCCCCTATATCTGCCTCCCATGCAAGTCTGAGCCTCTGTAAGTCGGGGGAACAATGGATGACCAATGTTTGGTAAATGCGGGAGATTTTACGGTCCGGAAGCTCCCCCATGAAGATCTTCGCCTCAATGGGGCTAGAGTTTGGGAGTGACTCCAGGCCCTCCAGGCTAGGGGCAAGGGCATGCCTAAACTGTAAATAGCGGTAGAATTGGGCTCGCGGCATAACATATTCCTCCTGCAAGTCCTGAAAGGACCTAAGGGTCAAATCCTTTACAACATCACCCAGAACCGAGATGCCTATTGCGTCCCACCCCTGGAAACCCTGCAGTGCTGCCAGCTGAGGCAGACGTCCATTGTCCCAAAGGGGTGTTGTAAACTAATCTAGGACCCTAGTGTAATTTTCCCGATTCATGCTCTTATACAGGTATACTTTATCATGTCCTTATATAGGCATAGAAATCACTACCTTATTTGGCCTAAGCCATACAGCCCAAATATGGCATGGCTACTTCCAGTAAGGTCCGAGAATTAACAACAATTTCTTGGAAAAACCTGCCTTCAGCAGCTAGGGACTTCCCCCTGCTTGAATATTAAGTTCTCCAAGAACTCCTGGCATTTTCCAAGAATTTAGCCTTTGAGTGACGATATGAAGTCCAAACATGCGTCAAACTCGGCACCTTCAAAGTATAAATATGCCTAGGTTTGCCCAGACAAACACACAGTGGTTTGGAGCAGATCAACTATCTACTTGCCCGACGCCCTGCAGTAGCAAGTGCCGAAGGAAGCCGACCCTCCAGCTGACGCACTGAGAGAGACGCTGTCTTTTCTCTTGCCGAGAAATCCAGCTTCAGTGTTTCCGGCTTACCCTTGCGGGTATCTGGGAAATTGAGTCCTGAGAGAGAGATACAAGACCTCCTTCATTCTAAAACCAAGGTACGGAGCTGATCTAGACCTCTCAGAGAAGACCTCTCAGAGAATTCTTGGAATAGATTCCTGGCAGAGAACTACAAAACTTAGGCTACTCCTCACTTACTTCTTCCCTAGTACTAGACTTAGGTTAGGTACACCGGGGTAGGCGTATTTTAGCAGCACCCGTTGAGTACTTTCAGTCATTTATTACTGTATGTATTTTATACATTTTATGCACTTTATGGCTTAGAAACCATATCATGCTTTTACAGTACTACTTTATAATACTGTTCGTATTATACGATTGTAGCAGTTCATTTCCAGTGCTTGAGAAAGAAGACTGTTCAATAAATACTTTTATTGAAAACACCCGTCTCTCTATTTTCTCTGCATCTCTGGTTAAACGAAGCATGCACGATGGACTGAGTAAAATAGTTATCTATTCCTATTGGTAATATAGGAACTACACTAGATGGCGCCCAACGTTTGGTAAGGCGATAATTTAACGCTAGATACTAGAGTAACTCAGTTGTGCTTTTTCACACAGACCCCTTTTTCCCGTAAAATACTCAATACACGTCTGGAGTGGGTAAAAGGATAATATCCGCCAAAACTGAGTAGGACAAAAATCCTATGTATTAGTTTTTGGTTTATTCATCGTTGAAGGATACAGTGTTCCAAAATATTGTGCACCTAGTCTTTGTTTCCTTGAAACTTTTCTCTGCAAAAAATTTCAGTCAACAAAAATGTCGGAGAGTGACTATGAAAGGGAGAGAGCTAGAGTAGTAGCTCAAGCAGTCTTAGATGACACAAATCTCCAACAAAATGACGCGGATGCAATAATCATCCCGGTAAATGTAAGAAAAACCATAACTATAAAACTTATAGAAAATGGGGTATCATCAAGAGGTGGTAAAGTAATCTTTTTTATAGAGGCACATTAATATCGGCAGACAGAGGTATTCTATTCATGGATTCTATTTCCTATAGCAAATGCAGTAACACACGAGTTCCACTACTACAAATTAGAGGAACCTCCAGCGGAATACGTTCCTTTCGAGGACGTTGAAATTCTATTAACTTACCAGCAGCATCAGCTCTGGTTTAAAGGCTCCCTACAACATCAAAATCACATTACCAGGCTCTGTCCACTAGGTAGACCAGGAGCTACATGGCCGTACTTGCGAGCTATACACCACATCCTGACATTAACGGAATGACAGGTCCAGAACTGTTAGCTCAGCAGAAACAGTTAATTAAAATACACAGACAATTGGTTCAATATGTCATGCGGGCTTTAACAGTCCAACCAGCTATAAAAATTCCACAGCACACCCCGTATCAGGGGAACACAAATAAAATAACACCACAGACTATACAATCAGTCATTGGTAAATTACCCGCAAAGAGGGAACAAATTCCGTTCTGGTTAGCTCAGAAAATTACTCAGATAGAGGCAGTATTCCCTGATAGTACACCTCATGAGAAACACATAATTTTGACAATCTATTTATCAATGGAGATAGCACCACATGTGGAGGACTGTGACACTTAGGGTACAGTCTTTGCTTCAATCTACACAAAAACACATGGTGTACCGTCCATGGCGGTAATACCAGACGTTCTGAGGCAGATTCGAAATGAATACAGTCCAGAACCGGCCTTAAATCTGGTTATGAAATTACTGAAAGATTTCAACAGGTCTCAGCTATATTATTAGCTAACATTAAAGGTGAAGCAGCCTCCGTGGCAATGTGCCACAAGTTAAAAGAAACAGATATAACAGATCAACCATATGAGCTTGCTAGAATTATTGAAAAATCTTATGAAGAATTAGGAAGAGGTAGTTTGGGTGGGAAACCAGTAAAACCTGAATTAACAGAAAATCCTGAAAAGGTGTTTATTAAAAATAATCTCACTACTCCTAAAAAGAAGTAAGAAAAACTAAACCGACACTTCCTAGAGAGAAAAGTTCTCAGTCCAGAGGAAGATCTCAGCAAATGGGAGGTAGGTCTCCCCAATGGGAGCCCTCTGAAAAAAGGTATAACCTTAGGAATAGGGATAATTTAAAAAAACCTGACCGATATCAAGATAATGATACACGTCCCTCTCGATCTTTTCAGACTTCCTCGCAGAAATCGGAAAGAAGAGGACGGTCAGAACACAAGGAAGAAAGCGTTAAGTCCAAAGACAAAGAACCCGTTCACCAAAGTAAAAAAGCTCAATTTCCCAAAAAGAAGGTAACGAGCGTAATAATCAGACATGCCGAGGATCTTGAGGACACAACTCAAGAACGGGGAGTGGGCTCAAACAATGCTAGACAGCGCAGCAGACGTCACCATAGTTCCCAGGATCCTGAAGGATCATCTGGAGACAGTGGACTTGAATTAATGCATTCAGGTTGAAACTGCCGACACCAGGGTTAGTGTACCCCACAAGTTATATGAAGTAACACTCCGGATGGAGGGGGACATAACTAGAAAAATAAGAGCACTCTTTTGGGAAAAGCTCTCTAAGGGCTATGACATTCTTATAGCTGAACAAGACTGGCCGCCTGAATTTGTCAGGGAGTGCCCACATGGCGAAGAGATAATTATGTCAGCCTTCTCAAATCACATTCCAATTCATAAAAAATACACTTATGCCAGAAAATGGGCAGTAGCTCAGGCTCCAGCATTATATAAAAATCATGTAGGATAGGATGAGGATTCTCCTCACCATAAAATCCAGTTAAAAATCAACCTTCTGCACAAAGGCAGTACCCAGTTAAGCAAGAAGCTAAAAAACAAGTCGGGGAGATTTTAAATCAACTTGAATATCAAGGGGTGATTGAAACATGCACCTCGTCAATGAACAATCCTTTGTTTCCTGTCTCCAAACCAGACAATTCATATTGTCTAGTATTGGATTACAGAAACTTAAACTCTTGTTGCAAAACTTTTGCAGTACAAAATGCACACAGTGCAGCACTGATGAATAACATTGTGCGCAAAAATTATAAAACCACATTAGATATTTCAAATGGGTTTTTCTGTCAAAACATTGCAGCCGAAAGCAGGCATCTGACCGCCGTCTCCCCCAAGGATTCAAGAATAGTCCAGGGTTGTTTTCAGCCAGGGTAACAGAGTTACTACAAACGTACGATGATGAGGCATTATTTTATGTCGATGACCTCTATCTTACAGATGACGACTTGGACAGGCACTTGAAAAGAGTGAATACCATAATACTTGGGTTCGCTTCTGAAGGGTATAAATTCAATTTTGAGAAATCACAAATTGCCCAACTCAACGTCCTATTTTTAGGATACGAGTTATCAAGTGAAGGCAAGGGCCTGGCAGCAAACTTTCTAGAGAAATTTGCGCTGCTCCAAGCTCCAGAAACGCTGAAAAACTTAGTCCATTCTAGGTTTCCTAAATTTTGGAAGAACTTTTTCTCTGAATTACGCAGAAAGGGTTAAACCTCTCCACGAACTAATCAAACCTGATTTCAAACCAACTAATAGGACTCAAGCACACACAGAAATTCTGTGTTCAGTCCAAACAGACATGTTAGCATAAAACACAGTTACAGACACGCGAAAACGTTCGCAATCTTGTGATCCGAATCATCCCAGTGAGATGCGGATTCACGTACCTGACATTTAATGAGGGAGAAACGGTACCAATAGCATACAAATCACACTTGTACACACAAGCTGAAATGAAGTTCACTTCTACTGAGAAAATTCTGACAGCGGTCCCAACTGCAGTAGCAAAAGAGAGAGCTCTCCCGCAGGGTAAAAGCATAATGATCGTTACACCTGTACCTGCCTTAGAGGCAGTGACGAAAGCAAGCATCCCAAATGCTAAAGCTTTACATCCGAGATGGGTACAATGGGTTAACTCTCTTGCTGCAACAGACGTTGAATACGTTTTTGACCCCAGCTTGAAAACGCAAGAATTTCTCCAATACGAACACGAATGTCCTCTGCCGACCAAAATTCTACCTCTTGAACATTACAGATGTATAATATATACAGACAGATCAGCACAGCCCGCAATTGGGGGTAAACAAGCTTATAGTGCTGTGTGCGCGATTGTTAAAGGTCGCTGGCGTGAAGGCAAATTCAGACCTATGGTCACAAAAACTCAATCACTCGGAGACTGTACAGCTCAGCGAGCTGAACTACTGGCTTTCAAGATGGCGCTTGAAAATACCGATCGCGAATTCCCCACACTAATAGTGTGCGATTCGTATTTCTGCTCTTAATCTTACAACGAAAATTAGCAGAACTGGGTTATAAACGGGTTAAAAAATTCTAAGGGTGGCACAATCAAGCATAAAATTATTTGGGAACAAGTAGTACTTTTACAGAAAGAACTACAAAAGACACACGTGATCCATACACTTGAGTCATCAGCGTGATGGCGTTCACGTTGCAGGGAATCCATTGGCTGATGAAGCCGCGAAGGCAGCTGTGCAAACGGCTTCCGTACCTACAATCGCTTGCTCAAAAAGAGTAATAGATGGTGAAACGCTATTAGCAGTGAAAGCCTCAATGGATGGCAATCTTGCAGCGTTACCTCTAAACTATCCACTCACGTATACATATATAATTGATGCAAACTCCGTTATTTTTGCTCGAATCCCTGGAGTGGGGGACAGAGTAATTCCCAACAGTAAGCAGAGAGCTTACTTGGTTCAAGAAGCACATATGGGAGAAGGTCTGACACATCAAGGGATCTTAAAATCTCTAATAAAATTAGAAGAGATGTACTGGTGGCCAGGAATGAGCATTCAAGTTTACGAATTTGGAATAAACTGTGATACCTGTTACAGATATCATAGCTTTGAGTTCCAGCAGATACCTGACTACAGTATAGCCAGCCCAGTTCAGATACCATTGTTAGACAGCATTAGGCTATCTACACGCAGACGACACCATGGACAGATGCAGTCCCACAACTAATAGGACAAGATTGATTTGGTTATGGCCCCAGCGCTCGGCTGACGCTCGAACTGTTATAAAGGATTTGCGAGTCTTTATCAGCACATACGCAATCGGCACGCTACATTCTGAACAGGGTCCTGCGTTTAGCTCTCGAGCTTACAAGGAGGCTATGGTTAGCTTGGGTTCTGCATTGCGATATTCTAGTCCCTTCCATCCTGAGGGTAATGCGGTAGTGGAAAGAAAAAACTGTGACATAAAGCAATCCATAACAGCTAAGGTACTAGGTTTGGGTGATGGGTGGGTCCAACATTTAATAAGTGTCCAACGTAGTCTTAACATTCTACCAAGAAATTCTCAGGGGGGAATCACTCCTTATGAATTACTGTTTGGTACTAGAATGATAATCGAAGACCTTGATTGTCATACTTCAGTGGTGGAACAAAAACCCTTTGATGTCGAAGATTGCTTGGCTGTTTTACAGGACTTAAATGAAACAAGAAGAAGTCTGAGTAACACAACACAAAAGTCAATAGCCACTGAAGAAAAACCACCTGTCCCAGCAAGACCTGTCTGGATTCCAAAGATTGGGGATCTAGTTAGGGAAAAGATAGCGGTAAAGAAGGAATTTGGGCCTTCTTACAGAAAAGCAGTACCTGTCTTAGCAATCCAAGGAACAAGATCAGTAGTACTACTGCTACTTGCTGGTAAAAAGGAGAACCGAGTCGTGTCCATCGACCTGGTCAAACCACAACATATAGCCAATAATAAGTAGTAGGCCCAGTGGACTCCCAAGATGTAGCAGAAGACCAAATCTTGCTACTATCCAAGAGGTTCAAACTGAAAGACTTATCACCTTTGATAAACCTGCAGTAAGAAAAGAAGGACTATGCAACAAAGCCATGGAACTCGTGCCTCTTGAGACCCAAATAACAGTTCGTCAAGAAACACCTGTCTACAATGATGTTGCCTCTGACTATACCAGTATGACAATGGAAGAAGCAACTCCAAAGATTAATAACAATCCTGATGCAATTCAAACAATTGACAGAACTGCCTCTGGCTATTTCATCAACTTTGGTACATTTTCTGAGGATCCCAGTGAACCCGAAGAAAGGCCAGCAAATAAAACTATCAAAGAAAAAACAGAACTCTTTCATCAACTTGGGAAAATATATCTGGTTTCACCATGGATTGAATTTTGGATTGGCTTAGGTGTATTTTTTCTCCTGCTCTGGCTGATATTAGTTTTAAGCTTGGGACAAATGATAGATGGAAAATACAGTACAATGGACACAGCAATTCAGAAAATCAACTTGGTCCTAAAACCTCACAAATCATCCCATCGTGAAAAAAGAGACCTGTCGTCAGTGAACATCACAGCCGTTCCTATACCTGGTGGTATAGCATGGGATAGAACTGATTGTGACATATATGGCCCGGTGGAGCTGTTGAAGATTCCACACCAGTTCAAGGTTTCATTAAGTGACTTTGTATCGCCCAGCACATTTTCTGATGATTGGGACTTTGAGACTATTAATAATATGATGTCAGATTTAGAAATGTCTGCAAAATTTACTGAACATGACTATTTAGAAGGGTCATCAGATTATGAACAAATGTATTGTTTTAATCATTATGGTCACCACTATTTGCACAAATCTGCAAGTCCTAGGAATGTTTTTTCATATAATCAATGGGAACATTGTCCCACGACACCAAAAGGCAGCTCAAAAACATTTCATGAAAAGTTTTCGTACTTCTCAGGGTTTAATGTTACAAATCCAGAAGCGTTTCATTTCAAAAATGTAAATAAGACAGGAATGAAAACAATGTTGACCAATACTAAACACATTTATTCTGAAAACTTTTATGCTCAGCTGTCTACATTAGGTTTCGACTTTTGAAAAGACCACATTTAGACAAAAACTGTCTGGGGCACGAAAGACTGGCAGGTACAAGGTTTAGAAGCCTTGTTCAGAGCCTGCGTTATACCAGAACAAATAATGTTTTTAAACCACACTGTTCAAAAGACTTCTTGTATTGGCCTGGCTAAGATAAAAGATTTAAATAAACCGTCTTTACCTAAACCCACTTCTGAGAGTAATGACCCTACAGAAAAGGAGGTGGACGTACCATATATTTTAACACAAAACAGAACTAATCCTGATTGGAAAAAATGGTTAATCTGGCCTACAGACACCAATAACTGTCAAGATAGATTCCTGAACAAAACACAGGGGTTAAAACTGAACAGGCCAGATCCAAGATACTCCCAGAGACAACATCCAGGGATAGTAACAACATACAGTGTAGGAAAACTATGCCTTGAGTGGCCAAAGACATCCACACTTCCGGAAATCAAACAACACTTATCTTTACTTAAAGAAAGCAATGATTTGAGAGATTTCTTAATGGGGCCTCGCAAACCACAGCAAAAACTTTTCATATACTCCGGTATGTACAACAAAGCTTGGGATATAACGCAAATGAAAACTGGAGAAAGAATACGAGAAATTGATCGTATTAATTTAGAGAAAGCTCTCTGTAGTGGACAATGGGTTAACGACTCTGTCCTCCAGGATATATTCTTTGGACAGCATTGTATCCTCTGCAATTGACAAAATGGAACAGGACTTGCTAATGTTGCAACATGGCCAGTCTCAATTACGTTCTATAATGCAGTTAGGCTGGACGTTGCAAAACCTTCGTTCAGGCCACGTGCCATGGCGTCTAATCAACACAACATCATTGTTTGCTGTATTTAACCTTACAGATAAACAAATCTCTTTGGCACAAAGAGGAGCAGACTATACGCTGCTGAGCATTGAAAAACTGGAAAGATTACCATTGACAGTTTCTGAGAAACCTGTCATTGAATGGATAATTCATGGCACCATCATGATACCAGTGACAATTTTCCAATTTCAGTATTGTCTACAGCATATGCCAGAGGGCCTGTATGAAAGGTTGGGTAAAGAATACATTAAGTCAACATGGACTTTACCTTACACACACAAATGTTGGAACAAGGAAAAAGGTATTCCTTAGTGGTAAAAATTGTAAGAACTCACTAAGTGGTACACTTTTGTGCAAAGGTATTAATTTACACAGAGCCTGCGACGGTTCTGCAAATAACCTCTCTTGCCACCTGCACTGTACTCCCTCCACGGTGATAGAACCCATTTTCAGGCAGCTATCCAATGGCAGTTACGTTATGTTGAATGATCACAGCTGCTGTGGCAGGATGCCAGGAAAACTTTATCTCGTTAGTGTGTCGTCCATGGTCCCTTGTTGTATGCAAGTATTGTATCCAACGCACAAGACAGAAAGTGGGTCGGCATTATGGCCTTCACTGAATATCTTTTCTGTACGAATTGATACTTTAAGCAGAATAAAAGCCATTCTTTTGCAAAAATCTGTGCCGCTGACCTCGTCTAAAGAAACGTATGATCTGCAAGTTGCGAGGACATCTGCAGAGATACATGCATTATTATCAACAAACCGCCCAATACATTTCGCAGAAATGTTAAGTCAAACCTTAAACATGTCTGATACCAGTTGCATCGCACATGTATTTAAGATGATTTTTTGGGACTGTTAACACCATTCGAAGCAGTCCTCGGCATTTTTCCAAACTTCGTGCACTCTGTGTTCGGCCGCCTGACTCATCTTGAACTCGTAGCAGGAATTCTATTTTAATTCCTTCTGCTCCGATATGACAAATCCGGCAACCAACGATACCCAAACCAACATGGAAGGGACCCTCCTTGCTATGAAGAATAGTGAGAGGATTCTTGGCTTGGCTCGTTTAAGAGATCTGAACACAACCTGGTTTCTATTTTTCAGGCCAATCTGGCAAGATTGCATCTTACCTGTTCTACGATGCCTGCTTTGCGGAGAGGAATGCGTGTTGGACATCTGTCTTACACTTCCATCAGTCCTGCCATCGGATGTCGACGCCTTGCTAGGTCAAGTAACGACTCACGCATTGTGTTTTCCCCAACGGCTACCAATCCTGATGACGGCATTCATTGAGGTCTCACCAGTAAGTCTAACTGAGGGTGAGATACGAGGAACAGGCACACAGGTACCATCTGATATGAACACTGCTAATGCGGCACCTGGCACTGACGGCAATCATCTCATCTGTGCACATTTGATCTGCTAGATAAAATAGTTCCACTTTCACCTACTGTGGTAGACGATTTCTTTGCCAGCCTAGACGATCTGATGTTTTCTCCTGATACCAAGAATAACTTTTGATTCATGCACACAGCGTTCCCTGAACTCTGAAATTCGGCCTTCAATTTTTCAAAACATAGAATTCTAACTTTGCGACTCTATTTTTTCACAAACATTTGAATTTTTTCTCTCCAAAACATTGACTTTTTTTGGCACAGACTAATCTGCTTAAAGCAGAACTATTCTTAGAGAACAAGAAATTATTTTCCTTTTCACTACCTAAAGAAACTATTTGACCTTGTCCTCATGTTGTGCCTCATTTATATTCTTGAAATAAAAGATTTGAAAATCAAGGAATACCATCGTTCGCAATTCATTGTATAATATATATTGCATATTATAATTTGTGGTGCACCTTTGCTGTTGTGAATGTTATATTGAATTCCCTAGGGAATAGGCACTGTTGCGGTGGGTGCCAATCAGTGTGCACACAACCCCCATTTGATGTTCAGGCGAAGAAACATATGTGGGGTTATTGTTTGATTAGGTGCTGTCAAGAAGAAGGTACCACTGTTAGGTCTTTGTTGTCTTAATATAAATATGCCTAGGTTTGCCCAGACAAACACACAGTGGTTTGGAGCAGATTGACTATCTACTTGCCCGACGCCCTGCATCAGCAAGTACAGAAGGAAGCCGACCCTCCAGCTGACGCACTGAGAGAGACGCTGTCTTTTCTCTTGCCGAGAAATCCAGATCCAGTGTTTCCGGCTTACCCTTGCGGGTATCTGGGAAATCGAGTCCTGAGAGAGAGATACAAGACCTCTTTCATTCTAAAACCAAGGTACGGAGCTCATTAGACCTCTTAGAGAATTCTTGGAATAGATTCCTGGCAAAGAACTACTGAACTTAGGCTACTCCTCACTTACTCCTTCCCTAGTACTAGACTTAGGTTAGGTACACCGGGGCAGGCGTATTTTAGAAGCACCAGTTGAGTACTTTTAGTCATTATTTATTACTGTATGTATTTTATACATTTTATGGCTTAGAAACCGTATCATGCTTTTACAGTACTACTTTATAATACTGTTCATATTATACGATTGTAGCAGGGGGGGCGTGGCTTGGATGCCGAGCGGACTGGCGGCGTGAGCCCGGAGCTCCGCTCCTGATCCCCGCTTTTATCCTGAAAAATTGCATGAAATCCACCCTAAAGTGCATCTTTCGATCACTAAAGGACACCTGAACAGCAAGGAACCCCCGAGCGACGGACTCAAGGCGCCCACAGCGCTAATTGGCTCGAGGGAAGAACGAAGAAGCGCCGAGGGGGCGATGGAACAAGATGGCGACCGGAGCTGGCGCTCGAGACCCAAGATGGTGAAGTCCCCGTAGCGCCTCTTTGGGGGACGGCCTGTGACGGAGGGGTTGTCGCCTGAGCCCGCTTGATTTTGCCACCGCGGTGTGAGCAGGGGAGCTTGCCGAACCTACAGCTTGAGCAGGTCGGGTCTCCAACGGACGAGGGTTGAGGAGCACAAGATGGCGGCCGCCCTGGCACCAACGAGCCGTGGAGAGCCCAACGCCTAGCAGTAGAGCGGGGAGACAAGAACGTCCTGGCTCAGAGGCATACTGGGCACGCATCCGGATACATCCTGAGAGAGGCCCCTGACTCCACGGCGGCAGAATGGGAAGCGCCACCCCCAAGTTGTCGCCCCACGGAGGGGTCGAGGTGCGGGCCTGGTCGCCGGAGCGGCACCAGCGTGAAGGATACGTGTTAAGAAGACCGAGTGCCTCCGGGACAACATTGACTGGAGCCAACGGAGGCTGCACCGGCGAACTGAATCCCAATCTCCCTGAGGGGCCTGGCGGCCTGCGATCAGAGCTGGCTTGATCCTGCTGGTGACGGAGCGTGGGCCTATGCTGCCACGCTGGCCGGGTTGCGGCGCTCCCTGCCAATTTCAGACATTGGAGAGCCGGGGCCGAGGGGACATTGAAGGTGCCCTCCACTGAAAAACGGGGAGAGTTCTGAGGTTTCTCCCCCCCCCCTCCTCTCCAGTGAACGAAATGGGGAAACCTAGGGGAAAAGTGGAGGAGGCTGCGAGCTCGGGAGCGGCGGAGGGCCCACCACAATCCCCGACGGACTTACAGCAGCTGCAAAATTGCATCTTGGAAGCCATTCAAGCCACCAAGGATGCGCTACAGCAAGATATCGCCCAAGTGGCGACGGGCCTGGGACTGTTGCGAGCCGACCACGATAAACTGAAGGATAGGGTCAAAGCTGCAGAACATACTCTCAAGGAAATACTGCCCGAGCACAAGTCTATGGTGGGGAGACTAGGACGCGCTAGACCGCATCCAGGCCTTGGAGAGGAGGGCGGAGGATGCCGAAAACCGCAACAGGCGCAACAACGTGCGCTTAGTGGGCCTTCCGGAACAGAAAGATGGGGACGATATGGTGGGATACCTCGAACACTGGCTTAGGACGGAGGTGGCACCAGAGGGCCTTTCTCCCTTCTTCCCGCTGGAACGGGCGCACAGGGTCCCGGCTCGACCTCCTCAACCGGGCCAATTGTCCCGCCCGGTAGTGATAAAATTGCTGCACTACAAGGACCGGGACTGGTTACTACAACGAGCAAGGGATGTGGGTCCTTTCCAAGGGGACAACAGCAGGGTGACGCTTTTCCCGGATTACAGGTATGAAACGCAGAAATTGCGGGCCTCGTTCTTTTCGCTCAAAAAAGAACTTCGAGCGGAGGGTCTGGCGTATTCACTTCTGTTTCCGGCCAAACTCAGGGTGGTGGTGGACGATAAGGTGCTATTCTTCCACAACTCGGCGGATGCCTGGGCGTGGTGGGACACGTACAAAGCCGGCACCGATGGGGCGAAGCATAGAGCCGAGGACGAACTGACCCAGCAGCCAACTCGAAAATCGCAGAGGATCCGGAAGCGTCGACAGAGAGCCAAGAAACCGACGGAATCGCAGACTGAAGGCGAGAGGAAGGCTGCGCTGCAAGCGGTAATGGAACTGTCAGGAACTACAAGATCCAGATCGTGCGACAGCTCGAAGGCGGAGGGACTAGTTACTGGCTCAGAAGCAGAACAATCGGACTTGAACAGTGTTAAGTGCCCAGACGTCACGCCACAGACGTCGGGAGGCCTTATGGACGAATGATACTGGAGATGCCCTATGTCGGGATGGTAAGGTTCCTGGGGTGTATCTTAGCTGGCAGTTGGCGACAAACACTGAGAGAGGGATGGAACTCTTGACTTGCATGGGGGGGGTCATGGTTTGGGGGTAATGGGACTAGGTTGACCACCTTCGGAGCCGAGCAACGCCTTGCGGGCCCATAAGGCCACCGTAGTGTCGACTGCGGTATAGTCGGGTTGTTGGGGTAGGACGCTAGGTCCTCAACAAGTTTGGATGGGAACTGCGCTTGCTGGGCTGGGCCCTGTTCTGGGGGGGAGGGCGTTTAGAGTAGTTGGGGGCGCTCGAAGCGGGGTGGAAGGGGAGGGGGGGTTCTGTTGCGTTGGGACTGGGGGGGTGAGTGTGACCCTGTGTGCCGAGCTGGGCACCGTTACGGGACTCTGCAGTGCATCATGGGGTTATGGCTAATACTGGACATGTGAAGTGCATAACCTGGAATGTGAGGGGTCTACACACGATGGCACAGAGGCATAAAATACATGCGTACTTGGTTCGGAGAGGGGTGCAGATAGCGCTGCTGCAGGAAACGCATCTGACGAAACAGGAGGGTATAGCACTGCAGAGACGATGAAGGGGGGTGCTGATTTGGGTGCGGGAAGGGACTCCTTTTCAAGTCAATAAGCACATCATAGACCCGGAGGGCAGGTTCGTAGCAGTGGCAGGGAAACTAAGAGGCAAGGACATAGCGCTCTGCAGTGTGTATGCGCCTAACATAGACCAGGCGTCCTTTTTCACCAAACTGTCTGGCGCTCTGGCGGGGTTCTTAGCTGGCCCCATCATAATGGGAGGGGATTTCAACTCGGTGACCGATGTGGAGCTGGACAGATCTCATCCCCCACTAGGGACGTCTCCCATGCACCGGCTAGCGAGGCGTAGGGCGCATTGGCAGGAGAGTTGGGAACTCCAAGATGCCTGGCGGGTGCATCACCCAACGGTGAGGGATTATTCCTTCTACTCTGGGTTGCACGACCTCCATGTCCGCTTGGACACTTTCTTGTGCTCCTCACAGGTGTTACCGGCGGTATCCAACTCTGAATACCTTGCACGCACGATCTCCGACCACAATCCCCTACTGCTGACCCTCAATTGGATGACTGAGACATCGCGGGTCTCGACGTGGCAACTGAGGCCGGACACGCTGGATGACTTGGTGTTCAGGGAGGAGCTGGGGGACCGGATCACGTGCTACTTCGAGGAGAATGAGGGCACGGCATCGACTAGAGCATATGAGTGGGACGCCTTTAAGACCGTTGTCAGGGGTCATTATATAGGGAAGTACACGGGGACTCGCAGATCCTTGTTAGACGATCTGGACAGAGCAGAAACAACATTGCGCGCTACTGAGAAAGAGCGCCCCAACCTCCCGGAGTTGCAGGGGACGCTGAGTGCTGCCAAAGAGGCGGTGGCTGTGGAGATGGAACGGCTTCGCTACTTCGACCATAAATCCTACTTGGCAAGGGCGCACGCAGAGGGGGATAAAGCGGAAACGCTGCTGGCCTGGTTAGCCAACCCCACTAGACGGAGCCACCCTATTTTAGCCATAAAAGGGGAGGACGGCCTAGATCGTCGCACCCAGGCGGAGATTTTGGAGCGCTTCCACTCGTACTACGAGACGCTCTACGAGAGCGCGCTCGAGGGGCGGGAGACTGAGATAACCGCTTTCCTGGAAGGCCTACAGCTGCCACGCTTGGAACCAGAACAGGCGGAGGCTCTGGGCAGGGGCATAGAACTGGGCGAGGTAAGGAGTACCGTGAAGAAGATGGCCCGTAACAAAACTCCGGGTCTGGAAGGGCTTCTGGTCGAATTCTATAGCAAGTATATTGGCCAACTTGCCCCGAGGCTTCAGGCGGTGTATAATGAGGCTAAGGCTCTGGGGAGACTGCCTGCATCTATGTGCGAGGCGCTCATGATCCCGCTTCTGAAGCAAGGTAGAGAGAGCAAACACCCAGCCTCCTACAGGCCACTGTCCATGTTGACGGTGGACTACAAAATCCTGAGTACCATCTTGGCGACCAGGTTACTTCAGCACATGACGTCGTTGGTCCACAGTGACCAGTCTGGCTTCATTCCCGCCTGTAACACGACTGCTAACATACGTCGTTTGATTCGCCTGCTGGGGGAACCGTGGCCTGCCACGCACACGCCGGTGGTCCTGTCGATCGACATAGAAAAAGCATTCGACAGCCTGGAGTGGGGGTACCTATACAAGGTTATGCAACACTTCGGCCTTGGGGACGGGTATATACGCTGGACGAAAATCCTGTATGCCTCGGCGGTTGCACGGGTGCGGGTGGGTCCCCTTGTGTCGAACCCGTACCCAGTTAGTCGAGGCACCAGGCAGGGATGTTCCCTATCTCCCCTGCTGTTCGCTTTAGCGATCGAACCTTTCGCGGCAGAAGTCAGGAAGGGGCTTTCTTTCACGGGCTTGACTTATCGAGGACAACCACACCTCATCTCACTATACGCAGACAAACTCCTGTTATATCTAGAAAACCAGAGGGAAGCACTGGAGGGGGCGGAGAGACTCCTGGTGGCCTTTGGCAGATTGTCTGGGCTGCGGGTGAATTGGCCTAAGTCATGCCTATTCCCGTTACACCACGGCGAACCGGCGCCTATCAGAATGCAGCTGGCCTGGGCGCCAGATTGCCTGAAGTATCTGGGAGTGTATATATACCACAAGGCTGCGGACCTGCTGGAGGGCAACGTGGGTCGCTGTATACGGGCGCTACGTGGTAATATGACCTTCTGGTCTACTCTCCCGCTGTCGGTCACGGGACGCATATCCCTGGTGAAAATGATAGCCCTGCCGCGCCTCCTCTATTACTTCCGCACGCTGCCTGTCTGGATACCCAGGTCGACCTTCCGGCAGCTGAGATCTTTATTGATCTCCTTCGTCTGGGGTACGGGCAGGCGCAGAATTGCTCTGACAACGCTGCTCCGGCCGAAGGATGAGGAAGGCCTGGGGGACTCTGACTTTGAGTTGTATTATCTGGCGGCGCAGCTGCAGACCTTCACGCAGGAGGTGGCGCGGGCGTACCGTGGACCAGAGGGGGACAGGGAGGCGGGTACCCCCCGCCATGTACTAGCATTTATCACTTTACAGCAAAAGCTGTTCCTTAGGGATCTGTCGCTGGAAGAGCAGACGTACGGACTCTGCTGGAACTGGGCGCAGAAACGGGCCGGGGTGCGACGCATGTATGCGCCTGAGATACCCCTCGGTATGATAACAGCACTCCCGCATGGGGGCGACTGGTCGAGGCTACAGGGATGGGAAGAGGCAGGACTGCAGATACTGGGAGACCTATATGAGGACGGGGAACTGATCCCCTCCCAATCGCTGCAGGACCGCTTCGACCTTCCGAGGGGGACTTCTTAATGCACGCAGCTATTACCAGCGCGATGCAGGCACACTGGGGGGAGGGGACTCAAGAGCCCCCGACGGCAATGGCTTGTCAGTACACAATGATGGCGGCTGGTACGTATAAAGCAGTGACGTGCCTTTATTCGCGAATGTCACGCGAAACGTTGCAACCCTAACCACGCTGAAAGAGGCTTGGGAGCTGGAACTGGGGACTGAGATCCCCGATACCACATGGCACAGTTAGTGCGGCGGGCGAGAGAGTACAAGGAACGCCCGTTTTCAGCTGATCCACTTTTATGTATTGCATAGGGCCTATCTCACACCCAGGAGGATTGAAAAGTACTTCGGAGTGGCTGATGCGGCGTGCCCCAGGTGCAACACAATGGGGGCGGACCTGGGCCATATGCTCTGGGATTGCGCACATTTGCGGGACTACTGGGCGGAGGTTATTGAGACCTTGAGTACGGTTACCTACCGGGAATTACAAGTCTCTAAGGCAGTGGGCTTGTTGCACTGGTTACCGCATACACCCAAGAACAGGATCTCGAGCAAGTTTGTGGATATGGGTCTGATCTTAGCTAAAAGGGAACTAACGAGGAACTGGAAGTCGAAACAGGGCCCAACGCTGCGAAGGTGGACCAATGAAATGCATAGATGGGCTGCGAGCGAAAGCACGCTCGGGTATCAATTGGCCCGCCGCAGATCAGACGACAGGGCGCTGGAAGCGGCCATGGAATCGTAGATGCTAGTGCAGGCACTCCGGGACAGCGCGTTAGAAGACGAGGACAGCCTCTCTGAGTCGAGTGTAGTAGTACCCAATCACTAACCAGTTGCACGTTCCCAACACGACATTGTCACTCCGGATTGCACACACACAGGAACCTTAAGGCAGAGCTTAGGAGCAGGGTCGAGCACTCGGGGGGGTGGTTTCAGTTGGGGTAGGTGGGGTGTTGGGTAGAAGGTAGA
Source organism: Lissotriton vulgaris (assembly GCF_964263255.1). Taxonomy (NCBI): domain Eukaryota; kingdom Metazoa; phylum Chordata; class Amphibia; order Caudata; family Salamandridae; genus Lissotriton; species Lissotriton vulgaris. The sequence continues at coordinate 748,184,587 of NC_141687.1, read as the reverse complement.
GGGGTGGGGGGGTGGGGCGATTAGAGGGGCGTGGGGCAAAAATGTTAAAAGCAGGTTCGACTACTCCGAATGAATCAGCAGTCATATGTGCATGATGGCAAACAGGTTGACCTACTGACTGACGCCGCCCGACCCCCAGGTTGTGGGCTTAATGGCTGTGTATACCTTAACATTTAAGGAGGTCGGGCGAGGCGGAGCCCGCGAGGTTGAATATTGTACATATGTGAAATGCATCTTTTCCTGCAATAAAAACGGTTTTTAAAAAAAAAAGAAAAAAAATATACGATTGTAGCAGTTCATTTCCAATGCTTGAGAAAGAAGACTGTTCAATAAATACTTTTATTGAAAACGCCCGTCTCTCTATTTCTCTGCATCTCTGGTGAAATGAAGCATGCACGATCGACCGAGTAAAATAGTTATCTATTATTTCCGCTACTCTAGAGATTCATTTCTTATTCTTGGGAAACAAAGTTGTTATGTTTATGCGGTTGTCAGAAACTAATCCCTTCTTGTGAATTCGAGAAAGTTTCTAGTGACCTCTGAGCTAGCTGACACTCACTATTAAGTTTAATATATTCGGTAGAGACCTAGCCGACTTCAGTCCTACGTCTAAGCTACAGTATATATTAATCCAATGCGCAGAGCCTATTGGGAATATAGGAACTACACTACTGGGGAGTCTCACAAGTTAAAGTATTCCACCACCCCATCCTACACAGTGTCTGTCTTCAAATATAAAATACCACCCGTGTGACTGGTGGCAGAGACCTTCGTAGTGGTGCGGAATACAACAGGGTGTGTAAAGAGTGACGTCCCATAAGTCGCCTCTTGACCGCGTCTGTCCCCTCGGTCTCCGTACCAGCAATCGCTGAGGAAGCCTGATAGTAGGAAAGGACATCCAATGTGGCCAGCTCTCCAGAGTAGGTAGACAAGAAACATGTGCACAGCGCTACAATTACGCTACCTCCCTCCCACAGAAATTGTCCCAGGACCGCGTTCACTCGCCGGAACCATTGGGGTGGGATCTGATACGGGTGATTCTGCAGTTGAAAAAGGCCGCCACCATCTTGAATATGGCCAACCTACCATATATGAACATGGGCATACAGGACCAGACCTTAAGATCTGCCAGGGTACGCTCCCACACCGGGACCAGAATGCGTTCCCAGGACACCGCCGGCTCATCAGGCAGGAACATCACCAGATATTTCAACCCTCCTGCCGCCAGCGGAACCGACACAGCCCACGCACACAGCCTCTGTCTACCCCCCATGTCCCATATCGTAGATTTATTCTGGTTCATGTGTAGCCCTGAGGTTTCCCCAAATATCTGTAAGATATGCAGCAGCCACGGCCCGACCTATCTAGTGTGGTGAGAAAGAACAGAACATCGTCCACGTATAATGCTATCCTGTCCGAAATCCCCGGAGTCCATTTGAAACCCCTAAGCTGTGCATCAATGCGTACCCAGGCCGCCAGCGGCTCCATGGCGAGCGCAAAGAGATATAGGGAGAGGGGGCAGACCTGCGGCGTACCCCGCTGGATAGTAAATGAGCGAGAAATCGCTCCCCCCACCCGCACCAACGCCGTAGGATCGGTGTACAGCAGCGTCAGATAGGCCAGAAATCTCGGCCCGAGGTTAAGTCTCCGCAGGAGGGCAAACAGATACGTTCAGCTTAGAGAATCAAAGACCCTGTCCATGTTGGCCAGGAGAAGTGCCGCCGGCTCCCCCAAATGTCCGCTGGCCGCCACTGCCACGTGCGCACACCTGATGTTGTGGCGCGTCGCCCTCTGGGGCATAAATCCAGCCTGGTCCGGGTGTACCAGGGAAGGAATGTATGGAAGAAGTCGGTTAGCTAATGCCTTGGCCAGGACCTTTGCTTCTATGTTAAGGAGGGAGATGGGACGGTACAACGTGTGTTGCTCCGGGGACCTGCCAGGCTTGAGGAACACCACCACCTCTGCGTGTCTCCAGTCTGAGGGAAGCGAGCCCGATTCCCGTGCCGCCTCCACCTTCAGACGGAAGTGTGGGGCCAGCTGCACAAAGCACTTTTTAAAAAAACTCACCGGGAAAACCATTCGGTCCTGGGGCTTTCCCAGGATTCAGCTCCCACAGGGCCGTACCCAATTCCTCATCTGTCAATGGCCTATCCAAGCGGTCTCTAACCTTATCTGCTATGGCCTTGGGTGGAAGGTAATCTATAAATTTGACTATGACCTCAGCAGTGAGGCACTCCTTAGGTGCTTATAGGTCTTCATAGTATGTGGCGAAACTGTCCGCAATAGCTGCGGGCTCAATAAGTGGTGCCCCCGTAGGCCCCAGGACCCTCGGTAGGGCCTATGAATGGAAGGCACTCTGGCACAATCGATGCAGCATCTTGCTGGACTTGTCCCCCCATTGGTAGACCCTACTTCTCGTTGCCAACCGGGCCTGACGGGCCTCATCTAGCAACAGGGCTTCATAAGACTGTTGGGCCAAATGTAACTGTCTGCGCGCCGGGCCGCCATCTGTTTCTCGGCTCCTACGCTCCAGCGCCTCTATTGCCGCCTCTCGTCTCACTAGTTCCGCCTTCCGCTCCCTATGCGCTGCCACGCACCAAGAAATATCTACCCCTCTTAATGTGGGTTTTAATGCCTCCCACAGCACTGCTGGGGACAGGACCAACCCTACATTGACCGCTAGATAGTGTTCTATCTCTTCCGCTAGACGCTCCCTGTAGTCCTCTTTCTGGAGATGCCAAACCGGCATGCGCCATCTAAATGGCTGCTGTCCCGGGCCAATCCGTAGGGTGAGGGTTACCGGCGAATGATCCAACAGGCCCCTGGGCAGGATGGCAGCTGACCCCACCCTGTGCGCTATGCCCATAGGGACGAAGAGGTAATCGAGTCTCGAAAAGGAATCATGTGTTGCAGAGAAGTAGGTATAGTCCCTACTAGAGCCATGTATGTGTCTCCAAGTGTCAACCCAATCAAGTCCCGCCACCAGAGTGCGCAGTTTCATAGGGGGACCAGTTTCCACTACTCCCCAACTCCTCCATCTGTCCTGGCCCTGGTCCATCACGTCATTCCAGTCCCCTCCCACTACCGAGAGTGTGTCCAGCCTATCACCCCAGAGGTTAAGGAGTCTCTCCACTAAGTTCCATTGCAGTGGCGGGGGAGCATATATGCTGCTTAATGTTAGAATTTTCTCCCCCCACTTTGCCTCGAATGAGGATGTAACGACCTTGTGTGTCCGACTATTGTTTCACATGAATATAGGGGACCCTACGGTGAATCAGGATCGCTATTCCCCTCGAACCCTGCATGAAGCCTCAGTGGAAGACCTGCTGGTACCCGTATCTTTGCAGGCACAGGGCCTTTGTACCCATTAAATGGGTTTCCTTCAACAGGAGCACATCGGCCCCGGCACGTTTGGCATAATGAAGCATAACCCCCGCTTAATCTTGTCAAGGGCCCCGCGGACGTTCCAGCTAACTATATGTAGGGCGCCAGGGGTCACCTGCTTCCCAGGCGTCGTGCGTGACATCTCGATCTGCTTGTACAATTATGGTCGGTGCGTGTGACACCTAGTGTGTATATTGTGCTGTTGTAAAGCTGCATCGACGCGCAATCTAGAAGCACCCCGAACAATGGATACGTAACTTGAAAATTAAGATAAACCCTTCCCAACAAGCCCCCCCACCCCATACCTCAAAAACTCTGAAGTATCTATCATGGCGGGAACAGCCGTCCGCCCCCAACGGGGGACCGAGGACCGCCCCCGCCAAGGATCGCCAATTGACAACCCATCACTCTTCTGGCTCACCCCCCACCGGCGTCAAGCCGAAGGGGAAACAGCCCACATAGCAACTCCCTCCACCCCAAGGTCAAGCGTTCACTCTGCCCAAACAAAGGAAATCTTCAGCATCATTTCAATTGCAATAGTCAAGAGTCCGCCTGCTGCTGCCCAGGAGCGGGACCTCCCCGGGAGGAGGCTCCACAAGACACTGAGCGCCGCCGAGATCTAGATCGCCTGTTCCCTCTCCGATGTTGCAACGGGGACCCTTCGATGGCACCTCACTCTGAGGAGCCGCAGACGACGCCTACCGAAGCGCAGGGGTACTGCTACGCAAAGGTTTCCGGATCCAGTCTGACGCCTGGGGATATTCTAAGATAAGGAATCTAATTCTAACTACTGTTTCTTACAGATATATCGTTACCGAAGGTAAGTAACTTGTGCGATCCCACCGTCCCCGAGTGTCCACCAATGTGTAATGTGTGACCTAGAAGCCTACCCTTCACCTCTGTTACTCTAGGGCCCATTTCTTCCCTGAATCTTCTAGCTACCAGGATTGCCACTCCTGCTTTTTTCATCAGAGATAGATGAAAAAGAGTTGGTGTCAGAATGATCGAGAGTGGAGACTGTACAAATCGTTGCTCAGGAGATTGTAATTGTATTGTAATTGCATTTGTATAGCGCTTACTATCCCTGACGAGGCGTCCAAGCGTTTTTTTCGGCGAGTTGCACGCTACTCCGTGACCTATAGCGGATTAGTGTTGAATTAATATAGTGAAACATGCAAGTACATTTTAAGTGATGGATAGGTTGGTCAATTATTTGGATTTGGAAGGATAGCAGAAGAATAGAGGAAGAAAAAATGTTTGTATTTATATAGTGTTAGTACCCCTGATGGGGTGTTGAAGCATGCTACTCCAGAAACCCATAAAGGATTAGTGGTGAATTAGTATGGTGAAATATGAAAGTAATTTGAGAGGTGGGTATTAGTCAGTTTTTGGAGTGAGAAGAATAGCGGAGGGATAGAAGGGGAAGAAAAGTTTACATTCATATAGCACCTGTTACCCCTGATGAATGTTGAAGCGCTTTTCTGGCGAGTAGTACGCTACTCCAAAACCCATAAAGGATTAGTGTTGAAAATTAGTATTGTGAAATATGAAAGTAGTGGTTATGTTATTCAGTTATTTGGATAGAGAAGGGCAGGTGGTGGGATAAAGGAGGAAAAAGTTTGTATTTATATGGCGTTTGCTACTCCTGATGGGGTTTTGAAGCGCTTTTTTGGCGAGTAGCACGCTACTCTGGAACCCATAAAGGTTAAGTGGTGAAGAAGTGTGGCTCAATGATTAGAGCAAAAAACACAGTTGATGGACAGAATGCCGAACAATGTCTTACATTCACCCCAGTACAAAGATCTGGGCCTAAATCCATCGTTTTTTTGCACTCCACACCACCCTAGGCCCAGATCTTTGTACTGGGGTGAATGTAAGATATTGTTCTGCATTCTGTCCATCAACTGTGGTTTTTGCAATTTTCACCCCGAGTGGGCTGAGTATGCTCAGACGTGAGTCCTAGGCTCTCCACATCACTGGAGTCAAGCTATCCAGGCTGAAGAAGGCTGATAGCCAGAAACCGGTCCTTGGATGCTTGATTCCGGTCTGGGAAAGACATGGCTTGGTAGTTCAGGCTGGACTGTTCCCATGAGGCACAGGGTCAAGGCTGATTTGCATAAAGCCATTGTCTGACCTAGGGTGGTGTGGAGTGCAAAAAAACGATGGATTTAGGCCCAGATCTTTGTACTGGGGTGAATGTAAGATATTGTTCTGCATTCTGTCCATCAACTGTGTTTTTTTCAATGATTAGAGCGGCAGACCCTGATGCAGAGTTCTAGCCCGGGACCAGGGTTCGATTCCCCGCCTCGGTGGGTCTTGGGCTCAAAATTCCACGGACCTGATAATTCTCGCCTCGGTGCCTATTCCAATCATGGAGTCCCACTCTGCAACTCTGGGCAATAGCTTGCTTAATCTCCACAACGACCCCCACAACGCTAAGGATGCCTGGCCTCCACCTTGGGGGTGCCCAGGAGTGGACGCCTCACAGGGAAAGTCAGGATGGGTTCCACAGCGTTATTCGTACAAGCACCTTGAGACCCTTGCGGGTGAGTAGTGCGCTATACAAGTATCAATTTACATTTACATTTACATTTACATTAGTATAGTGTAATATGGAATTTGAGAAGTGAACATGTTAGTCTGTGTCTTTGATTGAAAAGGATAGGGTAGGGTTGGAAGAGTGAAGGATTATTATTATTTTCTTTTATTTAAATATAGTGAAAATAAATGCTTATGTACAGAGGGATATGCTTTAAATTTCTGTTTGCGTATGGTGCTTATGTGGGGAAGAGCCAATTCTTGAGTAGTTTTCTGTAGCTAAGGTGGTTGCTGGTGGATCTTAAGTTGGGGGGAGTAAAGAGTTCCATAGTTTGGCTGCTTTAACATAGAAGGATGTGCAACCCATGTTTTTTTTTCTTGTATCTTGGGATTTTGAAGCAAGATGCCCCTTTAGAGCAGAGGTTCCTTTGTTGAATGTGTATGGTGATTTTATTCCTGATGAAGAGCAGTCCCATTCCTTGTATTGCTTTGTGGGTGATACAAAGTAGCTTGAACGTGGATCTTCTGGCAGCCGGTAACGAATGCAGGGCTTTCAGGGCAGGTGAGATGTGGTCTTACGGTTTGATATGCAAGAGTAGTCTGGCAGCCGAAATCCGAATCCGTTGTAGTCTTTTCATGGTCGTTAAAGGTGATCCGTTGTAGAGGCTATTGGCGTAATAGAGTTTGGACAGAACAAGGGAGATGGTAGCTTGGACTTTGTGTGGAAATCCCAAATGAAGAAAAAACCGTCCCAACGTTTTTATAGTGACAAAGCTTGATCTTGCTAGTTTGTCCACTTGGGCATTCATCGACAGCTTGGAGTCCATGGTCATTCCAAGGTTTCTTACTTCCTTTGATACTTTAGGCAGTGATCCCAGTTCATCAGGCCAGGTGGCAAGTGGTTCATAATGTTTACAATCACCTCATGTGAGTATTTCCATTTTGGAAGCATTCAATTTGAGATGACTCCAAGTCATCCACTGATCCACGGCTCTGAGACAACTAAAAATTGGGGACTTTCCAAATTCTTTGGGGCATTCCAGTTGAAGGAGTATTTGCATATCATCTGAATAGTTACAGCATGTGAGGTGAAATTGATTGATCAATTCCGGTAATGACTACATGAAGATGTTAAAAACCATGGGCGAGATGATAGAGCCTTGAGGGACCTCTGCTTTTGTGTAGTATGGTTTGGACGAGAATGGTGGGGTATGGATGGCATTAGTTCTGTTTCGAAGGTAGGACACAATCCCGTCTAGAACAGTTCCCTCTATGCCTTCTTCATAGAGTCTTTGTTTCAGAGTGTCATGGTCAACTGTGTCAAAGGCAGCTGAGAGGTCCAAGAGGAGTAGCTTAGCAACCCCTTTGCTGTCTACTGTATTCTTCAGGTCATCCCAGATGGCAAGGTGGGCAGGTTCAGTGCCTCTTCCCAGACGGAATCCTGTTTGGAAATCTGAAGGTAGTTAAGGAATCGTTGATGATTCTTCTTACTGGAGTGGCAGCAGAGGTTGTTCAATAAGTTGTCTTGAAAGTTTGTGGTGGACAGGGGTCAGAAGGGCTGCCGGCAGGCCTGCTTGCTTGGACCAGGTCCATAAATTCATTTTGCGAGATGTGTTAGAAGGAACGGAGCGGCTGGGTTAGAGTATTCTTGGATTGCTGATTTGTACACGGGTTAGTACTGGTGCTTTGTTTCTGTTTTAAGTACGAATCCAATGTGTCTGCTTTGCCCGTGTAATGATTTGCCAGTGTGTCTGTGAAATCTTGAGTAACAGGATGAGTTCCTTCTAGGCAATTTGGTTTGCGAAATTCATTGAGTATTTTATAGAATTCTTTATTTGCACATTTAGTATTTTTAATTCTGTCTGAATAGTACCTTTTCTTAGCTTTTTTGATAGCTGACTTGTATAATCTGTTCATTTTCGGTAGGTGAAGTTTGTCTTGTTTGGTGTTTGTTTTGAGCCAGGTACGGTGCAGCTTTCTAATTGTAATTTTATGTCTTATTTCCAAGTTGCTTTTTTTGTTTTGTTCTGTTGTGTGGTTTTGAGTGGTATCAGGATGTCAAAAGCTCCCTGTAGCCACTCATATATATTTTGAACAGAATTTCTTGTTTCCAGATTTATACTGGATGTTAGTTGTTTGTAAGTGTTCAACACTGAGTTTGTTTCACGGCCGATAGGTGGATGGATGTAAGGTAGTTTTAGGTGAGTCGCTTAGTGTTGTTTTATGTTGGAAAGCAAGCAAATAGTGGTCTGACCATGTGACTGGAGTTATAGTTTGAAAGGTAACTAGTTTAGTATTAGCAAAAATTACATCTAGGATATGTCCAGCAATGTGTGTGGGTTTGTGGACAATCTGATGCAGGTTCAGTGCATCTAGGCCAGTGATTGTTTTTGGATGGGTCATATTGCGTTTGTCAAACCAAATGTTGAGGTCACCCAGAACGCATAGGTTGGGGTGTATTGTTATCAGGTTTGAAACTGTGTCTAGAAGTGTATCTTTGAATGTCACCTTGCTAGGTGGAGGTCTGTAAAGGAGCAGGAAGTTAAAGGAGGAAGACGGTGTAGGATTGCATCTTGTTAACAGAGCCTCACAATTCTTTATGTAGATGTCGTCAACTTTAGTGATATGTAATGTTTGCCTGAACACAACAGCTAGACCACCTCCTTCTTTTCCTATATGATTTTGGTTGATCATTTGATAGCTATGCAGGACTGGAGCCATAACTCCCAACCATGATTAAATTATGAATAGTATGTCTGGTTTTATATCTGTGAGAAGGTTGTAGATGTGATGTTTGTTTTTAGAGAGGGATCGAGCGTTTATTAGTAGAGAGTTTAGAGAATTGGCTTTGGTGATAGTGAGACTGTTTTGTAGAAGTGATCAGTATTGTGTGGGTTTGTAGCAGGTGTGTTTTTAGTGCGAGCATTAGCTGTATTAGGATAGCAATTGTGTAGCTGTTCTGTATCATGTTCTTCATCCAGCATGCTAAAAAGTCATTTTGATGGGTCTGTGCATGTATGTGGTGGAGATGGTGTTTGAGATTGAGTTGGTGTGCTGTGTTTTCGTGGTGTAACATTGTTATGCAGTAGAAATGCGGCAGCGAAGTTGTGAGATGTGGCACGTTGCTTATAATGTTTTTTTGTGTTTAGGGCAGAAGGTGTATGAGTCAAGGGTGGTGGTGCAGCATGCAAATCATGTAGTAAGTTTCTAAATTGTCCAATGGATGAGAGGCGGTTAGAAGAGAGTTGCTGTGTGGCTGTATCTATTTTAGGTGTGGTGGAAGAGAGAAAACTTGGCATAGGAGTTTTTTTTGTCCTTTGTGTGGTTATTTTGTGATGGTAAGTATTATGAGATGTTGTGCTTTGAAGGTCTTGTTGTGCTGGTGTGTGTGATATGTTTTGTTTTCTGAGGAGTAGTGAAAAGGGGTGCTGGTGTATTTGTTTCATGCAATGGATTGGGTTGTATAGTATTGTATGTGAGAGGAGGTTGTAAGGTAGAGGGGGTGGTGATGTGTTTATGAGTAGGGTGTATGTGGTGTTTAAGAGGGAATGAAGTAGAGGTAAGAGTTTTTGTCCTAGACTGGTTTGTTGCAAGAGTTAAAAGGTGTGGTGGTGTGCAGTGTAAGAGTTGTTAGTGTTATTATGGTAGAAAGAAGCGGAGGGTGTTGGTTGGACAAATGATGGAAGGCTGATTATATGTTAATGATAAAAGGTGGTCTGTTAGGAGTAATTAGAGCAGGGTGTGTATTTCTGGATGGGATGTAGTTCTGTATGGTGTTGAATGGCGTGTTGGTGATGAGTGGATTGGTTGGTGGTATAGGATAAAGTAGGGTACTGTTTGTAGGTGATGGTGGGTGGGTATGTGTGGTAGTTTGGGATAGAAGGGTGGTTTGGTTGGTTTTTTACTCTATGCTGGTACATTGGTTTGTGCATAGGGTTGTGTGTGGTGTACATTTGGTGTGAGTGTGTTATTCTGTTTGTGGATGGTGTGGGGTGGGTATTACTGAATGGGAACATGGGGAGCATTTCTGGCCCTAGTCCCAACCAGTCTCATGCAGTCTCAAACAGGCAACTGCCTTGTTCTCTCCGTTCTTAGTGGAGACGCCCTAAGCCTTGGCCTTTAATAGCCCGAGTGACCCCTTCAGCCAATGGGAACCCTAGCCCTAACAGTATCTAATCACACTACCCCTAAAATCTGGAACCAGTAGGAGACCACGACCTTACAGCCCATCTTAGCCCTAGTCCAAGCACCCAATCAGTTTAAAAATACCCTGATCTCTGTCCAATACAGGCCCTAGCCCTACCAGTAGTCCCAACCCAAGTCCAAGTAACCATTTGCACAGGAAGCCCTAGTCCCTACTTCCTTTAGAAAGCCTAACCCTACTCTTAGCCCCACACCTAGTCCAGCTGTAGATTCACATGCTCTGCACTCCCGCCATCCGTTGCTGGGTCCGGATGCCTGCACCCCGCCCCTCCCCGAAGAAGCCCCCATACCCGCCACGATGCAGGCGACTCCCCCCTTGGCGACAGTGCACATGGGCCTCGACTCCACTGCCACACTGCCTTCCCGCAGAGGGTGGTAATGAAGTGAGTAAGTATCTCAGTAAGATATCAGTGCAACAGGTATAGGTACCCGGGGAGGCAGGTGGGTGCATGTACATCTAAATGTAGATTACATCTTTTGCATAGACTATATTGGAGTAATCTCCCAAAGAAGTGGCTAACCTGTACCTGTTGCAGTGGTTTGAAAGAGTGTCGTAGAACTGCCTGGCCCACACTAGCTTCCTGTCTTGCTAACATCTAAACAATAGTGAATGTGTGAGGTGTAGACCATGTCGCAGCTTTGCAGATGTCATCTATGCGGATGTTTCCTAAGAAAGCCATAGAAGCCCCTAGTTTATTTATTTATTTTATTTTGAGAGTTTTATAGAGCGCGAACAAGACCCTTGCGGGTATCAGAGCGCTTTACATTAAGTCATGATAATTGTACAACAAATCAATGCAGGCAAATCACATATACATAGTATTACATTAAGTCAGGTTATTGCGAGTGGATTGCGCTCTAGGGGGAATTGTTAATGTTCGTTTCACTTTTACATAGCATGTTTAAATACATTTAACTATCCACTGTGCAATACCGGTTTTGAGATGGGATTGACTTTGAGGTGGAGCAAAAGCCACCGAGAGCGGTTTCGTTTTACAGAAGATTTTGTCTTTTCTATGTAGTAGAGTAATGCTCTTTTACCGTCTAAGTTATGTAGAGCAGGTTCTGCCACAGAATATGGTTGAGGAAAGAACACAGCCACCTCAAACGATTGGTTGATATGGAAGGCAGAAATAACCTTGGGTAAACATTTAGGATTATTCCGAAGAAACACTGTTTTGGTGTACTTGTAAAAATGGTTCCTGTATAGTTAGTGCCTGAAGCTCACCTACTATCGTCAGTGATGTAATAGCTATGAGGAAAGCAACTTTCCAAGTGAGAAATTGCACCTCACATTTGCGCAATGGCTCAAAGGGTGAACCAATGAGTCTGGTAAGGACAATATTGAGATTCCACACTGGGGCATGTGGAAGTCTTGGGGGAATGACTCTTGAGTCCTTCCATAAATGTCTTAGTAACAGGCACTCTGAAGAGAGTCAGATGTGGTCTATTTCGAAGGTATGTGGCTATTGTAGCAAGATGTAAGCTTATGGATGTGTATGCTAAATTTGAACAATGTAGATGCAGTAAATAGCAGATGATCTTTTGAATGGGAGCATCAAGCTGGTTGATTTGTTTGCTTTTACAATAAATTACAAACCACTTCCACTTTGCTGCATAGCAAGCTCTTGTAGTAGGACGTCTAGCCTCTTTGATAATGTTCATGCAGTCTGGCGGAAGATTGAGGTAGCCAAACTCTGACTTCAGGGGCCAGATCGCAAGGTTGAGATGACCGGGATCTGGATCGCTTATCTCTCCACGGCTCTGCATGAGGAGATTGAGTGTAAGATGTCGTTTTTGGTAATGGACTACTGAGAGATATCTGCTGCAGAGTTTTCCAGGTATGAAAGCATAGCTCACTTCTTAATGGAGTAATTAGGACCATTTGCATTGAGCGATAGGACCTTAATTACATGCAATGTCATGTCATATGTATGAGATAACTGCTTTCTATGGTCCCTCTTATCAGTTTCCCCACCTCTCTAATGATTTTCAAGATCTTCAGCATGGGCTTGGAGATCTATCTGTTAGCGTAAGCGGATCATCTCGTTCTGTAGCTGCTCCACTTTCTCATCGCGGGTGTGCTCCTAATCTTCTATACTTGCCACGCATTTCCCAATTGAATCCACATTGCGTTGGATCTCTTTAATGTCCTTGGATGGTTCCCCTCTAAGGGATTGCAGATCTTCGTGCAATAAAGAGAACAGTGCCTCCAGAAAGGAACAAGTGACTTGTTCCTCTTTGTTGTCTACTTCTTGGCCAGAGTGCTCTGCGATACCCGTCCACCCCCCCCCAGTCGCAGGGGGAAGTTTAGTCAACATGTCATTTAGTGTCCAATCCACCTTCCCCCTTGCAGAAGACCTGTCTAGGGGCATAAGCTATATTTCGTTGTGTGAGCCTCTATTCCCTTAATCAGCCACCGTCAGCCTATTGGAACTGTGCGACTTTGTTAGTCTTGCGTGGCGGATTTAGAGCCTGCTGACTTTGCGCAACCAGCTCTCAGGCAACCAGTATCCCTTCCTCTTCTGAATGCCGATAGGTCTGGATCAGCCCTCGATCTCGGCTCCCCTGGCACGCTCCCCGTTGGGTAATTACAGTTTCTAGTAGCGCTTTTGCCCCCTTCGGAGTAGGGCTGCTCTGTGTCCATCTTCTGCTATTAGCTATGTTTAGCTCCAAGGATTTGTTATTCAGGTCTCTATTTCCTCTGCATGCTACTAGCATGTCCATGGTGCATCTCGACTTCTCATCCTGCGTCTGGGGGTTGACTGTTCAGGCCCACTTACCCCTGGGCTCTAACCATTAACCGCTCCCTGGGCTCCTATAAGCTTTGGGAGTGGGGCCGGGAGTTGTGCCTCACTTCTTCCTCTTCTGCCTCTCTATTAAGGGGTCTCCAGGCTTCTTTTTGGAATTGGAGTTGCCATTGCAGGACCCTAGCTCATCAGGGCTCCCTCCCGTGGCAACTATGGGGGACTTCTGGCCACGTGGGTTAAACCAGCCATGGCGTCTCCAACCTCTTAATACCTTTGCCCCCAACCTCTTAATTCCTCCGCACCATTGGTCCACTCCAGCCTCCCTAGTGGCCTCAGCTTCAGACCTTGTCCCCGCTTTGTTGCGCTATTGGGTGGGCCAACGCGGAGCCTCTTCGCTCTCAAGTCCCCCAACGACCACCTCATCTGCTGTTGTCCGCTTTAATCAGGATGCTTCTCCCAGCCAGTTGCACCATCCTTTTTCACCGTCAGCCAAGCATCTGTCATTAGGTGTCCCGGGCCATGGTTACCGTTCCGCACAGCCGAACCCGACTCTCTCTGCCAGCCGCTCCAGATTAGGCTCCACTGGTTGGCACTGACCCCAGGCCCCTGCGGGCTTTGTATAGTGTGCTGAGTGTAATTTTACAGGACTTCCCCCTCTGTCAGTCCATACACTCTCAGCAGGCCTACCTTGTGACGATTCCACAGTGCCTTTTCCTATCGGGCTGCTCCCTCACTGCGTCGCCTGTGTTCCTTCTGTTGTGTGGGGCAGGTCCAGCGTGGTGCCCCAGACCTACCTATTTCGCCACAGGCTCCCCAGCCCCTCTTTGGGCGTAGGCTCAGGTTCTCTAACTCGCCGCCCCTTTGTGCCGGAAGGGACTCTGCTCTGCCTCGCCGCTCTTGGGCCCCGCTTCGGACCTACCTCCTCTCAGCTCTTGTGAGCAAGGACGATTGAGGCAACCTCGTCCCAGGGCGACATCCGTACCCCCTATCAGCAGCTGATCTCCCTCTGTTGGGTACGCACCTTATGGTGCGCTCCATGCCGCGGTCGCCAGTGCTCCCAACCGGGCCGTCTCACTGTCAGCTGCCTGCCTCCCGGGATAGCAAACTCTATCTGGGGTCTGGTCTATTGTTCAGTGCCTTCGCCCTTCATGGGCGCACTTGGGCGGGCTGCGGTCTCGGTGGGCCACCGAGAGCTGGGAGACGATGAAAGCACGTCTAACCTGCTCGCCATCTTGGCAATGCCCCCTGGTTTTTCCTTTTAAAAGAGAGAGGGATACACAGCCCTTTCTCCAAGCCTATTCTGGCCCCGGTACACCATCCCCAGGGCCTGGATGGGTGCGTGACCTTGTGCCCCCACCATACACAATGTTGGAGGCCGCGGAGGAGTCCCAGAACCCAGCACCCCAGCCGGCTCCCCGCATGCTTCAGGAGCCGGCATTGCTTCAGCCCTTAGGGAGCAGCTATTTGTGCTGCTCTATCCGGATGGGAGCAATATCTTGATCTGTGTCCCTGCCTGCATCAGTGCTGACAGGCAAACAGATCAAAAGTCTGCTCCCACCTGGCAGGAGCATTTTTTTCAAAGCTCCCTCCCACTAGGAGCAGAGTTTGTGTTTGCTCCTGTTTGGCAGAAGTTTTAAAAATGCTCCACCCTCGCGGGAGGAAACACCGATTAATGACTCAGGAAGAGGGGGCCGCATGCCCACCTCTCCCCTTTTAATGTAAATAGTGACCGTGGGGGAAGTAGTCCCCAGGGGGTTTTAAAGGCTCGGGATAGAGGGGTGGGGGAGAGGGTCACGTGGACATATGAGATAGAGGCCTTGGAGACTTTTTGTTTTGACTGTGCTTTCTCTATGGAGAACTAGTATTGAGAGGTTACTCCGTTTTATTTATAGATCTTAATAATTTTGCTTACGGTTATCCCGTTTGGAGTTGATTGCAATCTGAAGTATTTCATACTCGCACCAAATCAATACCGCTAACAGCCAATTCATGAATATTCAGTAGTTGTTCTTAGGTGGTAAAATTTGAATAATTTTCAACAACTCATTTGGCCTGGTTTCTTATGACCTCTACTGGGCAATGCAAGATCCTCATGTTATTGTTTCTGTAAGGGAAGTACAAGTCATGTCCTGACTAATTTGTTAGCTGTAGGACAGAGAAGGCCTCAGTTCTTATATTCCCTTTCCCCACTGACCACATTGTGTGATTGTGGGCAAGCTGCTTTATCTCCTTATGCACTAGTTCCTTTTCATTGAAGCATTGGCAGCTCTTAGAGACAGGGCAAACTCTAGTACTAAAGGCTGTATGACAACTTTCTATACATGCGCATCATGGAGTAGGTGTTTAAAAGTTCTCTGTAAGGAAGTATATCTTTATTTGATGTTTCCTGCTCCTGTCATCACACAGTGTTTCATGTTTAGGCAGGTCGTGATAGAATAGTGGCACAGGTTCTCTGACTAGCCATTGGCTGGTAGTTATTGTAGTCTGTGTTCTGCCATGCTGTGAGTGGCTTTCTAGTGCCAGCTGGTTCCTGAAGTCTGCACTCTAGTCATAGGTGAGCCCTGTACTCTATGTTCTGCTGTTGGTGACTGGTCAGTGTTAGGCATGTTATCACTTCACAAGCGCTTAAGAGAAACTATGATTATCAGGCAGGCCTTTGTTCAGCAGTCCTATGCAAGCGATATGCATGAACTGTAAGAATGCCATTTGTATCTGTGTGTACGGGTAATTACACAAAGAACGATTTAAATGGCACTCACAAATTAATTTCTCTTCTTCTTACACTCGCTCTCTTATCAGTCGTCCACTTCTCATCTGCTCTTCTCTCCCTCCCCATTGTGTTTCACTGCCCATCTCTCGTTCCTCATCCTGTTTAACGTTCCTGCGCTCCCTCTCTCTAATTGCTATCTCTTTCTCCTCTTTTCATCTTCCCTCTTTCTGTCTTCCTACTAATCTTGCTCCTTCTTCTTCCTTCTCTTGTCTTTCTCAATCCCTCTTTCCTTGTTATCTGTTTCTCTCCATTTTATCCTCTCTAGCGCACACTCACTTTTTTCTTTCTCCTGTCTTCTTCCTCTAGCGTCTTATTTCTTCATCTCTCTCTCACTGCCTCACTCTAACGCTCTAGTTTATTTTCCCTCTCTTTCTTGCCCTCGTTCTTCTCATTCTTTCTAAAGATTTCTCTCATTTTGCTAATATCTGTATCCCCCTTTAATGTTCCCTTTCTTTTATATCTTCCATTTTTTTATCTTGTCTTTCTACTTTTTATTTCCAACATTACCTAACCTTTTAGTTCAAGCATTTTCTATTTTTTATTGATGAACATCAGTTCACATGTTTCCCCTTTGTTTTTTAGGTTTCGCCTAGGCAGCGTATGCGCTGTCTCGATGAAAGATACTGTATACAACTATAGTGGGGGAAGCCCCGCCCACTTTCAACCTAGCTTTGTCATTGGCCGCAATCGTAAATGCTGCATGCTGATTGGTTTATGGAAACTTAATCCCGCCTCATGACGGCCATGTCGTCATTATTGTTCTTCCACAGCTATCGGCACCATTACCTTTAAAAAAGTTTAAATTCCCTGCCTCCTCCTGTTCCATCCTGCAGTTCGTGACTTCTGAGACCAGCAGCACCCCCCACCCGTCCATGCCTTCTTTCACGCCCGCACTTCTGTAGAAAATGCAGTATGTCTCTCGTAAATAAGAGTCATATAGCATTTTCAGTGCTTGTTTGGTGCTTGTTTGGTGAGTGATTGGTTGATGGCTTCGCACTCTTTGTTGCAATGGGTCAGAGTGAGCCTCTTTTCATATCCACCGGGACCAGACAGTTGGCCTCAAACGGATTTGCTGAAGTGCAAACAAGCACACGCTTCGTGCTCGCGGGCACAATATTTAAATGCTTTTAAAGCTACTTGCGTATTCGCAAAGGGAGTTAGTTGCCTGATTCTTAAATGGCCGCCGAACGGGACGTGCAGTACCACCGCGCCACTGTTACACCTCCCAGTCCCAGTTTATGTGCCTCCTGAGGGCGGGCTCCTTCAGGGCGCTGCAGCCGTTCTATTCCTGGAGCCGCCTCCCGATCCTGGCCCATCCGACCCCCATGTCTTCTCGCCGTGGTCTCTGCACTGCAGAGGGACACAGAAGCGGCGGTGCTGGTTTTATCCCAGTCCCAGTTTATGTGCCTCCTGATGGCGGGCGCCTCCAGGGCGATGCAGCCGTTCTATTCCTGGAGCCGCCTCCCGATCCTGGCCCATCCGACCCCCATGTCTTCTCACCGTGGTCTCTGCACTGCAGTGGGACACAGAAGCGGCGGTGCTGGTTTTATCCCAATCCCAGTTTATGTGCCTCCTGAGGGCGGGCGCCTCCAGGGCGCTGCAGCCGTTCTATTCCTGGAGCCGCCTCCCGATCCTGGCCCATCCGGCCCCCATGTCTTCTTGCCGTGGTCTCTGCACTGCAGAGGGACACAGAAGCGGCGGTGCTGGTTTTATATAGCATGAACTCTACCTTTAGGTACCAGAGCGCTTTACACGAGTACCAGTTGCCCTACAGCAGGGCATATTGATTTTATTTTTAGGCACGGGGGGATTGTGATGTGCCCAGAATCACAGGAAGACCCTAATGCAACCAATATGGCGAAACCAATTGGCATGGCCAATGCTTGTTCTCCCTGGTTTCCATGTATTTTCCTCTCATTTCCCCTTTCCTGTATATTCATTTCTCCCCCTGCTGCACTTCTCTGTCGCACTATCTCTTCTTCATTTTTCTCTCCACTGTTTCTCTTTCCACTCTTCCTCTCAGCATTTCCCCTCTCCTCCTTTTTTTTTTTTTGCTGCACTTTGTTGTCTCCGTCTCTAGTCGTCTGCCTTATCTCTTTCTCGGTCTATCACCCAGGCACTCATTTATTTCTTTTAATCTCTCCTGTGGTCACTCTCATTCTGACACCCACTATTTGTTCCTGTTCAGAAGGAGGGACTCTGACAACAGAGCTCGGTAAATGAGGTTTTATTTTTATGAATGTTTTTTTCTTCCTCTGAGTGTTTTTCACGAGCTAAGGTTGCAGGGTCTGTGAGGGGGCGGAATCTTCGGGGGCTGGTCCGCCTTCTCTCCTCCTCTGGTGATACCCGTTCTCTCTCTCTGGCTGGTTCCCAGCGCCACATGCGGGAGAAGAAAGAGAGGGCTTTAGCGCTTTGACCTATGACCTTAATGTTCCCCTTGGGATCCAAGGGAAGTGCGGACACCGGTGTTTTGTGCTATATACAGATACTAAGTGCAGGACAGGTGACGGAAAGCGTGGTGAGGATAGAAGGTAGGAGGGGTTTTCAGGGAGAGATGGGGGCGGAAAGTCAGTACGATATGTACACTAATTACACGGCGTTGCCACGCCGCCCCAGCCAACCCGATACTCGGTCACGCTCCTGAGTAAGCCACACTCCTCCGTGGGTGTGGCTGGGCGGTGCTTGGGAACGTTGGCCTACAGGCACTGCTACTCCCGTTCTCCGCTCCTCCGCATGGTCTTCACTCGATCCTCCTCCGTCCTCCA
Organism: Lissotriton vulgaris; assembly: GCF_964263255.1. Classification (NCBI taxonomy): domain Eukaryota; kingdom Metazoa; phylum Chordata; class Amphibia; order Caudata; family Salamandridae; genus Lissotriton; species Lissotriton vulgaris. The sequence goes on along the minus strand of NC_141687.1, from coordinate 748,166,177 downwards.
CAGTCTCCCGTCGCTCTCCTCTCCTTCTCCAGGTGTCCAGACACACGGACTCTTTCACTCCTGCTTTTTGACCACTCCTCGAGTCGGCTCGTCATTGGGGGCGTACATTGTTCCTCCAGTTGGTTCGCTCGGCACAGCAGCTCATCATAGGTGGGAGTGTCTTCTCCTGAAACCACGGCCCCTTTAAAGGTACAGTCCTCATTTCTGGATGGTAGCTGATTCCACCACGCTTTGGACTCCGTTTCCCAGGGGTCCTGAAGCGGTGAAAGAGAGGGGGTATCAGGTTTGTCTGTCGACCACCAGTCACTCTCAGTAGCAGTCCCCGCCACCCCGCTACAGTTCCCCTCTCTCAGTTTCACTTATTTTCTCTCTCTTCCTCCATCTTTCAAGCAGATACACACACACACACACACACACACAATATATTACTCGTTCTCTATCTCTTGTTTCCCTTTCACCCTTTGACCTTACTGTGAGTATCATTCTTTCTATTCTATTGCTCTCCTCTCATACTAACTCAGTCTGTCTTTCTCACATGTTTATTTCTTCCCCCCACACACAATTTTACCTCAATGTTTCATTCTATATCTCTGGCCGCAATATTTCTATATATATATATACTGATTGCAGTCTCTGTCTACACAGTTTTTAATGTGCCCCATTTCCATCAATAGTCTGCCCTCGGAGTCCGGCATCTGGTGATTCTCCCCTTGTTGTCATGTATTGTAAATCGGGTACTATTTCCCAACCTCTGCCCTCCAGTTTTTTATGTCCCACCCACCCCCAAAAAAAGAAAGGTATAATAAACAAGCATTAGAACAGGCAGGAAAAAGTTGCCATCATTGTAAGGACAAAAAAACTAGAATTCATTTTTTATGTTAATTCTTTTTTTCATAGGGTCATTCAGTTGTTTATACATTTCTTCTTGTATAAAAGTAACCTACCTCCATCTTCCTCGCTCTTGACCCTGGTCCGCCCCGGCTGTGTGCCGTTTGAGCGGAGGGTCAGCCCACGAGCGACACTTCCTGCCTGGTCCTGCTCCACTTCCGCCCTGCCTCTCCACCGTGCAGGTCAGCGGTCTAGTGGCTCATGGCAACCAGATATAAATGGTGACCTGGAGCAAGCGCAGCGGACGAGCGCAGCGGGAGCGCTGACTTCGCGCATAAGTCAAGCCCGTCTGCGCCCGTCCGCGGCCTGCCGGGGCTAGGGGCACGTCACTCTACCCATTTCACCTCCTACTCCCCGGCAGAACTTCTCAGTCTCCAGGGCCCCTGGCCTTTAGCTGCCACCACTTGTTCCCGTATTTCCTCCCTTGGCCTGTCTCCCGCTCACGTTTCCCCTCCCCCACATTATATTCCTTCTAATTCTTCTGGGGGTACTGTCAATCCTGGACCCACTAAAACCCTCCCAGCCTACTACCTTAATACCCGGTCTGCCGTAGCCCACTCGCATGAGCTATCGGTGCTGCTGGACCTCCATGCTCCAGATATTCTGTTTCTCACAGAAACCTGGTTTTGCGACGACTCCCTCCCCGCCCTATTGGCCACCCTACCAGCTCCATACTACGCCTTACGCTCAGATCGCCTCAATGGCAGGGTCGGGGGAGGTGTAGCGCTCATTGACCGAGCGGACTTCCCCTTTCAAATTCTCTCTCTGCCTGATATTGCCACCACTGAGTACCTGGCCATCCGCACTTCCTCCATCACCCCTCCCCTTACCTGCTTACTTATCTACCGCCCCCCTCAATCGCCCTTACTGTTTCTCCCTACCTTTCTGGAAGTACTAGCCACGATTACGATCAACAACACTTCCATTTTGCTTTTGGGTGACTTTAATTTCTGGCCGTCCGACCCCGCAGAATGCCCTTCCTCTAAGGAATTTTCAGAAACCCTCCGATCTCTTAATTTCATGCCCCACATTCACTCCCCCACTCACGTCAAAGGGCATGTTCTAGACCAGATTTGGTCTCTGAACTGCCCTGTAAATTCCGTCTCTATCTCACCCTGCACCTGGTCGGACCATCGCCTGATTTCATTTGCCCTCCCCATTTACTTCCCGGTCAAGCCCCCACTTCCCAAAAACGTTTGGGTCCGGGCCTGGGGATGAGTAGACCCAGACAATCTATCTGACCTACTCACCGCTTCCTATCCTCTATTACAAGGTACGTCCATTCTCTCTCAAGTCGCGTCCATCAATCAGTGGCTCACCTCGGGTTGCGACTCCATTGCCCCCCTCAAGCGGGTTACTTCAAAGCGGAGAAGGACGCCAACCTGTGGTTTAATGAGGACCTCAAGACCACTAAACTAGCGGTACGCAGAGCGGAGCGTGGAGGAGAAATTACTGCCCCCTACTACGATTGGAGTTCATCAACATCCTATCCCAATATAAGCAGGCTATCCTGGTGGCGAAAACAGCTTATTTCTCCTCCAAAGTCCTCGCCGCAGAGAACCAATCGAGGGAAATTTTCTCGATTGTGCACAACTTGGCATTCTCTGACAGAACCACCTTGAAACCCACTCCTTCTCCAGAACTCTGCCACTCTCTTAACAATTTCTTTATCCAAAAAATTGCCACCATCAAGGCCAATATCCCTCCCCCTTCTCCTACATTTGTGGATCCTCAGTGCCCTCCCCCCAAGGGACAACTTGATGCCCTCCCTCTCCTGACTAAGGAAACCCTGACCTCAATAATTCCCTTAGTCAAATCTGGTTCCCCCCTAGACCCTTGCCCTTCCCACATTCTCCGTCACATTTTTCTTCCTGTTCTGATCCCCCCTTCACCTTCTTAACAGTTCACTCTCTCAGGGCGTGGTACCCGCCCCATTGAAAACAGCAATCATCGTCCCCATTCTCAAGAAACCAGGCGCGGACCCTTCGGTCCCCGCCAACTATCGTCCCATCTCCCTCTTGCCATTTTTGGCAAAAGTGCTTGAGCGCCACGTCATCCGCACCTTGAGCACTTTTGTGGAGATGCATGGGGTCTTAGCCCCCCGCCAGGCCGGTTTCCGCCCCGCACACTCCACGGAGTCCGTAGTACTCTCGGTCCTTGACAACCTCAGGGAGGGAATGGACACCAACAAGACCCAGGCCTTGGTCCTTCTTGATCTCTCAGCCGCCTTTGACACGGTTGATCATACCATCTTACTCTCCTGTGTCAAGGCGGCGGGGATCGGTGGTACCGCACTGGTATGGTTGTCCTCCTTCCTGAGGGACCGCACCCAGGCAGTTCGCCTGGGTGACTTTACTGCGGACTTCCGGAAAGTTCAGTGCGGGGTCCCCCAAGGCTCCTCTCTCTCACCCCTTTTGTTTAACCTTTACATCGCCCCTCTTATTTTCTCACTACAGCAAAAGGAGGTCGCAGTATACAACTATGCTGACGACCTCCAACTTGTTTTCAACCTGTCCACTTCCCTGTCTTCTATTTCCAACTTTCAATCTACCATGATTCACATCCGAGACTGGATGAACCACAACCATTTAAAACTCAACCCCGACAAGACCGAGCTGGTGTTGACGGGTGGTTCATCCAGTCCCTGGTCTCCTCTGTTTTGGCCCCCTTCCCTTGGCTCCCCACCTGTCCCCTCTTCCTCAGTAGAAACTCTAGGTATCAAGCTCAACCCTCAGCTCACTCTTCACTCCCAGGTCAGTTATGTGGTGTCCTCTTCTTTTCTTTCACTGCATACTATACGCAAGGTGTCCCGTTTTTTTTCTTTTCACGCTTTGAAATTGATCACCTTGGCAATGGTCATCTCCCGCCTGGATTACGGCAACGGCCTATATGCTAGTATACCTGCATATAGCCTTAGGCGGTTGCAACAGATTCAGAACCAGGCGGCGCGCCTGGTGTTCAAATTACCAAAATCCCATCATGTCACCCCCCTTCTTAAATCTTTGCATTGGCTCCCAGTTCGTGAACGTGTCCAGTTCAAGCTGGCCTCCATCACTTTCCAAGCGAGACTGGGCACGGCACCGGCCTTTATCTCTTCAGAGATTATTCCTTATGTCCCTACCAGAGAACTTTATTCTTCTACCCAATCCCTCCTCACTGTCCCGCGATTCCGGAGGAAGAAATGGGGAGGCTCGAAATTTGCGACCCTTGCTCCACTCCTCTGGAACTCCTTGCCTCCTGAGCTCAGAGCCTTGACTCTATATCCCCAGTTCAGAAAACAACTTAAAACTTACTTGTTTACCAAAGCCTTCAATTAACTTTTCTCCTGTAGTTTAAATTTTTTTAATTTACATTTCCCCTCTGCCTTGTTTTCTGTAAGTTGTAGCGTCATGAAGCCGCTGGCGAACGAGCGCTTTATAAATAATTTTAAATTCTAATTCAAATTTAAAAGATAAGGTAGCAAAAATGTGTGAAACACTTTATTAGAACTTTTCTACATGCCGTTCAGCAGCCACTCTGCTCTTCAACATAGCTTAAAGACATTGGAAAAGCCGATAGCTCTGGCTAAACACAAATAAGGTCCCATAGCCGAGACCTATTGGCTATGCCAATGCTTGTTCTGAAGTTGCTGGCAGCCAATCCGAGCGCTCGCTCCAGCAGGATGCTGATTGCCGCGGGAGCGAATTGGACCAAGGTGACAAAAGCTCCCTGAGCCAATCAGAACACTTGATTTTTTTAATCGGCCCTCCCGCTAGAGTCTTTCAAGTCTCTTGCGGACACAACTGTCCAGATACAGAAATATTTTTGACCCTTAATTAAAAAAAATTAAAAAATAATAATTACTGAACGGATTTACACCAAGGCACAATCTGCACACCAACAGTTAAGCAGTTTTTGCGGTAGCTCTTCTTAAAGAAGTTAATTGGAAAATGCATGGGGATTTTGGGACCCCCCCCTTTTTTTCTCGGCCCCTGCCTGATGGATCACCCCGAAACTTCCCATGCACAAACTAGTCAAAAAGTGGCAACTTTTTAGAGTGTTTCGTAGAGATTCGTCGAACGGAGCCAAAGTCATAATACAATACAAAAAACACTTAATTTACTTTGGAACAGCTGGTCTAACTGACCACTCAATGGTGACCGCCACTATATATGTATGGATTTGTTATGTATGCAACAGTATCACTAAAAGCACAAAATCCATTCAAATCACCCCATTACATTATGCTGCCAAAATGCTTACTCGCCCATCTGCGATAAGCAATCTCTGATGACACATCAAAGTACTTAGTTGATTACATTAATGTGATGCACAATGTATGCAAGAGATGCAAGGAGTGGTTGAGTTTTAAGGAACTGAACATGACCAACTGCTGTGTGTTGTTGGTATAGGAGAAAGCTGTGAAAAAGCAGCTAGGATACCCCCAAAATCCAAAGTCCACATAGCCAACGGCACATGACCTTTGACCGTACGCAAAATGTGGATTGGCACAAGGTGTAGCCTTTGACCTTACCTTTGCATCCCCATTTGCCCTAAAGTAGTTTTGCTGTGTTCTGTGTTGGCAGCTTCATGGAGATGTAACATTTCTAGGGCACCTGCACACAGCTTCCAGATAATGTGTTCAACAAAAGAGCACACTAATTGGTTACAGACAATACTCAACATCTCTAAGGAACTAAACAATATAGCCCCATGGGAAAGGATGAAACCACAGATACCCACTCCTAGAATCACAAATCCGCATTCCCCATTGAACACCACATGGCCTTGAGTGTGTGGTCTGGCATTTGGCCACACTCTGCTCCCATTCCTCCCTAAACTGCTAACAATAAGCCTTTGGCTTTGCGTGTGAATCTTTTGTGGTAGCTGCATATAGCCTGCAGCTGGTCCCGGTCCACACCCCTTCTGTTTGCACAGCCGATGTCAACGGTGATATGTAATGTTACAAGTGATCTCAGTGATTGACATATTGGTGACATATTGCTCTGATTAATTCATTTTGACTTGATCGTTGTATTTTGTAAAGTAGGTAGCTTGTTTTCATGTTTTCAAAGAATAATTTTAGTTTTCTTTTTCATCCTTTAGTTTTCCTAACAGGATGGTTCTCGGAAGAACTCATGTTAAAGATGTAGCAGCCAAAAGAAAAATGGAACTGAACAGTTACTTACAAAGTCTTATGGACAGCTGCACCGAAGTAGCAGAGGTTAGAGTTTAACTTAAACTTTGTACTAAATCATATTGTGTTCTATTTTAGAAACACTGCTAACATTTCTCTTTCCATTTTCTATTCATATTCAGTGTGATCTTGTTTACACATTTTTTCATCCATTACTGCGAGACGACAAAGCTGATGGCATCGAAGGAATTGAAAAATCCATAAGTATAAGAACTTTTTATTTTATTAATTTGTTCTTGCTTTGTGCACTAATTTGCTATTAGTTTTCTAGTATTTTTATTTAAACAATTGCGTACAACAGCGTTCTGCTTTTGTTTTGAGTTGATTTTGACATTTCTCTCCCTTGAACAAATCTCTAAAATACTTAATATTGACCTGTAATTTAGATGCGTCTCACCTTATATCTAATACTGATATTTGTTACACTTTTTGGATAAGGAACATCTTTGCAAAAACATCTCGATTAGAAAGATCCTTGGTGTGTAACAAGATGTTTAGAATATTTCACTTCAAAGAGGATATTACATAGCATATTTCTCCTATGACAGACACTAATTTCTTTGAATACTACTGTCCATATACACGAAAAAACATAAAACTGCAAATGGAGATTTGCATCTCTGCCTCTGCGTCATCACGATTACTACCAAAATTACACCTACAAAGATGTGACGGACACAGGTTTCCAGGCACACTGAGAATCTCATGGGAAAGCCCCTAAGGACTTCTATTCCTGCTGTACTGGTGTTCTATACAGTTCAAAACTGCATAAGAAGCATGGAGTTTCCTGTGCAAATTAAAAATAAATTGTCTCATGGGCAAATATTTCGCGTGGGGAAATTGTCTGCAGTTTTCTTTCCATCTGGGCATGTGATCCTGAGATCTGGACACAACTATCTGATGGGCACTTACAAATTGTCTGCATAAGACAAACAAAATCTCACTATCCCTGCAGCTGGCTGTGACATTGCATATGCATTCCAGTACCCTCTTCCCATGCTTATGGATGGCCTTGTCACATTATTTATTCTAAATTTGGCTGTAATGATTCCTTCTCCATTCACTAGTTTACCTTGTATCTCTGTGCCCCAGAGCATGTACTTTCCTCTGGCTAACTAGATCTTTGCGCCATCACCCCAGATAACTTTTTACAGCTTGGTGAAATAAAACTTCATTTAACTATTGAAACTTTTGTTTTGTGACATATCTTTTTATGATCTAGGAATCGTTTTACCATACCCGTTGTCCTCTGCAGTATAATTAATCAATTGTTGTAGAGGTAGGGCCCTTGGTGAATGAGGGAAGTGGTAACCAGAATATTTATAAACCCGAAGCCATGCACGTTTTGAAGACTTTGCTCCTGTGCTGTCAGATTTATTTACAACTTTTACAGCACAACTTACCAGTGTACCAGTGGGGAGACAGCTAAGGCTGCTAATACACCCAGATGGTAGCAGATGTTGGATCTAGTGTGTGTTTTTCCCATAGGCCTTTTTTTATTAAACTTATTCTTGTCCTAGGTTGGGACTTTCTTCAGTGGGTTCTATCAGTCTGTTCCTTATCCCATTTTCCATCCTACCTCTTATCCAGAGGCTGTTGCCATGTTTAGAAGTGGTCTTTGTTAAACAATATTGACTACCAAGGTGTTTTTTTTATTATGTAATGTAATGAATCACATATTAATTGCCCATCTTTCTAGTGCGAAGTAGTGCTGGCCATGGTTGTTTAACACGCTCTTTTCAAGGTACCACTTTGTTAGTTCCAGTATAAAGGATTTCACTAACTTAATCCAGAATGTTTTAGGACTGATTATTCGGTGGCTGTGCTGCTTTAAATATTTTAAAGTAGGACGAAATATGCTTACTACAAGCATGTCTTGAGCCCTGGGGCTCCTCCCGCGCCCCACAACAAATATTAAACATGTGGGATTGGTGGCCCAAACAATTAATAAATAAAAGAATAATAAATGAGCGTCAGGAGCTCCTCATTTATTATTCACAGTTCCTTGCAAGGAGCATCCAATTATGCCCTGTGAGGGCTTTTTAGGTCTCGTGTGGCTTTGCAGCGCAAAGCGCTGCTCACCTCTGCAAGATTTATTGTGAACAAGGAGTTTCAGAAAAGAGTTTTAAGCCCCGCCCCTCATGTCCATTGGCTGGCGTCACCATTTATGCTAAACGGTGGCTTGCCATTGGAAATTAGGGTTTTTGGTTGATACCCTTTGGCCTCCGAGCCAGACTGGGTCGCCTGCTTTGCTGCTGTCGCAAAGCACTTTCTTATCTTTATGGGGCATGTGTTTCTAATTAGAAACACATGGGCCCATAAAGACAAGAGATCCCCATACTCTGGCTGCAGCGCAGTACTCTTTCACTTTCGGGACCGAGATTGTTATTATAGACTCCTGTGAAATTTCTGGGGTGTTCCTTTGGAAAGAGGGTGGTGGTAAGGTTTGTTCTAACCTTAGTTGAACGTCTTTCTGAAAAGGGGGCTGTGGTGCTCAGCTCTATGGAATGTGGGGGTGCCTAATATACTGCCCTCCGTGGCTGCTAGTAGGGCTGCAGCGAATTCTTGGTGTGAATGATGAATCTTGGAAGGGTGGATGAAAACTTAGATGTGGTGCTCAGATCGATGGAATGTGGGGGTGCCATATGTATTGCCCTCCGTGGCTGCACCGAATTCTTTGTGTGATTGATGAATCTTGGAAGGGTGGATGAAAAGTTAGATGTGGGGTGCTAATATTTGGGGGGTCTGGAGTGTTTCAGGGGTGATGCGACATCTGTTTGAGGGGCAGCATAGAATGTTGGATTTATTGTGGGGCACCGATTATAGGGCCATTAGCCAGTGGAGGAGCAGACGGCTGTGGTGCTGTGGCAGGCAGCGTTCATCCCCAGCCATGTGGGGCTGTAGTAACAGCTCTCGTACTGTGGTAACAAGTGCGATGTCATAGTACCAGTGCTTTGGCAGCACTCAACGGGTACCACCAGTGGTAATGACCAGGGGCCTTATGTATCATTCCTAATTACGATCGCAAACGCCTAAATTTGCAGAAATTCGGCGTTTACAATCTCAATTTGGCTCAGTGGTATGTATGAAAGAAAAACTGCTTCACAAAATAAGGAATCGCAAAATTTGCGATTCCTTATTTTGTGATTGCAATTAAGGAATCGCAAATTGCTATTCCTTAAATGCACAGTAAAAAGCACAGAAAAAGTGCAATTTGGCCTTAAGGAATCGAAAATTACCACCAACTTCAAGTTGGTGGTAATTTGCGATTTCTTTAAAAAATTCACTTTTTTGCATTTTGCAAAGTGCCATGTGCACATGTACATTTCAGGGGTACACCCTTGAAATTGCATTCTCAATTTGCGATTCTCTAATTGAGAATCGCAAATTGAAAATGTCTTCCCATTCATTCCTATGGGCCTCAAGACCCTTAGGAATGAATGGGGAGGTATTCCTTAATTGCGAATTTCAGTTTCGGATTCGCAACTAAGAAATATGTAGGATTCGCAAAATTATATGTAAATCTTACATGCATAGCGTTTTGCGATTCTCAAATAGCGATTCTCTAAAAATCGCTATTTCAGACTCTCAAAACCAAAGATTCATTCATATGGCCCTAGATCTGTAGTGATCGACAGCAACGAACCCTCCACCCCATGCTTGCTTTCTGAGCTGACAACCCACTACACCGCCTGCTCTAAGTACTGGGCAGTAACAATCCTGCATTCCCAGTGATGCCTCGTGTCATGCCACTCCTCGGATTCCCAGTGCTTCGATGTTGCAACCCTAAAGCGCAGGCCTGTAACAACCACAACTACGCTGATGCCCGGTGCGGCGCTGGCTGTAATAACACTCTCCCATTGGGTATGAAATGCTCTGATCCCCACCCCCAACGAAACGGTTCCACCCGGCACTCTTCCCATCTTGAAAGGCTGACATGAGTACCCCTCCCCCACCGTCAAACATGAAATACTTGCTATCCAGCCTTGACACAACTCACCACAACAACAAAAAACAATCGGGAAAGACCCTATAGAGCGATGCTTGATGCTGCCAAAGGGGTGCATTACTACGCACAGGACCGAGCGGTAGCGGTGGGCTACTGACCTGACCGGCAACTGTACAGCAAACCACTGCGCAGAGGCCGAGCACAGGTGGGAGGGGCGGGACAGACGGACCTGTGGCGGAATCCACAAGAAGGAATGCCCACCTTGCGCACCATTCCCCTGCTTCTGACGTGGTCTTGAGGCACCCACAGACTGTCTCTGTTCACGCCATGAGGATGTTGGGCCTTGGAAACCTAATTAAAGGCGGAGGGCACTTGTTCACATCTTGCCACAGAGGGGTCTGAGCTTCGTACACGGAGACCTGTGCTTTAACGAGTTACTCTTTCCACACAACGAATGGCAGCTTTGCCCTTCAAATTGCGGAAAACACAGGAGTCCTCCCTCCCCGAAGGCGTCGCAGGGCGACTCCACAGGGGAAGCCATAGGCGGCCAAAGGTCTAGCCTCACCTCTGATCATTACTAAACATATAAACTACATTCTGAAAGTGGTTTTGCTTGACTTGTCCGTGTGGAAGCAGGCTTCGATGAAGGTCCGTCTCAGCTTTTCTTAAATGTATTATATGTGGTGCAACTATACTCTACTATTTCTGACATTGCAATTTGAGATTTATACAGACAGACAAGTGGCGCACACATTAGGTATGAGGTAAAAATACATTCCACATAGATGTTAATACGAGCTGTTCTATACATTTCAAAGCATTTAGTTCCAACAGATAAGGAATTATCCTCCACCTTAATTCACATCAGCAACCGAGTATGTTGCTGAAATTCGGTGATTATAATCTGTCGTGAGTCATCTTGTTCGCGCCCCGTATCTGGAAGTTGAATGATCCCTAGATGATTAAACCAAATCCACAGTCCGGCCCTGCATACCTCTCCATTTGGCTTCCCTTAACCTTGTGAATGTCTGAGGAGTCGCTGATTTAAGTGGTCGCTAACAGCATTTGGAGTGAAACGGTAGTAAAGCCACAAAGGAGGTTGACCGTTGCAAATATGCCTTCAAACTAAAACTCATAGGTAGGGACAGTCAAAACGCGTTTTACTGAGTTTACGGCTGATTTCTTAGTTCCCCACAGACTGTCAAAATTTGGCATTTCCTCCACCTAATTTTAGAATTACTTGCAGAGGTTCTAGATCTACCTTAATCTACTTGCATAATTAGTTATCTTGTGTATCAGCTTGAGAAAGGTGCAGAGGAGGGTCTGGGATATTTTTTATTAGCTCCGCCGAGTTGAGGACAGCCTGAATGGTTGGCGTGTGTGTGTGTGTTAAGAGTATTCAGTGAATATGTCCAGCCCTAGTCACCCTAGCTCTTCTAACTAACACGGCACGCTGTTGGGTGGGCATGAATGCAGACGTTATCCTAGGAAAACTGTGGGTTCACATAAGCCCAAAACAGTTGTTGACCGAAGTGTGGGAACAGGAGATAGGTGCTCAAGATTGATACCTTCACATCCGCTTGCCCACATTGTAGCTAAAGAGAGATGTCTACAAGGGGGGAGAAACCCAAGTTATATATTGCCTTATGTTCTAGAATTGTAGGGCTCCTTGAGACACACGGTGGGCGCAGTTTTATTTACTTTTTTTATTTTTTGCATTGGTCTAAGACACATTAAGATGACTCTTATCCATCTTCACTACAGATTTGACCCTTTCCCGCAGAAATATCTTCATGTTTCTGCAAGTTTTATTTTTCTGGCATTTTTGTCCATCACTGGGAATTTCATCATTTCAAGGTCAATGAAATTAGTATTGGTTATATACATTTTCAGAGCTATGAAACCGCACAATTCAATGGCAACCACACTTTTAAAACGTAAGTTAATTGGGTCATAGTGTAGAATTCAGTTAATCGCCTGACAGCTGACTGGTTTAATGCATTTGTTGCTGAAATTGGTGACATTTACTGCTCACAGGTTTCGATGCGAGTGTGTAGCAACTTGGTTCTTTCAAGGTAAATTAATTGAGTACCCTTTAGGACCTGATTATGAGTTCTCTAGAGCAAAAGGTGTTAGTTACCAAGAGTTTACAATAGAGCGGGTACTGTAAACTGCAGGGATGAAAAGTTAACGTGGATTATTGGTCGAATCCTGAGAATCCCCAGAGTAATGATGCTGCTCTATACAGTTCAATAACCCTGTGAAACTGGTAACAAGAACTACGGGGGGGGGAAAAACAATATATCACATTGGTGAACCACCTGTTTTAGGGTGGAATGCGGTGGACGCTGTACAATATGTGAACAAAGGTATCCCTGAAGTCTCTGGCCATTCTCCAACCATATGCGCCTCAAGTATACTAAACGTTTGCCCTTGACTGGTTACTTAGCTTGTGTGTGGTTTACATAGTGCAAACTTAGTTACAAAGAAACTTAATTCTCTGCAAGAAGGGATTCCTCAGAGTGAAGACTCAGTGTGGAATGGAGAACAGCAACGGTAGGAGGTTGAAGCTGGAAAAGTGCTCCTGAGGTTACATTGGTTCGTCTTTGTATGGATCCACTGAAGCCACTTGAAGTTCCCTTTCATTTGTATGAATCCGCAGTTGCTTATCTAAACAAGCTTTTAAAATGCAATACGTCTTGCCTTTGATTAAGTTAAAGCCATTTGCTTTGCTAATGGTATTGTATAACAAAGCAAATGGCTTTAACACCTTGGGTGCTATGGGTTTTCCCGCTGGGTGCTGAAGCTCCTGGTTTCCCATTGTTCATGACAAAGCCAGCTCGTCATAAGCACAGCGCAGGTAACACCCATGACGAGCTGGCTTTGTCATCAGCACTGAAGGGGTTAACTTAATGAAAGGCAAGACCTATTGCATTTTTAAAGCTTGTTAAACATATTGTTTGAGGCATATGGGCTGCAGACCACACACTATTGCATAGATCACCATCTGGTGGTGGGCCTGGATGATTACACTTTGTTTTTCTTGGAAGAGTCTTTTTTTGTCTGTTGGATGACTCCTCCTGTAGATCGTAGTGCGCATGGGCATCAACTCCATCTTCAGATGCTTTTTTTCCGCCATCGGGCTCGGATGTGTTCATCGTTCGGTCCCGTTACCGATCTCTTTTCAAATTCCAGAACTTCATCATGCCATCGGTATCGTCTTCGACTGTAATTCCAAGTTACCCGCGTCGAGAGAAGGCTTGCGCTTCTCGATTCCAGCGTTCATCTGGGCCTTCGGGCCCAACTGCACCATTGGGCCTTTGGCTTATGGAAAGAACATCTTTCAAGAAGTACCCTCAGTGTGGACATAAATTCCCTCACACTGATCTTCATGAGGTTTACAACCTGTGCTTGTCTCCAGAGCATGAGAGTCGAGACTGTGAGGCCTGCGCTTCGTTCTGGTCCAAGAAGACTATCGGAGACCGTCAAGCTCGAAGAGTCATGGCACAGTCATCTTCATCGACACCAGACCTCATCATAGACGAGGCTCCGATCGAAGTAGAGTCCGAAGAACAGCAGCAGGACGACGAGATAGTTTCCGAAGCAGAGGAGTCCGCTCGGAAGACGACTATCTTCTTCCAGCTGGTCAACAGGTCGGGAGTACAAGCCTCAACCCTGTTCACCTCTCCATACCAGGACAGGCTTCGATTCCACCTCCGGATCCAGGTGCACACCGACCAAAACCTTCCGACTCCCCGCCTCAGCAATGAAGAAGACCAAAAAGCCTTCAGTCGACTCGGGCTGTAATCAGTCTGTCGGTCCCGACAAGCAAAAGGTCCTCAAACCAAAATTAACCCCGGCACCGAAGCAGCCATCGGTACCGAAACCGGTCGAGCCGAAATCTAGCTCAGCACCGAAAGACCTTCCCAAGTCTACCGAACCAAAGACCCCGGTTCCGAAAAAGTCAACCCGAAGCCTGCTTCGGCATCGAAACACACTTCGGCTCCGGTTGATGTCAAAGCCCAGCTCACCTGAGTTTCTGCTCAGTTCTGATAGAGGTTGAAGACAGTCCGACCCCGCCCTGAAACTGCTTGTTCCAGCACACTAGTTTTAAAACAGTGTACTAAGAACCTGAAGCTCAAGCCAAGGGGGGAAGTGGATAAAATAAAAAAAGAGAGACAACACCGTTCTTGCGTTTCCACTGCAGAAGAGCTGCTAAAATCTGCGGCCCTCTCTGACTTCTGTAGAAACTGGTGCCTAATGAAACATAAACAAAGAACAGATAAGTGCAACCTAACCCTAAATGTGTTCCTGACTAAACCTTAATCTTATTAGAAATTCTCTTCTAAAAGTACCTCTTGGATCTTGGACTCGGCAGGTAATTTGTGCAAGTCCTTGATTTACTGTTTGCCTTGCTGTCAATGGTTTCCTCTGTTCGATTCTTAAAAAAGTTCCATGTAAAACAATGTTTATTTCACAAAGTTCCACAAAGTATTCTTGTAACAAAGGGTTTGAACCACAAAGTTCGTGGGAGATATCTTGTTCCAAATTGTCTTTACATGAATCCAGAAATCGCCGATAAAGTTCTTTCAGGTAATAAAAGGTTTTGCACTTACTTGTTGCTGAAAAGGGATACTGATCAGTCTAACCTTGACCTCTTTCTCTTTTGCAGGTCGATTGCAGTGGACAGAAGAGGGGCTGAGGCAAGAAGTAGCCGGAAACCAGAAGAAGGAAGAGTCAGAAGCCGCGCCCGTTGAAGTCAATGAAGGTCTGGAGAGAGCAGGAGTGCCAGCGTTGAAGGATCTGTTCTCAGGTAAGTGGGAGGTAGACGAGCACAAGCACTGGGTGAGGCTCAGGGGCTGCCTTTTATAGAAAGGGCTGGGTGTGGTTCGAAGAGCTGGGTGTGGTTCGAAGAACTGGGTGTGGTTCTCACAAGTAGGTGTGCAGAGCTTCAGTTATTATGCTAATGAGTTGAAGTAACACATGGCCTAGGGAGGAGTGTTCTAAATAAGCCTTGGTAAAAGCAAGGTCCAATGTTTTCTAAATAAGCCTTGGTAAAAGCAAGGTCCAATGTGCAAACAAGACAGCAATGTCCAAACTTGTGAATACATTGAGCAACATACACAGAAGTCTTAGGGAGGGGCCGAGATAACAAGAAAGGCTTTTAGTAGTATGTTTAAAGAGAGTTATTACAGAGACCACTAGTGCAATGAGAGGGGACATGCTCTTTGCTGTGCACAAACCCTAACAGTTGATGACTCCAAACGCACTTCGGGAGCAAAGATCCCGGATCCAAAATTGGTAGATCCGAGAATGACTAAGGCTTCGGAACCGAAACCAAAATCCGCTCCAAAGACCATAGAGAATGTAAAACCTAAGCATTTTGGTCCCAAACAAGCTAAATCGGCACCAAAAAAGGATTTTCTTCAGAAGAGCTTTTCAGACCAGACCCAAAGCAAAAGACTCTTCAAATTAATCAAAAGACTGGACATGTTATTACAGTGCCTGAAAAAGGAAAATTGACTATCCTAAACCACCTCCAGTTACTCTCAAAAAGCATGCTTAAACTTCTCCCATAAGAATTCCTTCACCATTACCAGAGATACCAACAGATTTTTCTCCAGTACACTCACCATCCAGCACACATAGCCCTATACCACAGGATGATGAAGACAATTATTCACAAGGGGTCGAAAGTGAACATCATATAGATGACACAGATGACCCAGACATTATTCCTGGGCCATCAGATGATCCCTGGGAGGATTATAATGCGCCAGATGCACCAGACCTGCCACAAGATGATGCATACCCTTCTAGACCATCTCCACCATATGACACTATTGGGTTTACACAGCTCATTCATAGAGCAGCCACATTTCACGGAGTAGACTTACACACAGATCCAGTGGAAGAGAATTTCCTCATGGATACACTACTGTTGTCACATAAAACCACAACCACATTACCAATACTTAGTAGAGTGGTGAGACATGCACCAGAGGTATTCAAAGACCCTGTCAGAGCCAGGGTGATTAATCCCAGGCTAGAAAAGAAGCAGCTCTAGCTGACCCAGCATACATCAAAAGTCAGCTGTCATTAGACTCATTGGTGTTATCAAATGCGAGAAAAAGAGCTAACTTGCAGACAACAGGGGATGCTCCACCCCCTGAGTCTTAAGTTTTAAGATGCTTCAGGGAAACGCACCATCTCAAAAGCAGGCAATATCTGGAGAATTGCTAACACTCAGCTTTGTTAGCAAGATATGATCGAGCTCATTATGAGGAGTTAGAACCACTCATTCATCATTTACCAGAGCAATATAAGGCCAGAGCCTCTGATCTAATACAAGAAGGCAAGGTTATTACAAATACCTCAATCCGCTGCGCATTAGACACTGCAGACACAGCCTCTAGAGTGATAAATACAGGGGTACTGTTACGTAGACATGTATGGCTATGCATCTCAGGGTTTAAACCAGAAGTACAGGCCAGTATTTTAAACCAACCCTTTGACCAGCAAAATCTCTTTGGCCCAACAGTTGATAGTGAACTAGAAAAGATGAAAAAAGATACAGATACAGCACAATCTATGTGAGCTTTACAAACTCAAACCCATAGAGAGTCCTTTCGTCGCTCTTCATATAGAGGCGCCTCCAAGGGGTTTAAAACTGACAACACCTCCTCTTCTTATAAAGCACCCACTCAAACCTCACCCAGCAGAGGCTATTACAGAGGAGGATATAGCGGTAAAAACAATAAGGGCAGAGGCAACAACAACCGCAATGCCTCTACTCCAAAACAGTGACTTCCCTTCCATCCCCCGAGACCATTCCACTCCTGTCGGGGGAGATTACAACAGTTCTAGTACCTGTCTGGAACTCCATCACCACAGACAGGTGGGTAAGACAAATAATTCAGTCAGGTTATTGCCTAGAGCTCACTTCCACTCCTCCAACAATACCACCCAGACAACGGCCCATGTCACAGGAACATCTCATACTTCTAAGACAAGAGGTTGCATCTCTATTACTAAAGAATGCAATAGAACCAGTCCCAAAACACCATCAAAACACAGGAGTTTACTCCCTATACTTTCTCATACCCAAAAAGGACGGGTCCCTCAGACCTATACTGGATCTAAGACCCATAAACCTGTACATACAATCCGACCATTTCCATATGGTCACACTACAACAAGTTCTACCGTTGTTAAAACAAGGTGACTTCCTTCCCACATTAGATCTCAAGGACGCTTACTTTCACATTCCTATTCATCAATCTCACAGAAAGTACCTTTGATTTGTACTACAAGGTCAACACTACCAATTCAAAATACTCCCTTTCGGAGTAATTACAGCACCTCGAGTGTTTACAAAGTGTCTAGCAGTAGTAGCAGCACACTTGAGAAGGGACAACATTCATGTCTTTCCATACCTAGACGACTGGTTAATGAAATCCAAGTCATACCACCAATGTGTACAGCATACGCATCAGACCATCTGCCTGTTGCACAAGCTGGGATTCACAGTAAATCAAAAGAAGTCACACCTCCAACCATCCCTATCTCAACAGTATCTAGGTGCCACAATAGATACTTCAAAAGCGATTGCATGCCCCAATCTTACAAGGATACAAAGTATGCAAACTCTGATACAAAAATTCCAGCCACAGCACTCACTACCAGCTCGAGTGGTCATGCAATTGATAGGAATGATGGCATCTTGCATTTTCATAGTACCATACGCAAGACTACAAATGCGCCCAATACAAGAGTGTTTGGCAAGTCAGTGAAATCAAGCTCAACAAAAAATAACAGATCTGGTGGTGGTAGAAGACCGAACATATCGCTCTCTGCAGTGGTGGAACACCAAAAACCTTTCCAGGGGCCGGCCATTCATAGAGCCTGTTCCACAAGTGGTGCTAACCACAGACGCATCTCTCACAGGATGGGTAGCGCATTTAGAGAAACACACAGTACAAGGTACATAGACACTGCAACAAAAGTTACTCCACATAAATCATTTGGAGTAGTTAGCGATTTTCCTAGCTCTAAAATAGTTTCAGCATTACCTCTCAAGAAAGGCTGTACTGGTCCGTACAGACAATGACGGCCATGTATTACATCCAAAAAAAAGGAGGAACACACTCCGTACAGCTCTCCCGGCTGGCGCAGAGCATATGGAGATGGGCCATTCCTCAAAACATCTTTCTGTTAGCAGAACATCTACCAGGAGTTCACAATCAAGTTGCAGATCTGTTAAGTCATCAAAGACAACAGGTACACAAGTGGGAACTTCATCCACAAGTTCTTCAACCATTCATTCACTAGTGGGGACAGCCAGAGATAGATCCGTTCGCCACACACCACAACTCTAAATGCCCAAGCTTCGCCGCCAGATACCCACACCCATTGTCCAAAGGCAATGCGGTATGGATGAGTTGGTCAAACAAATTTGCATACGCTTTTCCACCTTTCCCACTAATTCCGTTAGTGGTACGCAAGTTACAGCAACATTCCCTCACATTGATTCTCATAGCACCAACGTGGGCAAGACAACCGTGGTACACCACACTAATGGAGCTATCAGTAGTACCACATCAAAAAACTCTCTCAACATCTACTGACACAGAACCATGGAGAGATCATGCATCCAGACCCAGTGCAGCTCAATCTAGCGATTTGGCTCCTGAGATCTTAGAATTTGTATACCTCAATCTTCCCCCTGATTTGAATGTCATTAAAGAAGCGAGATGCCCCACTACCAGAGCATGCTACACAGCCAAGTGGAAAAGGTTTGTTGTGTATTGCACAAATAACAACATTAACCCATTAGATGTTTCCATACAAAACATCATATGCTGCCTACTTCATCTACAAAGATGAAATTTAGCGTACTCCTCAATCAGGATACATCTTGCTGCTATCGCAGCTTATCTTCAAAACAGACAACATTTGTCATTGTTTAGAGTACCTGCCATCAAGGCGTTTATGGAAGGATTAAAAAGAATAATTCCTCTCAGAGTACCACCTTCTTGGGTATGGAATTTACATATTGTTCTCACTAGACTTATGGGTCCTCCATTTGACCAGTACATAAGTATGAGTTACAGTTTCTTACATGGAAAATTGCATTTTTAGTTGCTATTGCCTCACTCAGAAGAGTAAGTGAGATTCAGGCATTAACAATTCAAGAACCATTTATACAACTCCATCACAACAAAGTGGTTCTTAAGACAAACCCAAAATTCCTCCCAAAAGACATTTCACTATTCCACCTCAACCAATCTATTGAGTTGCTAGTATTCTTTTCCCAACCACAAACAGTTGCAGAAAGAGCTCTACACACATTAGATGTAAAAAGAGCACTCCTCTACAACATCGACAGGACAAAACCGTTTCGTAAAACAAAACAACTGTTTGTGTCCTTTTCTCCTCCACACAAAGGCAATCCTATTTCAAAATCAGGCATTGCAAGGTGAATTGTTAAGTGCATTCAAATGTGTTATCAAAAAGCAAAACACACTCGATCTATTCCCCCTAGGGCTCATTCTACCCGTAAATTAGGGGCACCTATGGCATTCCTAGGAAATATACCATTAGATGATATCTGTAAAGCAGCTACATGGTCTACACCGCACACATTTACAAAACACTACTGTGTAGATGTGCAGGCAAATCAACAAGCCACTGTGGGCCAGGCTGTACTCAAAACATTATTTCAGACTACTGCAACAGATACGGGTGGTCGCCGTAAGGGAGAAAACTGCTGTGCAATCAATACAATAGTGTGTGGTCTTTGCCCATATGCCTCGAACGGAAAATGCTACTTACCAGTATGCATTTGTTCTTGGCATGTAGGACTGCAGAATCGCACACGCCCACCCGCCTCCCCCGCTACCTACATCTGTTCCAGTAATATCTTAATTAGATGCACGATACATGGACATCCTTATTTATACTCCTACAACTCCATCATTTGCCAAATGGCAAAAACAATCTGAAGATGGAGTCGATGCCCATGCGCACTACGATCTACCGGAGGAATCATTCAACAGACAAAAAAAGACTCTTCCAAGAAAAACAAAGTGTAATCATCTGGGCCTACCACCAGATGGTGATCTATGCATGTTGTCGGGCACTGCAGGGGTTACAGCAGCCCCCACTCTCCCAGCAACATAAAAAAAAACAGTAAGTCTCCTGGGTCATTAAATCCATGACCCCATGAAAGCTTAGCATATTTTTTTTTTTAATCACTCTTTGCTGATGCTCTAGCTAAAATAGCAATTGAATCTTGTGGTTGTTTCAATGGCTATTCTTTGTAGCTTGACAACTGTTAAAAACAAGCATTGGTAATGCATCGGTTTATGAATAATAACAAGCTTCACAGGAGTGGAGAGGATGCGGGGCAGTTGCCAGAGCTGCTGACTCAGTCTCGGCGGCGCAACATCCTTTGATTCTGGGCAAATCACTTAATCTCTCCATAAGTTTCTAAAGACATATGCTGCAAGATAGTAAAGTAAAAAGAGGCAAAACATTTTTTTTAAATAGTTCCACCAAAGCGGATATTAACAGCTTTTAGGCTAAGGGAAACTGATAGGAGAAGCAGACGAGGAACAAATATTAGTAAATGCAGGAAAATATGCTATAGCAAATAGAAATGGAGGAAAAGAAAGTGGCATGCTCAGGAACCAGTGAAAGGCCAGGAAAGTGAGGAGGCGGGATGGAAGCCCCTTTTCTGGTTATATTAATTACAATAGATTTCACAAGCACAGCTCAAGCACTGAGCAGGCGAAACCTAAGGAGACTCCGATATGTTCATTATTTTTTTTTAATTGCACCTGATTAAAATTGTTTTATAACAGCCAATTTTAATAAACATTGTACTGTGTGAATGAATGAAATATACATTTCATAATAATTATTCGTGATTTTTTCACAAAGCCAATAGGTGTGCTTTATATATGTTGATATGCTGACCCCTTCATAAAGCCAATAGGCTCACTTTTTAGGTCTCGCCTAGCGACGCAGTGCGAAGCGCTGTCGCTAGCGAGATCTATTGTTGTCGGCTTGAGTTTGGAAGGGGGACAGGAGATGTGCACTTTTTCCCGGACAGGCATCTGTATAAGCTTCAGCCCAGACAGCCGATGTGCATGCGTACGGCTCACAG
The DNA here is from genome assembly GCF_964263255.1 of Lissotriton vulgaris. NCBI lineage: Eukaryota > Metazoa > Chordata > Amphibia > Caudata > Salamandridae > Lissotriton > Lissotriton vulgaris. The sequence goes on along the minus strand of NC_141687.1, from coordinate 748,144,994 downwards.
CGTTATTACAACTCCTGCTTTCATCATACGCGTGCACATCTCCTGTCCAGGGGCGGCTTACTTACGTCAGCACGCGTATGGCTCATCTCCCTCGACGCGCATGGCGTGCTTTCGCTTTCCCTCCCTACGGTGTTTCATGCACACGACCCGTATGGGTCATGTGTACTTGTGCACATCTCATGTCCCTCCCTGTCTCCTGAGCACTTTCACTTTTGTGCGCTCCCACTTTCTTTTGCCTTGTATCCGCGAGTTCCGCAGCCGTCTCTTTGCAACATTACTTCCCCTTGGTGCCCCCCTCGGAACCCATATTGGACCATGCGCCCTTCTGGACCTCCAGCCAGGAATATTTTGTGGGATGCTGCCTACTTCTTCCCTGAGGATTTGTACACAGCGTGGGCCTGTGCTCCAGACTTAGGTGGCTTTTATTTTTCCTATTTTGTGTTGTGTATTTATTTTGAAGAGCAGCCAAGAGAGGAGGACGCAGCTTCAGCCCTGTGGGGAGCACAGGGATGCTCTGCCTGCCCTGCCCCGGAGGCAGGTAGTAGAGGCTGGACCCCCTGCCTGCTCGCTGTTTCATTGGAGGAAGGTGTGTCATCCTGGGCCTAGCGTGAAAGCCGGCCTCCTGGGGAGGTTGGCACTGTTTTCCTGTGCAGTGAGTTGTCTTAAGGAGAGAAGCAATGGAGTGGGGGAGGGGCAACTGGTAGGGGGGCATTAGTAGCTGGTAGTCGTATATCCTACCCATTAGTTACTGGCAGTCGTATATGCTACCTATTCTCTTATTTGTTTTAATGTATTTATTTCCGGTTTTGTATAGAGCGGATCACGTGTAGTCCACGTCAAAGTGCTTTACAGTGGAGTGGATGATAAGATTGTGGAGAAGAGGCAGTATTAAAATATACATTTGTTAAAAAAGTGAACTTGTATCGCTGACCTTGAAAACTACTGTGCTGAATCTAACAGTTGTGAAATAAAAAACATGTAGACATATTTACGTCTTCAAAAAGGATATACCAGGGGGGCGTGGCTTGGATGCCAAACATGGCAGACGTGCTTTGAGTCGTCTCCGTCCAGCCCATGAAATATCCTTAATTTATCCTGGCAATCTGGCGACTTAAGAGCCACTGACCTGCGGAGTTAAGTGCGGTGGCTGCTCCCCTTTCTAACGGTGCCCCTCCTGTTAGCCGCGATCGGTGTAGGCTGCGATCCGGCAGAGGCTTGGGTAGGCGCGGCGGCTGGAACCAACATGGCGCTGGGGCCGCGGCTGGCCTGATCTGTGGTGGCTGCCGGGCCGCGCTGAGGAGTCTGCGGGAGGTGCGCGGCTCGGAGAGGCCCCCGGGTGATCTGGTGTTCCCGGGAGTGATCGGCATCGGGGACGACTACCGCTTGGCAGATGGCAGCCGGAGGACTAGCTGGCTGTGAGGCGAGGAGGCAGCACCTGGCGACCGGTGGGGGGGCTGAGGTGAGCGGGTCTGGGCGGCTGGCGAAGGGCAGCGCGGCCTGACTCCTTGCGTGCCCCCCTTCAGACACGGGGTTCGGCAGCGCGGTCGTGCCGCGGGGGGGGGGCGAAACTCGGACGGTGTACTTGGTCCGGTGTTTCCCCCTCCCCTGTTGGCCGGAATCGGTGTGTGGCCGGGATCCGGCAGAGGCCTGGGAGGTGCTGCGGCTGTAACGAGCATGGCGGCGCGGCCGTGGCTGGCCTGATCTGTGGTGGCTGCCGTGCTGCGCTGAGGAGCCTGAGGGAGGTGTGTTGATTGGAGGACCCACCCGGCAATTTGAACGGAAGAGTGCCTGGCATCGGGGATGACTGGCGAGTATTGCGGAGCGGTGGGGCAGCACGGAAGACCCCACTCTGGAACGTGGGAGGCAGCCCAGTGGACAGACAGGCGTTGTAAGAGGACAGCCATGCGGAGCACAGGGTAGGCCCGAGTTTCTGGGGGGGTTTGGGCCTACAGTCGGGACACTGGTGAAGACCGCATTCGGGAGGACAGTGGGGATAGGACCCGGGTCCCCTCGTCGGCCCGACCTGCGGTGTGCCCCTAAGACTCCGACAGTGCACTGGGCCCCGGTATCTCCCTGTAACCCCCCACGGCGGTAGTGGGCTGGCGGCGATCACTGCAGTGCTGCAGGAGCAACACGGAAGAACACCCCCCATTTCCCCCCTAGCGCGAGGACTATACAGCTCCGGCCCTGAGTCGAGGGTGAGACGGTGGTTGGCGCAGGGTGGTACTGCTGCGGGTTGCGCTTGGGGTCCGGGAATTGACTACTGGTTGCCCTACCTTGAGGGACCCTGGGGACGCGCTCGCGCCCTCTTAGACACTGGAAATCACAGAGGGGCGAGGGCTGGCTGGGCCTGTGGTTTGGGAGGAGCGTTGAGTGGAACCTTTGGAGTGAGCGGCAGACTGTGCAGCTGGGCCTGACGATATGACGAGGGAGAAGGGTGGCCGCGGCACGACCAAACAAAGGCCCATGGATAAATTTGCGGGTCCGACTGGGGGGTCTGGAGCGACTGGGGAACAACAGGGTGCGATGCCGGATAATGCGGCCCTCCTGGCCGCCATCACTCAGACCAGAGACACGCTAGATGCCAAGATTGGCGCAGTCTGGGCAGACGTCATGTTATTGCGCCAAGACCAACTCAATGCAGTATCCCGCATCTCGGAGGCTGAGACATGGATATCGAGTGTTGAAGATGACATGACGAAACTCAAGAGGAAGGTGACGGCGATGGAAACGGTCCAGAAGGGCTTGGTACTTCGGGCAGAGGATGCGGAGGGCCGGGCTCGCCGCAACACCCTCCGTTTTGTTGGCTTTCCAGAGGGCTGCGAGGAGGGCAATATGGAGCTCTTTCTCCCGTCGTGGCTTAAGGGATGGCTGCCGTCGGAGTCGCTGTCAAGGTGCTTTGTGGTAGAACGCGCCCACCGTGCACTCATGCAAAAACCTCCTGTGGGGGCCTGGCTGCGGCCAGTTATCCCCAAACTCCTCAATTATATGGATAGGGATACGATCCTTAAACAGGCTCGTGCAAAAGAACCAATACTGTATAAGAATGCCCGTATTCTGATTTTTCCTGATTATACACGGGGGGTCCAACAGCAACGCCAGTCGTTTATGGCCGCGAAGGCGCAGAGCAATGGTATGACCTGCAGGGTCGTTATGTAATTATTCGGGGCAGGATTGACAACCTCCCCATTATATTGGGCAGTGTGTATGCGCCGCCTCCGCTGCAATGGACTCTAATAGAGAAGTTGAGGCTGCGTTGGGCCGAGATGTCGGATGATGTGTCAGTAATGGGGGGTGGGGAGACTGGGACGATGTTATGCAATTGGCACTAGATAGGTCAGGATCTGATGCGGGGTCACGGGGCGGCGTGCCCACAAAGCTTCATGCACTGGTGACAGGAATGGATTGGGTGGATGTGTGGCGGCGGCTGCACAGTGTGGCCAGGGAATATACGTTTCTTTCGGCAGTGCATAAGACCTTTTCCCGGCTAGACTACCTGTTCGTGTTCAGGGCTGCGGTGGGCAGAGTGGTGGCGGCGGAGATATTGCCACGAGGTATCTCAGACCACTCCCCCATTTTTATGGAGCTAGACATTGGGAGGATCAGGCAGCCCTTCCACTGGCGGTTGGCTGTATGGAACTTACAGAAACCGGAATATAGGACCCATATTGGGGAATCCATTGCCCACTACCTGGAAGAGAATGCGGGCACCGTGTCCAGTGCGGCCACGCTCTGGGAGGCGCTGAAGCCTACGCTACAGGGGGTGGACATATCATGGTGCGCAGCCACCTGCAGGCAGCGGCGGGAGGAGTTTGTCCGAGCCGAAACCCGCATAGAGCAGCTTGAGTCACAGGCTCGTGAGTCGGGCAGCGAGCTGGGGGTGAGGCAGCTACTTCTGGCTAGACAAGAATGTGCAGCCCTGCTGATGGAAGAGCCGCGGCAGGCCTGGCTTGCTACACGTAGTAGGGTGTACCAATGGGGGAATAAGTCGGGGAAAATGTTACATCGGTTGTGCCAGGGCACCATGCATGCGCAGACTTTGCCTGCAATCCTGGACACGGCGGGGGCAGCATGGCGGACCCACTGGCTATTGTCTTTAGAGCTTTGCCGAATACTTTACCGACCTGTATGACCCACGGGAATGCCTGGAGCCAGCCATGAAAGACAAATTCATAGCGGACCTGCCACCCAGGGCTTTGTCAGACGACCAGCGGGACCAACTGGAGGCTCCCCTCTCTGAGGAGGAATTGGGGGTGGCCCTAGGAGAGTTGAGAACTAGGAAGGCCCCCGGCCCAAGTGGGTTCCCCAGCTAATTCTTTCGTCGGTATAATTTGCAGCTGGCCAAGCATTATAGGGCTGTGGTGGAGGAGGCCCGGGAGGAAGGGACAATTCCTCAGGATTGGAGGCATGCAGAAGTAGTGGTCTTTCAGAAACCTGGACACCCCCCGGAGAGTCACGCGTCCTACCACCCCATCTCTCTCCTAAATGTGGTTTTGGCAAAGGCGCTGGCTAATCGGCTGTTGCCGCATATACCGTCCCTCATACACCCGGACCAGGCGGTCTTTATGCACCAGAGGGCTACACGGCACAATATCAGAAGGGCGCAGGTGGCGGTCGCGGCGATCCGGCAGGCCGGGGAGCCAGCGGCGTTGCTCCTGGCGGACATGGATAGGGCGTTCGACTATCTGAGCTGGACCTATCTGTTTGCCCTACTGCCTAGGCTCAATTTTGGTCCACGCTTCCTGTCATACATAAAGTTGCTCTATACTGGTCTCACGACAGTGGTCAGGGTCGCGTGGCCGGTCTCCTCTGCTTTTGAGATTCAGAGAGGAATGCGGCAGGGGTGCCCCCTGTCGCCATACGTGTTTGCTCTGGCCATGGAGCCATTGGTGGCGTGGGTACGCATAGATGTGCAGGTCCATGGGTTTGAGTGGGACACAGGTGTTTCCGACAGAATAGCCCTTTACGCGGATGATGTTCTTTTTTTCCTAACGGCCCTAGAAAGGACAGGTCCGAGACTGCTGTAGATCATGCAGATTTTGGGGAGACATCAGGCCTTTACATGAACCCCCGCAAATCCACATTGTGGGTTCTGGATGGGCAGATGACAGTGGGGTCGTGGGCGTCCACGGTACAGTTGGCTGCTGGGGGACTGAAGTACTTGGGGGTGGTTTTGTCAAAGGTTCGAGCTGTGGCATGGGAGCGCAATGTGGTACCGATGTGGGATAGGACGCGGGCAAAATATTAGGTCCTGGTCTCGTATGCCCTTAATGCTGTTCGGTAGGTCGGCAATATTTAAAATGATGGCGCTTCCCCGTCTTCGTTACCAGTTGCAGAATCACCCATTCCCGATTCCAGCCCAGTGGTTTCGCACGGTGAACTCGGTGTTGGGGCAGTTTCTGTCGGGGGGGTGGGGTGCGGGTGGCGGTGCGCACATGCTTCCCCTCTACGTATAGCGGGATGCTGTTCTCACCTGACCTTCTACCGTACTATCAGGCCTCGCAATTATTGGTCCTTAATGAAAGGTGGTATGGAGACAGGGGGGACCCAGCTTATGCGTTGGAGCGCTGGTTGATGGGTCAGCACACATTACACACTATACTGTACTCTGCCAGGCTACGTGGGGCGCTACCGCCGGCCACAAAGGTGGTGTTTGCAATCTGGAAACAGGCACTGCGGCACATGGGTTGGTGGATGGTCCTGACCCGGGAAGCCCCACTGTGGAACAATGGGCGGCTGCCCCAGTTGACTACTCTTTCGGGCCTCAGGGGGTGGGATGCCATTGGCATTTCCACATTGGGTGATGTAGTGACTGACAATGTTATTAAGTTCTTTCAGACCCTACAAGAAGAGTACCACTTGCAGCCATCACAGTTTTATCAATACCTACAGCTGAGGCACGAGCTACACCCGAGTTTGGGGCACTGGAGGACATCCCTGAGTTCAGCCCTATAGAGGCCAAATTATTCATGGGAGATTTGGGAGATAGGAAAATCTTGCGTATATACCAAAAATTAGTGAGTCACTGCTCCCCCACACTTCAGAAGTTGAGGGGGGATTGGGGGGCTGACGTGGGAGTGCTGGAGGAGGAGGACTGAGTAGGGCCCCGGGGCGTCCCCGCGTGGGGCGGCCATTGCAATGCGACTTCGTCTGGTCCAATTTAAGTATCTTCATAGGGTGTACTTCACCAGGGTGTGCCTTTGGCGAGCCGGGATGATTTCCTTACCGACATGTTTGCGCTGTGATCAGGCGGATGGCATATTTATACACACGGTATGGCTATGTACTGCTCTGGAGCGCTTCGGGGGGGGGGGGTCTTTGCATGTCTTTCGGAGGTCTAAGGGTGGCAGCTTGCCCGCACATCGCAGTTGGCCCTGTTGCATGTAAATGAGGGGGCGGGAGGGAATAGGTATAAGCGACACCTCTTACTATTAGGACTCACCTTGGCAGAACGAGATATTGCACAGGCATGGAAAATGACGCAGGCCCAGTCAATAGCGGCTTGGAAAAATGGTCTTGACTTTTTGCATGGGCCTAGAGCAGCCTATTTTTGTGGCAAGGGGATGTCCACGCAAGCACTATAAAATTTGGAACAGGTGGGCAGAATATCGGGGACTGTGGCTGAACCCTCCAGTGGTGGACGAGCAGGTACTGCCGGATTAGGGGGGATTGCATATGAAGACGAAGAACTGTGTCGCAAGGGTGGTGGGGTGGACTGTGGGTGCCTTCTGCTATGTGGTTGTTCTGCACAATTGCGATCATGAAACTGTGGACCTGTGTGACCTGGGGGGTGGGAGTTGGGGGAGTTCGGAGTACGGGAGGGGGGGGTGTTCTATGCACTTTGAACCGTACAGTCAAGAATGATTATGAACCTGTTGTAATGATTCTGCAGTTGCCTCTGGGCTACAGGGGGCTGTTTGACATGTGCTACTTGACTAATAAAATCTGTTTAAAAAAAAAAAAAAAGGATATACCAGGGTCTGAAATAGATAACTGCATGTATTGAGGATGGGACGGTAACGATAAGGACTACCACCGTGCCGCAGGCAGGTCCAGTAAGTCATGGGTTAACTCAGGTGTCTTCGTTTTGGGATAGAAGTTCTTTAGTTTTTAATGACAAATTATAGCCTAGCTTAATGGTGCGAATTTAGGATGAAAGGCGGAGTGTGAACCCCTAGTAATGTACCGAATGCTGCAGCTGGTGCATTTATCACTACTACGTTGTAGAAGCTTGTGTGCACGAATGTCCTTCAGGGTGGGTGTGGGGTCACTCCAGTTTATCATGCTGGGTGTCTGAAGGCATGCCCAAATGTGTCTGATCCGGATGGCAGGCCCGAGTTTGATAGGCTGGGTGTCTGAAGGCATGCACGAGTGTCACATGCTTGGTGTCTGTAGGCATTTCCGAGTGTGCCTGACCTAGTGTAACACGCTGGGTGTCTACTCATGTCCGACTCCGAGTATAACACACTGGGTATTTGAAAGCATGCCCCGATGTAACATGCCGGATTTCTGAAGGCATGCCCGAGTGTAAGACGCTGGGTGTCTGAAGGCCTGTCGGAATGTGACACGCTGGGGGTGTGAAGGCATGCCAGTGTCACAAGCTGGGTGTTTGTAGGCATGTCCGAGTGTGCCTGCCCGATTGTAACACACTGGGTATCTGAAGGCATGCCTGAGTGTGACAGGCTGGATATCTGAAGCTCAAGTTAAACATGCTAGGTGTCTGAAGGCATGCCTGAAGGTGAGAAGCTGGGGGCTTATTTACAAGCCCCTGGCGCCACTTTTGCATCACTTTTCCCATGTTAAGTGACACAAAAGTGCCGCAAGGGGCTTGTAGATCTGCCCCTGGGTGTCTGAAGGCTTGCCGGAATGTGACACGCTAGGGGTCTCAAGGCATGCCAGAGTGTGACACGCTGGGGGTCTGAAGGCATGCCAGAGTGTGACACGCTGGGGGTCTGAAGGCATGCCAGAGTATGACACGCTGGGGGTCTGAAGAAATGCTTGAGAGTAACATGCTAGATTTCTCAAAGCATGTCCGAGAGTTACATGCTGGGTGTCTGAAGGCATGCCAGAGTGTGACAATCTGGGTGTCTCAAGACATGCCAGAGTGTAACATCTAGGTGTCTGAAGGCATGCTTGAGAGTAAGACGCTGGGTGTCTGAAGGCATGCCTGAGTGTGACATGCTGGGTGTCTGAAGGCATGCCCGCGTGTGACACGCTGGATTACTGAAGGCATTGTTGAGAGTAACATGCTGGGTGTCTGTAGGGATGCCTGAGCACAGCAGGTCCAAGAGGCTCCTGTAGAGTAGATGATCTGTGTGTCCTGGTATTTAAAGGAGAGCATTGAATGATGCAGTAGTCGCCCTCAAACTCAAGCAGATATCATTAAGGAAAGTTGGATTCTTCAATGCAAAAACTCTGCCAGACCATCTTACAAAGGGCCATTCTGGAATCGCTGCTGTTGGCGATACTGGACAACACACGTTTAATATCTTTCTGTTTTCGATTTTAGAAACCACGTTATTGATAAAAGTGGAAATCATGAAGCAGGACAAAAGAAGTGAGAAATAAATGCATAAAATACCAGCACCTCATAATGTACCGATATAACGCAGAATGTGTGCCCCTTCTACCAGAACCTGTGCAAAGCCTATAGCCTTTGGCTGTCAATCTCCGGGATTTTGGGCACCGTCTTCCTCTTTCCCGGGCTTTAATTTTTGAACCACAGGACTGCACACAAAACTGCACAATTAAGCGAACATATCTGCAAAATACAAATTAGCATTTTTTTGTGTCTCCATTCGAATCTTCATTGGTGCTTTGTAAACCAGCTTCCATGTGCTTATTAATAGCTGTCTGTATAGCTGAAATATTTCCTAGGAAACAGCATTTGATAGCGTAGAATTGGGTAGCTAAGATTTGACCTCAATCAGTGTGGTCCTCATTCGTCATAACTTCATCACGTGTCACTTTCCTTTTTATTAAGCAGTTTTCATTTTTTTTATTGGCTACAACACAACCTTTGCAAATAACCTTGGAGTGATCCTAAATTCTAACTTGGGCATGCTCACACTGCTCATCTCTATCTCCTTACTTGTGCCTCATGCTGCTCTTTTAACTCTCCTTCCTTCTCCCTCCTGCTGCTCTTCTCCTCACTCCCCTTCCTTGTACCTCATGCTTCTCCTCTCGTCACTCTCCTTCGTTGGGACTTACACTGCTTTTCTCCTCCTCACTCTGTCCTTGTGCCTCACGCTGCTCTTCTCCTCCACCATCCTTAGGGCCACTCCGTCATCCTTACAGTACCAATAGTTGAAACTCTAACAACTGCGAGACCTATTGCATTGCAAATGCTTGTTATAATGTGGAGTTGTGGTCTGTTGATAACGCCAGTACATATAGCCAGCTGTATGCATTCATGGGGGTTTAGCTTCAGGGTCTGTGACCAACCCCCACCCCCACCAGCATGGGGTTAGGTGCAGCACTTGCGCCCAACCGCCTGCTGTGCACTACTCATGCGCAGCAGAGAGGTAGGGTACTAGCACAGGGTTGGGTGTAGAGCCTGGCCACAGACCAGCACCTGTGGCCGACCTTGTTCTGTGCATGGCCAAAGGCCACTCACAGTATGGTGTTGACTGCCAACGAAGGGTTGAATGCAGCCCTGGGCCTGCAATGTGTGAAGTTGTTGTTGCATATGGTAATTAAATATTATTTGCATTAAAAAAAACTACTGAAATAAAGGTTGAAAGGACGTTCTAGTTGGGTGAAAATGTCAAATCATACTCATGTGCAACCATACACTGCTAATTGACCTAAATATTATGTTGCTTGTGACTCTTTCTATAACATCATTGATAACTGCAACATCTGAAATGACATCATCGATAAAAATACTGTACATGGCGGTGGCACAAGTTAGTTACTTTAGGACACGAGTTACAGTTAATTGAGAACTATAAATGGTGCATTTCAGTGGTTTTGTTTGTATAAAACGGACATTGTCACATAACTGTAATGTCAAATTAACCCTTGTGTTTTAGTGACCTTCTTGGTGACGTTCTAGGGTTTTTTTCGTCAAAAATATTTTTATTGGAATATGTAGGAGCATACAGTGCACAAGCATTCACGGCTAGAACAAATGGTCCCACGTAACTGATTAAACAGACATGATGAAAGCTTGCCATACAAAGAAGGTAAAAATAAGAAAAACAAAAAGGCTGGGGAGGTAAGCTCCTCTTCAAATTCCAGTAGCTAGATGGGTCACAGCCGCTAAAGTATCGGAGCAGTTCCCACTACCACAATAAAGTTGCGAAGCATCAAAGAGCAGGTGTCTGAATAGTTAGTTGACCAAGCCTCGTACAACCAGATAAGTGTCTGCATTATCATGCCGTCTAAAACACGCTTCCTTAGTGCAGCCAGGTAGCGAAAGAGGCACCTGTAGCTCAACAAAGCCCGCTCCAACATGGGGCAAGGAGTAAAACAACTAATAAAAGAACAAGACCATACCCCCCCCACCCTAACCCACCCCCACCCCGTGGTGGAGGCATTATTCCTAGAAGAAAGGTAGAAGAGGTAAAAAGAGCACCAGACACCAGTGAATTGGTCAGAATTGAAAGAGGTGTAAAGCTCTGATGGTAGAGGCACAAACAGCAGAGGGGATGCCCCGAGAATGGCAAACGACCAGTGGTCCCCATTTGAATTCAAAGTTCTTGTAATCGTCCCCGAAGATGTCAGCCATACATTCAAGGCTCAATAGTCTCCAGAGGCGGGCATGCCACAGGGATATAGCCGGAGCTTCTTTTTTCTTCCAGGCAACTTTCAGAGTGACATTGGCCGCCCAATGCACAGCCACATGATCATCTTGTCAGCACAGGTCTGATGTTCTAGGGAAGGGTCACACAGCCCCAAGAGAACCCCCACCACAGTAGAAGGGATAAGATAACCCAACATTTCTTTTATGCGTGCTAGAATGTCATCCCAGAAGGGTCGGATAGACGGGCAATCTCACCATATATGGCGAAAGTCGTCCAGGAGCCCACATCCCCTCCAGCAACTGTCTGAAGTAGTAGAAAATATGCGCCTGAGCTTGGAGAGGTGCAGGTACCAGTCCTTCATAGTTTTAAGGTGTGCCTCTCTGAGATCTTTGGAGTGGTTGAATCGGATAGTGTCAGACCAAAGGTGGGCCCGTTCCTCGTCTAAAATAGGGCGTTGGATCAGGTCTTCCCACATGCTCATGTACCTGGGCCGAAGCGAGAGGGTGGTTTTGAGCAGAAAGGCATAAATAAAGGAGATTACCCCTTTCATTGAAGACAACTTAGAGAGAAAGGCTTTGAATTTTCGTAAGAGGTCTAGTAGCAGCGTCCCTGACCTGAGGATTGAGGGCCCAATGAATTAGCTGTGTGTAGTGGTAAAATTCTGTACCCTCCAGGTCGAACTCCCGCTTACACTCCTCAAAGGTGAGAGGCTCACCGCCTCAAAATAGATGGATCAAGGCTAAGCAACCGCCTCGTTTCCAGGAATTAAAAGGACCCTCATGAAGAGCCGGAGGAAAGAGGGAGGTGTCGTGGATCGAGGTAAAGGGAGATGTGAAGGAGGTCCACCTGTCGTCACCCGAAACTGTGTCCCATACCCTAAGAGTGGTGTGTGTGGGTGTGCTAAGATAAGTATTCGGGGGTCTATCTCTACTAGGGCGCCACACCAGATTCCATATAGTCCGACCTGTCACACCACGATCCATATGTAGCCAGTGTTTTTCAGTGTCTTTCTGGGACCATTCGACAAGTACCCGCAACTGAGCGGCCTTCTAGTACATCTGGATGTCCGGCAGGCAAGTGTTTTATAAAAAAGAGCTGTATAGCCGTCACGACCCGGGGCTTTATTAGATTTCAAAGAGTTAATTGCTAGGGTGACGTCTGTAATGGTGATGGGAGCGGTAAGTAGATCGTTCCATGCCTCGGAGACCCGTGGCAGGGACAGCGAGTTAAGGAATGCCTGTTGTGTGCCTTCGTCTAGTGAATCCACCACGTAGAGGTCTCTATAAAAGGACCCAAAAATAGCAGCCTTCGCCTCATCTTTGTGGGTGACCCTTCCCGCTGAGTCCAGAATACCACCTATGTATTCTCTCTCTCGCTTATCCTACAGTTGGCGAGCTAAGTGTCTGCCCATCTTATTACCTTGCGTGTAGGAAAGATGTCGTAATTTAAGAAGGGTGTACTCTGTCCTATTAGAGTAAATGGCCCGGAGGTTACCTCTGAGAGCGGTGAATTGACGTTTTGTTTGTCTCGTGGGGTTCGTTTTATGGGAGCGTTGAGTAGAAGCCAACTCGGCCTCAAGGGCATCGCGTTCTCGAGCGCGTTATTTGTTAAGGGCGGCATTAAGGGCAATACATTCACCCCGAAGAACAGCTTATAGGGTGTCCCAATTAGTACATTCTGAAGTGTCTTCTGGGGAGGGTTAGACTTGTTGAAGTCTGCAATAGCATTACGTTGCTTAGTGCAGGATTCTTTATCACGCACGAGAGAAGATGAAAAGTGCCAATTAGGTGAAGCCTGAGCAGGCCCACGCCACTGCAGGCAGACTGAATATAGGCTGTGGTATGAAACCGAAATGGGAAGGATTTTAGCGTCCTGGAGGATGCCCTGCAATGTCTGGCTAATAAAAATGTAGTCCAAACGGGAGTATGTCCTATGTAAATGGGAGAAAAATGTATAATCCCGGGTCTGTGGATAGATTGCACGCCAAGAGTCTAAGAGGCCTAGATCCCGAATGCATTGTCTCCCCAGTGAAGGTCCGCGCATCTGATCTCTGCGAGTGCGTGCTATCTAGATCCTTCTGCCAAATTAGATTAAAGTCACCCAGAAGAATAAGCGGACCCTCCACAAAGTCCGCAATCCTCCCCAACAGGTTGTGTAAGAAAGATGTTTGACCCACATTGGGAGCGTATAGAGCAATGAAGGTGCAGATCTTCCCCTCAGGTGCCCCTTAACCATGATCCAGCGGCCATCCTTATCGCCCTGAACCGCCAGTGGCTGGAACTGAATCGCGGCTCGGAAGAGCAAGGCCACCCCTCTGTGCTTCGTAGTTGCTGAGGACCTATAAATAAGTGGGAATTGTTTATGCTTGAGTCGCGCCTCCTCCACTCTGGCTAAGTGGGTCTCCTGGAGGGCCACAACATCAAGCTGGTGATCTATGATGTATTTCCACACCCTACAACGCTTCTGCAGTGATTCAGGCCCTTAACATTCCACGTAGCTATGGTAATGGGCAACATGTCACTGATGGGGGAACGTCACTTTCTCTAAAACAAAAGGGACCCAATACACCACTGCCCTGACCCACCCGTCTGTAGATACGAAATGCTTCAGACCATGACGTAAACCTACACTAATGTCTTCAAAGGTGTAGAAGCCGGGGTTAATAAGCCGCCACCACCCCTCGCGCCAACAAACCCATGAAACCCCCCACAAACCTCATACAAACTAGAACAAAAGGAAATGCAAGAAAATAACTAACTAAAGACATGGTCTCCACAAAAGGCCAGAAAGGCCTGGGAACGACCATGGAGGACTTCAGGTCCGAGGACCCGGTCCACGCCTGCCCCCGCAGGCCAGCGAGTCAGTAACTCAGCAGCATTATGATAAACAAAACATTAGACACGAAGAAAATCAATAGTCCGATGCAACCAAATCCACAGCTGGGCGGAAAGATACAAGCATTATACTACATTAGGCATAGCGCAAGAGTCTGGTTCGCTCTGAGTGCCTACGGTCTAGTCTCTAGAGAATACCAATAGTAAGTCAGAAATTTGAGGCGGCTGCCTCGGTCTCACCCATGAAGATTAACGACAATGGAGGACTCCCCTCAGGAAGGGGGGACCAGAAAACACCAGTGCAGGGGCTGCAGCGGGGCTAGAGGAAACAAATGTCCCAGCTCACCCGGTAGATGCAGGCCCCCACCGCAGTTCAGTAAAGAGATTCACAGGTGTCAAGGAACAGGATAAACCATGGATGAGATGGGAACAGGGTCTCAGAGCTATATCTGGATACAACAGTCAGCATTTCGAGCCCCTTGACCACATGAAGGGAGGAATAGATCTCTTCGATGATCCTGGCGCCGAAGCCTCCACACTGGAAGAAATGCCCAGCAGCTCCAGTCCCTCCTGAAGGTCCATGATATAACGTCTCTTATTCTGGTACTCAAAGCTTAGTCCAAAGGGATAGGTCCATCGACATCTGATTTTATCGTTGCGCAGTTTGGAGGTTATAGGTCGGAGTGTTTGTCTCCTATCCAGCGTGGCCGGCGCAACGTCTTGATAGATGGTGCAGTAAAAATTCTGAAACGTGACAGAGGCCTGCAGGACCGCTTCCTTGATTTTATAAGAGTGGAATTTGGCCAGAACGTTGCGTGGTCGCTTCTTCTCCCCCTGCTGTAAAGACCCCACTCTGTGTACTCTGTCGAGTTTGATCTTAAGAGACTGGTGGGCCGGGATCGCCGAGAAGAGGCCCACCACAAAAGCTTCTATATCAGGCCCCTCTGCGCTCTCCTCCAGGTCCCTGATGCGTAGGTTCTCCCGCCGCGACCTATTCTCGAGGTCCTCTGCCTTAAGTTGCGACTGGAGGAGTTGCTCTTTAAGTGTATGGACATCATCCCGGAGTTCAACAGTGAGTTGTTGTTGTTCTTGGTTATGAGCTTCCAGGTCCAAGACCCTCGTGCTGACGGAATCCTAATCGTGCTGTAGAGATGAGAGGTGTTCTGATAGATCAGAGCAGAGCTGATCAATAGAGAACTTGATGTCTTGACCGATGTCCTTGTGTAGATCCGTTTTGAAGTCCTTGAACGTCGATAGGAGTTCTGCTTTGGTAAGGGCCATTGCCAATGCACCCGTGTCACCTCTCGGCGAGGCCCGCTTTTCAGCAGCTGAGAAAAAGTCGGATACCTTAGCAGTGGTCTTAGTTGTCGTTCTCTTCGGAGGCATAGAGTGGCGCCCCTGAAAATATCTTTGGAAATAGGTGAATGTCAGGGCCCCAGTTTGCTGCGGGGGGTCAGCGGGTCAGTCTCCACATCCGGATGGCCTCTTCAATTAGTGTGCAGCGTTGCAGAGGCTAAAACTCAATGAAAGCGAAGAACCACACCACAGGCGTCAGGGTGCCCAGCAGAGAGACGCACAGTGGAAGATAGGAGGGACCAGGCCGCTCTATAGGGGCCCATAGGCCATGGGAAACCAAGGTGTAGGATCACCGCGTTCTTGCAGGCACCAAACTCGTTGGCAGCCAGGTGGGAGCCTAACACAACCGGGCGCTGTGTCCGCAGGCAGGCGATCAGTGTCATGCCGCCCAGGCCCCAAAGAGCAGGTTGAAATAACGGTGCAGAGCCTAGAGGACTCGTCCGTGGTAACCCTCAGGAAGCACAAGTCAGGAGCCCAGGTAGCAGGGGAGACCTCTAGGTGCGGGGGAGGTGTTCCACCCAGCATACATCAGGCCCGGTGAGCCAGAGATGTCCTCAAGCAGGAGCCAGTAACCGGTGAATAAGCAGCTCCCAAGGTGGCTTACCGGAGCTGCAGATGCCTCGGCTGAGGCAGCGGCATGTCGGCAGCAGGCGGGCAGCCACACACGATCAGGTCAGACCTTCGAGCGCGTTGCCATTTCACGCCGGAGGTATCGCCATGTTAGGATCAGGCGCCAACAGAAGACAGTCGGGAGGAGCATCAAGCCTTGTGCCCCCCCCCCCCCTCGGTAGCGCCTCACTGCACCTGTGCCGAGATGGGCGCTTCGAAGATAGCGCGGAAGTCTCTCCGACGGAGAGTCTGCCACAGGGGATGATGAAACCGCGGCCCGACCGGGATCAGGCCGCCATTTTAGCTCCGGACGTCGGAGCACGCCAAGGCAGCCAAGTCAGAGCAGCCGCCTTCCGCAGCGATCCGCAGGTAATCCCGGTGTCCTCAGGTGTCAGTCATTATCCGCAACAGCGGGGGTTCATTCTGGAGCTCGGGCGACGCCACATCTGCTAAAAAGGAACGCAGGAGCAGCGCTTGGACCTGGAGCCGCAACAGTCTTCGTCTGTTCGGCCATCTTGCCCGGCCACGCCCCCTCTAGGGTTTTTTTTAATACCTAACTATAACTGTCACTTCTAACGTTGGTTTATTCAGTGAATTTCTAGGGTTTTTAATATAAAGTTGCTGACATTATATCAAAAGTGAAACCAAAGGGCTTAAGAATGGTGATGGATTAAACCCAGATCAGTTGACTGGGGGTGAGTGCTTGCAAAGTTCAACTCCCCATCCATCATCCCCTTTGGTTTTAATATATTCAAAGAGCCTATTGGTTATGTCAAACATTTTAATAAAACATTTATAGTCAAAATAAAAACGTCAGTCTTTTTTTTACAGAACTCAGGCCACAAAATGGAGCCATAAAACCAACCACCAGGGGTCTGTGCATTCCCCAGCGGAAGAGCAAAAACTTCAACACTGGGAGTGCTTAAAAATATCAATTAAGTTTCCTGGGGTCATATTCCAAAGATACCAGGAAACGTAGTTATTTCTTTTTCAGTATTTTTGAGGGGCTGCTGCACTTCCTGCAGCCCCCCACAACACTTTAAAAGATGCTTGCGGTTCTCCTGCCCAGATTGTGGTGCCACCATGCAGTCCAATATATGTAAATTAGCCGATGAAGGGCATTATGGGGTGCTCCTTGCCAGGAGCATAGAATAATAGAGCAACTCTGACCGCTCCATGGGACCACGCAGGAGCTGGAAACACTTTTTGCCATTAATTTGTTTTTAATCTGGAGTGTACCTCACAACATTGTTAACGTTTGGTAAGACAGTGGGAGCCCAGAGGCCCTGCTGGCTCCCTTCAGGCATCCCCAATCTATGGGGTCGCACAGGGGCTGGCAACATTTTTTGCCATTTCTTCTTCTTTTTTTTTTAAATCTAGGATGTCCACCTGGGGCACCCCACAACATTATTTACGTTGGTGGCTAAGGGGAAAGTCCTAAGGCCCAGCAGCTCTGCCAGTTTTCATGCAGCACCCATAAACGGGTGCGGTGGAAGCAACTTTTCTCTTTGCTCCCACCAGTCAGGAACAATTCTATGTTTCCCTGTACGTGAGAGCACGAGCAGGCAAAACAATGTGTTCGCCCACCCTGCTGGAGCCTGTCTTTTCCTGCTGGATAGGAGCTCAGAATTCTTCTGTGCCCCAGGCTTTTGCAAGCAAGGAAACAACAGTATCCTGGGGTCCCTGTGACACCGTCACTGAGCCCAAGAGGAAAGTTTATTTTCTGTGGGTGAATAACATCAGCCAGCGCATCAGATTGTAGACTGTGCATCTGCAAAGTTTAGCCAAATATTAATATTGTAAGCTGTTGCCACGATCTTTTAAAGGAACTCAATATATTTTTTAAGCTACCTCTGATACAAGACTTGAAATAATAGCAAAACATTTACCTTCTAATGAATTCCTTTTTTTAGCTTCATTAGTTAGGTCGAGAGCTGCAAGGACTGATTCTGCATTGAGCTCACTTTCAGATCGATATTTCTAACTGCAAATTCCTCACTTTGTGCATTTACCCCAGTCAGCAGACTGGTTCCAGAAACTTCAAAGCAGTACTCCTGCATGCTGAAAGATGACGTCCTGCTGTCCGCTTCAATGCCGTTCGACTCCAGAAGTCACAAGCAGAGCCGCATATTAGTGCAACGCTAATAACAGTTCCTTTCTTTCCACAACTTAAGACTCTGATGTAGAGCTATTCCTTGGTCTTTTCAAGATCTTTTTTTTTTAAGTTTTCAGTTTGCAAGTGAAAATGTCACCTCTAAAGACAATAGGGTTCAAGCAGTGTACGGACTGTCGCAAACAGATGTCTGTGACAGATCCTCACGAGGGATGCTTATGGTATCTGAAGCCGGAGCACGATCCAAGGGTGACTTCCGCGCCATAATGGATTCGAAGGCCCTCAAGGCAAAGCTGTATGTCGCCAAACATTAGAAGACCTCACGCTGTGACCAATTGAAATCGAAAGGAAAATCCTGACCCCAAAGTCATTCCCATGGAAAATTATTGTTGCGGCCAAAGTCTTTGGATATGTCCAAAAAAGAAGCATAAGAAGTCAAAGTAGGAATCTACCCCTTCCTGCCACTTTTGAACTCAAGAGAGGGTGCAAGGACATTAGTGTGCCCCGCCAGTCTTGCAGCAAGTAGAGGCCTGCACATTTTTGGCACGTTACCAGTTCCCGCTGGTGTGACTTTGGGCCCCTAGTATCTAAAGGGGCCTCCAGTCAGGCATCCACCAGTATGTTCACCCTCAGCTTTGACTATGACAGAGGTTCCTTTTGCATCAACCCTTGTGATTACGCCATAGAAGGATTTGCAGCCCATTGTGCTTTCCGAGACTGAGCAGAATCCACCACCAGGCCAAGTGTGCTCCCACCAGAAGGCACCCAGCAGGCAATCCCTCTAATTCTAATACTTTGCCCTGACCACACAGTAGGGCTCAGACTTTGCACAGTCTATTCATCCCTGATAGAAACAGTAACAATTTCGATAAAGGGCATGGTTTTGTCCTCTAATATAGTGAGTATGACTGGTAATTAGGAACTCCAATATGCTAGTGTCCTGGATACTTCTCCACATTCTGGCCTTGTTTCACCTCCTGGCCCAGCCACTGAAGAAAGTGCTTCTCTCGCTGTTGTATGCAGAGGGCAGCAAAAGTATTGAACTTGCAGCTTCCTTCTATGGAGGTGGAGAATAATATTTTAACAGATGGTCCAGAACCTACAGAATCTCTATCACAGTGTAATGTTGCCCTTACTAATACCCTTAAGGGCTCTTGGCTGAGTTAATAGGCAGGTGGCTCGGTGTCATGATCCGATATCAGGTGACCCTACTTTATTTTACTCAACATCCTACACCAGAGAGTTTGGTGGTGCAGTCATCCATCAGGAAGGGAAATTCCAACACATTCCCGACCACTCCACTTTATTGCATATCTAAGGTAAAAAGACATTTGGCAAACATATTTGTTCCTCCACAAACCTTGCTCTGCATTCACTAAATGCTAGCTGTCTACTAGGCTGTTTCTCCCAGTCCCTATGTTACACAGTGGCCCAAGTATTACCTACAGTTCCAGAACACCTTAAGCGTTCCTGACCCAAACTCACCAGGAGGGTTGCAACGCAGCAAAGTTTGGCATTAAATCAGATTTGGACATGACAGACTGCTTAAGTCTGGTGATGGCTAGGAATGTGGTTCTTTGGCACGACACCTGGTTGTGGTCTTCAGGCTTTTCCGGGGATGTCCAGGCATCTTTGATAGAGATGCCATTTGATGGCCCTCGCCTTTGTGGCGACAAGGCAGATTTAGCCCTCAAACGATTTAAGGAAAAGAGGGCCAAGCACTTTACCTTGGGACTTTCTGCTCCTTCCAGACAGTTCCAACAATATTGCTTACTCTGTGGCTATGGCAAGAGTTTTCAGTTTTGATAGCATCATTCCCCTTTGCCAGCCCTACATGACTTCCATCCTTTTCATGGCAGAGATTGCTGCTCACAAAGACAAGGCCCAGGACAGTAGAAACAATGTGCAGCTCAGTCCCTTGCCCCTGGAGCATCTGCAAAACCACTTCAGTGTGTCCTTGCTGGCACAGCCACCTTGTTGGAGTTGTACATTGTAGCTATTCCCTCTCACCGGACCTCCCAGCACCATCAGAGCGACTGACAGAGGAACATCTGTTTGTCTTGCGGCAGGAAGTGCAGGCCCTTCTGCCTAAAGTGCCCATAGAGAGTATTCCGGCCTTCAAAGTAGGAACTGTGTGTTAATCCTGCTACTACTTTGTACGGGAAAAGGACGGAGGCATTTGTCCTATTTCACATCTTTCCCCTTTCAATGCCTTTCTGCGGAAGGACAAATTCAAGATACTCTAACCCAACAAAGTCCTGTCTGCCCTAGACCCTGGAGACTGGCTGTCTGAAGGCAGGCTCTCCCAGGCAATCATCAATCGCCTCCAGATAATTGCATGTCATATAACAACCTTGAGGTAAACTATCCATGTACTGAAGTCACGCCTGACCCCTTCGCAGACACTCCCGCTCATCAACACCTTTCTGGATGCAGTACTATTTTGTGCCTTTTCCCTAGAGCAGAGTCCAGGGCATTTGGGCTATGATTTAGAATTTTCAACCTCTGTTCTTGATTTCAGTGTGGATGACTCTGAGGCTGCTGGGATTGTTGACCTCCTGCATCCTGCCGGTTTAACATACCAGATGGCAGGTGCAGGCCTTGCAGTGGGCCCTCAAGTCCCAGCAGGCACCATACCAGGTGAATCTGTCATATTGTATCCAGATTTTGGAGGAGACTGCAAAAGATCTGCAGGGCTGGCTACTGGACTGCATTTGGCTCAGTGACATACCCCTCTCCCTACCCCATCCTGAATTGACGGTGGTGTTGGATGCCTTGCTTCTGGTGTGGGGAGGCCATCTGGGAGAGGTTGAGACCAGGGGCTTCTGTTCTTAGGCAATGACTCAACTCCATGTCAGTTTGATGTTAAGAGTGATTCACTTGGTAAATGTAAATTGATACTTGTACAGCGCACTACTCACCTGCAAGGGTCTCAAGGCGCTTGTACGAATACCGCTGTGGAACCCATCCTGGCTTTCCCTGTGAGGCGTCCACTCCTGGGCACCCCCAAGGTGGAGGCCAGGCATCCTTAGCGTTGTGGGGGCCGTTGTGGAGATTAAGCAAGTTATTGCCCAGAGTTGCAGAGTGGGACTCCATGATTGGAATAGGCACCGAGGCGAGAATTATCAGGTCCGTGGAATTTTGAGCCCAAGACCCGCCGAGGCGGGGAATTGAACCCTGGTCCCGGGCTAGACCTCTGCATCAGGGTCTGCCGCTCTAATCATTGAGCCACACTTCTCCACCTTGGTGTTGAAGGCCTTTCTTCATGCGATCAGAGGAAGGCTGGGGCATGTGCTTATGGACATCACCATCACCGGGGGGCCTTTGGTCCTGTGCCAGGAGGCTCTGTTCCACCAACAATAGCTATACTGCCAGGAAATTTCTCTTGTGGTGAATCACCTGGCGTATTCTCTAAACGCTAGGGCAGACAAACTCGGCTGCCAATGAATGAATGAAGAAACATTTGTAGAGCGCAACCGCTTCCTGGCACTAATGGGCCCGAATCACATTCACGACCAGGGCGCCTTCCATCAGTGAGAAGAAACCTGGCTTGATCTTTTTTCCACCGTCGAGAATGCACAATGTCAGCACTTTTGCACGTCTGGTAATGTGACTCTCATAAGATTTATTTTAAACAAAACAGAAAAATCCCCTAGGGCCACAAACTCCTTCAGATCATCTGATTAAATCACAATGCGGTGCAAACTGTGCAGAGTTAACAAAGATAAGATCTATTAAAATACAATAACATTATTATTTTGTAAAAAAACGGTTTTAGAGGTTCAAATACCTCTTCTCATTTCCCATCATAAAACCAGTTGAATACATTAGCATTCTTATTTCAAACACACAAAATGAGTTTCTTAAACAGGCAGAAACTTTTATCCATTCAAGAGTTTGGAAGGGAAGTCTGGTGGCTACCAGTAAGCTGGTTGCTGTTCCACTCCCTACTTCTGGGAATTCTGGGTGCAATTGATAGGTTATATACACGCCTGATGGCCATAAGTTGACCCTCTGCACCAACAGGTTACCCTTCAGGTGCACAGATTAAACTGGTCAGTAGAGTTTTTACTTTTTTTGCTGAGTTGATGATGCAAATCAATGTGGTCCTTTTCTATGTAAACCGCGAGGGTCATACAAGATCATTTGCTTAACGAATGGCTTTTCGTTAATGAATGCCTCATGAATCATAGAGGAAATTTTCTTTAGGCACAAGGGAAATAAGAACCTTTGACACTATGGTATTTAAAAGGAGTAAGCACGTCTATTACAAAAGTAAGTGAACATGCTCTTGGTATACAAAAAGAATCAGCGTTCCAATTAGAGAGTAAAATCTGGGTGAAGCCCACCCAAGTGGTAAAACAACAAAATGGGACACCCATATAACGATCATCTTTGGCTCTATATAAAGGAGAACATTTAATCAAACCCATGGAAGCTTTTTACCAAGAGATGTATTTTAATATTGTCCATTTTTGACTACTTTGTGTGTCTTTTAGTGGAAAAACTCCATGTACTTGCTCTGAAGAAGGTGGTTAGCAGCAAGATAGACCAACAAAACAAGTCGACTAACATTGAGTGCCTACTTTATTTCTCAGTTTTTGTGTTTGAAATAAGAATTATAATGTATTAAGCCGTTCTTATGATGAAAAATGAGAAGAGCTCATTGAACCTATAAAAATGCATGGCCTCTCTTTCAATCTTCTGTTTTTTAATCTTTTGTTTATTTTCATGTATGTATTATTAGTGACTTTTGTTAAGTAAATAATACATTTATCATATTTTTGTGTATATTCTACTTTTGTTAGTTCTTTGCACAATTGGCACATCATTGTAATTAAATTAGATGTTTTAAGGCGTTTGTGGCCCTAGGAAATGTTTCTGTGTAAGACTCCTATATGCCTTCCTACCACTGCCTCTCCTACCCTGAGTTCTGAAGAAGAGCAGGAACTACTGAGCTCAAGTCCGGCAGAGTTTGGTACCAGGAACTCCTGGGCATGAGCATCTGTTCACTGAGTCAAGCTGCTGCTTTGGGAGGATTTTCTTTCTCAGCAGCAGGGCAGGGGCCTGCCCTGTGCCTGCACAGTTTGCTTGTCCATGGGAGGTAAGGGTAATTTTGAGGTTTTAGGGCTGGGTAGTGTAAAAGGGTGGTAAGGGTAATTTTAAGGTCGTGGGGTGGGTGGTGGTAAAGGAAGGTTAGGAGTAAATTTAAAAAAAGGTGTTGAGTTTCCTCCCACCCAAAAAGAAAAAAGTAAATATATTGTATTTTTAAAAAAGTGTGTGCGTTGTCCCTTTCTATCTCTGCGTGGACGGCACTGTGCTAATCCTTTGAAAGAAAAGCATATATATATATCAGAGAACTATGGGTAGTTCTCAAGTTTAGGTGGAAAGCAGCTCCTGTATGAAGCACTCTCAACCCCAGCAACACTCTAGATCTGCTCACCTTAAATGTCTGCTTTTATTTCAAAGGATTAGCACAGTGCCATCCATGCCGAGATAGAAAGGGACAACGTATTTTGCCATTTCTACAGCAAAGTCTTTAAGCATAGGACTATTACATTGCTGTCCACATTGGCTTTTGTCATTTTACAGCATGGCAGTGGGTAGTTATAGATAGGACCATGCTTTAGGAAAAGCGTTTTTGACTTGCCTATATCTTTGCCTCTGTTTGACAAATCTTCTTGAACTTTTGCTTTGTTGATTCTAGTTGTGCTTGGAAAGTTTCAGGGTGAACCTTGACGGCAGGGGCGTGAAAGTGGGGGAAGGGGGGTGTTAAAAAAAAGTGAGTTTCCGATGTTAATTCCGATAGAGATTTTAGACTTGACTACAGCCCGACATACATGATAGCACCCCATTGAAATACATTGTAGTGAATGGCAGGTTGTGAGCATCACAAAAGAACGTATAAAGGGTGATAACAGATTTTAGTTACACTATAAATCATTAAATGATGGTACCATACTAATTTTAGGAAATGTGGTGTGTTGTAAGGTGATTTTACCCTGTGAAAAATACTTCTGCTATGGTTTTCTCATAGAGGTTATGGAAGGTGCTCCAGAAGCTAAAATGAGAGCTTGTTTTCTGTAAGTTCACACTACATTTCGTAGCCATATGAGAATGAAGTCTGACATTCTCAGTAATCATGTATGAACAACAGGAGAAGCCTGTCAGTTGATTCCCTTGTGTTCTACTGCAGCCTCCCAGAGTGTTCTAAAGAACAACTAGAGCGTTGACAGTCTTCAAAGACAAATGTATGGCACACATGAAGCCATTTTGATTGAATCAAACTGGTAAAACTAAAAACATTTAATTTTGAAAGGAACAAAATGTGGGGGCTCAGTTTGTCATAGAAATTATGGTTAGTGCTGTAGAAAGAAAAATTAGGACACATTTTAAGTGAGTTCATTAATATCTTCCTCTTCTGTTTCATTAAAACATTCAGACAATTAGTGTGGCTCACTGGTTAGAGGCGGCAGACCCGAGAGCAGAGGACGGCCCGGGACCAGGGTTCGATTCCCGGCGCGGCAGGTTTCTGGACCAGGGTCAGCGGACTCGATAATTCTCTCGCCTCGGTGCCCACTCTGATCAGCGATCACACTCGGCAACTCTGGGCATTAGCTTGCCTCATCTTCACTAACGGCCCCACCAGACCGCCGGGGATGCCTGGTCTCACCCTGGAGATACCCATTAAGGGACCATCTCTCAGGGAAGCCAGGAAGGGTTTCGCAGCGGTCGAAGCGCCTTGGGACCCTACGGGTAAGTAGTGCGCTATATAAATGCCAATACACACACATGCAAATTGAAACATGCACTTTCAGCACCAGCTGTAGACTGGCAGTTAACTCCCTGGTGATCGGCAGCTTTACCACAGTGTTCTAATGAACAACTGGAGTGCTAACATTCTGAATTTATGCCAAAAGTGTGGCACATCGGAACACCATCTTGATGGAATCGAAGTGGAAACTGAAAGCATTTTCTACCCAGGATACTGCAGTAAATGTGGAATTTAGGGAGCTTCCTAACAAATAAGTCGCCCAAGATGGCCACCAGAAAATAAAGAGCACAAACCCAGCTCAAATATCACCTAGATGTAGCCCAAGTATAGCCCTATGACGGAAGTGTGCAAGACCCTAAATCTTTTTTTTTTTTTTTTTTTTTTGCGGTTTTATATAGCGCAGACCTAAAGATATTAAAGTGCCTTGCATGAGTATCAGTAACATTGCACAAGGACACATTAATTTTGGTTTTAGGCATGAGGAGATTAAGTGATTTGCCCAGAATCACAGTATAGCGAGCTTACGCTGAAACTTGAACCTGGTTCACCAGTTGCAAAGTCTGCAGCTCTGGCTGCAACACCCCTTTCTCTTCCTTAAGTGTAACAAGTGTAACATGTAATCAAGTGTTCAGCTGGATAAAAAACATTAAGATGGAAAATTATTTAAAAGTGTTTGTCTCTATTTGAGAACTCAGAAAATATGTCCTCATGTTAGTTGATTAGAGCACTAACCAAACTTTCTGTGGGAATAAGAGGTTTTGTATGAGTGAAAGCTGAGCCTAATTATAACTTCCCTGTAACCTTTGTGTTTTTTCAGTTAATATATATTTCTATATATATATATTAAATATAATATTAATTGGCCCTCTGTCAGCCTTCAAAGTCGGCTGTCCGGGAGGAAACTTGCAGCAGCGAAAAAGCAGTAAAATACAAATACCCACTGGAGGGTTTTAAAAATTGACTCGCTGGAGAAACCACAGGGCCCATCAGGCACTTCGAACTGGGAAAGTTCCCAACTGGGCGGAGCCTCCGGAGTGAGGCGGGTAAAAACATTGAAAATCACCTGTGGCAGACCTGGCGTCTTGAATTGAGAGGCATACCCAAGAAGAAGTTTCAGGAGGAAACGAAACATGTTGGTTTAAATGCCCCTTCTGCTCGAAATAAAAATCTGCAAGGCAAGTTCGTGTTGCGACTCATTGATCCCCTGACAGGGATAATTTGTAATAATATGCATCGGCATGGTTCAGCCGAAGAGAAACGCACAGCCAAACTTGCAGCGCCATGCATCCCCGCTTGAACCAGGAGGTGGGAACCGGCAACGGACTTAAGGGGAATGCGGTGCTCCCGGGGACTGGACTCCGGTAATTGGCCCTCTGTCAGCCTTCAAAGTCGGCTGTCCGGGAGGAAACTTGCAGCAGCGAAAAAGCAGTAAAATACAAATACCCACTGGAGGGTTTTAAAAATTGACTCGCTGGAGAAACCACAGGGCCCATCAGGCACTTCGAACTGGGAAAGTTCCCAACTGGGCGGAGCCTCCGGAGTGAGGCGGGTAAAAACATTGAAAATCACCTGTGGCAGACCTGGCGTCTTGAATTGAGAGGCATACCCAAGAAGAAGTTTCAGGAGGAAACGAAACATGTTGGTTTAAATGCCCCTTCTGCTCGAAATAAAAATCTGCAAGGCAAGTTCGTGTTGCGACTCATTGATCCCCTGACAGGGATAATTTGTAATAATATGCATCGGCATGGTTCAGCCGAAGAGAAACGCACAGCCAAACTTGCAGCGCCATGCATCCCCGCTTGAACCAGGAGGTGGGAACCGGCAACGGACTTAAGGGGAATGCGGTGCTCCCGGGGACTGGACTCCGGTAATTGGCCCTCTGTCAGCCTTCAAAGTCGGCTGTCCGGGAGGAAACTTGCAGCAGCGAAAAAGCAGTAAAATACAAATACCCACTGGAGGGTTTTAAAAATTGACTCGCTGGAGAAACCACAGGGCCCATCAGGCACTTCGAACTGGGAAAGTTCCCAACTGGGCGGAGCCCCCGGAGTGAGGCGGGTAAAAACATTGAAAATCACCTGTGGCAGACCTGGCGTCTTGAATTGAGAGGCATACCCAAGAAGAAGTTTCAGGAGGAAACGAAAAATGTTGGTTTAAATGCCCCTTCTGCTCGAAATAAAAATCTGCAAGGCAAGTTCGTGTTGCGACTCATTGATCCCCTGACAGGGATAATTTGTAATAATATGCATCGGCATGGTTCAGCCGAAGAGAAACGCACAGCCAAACTTGCAGCGCCATGCATCCCCGCTTGAACCAGGAGGTGGGAACCGGCAACGGACTTAAGGAGAATGCGGTGCTCCCGGGGACTGGACTCCGGTAATTGGCCCTCTGTCAGCCTTCAAAGTCGGCTGTCCGGGAGGAAACTTGCAGCAGCGAAAAAGCAGTAAAATACAAATACCCACTGGAGGGTTTTAAAAATTGACTCGCTGGAGAAACCACAGGGCCCATCAGGCACTTCGAACTGGGAAAGTTCCCAACTGGGCGGAGCCCCCGGAGTGAGGCGGGTAAAAACATTGAAAATCACCTGTGGCAGACCTGGCGTCTTGAATTGAGAGGCATACCCAAGAAGAAGTTTCAGGAGGAAACGAAACATGTTGGTTTAAATGCCCCTTCTGCTCGAAATAAAAATCTGCAAGGCAAGTTCGTGTTGCGACTCATTGATCCCCTGACAGGGATAATTTGTAATAATATGCATCGGCATGGTTCAGCCGAAGAGAAACGCACAGCCAAACTTGCAGCGCCATGCATCCCCGCTTGAACCAGGAGGTGGGAACCGGCAACGGACTTAAGGGGAATGCGGTGCTCCCGGGGACTGGACTCCGGTAATTGGCCCTCTGTCAGCCTTCAAAGTCGGCTGTCCGGGAGGAAACTTGCAGCAGCGAAAAAGCAGTAAAATACAAATACCCACTGGAGGGTTTTAAAAATTGACTCGCTGGAGAAACCACAGGGCCCATCAGGCACTTCGAACTGGGAAAGTTCCCAACTGGGCGGAGCCTCCGGAGTGAGGCGGGTAAAAACATTGAAAATCACCTGTGGCAGACCTGGCGTCTTGAATTGAGAGGCATACCCAAGAAGAAGTTTCAGGAGGAAACGAAACATGTTGGTTTAAATGCCCCTTCTGCTCGAAATAAAAATCTGCAAGGCAAGTTCGTGTTGCGACTCATTGATCCCCTGACAGGGATAATTTGTAATAATATGCATCGGCATGGTTCAGCCGAAGAGAAACGCACAGCCAAACTTGCAGCGCCATGCATCCCCGCTTGAACCAGGAGGTGGGAACCGGCAACGGACTTAAGGGGAATGCGGTGCTCCCGGGGACTGGACTCCGGTAATTGGCCCTCTGTCAGCCTTCAAAGTCGGCTGTCCGGGAGGAAACTTGCAGCAGCGAAAAAGCAGTAAAATACAAATACCCACTGGAGGGTTTTAAAAATTGACTCGCTGGAGAAACCACAGGGCCCATCAGGCACTTCGAACTGGGAAAGTTCCCAACTGGGCGGAGCCTCCGGAGTGAGGCGGGTAAAAACATTGAAAATCACCTGTGGCAGACCTGGCGTCTTGAATTGAGAGGCATACCCAAGAAGAAGTTTCAGGAGGAAACGAAACATGTTGGTTTAAATGCCCCTTCTGCTCGAAATAAAAATCTGCAAGGCAAGTTCGTGTTGCGACTCATTGATCCCCTGACAGGGATAATTTGTAATAATATGCATCGGCATGGTTCAGCCGAAGAGAAACGCACAGCCAAACTTGCAGCGCCATGCATCCCCGCTTGAACCAGGAGGTGGGAACCGGCAACGGACTTAAGGGGAATGCGGTGCTCCCGGGGACTGGACTCCGGTAATTGGCCCTCTGTCAGCCTTCAAAGTCGGCTGTCCGGGAGGAAACTTGCAGCAGCGAAAAAGCAGTAAAATACAAATACCCACTGGAGGGTTTTAAAAATTGACTCGCTGGAGAAACCACAGGGCCCATCAGGCACTTCGAACTGGGAAAGTTCCCAACTGGGCGGAGCCTCCGGAGTGAGGCGGGTAAAAACATTGAAAATCACCTGTGGCAGACCTGGCGTCTTGAATTGAGAGGCATACCCAAGAAGAAGTTTCAGGAGGAAACGAAACATGTTGGTTTAAATGCCCCTTCTGCTCGAAATAAAAATCTGCAAGGCAAGTTCGTGTTGCGACTCATTGATCCCCTGACAGGGATAATTTGTAATAATATGCATCGGCATGGTTCAGCCGAAGAGAAACGCACAGCCAAACTTGCAGCGCCATGCATCCCCGCTTGAACCAGGAGGTGGGAACCGGCAACGGACTTAAGGGGAATGCGGTGCTCCCGGGGACTGGACTCCGGTAATTGGCCCTCTGTCAGCCTTCAAAGTCGGCTGTCCGGGAGGAAACTTGCAGCAGCGAAAAAGCAGTAAAATACAAATACCCACTGGAGGGTTTTAAAAATTGACTCGCTGGAGAAACCACAGGGCCCATCAGGCACTTCGAACTGGGAAAGTTCCCAACTGGGCGGAGCCTCCGGAGTGAGGCGGGTAAAAACATTGAAAATCACCTGTGGCAGACCTGGCGTCTTGAATTGAGAGGCATACCTAAGAAGAAGTTTCAGGAGGAAACGAAACATGTTGGTTTAAATGCCCCTTCTGCTCGAAATAAAAATCTGCAAGGCAAGTTCGTGTTGCGACTCATTGATCCCCTGACAGGGATAATTTGTAATAATATATATTAACGTGCACACACAAGTTTTACTTACCCTACTTATATTTACAGTGTGTGTTAATGGAGTATGCGTTATAAAGGCTGAGTGGTAAAGACATGCATTAAAAAGACATACACCCCCAAGAAGTAGCTCACAGAAGGCTTACAGGCTCATTCTACCTGAGTCCAAGCTACTACCACTGCATTGGCACACAAATGGCCTGTCTTGGTCATTTGCATGTTGGTTACGTGCGCATCAGTTCATACTACTGTATTGATGGTCAGGTCCATCCAGTTCACAAGTCCACCACCTTGAGAGGTACTTCTATGGTATTGATGTCCCAAGGTGAGAAACCTGCTGTTAGAAGCATCCATTAGAAGAACAAGTTACTTACCGTTGGTAAAGATCATTCTGGCAATTACTCTATCCAACCAGATGCCTCACCAACCCTCCCACCTAACCTTTCTGTGAACTGGGACTCTTTTTTCCATCTAAAAAGGTCTCAATTTAGAGACTTACGTACAGGTCAGCTGCATAAAGGCTGTCCGTTGGAGGGCATGGACAGCTAAAGAAAGAAACTGACGATAGCACGCCTAGGTGGTGCTTATATGCTGCCGCACTCTTCACTTCTGGAGGCAGAACGGTGTCTGTGCGTAACTCCGTGGCGCTACTTACCAGCGCCTAGGAGTACTGCTTTAAAGCTTCAGAATCCAGTCTGACGCTTGGGGAATATTCACAACGTGAGGAATGTGCAGTTAGTAAGAGTAGCCGCCAGATTGTTATCAAAGGTAAGTAGACTGTTAGCAGCAAACTGTTGCATCCGTTTTCTTTGATAATAGGACAACCATCTATCTTCATTAATTTGCTTTCTGCATCATACTCTGCGTACTACTAGCTTTGAGGTCAAAAAGCAAAGTTTTTATTTCATTTTTATTCCAATGGTATTAAATGGTCTATGGTGGATTTACATTTTTGTAAGTTCTGTGTCTTATGGTGCATCGTTATGTTTTATGTTCTTCTTGTTATGCTTTTTATTACCTGAATGTTTTGAAATGTAATCTGTCAAGTTGTTTAGTTTTCTCCATTGCATCATTATCAGTTCTCTACATTCTCTCTGTTCTGAACGTATTGTGGTTCATTTGACTAGACAATGGCGTAGAATCTGTGTTCTAAAGGGAATTTGTATCCAAATCATCTTATGAGGTGCCAACTTGTAGTTTCCACAACTCTTTTTATACTGCTTGTTAACTAGAGTACATAATTAAAGAAGAGCTATGTTGTGATGGTCATAAATTCTGAGATTCTGAAACCCTACCACCTATCATGAGGAACTATGTACTGCTTGGGACATGTATCAAGTTTGAGAATGTACGTGGTTGGTGGGATGGACATGAAGAAGCTACTTGACAGTAATGCTATTTCTTATTGATATCTGCACCGCAGGGATTTCAAATTGTTTTACATCTCAACCCTGTGCCTACCTGGTTGATCGTGTGTTCTCAGAAACTGGTGTATTGAACTGCAACTTTTCTGTCGAGTAGACATTTTGTTATTTAGACTTTTTGTAATGTAACTTGTAGTACTATGAGATGTCATATATATCTGAATTAAAATTGCCTGTGTGTGATTTCATTTCTTCTAGCTGCACCTCCAATGAGTCCAGCTTCTGGTAAAGTCGGTGGAAAAGTTAAATTATCAATCTCCTATAGAAATGGAACCCTGTTCATTATGGTGATGCACATTAAAGATCTGGTGAGTGTAACCATGGTTGATTTTGAAGTAACGGGATGCTGCCATGGATACAAGGAAGAGCTGAACATAGTTTTAACATATTTTACTTGTATGTCCATCTCACCCCTTCCTTTAAGGAGGACTGCATTTAGTGTACTTTCAAGAATTACAAGTGTTAGTTACTAAGAGAAGCACTGCCCACACCTATGTCATGCCCCCTAACACAATTGCCGGCTTCACCCCTTAATTCCTTCAGTAAACCCCACAAATGCAATTGATTACTGGAAAGGCTCTCTTAACTCTCTTCAACAGAATATCACTAACTTTTCTTGGTGAGCCTTGACCTACTGCACACCTTCAAAACCTGCTATCTTTCTAGTTGTACTCTTTGAGCTTGTGTCCTTAAGGATCACATCCACCTGTGTCCATGCCAACATTCCTTTAATGAAAGGAAACCACATTTATGAATGAAGCCACCCTTTTCTTAGTATCTGCATGTGGGAGACTTATTATGGCCAAAGTGTCAGCTTGTGGAGAGTGTGAGCTACACTAGCATTACTGGGCCTACGGCCTAATATGGGATCTTTGTCAAAAATGTCCATGAAGCAAAACACTGGGTACAAATCTGTGATAGAGTAGCTTATCAAATTTTCCCTGAAGTGCTGTATTTACCTGAATTACAGGTGGTGCATCCCATGCTTTTGCACAGGCCTATATTTAAGTGAGAAACACTCAAAGGCAGTGCACCACTCCACAATAAAAAGCTTTAAGTTGTTCTTATTAAATGCCATCCTTATCTCTGGCTGGGCCCAATCTACCACCTGAGACATTTTAGGATCATCTCTGAGGTAACGATTTTGAAGTCTGCTTGGTTTGAACTGGCTACTTTCACCTCTCCAAAAAGGTGTAACTTTACAATAATGGTCTTGCTTATCCCGCTAGAGTTCGTATCCGATACTTTCACGAATGTGTAATTGGTATAAATAGCTGCCCAGTCTAATTCTGACACTGACATGTCCTACTGATGAGGGTCTTACAAACAATACATGCCCTTGGTTACATGTTGATCAGAAGAACAACTGTTGGAAATGGCGTTGAATGTTAACAGGGTGGAAGTCACCACACACAGAGATTAATCTACGGTGATTGGAATGTAATACAGCAGGTCTGTGTCCAGCCATGTTTGGTGCTGTGAAATGCTCTCTTGAGGAAATTGTTGCCCTTAACATAGTGACCTCCAGGGTTATGCTATGCTGAAGACATTTCAAGCATTCATCTCCTACCACGCTGAGGGATTTAACACCTTAGCTGCGTGTAAACATCCCTCCCCAGTGCTGCGCTGTCCATTGGAACCAGTGCTGAATGGACGTCCAATGGTCGTGCGCAGCACTGGGGAGGTAGCGCTGCTGACGACCATTGGCCGTCAGCAGCACTTAAAGGGTTAATAAAGGGTCTGACTGTGCAGTCACATCTTCGGTCTTAGTTGCTGGTGCCTCAAGAACAGACTCCCAAATCCTAAATTCTCTTGGTTTGCAGCTTTGCTTTAATTCAGCCTCGCTGGGCTTTTTACTGCGATGCTCGTCCTGATGATGACAGGCTCACTGAACACTCCATTGGCGCCTGGAGAGTCCATAGGTTTGTCGGCTACACCAGTCGTTCTAGCAGGTGAACCAGATACTGTGTTCAGTGCTGCCAAAGAGTAAAGTCTTGTGGGGGGACCAACTTTTGAGAATTTAGGTTTGCAGTTCCCTGGTTCAGTACATCAAGTTGTGGATGAGCCTGAAGATTAGATAACTATCCTCTGAAAGAACAGGTGTTCGGACACTGGTTCTGCACTCAAGTGTAGGCAAGAGGTTAGCCATCTCTCTATAGTGAAATCATATGCACAAGACCCTTTAAAAACTTAATAAAGGTATTTTTGTTGGTCACTGAGCATGATCTTTTTGATCTCCCATAATCTGTGGTTTCTGAACGACCTGCTTAACAACAAAAACATCTTGGAACTATTTATTTATTTATTTATTTATAAAAGCATTTGTAAAGCGCGAACAAAGGCCCTTGGGCATCTCGGCGCTAAAGTTGCTGCAGTGTTTTAACCCTCATGGGGCAGAAGTTCATTGGTTAAAAAGCCAGGTTTTAAGTTGCTTGCGGAACATCCAGAGGGAGGAGCTGATTCTGATCGATTGTGGTAATGTGTTCCACAGTTTTGGTGCGGCTACCATGAATCTTCTGTCCCCCCATGAAACAGATTTGGTTCGAGGTACCACCAACTCATGCTGATTGGATGAGCGTAGCGTTCTTGGAGGACAGTAAGGGATAAGGTTTTGGACAAAGAATGCGGGTCCAACACTGTGCAGAGCCTTGTATACCAGGCAAAGAGACTTCAACATAATTCTCTTTCTCACTGGTAGCCAGTGCAGCTGTCTTATGGTAAGTGCGGCCGATTGATGTTTGGGAATGCGCCCTAAGAGCCTGGCGGCAGCATTCTGAATGGCCTGCATTTTCCACAGCACTCTCTCCTGGGCACCTAGAAACAAAGCATTGCAATAATCTAGGGTCGACAAGACGAGGGAGCTCACCAGCGTTTTTCCGGCACTTTCCGGTAAGAAAGGCAGGATTTTCTTAATGAGCCGCAGTTTATGGAAGGCTGAGGAGGAGATTTGGTTAGCATGTGGAAGAAAGTTTAGGTGGTCGTCAAAAATGACTACCAGATTCCTCACCTTGTTGGTCGGGTCCGGAGGTTGGCCCATAGATGATGGCCACCAGAGGGGGGACCACTGCGGGGATAAGTTGCCAAAAATTACAACCTCCGACTTATCAGAGTTTAGTTTCAGGCAGTTTTGAGCCATCCAACTTCCAATAGCCAGCATGCCTTGGTTAAAGTTGTTTTTTTGGGACCGTCATTCTTGACTGCGAGGACCAGTTGAGTGTCGTCTGCATAGGACGTAAGGCTCATCCCGTATGCCCTGATGACTTTGGCAAGGTCCGACACATAAATGTTAAATAGTGTCGGACTTAGGGATGAGCCTTGAGGAACTCCACATGGCAGTGACAGAGGGGAGGATTCAAAAGGTCCGACAGTAACGACCTGGGATCTATTTGCCAGGAAGGAGGCAAGGAGACTCCTAGCATTGCCTCGGATTCCTATGCTCTCGACACGGTCGACCAGGGTGATATGGTCGACCGTGTCGAAGGCTGCCGATAAGTCCAACAGGATGAGAACAGCTGTACCTCCGGCGTCCCGGATGGATCTTATGTCGTCCGCCGCTTTGATCAGTGCAGTCTCAGTGCCGTGAAATTGACGGAACCCAAACTGTGATTCGTCCAAAAGTTTGTGTTCCTCAATAAAGGAAGAAAGTTGGAGGTTCATAATTTTCTCCACTATTTTTGCCATCAATGGGAGACTAGCGATAGGACGATAATTTTTCTAAACATCCTACTCATGGCTGTAATTACAGCACTTCTATTTTTGGTAAATCACAAGTATTTTGTTTTACGGAAAGGAAACTGCAAGCTTGTCGGCTAGTTCTTCATACTTTTGAATTATGAGAATGGCTTCTGGCCACAAACTTAACCTTGAAAGCAGCCCACTTAGGCTTTTCAGTGTAAGGCATCATGCTGTCAGTATGTTGGTCTATATTCCTTGAGAACATAACTACATTAAAGGGTTCTTAGCACCCGATTTCAGAAATGAGGATTCTAAATCTGAACTCATTCATTTCAACTTCTATTAGAAACGTCCCTTGAATGCATTTTAAATAGGTAGCAAAGTTGCACCCTAAGGGGCACCCTACATATCAAGTGGGACAACAGAACCTTGTAGGCCTTCCAGCTTACTTCCATGATAGCATGGTGGTGCAGAATTGAAAGTGACTAAAGTCAGATAATCATTATGACACCTCATTGTTCTGACAGGTTTTTAGTGCCCGGATCTCTTATTGGGCATAATAAATCTCCTGTTTCACTGGTTGAATGTGTTGTATTGGCATTAGAGCCGGATCGTTTGCTCTCTGCATCTAAGGGC
The DNA here is from genome assembly GCF_964263255.1 of Lissotriton vulgaris. Taxonomy (NCBI): domain Eukaryota; kingdom Metazoa; phylum Chordata; class Amphibia; order Caudata; family Salamandridae; genus Lissotriton; species Lissotriton vulgaris. The sequence goes on along the minus strand of NC_141687.1, from coordinate 748,110,055 downwards.
TAATAGAGCAGAGATACAGTGCCGCCAAAGGATACAGAAAGCACCCGCCCCGTTACTTTTCGGTCTACCCAGGACTTGTTCCACCTCTGACTTCATTAAATCCCAGTGTAGAAACCAATCCATTTTAAAACTCTGTGTATCTCCCAAATATTCTTGAATGCCCAATCCCCTTATCACCTAGCGGATCTTCTCATACCCTACACTCCCACCCGCCATCTGCACTTGCTGGATCAGCACCTGGCGTCCGTCACACGGGTCAAGAGAGCCCGGACTGCAGGACGTTCCTTCGGAGCTCTTTCCCCCAAACTCTGGAACTCCCTTCCGGTGAGCATTAGAAGCATTTCAAACCATGTAGCATTCCGTAAGGCCATAAACACCTATCTTTTCCCTAAATGATCTACTGCTCCGCCTGCTTCCACCTTCTATGTCTGAGACTAGCGCTGCAACGCCCCTTGGCTGGGGCAGCCATGCCCTCTACAAATACTATAACATAACAATTCTTGAATTATAGAATACTTCGGTTTGTGTGAGCTTACTGGGCATGTTTTCAAATATTCAGATTTGAAAGTAGTTTAGCAAGAAAACTACCACTATAAGAAATCTGGAACCTGCCCAATCCCCTCATGCACAGCAGGGAGCCAATCTGCCAGTTTGTTTCTGCCTTTTGCAAAGGCTATTTTTCGTTCATCTGTTATGGTGTTTTTTTCTTGCTGGCTTTGCCTTTGCTTGATGTCTTTTGGGCATTTAGTTTACTTTTGTCCTCATCTCCATGGTAAGAGCTATCTTTTGTCGGCAATTGATAAAGTATTTCTCTTTTCACCCTTTTTCCACTCCCCTATGCCTGCTATGTTTTTTTTTACAAATGTTGCAGACCTTGTCAAGCAAAGTGAAGTAGCCACTTTAACCTGACACTGAAATAGCTAAGTCTGACTCTCTGATGCTCTTCTCTTCTCTCCATCATAATGAGTTTGATTTCTTTACCAGGATCTTCCATTCACATGCAAAATATCCAAGTTGTGGTGGACTACATGAAATTGTTAGGTGGCCTCCAACAACCTTTGTAAGGAATTCAAGGGCCCCTGATGTCTGATTCACTGTTTTCCTTTCTGTACGTCTTATGTAGCATCTTCCATGCACTATACATTGGGCTACTGGAAAAGTTGCTAGGCAAACTAAAAGTTGCGATGAATGATGCAGCCAGGTTGATTTTCACCTCCCCAGATGCGCATGGGCCACTCCCCTGCTACAAAAAACTTCACTGGCTCCCGGTCAAACAGAAAGCTAGATTCAAGGGCCTCTGTATCGCCCCAAGGCCCTATATGTACAGGTCCCAAGATACATTACAGAGCGACTGGGGAAATACGTCCCCGGCTGCACCCTTTGGTCACCCGTAGAAGGCCAGCTAGCCTGCCCATGGTTTAACCACTCGACTGAAGGAGGGCGAGCCTTCTCTGCCCTCATCCCGCAACTTTAGAATAAGTTGCCTGGCCAACTCCGGTTAGAAAAAGCCCTTCTCCCTTTCAAGAAGAAACTGAAGACCCTCCTCTTCACAGAGGCCTGGCCATAACGCAGAATGATCAGGGCTAACAGTCACTCTTGGGGTTGTTGCTACTCTCTCTCAGCGCTTAGAGACCTGTCGGTATTAAGTGCTCTTCAAATCGCAATTAACATGTTCTGCCAAACCCTTGGGGGCAGCTTCTATCCTAAGAACAAAATATGTGATGGAATGTTTTCACCCATCTCTTCTACTTGGCTGGGAATACCCCTTGGCAGTATTTTATAAGTTAGCTTCTCTGTCTCTTGTTGAAGTACACAAAGCCATTGAACCTTGCCTATAAAGAACATTCACTCACATTTCAATTGTGTCTGTGCTGCGGCAGGGGTTTTGGCTCCCTCTGCCACATGTCCATCCTTTCACTCCTTGCCTCCATCCAGTAATGATACACTCTTCCCACACCTCCCGCTTCCTCAAAATTTCACGCACTCTTTTTATCTTATGTAGTAGATATTAGTAAGAAAGTCCACTCACTTTACATTTTGAGGGCGGGGGGGAGAATGCACATGTTCATACTATTCTAGAGCACCTTGTTAATTTCTTCCTCTCACCAAAAATTTGCGATTTGGCACAAATCTTGTATTCTAAGGCATAGAGGACAGATGTATGAAACACTGGTTGCAATTTGCAACCAGTATTTTTGCAGTCAGTGCAGTATTTTGCAAACCAACCTTTGTACTAGTAGATCAATACGAACAATACAGATTCCTAGTCAAATTGACCTACCTCATGAATATTAATGAAATAGGTTGCAATTTGCAACCAACTTACAATCCATCAGAGGAATGGTGGTTTGCTTTGGTATGCATACCATCCTGTCTGTGTTACTTTTGATGGCAAAACATTTAATATATACCATTCAGATTTTGTATTTGGAAGGGATGCCCTAAACACGCCCCTTCCAAATACCAAATCGGTCGGCAAACCCAAATTGAGATTCAGTAACATTGCACAAAATCTCTATTTGTGCTTTTACCATACCAAAAGGCATTTGTGTGATCACAAACTGCCTCATTCTGCGAATTTATCAGTTTGCGACTGCAAAAGGCCTTTGTACATCCAGCCCTAGGTCCATGCTTGGTGGGTGCCCCCAGATAAGGGTCAATCCAGGATCCAGAAATCTCTTACTTTGCATTACGCAAATGGGAAATGGGGAGGTCTCTGGCCTGTGGATACCCGATTTGTTTTCTCATGTACAAATGTCCCTTCACCTGATATTCCAGAGTTGAAGGTAGTTAAGTATGAGGGTTTTTCTTACATCAGTGCATAAAAGGGTTGTAGACAGATAGCAGTGTTATACTTATTCATATACCATCTTTTATTAATGAGAAACAAGCCTTGGGCATATCAGTAACTACAAATGAATTACTGAGGTGACTTGTAATTCAAATTCTGTCCACTTCTTCCTCCAATCCTTAAACTATCCATCTTCTATGTCTTTACATCCATGGCTTACATGATGAGTGGAGAGCAAAGAAACTCCAGTATTAAAATGCTAATTATTGTGTTGGCAGATGAGGCACAGGCATGGCCGGGGTTGCCCTTACCTCCTAAATTTGAAACACTAAACTTTGTTTGTGAAAGTGCTCCCGCACTTGCAGGGATGTCCTTTTGGTGTTTAGGAAGTGGCAGTATAGGAATAAGTGTCACTAAAGCAATGCACTAAGGCTGTTTATTTTACAGGTCACCGAAGATGGCACAGATCCAAATCCATATGTGAAAACCTATCTACTTCCAGATCCACACAAAACTTCCAAGCGTAAAACCAAAATTTCACGTAAAACTAGCAATCCAACTTTCAATGAAATGGTGAGTATTGCTGCCAGCATTTACATACCTGTGATCTGTACCTCTATTTAAAGGCAGGCTATTGTGCAGATTTTTAGGATAAATTATCTTCAGTGGGTTATTAATGATAGTTCACCAATCTAGATGGAAATTCTGGAACAGTGTGTCAAAATAAGAATATTTGAGAGCCCTATCATCATATGATATTATGGTCATGTAACTATGTACACTGTGTTTGACCTTTCACCTCTATGGTGGTCTTCTTGCAAAGATTTTGGTTTTACCTTCCACTTTGCTTAAATTTGATTTTGTTGGATTTAGGACTCTGTGCAATTTACCACTGTTGACCAGTGTTTGTGCTCTCTCCCTTAACAATTATAAAACTAGCTTACACCTGATTGACATATTTATTTACTAATAAGTCCCTTATTAAGTGGTATACCATGTTCGAGGCATGTGGGCTGCTGAATTCATATCTGTGCATAGTCCGCCACCTAGTGTTGGGTCCGGATGATTGCACATTGTTGTCCTGGAAGAGTCTTCGAAGTATCACGAGATAGGTGGCTCCTCCCCTGGACTACAGTGCGCATGGGCATCGCCTCCATCCCCAGATTGTTTTTTTCCGCCATCGGGTTCGGATGTGTTTTCGGTTCCCTCTATCGGAACCGATAGTTGTTCTACTTTAAACTCGACACCAAAAGGTCTTTAGGCTGGGCGTCGGTATAGTTGCGTTCGGGTTTCTTACTGACTCTCAGCTCCGATCTACTACTGCCCCTCCACGTGCTTTCGACGCGGACGGGCCTACACTACACACTTTGTTATGGAGCGGACGCCATTCAAGAAGTGTCCGCTGTGTCACTCTAAATATTCGCACCTTGACGTGCACCCCGTGTGCAATACATGCTTGTCACCGGATCACCGTGAGGACACTTGCATGGCGTGTTCGAAATTTAGGAGTAAGAAAACTTTAAAGATTCGCCGGGCTAATCGGCTCCAGGCTCAATTGTCGGCTTCGGCACCCCCACCTGATGACATCTTCCAAGAATCGGTTGAGGAAGAAGAAGACGTACAAGAATCGGACTCTGGCCCCGCGTCCGAAGAAGAGACCGGCGACGCGGGTGATGAGGCCTATGACGAAGTCTCCGACGAGGTAGGGGACGACGACCGGGCTTGTCCCGCAATGGGTGATAGCTCGGACGAAGAGCATCCCCAACAAGACTCTGGGGTTACTCCCCGTTATACGGCCCAGGTCGAGGGATCGCCTTCGGGCCTTACCCAAGATCTACCAACCAGTCCTACGTCCCCGCCTCCGGGCCCGGTCACGGACATTTCTAACAAGAAAACGAAAGTGAAGCCAACTGGTCTCGCACCCTCGGATGCGAAACCGAAACCGAAAGTGGCGCTGGTGAAAAAGGTTCTGGAGGCGTCAACTTCCACGAAACCCAAAATGGCCGACTTGAAGAGCCACGCCAAAATGGCTGACCAGAAGAGCCGCGCCAAAATGGCCGACCCGAAGCCCTCTGTGTCGGCGCCGAAGGTGAAGGCATCCGACGCGGCGGCGTCGGCACCGAAAGGGGTCGCGGACCCGAAGACGGCTTCGAAGAAGCGTCACGCCGACAGTGCGCCAGGCCATGGGGCGTCGGCGCCGAAGAAGAAGCTTACCGTCGAACAGGCTCTCGAAGACGAAGAGTCGCTCGAGTCGGTACAGCCCTCGGCGTCCCTTACAAAGAAGGTGGGAGAATCCTTACGGCGGATCCAACAGTCTGTGGTTCCCAGCCAGGACCCTTTAGTGCCTAGGCCCACGCCGAAGCCTGCCAAGGAACAAACGCCCATTCGTTTTACCCTTCCTCCCAAGTCGGCGCCGAAGGCCTTCGCGCCTAAGCAGAGCGGACACTCTCGGGAAATATTGACGCCGAAGGCTGCCTTGGTGGTGTCGAAGCTTCGGCTCCAGCCGCTCGCGGTGGAGGAACGTCGTGAGGTGCACATCGACGCCAACACCGGAAAATTATCGCTCCTGAAACGGAAGATTACATCGGAGCCGGCCTTGGAACCTTTTAGGATTCCACTCAAAAGCAAGAAGTACTCTGCAGACTCTTCGGCTCTGATGGAAACACTGTCTCCACAAGCCCTGGAACACTCGCCGGCCCATTCCCCCGTGCCTGATGTCGACGAGGAAGAGGCCGAGTACACCTATCCTGCGTACTCGGATCCGGACGAGGAGCAGGTGCCCTGGACAGCAGGAGGCGACACAGACGACCCGCAGTCGGGGCAGGACGCTCCACTTTTCGCCGCGAAGACGTCCCCGACAGAGGACTCGGCGGCATTCAATGCATTAATAGAGAGAGCTGCGGCGAACCATGACGTCGAGCTGCACTCAGACCCAGTGGATGCAGACTTTTTGGTCGACACCTTCTCGGTAGCCGAAAAACAGGTCAAGACACTACCAATGCTTAAAGGGGTACTGAAGCATGCACAGGAGGTATTCAAGGAGCCCACCCGGGCGCGGGTGGTCAATCCTCGCATCGACAGGAAGTATAAAGCGGCGCCCACGGATCCCACTTATATTAAGGGACACTTACCATTGGACTCCCTGGTGGTTTCCAACGCTCGAAAGAGGGCTAATTCGCAAACAACTGGTGACGCTCCTCCCCCTGACAAAGAGTCAAAAATCTTTGAGGCATCAGGCAAGCGCATTGCTGCACAGGCAGCAAACATCTGGAGGATCTCTAACACTCAAGCCCTGCTCGCACGTTATGATAGGGCCCATTATGACACATTAGAGGCCATCCTACAACACTTGCCTGACCAATATAAGGAGGCGGGGGAGATGCTCATTCAGGAGGGTAAACTTATTACAAATGCATCCATCAAATGTGCCCTGGATGTGGCGGACACTGCCTCCAGGGCTATCAACACAAGTGTTTTACTTAGACGTCATGCCTGGCTCCGAATTTCAGGGTTCAAACCTGACATACAGACCACAATATTGGGGCAAACAGTAAATCCTGACCATCTGTTCGGCCCTGAGGTGGATGCCTCCCTAGAAAAAATGAAAAAGGATACTGAAACTGCCAAATCTATGGGAGCTTTGCAAAGCCAGCAGTTTCGGGGTGGTTCTTTTCGCCGCTCCAATTCAAGAGGCACCTCAAGGGGACAGGCATCCCAATCCTCACAATACTACAAGGGTAACACCCAGTCCTCGTATAACAACAACAAGGGCAGGGGTGGCTACAGAGGCAACAATATCAAAGGCAGGGGACGTGGAAACAATGCATCCAGGTCCACCACCACCAACAAGCAGTGATGTCTTGTCACTTCCCCCCGATCACACGTCACCTGTCGGGGGGAGACTCCAGCAGTTCCTGCCGGCGTGGAGATCCATCACCACGGACAGGTGGGTGAGGTCTCTTATCCAGTACGGTTACTGTCTAGAACTCACGTCCATTCCACCGGACATACAGCCAAGAAGCCGTGCTATGTCCAACGAGCACTTGACCTTGTTGCAGCAAGAAGTTCTGGTCATGCTGCAAAAAGGGGCAATAGAGCTCGTTCCATTGGGAGAACGGGGAACGGGGGTTTGCTCCCTGTATTTTCTGATCCCCAAAAAGGACGGATCACTCAGGCCGATCCTGGACCTCAGGCCCCTGAACCTGTACATCAACTCGGAGCACTTCCATATGCTCACGTTGCAGCAGGTGCTTCCCCTGCTTCAGCAGGGAGACTTCCTAGCAACGCTGGATCTGAAGGATGCCTATTTTCATATTCCCCTGCATCCTTCCCACAGAAGGTATCTCAGATTCAAGATCTTAGACCAGCATTACCAGTTCAGGGTCCTGCCGTTCGGGGTCACCACGGCACCAAGAGTGTTTACAAAATGCCTAGCGACTGTGGCGGCGCATCTCCGCCGCCAGCACGTCCATGTTTTTCCATACCTAGACGATTGGCTTATTCAGGCAAAAACGGAGCAGCAGTGCGTAGACCACGTGTCACGTACCATTCACCTCCTGCACGATCTGGGATTCTCTCTGAACTACCCAAAGTCCCATCTCCAGCCCGCCCACGTGCGACAGTATCTGGGCGCTACAATCAACACTCTGGCAGCCACTGCGCAGCCGAATTCAGCGAGAATCGCCAGTATCCAGGCGCTGATCCAACGATTCAGACCCCAGCACTCGCTTCCAGCGAGAGTGTTCATGCAGTTGATAGGCATGATGGCCTCCTGCATCTCCATTGTCCCGCACGCGAGACTACATATGCGTCCGCTTCAGGAGTGCCTTGCACGTCAGTGGACTCAGGCTCATGGGCAACTGACAGACCTAGTGTTGGTGAGCGGTCGGGCATACAACTCTCTGCATTGGTGGAGTCCACAAAACCTTTGCAAGGGCCGACCATTCCAAGAGCCTGTCCCACAGATCATCCTGACGACGGACGCCTCTCTCCAGGGATGGGGAGCGCATGTACTCCACTACACTGTGCAGGGACTATGGACACTTCAGCAAAGGAAGATGCACATCAATGTGTTGGAACTGATGGCAATCTTCATGGCCTTAAAGGCGTTCAAAGTACATCTGTGCAACAAGGTCGTGTTGATCCGGACGGACAACATGAAGGCCATGTACTATATCCAGAAGCAGGGAGGTACACACTCTCCACAGCTGTCTCATCTGGCTCAGAGCATGTGGAAGTGGGCCATTCAGAGGAACATCTTCCTCATGGCAGAGCATCTCCCGGGCAAGGACAATCAGATGGCGGATCTGCTCAGCAGGCACAGCCATCAGATGCACGAGTGGGAGATACATCCATCAGTACTCCAACCGTACTTCCAAAGGTGGGGTCATCCAGAGATAGACCTGTTCGCCACCGAGGAGAACGCAAAATGCCAAAGCTTCGCCGCCAGATTCCCACACCCCCAATCACAGGGCAATGCGATGTGGATGAACTGGTCAGGCAGATTTGCGTACGCTTTTCCCCCAGCACCTCTAATACCGCTGGTGGCACGCAAGCTCAGGCAACACTCGATGACGCTCATCCTGGTTGCTCCAACGTGGGCTCGCCAACCATGGTACACCACGTTTCTGGAACTCTCCGTGGTACCGCATCAGAGGCTTCATCTCACTCCCAGCCTTCTGACGCAGAGCCATGGCGACATTCAGCATCCAGATCCGCAACAGCTCAACCTGGCGATCTGGCTCCTGAAGTCCTAGAGTTTGGCTACCTCAATCTTCCTCCCGATTGCATGGACATCATTCGGGAGGCAAGAAAGCCCACTACTAGAGCTTGTTATGCAGCTAAATGGAAGAGGTTTGTCATCTACTGTGTGAACCACAGCATTGACCCGCTAGATGCTTCCATTCAGAACATCATATGTTATCTCTTTCACCTGTATCGATGTAATCTAGCGTACTCTTCCATCCGCATTCACCTGTCTGCCATGGCAGCATACCTCCAGAATAGGCAGCACCTGTCACTCTTTAAGGTCCCTGCTATCAAGGCCTTTCTGGAAGGACTCAAAAGGGTCATTCCACCAAGGACCCCACCAGCTCCAGAATGGAACCTCAATGTGGTTCTTACAAGGCTGATGGGTCCTCCCTTTGAGCCACTGCACTCTTGTGAGCTCCAGTTTTTGACTTGGAAGGTTGCGTTCTTGGTGGCAATTACATCGCTGCGGAGGGTGAGCGAGCTGCAGGCGCTCACCATCCAAGAACCTTTCTTCCAAATACATGCTAACAGGGTGGTGCTCCGCACTAACCCAAAATTCTTACCCAAAGTAGTCTCACAGTTCCACATGAACCAAACAATTGAATTGCCAGTGTTTTTCCAAAACCCAGAGACGCTGGCAGAGCGTATGCTCCACACTCTTGATGTGAAAAGGGCCTTGATGTACTATGTGGACAGGACAAAAGATTTCCGCAAAACCAAACAACTCTTTGTCGCTTTTGCCACACAACACAAGGGAAATGCAATCTCCAAAGCGGGGATTGCTAGATGGATAGTAAAGTGCATTCAGATCTGTTATGCTAAAGCTAAGCGCACTCTCACTATCCCACCAAGGGCCCACTCCACTAGGAAGTTGGGGGCCTCTATGGCCTTCCTAGGTAACATTCCCTTAGAAGACATCTGTAGAGCAGCCACATGGTCTACCACACATACCTTCACTAAGCACTACTGTGTAGACGTACATTCCAGACAGCAGGCAGCTGTTGGTCAGGCTGTTCTAAAAACGCTTTTTCAAACTGCTGCAGCTGGCACGGGCGGCCGCCGTTAATGGAGGGACTGCTATGTATTCTATGCACAGATATGAATTCAGCAGCCCACATGCCTCGAACTGCAAATGCTACTTACCAGTATGCATCTGTTCTTGGCATGTAGGGCTGCTGACATTCATATCGCCCACCCTCCTCCCCGGCGCCTGTAGCAGCTGCAGTATTTATTCATATACACATATGCTCATAGCATGGTCATCACTCACTTTCTTCACTCCATCTCTGCCAATGGCTAAAAACAATCTGGGGATGGAGGCGATGCCCATGCGCACTGTAGTCCAGGGGAGGAGCCACCTATCTCGTGATACTTCGAAGACTCTTCCAGGACAACAATGTGCAATCATCCGGACCCAACACTAGGTGGCGGACTATGCACAGATATGAATGTCAGCAGCCCTACATGCCAAGAACAGATGCATACTGGTAAGTAGCATTTGCAAAACCCATGGCCTGTCCTGTAAATTAAATGCTACTAGTAGGCCTGCAGCAGTTATTGTGCCATCCACTTACGTGACCCCTTAAAACTTGTCCAAGACCCGAACCATGTGGCAGGGGACATTGTAATTAAAAGGTTGGAGATGTACTTTTAAGTTTTACATGATCTGGTAGTGAATACCTCCAAATTGCCCTTTTCACTGCCGTGAGGTCTACCTCTCTCACAAGATACTATTGAGTTGCCTTATTACATTTAATAGGTGCCAAAGTTTGATTGAGAACAGGTAAACATTTCATGATTGGTGTCTGAGAAATTGTAATTAAAAAAACCTTTTCAATGGTAACATTGGATTTTAAGTTGCTACTTTAAAAATGTCACATTTAGAAAGTTGGCATTTTCCTGCCCTAACCATTTGGTGCCTGCAGCCTGTTTCTGGGTGGATTGACTTGGTGTAGTTGGCGGTTGAACCTTGTTTAATCCTCTCATCCAGCCACACGGTAGAGGTATTAAATGTGCCTGGATGGGCCATCAACTCGCAGGATGGGGGATGGAGCTTGGCATAGCCCCATTTACAACTGAATAGACTGTTCTGACTTTTCACCCCGGCATTGTTCATGCATACTGCCAGGAGCCAGGGCAGGGGAAGCTGGAACATTCAAGCACTTTAAGGGAAATTCTCTAGAAACGTCTACTTCAAAGAAGTCATCAGGTATAAAAATAGGACCCTTAGACCCACTCTTCATTTCAGTTTCTGGACCTGTGGAAGCACTCTGAGGACTGCCTGCTGTGTACTCCACAAGACTGCATCGCTGCACTTGGTAGGACTGCTTTGCTGCCTGGAGCCGGCTTTGGGCTTCCAAAGCCCTGCCATGCTACTTGAGCCCTGTTCCATTGCTTGAACCAACGACTACAAGAGTGACTCCAAGGGCTAGTTAGCTGGCCTCCTGGTCAGAGCCTCAGGGTCAGAAAAGGCTCTGACCGTCTTGAACTCATATCGGAATTCAGCTTGAGTGAGTCCTGAGCCACCCTCCCACCCCCAATTGGTGCCGGTTCAGTCCTGGGCCCTTGCTGGTGATGCTAAAGGAGCTCAGAAAACTAAAAACTTGGGACTTAAGAAATGTTTGGCTAAACCTTCCCCTGTGAACCAAGGAAAGATCTGGACCAGCCTGCTCTTCTATCCACCCATGGTGAATCGCCGGTCAGCCTAACTTCACGGGTGCTCCTTCTACATTCTTCTCTGCAGCATTAAATCCTATTCAGCGGTTCTAAGCTGAAGGGGTATCCAGCTTTGTTGAACTCTCATCGGCTACAGCCTCTAGCCCCGTCCTGCTGGAGATTTTCAACTTCCAAAAAAGTGACGAAATCTGAACATAGAAATCTTCACTGCAACTTTGTCCAGTGGCTGTCCGACAACAACACTTTCTCATAGATAAGCGCCTACTGCCTTGCCCCACTGAACACCTGCCTTCTCAGAGACATTTTTGCCTACATTTCCTCGAAGTCCGAGGGTAAGCGCCAATGGGGCCCAATCCACTTTTTCTATCAGACTTGCACTTGGGCATATTTTCTTTTTACTTTGATCTGGTCTTGCTGGACTAGATGTCTGCCGTTGGCGCTTTGATCTTTTAGGTGCTAGTTTTTACCTTAAACTTTACAAATTCAGAACTCCAGTTCTACTGATTGTATTTATGTTGTTTAGTGTCAAATACTTTATTCAAATGTACTCTATTTTTTCTAAATGGGTGTGATTTTTTTTTTGCGTTTTTACTTGTGTTTGTGGGTTTGTATGCTGCATAAATACTTTGCACAAGTTAAGCCTGACTGCTTTTACATCAAGCTACCAGATTTTTGTGGTTCACCCTGACAGGAATTGTGGCTGTTGTTTCAACAGGGTTAACACCCTAATCAACCAACAACCCCATTTCTTACATACTGTATATCAATAAAGCACTTTCCAAATTCTGGCTGTTTTAGTTCCTTTAATGTATACATCTTGCCACAACTTCTCAATCTTTAGAAATATCCACAAATGTCAGACTGGATCTGGAAAAACATTAAAGTTCTCAGATGGACGCTGCGACAAATTCCAAGATGAGTTCTACGATATAAAATAATGTTTTTATTTATGAAGCTGTATAATTGTTGCTACCTGTTATGATGTAAGGGCTCCATGAGCATACATTACTGCTCATGTTAAAGCTGTCTTGGGAGGATCCTTTTTCTACCTACTACTTGCTGCTTTCTCTTCCAATGTCAGGGTTTAAACCATAAAACAAATCTTTGAATAAGAAGTCAGTGTCAGACCCCACAGGCACAGGGTGCACTCCATGTCGTGCTGGGCCAACTAAGATATTTCTTCCACAGTATTTTGCCTAAATTTACACCATAAAGCTGTGACGATGGATAAGGTGGTATGACTCCACTATCCAGGTATGAAAGCTAGATCATACTCCCAAACCACTCGTCTGTTTTAGAAATTTTATTTATTTTGTAGAGGATGCGTCCCATAACATGAAAAAAAACATTATAAGAGGTTGGTATTAGAATCTTCATCCTCTTAGAGGCATCGGTTTTGTTTGGCCTCAAGAATATAGCACCCTAGTTATTCCCTATTGCATCAGAGATCATTTTCAAAACATCATCCATTCTAAAAAGGATTTGATGCGTACCTTTTCCCTACCCCTTTTTTTTTACTGTACACTGGGTTAGGCTTTCAGGGTGGCAGTGTTTAAGGTTTTTCAAGTCCTAGGAGCTCCTGGTCCTTTGCTAATGGGATAGTTTTATTAGATACCAACACCCTCTGTATCTGCTCTGCTAAAAGCAGGCTTAAGGCTCGGACTACACTGGCCCTGCCCTCAACATCTCTATAATCAGCCCTCAAAGTTCTTACAGAATTAATTAAAGAAACCAAAGAGGTGCTTCAAGTTGTCTTGGATGGGGAGGAGCCAGCCATCCACTTGCAAGTTTCCTAGATGCGAAGGTGTGGCTCTTTTTTCTTGTATATTTATGAACATGAGTGTGAGGACATTTACTTAATTATTGCTTTGAGGGTAAGCTCGAGGACGATGATTTAGAGGTCACAAACATCTATTGATTCTCATTTCACTTCTGCTGATGCACAGGTCGGTTAGCTGGACTTTCCCCCAGATGTCTCGCACAGCTGTACTGCTCCCTTAGCGCAGTGCTCTTACTTCATTACAGTGATTAATAGCCCTGCTGTATCTCAGAAATTTGTTTTTCCTCCACAGTATTTAATATCACTCGCGAAAATAGAAGTTCCAGGACTTCTAGATCATAAATCGTACTTTATTCTAATTTCAAGCCCCTGGTGGGCTGTACATGGCCATACTGAAGAAGCCCCCCTGCATTATTTGGAGGTTCAGCACCTTGTCTGAATGACACCTTTTTTTACAACTTTATTTAATGTTTTAAGACCAGTGTTTATGAGGAATTCAGAGTGCCTCGGTTAAAAAAATAATAAACTTAAAATAATAAGAATACGCCATAGTACTAGTTGTTTGTCCGCACAGTTTGCATCTTCACTTAGCTTCTTTCCCCAGCCACCCCCCCCTCCCCCCGATGCAGTCCCCTCCAAATTTTACCATACTCACTCTTACTTATTCCAGTGCATTGTCTGGTTTGATCTTTTTCTGTTACTATTGTATGGTATTTTTCCCAATAGCCTCTCTAGTCCCAGCCTTAGGACTCAATTTAAAGTTAATCCTAAAGACCAGGCCACACGTGTGCTGTATATAGTAGATCTGGTGGTGGGCCAGTTCTCTTCATATGAGTTAGTAATGGTGATCATGTTTTTTCAAACCAAAGCATCCTATTCGGACTAGTAGATGTAAGTGTTTCCATAGTGTAGATGTTCAATACAGCCACATTTTAATAGTGGGCAAATCAGGTGCCATCCAGACAATAGTTCTAGCAGCCAGTAGCAATTGTGAAATAAGTCCACCAGCAGACGAATTAATAGGGTATACTTAATCTTCATCAGCGGCACCCAACAACACAATCAGAGAATCGATTTCCAAACAAATGCTCAACATATCATGTATGTGAGACGGTACCTTCCCTCAGAAACCTCTGATAGCCTGACATTCCTACCACATATGTATCTATGTTCTTTGAGCATCACACCCCTTCAACAATCATCATGTATTTATTTCAATCATGTTGGTGTTAGATACTATCACAAAATAACTTTGTAAGCTCACTTTTAAATTGTGTGCAAATGGACAGCTTTGCTGTTATTTGTCAGATTGCTATCTATTGACTTGCTTATATTGTAGTGATTTATTAATTTATTTATTTACTTGAGTTTTATATAGAGTTGGCAAGACCCGAAGGCATCAGAGCGCTTTACATGAGGAGAGTTACATAGCTTACAAATTATACATAGTTACATAAGGTACAACAGTTACAAGTTACATTTTTAGGTTAATGGCATGTAGAGGGTTAAGGGGGTAGAGTAGAAGGGTGTGGGAGGGAGTAGTTAGCAGAGCATGGGTAAAAGGATAGAGAAAGCAAGCAAGTGGAGAGAAATTCAGGGGAGAGAGGAAGGGAAAGGGGGGTAGCCAAAGAATGAAGGAGGGAAGTGGAGGTGGAGGGGGTAGAGGAAACAGCGTAGAGACGAGGAAAGTGACTGTGTCTGGGTGGGACAGGGATCATTCTCAGTCCTCAGTTATGTGTGATTCCCAAATTCACTGTGGACTCTCTCAGCGTGGTCGCTGACACTCCAGGGCATAAGATGCAGGATCCCTCCCCAAAAAGGGAAGAGGAGGGCTTTTGTCATGGGCACACTGAGGAATAAAGGAGGGAAGAGGTGGGGGAGGGGGTGGGAAACCCGGCAGGAACACAGTGTCTGACGCCTCGCAGGATGTGGTAAGGGAATCCGTCCCATTCCTCCACTAGGTGTGTCACCCTTGTCACTGTTAACTCTCTCAGATGGATCTCTGAGACTCCAGGGCAAATAAGCTGGATCTATCCCCAACAAGGGGAGTAGGAGTGCTTTAGAGAATGACAAAGTTGTGGGGCAGTTAAGGGAGTCAAGCTGGTAGAGAAAGGCTCTCCCTGACAAGGGGTCTAATGGCATTGTGTCTTCCCACTTGGCAGATGAATATGAGCGCTTAACATGAGGAACGTGACGTTACAAGTTAACATACAATACCAGAGCGTAGAAGAACATGGGTAGAGAAAACAATATAACAGTAATTAGAAGAAGAGGAGAGGGAGAGAGTAGGCAACGGCAGGGAGGCGGGAAGAACTGTGCCCACTGTCCAGCTGGGTAGGATACAGCGAGTTACAAATTGCAAAAGTTTCACAATAGTTACATAATGGATAGATAGACAATACAGGAGTAAATTAATTAACACGAAAATCAGGTTAAGAAGGACCAGGGAAAGCTGTTAATCCACACGAAGGGGACAGCGGTGGGAGGGAAAACGAGACAAATGTCCGAGATCCAGCTGGGAAGGTGTCGGCCATAGCGGTGACCCCTATAGCTGTCGGGGCAGCTCCACCGGGAAACGGCCATGCATGAGTTTAGGGCACCACAAGAGTAGAGTGAGGATTAGGAGGTGATCAAAAGAATAGAGTGCAAAGACTGGTGGTAGGCGCAGGGAGGATGGCAGGGTAGGAGAGGTTGTGTGGTTTTGGCAGCCATCATAGGGTCAGGCATGACGAGTCAGCTAGCTCCTTGATACAGTGGCTACTTCTAGTTGCCACCAGTTCTGAAGTTGCTTAAGATCGCAGTGTCAATAATCCTGGATGAACATCAGGACCCTAGTTGGCAACAAGGGACATCTACCTCCACCGGTGAAAGTACTATGGTGGGTTCCATTTTGGGGTCAGGGTCAACTAGTAAAAATTAGCGGAGAAATTACAGTGGAATTAAAGGATTTAACAACAGTCTTATTATGCGCCAGAAGGTTAATGAAGCCCACATTGGGAATTGCCTGCGACTAGTTCTTCGGCTCCCCACTTACCGCCACTGAAGCGAGTCCACTGAGGATCCCAGAGGGCACTGCCGGACGTGCTCAAATGCCCTTCCCTCTCAAGTAGTAACAAAGCTCCGTAGCAGCGCAGGATCGCGAGACGGCACAGAACGGTAAAATCCACAGGCATTTTGAGGTGAGGGCCGAGGTGTGGGGGTGTAGATTGTCAGCAGGAGCAGCGGCCCGCAGCATTGCGGTGCGCTGCTCTCAGCACCAGGTGCTCATTTGGGGGTCGGGTAGCTCTCGTAGCTCGGGAGCCATTTTGGTTTATTCAAAGGGAGGGACGTCGCAACAGAAATCTCTGCAGCGATCGGCCGGAGCAGAGCGAGTGATTTCAGTGGTGAAAAAGTTTTTAAAGCTTTATATATATGTAGAATTAGCCTTTGTTTCCCCTTCTGTGAATATGGCCTCCATTTTGGGCTTGTTTCTAGTCTCTACTGCTTTAGTTGAATGTTGTTGTGCACAATGTAATAACTCAGTTATTCTTAAGACATCGTTTCTGCCCAGTTGCAAGTCTTTGGGACATTGTTCCCTACTTTTATCATCATCTCCGTCCTAAAGGTCTCTTAAGTATCAGGAGTAGTACCTCATGCCATTGTAAAAAGCTCATGAGTCATATCTGGCTTGTATGGGTTCCCTAGAAAGGCCATGTCATAATTTGCTTAACTCTGACTGCCTTGTTCCAATAGAACAATATCGTTTTTGTTGACTGTAGAAGGGGCATAAGTGTTTGAGTCCTCGGCGAGAGCCAAAGGAGATGTTTCAGTGGAATTGTACAAACATTTTTCCATAACGTCACCCATGGCTTCTCCAATAATGCAGAAAAACAGGACAGGACCGGCATAATTTGAGTTGCTAAGATGTATCTACTAACCTCTGGTACCCCCAATCCACCCTCATATGGGGATCTATCAAGAGGCTGCCTAACACTGATTAGTGCTTTATTTTTCCAAATAAAGACCACAGCCTTTGCTGAATGTAATGTACAATATCAGGTGGAAATCTGACTGGCAACACTAGCTACATAGAGCAGTCTGGACCTAAAAATCCTTTTCACACAGTTAATTCTCTCAATCCACAGTAACTCTAATCTCGCCCCAACGGTACAAGTATTTGTAAAGAACATCTAGCAGGGGTGGGAAATTGTGAGTATAGTGATGTATGGGAGAACTATGCCCAGGTTGTGAGTGCCATCAGGGACCCAGTCAAAGCCCGAGTTTCTTCTTTCTCTCGGCCCACTCCCATGCCTTTAGATTTTTAGTAGTGTGCCTTAAAGCCTGATTTTATTTCAAATTTATGAAGCTCTTCCTTCAGTTCTATAAAAGAAGGGGTTAGGTCAATCAAACAGTAAAGTACCCCTATGCAAAAAGTGCCATCTTTACCTGTTTATCTTTAAGCCCTTGATTTTCTGATTAGACATAGAATTTTTTAAGTGTGGTTCTATGCTTAATGCAAAAAGAGAAATTGAGAGCAAATACCCCCATCTGCTCCCCTTCACCAGTATTAGGGGGTCTAAGAATTGACCTCTCACTTTTATTCTAGTAAAACACTGGCCAAGGTTACCTAGAATGAACGTTTTCATTCTCAGGCCTAAGCTTGCTTTAACCAAAGCATTATTGAAATAGCCCCTGTTCATTCCTCTCAAAAGCCTTCTCTGCATCAAGTGAGAAGAGCACGTAGGCATGGTCTCTGTTGGCACTCTTGATGACATCAACAGCTAGCCTGGTTTTGTCACCTGTCTGTCTTAAATGAAGGCACTCTGATAAGGAGACAGTAGTATCAGCCATATATTTGTTGACCCATATCGTGAAACGTTTTGTGTAACTCTTCTCATTGTTATTCAAAAGTGCTATTAGTATATAAGATTCACATAGTGCTGGAGATTTCGTTGGTGGCTCTATAAGGGGAAATATTGATTCTGTGTTACTTGGTGTGACCTTACCCATCTCCAAGAATGAGTTAAACACCTTAGTGAATGTTGGTGCTATATGCTCAGCGAAAACCTTATAAAGAGAATTCCAATATCCATCAGGCCCTGGAGCTATATTGAAATGAAGAGATTTAATGGTTGTCTAACTTCACTCTAAAAGATCATTTTCTTCAACACCGCTCATATCTTTGGACAACTTTTGGAAAAATGGACCTCTCAAGTACTAATCCTGCAATCTTGGAGCACAGAATTCCTCCTTGTAGAGATTTTGATAGAATTGCATATGTCTTAATTATTTCATGATAAGCTGTTAGCAAACGTCCTGCTGAGTTGCTTACCTTCCTCAGTGACAAGAGATAAACTCTGACCTGTATTTATTTATTAATTTAGTGTTTTCTATAGTGCAAACTTGACCCAATCCTGGTTGTCAGAGCGCTGTACAATTCAACAGCAATCAGTTTTCTTCAGTGTTTACAATTTTACAAAGAATACCCATAATTCTTACTAGGCGTCAACTCTGCTTACAGTAGTACATGTCATGACATACTTGAATTTTAAAATGTAAAACCACTCCTAAAGAAAATGTGGAGTCAGCAACTGGCTACACAGTTACTAATGACTGGATACACAGTCATTAGTACCAACCAAAATTCCACCTGTCTATACTCCATCTTATAGGAGCATCACAAATTCTTTATGAACCTCCTCTGTGACTGAAATAAGCGATAACACAAGTTGCACAAAGTCAAAGTGATATGGTGTGCAATTTCTTTCTTTTTTTTTTGCACCCAAGAAAGACAAGACATTGTGGCCTATACTGGACCTTCGAGCTCACAACTGCAATTCAGTTCAAAATGACCAGTCTTCAGGATGTCATTCCACTGCTCCAGGTGGGGGGCTGTATGGTTACCCTCGACTTTAAGAATGCTACTACAGTTCCTAACTAGCCTGCTAACCACTGGCACTTCAGGTTCATGGAAATTGGGGTAGATTATCAATTCTAGGTGCTAACGTTGGGAGTAAGTCCCTACACAAGGGTATTCAGCAAATTACTTGCTGCGGTTGCAGCAAGTGCGGTCACAGTCATGTGTTTCTATACCTAGACAATTGGCTGATAAAAGGGAGCAGCCATGCGCAATGCCTCGTACAAATGCAAGAAACCTTTCACCTCCTTTAGAAATTGAGCGTTAATATAAATGTGAAAAACACCACATCTGTCAGCACATTCAACTGTCTCTATTTGCTACAATAAATGCAGTAAAGGCCAAATCGTACCCTAGCAATGTGAGTGTTATAACTTTTCACTGACTGCTGCTCCTTTACCAGAAGTCCCCTCATCTAACCTTGAAGGCGGTAATGAATGTGTTGGGCGTTACGGCATCATGTATTGGTCCAGCCGCAAACGCCAGGCTCTTTCCTCTAAACCTCCTTTCCTTTCTGTCCATTCGGATAAGGTTGTTCTGAGGACTCGTCGTTCTTTTCTGCCCAAGGTTGTTACTGCCTTACACATCGGCCTGTCCATTACCTTACCTACCCTCTTTCCGCCTCCGCATCCCTCGAAAGAGGAAGAGAGGCTCCACCGTCTGGACCCAAAACGTGCGCTCTTTTTCGACCTCAACCGCACACAAGTTTTGAGTGGACAACCAACTCTCTGTTGGCTACGTGGGCGCTAAAAAGGGAAGGGAGGTGCACAAGCGGACCAGCTCTCGTGGGTCGTTTTATGGAACAAGGTCTGTGATTCCGTGGCTAAAAAGGAGCCTCCTGTGGGGCTGCACGCCCATTCCATTCGGGCCACGGCGGCTACTACTGTCCTGGGTCGGGGATCCCTTTGCAGGACATTTGTCAGGCAGCTACGTGGGCCTCGCTGCACACGTTTGCCAAGCACTACTGCCTGGACAGCCAAGTCTGAAGAGATGGCCTTTTTGGCCGTTCCGTTATCCAGGACTTTCTGGTGTCATCTTGGTTCGCAGACCCACCACCGGGGTTGGTATTGCTGGGGTATCTATTCTAAGGTAATGAATCTAACTATCGTGTTGCTTTCAGATGCACAAGTTACTTTCCTTCGGTAACGATATATCTGTATGAAACATTGGTTAGATTCCTTACCGACCCACCCATCCTCCCCGTTCTGCAAACCGATATCTAGGGTTAAGGTCTCACCCTTTGAGGGCCCTAGTTTCATGGCACCAGTGTCGGTTTCTTGCATGACTCTGCGTTCCAGACGTGGAAAGCTATGTCCAGAACTGACGTGAGGGTGGCGTCTCCGTACTCCGTCATCCTGGCCATCACGACGCCAACGACGGACGCGGAGCCGCAGACATTGCCTACCGACGCGCAGGGGTACTGCTGACGAACACTTTATGGATCCAGTCTGATGCCTGGGGATATTCTAAGGTAAGGAATCTAACTAACGAATGTTTATTACAGATATATCGTTACCGAAGTTAAGTAACTTGTGCGTTACTTCCAACGTTGAATGCACACCAATAGTTAACCTATTTACAACATAAAAGAATAAAAAATATCCTAACTTTGCTTCCAGGTCCCCCGACCCATGGATCCTAGGCAATAACATAAGAATCAACTGGTCAAGGATAGTTGCATAAACCTTTCTCCTGCTGTCACTGATTCCTTCCTGCATCAGGAACATGTTTGACACAGTACAAGGTGATCAATGTTTATAGGCTCCTACCTGGGCTTTACTGCCTGGGCTCAGTGCTTCTGAAAATGTCTGTTGACCCTGTACCCAGATATGCTTACACAACATTTAACACATCCTAATCCTAGGGAGCTCCAACTTGTGATTTGGTACCTGTAGTCCTAAAATGTAAATACCTACAGCTTCACAAGAAATAGGTAGAAACAGTAAGCAAATCTAGAACACAATTCATGCTTACTGCCAGATTTAAACAAACAGCCCTTTACTGTTGCTGTACAAACTGTTATTTTCTACTGGTTACATTTCCTTTTCATCAATGTGTATTCCTAGTGGCTATTTCTGCACACTTACAAACAGACAACACCTGTCCTTTTTTTTAAATTGTTGTAGTCAAAATCTTTATGGCAGACTTAAAACAGGTATACCCTCTTCAATTGGCGTCAGTCGCTTCTTGGGATTGTAAAATTTCCCCCCCTCGTCTTATGGGGTCTCAATTTTCTACCTGTTGCAGTTTTTCAGGAAAGATGGTTTTCCTCTTAGCTCTGCATTCTCCAGCTGTTAAGAGGAGTCAATGTATAATATATTGATTAATGCATTTGCCCAACCACACATTGACAATATTTTCACTCCTAGGCATTTCTCCCTAGAATGCCAAGCCCTTTTTTGGCTATTTGGGGTAGTTCACGGTTACTCCTCCATAACCTTTACTCCACATGAGGTATCCGTGCCACGTTTGCGTCGGTTTCTCCAACATGCTTGTGATTCCAGAGGTACCCAGGGTTTGTGGATTCTCCTGGAAGGTGACTGAGAAAATAGCCGAAATATAGCAACATTTTGTGTGGTTTTTTTTTTAATAGGAAAAAAGTGCTGCCCAAAAAAGCTTCAGTTTTTTTCCTAAAACGACTTCAATGAAATGTTTGCTGTGCTACAGTCACCAATTTCTTGGCTTTCATGAACATGCAGAGCTGAATCAAAATACTTTTTTCCCCACAGTTATGGCATTTTACAAAGGGGTAACCCATTTTCCTAGTTTTGTGCTTTTAACCCTTCTTCCAGTTTGTGATAGAAACCAGGGTGGAACCTATAGGTGATCTAATAATAATAAACTTTATTGCGTGATTAATAAAAATCTTTGCAATGACTCTTAAAAACATTGGAGTAGATACATAATCAAAGAGTTTTACAAAAAAAGTTAAAACAGTAAAAGAGGGTAAAAGATATGGACGAAAGAATCGTGCAAACTGATGCAACACATTGTGTTTGTAAAAGAGAAAAGCATTTTGAGATTTACTGAGTCTTTGTTAATCAAAGGAGAGTTTCTTGAGATGCAGAAGCGAGTCTTATTGAGTCAAGTTCAATCGCTGTCCTCTGGGTTTTGGATTGTGTTAACTGTTTTCATGAAGCGCACTAGGCTGCAGGCTAATTGAATATCTTCTCCCTTGAAGCTGATCAGCAAGGCTTGCCTGCGAGTTCGCACACCTTTTTGGTTCCAGAGCTGTGTTAATTTGCCGCTTCGAGCACTGTCTAGAGCTTTGCAGCTACATAACAAGTGCAGAACGTCCTCCTTTGGATATTCGCAAAGCCTGCAATTGGAATTCAGTTCCAAGCGTTTCCATGGGGGAAGATGCACTTTTGACGGAATTACCCCCATCCTCAGCCGCAGGAAATCTTCCTTCACCTTCCTTGAGAAGCTGATGTTGAGGTATGGCTGAGGTAGGGCGCTAGTGTAACCTTGGATCACAAACCACCCATGTGATCTCCTGGTTAGGGCGGCTTTGTCTTCTTCCATGGAAAGAATTTTTACTGACTTGTTGACAAGGCGCTTGAAGCACTTGTGTGAACAGCTCGAGTGCCACAGGTCTTCCAGTGCAAGGGATTTTATAGCTGCTTGAAGGTACACTGTTGCGGGGGATCCCTTGTTTGTCTCTTGCTCTTTCCAAAGGTGGGCGTTCAAGGAGTCTGGTTCAGCATTCTTTATTTTGTGCCAGCATTTAGCATATGCACCTTTACGTGCTATTTGCTGCTTCTGTAAACCAAACTCCAACCTTAACTGTGCTGGGGAGGTGTAGGGGGGGAGTGAGAAGAGTATTCGAAGTGTTTTACTGACCACATTGTCTAGAGTGACCTCATCTCTCCCTCTCATGCATTCACTGCCGTATGTTATTGATGGTAGTAATTTTGCGCGCAGTATATCCAGCAAGGGGATTAAGCTTGGGCCCGCTATTTTATTCTTAATGTTTTTTAAAGCGATGGCCAGTGAAGCCCCTCTATTTTTTATTGTTGTTACATGTCGCTGGAATGAGCCGTTGGAGTCAAAAGTTATCCCCAGATATTTGTATTCCTTAACTGTTTCCATTTTTAGGTTGTGCAGAGACCATTGAAATGTTTGCTTTTTTGATTTTTGATTAAAAACCATCACCTTCGATTTGTCCATGTTTATGGTCAGGCCGTTTTTATCCGAGAATGTACTTGTTGTATTAATAAGATGTTGCAGGCCTACTGGGGTGTGGCTGATTAGTATCAGGTCGTCTGCATATAATAAGTTCGACAGTGTAAGCCCCCCTAGCTTTGGGGAGTGATGGTTGCAGTTGTCCAGATCTTTAGAAAGGTCAGACACAAAAAGGTTGAACAGGGTCGGTGCGAGGACGCAACCCTGTTTCAGTCCTTTTGTGGTCGGAATCTCTTTTGATAAACAATTGCCGGCCCCCAGTTTTATTTGGATCCAAGTATCTGAATGTAGTAAGATCAGTAAGTTGAGCAATTTGTTGTCCACCTCCCACTTTGAAAGTTTTGACCACAATTTCCCTCTATCAATGCTATCAAAAGCTGCTGAGAAGTCGATGTAGCACGCATATAATGGTTTTTTGTGTTTGATGGCGGCATCTATCAGCAGGGAGAGGGCTAAGATGTTTGTCGAGGTCCCTAGATTTTTTTGGAAACCAGTCTGGTTGATGGGGATTAATTTTTTGGTTGACGCCCAGGAGGTTAGTTCTTCCAAGAGCAGCCCTGAGAAGTATTTTGCATCTAGGTCTATAAGAGCTATCAGTCTGTAGTTCTTAGCCTCATTCTTGTTGCCTTTTTTATAGATTGGAGCTATTATTGAACCCCTCCAAGAGGACGGAATTTGTTCAGCCTTCCAGATTTCTACAAAGAGCGGGAGAAATTGTTCCGCCCAATAGGTTGGATCTTGTTTATAGACAATGGGAGGGATTCCGTTTGGGCCTGGGGCTCCCTCTTTCCGTCCTTTCGCAATTCGTCCCTTCAATTGGTCAATCGAACTTGGGAAGTCGGTGTCAGCAGCTAGGGGCTTACAGAGTTCTGGGTTTCGGTGGCCCATGCTTGGTACTTCATCATTAAAGTGTTGGAACAGATAGTTTACCCAGGATGCCTCTGTGATGTGGGAGTTCACTCCAGGGGCATTCGGATTATCTATTTTATTAACAGTTTTCCAAAATCTTGCACTGTTATTATTTTTTGAGTCGTAGAGTAGTTTTGCCCATGTTTTTTCCGCGGCTTCTCGTTTGATTCGCCACAGGATTTTATTCTTTTTACACTTTAGTGATCTCAGTTTAGATGCTAAGTCATTGTCGCTCCCGGCTTTCCGCAGCTCGCGAAGTGTTCTGTTGATGGCTGTTTTTACTGCCCTTAGATTAGGCGTTAGAGAGGATTGAGAGTAATTTTTTGGGTTGCTTGACAGGCTAGATGATGTTTTGTTTTGGCTTGTCCGTACCCTATTTTCTTTAGCGACGTTCTGCTTAGTGTTCTTTAGGCCAAAGGATTTCAAGAAGGACTCCCAGGCGAGTATTTTGCTATCGTTCAGCTCAGCAGCACTTTCCCAGCACATCTTTGCTTCTTGCATTAATCGTACTGGGTCGCTAGTATTGCACTTAATTCTGTTGTGTTTTGCTGAGGTCGTCAGCTTTGGGCCATTTGCTAAAAGTGTTAGCGCTGTCCCTTGTGCCCTCAGTGACAGTTCTTGCGGGAGATGGTCACTGCAGTCAGATATTCCGATTTTAAAATCTTGTACTAATGCGAACAGTGAAAAAGACAAGAAGGTGTAGTCGATCGCCGATGATGTAACCGAGTTGTGGAAGGTTGCTGCTTGGGGACGGTCCCCCGGTGTTCGCCCATTTGCCGCAATCAGACCCAAATTGGTTAGATCTTCTGTTAAGCTTTTTGATAGATTAGTTTGTTTGCCCCAGGGGCACACTTCCAGAGGTAGAATCCCCCTGACATGCAAATAATCTTCCATTGGATAGTTCTTCTCTGATGATTTTGAAAGGAACATATTAAAGTCTCCTGAGACAATAAGGTTCGGATTATCCACTACCGTTATTAGTTTGTTCAGTTCTGTCACCAGGGCAGTGGCCCCCTTTTGTTTTCCCTTTGGGTGCAGATAGGTGTTAACCAGGATAACTTCTTGCCTATTGGAACCCGGTATTGAGATTTCCAGCTGAACTGCAGTGATCCCGTTTTCAGTTCCCGAAATATTTTTGTTTAGAAGTTCTTTTACGTGGTTAATTGTTTGTATCGCGGTGTAGATCGTTAAACCACCTTTCTCATGGCCAAATTTTGAGGTTCTCCTTGCTGGGAGGTGGTATGTTTTGAATCCCTGAAGATGGAGTGGTTCTGCTGACCAGGTTTCTTGTAACAGTATTAAGTCATACTGCTGAAAATATAGCAATAGATCCTTGTTGGTGATTTTTGCTCTTAGACCGTTTATGTTCCAAGAACACAATTTAAGCGACCGATTTGTATTTGAGGGGGTACCAATTCGTTCTTCAGATTGTCATTGGCTGCACTGTCTGAAGTTAATTGTTTTTGCAATCCAGTCCCATTTTTGTTTTTGGGTCGGAAGACCGTTGGTTATTTGCATAGGGGGTGCATCTACCTTTCGTTCGACTGAGCATCCTTGTGCTCCTCTCAATATTGATTTTGTGGGAATATCTGGACGGTGTTTGCTCAAATTCAAGTTGGCATTTTCTTGTAGATTGCGGAGTAGTGGAGCTGGGTAGCCTGGGTTGTAGAATGGTTTGATTCGAATCCCCCATGCCTTTAATTGCTTTTCCTCTCTTAAGATTTTTTTCACTAATTCTCCAGAGTTCCAGGTTGTTTTTGTTATTTCCTGCTCAGAAAGATGTTTGAGAGTGATGAATTCGACAGCCTCCAAGTCTTGAGTAGTTAGCGTAGCTAAAGATGTCATAAAGTTCAACACTCGTAAGATATTTCTTCGATTTAAAATATCTTCGCGCCCTTTGGATCTGTAGTCAGGAATGAAGAGTATTATTTTGGGCTCTTCGTGGTTGGTGTCCTCCTGCCTCTGTTCGGGATTTAATGCCCATTCTATGCTTTTGCGGTTACTGTATTCATGAGAGCTTTCTTGGGAGTATGGCTCTCTTTGGTTCGGCGGGCCCGAGTTGGCTGTTGACACCCGTGCTGTATTCATGCAATTGCTGTAGACTGAGGGGGCTTGCTCACTTTGCGTCAGCTGACCCAAGTTGGCAGTAGGATCACGGGGTTGCGTCAGCTGGCCCAAGATGGCAGTGGGGTCACGGGGATCGTGCTTGTTGTTGTCCTGCCTTTGCCCCAATGTTAATTCTAGGGCTGTACTATGGGTTGAACCTGGGTTTTGCTCTCTCTGAATGCAGGGTACCTTGTCCGCAGTTGTGTGATGTTCGTGTTTCATTGCTGGTGTGGAGATACAGATGGCGGAATTCCAAGGATTAGTTCCTCCTGTTGATTGTACCACCAGGTTGTCCGCATTTTGTAACCTCATTGACTCGATGTAGAAGGGGTTTTTTGAATACTTGCTTGTCGCCCCTAAGTCAACTTGAACACAAGCTTCTTCAGCTGAGCCCCTTATAAGATCAGCGTCTGTTGCTATATTCTTGGCAGACATTTCCTCTGGGCTTATAAGGGTAGGGGATATTGGAGGGCTTTGCCTTGCCCTTTTGCTTAGATCGTCCTTAGTGCCTCTTTGTTCTGTGTCTTGTTCCTGCAGCAGTTTGTTTGCTTGTGGGAAGTATGTACTTATAGAGCCCATCTTGTTTCTCCCTTTTCTCTTCATTTTCCTTCTTTGTTTAGCAGACAGATGTTTGTTGCATGTGTGTTCCCTGCTTTCTCCGATGACGGACGCCTCTCTGGTTGATCTCTGCTGGTTTTCGTCGAGCCGGAGCTTATATGCCCCTCCCGTTTGTTGTGGGATCTGTACATTCAGTTCCTTAGGGTGATTAATTGAGTTGTTCGGGACCATTGTAGCAATGGGAATAACCGCCGATTGGATTTTCTCTGTTGTCTCACAATCTGGGTTTATTCTTTCCTTGCTTGCTGCTGCCCATGCTGCTCTGTGGGAGTCATTTATGGATTTTATATCAGTTAAGAGCTCACTCATTACATCTGGTAAAGATGATAATGTATCAATGATTGAGTAACAAGTACAGCTTGGAGGGTTAATTGTAGTTTTTGATTGAACTTTTTTAATCATCTCGTTCAGATCTAGTAGCTTGATGTTGATGACGTGGGTCGTTAGTCGGGTTAGCAGATTTAATTGGATATCCATCTTATCCGAGTGATATTCCATTGCTTTTGTCGTGAGGTTCATGGTGTTTAACAGTGATGCCCAGAGCCCGCACTCTTCTGTGTTTAGAGTCTTTGGGGAATCAACCGTTTTGGTTTCTGTATCATGAGGGAACGTGGCACCTTTACCATGGGCAGGTGTTTCCGCCTTTATCTCCCGTTCTTCAATTATCACGGGAAATGCGCTGTTTGCCAATGCTAACTCTGTGTGCTGAGTTATAGTTGAATCCGAGAGTCCCATTTGAGGTGAGATGTTTGACTCCAATGCAGCGGTGTGTACGGGACTTGCTGGCACATACTGGGTTGTATTCGGACCAGGATGATTTGTTTGGTGTGAACTGTTTAACTCCAAAGCCAAATCAGGGGACTCCCGCTGTGATTTTTTTGCTGAGGTGGCGTGGAGTGAATGGTTTAGCGATGATGACTGTTCTAAGTGCTCCTTGGGAGAATGCTCTTTGTCTTGATCATCAGGCTCATCAGCTGGCTCATCTTCTTTATGTTCTCTTATCACAGTTGTGTCCTTGTTCACTTCAAAGCTTTTATTTTGCCACCTGGGATTATTTCTGTCGGTTTCAGAACATTGAAGGCTCTTTGCTACTGTAACTGAGTTAGGCGTTGAGTTTCTGTAAGGTTTAGGTTGGCTTTCGTTGACCAAATGGCTCGCCAATACCGAAGCCGGTTTTAGGGCTCTTGCCGAGTCTGCAACGTCGTGTTTTGTTAAGATGATTATTTCCGGAAGCAAAGGGGAGGGAAGGCCCTTCTGAGAGGGGCTCATATGGTTTAACACGGCCCCAGCATCTTTTACAAAGGCAAACTTGGAGAAAATTTTAGGTTGTACAAGAGGTTTTTTTGATTTTTGATGGTTATGAAATTGTTGGTCTGTTTGACCTAGAGCTGATCCCTCTGGACCCTCAGCTTCATGCATAAGGGTAACTAAGAAGTTGTCTTCTGTGTTTGTGCCAGGTTTTGTTGGCCTTGATAGTTTTTCTAGGCTGTCGGAGGAGGCATTAAGTAGCTTGTTTTTCTTCTTCCGATTGCTCACTACTGTAGAAATACTTCTTCTTTCTTTACCTGATCTCATGATGGCTAAAGAAGCTGATGTCAGCCAAGGGGGGGGGAGGGCGTAACCCAACGCTGCGCTGTCCTTTCAGTAGAAAACACCCCCCGGCACCCTTCACCTGACGTGCAAATGCCACTTCTTCTCGGCTGTAATTTCGTGGCTTTTTAAAGAACGTCACTTTAAAGAGCGTCACTTGTGTTTTTTGAGCTTTTTATGCTTTTATGCTTTAAGCGCTGCGCTGCGTTGCGTAACACTTACGGAACAAGCAGTGCTGCGATGCTGCGATGCCGCGATGCTGTGATGAAGCCAGTTGGAAGGTTCAGCTGAGGAGTGGCTATCTAAGTCAAAAGATAATTGGGGGGACCGCAGTGCCACAGTGCCTCAACTCCGTGGTGCGTGACCTGTGTCCACAGTGTCCACGGTGTCCCGGGGTCCACGTCTTTGTTAGTACTCTCTCTCGCTGTCCAGGTGGTGCAGGTTGGCAGGTTTAGCACACTCTCCTCTCTGTGATCTGCTCCGTGCACCTCACTTATGGGCTGTGGGCTCTGAGCTCCCGTCTGCTTATTTGCCTGCTGGATTGCTCACAGGCTCGTCAGAGAAAGCGAGGTGAGGCAGGTGAGGCATAAACAGAAAGATAAAAGAGCCATGGAGGCTCGTGTGCCCCTGGAGATCGTAGGAGTCGGGACAGGCGCGGGCTCAAGGGTGGTGGAAATACCGGCGTCTCCCAAAACGTCCGGAGCAGCCCGAGTTCACCCGAGTTCACCAGGTCACCAGGTCCCCCGTCCACTCCCTTTGCTCTTTCCGCGGCTCATCACCACCGCCTCACCACCGCTGAACCGCCGATTCTCGTTTTCAGGTATTGAAGCAATTTCCGATTTCCTCTGGGGCTTTTCGGCGCTTTTGTTTGGCGTTTGTTTGGCGTTCACGATCACCGCCGCAATCCGCCGCTGGTAGCACTCTGCTCGCTCTCCTCGGTCTGCAGTCTGTTCTCTGGCGCCACCTCAGAACAGGTGATCTGGTAAAGCTATAGATTTCTGAAAAGTAGACAACAAATTTAAATTCAGCAAGGTGTTGTTTATGTAGATCCCTCAAGATTTTACCAAAGAAACGAACTGTTATAATACAAAAATATTGAAAAGGATTTCGAAAAAACAGGCATTTGTGAGTGTTTTTTCTTTTTTAACAACAAATTTTATTCGGTTGTTCCATTGAATTGTGGGCTGCAGCCCTACAAAGAAAGACCTGTAAAAAAGTAAGATACAGCAGGAGTACTGGCATCTTTTAACAATTGCAAAGCCTGCGAAACATGCAGATTACATTATGTTAACAAAATGTAGACTGCATTAGATTTTGGTAATTGAACATATGAATCATTCATAGAGTGACGGGCTGTCACATAATATGGTATGTCGGATCAATAAATATATGCATAGGTAGTGATTCCTATTAGGGGTTTGAGGACGGTAGGGGGGAACATCTATCCCATGATACGTCGCCCATCGGGTCCAAATTTTCCGATGTTTTTTAGGGCAGCCGTCGACCAGAATCACTGCAGTTTCTGCACCCATACATCTGTCCAGTTCGGTCTTTCATTTGCCTATATTCGGGGGAGAAGTCCCTTTCCACTTCTGGGCAATATCGCATTTGGCGATAGTGAGGGCTACGAACAGCAAATGTTGTTTGTACTTATTTACGCCAATGTTGTCTTTACTGTGTAGGAGGAAGAGTCGTGTGTTGAGTGGGAGTTCCCATGATAATACCTCGCTTAAGCAAAACGATACTCTGTGCCAAAAGGGTTGCAACGCAGAGCTGCTCCAAACTGTATGCAAACATGTCCCATTATCCCTCTCACATCGTAAACTTGTAGAGGACTGGATAACACCCATCTTCCAGAGTCGGATCCGGGTTTAGTATGCCCCGTGCAGATACTTGAACTGTATAAGGTGGTATTGTGTGGACACCGCAGCGCCTCGGGGGCTGGCAATGGCTTCCGCCCAGTCATCATCTGTTAAGTCAGGAATATTGGCTTGCCACGCTCATCGCGCCTTATCAAATGTCATCCGTGTGTGAGTCGTCAATGTTTGGTATATTTGCCTGATTTTGTGTAGGCCCAAATCCCCCATCAGTAGGCAGCCCTCCAGAGTGTGAAACTCTGGAAGGGTCTCTAAGGCATGAATAAAGGGTGTCAAAGCATGGCGGAATTGGAGGTATTTATAAAATTGTGTCCTATGTAGTTGGAACTCTACCTGAAATTGTTGAAAGGATTTTAATGTAGTGCCCCGCATCACATCACCCAGGGTCGATATCCTCACCAAGTCTCACCGAAGAATCCCTCCAGAGCTGCCACCGGGCAGAAGTATGTGCCTTGCCACAATGGAGTTGTTTGGGTTAGGGTCCCGCACCATCCCATCTGTTGGACCGTGTTTCGCCAAAGCTGTATCTAGGTGCTTGTGGCTGTGGAGGAGCTGGAGAAGGGGAGCCCTATCCATGTTCTATTGCAAAAGCCGGGTCGTTTGGGGAGTTATACCACCATTAATTTATTATTAGTATATGAAAAGCCACATAATATGCATATATATCTGCTGTTGCATTACCCCCACAGTATGTAGACTGTATGCAGGTGTGGAGTGCAAACCTGATCGCCCCTCCGTTCCAGAGTAATTAATTTTGGATCGTATTTACCTGCGCAAAGCAGGATCGCGGAATTTTGTTGGGGTACGTTTTGTAGTCTGTATAGAATTCAGGGCAGAGAAACTATCTTAAAAATGGACGATCGCCTATAGTGTGACAGTGAAAGGGAGGACCATATCGTCGTTTCAGTATTTAGACACGTGATCAATGGATTAGTATTATTGCCCATGAGATCTTAGTGGGAACAAAATAGGGCTGGCTCTAATCAGCAAGGCTGAGCCAATATAACAAATAACTTATATGTGTCCGTTTTTCATCTTGATTTTCTTCCAATGTTTTTTCTTCTCTAAATGTAAAGATGAATTTTTAACATATTGTTGATTTTCTATAAATAAAAATTGCGACTAAAAAGCGGTTCCCTTTCTGGAATCTAATTTTCTGTTTGTGGAGGATTAATTCTAAACCAAAGTCTTTAGTATCAGCACTGGCACCCCCCCCTTTGTTATTTGGCATGAGATCTTAGGGCATGGCGTTATGAAGATACCCAGATACTTAAAACTATCCGCTGCGTGAAACAGCAGTGACGCCCAGGAGCCACGTCCCTGGTTGCCGCATACTGGAAAAAGCACGGATTTCGCAGAGTTGGGGTGTTGGCCGGTAGTTTCCCCAAAAACTCTAAGGATTTGTAGGATGTGGGCCCCGAGAACCATAGGTCCATCATGAAGAAAAGGATGTCATCCACGTATAACGCAATGTGGTTCTATTTCGACTGGGACCAGTCAAATCCACGGAGCACTGGGTCGCTCCGAACCCACGCCACCAAAAGTTCCACTGCTAGGGCAAACAGTGGGGATAGGGAGCAGCCCTGGCTGGTGCCCCTGTGAATTTGGAAGGGGTCTGAGTGATGTCCGGCTATACAAACAGACGTTGTTAAGTTAGTGTAGAGCAAGAGGACATAGGCTATGAAGTGAGGACAAAGATTTACCGCTTTAAGTAATTAAAAGAGATAAACCCAGCTGAGCGAATCAAAGGCTTTGTCTATGTCGACTAATAGTATAGCTGGTGGACGTCCCAACGCTGGAGCCGCCACTATGGCATTATGTACTCTTCGTATGTTGTGGCGAGTAGCTCGCTGAAGCATAAAGCCCGATTGGTCTGGGTGGATTAGGTCTGATACGCATGTACGTAGGCGATCAGCCAGGACCTTCCCTAATTGTTTAGGTTCAATGTTGAAGAGAGAAATAGGACGGTATGGGGAAGGGTCCTCCGGAGGGCGCCCCGGTTTAAGAAATAAGACTATCTCCGCATGATGCCAATCTTGGGGCAATATATTTCGTTCTGGGGCATCTTGCATGGCTAATGCAAAAACAACAATTGCTGGACAGAATGCAGAGCAATGTCATACATTCACCCCAGGACAGAGATCTGGGCCTAAATCCATCGTTTTTTTGCACTCCACACCACCCCAGTTCAGACATGGCCATATGCAAATCAGCCTTGACCCTGTGCCTCATGGGAACAGTCCAGCCTGAACTGCCAAGCCATGTCTTTCCTGGGCCGGAATCAAGCATCCTAGGACCGGTTTCTGTCTATCAGCCGTCTTCAGCCAGGATAGCTTGACTCCAGTGGTGTGGAGAGCGTGGAACTCACGTCTGAGCATACCCATCCCATCTTGCATAGCTGCCAATAAGTGAGGGCCCAGCTGGTGCATGTTCGGCCACAGGAACTCCATAAGGAATCCATTGGGTCCAGGAGCCAACCCCGGGCGTAGAGCATGTAAGGCCCCGGTCAGCTAGTCTAAAGTGATAGGGGCCTCTAGTTGATCACAGAGCTTCGTAGGTTGAATATCCATAAGGAATTCCGCTATTTGGGCCTCTAAATCGATTGGGATGTTCGTATAGTGAGGAGAAATGCCGTGCAAATTCCCGGGCCACCCCCTCCGGCGATGAGCACAAGAGCCATTCAGCATCATGGATGGTGGGGACGACGGCTGGGGATTTGTCAGCCTGGCAGAGCCTGTGGTGCATTTTACTCGATTTATCTCCCCATTGGTAGATCCGATGTTGCGATGCTTCCCAAATCTCCTTCGCTGCCCCCTTTAGATATGGCTGTATTGCTTGTTGCACTTGCAGCAAGTCGCGTTGTAGAGTATTTGTATTTGTATGGGGTATTTATAAAGCGCAAACTGTCGTTCCAAAAGGAGCATCCTGGCGCTGAAATAGTGATCAGTACAGTGGCAAAATCTAAATGGCAGCCATTACAAAACTGTCAGACAAATTGTAGATCCATGTTTTTAGTTGCTTCCTGAAGGCATTCTTCTGTGCCAAGAGTCTGAGGTCTTTGGGCATGGCATTCCAAGCCTTAGAAGCCAGTACAGTGAGGATCTTGCCCCCCTTAGTTTTATAGTGGAATCTAGGGATGTTAATCAGGTTACCTCCTGACGACCTCAGGCATCTTGAAGGGTCATAGCGAGTGAAGCGTCTCGCAAGATACTTCGGACCTGTCTTATTAAGGGCTCTAAAAGAGGTCAACAAGATCTTAAACAGTATCCTCTTGTGTGGAGGTAGCCAATGTAGGGTCTGAAGCGCAGCCGAAGCAGGGGATCTTCTTGGTAATTTAAGTACCAACCTCGCTGCTGCGTGTTGCACACTCTGAAGTTTTTTTTAGCGTGGCTTTTTTCACCCCGGCCATCAAGCCGTTACAATAATCTAAACGCGAAAGTATCGGGGCTACTGCCACCGTCTTTCTGGAGTCTGTAGGCAGGAAATCAAAGAACTTCTTAAGAGATTTAATATTGCTAAAGCAGCTTCCTGCCGTATTCCTAAAGTGCTGATCAAAGGAGAGGGTAGAGTCAAGAGTGGGCCTGGGGTCCTAGTTAAGCTGTGATGCCAAGGACACCTGGCATGAGACTAGGTCCGCCAGTTGCTCTTGTTGTGTGTGCTTTTCTTTGGTGCGGTAGCTCATTTCTGTCCCATGTATAGTGAGTTTTAAGGCCTTCCAAAGGATGCCCTGGGACGGTGCTGGGGTAACATTGATGTCTAAATATTTGGATATCGCTGCATTCAACATGTCTTGGTAATCTGGGATTCTAAGGTGCCATGGGGACATACGCCATCGAAAGGGAGGTTTACGAGAGCAAGTATGGAATTTAAGAGTGATTGGGGAATGATCAGAGAGCCCTCGGGGGAGGTGGGTGCCTTGTGAGAACCTGTGGAAAAATATGCAATGTGTGAAAAAACAATCCATTCGGGATTGTAAACTGTGGACCCAGACATAAATGTGTAGTTAAGTTCTGTAGGGTGGTACTTCCACCAGATGTCCGCCCAGCCTTAGGTGGACACTAATGAGTGCAGTTTAGAAGGACCCACTGGTGGTTGACGGTCAGTGCTGCGCTGTCTGTCTACCTGCCCCATAATGTCATTCCAGTCACCACCTTCGAGGGTCTAGCCCTCCAGCAGCTCCCTCCAAACCCTAGAAATCTTGTCGAAGAAGGTCTTCCCTAGCGGAGGGGGAGCATAAATACTACCTATGGTGACATGCTCATCATACAGTGTGCCTGTGACAAAAGCGAATCTGCCTCCCGAATCTACCCAGTGGTCTATGTGCTGGAATGGGACTCTGTGATGTATCAGAATGGCCACTCCTGTGACCCATTGGTGAATCCTGCGTGGTATATATATGATGGTATCCAAATCGAGCCAGACAAGGGGTTTTGGTACCTAGGAGATGGGTTTCTTGTAGTAGAATGTCGGCCCCATACCTTTTGGTCTGATGTAACACAGCACCTCGTTTAATTTTATTAAGAAGACCCCGGACATCCCATGAAACCACCGTAAGGTCCCCAAGGGGGGCTGTACGAGACTGTACCATTATCCCGTATCTCTGAAGACACTATAATGGTAATATCGGAATCTAGGTGAGAAGTCTGCATATAAAACAACAATAAAACTGAATTCCCAGATTAGCCCCCACCCCCTTCCCGACACTGCCATAAACTAGGAGCATATGTTGCTGTGTAGGGCTCACCAGTTCCCTAACAAGGGTGACCCAGGCCTGCACGCCAAAAATACCCAACCCACCCACAAAACGTTTAACGAAGGGAGATAGAAGTTTCTAGGGCCTGGCAGCCCCATAGCTGAGCGTCTGTGCCCATTCAGAGGATAGCAAATTTTAGGATCGTCCCAGTAAATAGCGATCCACGGCTAAACATAGCGGTTGCTAGAGGTCTAACTGGATGGCTCAGGAGGTGTGTTCTGAACTGGTGGATCTTTGGTCCGAGCTGGATCTAGGCCTAGATGTAGGTAATTTTATTTTACCACTTCTTAAATACCGAATTTTACCGATTCTGTATTTAAGAAGTGGTAAAATAGAGGGGGGGGGAATGTACGTATTACAGAATCGGTAAATACTGAATCGTTAAGATTCGGTATTTACTGATTCTATAAATACCGATTCGGTAATGCCCATTGATTCCTATGGGCATTGAAGCCCATAGGAATCAATGGTATTTACCGATTCCAGCAAGGGTGCAGGGGGTGTCACTTTGACACCCTCTAGCACCCCAAATACAAGCATGTGTGCCAGGTGGAACACACATTGCCCCAAGGGCATGTCTGTGTGTCACATTGCACAGGTGTGCATGCACAGATGTGCATGCACACTTGAATTTGGTATTTTACCACACAATAGGATTGTGTGGTAAAATACCGACTCTTAAGGGCCTGTCGCACTCTTAGGAGTGTCACCTACATATGGATTTACCGATTCGGTAAATATACCGATTCGGTATTTTACAGAATCGGTATATTTACCGAATCGGTAAAATTACCGATTCTTAAAATAACATGCCCCTACATCTGAAAACCCTATTACCGGTCGGAAACGGCAGAAATAGGCGGTTTCCGACCGGTATTAGGGCTCCTACATCTGGCCCCTAACCTCTTTGATTTAGTCCTGCCAGGTCTGTTCATTTGTGATCTACGGGAGGAGTCTGATTCCAGCGGCGCTGAATGCAGCTTAAGGTGGGAATGTTAGTCTGTCCATGCAAAACTGCCTCCGGTATGTCTAAGAAGAATGACTTTGAATTGAATATTACTTGCATCCTGGCTAGATTTATAAGCTTATACTGCAAATATAGGTCTCGTAACCTGCTCTTCGCCGTTGTGAGCGACTGGCGTTGCTGTTGGACCAGGCGTGTATAATCAGGAAATACCATTATGGACCTTGAGTCATACTGGAACTGTTCTTTGTGTCCTAGCAAACTGTAAAATAGAATTGTGATAGGCGTAATTCAAGAACTTTGCGATTACCAGTCTGGGATTCTCGCCTTGGTCTGGTTTCTTGGTCAATGCCCGGTGGGCTCGCTCCACAACAAAGCATGTGGAAAGTAGTTCCTTTGGCATAATATCTGTGAGCCATTGAGCAATAAAATGGGTCATGGAGGGTCCTTCACAACGCTCCGGTAAACCCACGTGCTCAGATTATTGCGCCGCGCGCAACCTTTTGCATCTTCTACTCTACTCTAGTCTAGTTCCTGTGAAACTACAGTTAGTTTCTTGATCTTTTTCTGGAGGTGTGGTGACCCAGTCCTCCACTGTCGAGACCTGTGCTTCTGCCTCAGTGATGCGGTCGACTACTTTTCTGAGATCTTGGCACAGGAACGATACCTCTGATCCCACCGCGCTGACTTTGGCATCTAACTTATCTCTGGCATCGTTTATTGCCGCTAAGAGGGCTGCATTGTCTGGTGTTGACCACGCCCCATCACCCCCGGTGGCACCCCGGCGGGTGTGGTAAAGTGATCCAAGGTGCCCTGTTTGGGGCCAGCTCCACTAGGTTTGTCTGTACCCATAGCGGTTGGTGAGGGGGAGCCGGCTGAGTCTTCTGAGGTTATAAACGCTAAATTTGTGACTGCCCTGGCACGGGGGCACAACCCAAACTTAGAAGAATCTGTAAGGACTGTGCCACGCCCACTGCAGGGATGCACAGTCGGCAGGTCCTCACTGATCCACGCATTTCCTGGGCTGCAAGCCGCAACGAGCCTAGCTCAGCCGCTTCCGCAACCCACGACTGCCTGCCGTGGAGGCCCTGTAAGAGGACCAGACTCGCCGGACCACCGGCCAACAGTGCGCCCAAGAGATGTCGAGACTCAGGCCTTGGCGTCCCAGTAGAGGCTCCAGGGGTCCCACACATTCCAATGCGGGTCGAAGAATAAGTTTGGGGGGGATGGGAGGTCTGTCACCAGACCCCTATCGGCCGAGGGGTATAATGCCTGTTTCCTTCTGTCCTCCAGCCTACCTTACGAACCTGTCGGTGGTGGTGAAGCAATATTGCACAGGTTGTTCCGCCGCCGACTCTGCCTCTGTAGCATGCACCTTGGCTGCGCCCATTGGTGTTGCGCGTGCAGAGACAGGGGCGGCGACCTAGGCGTGATTCTAGGCCTCTTCGCCAGTAGGGTATGAGGGCAGGCCGCAGCTGCGACTGATGAAATCCCTCGGCCAGTGGTGGTGAATCGAAATTTGCCCGGGTTGGTCTGCCACTGATACGTCCACTGCCGCTTGCTCTTTGTCTGTCCCCACTGGAGCAGTGTGCGGGGGAGAAAACACGGCAGCCGAGGCAAAATTCAAGCCTTGTTGCCGGTAGGACGTCAGACCGGCTTAAAGTCCTGCGAGGCATGTCACAAGTGATGTCTGTGATGAACCCACACCTCTGATGCCTGGAGTGTGACCAAAATCGTGTTCCGACTGCCGGGCCATAAATGCAAAGTCTTTGCTAGAACGGTCCGGAAAGCTCTTGGAGGTCCATAAGTCAGTTCCCGGTCTCTCTCGAGAAGGAGGTCTTGAGACCGGTCGCAGAGCCCTCACTCCTCATCACTCTCAAAGTCATCCAAGTCTTCAGGTAAGTTGAAGTTCAAGAAGTAGGCGACGCGAATCATGACCCTGAACATCGTCACTCTAAGGCTCTGTCTTCGGTGCCTACTTCTAGGATGACTCAGCACCTCCCTCCCTTTATGGGAGCCAGAGAACCCCCTTCTCAGCTTTGTGCATTTTACGAGGCCTTTCATTCCATCTTTGGGCAGCCCAATTCCGTCGGCGGGCCTTCTGGTCCCCCCGGAGCCGGTGAGGGGGTCATGGGCCTTCGATGCAAGTGCCTCGAGGGGACCCCCGAGGATCCAGGACCTTCCCCGGTGATGATCCCGGTGACGACACACCAGGCGTCGGTTGTGCACCCGACCAATGCCATCCCCAACCTCACCTCCATGATGGAACCGGAGCCGGATGGACCTTGGCCAACGCCGGAGGGTACTTTGGTTCCCCTTTTCCTCCCTGTTTTTCCCTATGGGCCAGAAGGTGGTGATGAGGTTTGGGAGGGGTCACCAGACCCTTTAACAAACCAGCTTGAAGAGCCGGACTGGAGAGAGAGGACCCGGGTGATGCCAATAGTCTGGATACTTCCCCAGACCTTGGCATGCTTTCTCCCCTTACCGTGGCTACACAGGAGAGAGCGTCTTACAATGTGGTGGTGCAAAGGGCAGCTGAGGCCCTGGTCCTAGAGCCCCTTCAGTACCGGTCAGGACTAATCTCCTGACAGAGGTGCTTCAACCAGCGGTAACTCCCTCTGAACCCCTTTTTGCCGTTTGACGAAGCCCTCACTGACGTCCTTCTGGGCATCTGGTCCAAGCCCAGCACAGGGGCTCCACCGCCCGACTCTGAGCGGCCCAGTTTTCCTCACCCAACACCCTTTCCCCGAGAGCTTGGTGGTCCAAGCCTCCTTCTAAGGGCGCATTCCCTTCTGCTCCCCGAGACAGGGAATCCAAGAAGCTGGATCAAGTTTGTAAGCACATGTTCTCTTCCTCCAGCACATATTCTCTTTCTCAAGCGCATGTTCTCTTCCTTATGCTTAACACTGCGGTCTGTGAATACCACGGACCTCTTTGGCCGGTACTCCCATACCATCTGGGATACAGTCGTGCAGGTGCTGCCTCAGTGCCAGGAGTAGGCCCGGGCCATTCTCTTACAGGCAATGGCAGATGGGAGAGACTCAGCCAAATTCACAATAAGATGTGGAATGGATACCACTGACTCACTAGGCAGGACTATTGCCCCGTCGGTAGCCCTTCGACGCTACACCTGGTTGAGGACATCTGGCTTTTCGGGGGATGTCCAGTCAACTTTCTGGACATGCCCTTTGATGGAAAAAAACAAAAAAAAACAAAGGGGGTGATGGACGGAGCTTTGACAATACAAACACTCACTCTCAGTCAACTGATCTGGGTTTAATCCATCACCGTTCTTTAGCTCACTCTGCCACCCCAGTTCAGACATGGCCATATGCAAATCAGTCTGACCCTGTGCCTCATGGGAACAGTCCAGCCCGAACTGCCAAGCCATGTCTTCCCTGGACCGCAATCAAGCTTCTCAGGACCGGTTTCTGGCATTCCAGCCGTCTTCAGCCTAGCTTGCTTGAATCCAGTGGCAAAGTGAGCAAGGGACGTCTGAGCATACCCTGCCAACTGCCGTTGACTTTTTGGTGAGAAGGCAGACTCGGCGCTGGAGCACTTTAAGGATTCTCAAGCTAAGGTCAGAACCTTGGGCCTTGCAGCTTCATCCCGTCAACCTCAGTCTGCTTTTCGCCCCTTTCTTGGCAACGGTAGGGGCATTCCACATCATCCGGCACAGTCGAGCCACCGGTTCATGCAAGCTGCCCAGCCTCTGCATAGCTGTGGACGTGAGACCAAGTGACACAGGTCTGGGAGCCAGTGGGCTGGCCAGTCCAGCAGTAGCCTCTACACCTTCTTAATCTGACTTTTCAGGGTCACCAGTGGGAAGCAGTATTCGCCATCACCTCCCCCACTTCAATCTATCATGTCGGACAGGTGGGTTTTGCAAATAGTCCAAAAGGGCTACTCTCTCCCATTTGAGACTACCCCTACCTCCAGCCGCTGTCATTTGATCACATGTTGGAGGATCATTTGGCGCTTCATCGCCAGCAAGCTTCAGCTCCTTTTGCCAAGGGAGCTATCAAAAGTGTGCCTACGCCAGAAGTAGGTTGTGATTGTTATTCCTTCTACTTTCTGGTGGCCAAAAAGGACAAAGACCTACATCCTATTTTAGACCTCTGGGCCCTCAAACGCTTGCCTCAGAAGGAGAAGTTCAAAATGCTAATCTTGGCTCAGGTCCTATCTGCCGTCGACCCTGGAGACTGGATGGTGGCACTGCCTACTTTCAAATCCCTGTCCTGCCATCCCACAGTCGCTACCTGCGGTTCACGGCATGCCACAAGCATTTTCAGTTCACCGTGCACCCCTTTGGCCTTAACAGTGCCCCTTGGGTTTTCGAGTAGGTGATGGCTGTGGTCGCAGCTAATCTGCGCAGATCAGGGGTTCTAGTCTTCCCCTATCTCGGCGACTGGCTGTTGTAGGCTTGCCCGCCCCATGCTGACTCCCTATCAGATGCTCTCTTTCATTGAAGCTGTTCTGGATACAGTGAGTCCAGGATATTCGAGCAATGATACCGATGTTTCAGCCTCTATTCCAGACTACATGAGAATGACCCTGATGCTTCTGGGCCTCATGGCCTCCTGCATCCTGTTGGTGGATCATGCCAGATGGCATATGCAGACTCTGCCGTGGGACCTGAAGTTCCAGTGGGGAATCTTTCCGTCTATGTCCAGATCTCAAAGCGTACTGCGCAACAGCTGCAGTGGTGGCTAACGAACCACGTTGGGCTCTCCCTTCTCCAACCAGGGGTCACAGTAGTTACAGATGTATCACTCCTGGGATGGGGCAGCCACCTGGGAGAGGCGGAGATCAGAGGCGTCTGGTCTCCAGCAAAGTCCAGGCTCCATATCATCCTTCTGGAGCTCTGAGCGAACCGCCTGGCACTGAAGGCATTCCTTCCCTCTCTAAAGGGGAAGGTGGTGCAGGTGTTCATGGACAACAACACCAACATGTGGTCCTGCATCAAACCAGGTGAGTGGGGTCGTGGACCTTATGTGAAAAGGCTCTTTGTCTCTGGCCATGGCTGGAGCATCAGGGCATATCCCTGGTGGTTCAGCACCTGGCACGTTCTCTGAACGCCAGGGCGGACAAACTCAGCTGCTGGTGCCTGGTGAATCAAGAATGGCGTCTTCACTCGGAGGTGGTGTAAGGTCTTTTTCAGTGGTGGGGAGAGGGTTGGAGTTTCCAAGGCGGTATCGATGCTTTTCGTCCCGAGTGGAACTGCTGCCTCCTGTATGCCTTTCCTCCTATACCACTTCTTCCGTAAGTGCTGACGATCAAGTGCAACCGGGCCAAAGTTATTCTTGTGGCTCCAGAATGGGCGCGAACAGTTTGGTACCAGAGCTCCTGCGCATGGCTATCGATCCTCCACTGAGACTGCCCCTTCGAGAGGATCTTCTGTCGCAGCTGCAGGTTTTCGCCCGAACCTGTCCAGCCTCCACCTCTTTGCATGGGGATTGAGTGTTATCAGTTGACAGCTTTGACCTTCCGCCTAAAGTCTGTAATGTCGTATTGGCAGCAAGGCGTCCCTCCACAAAAATAGTTT
Source organism: Lissotriton vulgaris (assembly GCF_964263255.1). NCBI lineage: Eukaryota > Metazoa > Chordata > Amphibia > Caudata > Salamandridae > Lissotriton > Lissotriton vulgaris. The sequence continues at coordinate 748,068,614 of NC_141687.1, read as the reverse complement.
CCACCTGTTGATGGAATATGTTTGTGGCATGGTGCACAGCAAAGGCTGTGGATCTCCTTTCTGCCCCTCTTTCCGAGGTCCTTTTGTACATGCTTTCTGTGGCCCTGGGCACTCTTAAGGGCTATCTAGCAGCCATCTCTGCATTCCTTCAGCTACCAGATCAGCCATCTTTGTTCAAGTCAATTTTGTAAATAGGTTCTTTAAGGACATTCTTCATCTCTTTCCTCTATCTCCCTTCGTAATGCCCCAGTGGGACTTGAACCTTCCCTTGACTTATCTTATGTGCACTCGCTTTGACCCTCTTCACAACTGTCCTATCAGGCTCCTCACTCTGAAGACAGCTTTTCTTATTGCCATCACCTCTGCTCGCATAGTGCGTGAGCTTCAAGCTCTTTCTTCTAAACCCCCATTTCTTGTCTGTGCATCCAGACAAAGTGGCGCTTAGGACAAGACCATTGTTCCTTTCAAAAGTGGTTACACCTTTTGACATTGGACAAACCATTACTTTGCCCACTTTCTTCCCACCTCCTCACCCTTCCAAGGAGGAGGAGAGACTCCACCGTCTGGACCCTTAACGTGCACTGTCCTTCTACGTTGACCGCACAAAAGATTTCCGGGTGGAAGATCAACTCTTTGTTGGCTACAAATGTGCCAAGAAAAGTCGGGCTGTTCAAAACGCATACCATCTCTAAATGCTTTGTCCTTTGTATCAAAATCTGTTAAGTTTTGGTGAAAAAGGAACCTCCGGTGGGGCTCTGAGCTCTTTCCACCAGAGCTACGGCTGCCACCACTGCTCTAGCAAGCGGAGTTCCACTTCTTGACATCTGACCGGAAGCCACTTGGGCATCCTTGCACACATTCAACAAACGTTACTGCCTGGACAGTCAAGTCAAGAGGGTCGGCTATTTTGCCCGTTCTGTCCTCCAAGATTTTCTGGTGTGAACTTGGTTTGCAGACCCTCCTCTGTGGTTGGTATTGCTGGGGTATCTATTCTAAGGTAAGGAATCTATATCTAACAGTCTCTTTCAGATGAACACTTACCTTCGGTAACAATGTATCTGTAAGAGACATATGTTAGTAGTAGATTCCTTACCACCTCACCCATCCTCCCCGCTCTGCGAACTGACTTCTAGGGACAGGGACTCCCTTGCAGGGCCCTAGTTTAGCGCACCAGTGGTCAGTGTCTTGCATGGCTCTGCGCTTCTAGGGTAGAAAGTCATGTCAGAACTGACGACCGCGCGCAGGGACTGCGTCTAAATAGACACTGTGTAGTCATCCCGGCAAACCCGACGCCACCGACGGACAGAGTCGACCGACGCCACCTACCGGCATGCAGGGTTACTGCTAAGAAAAAATTCTCCAGATCCAGTCTAACTCCTGTGGATAATTCTAAGGTGAGGAATCTATAACTAACATATGTCTCTTACAGATACATTGTTACTGAAGGTAAGTAACTTGTTCTTCCTCACATTTCTGTGATGGGAAGTTCCTGAATCTGCAGGGAGCCACAAATTTCCAACCACCTAACACTCACCAAGTCTCTCGATAAAAATTGTACCTCACTTGTGAGGATAGGTCTAGTGCCTGCAACAGGAAAGACCTAAATACAATATGGAGACCTCAATATTTCCTGTCACAAAAATTATCTGTTTTTGCAATGGAGTAGCAGCATTTCTATTGGCGGGGGATTGGCAGCTTAGACACCCAGGGGAGTTCAGGGTGGTATTTCTTGTTTGGGTCCCACAAAGTTTTCTCACCCACAGTGCCCTATAAATCACAAACTTTGCCTAAAATTTCAAATTTTCCTTGCATTTCTGTGACGTAAGCATCTGGAATCAGTAGTAATCCACAACATTCCTACCACCCAGTGTTCTACCACTTGTCCCGATAGTTGAGAGATTTGCATGTTTGAAGTTTCAGCAGGACTGCTAATTAGTAGATGCATTCTGGCTGAAATGTTATGTTAAAACAACTTGTAGAGCGCATGTATACCTCTCCTGCCTGGATTGGAGCGTCTAGCCTCCCATCAGACTGCGACTTCGCGAGCACCTCCTGTTTCTATAACAGGGCATGGTCCACTATCTGAATCTCCGCAATCTACACCTACAATGTGTGGAGATTGAGGTGGAGCAACTGATTGTTTTTGATCTGCTGCAAAAAGGGGTGGAAATAATCCTTGCCACCAGGCACCCTTTAAAGAAAATGATTTATGACGTGCAGTGGGACAGATTTGTGGCCTGATGTGACAGTCGTAAGACTAACTATTAAGGAGCCAAGCTGTTGAACGTCCTTTTGTTTGTTTTATCTTTGGCCCAGCAAGATGTAGTAGTGGGCCCCATTAAAGATTATTTGTCTGCCCTTTTAGCCTTTTCATGTTTACTGGACTAACCATTCTAGCTTTAATCACTGGTTTTGATGAGATGTATTAAAGGATTATTTCATCCCAAGCCATTTGTAATGCCACAGTGGGGCCTTAACCTGGTCTTGACTTTTCTTATATGTACGCCCTTTGAGGAAATTCATAGTTGCCTATTGCATCTCCTTATTATGTAGGTTGTCTTCCTCATTTCGATAAGTCAGCTTGACTGCATATACCATCTTTTTCTTGGGCCCTTTCAATGTGAGCAACTAGCATTCTTTGCTCACTCTCACCCCTTGAAACAGGAGAAAAAGCTTCATTTTACACTGATTGTACCAAGGAAGTCTCAGTGGACAAATAGCTTATTGTGGAGTTCTTCAAGAAGAAGAAAGGGAAGACTATGCTGAAGAGGACCCTAATAAGAAAGACTGCTCTCTACTTTAAGATCTGCTATGCACTGACCAGGAATTAGGTTTACGGAAGGTCTGAGAGCCCATACCTCCAGGGCTAAGACCACTTCCCTGGCTCATGTAGTCACCACCCCATTTTCTGAATCGTTTTTGGCCACTATAGGTGTGGCAGGGTATACTCAGACATGAGTCCCTTTCTCACTGCACCATCAGGATTCAAGCAAGCCGGGCCGAAGACGGCTGAAATGCCAGAACCGGTCCCCGGTAGCTTGTCTCCTTTCTGGTGAAGAATTGGCTTGGTAGTTTAGTCTGCCCTGTTCTCATGATGCACTGGGCCAGGGACAGACTGATTTGCATATAGCCAGGTTCTGAGCTGGGATGGTGCAGTGAGATAAATAACGGTGATGGATCAAGCCCTGATCTTTGGACTGGGTAAGAGTGGTCTGCTTAATTCAGACACTCTGTTCATCACCACCCCCTTTTCTGAATTGCCCTTCACATCTGGCAGGCTGTGACGTGGCATCTGTGCATATGTTCACAAAGCACTACTGGCTTGATAACCAGGTCCGGCGGGAAGGTCTCATATCTATCTGCACATTCCATACTGCCCTCCCACCGCCCCCATTCTGTGAAGTGGCCTCTTTTTAACATCTAAAATGGTCCCAAAATATTATTCAGCACACTGTACTAATGGTTAACCACGATCTGTGTCTGAGGGCGCGTAAAGGGAGTCACAAGAAACTGGCAACAATGCACATGTGGTGGCACTTTTGTATGGCTCCGCTCTGTGACATTCGAGGTGGTACAAAGCAAACATGGACATCCACGGCACCATCTAGATGCATGTCATAGAATTGCAAAAAAAGGTTTCCAGATTGTCTGGTCCCTAGGGAAGTATTCTAAGGCAAATAATCTGGATTGGATTGAGTATCCTCCGGAAAAGCATTACTATAGTTAAGCAGCTTGTTCATCTCTGCAACTGGAAGAGTCTTGCAAATATTATGGTGTAATACTGTCATAATTCGTTCTTCAGTGCAAAACGTAAGACACTTGTTGCCTACTTATCCACCAGTATGAGCGCTACCAAAGGTAAATACCTTGTTAATGGACAGTGCCCACATTGACTGTTGAGCATGACGTAAATTGTGGTCCAGATCTCATTCCTGCTCTTCACCTATTTCTAAAGAGGAGTAAGCACCAAAAGATATTGAAGCAAGAGATTTCTGATCAGCGTTGATCTTGAATATCTGAAAGAAACAGTTAGTTATAGATTCCTTACCTTAGAATTACCTCCAGGCGTCAGATTGGATCTGGAAAGTTATTTTTCTTCAGTAGTACCCCTACACATCGGAATGTGGCATTGGTCGACTCCAAGTTTGTCATTGTGGTCGCCTGTATGATGTGGCGGTAGCTACATAGATGCCCCCCTTGCGCGCTAACGTCAGTTCTTTCTTTTTTCGCACCAGCAAGCGCAAGAGAGCGGTAATCCTGGTCACTTTTTTGACTGAATTTTTTCTCGACTTTTGTCAACACCGCTTCTTGAATATGACTTCTGGTGCATGAGGGATGCCTGGTTTCAAGGCATGCGATTCCTGTAACCGACTGATGTCGGTAATGGGTCTGCACCGCGTGTGCCTCTTCTTCCTGGAGTGTGACCATGACCCCAAGTCGTGCTCCGACTGCCGGACCATGAATCCGCAGTCTTTGTTGGAGTGGTCCCAAAAGTTTCTCGAGGCCCAGCAGTCGTTCCGCGCTGCTCGAGGTTCCGGTGGCGTAGGAGGTCGAGGGACCGGTCACAGTGCCATCACCATTCTTCGTCCAAACCTTCAAACTCTGGATCAGGTATGGGATCACAAGAAGAAGTCGAAGAAGCATCGTCAGTCTTTGACTTCTTCCCGTCCCTTGGCTGATGCGCCAAGGGATGCGTCTGGTGCCCCTGCGGCGGCTCCGCGTGCGGAGCCTGAAGGGTTGGCTTTAGGTTTCCCTTCCTTCCCGCGACCTGGAGCGACCCCTGCCCAGCTTTGTCAGTTTTACAAAGCACTGCACGCCATCTTTGGGCAACCCGACTCCGCTGGCGCGCCTTCGGGCCCGTGTACTTGGCTGGGGGCCCTGGACCTTCTACACTGGCGGCTTCGGCCTCAGCACCGCAGGGCCCCCTTGGATCCAGATCAGTGCCGGTCGACCTTGTTATGCCTCCCCCAGTGCCGATTCTACCGGCACCACGTCCGCAGCCGACGTCGACCTCGGCCTCCACCTCGAGGTAGACACTGAGCCGGACCAGCGCCATCCGATTACGGATGCAGTGCTGACGGGTACTTTTGTGCCCCTGTTCTACCCTGGCTCTTTGAGACCAGATTGACAGCCAGAGGAGGCTGAGGACTGGGAGTGGTCTGGGGACCCTTTGACCGACCAGTTAGTTTATAAACAGGAAAGGAAAGAGGAACTGGGGGAAGCTAGTGGTCTGGATACATCACCAGACTTTAGCATGTTGTCTCCTCCTACCGTGGATACGGAGGCGGGCACGTCATACGCAGTGGTATTACTTAGGGCGGCCGAGGCTCTCCACCTCGCGCTCCCTACAGTGGCAGTCACGACTAACCTCCTGACAGTGGAGGAGTGTGGCTCAATGGTTAGAGCGGCAGACCCTGATGCAGATGTCTGGCCCGGGACCAGGGTTCAATTCCCGACGCAGCAGGGTCTTGGGCCCATTTGTCTGCGGACTCGATAATTCTCGCCTCGGCGCCTATTCTAATCATGGGGTCCCACGCTGCAACTTTAGGCAATAGCTTGCTTAATCACCACAACGGCCCCTACAACACTGGGATGCCTGGCTTCACCTTGGGGGTGCCCAGGAGGGGCATCTCACAGGGAGAGCCAGGAAGGGTTTCCACAGTGTTATACAGCACCGGGACGCCCCAGTGATGGGCAGTTGTGCGCTTTACAAGTATCCTACATTTACATTTACAGGTGCTTCAACCGGCGGCGAGGTCTTCAGAGCCCTTGCTGCTTTTTAATGAAGCCCTGACAGACATCCTTCTGGGCACCTGGTCCAGGCCCAACATAGGGGCTCCTGTTGACAGGATGATTGCCCGACGCCAGCGCCAAGCCCCTGGCGATCCCACTTTCCTCTCCCAACACTCCACCCCTGAGAGCTTGGTGGTCCAAGCCTCCACCTCTAAGGGCGCATTTCCTACCGCTCCACCGGACTGGGAATCCAAAAAGCTGGATCATCTTGAGAAGATGTTTTCTACCTCCAACTTGGTACTGCAGTCAGTAAACACTGCATGTCTGTTGGGCCATTACACCCACTCTGTGTGGGACATGGTTGCGCAAGTGCTGCCTTAGTGCCCGGAGGAGGCCTGGGCCGTACTCTCTGGAGCAGTTGCCGAAGGGAGAGACGCAGAGAAGTTTACCATCCGATGTGGGCTCGATACCGCAGACTCACTGGCCAGGATGATTTTCACGTCAGTAGGCCTTCGACGCTACACCTGGTTGAGGTCGACTGGTTTTTCCGGGGATGTCCAATCCACTCTTATGGACATACCCTTTAATAGCCGTCGCCTTTCCGGCGACAAGGCAGACAACCTGCTGAAGCGCCTTAAGGACTCTCGGGCCTTGGCCAGGTTCTTGGGCCTCTCCACCCCCCGCCCTGCTCAGTCTCCCTTTTACCCCTTTCGTGGCTATGGAAGGGGTGTCCCCCCACCCCCCCCCCCCCCACGTCTCGCCCAGAACCACAGGCCCGCTTAAGCTGTTCAGCCTCTACCCGGCAGGTGATGTGGGAACCAGCACCGTGGTTTTGGGAGCCAGCCGGCGGGCCAGTCCACCACAGCCCCCTCTGCAGCAACCTCCAAACCCTCCTAGTCTGACCTTTCTGGGCCACCAAATGCTAGTGGGTAGCAGGATTTGCCATCACCTCCCCCACTGGTCACCATCATGTCGGACAGGTGGGTTTTGCAGATAGTCCGAAGGGGCTACTCTCTCCCCTTCAAGACTACACCTCCATCCATCCCACCTCAGTACCATCGCATGTTGGAGGATCATCTGGCCCTTCTCCAACAGGAAGTTTCGGCACTCTTGACCAAGGGAGCCATCAAGCGCGTTCCTGTCCCAGAAGTTGGTCGTGGTTGCTATTCCCACTACTTTCTGGTGCCCAAGAAGGACAAAGGCCTGCGTCCTATCTTGGATCTCAGAAACGTCAACCGCTTCCTCCGGAAGGAGAAGTTCAAATTGTTGATGCTCACTCAGGTCTTGTTTGCCCTTGACCCTGGAGACTGGATGGTAGCATTGGACTTGCAGGATGCTTACTTTCACATCCCCGTCCTGCCGGCCCACCAGCATTACCGTCAGTTCACAGTAGGCCACGAGCACTTTTAATTTACTGTGCTCCCCTTTGGCCTTACCAGCGCCCTTCGGGTGATCACGAAAGTGATGGCGGTGGTCGCAGCTCATCTGCGCAGAGCAGGGGTTCCAGCCTTCCCCTATCTCGACGACTGGCAGTTGAAGACGGGCTTGCCCCAGGCTGTCGTCTCCCACCTTCAGACTACGGCTGACCTGCTGCATTCGCTGGGGTTCTCCATCAACGTGCCGAAGTCACAACTGACTCCCTCTCAGAAGCTCCTCTTCATCGGAGAGGTTCTGACACGAAGCATTTTCGAGTTTTTCTTCCCGAACAGTGAGTCAGGGATATTGGGGCTATATTTCCGATCTTCAGCCTCTATCCCGGGTTTCGGTCAGGATGACCCTCAGGCTGATGGGTCTGATGGCCTCCTGCATCCTGATGGTTGACCATGCCAGATGGCATATGCGGGCTCTGCAGTGGGACCTGAAGTTCCAGTGGGCACAACATATGGGGAATCTGTTCGCTTGCATCCAGATCTCGGAGGGCACTGCACATCCATTACAGTGGTGGCTTACGAACCAGAATTAGGTCGACGGCAGATCTCTCTCCCTTCCTCGACTAGAGTTCACAGTGGTGCCCGATGAATCACTTCTGAAATGGGGCATCCACATGGGGGAGGCGAAGATCGTCTAGGCTCCACATCAACCTTCTGGAGCTTTAAGCGATTCGCCTTGCACTCAAAGCAATCCTTCCCTCTGTCCGGGGAAGAGTGGTGCAGGTGTTCACAGACAACACAACTGCCATGTAATACTGCAACAAACAAGACGGGTGGGTTTGTGGATTCTATGTCTGGAGGCCTTCCGCTTCTGGACATGGTTGGAACATCAGGGCATGTCTCTGGTGATTCAACACCTGGCAGGTACCCTGAACGCCAGGGCAAACTAACTCAGTCGCAGGTGCATGATGGATCACGATTGCCGTCTTCACTCAGAGGTGGGTCAAGGTCTCCTTCCGCAATGGGGAGAGCCTTGGTTAGATCTGTTCGCCACCGAAGAGAATGTGCAATGTCAGCAGTTCTGCGCTTTGGAATTTCCAAGGCGGCACTCGCTAGGAATTATTGATCTAAGCTGGCTTTGTGTCCTGGAGCATATTGAATGTTGATGACACTATGTTACTCAGAGAATAAATCCTAATTGACAATGCAGTAATGCCGTTCTCAACAACAGCCATTGCCTAATACAAATTAGTCAGCGGCGCCACACCTCTTCCTCCAGTCAGCAATATCAACAGAGTAGTCAGAGGAAGTTTGTGTAAAAACGGGGACCTCATGAGTCAAAATGGAATGGGTAGGCATCTCCAAAGGTGGTAGGAAATAAACAACGTCATTGTTAGGAATAGCAGTCGAAGACTGTGAATTCACCTGTGGTGTGTTTATGGTATTAACATCAGTAACCGAAAGGAGTAGAACTTCAGTATCTGATATCCCCCGCCGGGGAGAAACAATTTCTGTATTATTTAATGCTTGTAGCGGGATTTCCTGAACGGTAGTTAGAGGCGCCGGTAAATACCCATGAGCCCTTCTGGCCGATGGTGTAGGATTGGCCACATGGTGTGGTTTGACTAAGTCAAAAGACACAAACCTTTTCTTTCTACAACCTGCAAGCGGTGGCAAAATCACAGTTCTGGTACCTGCAATTCAAAGGACTGGAACTCTTTATGATGGGCTGAATTACTTCTTTTCTGTAATCTTTTCTAAAACTAGATCCCCAATTTTTGGTGTCCAGACAGGAGGTAATGGTTGCACCTTCACTTCTTCAGTGGCAGAAAGTTTAGTGGTTTCATTGGAGCACTCATCCCAGAAGTCTTTTAGTTCCTCCAATACAGCGAAACGTTCATTAATGTGAAAAGGTGTATGTGACATATGTGCCAGGATTATCAAGGTCTGAAAAGCACATCTGAACGCCGAACAAGACTTCATAGAGAGTCCGGCCACCTAATGATCTTCTAGGCATATTATTTAAAGCTCTCTGAACTCCATACAGGTGATGTATCCAACTACAACCTGAACCTAATACTCTAGCTGTTAAAGACTACTTTAAGTCACAGATTTTCCTCTCCACTATCAAATTTCCCTCAGGACGATAAAGGGTGGAATAATGCTCTATGAGGGTGTATAATAAGCTAATTATAGCTTTACCTTAAGGCACAAGGATGCACCAAAGGGAGTGAATCACCCCACTCACTGATGCATAAGAACTTGAAGCTAAAGCTCCAGTAGTGCCCTTTGTTATTTCCAAGCTTATAACATGTTTTTTTCAGACGATTATTAAATAACCATAATCTGCCTTAAATGCTCACAGTGTCGAAGCCAGTCAAAATCAGAACCAGAACTTGGACAGGAGCTCATCAAGCAGACAGAGCTCACTCAAGACACTACAGCATAATATGAATGTTATACCTGACGATGGTGATGTAGAGGAAGGTGCAGGTGGAGAAGAAAGGCAGGGCACTGATAAAGGTAAAGGCAAAGAGAATGGTAAAGCTGAACTGAGTCATCAACATGGTGCCCTAGATGATTTGTGGGATCGCTCGGATCCTGTAAATTACTCACTACCCATGTGGCTGAGAAAGTAGAGGACAGGAACGCCTAAACCCTATGCTTGCCCTGTAAGGCAGATAAATATTGACAACAAACCTTTGGATAGCAATCCTCCCAAATGTAACACCTCATAACTCATGAGATTTATGAAGTTCATACTGACTGTTGGGGTCATTGACCTGAAGAGGAGAGTCCCTGAGTGCCAATTCACTAAACTTCCTCGATTGCACACTACCTGATCTACAAGACATAATTGGCCTTACCTATTAATGTGGTTGATAACAGGGAGACGATTGATGCACAAGTTGATAACATCAAAGGGCACACAGTACCCAGTGTGGCGCCTAGAGAGCCAGGCCAGCCTGATAAGTGCCTTGCAGATGGTTGCTGGAACTATATTGAGAGAGCACAATTATATGATTTGATGTTTTTGAATATTTCGGACAACAGTTATACGGGCAACGCCAATGCTGGGAGCCCCTCCTAGAAGTCAGAGGTTCTCCCAAGAATTCATCATCTCAGAATTGATAACGCCCTGCAGAGGGTATTGGCCAATTTCCTATTACTGGAGAAATACCTAGGAGGGTCGGATCACATAGCTTTCCTACTGACGTCAATATTGCGTGCTGTAGTGTCATCTAAAAATAATGTGGTCACAGGCACCCAGAACATTGGTGGTGGCGAGGCGGAGAACCAAAAATCAAGTGCAGCATTCAGTACATTTTCAACCAAAGTGCCTTCAGCCAAAAACTCTAAACAAAATGGTGGAAAAAAAGTAACTTTGAAAGTTGTATCAGTACCACCAACCCAAGGGCAGAAGAAGGTGGAAATGTAAAGGAAGCGTGAGCTGTTCTGGGCCAACCAAAATTAACACAGCTTGGTCCCACTGCAAGGATATAAGCAGACCCCCAAAACCCAGCAGAAGCAATGGGAAGCGGGGAAACAACAGAAAAAAAGAAGGAATCTACACAAACTGTATACTCGCTAAAATGGCTCTTTGCCAGCCCTACCTCAAGCCGGGACAGAGCAGATATCATAAGCAACACAAGGTCACTGTGTTGCTGACAACAAGGTACTTATCCCCATCTAGCCAATATGTCACCCTAAGCAGGCCAAAGACCCAAGTAGAACAGGATAGTAAAGCGAGGTCTGATGAACACAATGAACCATTATCGCAAAAATCCACACTCCAGAAGAAAAGGATGCTGAAAAAGAGATGCCCTTTCAGGAGAAAGGCCATCAAGAATTTAAAAGTGCCCAGTAGAGCGACACCACTGGTCGAAGATCCTGGTGCTAAATACTAGTTCCCTCAAATCAAAAAGGAAGGACAATGCTATTTTAATATTCCTACTAACCTACCAACTACGTTTTACTAACGGTCGCACTCTCTCTTGCTAAAGTAACCTATGAGAATGGCCATAGGTCATCACTGCTAGATTATATTATATTCAGGGCTACTGAAATTGTGATTGTACGGCCTTTGCAATTTTCATATAATTATAGATTTGCAGCGTTGGCAACATAATCCATCATCTGCCGCATAAGCGGCAGATTTTACCCCCCAAAATATTGTTTCTAGCGCAAACAGTTAAAACGTTACTAAAAATGCAGCAAAATTTTGCCACGCAGTCTGGCCCATTGCAAAACTGGAATGATCATCTTGCTGTTGCTTATATCGATATTTGGGTATTAAGCTGGTACTAATGAGTCGCAACCAATACCCATACAGTGTTGCTAAGTTTAAAAATGACTAAATAATGAAGTAATACTACTACAAAATGTGCAGCGTTACGCCACCTAATTTGCCTTTTCTTGCTGCATAATATGACCCTCTCCTGCCGAATATTTCCAGTGGTCCTGATTATAATTTAGCCATAAATCCTACCATAGCAGGCTATGCTGGCCTGAGCCGAAGATCAGGGCCTTCAACTAGGTAGCAGGACTTTAATGCCAATATAACCAAACTATGGAGGGCCATAAGGCTATTTGAACATTCTGCCACTAGAGAGAAGAATGTTATAACCCATAAAAAAGGCCAGATGGAGCCCGAGGGGATTGAAACCCACTCACTCTCCGCAAGGCCTTTCTGAATGACAAATTTGAAATGTTGGAGCATCAGGCTTCTTCCGGCCATTAGAAGCCCCGAGCACTCCATTGTTTTCATGGGATCTCCCAATATTTGAATGGGTGTCCTTGATATGTATTTTATTATTACCTTTTCTAAATTTGCACTTTCTGCTGTTTTTTTAAAGGATTTTAACTAATCATACAATAAAGTTGTTGTTGTTGAGTGTCCTTGACATGGCTTTGTTAAAAGACCAGAAAGCGATCATGACCCTGTGGTGCTAGGTGTGAAATCCAGCTCTGTAAAGTATTCTAACTCTGTGTACACCAAGGGGAACTATTGCCTCAAGATTTCTCCTACTAACAATAAGAGTATACAATGGGACACGAGGAAATATCAGTCCGATACACCACTCGTAGAGGCCATAATGGTAAAATACTGCACCACTACACTGAATACTTTGATTGAGAACAGCGATACCATATTGTATTGTATTGTATTGTATTGTATATTGGATTTATATAGCGCTTATCACCCAGGGGTCTCTAAGCGCTTGCCTTGGGAACCCGTCCTGGCTTTTCCCTGTGAGATAGCCCCTACAGGGCATCCCCAAGGTGAAAGCCAGGCATCCCGCCGCGGGGGGCCGTTGTGGAGATTAAGCAAGCTTAATGCCCATAGTTGCAGAGTGTGAACCCATGATTAGGTCAGGCACCGAAGCGAGAATTATCGAGTCCGTGGACATTTGAGCTCAAGACCCTGCCGCGTCGGGAATTGAACCCTGGTCCCGGGTCTGACCTCTGCTTCAGGGTCTGCCTGCTCTAACCAGTGAGCCACACTTCTCCACAGACAGAAGAAAGATCTAGAACTGCTGTGGTCTAAGCTGGTTGAGGCTATGACAGCTCTCCTAAATTGAGGTAATTAAATTAATAACGGTTATAATTGGTATGATGCCAAATGTTTCTCTATGAAAAGAACTGTTTCGCAAGCCCTGATTTTGCGACATCGCAGCTTACAGAGCAAAGCATGCTTTTGATTATGCAGGCTTGAATATAAAAATCTTTTAGATACCAAGAAATTGGCATTCCGAAATGCTCTGTGGGTGGAGATAAGAGAGTGCTTCTCCGTGAAAAACACAAAGATTCTGGGAGATTGTTTCTTGTATAGAGAAGGGGGGTTCAAACATGCTAGACTGTCACATTGGCCCAGATTTGTGGGTCAAGCACTTTAGTTCCTTGTATAAAGCCTATTACTCTGTCACCCCTGCTCCCAACTCATATAGTGAGAGGAAATAAGGGAAATCCCGTATTCAAATATTCTAGTGTCCGAAGTGGAGCGGGCCATAAAAAGAATGAAAAACATAAGGCACCAGGCACAGATCTAGTGCCTGCGATATCTACCATGAGGACCCTGAAATAAGGGTTAGAATGCTCACAAAAGTATTTGATTTCACTCTAGCAATTAACCAGGTTCGACCATCATGGCGCTCAGCTGTTCTAGTGCCAATATTCAAGAAAGGTGATTGTGGTAGTCCCTCTAATTATTGCCCAATTTCTCTTTTAGATGGGGCACAGAAAATATTTGGAAAAGTCCGAAATAGATTACAAGCCTGGGTAGACAGTCGGAATATATTAATAGAGGCTCAGGCCGGGTTTAGACTGTTGACCAAGCAATACTCCTCTAAATGATCTTCTATTACTTAAACAATCAAAAGGAAATCTCCATTATATTTAACCTTCATTGATCTTAAGGCAGTTTTTGATCTTGTAGATCGAGAGAAACTGTGGAGATCTTTAGTAGAGCTTGGGGCTGACACCACATTACTATATGCAGTAATGGCACTCCACAAGAACAACACAGCTAGGGTCAGATATGGACCCTGGTGAGTACACTGCTAGATAAGGGAGTTCGCCAGGGTTGTATGTTAGCCCCTTTTCTCTTTAGTCTATACCTAAAATATATCATGGAATACCTGCTTAAAGATCAGGTCAACGCCCCATTATAGCAGGGAAAAACATCCCGATGTTGCTATTTAAGAATGAAGCAGTTTTATTGGCACAGACAGAATATGCAATACACAATTTACTATTGAGGTTTGTAGATTATTCCCAAACAAAGTCTTTGATTATTAACTGCAGCAAGGCATAGTATTGAGACTGTCCCCAGTCTCAAGCTGAAGATGAGGATATATGGCCAGCCTATAGAGTCTGTTGAGCAGTTCGATTATCTGGGGCTATGGTATACTGAGGACCTGAAATTGAACTTTCATATACACAAGGCAACTACAATCCAAAGTCAGACGTCCAAGGCAGTTTTCAAATTTAAGCATAAGGCAAGTGCCAAAAGCATTAGCACCATTCTGCAAATGTATAGACAGAAGTCAGTAGCAGTAAACTTTACAGGGCCAAGCTCTAGGGGTATGGGAATTTAAACACCGTACAAGTGGCTGAAAATAATTTTCTCAGACTTTTACTAAAACTGGGCCCAAGCACCCCTCTGTTAGCACTTTACACAGAGTTTAGACGCACACCCTTAGCAGAAACAGCAGCTCTAAAACCAGTAATATACTGGATTGGAGCTGTGCTGAACTCTAAGCAGCAGTCAATGTAAAATCTTTGGCAGAGACCAATTATGCCAGTGCCCCCTGAAGAAATACTTGGTTGTCTCACGTAAAGTGAATATTAGTTGAATTGCAGTTTGGGTCACTCCGGACCAACATGAGTAGCATAAGGCGGGACTCTTTAAAAATTGTCAAAGAGCACTATTTTGGGATTAGGCAGGAAAAGCTTTCTCTGATTATACCTGGGAGTCTATTGGGGCACTATTTTAGCAATAATTATTGTTCGTCGACATGTTATTTATGGAATCGATTTACCCTGAACAAAAACACACACTGAATATCAAATCTAGGTTGGGTAACTTGCTGATAAGAGAATACTTAGTTAAATGTTCGAAGCATGCCACAAGTGAAGAATATTTTGACTATAATTCTTTTGTGGGGAACAATCTGTTGCACTTTTTGCTGTTTTGACTAAACACGTCTTGCCACGTAAAAGGTGACTTGTGTCCCTATTAGAAAAAAGATTAAGCACGATGGAGCAGTATTACTATTTTGTTTAGAACAGACGATGAATGTATTTTTAACTCGATCGCCTACTATTTAGGGAGCTTGGCTATGTATGAGGGGCCTGGTAACCCCCGAATTAATCCGATGATGGATATCATAGTGCTTACTCTCTTCTTAAAAAATGTGTATACCTGTACTCGAGGAGGATCTTGATTAGTAGTTGCTGCATTAATGTACAGTATTTTTTGCATCCTGTAACCCAACATGATTGGTAGGAGATTGTTGTTTTATGGGGGGGGTTTATGTAACTTGGTGTGTGTTGATATACAACTGTAAGGCTGTATGATGTGGATAATATGGTGGTTATGATCTTTGCAGCTTTCTTTTACCATAAACACACTTGCACTTTATGGGGAAGCTAACTTGTAGTTGCAAGTCTTATGGGCAATAATGCTTTTATTGCTTTGTATTTCTGTAGACTAATATGACTATTAAGATACTGATTTGTGTATTTATTGATTTTTTTTTTTATTATTGTATGCCAAAAAGCTAACACACTGACCAATAAACTGAGCTTTGCACAGCCACACCCAGGGTGCCCATGGTATCCTGGTAAGCCCTGGAGGCAAACCTTGGTCTGAGTGGAATGTATATGTCCCAATAAAGACTTGCAGATATTTTATAACTGGTTGAGCCTCAGACGATTGCTGTGGCCTCATCCATAGAAATCTAGAACATGAATTCTATGCTAATAGAATGAATTAAAAGGAACCATCTAAATTTAGAGGTCCGCACTGGTCGAAATAGACACAAGCCAATGGTTTGTTTGAGACTAAGATACCGGTCTACGGTGGGCGAGCTGCAGCGGAAGCTTTTATTTGTTGACAAATGTCTCAACACCCCGTCCATCATCCCCTTTGGTTTTGCTTTGTTCGTCCTAAATTGGCAGGGTATGTCCAGACGTGGGTCCCTTGCTCACTTTACCAATGGATTGAAGCTAGCCTGGCTGATGACTGCTGATTAGCCAGAAACCGGTCCCAGGATGCTTGTTTCCGGTCCAGGGAAGACATGGCAGTTCGGGCTGGACTGTTCCCATGAGGCACAGGGTCAGACTGATTTGCATATGGCCATTTCTGAACTGGGGTGGCGGAGTGAGCTAAAGAAGGATGATGGATTCAACCCAGATCAGTTGACTGGGGGTGAGTGGCTTGCAATGTTCAACACTCCGTCCATCATCCCCTTTGGTTTTGAAATGTCTCAACAAGGGCATATTGTTTTGTCTGTTTGTAGAGACCATGCCCCAATAGCGTTGCTGTAGCACTGAAACTATAGTGGCTACACCTGCTTGGGCAGAAGCCAACCCTTCATCAGTAGTTATGATTCTAGGCTGTTGTCTGAAGTTGGTATCGCTTGATTCCCCATTCCAGTAATCTGAGAAAAAGGTATGTTTTGGCCACTCAGTATGTAGGAGTATTTTTCTGGAAATATTTGGTAATGGAGCGCCGTAGATGAAGCATTGACCGCTACCTTGCCCTTTCCAGCCACTCTCGAATGAGAATGAGTAATTGCAACTACTTCAGCAGTCTAAACCGCTAATTTTGTTGCTTCATGAGCCAGTGAATTGCCTGCAACAGGTATATGAACATGTTGGTGACAGTTATATGAGCCTGTGGCAAATATTTATCCTCAATAGCATTCCCTTTTGATTCTCTGAATCCATTTAAGTGCCAATAATGAAAGTGCTCATTAAAAGACTGGACATAAATAATATGAGTCACACGCTATAAATGTGGGGAATTCAGGATCGGTATTTTTTAGTACCAGAATTAAAGCTTTCATTTCAGTCAGCTGGGCAGTACAGTCCATTAGAGATTGTGTGAAGGTTTTTTGAAGGTGGAATTCGCCATTCCTCATCACTCCACGTACTAGTGCGCAAGTGGCGGAGTACTGCAGTTTTGTTCCAACAGAGTGCTGTGCTGAACCATCAGTATAGAGTCTATGATGTCCTTGGTCAAGAGGCAAAACGTTGCTGGGCACCGGGTGTTCTTAATCATATTGGAGGAATTCTTGTGTTTTTAGTATGGGGTCAAAGACCTAGTCTACATCAGTAGCTGTTAAGGAGGTGGCACACTGTATCCACCTAGGATGTAAGTCTTTCGAGTTAGGAACACTGGCCTTTGTGACAGCATCTAACCCTGGAATGGGAGTAAGCACAATTATATGTTTTTCCTGAGCCAATGATCTTTCCTTTACAACAGCTCTCTGAACTGCAGTCGGTATTTTTTCTGTAGGTGCAAAACGCATTTCAGCATTTGAATATAAATTTGCAATGTGATTTATGTACAATCTATACAGTATCACCTTCATTGAAAGCGAATTGTAGCCAGTGGCTCCCGCAATTATACGGATCCCCAAATTTGTGGTGTTAACACGTGTAGGCAAGTATCAGAAAGCAAGCATTTCTGTTGGCAGTGCTCTCAAAATCTGTGTTTTTTCTGGTGTCCAATGTGTGCTTGAGAACGCTAGACGGATTAATTCATAAAACTGATTCACCCGTTGTGCATAGTCTGACATGTACCAAAGTTGAGAAAGGCCAAAAGTGATTGTAGCTTTTTTATTGTGTTTGGTGGTTTTCTCTAAGAAATGTGGTGCTAAGCTTTTGCCTTCATTTGCTATATCGTATCCCAAAAATAGGACACTAAGCTAGACAATTTTTGTTTTTGGGAAATTTAATTTATAACTGTGTTGAGCAAATCCCACAACAATGCGATCTACTCTGGCTGGATGTGTGTTTAAGTCACCATCCATAAGGTATATTCCTGAGGGAGTTGACAAAATCATGTTTGAAACCTTAATGCGGTTAAATCCCTGTTTTCAGGCGCTATGTTCTGGCAGGAATAACCATTTGAAATGTCTAATGTTGGTTTTTGCCCACTATGTTAATTCGTGCTGCATTGTGTGAATTTTGTGCTGCAAGTGTGCATGTGTGACTGTTAAAATGTCTCTAGTCTAAGACTAAGTGTTATGAATGATCTGGTTTCGTACTGGAAATGAAGGATTGTTCATTGGTGAGATTAAAGGCTCGATAATGGCTTGATATTCACTATTTAGTCAGCAAAATGTAAATCACATCAATGGGTGTAGATTAACCCATTCAACACCAATCTGAAAATATTAACAGTAATCAAAATATAAGGATCCAAGGCATTTGGCAGTGTTGATAATCTTTATTCCAAAATTATTTCATTAAAACACGACTTGCCGACACGTGTTTCGTCTTTCAAAGAGACTTTTTCAAGGCAATAATGGATGTATACTATCCTGGAATCAGACACTGTAGGAGTTACAACTGTAGGGTAACATTCACAGACAGCCACCATGTAGGCATAATCTTCAACCGTGGTCAATAATGAGTCATGCAGTGTTACTTAGGGAAGGAACATAGAACACTCCTACACATGCTGAAGCGTTCTTGTTACAAATTCAGAGATGGTGACGTCACCAATAACACAAAATTGGATCGCTAGCTTAGTCTGTGATTAAGTAACCATCCAACCGATAGCACTCCTGTATTCCTGTCACAACTGGCGAAATAACTAATAACACAAGATAAATCAATAATTAGATAACAGTCCGTCCGGTCCAAGTAAAGCACTTCTATTATAACTGGTGAATCAACCAATGTCACAACCGGTATACTATGTATTAGTGTTGTCCTCTCCTACGTGATGTACAAGATAGTGTCAAACTAGCAGCAATTTGAATGGGAGGTCAAAACCATAATAAATCCCGACCTTATTGCGATGGCGCCCGCAATCATAACATGTCCGATTTCAGAAACCTTTTCTCATTCAAATATGTATTTCCACTTGTAAAGGCATTAGTTGCTCTCTCCACCAGAAACTGTTGAAGTGTCTGGCAAACTATTGTGACCACTGTTAGCAGTATCAGTGCCCACTCCTAATTCCGATGCAGCGTCCTCAATATGTGTGGCATATTTAACGGAAATTCCTGCCACTTTCTACTTTCTGAGTTGAGACTTTTGGTGTGGAAGTTTCTCTTCCTTTTTTATGATGGCGGAGAAGCATTAGGAGTCCTTTCTCAGCTTCACATACTCTTCTGATCAGCGCTCTGATCGTACTCCTTGCTCCAAACGTTTGTCGGGTGTATCCTGAAAGGAACGAGAAGGAAGAGTATCGGTATACTGATACCTATCAGTTGAAGTGTTTCACGGTTGCGCAGATCATAGCGTTTTTCAGTGGGTTCCAGTTGGGGATACCCTAGTTTTTTCTTTATTTTTTTGTTTATCCCAGTGTTTTTGGAAGACTCAGGTGCCTTTTTAGAGTTATCTTGTTCAGAATTACCATTAAGTTTTTTTTTTTTTGGTCTAGCTCCCAAATTATCCCGAACTATAAATAGAAATGTATTGGTTTCAACAATAATGTTTGGTAGTTTGTGCTCCAGATCCGCAAAAGGAACTTGCATGAGGTGTTGCAGTACTGCCAAAGCTGCTGTTTTCCCTTTTATGTTAATTAAAATGATTGTGGCTACTGTGGCATAGATTCATCCCCAAACCCAGGGCAGGGGCAGCCCCATATTCATTTTGAATCTCTTTCAGCACTTCAGACAAAACAACTATAGATGATGTACCATGTGTTATGGTATGTATTACAGAAACAACTGTGCCCCAAGTGACACATTCTTCTACCGGCAGAACCATCCCTAGTTGTAGGCACAGTGTTAGAATTCTATACTTATCTTGGGGTACCGTATAGGAAAATATTGCTTCAAGCTGGTTTGTTCTTTGTGCAGTCCAGAACGTAATTTCCTTCTTTTTGGTGGGTACTTTTCCCATAATCGCGTTAATGGTAATTAAACTAATCGCTGGCACAACTATATGTGATTGCACATCTTGAACCGCCCTTACTGGAGTTGCTGTTATTGTTCACATAACAAGCAATGTTAAATTTCTGTACATTCTAACTGTGTAAAGAGCACGGAGCTTTACTAAAGTGAGTGGTGTTAATGTTGGATACGGTGTATAGCTAACTAGGACTGGCCAGGTCGCTCCATCATTACTGGGGGGACCCATTCTTACATTGTCTAGCACATGTGGTAGGGCGGTTTGGAATCAATTTTTATGTTCCTGAAATGTCAATGGTATTTCTGAATCTTCGTAGGCTCAGTATTGGCCAGATGTTGCAGCTGCTGTGTATGTATGAAATATTTGTGTGTTGTCTTCGACTGCAGAAAAAGTGACCCATGAATAGAATTCCTCTGTTTTGTACGCTTTGTGGGCCTCTACCACTGAGGTATTAGCTCTCCTATAAGAGGAAGCCCTTAGTGTTGTAAAATCTGTGTTACTGCATATCTGCAATTGAGTAGAATAACCATTGATGGTTGTGCTATATTTTAATGAATGTAGTTCAAAGGGGAAACCAGTAGTGGGATGATCTTTTTAAAAGTTCAAGCTTGAAAAGCCTACAGGCAAAAACAGGGGTACCATTTTAGCTGAAAATTAGTAATCCCTAATGCAACGGATGTCTCCATATAAGGTGACTAGGGTCTTTGAGCCCACATAAGAAGTACTCAGGAAACCAGTTAAAAGGTACTTGACCTAGAACGTTGGTGGTGCCATTCCGTGCTGTTTCTACAAATCAAGTAGGTATATGTATCTGGACAAGATAAACATCCGAATATGGGGACTCAGTTCACTCATATTATCAGAGTGTGTTGGCCCAATTCCTAGCTTGCTCACAGTGCCCCATCTGGACCCCCAATCTTACAGGGTACTGGATAGGTCTGCCACCTCAGAACATGACCACTCTGATTTCCGAAGGAAATTGTGGAAACAAATTAACCCTTCAGTTATTACTTTGGCATGTCCAAAGGAAGTCACAAGAAATATACGAATCGGCATTTCAAACATTGAAGCAATTGTATTCTTGTGTAAAACATATGAGCTGCAATTATTAACAAAAGGAAACAAAGCATTGTAACTAGCATTACAAGATTAATGAAAAAGATGAACAGCACATTATGATGTTACAGTGATTATATGAATATATGAGATAAGTATCATACTCCTACTCCTACTTAATACTACCTACTCTTTTGAGAGCATAGTCTGAGTACTCTATGCCAAATCTCTTGGGACAGAGGCCTTTGTGCACAGGCCCTGTTGAACCTTACAACACTAACAGAGCACCTCAAACGGCATTTCACAAAGGTTGTACATAGTTGCCAGGATGCCTCCAGGAATGTATTATAGGACTAAACCACTCTGATTCAATAGCCAAGATCATGGGGTCCTCTTGTTCTGCGCAAACATGCATGGCTGCAATGGACTGCTTTATTTGTGGATGTCCATACCACACTAATGGACACGCTCTTAAAAGGGGAGAGTCCCTTTGGAGACAAGACAGATGCAGACCAGTCGTTGGGTGTTCAGTCTCCTGCAAAAGACTTCAAACAGTTTCAGATGTTTTGGGCCTTCTCTAAAGGGTTCACTTTGAGCAGTTCCAAGACTCCCACCCCTTTCAACAGCAGCAAAGCCTATTGAAGATATAGTATGAAGGCAGAGGCAAAAGAAGAGGACATCAGACCCACAACCCTCGTCCTCCTCTTCCTTTCCCTCTTCAGCACCACCCAAAAAGCTGCGTTTGCTTCCCCTTGAAGTACAGTCCAATGAAGAATGAGCATCCTCCTTCCTGTTGGGCTAGAAGGCCATCTCATCAGCTCAGTGGATCCTTCATATTGTAAAAAGAGGGTATGGCCTACCCTCCCTACATCCCATCCCAATCAGTCAGAGAACCACCTACAAATACTACTGTAGAAGGTGACATCCTTGTTGCAGAAATGACTGGTGGAAACTGGGCAGGGGTGCCTTTTTCTGTACTTCATGGGTCCCAATATAGATGGCGTTTTTCCCCATTCCTAAAATTCAGGATCTTGACATTTTACCTGCTCCAGGATATATTGAAGATGCTTCCCTGGCTCTGGTTCTTCTCGCTCTATTGAAGACTGGATGGTATGTCTCAACTTGCAGGCCAAGTATTTCCACTTATAGATACTGCAGGTGCACAGGAAATTTGTGGTAGGGCCCACAGGCTACCAGTTTGTGTTCCTACCTTTCAGATTGACATAAACACCTCAAATCTTCACAGAGGTAATGGCAGGGTTTGCAACATATTTCAGTGTGTAGTGGCATCTGTGTATTCCTGTACCTAAATGACCGGCTACTCAAAGCCGGCTTGTCACTGATGGTGTCACATTCCTTGCAGACAACAACATCCCTGCCGTTTGATTTGGATTTTTCCATCAACCTGCCCAATTCTCACCTAGAGCCTTCTCAGCACCTCTTGTTCATAGGAGCAGTACTAGATTTGACATTACTTTGAGCTTTCCATCCTCAACAGAGGATGCTAGACATTTGGGATGTGGTTCTGATGTTTCAGGAGTAAACTCTCATTCCAGTCTTGACAGATCACAGCCTGCTGGGTCTGCTAGCTTCTTTCATCCTTCTAGTGATGCATTCAGTCGTGCCTCCACAGGCATGGTTCCAACATTAAGGGGATCTTTCAAGCACAATTTGGTGTCCTAAGACCCTTCATCCTCATTGTAGGCTGCTATTCACATTAGCCTTGCAAAATGAGCGAATCACCCGGTTGAGGCTCTCCTACTGGATAACCTTGATTCGTCACTTCACATTTGAGTGTGCTGTTTTCTCTTAAAACGCCTTGGATTACAGAAATCTTTTTTTATTGTTTGGCTGTCCTCTTTGGATGCATATCTAAATGCTGTAGTACTCCACTTCACATAGAGGATCTCCAGAGAGTATAGGCCTTTACCATGCCCCAGTTTGTGTAACCCCAAGCTGTATGAATAAGCAGTCACTCAACTGTACTCTTTTGTAGAGGTCCTAATGCCCAGAACTACTTAAGGTCTCCACGGGCACCAGCTGTTTCCCCATCAGTCACTGTCTGCATGGAAGAGGAGAAGCAAGCTTCTCTGGTTAACCATTCGCCAACCTTCACTGCACACCCCCCAACCCAACTCCCTTCTTTGGGTCTGGCCAGCTTTATAGACTTCAGGACATCAGTCTTCCAGAGCTCCACCTGACTAGAGTTCTCACCTTCGAGTCTATGAACGTGTACAAGTGGCATCTTAAAACTCTGGATGGGACTGGGCAGTAGTACCATCTTAAGACGTTTTGGGGCCTCAGGCGAGATATATTTTGAGGGCCCTGTTCGTAACCACTTTGAATTTTATTACTGATTTTGTGATGATTCAAGCTTGCATGACACCAAACAGTATTGACTTATGCCTTAACTTTCACATAAAACAGCTGAAATATGTCTTGTATGGGGCCCAAAATCCTTAAAATGGGTAGAGAGAGATGGAGTCTGAGCCAGAGACAGGAAGAGAGAAGTTATTTTTAGATAAATCATTAAAAGTGAGTGAGAAAATGAGAAAGATTGCTTTACCAGGGGTACCTTCGGAGTTGGGAGCCCTGGCCAATTGTACACGTTGCCCATGTCTGAAAACGTCTCTGGGACAGGAGTTCACCTCTCCTCTCAATTTCTGTAGTCACGCAAGCCAATTGCAAGTTCCACAATCTTGATGCTGAAGTACAACAGATACAGGCAACCGTACTCGACCTTCAGACTTATTTGGGGCCCGCAGTATGGAGTTGCAGCAGAGCTCCGAGGGCTAATGTTTGCTTGAAAACTAAGCTAGCTCTGACTACCAACTTTAAATGTAAAAAAACACAAAAACGAGAATTAATAAAAAATATTTGCCAATAATTCAGTGTTTTGTTTTTTACCTTATTTATTTATGTATATATATATATATATATATATGTGTGTGAAAATAATGTTCCTGTTTCGCCACTGCTCGGCGAAAACACGACCAGGGGCAGACCTCTCAAACGACTCCAATTTAGTAGGCTTGTAGTGGTTCACGAAGAAAGTACAAATCCACAAATGGATGGCAGAGTTCAAGATTTTATTCAATCAAATTGTAGGACCAGTGTCCACCAACGACTCGTTTCACTCCTCCAGGGAGCTTGATCACATATATATATATAAAAAAAATGTAATGCATTGGACGAAATGAAACAGGCAACAAACCTGAAGTAACTGTCAGACTACCTTGTATGATCTCATTATACACACTACTTCTTGGATTTTGTTCATTTCAAAGCTGTAGTATGACCTCTGTACATTATTTCTGTTGTAGATGGTAAAAAAGGTACTTTCAAATTCATACATTTGTAAGAAAGAGTTTAAAATTGCTTAACCCCTTGCGTGCGGGGCGTATTTTCCGCCTGTGCTGACTCCGCCTTGCGCGGGCGGAGTCATGACGGAATGGTTCCGTCATCAGCACAGCTCAACCGATGCTGATGACGGAACCGTTCTGTCATCAGCACGCAAGGGGTTAAAGAATTAAAGGTAGAGGCACTTGCAGCACCAGAAATACCTGGGTCATAGTAAACATCATTGCTCTATTCTATCCTCCACCGACTAAGCTTTACTTTGCTAGATACGTGTGATTTTGATTTGTGGTACTATTTTTGAGGGCAAGCATGCATGAAATTAATGAACGGTGTAGCCAAATATGATGCTTACTGAACAATGTGATGACTGTAAGTGACCATTAAAATGAATGTGTTCATTGTTGTCCCCTTTGTTTTAACAGCTTGTGTACAGTGGATACAGTAAAGAAACACTGAAACAGAGAGAGCTGCAACTGAGCGTTCTCAGTGCTGAGTCGCTAAGAGAAAACTTTTTCCTTGGGGGAATAACATTATCTTTAAAAGATTTCAACTTGAACATAGAAACTGTTAACTGGTACAAGCTGACTGCTGTACCCTATCTGTAAGATAATTTACATCTTAAATGGAAGGCAGAAGAATGAAAGAACTGATTTTATTATGGAAAGTAGAAAACGTTCTAAATTAAAATTCCTGCACATTTCAATAACAATGCAGAATATCAGGTTAACCAACCAACAGAAACTGCAGAAGACGAAGTTTATGGCAGCATTGTCTTCTCTGTTTTTCTGCATTCCGAGCCGTCATTCAGAATCTTGGTGTCGAATGGAATTGATTGATAAAAAGCACTTGTTGTGGAAGTTGAAAACTTTCCACAGACTTTTCAAAGTAGCCACTTCTTTGTACAGTTGTACTGTAAGAGTTGAACAAGCAAATATTTGTCTTCCATTACTTCATGGCTATACAGCTTACCAGCATCGGCTGTTAGTTTTTCATACTGCTGCAGTTGAATGTGAACAACTGCTAAATGTAAAACTGACAGAGGAGCAGTTTGCCCACTGCTGTTGGATAATGGCACTTTCACCACTTGTTTGTGGATGGGAATATTGGTTTTGTAAACATTATCTGCAGTATCTAGTATTATCAAAAACAGCTAATGTCTTCATTTGTTCTTCTTTTGACCAATCTCTTTCTACCAGTAAACTTTGGATAGCAAACACTTTTTCATTCTATATGTCGTCTGATTAATAACACATTCTTAGTTCCTTTAACGTTTGGCTTTATTATTATGTAATGTAACACTATTGGTTAGGTAATTAGATTTACTTTGAGGACACAAATATAGTTTTTGAGAAGTATTGTAAATGTTTAGCCAACATTGATGGCTATCTGCTTTGGCTACTTCTTTTTTCAAGGTCCAAAAAAGTGCATGCCTTACCATTGTTAAGCTCTCCAATTTTTCCACAATGTAAATTGTGAATTTACAAAGCTGGGTAAGTAAAGCATCATCTTAGGTGCTAATTCCCTAAGTGGATAGAACTCTACATAGTAGAAGATTAATCTCGTAAATGAGGCACCTGTTAACCAGGTCCTACTTTGTTTCATCCATTTATTGTTGTTGCAAGACAAAGGGCACATGTCAGCATGCATACTTAAGAGTCTCAGGACAGAACTGATGTTTTGTTGCAGTACAATCTTCTGTCACAGAACTGTGAATAAGCTACTGTGCATTTTGTACCAGACTACTTTCTTTATATTTGTTAGTACAAGTACTCGCATTGCTGCCGAAGTTTTCTCTGTGAATAGCTCTCTTCGTCATTTAGCACATATTGGGTGGGTTAATTGATGTATTCTACAAACATCCACTTAATCTTTAAGCACAGTAAAGATTGAGGGTCACCATTGTTTGTTCTTCTTTAAAAAAATGGCCTCCGTTCATTTAACTCTCATTGGAGAGTAATATCGATCATCCAATTCCATTAAGTTTGTTTCATTTACATGTGGTTCATTAGTTGGTAAATTGCGTTATAAACATGGTTATCATTTTGCACAAATTATGTTTTAGCTGAAGAGCAATTTATAGACAAACTACACTTGAAAATCCTCTAGTGCCTGTGAAAATATATATGTGTCTTTATCATGGACATTCTTTAGATAATAGCCAAGAGTGTAGTTTTTAATGTTAGTACTGAGCTACAGCAATAGGGACAAAATTAGAGCAAAGCTAAACGCCATTAACAAATTACTTGTTTGCTCTACAAACCACATAATTCTTTATATAAATTGTTAATAGTACCCTAGTAAATAATTGTATCTAGTCCTGTTTTTTGTTTACTCTGTTATGTTAATTCTGAGTTCTTTGTCTCCTGAATTTCTGTTTTCCCTGCTTACTCGGATTATGAGACTTTTTTCCATTCCATCAGTGTCTTGTAATTTATTTCGACCTAAACACAAAAGTGCTTTGTAAAACCACCATTAGTTAGAATGTTGTTAACTTTATTTACTGTATTTTTACAGTCTGAAATATTACAGCACACATTATTAAAGCACACCACATTCAAATTAATAATTAAGAGACATTATTTGTGTAAGTAATTAAAAGTGTTCATTCCAGTCAGTGCCTTTTCCTTGCCACCTTTGTAGGACATAGTGGCAGTGTCACTGCATTTCACTCTTAAATGGGTATTTCTCATTTTTATATAAGAAATATTCAATCCTAAACCTTTTAAGAATGGGCTGGCTGAACACATACTATTCAGTGTGTTATAGGTAACTATGTCAAAATACAGGATGAATCTTAAACGGTGCAAAGGTTGGAGTTCCATTTAGCATGAAAAGTTAGAAAACCTTTTTTAATGAGATTCTTTAACGCTTTTCAATTAACAGATTCAAGAAAAGGGAATTGTGTAAAGAAATAGGCTTTCTGTCTAAGTGCAATGATGTATAGGGAGTCCAGCCAAAGACTGTATAAAAGAATGAAGGGAAATAGAAACAAGTGTAGGTAACTTCTTACCCCCCTCCTTCCATCCGCTAACTGGACATTTGAAGAAATATGTATTTATATCCCTTTAGACAGCAGTGATAATCTACTAGTCATGAGTTTTCTTGCATGTGTTTTGTGTACCACTAATCATGTATGTAACTAGTCACTTTTATTGGCAAATTTGCCCGTTAACAATTTACAGTTCTGCCTCCAGATGTGCAAAGCTATTTTCACCACGAACCACTAGATCACAAAATGATGTATTATCTGCAGAGGGAACAACTGCTTAAAAAATAGGTGTAGGTATTCTTTCCAACTAAACATTGGAGGCTCTTTGATTCTGAATGGAACGTGTACAGATATTTTCCATTTCTCCCACTGGTATTCAAAGAGATGTGTGCACACTGTACCAGATAAATACACAGCGACATTATATTTTTAAACAGAATTGGTCCAACACTGGCAATTATAAATAATAGCTGCCTTGATTCTTAACTGCCATGAACATGTTTATGAATTTGGGTTATATTATTTTAGTAGTATCATCTCTATATAAGTACTTTTTTTTAAGGTAGTCCTAATTGAGAAATATGGTCTACAAACATGAAACCTTTACATGTTATTTTTAAAGCTCCATTTTGAGTGGTAAGATCACTGCCCCAAACCCAATGCTCGGCTGTTTCCGCTAAGCCCATGCTTTTCTCCTATTAAAACCCCTGGTATTCCAGCTCCAATAACTCAGCTGCTTCATATTATTCTCCCAATTTTATAAAGGGAAAATAACGCATTCCAAATTTGCGTGGTCGAGTGGTTAATAGAGATTATATGTTGGGAAATGATGAGCCTATAAGGTGAGGCTTAAATGCCAGTATTTTGGGACACAATACAAGTAGTACTCATAGCCTGTCTAGAAAAAACTTTTCACACTCTTAAGTACAGATAAAATTCTAACTCTTACAACTAAAGTAAGTAAGTACACTTTACGCTACTTCTTTCACTGATGTTATTGAATATTGGAAAGCAATTAATGCATGTTAGTATACATTTAAAGAAGATACTCTTGCTTACTATGTATTCTACTATATATTTATTGTTTTCAATTTCCTGTATAGTATGGGCATAATTAGTGAATTAATCTCAATTAATTCTAATCAAGTACAAGTGAAATTGGAGGTGAAATGTTTAACTGCGCATATAGATTTGTTTCATTACACATTTGTCTTCTTACACCTTTTTATGTTCCCAAGTATAAATGTATCCACATTTTATGCAGTTTGCAATATGAATTAGAATGTGATCTGTACTTCTGTATCTTTGTAAAGTTAACGATTTTGCCCTTCTTCAACAGCAGATCCCTGTATCGATCACTGTCAGCACAGAACTTTGCACTGAATAATTTGTCACTGTGTTTTATAATATACAGGTATGGCTTGTAGAAGCTTTTTCAGTTAATAAGTTTGGGAACCCCACTTTTATTAAATTTGTATTTAGACTTTTGTTTAGAAGTTTAATTTGAGTATGTTGCCTTACGGTGTGTTTTATTCGTTCCTTCCGTATTTTCAAAACCAACAGTTTGGTCATGGTTTTTGCAATATACAGAGCAGAACATTGTTTTGGTACCTGTAATTTGGACACTCTTTCTTCTGTTGATAGTCTCCTACTGTGACTAAATATTGTAAATGTTAAAAGATAATGAAATACCTTAGGAGCAAATATTTTTGCTTTGCATTGTCTATAGCCATTGGCTTTTATGAACCAAATATTGTTGATTGTAACATTTGTATCTAATAAAGATGTATAATATTTCCATGAAACCCTGTATGTATGTAATGGGTACATTGATTTTATATATGTCCCAGAATTATAATAAAATTCTATTCTCACAGAAGAGTTGTTTTTTGTATTAAATGTAGTTAGCTGTCATCTTCCTGCATGTAATAATTTAGTGTTGTTGCCTGCACAAGTGGGCAGTAATGGCTGTTAATCACACTTCCTTGCCAGGTATGGGCCACACTTAGGGGAAGGTACATGAAATCTGCTGTTGATCTGAAAGTAATATCACCAAGGCTATTGACACGCTATAAAGGCCTGTCTCACAAGGTGCATTTCCTGTAAACTGTGACCAGCTCTAGGGGGGAACAGATTCTCCTTTTTACGATGCATCTGTAGGACATTTCTCCCCTGCGCTGGTTTAAAAAATAAACTGTTCTGTGGCAGTTGGCCCTGATTTCTGACTGAATAAAGAATTGGAGCTGGCACGCCATATCTGTAAAACTCCGTTGATGTGTGGGTGCAAGGACCTGTGGAATGTTGGGACACTGTGATCATACGCCTCTCTTAATGGGAGGGAACTGGCAACAATGGAATGATGCTTCAACCCGTCGAAAGCAGTAGTTATAGCCTGCGTAAGGAGCGGTCTACTTGGCTGTCCAACTCTGATAATTCCATACAGGGTGCTCACAGCTTCATTCTCATTATTTTTCAAAGTCCATAAGTGGAAGTAAATGGTCGGTCTGTGTTGCATCTAACCTTATTTGAGTGTGCTTTAGATAGACAGCTAAAGGTATAGCTTCGCACAAGCTGGTAATCTGCAATCCTTGCTAGGATGATGCAAGCTATGGATTTGTGAATGCAGTGGCAGCTAGTCCAGCTTCCCCAACAAAAACCACTGGTTCACATTAAGGTACAAGTTCTGAAACACTTTCAGGAAGTATGGGACAGACAGAGCTCTGATCAAAGCACTTTGGTGTTAATTGGTAACAAATACAGGGGACTCAAATATGCCTTGTTCGTGATTTTAACCTTCCTGCTCAGTCAGTGGTGGGGATGACAGCCTCCCAGGAGGTAAACAAGCCTAACTTTGAGATGGATAAGGAGCCAATGGCCCTTGGGAGTTATGACAGGAAACTGTGCAATTCCAGTGGTCTCTCTTTGAGGCAGGTGAATGCTGTTGCAATCAAGACCAACTATCGGTTTCACTTAAGGAACCTATTTTATAGGAATGACGCATTGTTACCCAAACACTTCCAAAAAGAGTGTGGGTGTGGTAACTTCAATGAGAAAACTTAGCACAGGGAATTTTTACACTTTAAGAGTCTAGCTGCATTACAAATATTACTACTCTGTTTATTCTTTTTTTTCCTGTGTTGTGGCTGTTAATTGAGTAAAATTATTAACCACATTTGAAGTTACATTTTTATTTGTCTCTTCTTTGTACCCCTCTTAAATGTTTATCTGTAGCGAAGAGATATATGTGCAACATAAAATTCAACTTTCATCTAAAATGAGTTCTAAAATATAATTAATTATGACAAAACAAATATTTATCATCACAAATATAGCTAAAGCCCAAATCTAGTCCTAAACATAATGCATGTGGTTAGGAAAGAAGAAATTAATTAATACACAACTTCTGTTTCATGCAATTTATCTGTTCACAGGTCCAAATGGGCATTCCATAAATCACGCCATTTTTTATTTTGAAATTTGTTTTTATTAGAAAGTGTTGCAGAACACAAACATGTTGATATATAATGGCCACAAAGAATATGGGTTCTCTGTTTTGAACATGTATCACTTATGTTGGGCCTTTGGATTCGTCCACCATAGCAAGTTTGGAGTCTAGGGTGCTTCTTCTCTCGTTCATTCATGTATTCTCCCTTTCGGGTAATGTGCACAAGAAATCCAACCTGCAGTGCTATGGGGTTTTCAGGCTTTGAAGCAGAAATTTAAGTAAGGACCAGACTGGGGAGAGAGTAGGCGGAATGAGCTATGTGGAGAATAAGTAAGACAGATAGGTAGTAGGTCAAAAAGAGGGAGACGATCTTGGGCCTGTGTTTCCTTGCAAGAACAGGGTACGGGTGTATTTGAAAGTGGTGTTTGGGAGAGATGGGGAGTGTTATTTTAGAAGAAGGGAAGGCAGCGGGTCAAGTGGAGGAGGTGATTGGGGAGGTAATTATAGAAGGGGTGGGGGGCCAGTCTTGGTGACCCTCTTTTTGATGGCTAAATTGTCAGACTGAACCTCTTAAAAACAAACACATTACCTCTCAATAAGAAACACAGACCTCCAGCTGCCTTGTCACGCATGTGTCAGCCATGGGGTTGTTTAGGGTGTGCATCGTCTAGGGCCTAATTGACAAAACAAAAAAAGAAAGTGCCAGGTCCCCTATCGGAAGGTCCCTGCAGTTTCTTGCATCTCCAGTTGCCACTGTCTGCGTAGCCAATGACAGTACTAACATAACTAATACCCATCTCGTTTTTACAAATGTGACAAATTTGACTTCTCCAGGCCACCGAACTTTATAAGAATGGCATTGATAGCAGGTATTATTCATTGTCTGATAGAGATTTCTAGCTGTGAATTCCTTACCTTAAAATATTCCCCAGGCATCAGACTGGATATGTGATGTGTATGTTGCCTGTGTACGTTGCCTATATAGGCCCCACCTGAGCAAGCTGATGTCAGTTCTTTTCCTTCCGTGCCAGTCAGTGCAGATACTTTTTGTTTTTTGTTTTTTTGGGCAAAGCCTTTTTGAGATTTTTAACTCCTGGTGTGTTCCCTATAGAGCCAAATAGCTTCAAACCATGTGGTGCCTGTCACAGGCAGATGTCTGTCACAGACCCTCATTGGGTTTGCTTATGGTGCTTGGAGCAGGACTATGACTCCGAGAGCTGCGAGGACTACCACGTCACGAACCCGAAAGTGGGAATGGTCTCTCAAGCTCCTCACTGCCCGGCATTGGACGACCCCTTGACTCTCTAGATCCCAGTCGGGTGAATACTCCCAGCATCTCGAATGGAGGCACTCCCGACGTTCGTTGTCTTGATCCAAGTAGTCGGTTAAGTCTCACAAGAAGTCTAAAAAGGCAAAGCAGTCTTAGACTTGTCTGCACCACTCCAAGTCATCGGATCTGGCGTGGAAGCGTCGGCACTCTGGGCCTCGCTCTGTGGTGGAGCCTGTTCTAGGGTCAGGTTTCCTGGAGATAGAGCTAGCCCCACCGACTCAAAAAGCTCGGAGGCCATGCATCTCCTATTTGGATGGCCCGATCCGGAGTATCCATGGGCCCTACGGGTATGGGAGGGGCCCTTACTGGTTTTTCGCCAGAAGGTCTGCCCTCGGCACCAGTCAGGCCCATTATATTCAGTGCTAGATCGAGAGTGGCACTGCCTGCAAGACCGCAACCATCCTCTGTGCCTGCTCCAGTGCTGTCGTCCTCCACCGACACCCCATGGCAGCACATGCCCCATTACCATACCCAACTACTACATGGAGCCAGATGGGCGTTGTCTGATGCGGTCTCTGGCGCTGACCTGTACCATGCCTTTCAAGCTAGATCCTTTTTCATTTGACAGGCCTAGAGAGGGTGACCATTGGGAGGGATCAGAGGACCCTTATGGTTACCACCATCTCCTTTATGACACGGGTCAATTGGTACGAGGAACTGAAGAGTTTGGGCACCTCACTTGACACGGTTTGGTCCCTCCCCTACCGTGGCTATGGAGGAGGGGGCCTCATTCAAAATGGTGGTGCGGAGGGTCTCAGAGGTCTTGGACATTCATATGCCCACAGTAGCAGTCAAAATAAACATCTTCGACATAGGTGATACAGCCAGAAGTCCCCTCTTCTGAACCTTTACTCCCATTCAATGAAGCCCTCACAGATGTCTTCCCTGGGGCCTGGTCTAAGCCCTGCACAGGGGCTCTTGTGCACAGGACAGTTACTCACACCAGTGCCCTGCTCCTAGGGACCCCCGTTTCCTCACCTCACCCCAGAGAGCTTGGTAGTCCAAGCCTCCGCTTCTTGAATCAATCCTGGTGTGTTCCCTACCACTCCACCGCATAGGCAATCCACAACGCTGTATACCTTCGGTAAGAGGATTTTCTTTTCCGCCAGCCTAGCACTGTGGTCAGTGAACACCGCATGCCTTTTAGGCCTATACATCCACACTGTGTGTGATTTGAAGGCACAAGTGCTACCTGTTGGCCCGGAGGAGACCTGGACCCTGCTCTCCCAAGCTATTGCTGACTGTCAAGAAACAGCTAAGTTCACCATCTGATGTGGACTTGATACGACCGACTCGCTGGGCAGAGCTATTTCATCATCAGTGACAAAGAGATGCCATGCTTGCCTGAGAACCACTGGTTTCTCCGGGGATGTCCAAGGATAGCTCATGGACATTTCCTTTGATGGCTGTCGCATCTTTGGTGGGAGGGTGGACAGCAGAGGTAGAATCTGAAAGAAACAGGTTAGTATTAGATTCCTTACGTTAGAATATCCCCAGGCGTCAGACTGGATCCAGAAACTTTTGCGTAGCAGTACCCTTGCACGTCGGTTGGCGTCGTCTGCGGCTCTGCGTCCGTCGTCGGCGTCATTGGCGCCAGGATGACGTGGCCGGAGTACTTAGACGCCGCCCTCGCGCGCTGACGTCCGTTCATCTTTTTTCGTGCCCGCAAGCGCCGATCCGAAAAAAGTTGTACCCTAGTCCATTTTTGACTAACTTTTTCGATCCTTTTTGATCATCTTTTGAAGGCTCATCGACTCCGACGGTGCCGGTAGGGATGCCCGGGTTCAAACCCTGCGTCGACTGCAACAGACTGATGTCGGTTACCGACCCCCATCGCCGGTGCCTTCACTGTCTGGGCCCCGACCACGACGACAAATCCTGCTCCGACTGCCGGGCCCTGACGTCCAAAGCTAGACGGGAGCGGTCCCGCAAGCGACTCGAGCTCCGGCAGTCAACGCCACGCCGCTCGAGGTCCAGGTCCGCAAGGAGGTCGAGGGACCGGTCGCGGGGCCGGAGTCACCACAGTTCCGGGAGTCGTCATCTATCTTCGGGCTCGAAGTCCTCAGGTAAGAGGCACAAGAAGTCGAAGAGGCCCCCCCGATGCTCGCGCGATGCCACCGGAGCCGCAGGCGTTGCTGCCTGCTCCACACCCGCCGGACCCGCCGGTCCCTGGGCACAACGCGACGCCGGAGGAGATCGAGCCCTTCCTCGTAACCATGAGGTCGCTCGATCCTCCGTTGGGTTCCGCGGCGCCTTCGGGCCAAGCGGCTCGACTGGGTCCCCACGCGGGTCGGGTGCTCCTGCCCCGGCGCCGTCGGGTGCTTCAGCCCTGGCACCGTCGGCGACTTTGGTCCCGACGCCGCAGGGCCCCGCCGGACCCGGCTCCGGATCCGGGTCATCGCGGTTGACCTTATGACCTCACCTGCGCCGGCCCCCAGGGTGTCTCCCCCGGCGCCGTCCCCTGTCGACGCTTGGAGATTTCTACATCTACGACCCAGCCCCATCCATTGAACCTGAGTACCAGGTGATGGGTGACGAGGAGGATTTGGAGGGGTCCGAGGACCCTCTGGCACGTGAGTGCCAGTCTTCTCAGGACTGGGCTGGTGAGCTTGGGGAGGCCAGTGGTCTGGACAATTCGCCCGACACTGGTTTTGTCTCCCCTCCTACCGTGGCTACGGAGGAGGGGGCTACCTATAGTGTGGTGCTAACGCAGGCTGCCAAGGCCTTGGGCCTTGAGCTCCCCGTTGCGGCCGTGAGGACTAACCTCCTCACTGAGGTCCTTAAACCGCAGGCAAGCTCGGCTGAGCCTCTGCTGCCGTTTAATGAGGCCTTGTCAGACGTTCTTCTGGGCACTTGGTCCAAGCCCGCTACAGGTACGTCTGTAGATAGGAATGTGGCCAGGCGCCACCGCCTGGCTCCGGGCGACCCTTGCTTCCTGTCCACCCACCCCACCCCCGAGAGCCTGGTCATCCAGGCCTCTAACTCCCAGACCGCATTCCCGACTGCTCCCCCCGTTCGGGAATCCAATGCGGGAAAAAGGTATTCTCTTCCCTGAGTTTGGATTTGCGGTCAGTCAACACCGCGTGCCTCGGGCCGTTACACCCACTCACTGTGGGACACTGTCGCAGACGTGCTGAAACAATGTCCGGAGGGGGCCCGGACTAAACTCGTCCAAGCCCTTGCGGAGGGTCGAGATGCGGCACGGTATTCCATCCAGTGTGGGCTGGATACCACGGAATCACTGGGCAGAGCAATGCCAACGACCGTGGCGATTCGTCACCGCGCCTGGTTGAGGTCCGCCAACTTTTCGGCTGATGTCCAAAACACCCTTATGGACATGCCGTTTGATGGCCGTCGCCTCTTTGGCGACAGGGCAGACCATGCGCTTGAGCGCTTTTAGGACTCCAGGGATACGGCCAAGTCCTTGGGCCTCTAGGCCCCGCGCCAGCAAACGGCTGCCTTTTGCTCCTTTCGTGGCCAAGGAAGGGGCACCCCCACAAGTCCTGTCAACCATGGGTCGCAGACTACCATCCAGCGCGGTGGCGGACTTAAAAACCACTGTGGCGGCGGTCGGGGACAACGCCGAGGCCAGTCCACACCTACCCCTGCAGCATCCGCCTCAAAGCCCTCCTAGTCCGAGCTTTCAGGCCCATGTGATGCCAGTGGCGGGCAGGGTTCGCCATCACCTCCTCCACTGGCACACTGTCACATTGGACAGGTGGGTGCTGCAAATCGTTAGAAGGGGCTACTCCCTCCCCTTCGAGGCGAACCCTCCACCGCAGTACCACCGCGAGTCAGGGGATCACTTGAAACCGCTACAAGAGGAAGTTACAGCCCTCTTGGCCAATGAAACCATCGAGAGCGTTCTTGGGCCAGAAGTAGGGTGTGGTTCTTACTCCCACTACTTTCTGGTATCCAAGAGGGGCAAATGGGGCCTACGCCCTATCTTGGACCTACGGAACATCAACGGCTTCCTCCGGAAGGAGAAGTTCTAGATGCTGACACTAGCTCAGGTCTTAGCTGCCCTGGACCCGGTAGACTGGATGGTAGCGTTGGACTTGCAGGAAGCCTATTTTCATATCCCCGTCCTGCTGGCTCCCCGGCGTTACCTGCGGTTCACAGTAGGCAACGAGCACTTTCAGTTTACCGTGCTCCCCTTTGGCCTTACCAGCGCCCCACGGGTGTTCACAAAAGTGATGGCGGTGGTCGCAGCTCATCTGTGCAGGTTAGGGGTTTCAGTCTTCCCCTACCTCAACGATTGGTTGTTGAAGGCCGGCTTGCCCCAGACAGTCGTCAGCCACCTCCAGACTACGGCCGACCTCCTGCACCTGCTGGGGTTCTCTATCAATGTGCCGAAGTCACACCTGTGTCCCTCTCAG
Organism: Lissotriton vulgaris; assembly: GCF_964263255.1. Taxonomy (NCBI): domain Eukaryota; kingdom Metazoa; phylum Chordata; class Amphibia; order Caudata; family Salamandridae; genus Lissotriton; species Lissotriton vulgaris. The sequence continues at coordinate 748,032,355 of NC_141687.1, read as the reverse complement.
AAGCTCCTCTTCATCGGAGCGGTTCTCGACTCTGCGCAGTTTCGGGTTTATCCTCCCGAACAGCGGGTTCGGGATATTCAGGCTCTGATTCCGATCTTTCAGCCGTTATCCCGCGTCTCGGTCAGGTTGACGGTGCGGCTTCTGGGGCTGATGGCCTCCTGCATTCTTCTGGTGCATCACGCCAGATGGCGGATGCGAGCTCTGCAGTGGGACCTGAAGTTTCAGTGGGCCCAGCATCAGGGCAACTTGTCCGACCATGTCTTGATCTCGGAGAGCACAGACCGCGATTGGGTCAGCGGCAGATCCCTCTCCCTACCCCAACCGGAGCACGTAGTTGTGACGGACGGGTCGCTCCAGGGCTTGGGGGGCCACATGGGAGAGGCGGAGATCAGAGGCCTCTGGTCTCCGGCGGAGTCCCGGCTCCACATCAACCTTCTGGAGCTGCCGGCGATCCGGCTTGCACTGAAGGCATTCCTCCCCTCTGTCTGGGCGAGTGTAGTGCAGGTGTTCACGGACAACACCACTGCCATGTGGTACTGCAACAAACAGGGCGGGTGGGGTCGTGGACCCTATGCCAGGAGGCTCTGCACCTCTGGCAGTGGCTGGAACATCAGGGCGTGACTCTAGTGGTTCAACACCTGGCAGGTTCCCTGAACGCCTCAGCCGTCGGTGCATGATGGATCACGAATGGCGTCTGAACTCTGACTTGGCGTAAGGCCTCTTTTAGAAGTGGGGAGAGCCTTGGTTAGATCTATTCGCCACAGAAGAGAACGCGCAATGTCATCAGTTCTGCGCGTTGGAATTTTCAAGGCGGCACTCGCTCGGAGACGCTTTTCTTCCGAGCTACTCAGCATGTCTGTCGATCCCCTGATTCGTTTGCCTCTTCAGGAGGACCTCTGTCGCAGCAGCAGGGGACTGTCTTCCACCCGAACCTGTCCAGTCTCCACCTCCATGCTTGGATATTGAGCGGCGACAGTTGAGGCCATTTGACTTGCCTCCTGAAGTTTGTAATGTGATTATGGCAGCCAGGCGTCCCTCCACGAAGTCGGTATACACCTGCAGGTGGAACAGATTTGTGGCATGGTGCACAGCAAAGACTGTGGATCCGCTCTCTGCCCCCTTTCTGATGTTCTCCTCTTACTTCTTTCTCTTGCCCAGCAGGGCTCTGCTCTGGGTACTATCAAGGGCTACCTTTCTGCCCTTTCCGCCTTCTTAAGGCTACCTGATCAGCCTTCTTTGTTCAAGTCCCCGATTGTAAATCGGTTCTTGAAGGGCATCACTCATATGTTCCCCCCTGTTCCTTTTGTGATGCCCCAGTGGGACTTGAACCTGGTTCTGACTTACCTGATGTGTGCTCCTTTTGAGCCGCTTCATAACTGTCCTCTCCATCTTCATACCCTTAAGACTGCTTTCCTGGTTGCCATCACCTCTGTCAGGAGAGTGAGTGAGCTCCAGGCTCTTTCCTCCAAGTCTCCTTTCTTTTCTGTCCATCCGGACAAGGTTGTGTTGTGGACAAGACCCTCTTTCTTGCCCAAGGTAGTCACAGCCTTCCACATCGGGCAGTCCATCACTTTGCCCACCTTCTTTCCGCCCCCGCATCCCTCTAAAGAGGAAGAGCGGCTCCACCGTCTGGACCCAAAACGTGCGCTCTCATTCTATCCGGATCGCACACGCCAGTTCCGGGTGGATGACCAACTCTTTGTTGGTTACGTGGTTTCTAAGAAGGGACAGGCGGTGAGCAAATGGACCATCTCTCTGTGGGTCGTGTTGTGTATCAAGGCATGCTACTCTTTGACTAAGAAGGAGCCTCCTGTTGGGCTGAGGGCCCATTCCACTCGGGCCACAGCGGCTCCTACTACCCTGGGCCGGGGAGTCCCCTTGCAGGACATCTGTCAGGCAGTTACATGGGCGTCGCTGCACACGTTCGCAAGACACTACTGCCTGGACAGCCAAGTCCGTAGGGATGGCTTCTTTGGCCGTTCCGTCCTCCAGGACTTTCTGGTGCGATTATTGGTTCTCAGACCCACAACCGGGGTTGGTATTGCTGGGGTATCTATTCTAAGGTAAGAAATCTAATACTAACCTGTTTATTTCAGATGCACAAGTTACTTACCTTCGGAAATGATATATCTGTAAGAAACAGTAGTTAGTATTAGATTCCTTACTGCCCCACCCATCCTTCCCGTTCTGCGAACCGATATCTAGGGTTAAGGTCATCCCCTTCCAGGGCCCTAGTTTCATGGCACCAGTGTAGATTTTTATCATGGCTCTGAGTTTCTGGCGCAGAAAAGCTGTGTATAAGAACTGACGTCAGCGCGCAAGGGCGGCGTCTAAGTACTCCGGCGACGTCATGCCGACGACGGACGTGGAGCCGCAGCGGACGCCTACCAACGCGCAAGGGTACTGCTACGCAAAAGTTTCCGGATCCAGTCTGACACCTGGGGATATTGTAAGGTAAGGAATCTAATACTAACTACTATTTCTTACAGATATATTGTTACCGAAGGTAAGTAACTTGTGCGCTAGGTCCTTGGGTCTATCCATGGCCCCTCACCAACCCCAGACCACTTTGGTCCCTTTAGTGGCTATGGTAAGTGCTACCTACCGCATCCCTTCCCGCCCAGTCAGCAAGGCAAATTGGCTTCTCAGCCATTTTATGGCTGTGATTCCCATAGACCATCTGATACCACCAGCCACATGTTGTGTCAGTCCACCATCCTACCGGCAGCTGCAGCCTCCAAACCACTTTAGTTTGCCCTTACACCAGCACGGCCAACCATTAGGAGGAAGGCTACATCATCACCTGCCCCTCTAGCAGTTCATCACATCGGACAAGTGGGTTTTACAAATAGTCCAGAGGGGCTACTCCATTCACCCTTTCTGGAGACTAGTCTGCCCATGCTGCCCTCTTATGACCTGCTGACGAAGGACAATCTCTCCTTGCTCTGCCAGGAAGTGTCAGCTCTTTTTGCCAAAGGGGCCATAAAAAAGGTGCTGGCATCAAAAGTAGGTTGAGGTTACTATTCCCACTACTTTCTGTTGCCCTAAAAGGACGGTGGTCTCTGTCCTATCCTAGACCTGCACCTCCTCCACTTCTTCCTGAAAAAGGAGGAATTGAAGATGCTCACCTTAGCTCATGTCCAGTTTATCCTGGACTCTGGAGACTGGATGGTATTGTTAGACTTGCAGGACACATTCCCGTCCTGCTTGCTCACAGGTGTTATTTGAGGGTCATGGTGGGCCAAGAGGCCTTCCATTTTACTGTGCTCCCCTTTAGCCTCACCAGTGCCCCTCAGGTGTTCACCAAAGTGATGGCAGTAGTTGTAGCACATCTGCAGAGGGCAGGGGGTCCAGTCTTCCCCTACCCTGGCCATTGGCTATTAAAGATGGTCCTAGGCAGTTGTTTCTCACCTCAAGACTCCAGCAGACCTCCTGTATTCGTAGGGGTTCACTATCAATTAACTAAACGACCCCTGACAACCTCTCAGATGCTCCTTTTCATCAGGGATGTTCTGGACACATTGCAGTTTTGGGGTTATCCTGAATGGCGAGTCCAGGATATTCAATCTGACACTTATGTTTACGCCTTTTATCCTGGATTTTTGTGAGACTGACTCTGAGGCTATTGGGCCTCCTGCATCCTTCTGGTGATACATGCCCATTGGCTTGTAAAGGCTATGTAGTGGGACCTGAAATTCCAGTGGGCACAATCGGGGGAACCTGTCCCACCTGGTCCACATCTCGGAGTGAACTGCAAAAGATATGTAGTAGTGGCTGACGAACTGCGATTGGGTCAGTGGCCGACTCCTTTACCTTCCCCAGCCAGCCTGTAGTGACTGATGTTACTTCTGGTTTGGGGCAGCCATTTGGAAGAGGTGGATTTTATGGGACTCTGGTCTTGGGTAGAGTCTAGGCTTCACATCAGCCTGTTGGAGCTCCAGGCGATCCGGTTGGCATTGAAAGGCTTTATTTCTTCTATCAAAGTAAGACTGGTACAGTGGTTCATGAACAACACCACTGCTATGTGGATCTGCAATAAACAGTGCAGGGTGTGTCTGTGTCTCTAAATCTGGCTGAAACTTTAGGGCATTTTCCTGGATTGTTAAACACCTGGTGGGTTCTCTGAATGCCAGAACAAATTAACTCAGCCGTCAATGCCTAGTGAATCACAAATGGCGTCTCCATCCGGAGGTTGTGCAAAGTCTCTTTCATGAGTGGGGTGGACCTTGGTTAGATCGGTTTCCCACCACGGAAACGTGCAATGTCAGCAGTTCTGCGCATTTAAGTTTCCAAGGCGGCTCTCACTTGGAGACACTTTTCATCTTGAGTGGACCTCTGGCCCCCTGTACGCCTTTCAGCCGATACCACGTCTGCTCAGAGTTCTCAAGAAAATCTGGAACAACCAGGCCAAAGTCATTCTTGTGGCTCCAGACTGTTGCTAGCTCCTGAGCCTGATCATCATACCTCCGTTCAGGCTTCCCCTTCGATAGGATCTTCTGTGCATGTTCTGTATTCATGCTTGGAGACTGAGCGTCAACAGTTGACAGCTTTCAACCTTTCTCCTGAAGACTGTGATGTTATTCTGGCAGCCCTGTGTCCCTCCACCAAGGGTGTATACAACTGCCATTGGAACAAGTTTGTGGCATGGTGTGCATTCAAGGATATTGATTCTCTTTCTGCAACCTTATCCCAAGTTTTATTGTTTGTTCTTTCTCTGGCCCAGAAGGGATCTGCTCTGGGCACTGTTAAAAGTTACTTGTCCGCCATTTCGACATTCTTTTGGTTGCCTGACCAACCTTTTTTCAAGTCACTTGTTGTGACTAGGTTCCTCAAACATCTTCAACACGTTTCCCTCCCATGCCATTCATCATGCCCCAATGGGACCTTCCTGGTCTCAACTTTTTCTATGTGTGTGCCTTTCAAGCTGCTGTACACTTCCCACTTTGCCTGCTTACCATCAAGACGACTTTTCTAGTGGCCATGACAGCGGCCAGGAGAGTCGGCGAACTGCAGGCACTCTCTGTACACTCTCCATATACCAACTTTTACCCAGACATTCTGGTTCTCAGGTCCCAGGCTTCCTTCCTACTGAAGCTTGTAACATCTTTTCAGGTAGGACCAGATAATCACCTAGCCTACCTTCTCTGCTCCACCTCACCCCTCTAAAGGAAAGGAGAGTCTCCATTGTCTAGACCAGTGCTTAATTTGTAAAACAATGTGCCAAGGCCCTCGTCAGGAAGCCAATGCAGTGTATGCCAACTATACCCCCTCCAGCGCTGCCAGCGACAGTACCAACATAACTACTAACTATCATACTCTTAGAGGTGTGATAGTTCAGACTATTCCAAGCCCCGAAAGGAAAAAGAATGGCCTGGGTGGTAGGTATTTTTCATATTTAATGTATATTGAACTAATAGAAGTGTTGTGCTCATCTCTAAATTGGACAGACAGCACCGCCATGTAGCAGACTGCTATAAGTGCCAGTATTAACAGTAAAGTGCAGGTTCGGAGCACAGGAAACCACCGGCTCAAATTAAGCACTGGTCTGGATCCAAAAAGAACATTGTTCTTCTACCTAGATCGCACAAAAGAGTTTCGGCTGGATGATGAACTCTTTGTAGGGTGTGTCGGCCCAAGAAAGGGAAGGCTGTGCTCAAAAGTATCTCATGATGGATAGTTCTCTGCATAAAGATCTGCTACACATTAGCCAAGAAGAAACCCCCTGATGGCTTGCATTCTCATTCAACCAGAGCTAAGGCTGTGATCATTGCATTAGATTGCGAAGTGCCTGTCCTGGACTTTTGACAGGTAGCACTGTGTGCGTCCTTGCACATTTTTACCAAACATTACTGTCTGGATGGTCAGGCCTGCCATGTTGGCACTTTGCCCATGCGGTCCTGCAGGACTTTTTTGGTTTAATTTTTTTCGCAGACCTACCTCCGTGGAGGCTTTGCTTGGGTATCTATTCTAAGGTAAGGAATTTGCAGTTGGAAGTCTCTATCAGATGAACATGTTACATACCTTCTGTAGTAGGGGATCTCTGTTATAGTCATAATCTAGTGAATAGTCCCGCCCATGTGCGTGGACCCCGGAGCAATCAAAAATAATCTCTAAAGTGTCGAAAAAATGCAGAACTGCACAGACACGGAAGAGAGAATTTAAAGACATATAATGCAGCCTAAAAGGGCTACACTGTCCAGTACGTCAGCTAGAAATTCCACCAAAAATCCACAAAACAGCAAAATCTGTCCAGATTTCCCTTGCCTTCAGCAAAAACCCCTCTGAATGATAGAGAGGAAGACATGGACAGACAAGCCCCATAGGCTGCCATTATGTGGCTCAGAATAGGATACTGTGCCTTTAAGAGAACTTTCCAGAACTTCACAGTATCCCAGAATGCCCTGCAGGTCTCTCTTACTTTCAGTTCTTTTTTCCGGCTCCTGCAAGCAGGACCCTGGAGCATTGAGCTCTCCTTTTTCAAGGGTTTTGTTGGTGTTTTTTCACTAATTTCGATTTTGTGTACTTTTAAAGTACTTTGGTGACTTTCTTCTTGTTTTTTTCACCCTTTTGTTGTCCATAATGCCTGCATTATTTGACTAATGCCCGGAGTGCTCCAGGAAGAAGGCCAAGACAGACCCCCATGAGGTCTGTATCCTCTGCCTTTCCCCTTCCCACATCCCTGAGGAGTGTGAGATCTGCCAAGGTTTCTCTGGCAGGACCCTGAAGGACAGACTGAAGATCAGACTTCAGGGCCTCGAAGAAAGAAGACAGAAGACGCAAGGTGGGTCTGGAGTGGCTTCATCTGCCCATGCTGAGGCCCCTGGGGGGCTCCCCGGGGGGCAGGAAGACCAGCTCTCGTCCCCATTCTCCGTCTGGGTCGGTGGCACCCCCCCAAGACGTCGAGGGGAAGGTCTAATGCCGGCTCCCCATCTGGTAGGGACTCTAGCTAGTCATAGATAGATTACCACCCCTGCATCCTCCCCCCCTGTGCGAGCAGATTACATAGGGTCACCCTTCTCAGGACCTTAACAATACAGACTAGTATGTCTGAATTCTTTGTGGCTCTGTGCTTCTGATGTGGAAAGTTGCAAAAAGAAACTGATGTCAGCACGCTCGGGCAACACCTTTATAGGCACCAGGCACGTCGGGTCCAGCGCAGCCGATACTGAGCCAAACGACACAACCTACTGGTGCGGTTAGAACATGTTGAGCAAGAAGACTTCAGGGTTCAAGCCGTGTGGTGCCTGTCACCGTGCCCCCCATTTAGTGTCTCTCTGGTGCTTGGAACGCGACCAACTGCCTGATCATGGCACCGAAGGCTTTGAGGGAGCGGTCCCTAAAGATTCTCATGGCCCGGCATACAGCAATGCTATAGTCTCTTCGTCTCGGTCCGGGTCCTGGTTGAGAGGAAGATCCAAACACCACTCCGGTGAATCGCTGTCCTATTCGTCTGAGTCATCGAAGTCAGGTAAGAGGCACCACAAGAAGTTGAAGCGTGCTTTGACTAAGCCCCACCCGTCTCGTGACGCAGTGGAGGAACCTCAGCATTCAAGGCCCCGCTCCACGGAGCAGGTACCCGAGTCTGCTCTGCATTTCCCTCCCTTTCCGGGTCGGTTAGTGACACCCGCCCAACTGACGGAGTTTTATGATGCCATGTGCTTCATATTTGGGCGACCTGACCCTGCCAATGCACCTTGGGCTCCACAGGCTCCAAAGATGGAGGGGTCCCTGTGGTTCCCAAGTCTGCGGCTCTGGGCCTGGCGCTACAGCCTCCAATTGACCAGTTCCCCGGTCCGGAGTGACGCTGGTTGCCCCTCCACAATGACCTTCCCCCTCAGCACAGCTGGCGCCCACCAGAGCCTCCCTGATCCTCATTCCTGGTGACACGGAGGCGATCAGGCACCCCCCAACGTCGAAGCCGACGGAGCTGTATGGCTCCCTGGTGTTCACCTTGCCCAATTCTCAAGGGTTAGGGATGGAGAAGGAGGATTGGGAATGTCAGCAGGATCCCTGGGTGATGCCAGTGGTTTGGACACCTCCCCAGACTCTGACATGCTTTCCCTTCCTACCTTGGCTACGGAGGAGGGAGCATCATTTGCCATGGTGGTGCATAGGGCTGCAGAGGTCGTCGACCTGCAGCACCCTACAGTGGCTACTAACGTTTTGACAGGTCCTGCAGCCTGGGGACTACAGCTCGGGACCCCTACTGCCTTTCAATGAGGCCTTAACAGACGTCCTTCTGGGAACTTGGTCCAAACCCAGCGCAGGGGCTCCTGTGAATAGGACAATCGCCTGCCATCATGGCCCCGCAATGGGCGACCCGCTTTTCCTCACCATCTACCCTACCCCTCAAAGGTTGGTGGTCCGGGGCTTCCACTTTTTATGGCGAGTTCCCTTCTGCACCCCGTACAGCGAATCCAAGAGACTAGAGAGCATCGGAAAGAAAGTGTTTTGTTCCTCCAGTCTGGCATTGCGGTCGAGAAACACTGCATGCCTTTTGGGCCGTTACTCCATTCGATATGGGATACGGTTGTGCAGGTGCTGCCCAGTCTCTAAGAAGGACTGGCCTCTACTCTCCCAACCTATCTGAGACTGGAGAGATGCAATTTCCAGCTATCCCTGGATATGGGTAGAACAATTCTATGTTCTGCTACCCTTCAGTCGCAACATTATAAAACTATATACTCATTATATCATACTCCTGCCAGACTCGCACAATGGGGATGTAATGCAGGAATTACTTGCCCACGGTGTGACTCCGCAGAGGCAGACATTTTACATATGTTTTCACGGTGCCCACAATTGTTTTCCCTGAAGAAAGAGATTGAGAAATTTTCGGATGAGTCATTGGGATGCAAAATTAAGCTCACAGATGAGCTATTATTAATGGGGGTTTCGGGGAGTACTGAGATTGTATATCCTGAATTTATGTTTATGTTAGCCGCAGTTTTTCGAATATGTATAGCGATATCATGGCTTGATAGGGTCCCACCAACTTTCCAGATGTGGATAGCTCGGCTATTATCAACTTATAATTTAGAAAAAGCGATATATGACAGAAAGGGGAAAAAAGTAGGTCTTTGGGAAAGATCTGGTACCCAGTGACAAAGTGGAAGAAGGGAGGGATAAATGGGGTAGGATTGGCTGAGGGCACTGAGCAGGAAACTTGAAACTCTGTTACTGAGAAGAATTACAATTAATGCCATATGTTGGTAGGAATAATGTAATGTAGTGATCATGGTCTTCAAATGTATAAATGTGCTGTAACATTTATTGGTTTATGGAAAATTGGCAAAAAATTTTAATAAAAAAAAAAAAAGAGACTGGAGAGATGCAGCTAAGTTCGACAGCAGATGTGGCTTGGACATGACTGACTTGCTGGGCGGAGCGATTTCCTCAGTAGTGGCCATTCGTCGCCAAGCCTTGTTGAGAATGTCTGGGTTTTCGGGGGGATGTCCAGGCTAACCTCATGAACATGCCCTTTGATCGCTCATGTCTCTTCGGAGACAAGGTGTATACTGCCCTTGAGTGTTTAGAAGACTCGCAGACCACGGGTAAGTCTTTGGGCCTCACCACAACCCCTAGGGGTTGTGGTGAGGCCCACCCTCCCGCTGCATTTTGAGGCGGATGCTGGGTATGGTAGGACGGAGGTTTGAAGTACTGTTCCTGTACTGTTACTAGAGCAAATCTTAAAAATTTCTAATTGCAATTTCTAATTGCACTGATCTAGAGTGCATTTTAACCTTTTAAAATCGTGTTTGTTTTGCTTTATTCACCGCTACTGCGCGCTGATTGCTAGCGTATCAGGCGGCTGCTCTAGCGTGTGTATTAATTTCCTTTGTGCGCTGACTACTAGCGTTTGTGCCTACTTTGTGACACTACCTAACTGACGCTCATTTCTCCTCCTCCTTCTCTACTCACTCTCCCCACCTGAGGCGGAAAGCCGGGTGTTCTTCTGCCCGCAACTTTGGCATCTTTTCCCTAGTCCTCACTTCTCTCCCAGACTGCTGGTGTGGCAACAGCAGCGCGGGTGATTATTGCGCACATTTCCCCAGACCTGCTCGGCTGTTTAAGCACGCAAGGCATTCTGGGTCCTGTAGGCCAGTAGGCTGCAGTTAGTGTTCAGGGGCCATCTTTGGAGGATTACCGGCACGCTGGTCGGCGGACCAGTGGTGCGGTCTTCCCCACCTTCCCAGGATTGGCTATAAAGCTTGGGGCCTTTCTCTCCACGCAGCGGTCGCGCGGTGCGGGCGCGCCTACTTTCGCGCCAAAGGAGCACCTAAGGTAAGCCTGTCTGCGCCCGTCAGCGTCCCGGAGGCGGACGGGGGTGGACAGTTGCTCTTGGTCCCTCTTTTGGACCGAAGCCTTTCCCAGCATGCTCACCTATACATCTGAAGAGCTTGTCTCTATAAGAGGCTTCTTCCTGGGAGACATGCTTTTAAAAAACGTTGCTCTGCCTGTGGCTGGAGCTGTGGGGGCCTGACAGCGTCCTTCCCCCAGGACCCGCCTATAAACCTGGCTTGTCTTCTGCTGAATACAAGATCTATTTCCAGACATTCTCTGGATATTTACAATCTGCTGGTGGGCATGAACCCTCTGTGCCTTTTCCTGACGGAGACTTGGCTGGGTGGAAATTCGGGGCCCGACCTTGTGTCGGCTATCCCCCCCAACTACGTCATCATTAGGAAAGACAGAGCACAAGGCAGAGGGGGTGGCATAGCCCTGGTAGTGGATAAACGCTTTCCCTGCACCACTATTTCGATAGACTACATCTTAGGCTGTGAAACTCTTGGGTTTTCTCTAGCTGCGTCCCCACATCAAACTTATACAGGGATCCTACTCTACAGACCCCCTGGCCCCCTCGGCGCCTTTTATGAAGAGCTTAACAGTGCTGTATCAGCTCTGTGCCTAAAAAGGTACCACTGTCTGTTGCTGGGGGACTTTAATATCCATATGGATATAAACACTGATGTCGATACCATCAAGCTACTAGCTGTTACCACCCCGTTAGGCCTGGTTCCTTACATCACTACTCCTACACATAGCAAAGGTCACACGTTAGACCAAGTTTTCTCCACCACACCTATTGCAGTGTCTCCTCCGTGCCCGGTTTTATGGTCAGACCATCTTCTTGTTAAATTCCGGATTCCTGTGACCAACAAATCATTAACACGACACTTAGAAGGTGCGCGTCAGACAACGAGCGCGTACAATCGAGTAACTCCACCTATGCTGACACAAGCTCTTCTGGACCATCCATGCCTGTTGTCGGGCAGCCTTGAGACGGATCTTGCCCTCCTGCAAGACTGGTTGGTGGAGATATTTGATGAACTTGCTCCTGCCTTGACCCCCCGCAAAAGCTGCAAACGGGCATCTGCCCCATGGTTTACAGCCTCTCTTGCGGACTTGCGACGCAGCTGTAAAAAAGCGGGAAGATCTTGGCGCCGTCATTATGATCCCCTGGAGAAAATTGCTTATAGAGAGTCCATCAAGGCATATCACGGCAGCATCATCCTGGAAAAGAAAGCGTACCTCGCTAGGAGAATTGAGGCCACCACTGTAGCTAGCAAGGAAATCTTTCTTCTAGTTAAAGAATTTACTGCGCCTTTGGGTGTCGGAGCTGGCCTCTTTCATTATCTCTAAAATTCAAACTATTCCAAACTCATTTCCCACCAATATCCCGATTACGCCTTCTGAAATGTGTGCCTCTTCCCCCTCTCTTTCCCTTGATGATGGTCCTATTCTTGCCAATTTTCCGTTTCTTTCATTAACCGTTTCTCATGATCTGTTGTCCAAGCTTAAATCTGGCTCACCCTTGGACCCCTGTCCTGCAACATGCCTGGGCAAAATGGCCCCAGTGATAAACGATCTTGTCAACCCAGTGCTGAACTGTTCGCTCAGCACGGGTGTGGTCCCCCAGGCATGGAAGCATGCCCTGATCTTGCCGCTTCTGAAGAAGCCTGGTCTGGATCCTTTGCTGCATGCCAACTATAGGCCTATCTCCCTTCTCCCGGCCTTGGCTAAGGTCGTGGAGAAGCACGTCCACGCCTCTCTTTCCAATTTTTGGGAAACTAATAACATCTTGCATGACACTCAGTCGGGCTTCCGTGCTAACTTAAGCACGGAGATGGCATTACTTGAAGTCACAGATGCCATCAGAGAGGTGCTGGACGCGGGAGGTAAGGCCTTGCTGGTTATGCTGGACTTGTCGGCGGACTGTGCAGACTTAAGGAGATCGGGCTGAGGGGAGCGGTGTTCAATTGGTTTAAGTCCTTCCTTGCTGGTCGCCGACAAACGGTCTGGGCCCTCCGTTCTCCGCCGAGATGATGCCATTGGAGGTTGGGGTGCCGCAGGGCTCTGTGTTGAGCCCTACTTTGTTTAACATCTACATGGCACCCCTGGCGGCTCTGGGGGAGTCCCATGGTGCCCAGATCGTGTCCTATGCTGACGACACCCAGCTTCTTTTTACTTGCCCGAAGGGTGCTGATTTTGACGATTTGCAGATCAGTGGCTGCTTAGGAGCGGTTTTCCGATGGTTTGAGCAACACAGCCTGAAATGCAATTCCAATAAGTCGGAGCTGCTATTTTTTGGCTGCCCATCAGACCCCAGGTGGCAGTCTTGGTGGCCACCAGATATGTTCCCTCCCTTGGCTGTGTCCTCCCGGGCTAAGAACCTGGGTGTACAGATTGATGATGGATTTACACTGAAACCCCAGGTCATGGGCCTTGTGGGCAAGTTTTTTGGCATCATCAAAATGCTCAGAAAATTCCTCCCGATGTTGTCTCTATGTCACCGGAAAGTGACAGTCCAGGCTTTGATAGGCTCCCGCCTGGATTATTCTAATGTGCTTTATCTGGGCCTGCCGAATTTTCTCATTTCTTGTCTGCAAGTTGTACAGAATGCCGCTGCTAGAGCCATTTTTGGCTTCCATCGCAGAACAAGCGCGACGGCACTGTTACAAAAACTTCATTGGCTCCCCATCAAAAAGCGTGCGGCTTGTAAGGCTCTCACGCTAGCCTTCAAGGCGCTCCATGGCATTGGAGCCAAATATATTAGAAACAGGCTGGCTTTTTATATGCCTTCACGCACTTTGAGGTCAGCTTCTCTGGCCTTGGCAACTGTTCCTCTTGTCCGACGGGCCCGACTGGGTGGGCGTTCCTTTTGCTATCTAGCTCCCAAATTGTGGAACTCCCTGCCTGTCCCCCTGAGACAGAATACCAGCCTTTTGAAATTTAGGAAAGAGCTAAAGACATGGCTCTTTGTACAATAGTCCTCGGCCTGGTCTGCCCGCTCCTAAGCATCTGTTCTCAATCTGATAAAGCGCCGGGACACTCCTTTGGAGTAGCTGAGCGCTATATTAAGACAAACTTTAACATAACATAACATAGGGCCTCAGCCACCTTTCCTTCCTTTTGTGGCTACGGAAGAGGGCTATCAGCGGAGCCAACCCTATTCCGGCCAGCGGGCCCCCCCAGTTCAGCAACATCCACCAGGCCGTGGACGCTGTTCAACCTGGCCCCATGGGTCAGGAAACCAGAAGTCGAGCCAAGCAATGATCCCCTCCTCCACCACAAAACCTTCCTAGTCCGATCCCCCTGGAGCACTGTCAGCCAGTTGGTGGCAGAGTACGCCATCATCTCCACCACTGGCAAAACATTACATCGGTCAGATGGGTGTTGCAAATATTCCGAAGGGCTAATCCCTCCCCTTAAAGACAACTCGTCCATCTATGCCTCCAGTGTACGAGCGGCTGATGGAGGATCACCTTGCTTGGCTCCGCGAGGAAGTTAAAACTCTTGGCCAAGGGAGCAATAGAGAGGGTTCCCAGGCTTAAAGTAGGCAGTGGTTGCTATTCCTGCTACTTTTTGGTCTCAAAGAAGGACGGAGGCCCTCCATTACTTCCTAAAAAAGGAGAAATTCAAGATGCTCACCCTTACTCAGATCCTGTCTGCCTTGGACCCGGTAGACTGGTTGGTAGCGCTGGACTTGCAGGATTCCTATTTTCATATCCCCATCCTGCCTGCCCATCGTCACTACCTGCGGTTCATTGTGGGCCATGAGCTTTTTCCATTTGCAGTGCTCCCGATCAGCCTTACCAGCGCCTCTGGGTGTTCATGAAGGTGATGGCGGTGGTCACAGCCCACCTGCGGAGATCGGTGATTCCCCTATCGCGACAACTGGTTGTGGAAGGTGGGCTAGCCCCAAACAGTTGTCTCCCACCTCCAGGCTACGGCGAACCTCCTGCATTCTCTGGGGTTTACTATCAACATGCGGAAGTCACACTTGACTCCCCCTCAGATGCTCCTTTTCATTGGAGCGGTTCTGAACACGATCCAGTTTCTGGCCTATCCTCCTGAATGGCAAGTCCAAGATATTCAGGCTATGATACCGATGTATCAGCCTCTATCCTGGATTCCGATGACAATGACTGAGGCTGTTGGGCCTCAGGGCCCCCTGCAATGGGGCCTGAAGTTCCAATGGGCTCAGCATCAAGGACAGACATATCACAGACCTTGTTCAGATCTCGGAAGGCACTGCGAACGACCTGCAGTGGTGGCTGATGAACCGCAATAGGGTCAAGGGCAGACCCCTCTCCCTTCCCCACCCAGACCTCACAGTAGTGACAGATGCAGCTCTTCTGGGATGGGGTGGCCATCTGGGAGAGGTGGAGATTACAGGACTCTGGTCTCCGGCAGAATACAGGTCTCATATCAATCTGTTAGAGCTTTGAGCGATCCGACTGGCACTGAAAGCATTTTTACATTTCAAGCAGGAAAGGCTAGTACAAGTGTTCACGGACAACACTACTACCATGTAGTACTGCAACAAGCAGGGCAGGGTGGGGTTGTGGACTCTTTGTTAAGAGGCTCTGCATCTCTGGACTTGGCTGGAACAACAGAGCCTTTCCCTGGTGGTTTAACACCTGACCTGTTCTGTGAACGTCAGGGCTGAACAGCTCAGCCGAAGGTGCACGAATGGTGTCTCTATCCGGAGGTGGTACAAGGTCTATTTCAGCGTGGGGAGAGCATTGGTTAGATCTGTTCGCCTTTGATCGCGCAATGTAAGCAGTTCTCCGCACTGGAGTTTCCAAGGCGTCTCTCGCTCGGCTATGCTTTGCTATGCTCAGGCCTCCAATTCGCCTTTCAGCCCACACCACTCGTGCCCATGGGCTCAAGAAGATTAGGAGCGACCAGGCACAAGTCATTCTTGTGGCTTCGGACTGGGCACTGAGAGTTTATTATCCCGAGCTTCTAGAAATGAGCATTGTTCCTCCGATCAGGTTGCCCCTTCGGCAGGATCTTCTGTCGCAGCAGCAGAGGAGGGTCCTCCACCTGAACCTGTCTACTCTCTGCCTCCTTGCATGGAGATTGAGTGGTGACAGTTGACAGCTTTTGATCTTCTTCCGAAAGTCTGTCAGGTTATCTTGGCAGCCAGGTGTCCCTCCATGAAATCGGTATACGCCTGCCGAGGGAACAAGTTTTGTGAATATTTTACAGACCGGTCTATTGACCCTCTTTTTGCATCTTTATCTGATGTCCTCCTGTTTATTCTTTCCTTGGCCCAGTAGGGTTCTGCTCTGGGCACCTTGAACGGTTATCTTTTGGGCCATTCTTCTTTTCTTCGGCTGCCTGACCAGACTTCTCTTTTCAAATCACCTCTGGTGCAGAGGTTCTTGAAGGAGCTAACGCACTTGTTTCCCCCTTCACCCTTCATTATGCCATAGTGGGACCTTAACTTGGTTTTAACTTTTCTAATGTGTGCTCTGTTTGAGCCGCTGCTCAACTGCCCTCTACTGCTGCTCACCTTCAAACCAGCATTCTTCTTGGCAATAACCTCTGCCAGGAGGGTGAGAGAATTGCAGGCACTGTTATGAAAGCCTCCTTACCTCACAGTCTTCACAGACAAATTGGTACTCTAAACTCTGGCATCTTTTCTGCCTATGGTGGTAACATATTTCCATCTGGGACAGTCTGTTACCCTGCCCACCCACTATGCACCTCCTCACCCTTCCAAGGAAGACAAGCGTCTCCATCGTCTGGACCTAAAAAGAGCATTATTGTTCTATCTTGATCTAACCAAAGAGTTCTGGGTGGACGACCAACTCTTTATAGGGTACATTGGTGAAAAGAAAGGGCGTGCTGTCCAAAAGAGGACTATTTCACGCTGGGTTATCCTCTGTATCAAAATCTGTTAGGCCTTAGCAAAGAAAGATCCCCCTGAAAGGCTGAGAGCCCATTCCACCAGGGTAAAAGCAGCCACCACGACTCTCCAGCGTGGTGTCCCCGTTTCTGATATTTGGCAAGCAGCCATGTGAGCATCTCTGCTCACATATGCCAGACACTACTGCCGGATTCCCAAGTAAATAGAGAAGGCCTGTTTGGTTGCTATGTCTTGCAGGACTTCCTGGTCTAAACTTTTCCACAGTCCATCCCCCGGGGATTGTATTTCTTGGCTATCTGTTCAAAGGTAAGAAATCTCCGGCTAGATATCTCTATCAGATGGACAAGTGACTTACCTTCGATAACGCCTTATGTGGTAGAGACATGATCTAGTCACAGCTTCCTTGTCGACCCACCCATCCTCCCCGCACTAGGGAATTATTTTTAGTGTCAGGGATGTACCACTTCTGGGCCCTAGCTGTTCATTTTTTTTTAACACACCATGGTCAGTCACTTCATGGCTTCGCTCTTCTGCCGTGGAAAGTCATAAAAAGTACTGATGTCAGCTCGCCAGACTGGTGGTTATATTGACGATGCGGACGACAGAATGACAGCAAACACAACGCTGATGACGACGCCCGGAGTCGACCGGTGTGCAGAGGTACTACTAATAAAGATCTTACAGATCCAGCCTGACACCTGGAAGTTCAAAGGTAAGGAATCTGCAGCTAGATCAGGTCTCTACCAAATAAGGCGTTACCGAAGTTAAATAACTTGTCCTTTTTTACTTTTGTTTTTATTTGCAGTGGAGTTATTATATTTGCATAGCTTTATTGCCAATGGTGTAAATAAGCAAAAGTAAAAAAACATTGTCATTTTCAACACCAACAGCTCTAACTTTAACAAATGCAAGACGTATTTGATTGGAAATGCAATCGATCTCGCAGTTGTTGGAGTTGGAGTTTTTGGCATTATAAATACCAATATTTTTACCTAGCTATGTTGCAGGGTGCAGTACCATATGTGGCTAAAAGAGGTATCATGGGACCTCTTTTGGCTACATATGGTACTGCACCCTGCAAGGTAGGAGTTATTGGCATTATAAATGGCAATGTATTTTACCAAGCCATGTTGCAGGGTGCAGTACTATATGTGGCCAAAAGAGGCCCCGTGGGACCTCTTTTGGCCACATACAGTACTGCACTCTGCAAAGTTGGAGTTAAAAACAGAAATCTTTAACCTAGGACTGTCCGTCTATTCAACAAAATAAATAATATATACCCCCTTTATACTATGTACACATCATCCCCAATCACAGCAAATGTCATCTCGGAGTAATGTGGGAGGAGACTGGCTTTGGTCTCTATGCCCAAAGGGACATTCTACCAAATGAAATTCATAAAAAATCTCTCTGTTATAAGCCCTCCACCCGTTCCCCAGAAAAACAATGACCATGGTAATCCACGCACTAATACATTTGTGCGTGCCCTTCAGTAATGCAGTGTACACTGGCCAAATGGGAGACCCAGTAACAAGATCACAAATAGCTCGGAACACTGTAGTACACCTCGTTCTTAACTTGCAAAAGAACCAGCCCGTAAATCAGAGGCCTTCACTGGTTCCACGTGCAGGCTAGGATTACTTTCTAAAAACTCATTACCTGACTTTCAAAGGCCGAGAAAGTACCATTCGTAGGAACATCCAGAGAAAATTCAAATACTACCAACATCCTGTCTGCTACAGACTGACCAAACCAACAAACGAAACAAGGACCACATGTAAAAACAGAAAGTATAGAAGATCTCAGTCACTGGTCTCGAATGCCCTTCCAATAAACAGATGAGGGCAAAGGTGAAAAGCCACTTGTTTCGGCTACATCTCTCACTTACTTTGCACTTATTGACAACACATACCTAAAATCCATTTGATGTAATAATTTATTTACAATCTTCTCCTTTCATAGCAAGAAAAAACATAAAACACACAACTTGGGCTCAGTGCTATGATCTGCAACCCACCTAGGGGATGTGTGAGAGAGACAGGCTGGAAAGTTAAAGCCACTAAATGTAATTTTGAGCAAAATTAACTTTACACCTATGCCTTTTGGATCCTTAACCTCATTTTAATCCTAGACCGTGCACACATACATTTCAAATATTTTTCATTGGATAAAACTATTGAAATAAGTTACACTTGGATCTGTGATTTATAGTGTTTCTCGCTGCTTTGATAATCTGAGGTGATACTCCCTTCTTACTGCTAGCCTTCCGCTCATCACCTTTCTTCCTAAACGTGGTGCCACTTTCCAACCGGATGCGAGAACGGCAGTCTTCGATCCTGTTAGGCTGCCATCTAGTGGTGGGTGTATATTCCATTGTCTAGCTGTAAAGAGGCGTGTGTTGACGTCAGGCGCGCAACACCCATTGGACTCACCGGGCTTCAGCCCCCACCCACTCCCCCCCGTCGTGTGTGGCAGCCCGGGATGAGACCGATCCCGGGCACACACACAGTCGCACCCGAACGTTTCACAGGTCTTTAAAAGACCATTTGAATGTTAATTAGGTCTTGGAGTTGTTTCACCCCTTCTAAGAGCCCCTGCAGCTCCACTCTGCCTACTAATTAAAGGTTCAGCCCCCCCCCCAAAATCTTTTCTTAGCCCCCCCGAAATTCGGCTCTAGTTGCGCCTCTGGTTGACGTGATAGTGTGGCTGTGTGTGTGCAATTCGCTCTGCAAAAGAACAGTAATTTGGGTGAAGTTACCCCTTATGCCTGGAACAAGCCAGTGCCAACTTTACTGTGCGGATCGGCTGCACATGTGCCGCGTGCGGAAAGGGGAAACGAGACCGCGCTCACATGCTCGCCTGTCTCCATCTCCTTTCTCTGTGTACTGCGTCATTAACAATGAATTGACCACGAGACACCCACACATGGAGGACGACACAGTACTGTGTCGCGACACAGAGGTTGGAAAGCTATGGTTTAAAGTGAACACCCAACGAAGGCCACATAAGGTCATTTCTAAGTAGAAGTTGGGGCCCATGTCCCCAAATCTCAACCTATAAATGTATTTTAAGTGACAAGTCTTCGAAGTTGTCAACTGTTGTGTTGTATGCCACTTTTAATGGACTATGTAGAATTATTTCATTGTGCGTAAATTAATATAAGGGTTTGTTGCGTTCAGACGGATGAAAGGCTGAGCTATCTAACGTTTATGGACACTATCTGCAAAAACATTACTGGATACCTTTTAATTAAAGAATACAGTTGTATCAGCATAACTTTTGCTGGGTTTTCGTGGGCTTCCTGTAGACGGACTGAATTCTGGTCAAAAATCAGAAATTGTATTGGAAGTATACTTTCTGGACACGCAGAGCAGACATTGTTTTAACCCACCCTGCGTTCTTCTTTGTTGAAAGGGTTATTCCGAAATGTGAACACTCCGAACGTCCATGAGATCACGGAGGGTCATCCAGGTCTCTGAATTTAGCTAATATTTCCTGCTGCTGGCCATGTTTGTTTGTGTTTGTTTGCTGGATGTCCCGAGGCCCCGCTCTGTGCAGACTCTCATGTCACACATCATCACAGATGGATTGTGCTCTGTGCCTGAATGTCATATGTCGTGGTGGTCATGCTTTTGTGGCAAACCACTATCGTCTAAGATGAAAAACAGTTACAATTTTGTGCTAGACCCAGTAGAGAGAGAGCAGATTCTCCTAACAAAGCAGGATGAGCAATCATTCTCGTCATTATGCTTTAAAATTGCATACTGTTAGCTCTGGGTTGTGGTGGAAAATAGTGAAGTCAACATAGAATAAAAATATCCATACTGCCCACATAATGCACATACCGACTCTGGAAGCAAGATGGTGCAGAAAGATACAGGACCACCGTTAGAGAGAAAAAAGGTGATTTATTAGGAGAGGCATGCAGGTAGCTTTCAGAAATACAAAAACAACCATCCCTGCCTCACTAATACTCTCAACAACCTATGCCCCACCCATAAGCACCCTAAATTATGAACTCCCCCAAGCAAACCATCACAGCATCCACTACCATTCTGCTTCTCTTCTACCACCCACCCTCCTTTGATATCTCACCACTAGAGTAATTTGGTGGAGCCAGTGGAGTGGAGCTTGGGGGAAGTTGGAGTGGCCTCCTATAGCAATTTGAGCACCTGGACTATAAATTAAGCACGGACTTAGACACCCCTCTAGCTGAGTGCACTATACCAGTGGTGAGGGTGCATTTGCATGAACATTGCACCCCTACAGTGTCTAAGTCAAGTCTTAGACATTGTAAGTGCAGTAAAGCCATAAAAGAGTATAAGGTCTGGGAGTTTCTCATTACGGACTCCACAGCACCATAATGGCTTTACTGAATTCTGAGAAGTTTGGTAGCAAACTTCACAGCATAATAAACCCACACTGATGCCAGTGTGGGATTTATTATACAATGCACTCCGAGGGCATCTTAGAGATGACCCCTGAAACACAACCAGCCTCTGGGGGGTGGGTCCCCTGACTGGTAAACACCAGTCTAACACCACAAGACATATTTCTGGACCTCTGGGGTGGGATCCTTCGCTCCCTTGGCCAAGAAACAAAGCATTTCATGGACAGAGGTGTTCACATCTCCCCCAGGCCAGGAAAAAATATTGGCAGGGGAGCTTCAAAGGCCTTGCTGCCTTTGTAACCCAACCCCCAGCCTCTCCTGCTATCATGAGCAGGCACCCTTCCTGTCTCACCTCCTTTTCAGTGGGCAGACAGGTGGGAAACATTACAGTAGCCCAGAAGGTGTGCCCACCTCTGCCAACCCCTCCCCTCAGGATTTGGGAGGCATGGTGAAGCCCACTCTTCAGTGCCCGCCATCTTGCAGATGGCAGGCACTCTTCAATTAGGATTAGGGTTTGTGCCCACTCCCCCACGTGGGGTGAGCACACCAAGGGTGTAGTCACCCTAAGGTTCGTAGCCAATTGGCAACTGACCTAGAGACCCCTAAAACACCCCTAAATACAGTATTTATGGGGAAGCCCTGAACCAAGAAGACAGATTCCCGCAACCTACGAAGAAGATGGATGAAAGAAGAGGCCCGCAGAGGAGACTGCAGAGAAGAACTGACTTGGCCCCAACCCTAACAGCCCGTCTGCAGTTTCCAATTTGCATTTTCCAGAGATCCTGCGGTTCCCCAGCGCTCTAGAGTCCAAGTCCACCATGGGTTGACCCCTCCAGGTCTCCCTGACGTCGCCTGCCACCTCTGCACGTAGACCACCCCAACTGCGAGTGGGTCAGTAAGGTGAAATCCGACCTCAAAAGGCACCCCTGCATCCAGCCGCCCTGCACCCTGGAGAAGCAGACCTGAGGTGCACCTATGTCTCCAAACCCTCCACCTCTCAGATGCAGGCTAAAGCCTGTTCAGTCTGCCCGAGCTCTCAGATCTAATCATCTTCGCCTCCTCCACTCTCCCTGTTTTTGCCGCTCCAGAACTGGGGAAGAGCCTTTGCTGTTGTGACTGCTAAACTGTGGAACAGCCTACCACTGTGTCTACGGCTGACCGCATCTGAATCTCTGTTCCGATGCAATCTGAAAACCTGGTTGTTTTCCAACCTCTAGCCGCGTTTGACATTTCTGCTGCCCCCGTTGGGGGTTGGGGGTAGCCGCGTGCTTTATAAGCTTCTAAGTAAATAAACTTACCTCCTGGAAAACTTCCTGGACCGAGACTGTAGCCAAAAACCAAACCCGGCGATTCCCATTGAAAACAACAGGGCACCCGCTGCTGCTGCTGAGGGTGCTTTTTGAGTGCATCCTCGACCCTGGGGGAATCCTCGTTCTAACCCCAGAAACTCAACCCTCAAGAACCGTTTACTTGCCTAAAAAAACCATAACCCCATTTTTCTCTATAGGATATCATTGACTGTTTTCCTCGGAAACAATTCTGTGTTGAGGGTGTTGTGTATGGAAACGTGAGAAACTATGTTTTGATACAAACTGTTTTATTCACCTTTCCTCTTGGATATGTCCCAGTGTGATAACTAGGTATACCACACTGAGTATAAAAATAAATCTCAAAAGTAACTTAAAAAGTAATCACAAAGTAATTGGAAAGGAACTGAAAAGTGATTTAAACTGTTTCTGAACAATTAACCTACCTGAATCTACATTCAAATGTATTATCAGAAAGGTACTATATTTACTTACCTGCACCTAGTCTGGCTTGGTTCTAGAAATAAAATACAAATAAATAATATTTTTAACACAAAACAAATTGGTCAGAGCTCAGTCTTTGAGTGTGTGACATAATTTCTTGTCTTGAGTGTGTACAATAAATGCTTAACACTACCCTCTAATATAGCTTTACTGCTCGCCCACACTACCACAAATAGAGAGTAAGGAATTATCTACTTTATCCTCTGTAAGCCTTTGGGATCCACAGGAGTTTGTGCACAATATACCTTACTTTGATGTAGTATATAAAGAGCCAGCTTCCTACAATTACACAATGGCATGTATTTTTTGAATCACAGGTTGTTGATCCGCGTTGGGCTTGAACCTGCTCTCTCTGCTTAAGTCAGCAGCTTTAGTCTTACACCACAACGTCGCCCACAAGAATTGCAGCAGTTTCAATATTATATGCAATATTATATGCAAAGATGACATAGTTGTTGCTTATTTCTTCTATGCAACTTACAACCATTGACAAAGCCAATAGTCCTAGCTTCTTGTAGGTGTAATGTTGCTTGTTGTATCATATATCTGGATGTATGGACAGAAGCGTCAAAATGCCAGTCAGGCTATGCTAAGTACAGATTTTTGCCTTAAGTGTTTAAAGCCAAGCCCTTAATTACATTGGCCACACTCCTATGAGAGACCCCTAGTTAAAGCCCTGATTATAAGACCCAATTTTCATGATATCCTAACTCTTTCAAGCCCATTCTCCCCTACCTTATTATCCTTCCGTGTTTACATTCGCATCCTTTACCATTTTTTCAATGTTTTGTATTTCTGTATCTTAATTGGTAAATGGTTGCACTTTATCAAATGTACTCCTGTATGTATTTCTCTGTTGCCATTTTCTATGGTTTCTTTCCTTTTTTGGGTTTTGGAGGTGTGCAGCTTCCATTTGTATTGGTCTATTTGTATGCATTTTCTTGCTGATTTGTAAAAAACAAAAAAGAACTACTGGCAGAATGTTATAAGGATTGTTGCATACATGATAGACCATCGGCTGGAAGTACAACACCTAATAGTATTATTTGATTACGTTAAAATTTCCCCAGCTGGTGTTTAACAAGTTTGTGGAACATTATAACGCATGCCTTTAACACACATTTTTTTTCAATGCATGCCTTCACAACGGAGGGGAGTATAAATAAGGTAAGTGATGTATATAATCTCATAATTGTTGTTTGTGAGGGGGGACCCCGCTCAGTTTCCCCTTAATAATTTAGCCATACCACCCTATGTCCTTACCCACCCTTAAGCCATAATAAAATATCCTTGCCACCCCTAAACAAACCCCACCAGATTTTGCAGAATGGATTATCAAAATCTGCTGCACAAATTTGGTTATTTTGCGGCATTTTCGCAGCACTTTGTGTTGCTATTCTGCATAAAATAATGCTGTACCTCAAATTCCTTCCTATTTAAAAAAGTACAATCTACTGTTCACCTTTGAACTTTACAATTTAGATCATTTGAAATCACTTTCCAGCCCTGGTTACAAGATGTCCTCACCCATAATGTCTTCCGGATACTTCAGTGAGAGTTCTCCAAACACAATCTCTTGTTGGTTACTCCCTTTTTGTATTTAATCTATGTTCAGACAGTGAAGTCGCCCTCAATTCCCCATTCTTTTATCATTTTTTTCTGTTCACTTTTTAAAATATATTTTTGTAGGAAACAAATGGTGCTTGAAGTGTCCCATAGAACCTTAAGCGATTGTTTGTTCTTGATATTTCCTTTCTTTTGCCAGTGTACCGTTACCTCTCGCTTCCTCGAATTATAATTTGCATACAACAACAAGCATTTGCAATGCAAAAGGTCTCGCATTTGCAAGAATTTAAGCTATTGGCATTGTAAACGGCAAAACCTTTTATTGATCGATTTTGAAAACCAACAAGCCTTTGACCTCCAATTTCCTCTGCCTGTTTATCCTGCACACCCTGCTGGAAGCACACTTTTTTCTGGTCTGGACGGAGCATTGGAGGTCATCATCAGAGATTCTGAGTCTCCTAACCGCATTGAAAACCTGTCTTGAGTCCGGCACACGGGGTGAAGTCACAGTGCCAGTGGAGCTCTGTAAACCACCTCACTGGACTGCACAGCAACCATCTTTCTTCCTGCAGATACCAGGCCCCTGGAGAGCTAACAGAAGGCATATGCCCCAAGCACCCCACCTGTGGCATGCTGTCTGCACCCGTGACTTCCCACTACTGCTCCTGTGTCCTCTCCTGCCTCACCATCCACTTACCTTATAACACTGCCATGTATCCCCACACTTCTCTTGAAGCCCCGTGTCTCCCTAGTCCTTCACCACTTGCTCATATTCCTCCATCCCATCGTGCCAATGTGCCATCCTGCCTGCGCCTCTACACCTGTGCTGGCCTGCTCATTCTCCTGTGCAGCCCATGCTACGCTACTATTCGAGTCTCACATGTACCTCCAGTCACCATTTCTCCTTGGCCACCTGCGCATTCCATGCCCTCTCCACTGCATATTGAGCTTCTGTGCCTCCCATGCTCTCTGGACTCCCATGGCCCCAAGTGGCTTCAGTGATCCCTGCATTCCTTATACTTATTTATTATTTATTTTTAATATTTGTAAAGCGCTGCATATACCCATAGGCGTCTTGGCGCTAAAAACCAATATTAACTAAGGAAGTGAAGGGGTAACTCAGTTAATAGAACAGATGTGAGTGAAGAAAAAAGAGATTAATGAGAGAACAGCCAGGTTTTCAAGAGTTTGCGGAACTGAAGCAGTGTGACACTTTGTCTGATGTTAAGGGGCAAGGTGTTCCAGAGTCTGGGGGCCGCCACCAAAAAGCGTCGGTCACCCCAGGTAACTGTTTTGGTGCGAGGGACGACCAGTTGGCTAAGAGTGGCTGATCGTAAAGCTCTTGTGGGTTTGTAAGATTGTAATTGGTCTCTTAGAAAATGTGGTCCTTGATTATTGATTGTTTTAAATACTATGCAGAGTGATTTGAAATGAATTCTTTTTTGCACAGTAAGCCAGTGAAGATCTTTTATGTTTTTGGAAATGGATTCAAACTTTGTTTTGCCGGTGAGAAGGCGAGCTGCCGCATTTTGTATTGTTTGAAGTTTTGCAATTACTCTGGTTTGAGCATTGAGGAATAGCCCATTACAATAGTCCAGGGATGAGAGGACAAGGGCAGAAACCAGTGTCTTAATGGCAGAGTCAGGGAGAAAAGGGCGTATTTTCCGGATCATTTTTAACTTCAAATGCGCTGTTGATACTGTTTTGTTGGCGTGGTTCATGAAATTTAGTCCATCATCAAAGATGACACCGAGGTTCCTAACCTTCGAGGTGGGAGTAGGAGGAGTACCGAAGGTCTCTGGCCACCAACAGGTGGGCCAGGCTGGAGAGAGTGGACCAAAGATGAGTACCTCGGTTTTTTCCGAGTTTAGCTTTAGGCAGTTTGTAGCCATCCAATCTCCTATATCTAGGAGCCCTTTCTTAAATTTTTCAGCTACTTGCTCTCCATCCCCTTTAATCGCCAACACTAGTTGGGTGTCGTCGGCGTAAGAGGTTAGGCTCATCCCATGTGCTTTGATGGTCTTAGCAAGGTCCGACACATAGATGTTGAAAAGTGTCGGACTCAGGGATGAGCCTTGAGGAACTCCGCAAGGAGCAGAGAGTTGAGCTGATTGAAAGGGTCCCAGAATGACAGCCTGCGTTCTTTTGGCTAGGAAGGACGCTATTAGGTTTTTGGCAGTGTGGCAGATGCCAAATCCCTGGACACGGTCGACCAAGGTGTTGTGGTCGACCGTGTCGAAAGCCGCTGATAAATCTAGCAGAACCAGTATGGCGGTGCCACCCTGGTCCCTGATTACCCTGATATCATCAGCGGCTTAAATCAAGGCTGTCTCTGTCCCGTGATGTTTTCTGAACCCAAACTGCGTGTTGTCGAGAAGCTGATGTTTTTCAATAAACTCGGAAATCTGGGTATTCATTATTTTCTCAATCATCTTCGCCATGAAGGGTAGACTAGCAATTGGTCAATAGTTTTTTTAACTCACTTTTGTCCAGTGAGGGTTTTTTTAACAGAGGTTTTAGTAAAGTGTTTTTGAGGGGGTCCGGATAATTGCCTGACAGCAATATTAAAATGCAAACCTGCGTGAGTGCCGGTATGATGGCATCCATTACTGGTCTGAGAACAGATAAAGGGCAGGGGTCCAGGGGTGATCCTGATTTAATGGTAGATAATGTATTTTTTATTTGGTCCGGGGTGACTGGTTGGAAGCAAGAGAACGTGTTAGCTGGAGGAAGAGTGGTAGATGAGATTGAACCCGGAGGTGATTTGGAAGAGAACGCCTGGTAGATATCATCTACTTTGGTGTAGAAAAAAGAGGCAAGAGAGTCACACAAAAATTGTGACGGGGGGGGGGGGGAGTAAGGTCTGGGGAATTACCTGATAATGCTTTGGTGATTAAGAATAGTTGTTTGCTGGAATTCTTAGCTTTCTCAATTTGATCACTGTAGTATTCTTTTTTTGCTTCCGCTATCATGGTTTTGTATAGTGCTAAGGATTCCTTATAGACAGATTTACTGCTAATATCATAGTCTTTTCTCCAAGATCTTTCCTTGCTACGATTTATCTGTTTTTGTGTCCTTAGTTTGTCATTATACCAAGGGGCGGTGGGTTTGGCTCTATTACTGGAATGTTCTTTAGAAGGGGCTGATTGATGTGTTGCCTGGCCCATCCAGTCGTATAATTGTTGGAGCGCTAAATTGGGGTCTGAAGCGAACACTGGGTGGGTTTGTTCTAGTATGAGCTTCAAATCTTCTTGATTCATATTTTTCCAATCTTTAAAAGATTGTTTAGGTATAGGTTGAGGATTGTTATTACAGTGATTATTGGTGGCTATATTTGCAAAAATTGCAAAGTGGTCGGTCCAAGGCATAGGCAAAATATTGGTGATTTGCAATCCTTCTAGGTTAGAAAAGATGGGGTCTAAAATGTGGCCTGCTTGATGGGTGGAGGATGTGACAAGTTGTTTTAGCCCTAGGGTACCTAGATCGGAGATGAGGGCGGCAGAATCGGTAAGGTGACCTAGATCTAAGTGAAAGTTCAGGTCACCTAAAACCGTAAAGCTACTTTCTGTGGCTACAGATTCCATCATGGTGTTTATGTTGGACAGGAAGGTCGTCTTTGATCCTGGAGGACGATATATTAGTATTCCCTTGAAATTAAACAAGGGGGAAATGTTGATAGCAAATTGCATGGCCTCACAGGAAGTGGATGGAATAGATGTCGTCCTGACCCGATATGAATCTCTGGCAATTATGGCCAGCCCACCCCCTCTTTGTTTAGGCCTGTCCTGACAGTAGGCTTTAAATCCCTCTGGAACGGCGATGACCAAGTCTGGCTGTGAAGTGTCATCTGTCCATGTTTCGGTGATAAACAGTATATCTAGTTTGAAATCAGTTATAAGATCAAAGATTTCCTGCCTATGCTTACCGAGCGAGCGAGCATTTATAAGGGCTATGGAAGTGGCAGCACCTACATCGTGTTTGGTTGAAGTGCCGTTAGTTTGGGAAAGTATTAATGGGATAGTGTCATGACAGTGAGGGCAGATGATGGCAGTATCCTTATGGATCTCTGAGGGTTTAGTTTTGGAACATTTGGCCATAGTGAGTGGTCGAAGCGCGTGTAGGTTGTGGCTGGTGTATGTTTTAAAGTCTCCTGATAATTTTTGGGCAGGGGTTGTGGCCCTAGGCCCGGTCCCGGCGCGGACGGGCGCAGACGGGCTTGCCTCTGGCGCGCCGCCGGCGCGCCGCCGGCGCGCCCGCTGCGCCCGCCCGCTGCGCGGACGGGAAGTGCCTTTACTTTTATGCATCGAGGGGGCGGGAAGGGGGGGAGTGCTGGATAGACTGGAGCGCAGCCCTTCCCTCCTCAAGATGGCGGGTGAGGTAGGAGAGGTCACGTGACCGCGACCGAGAGGGCAGCGCTGTTGGAGATGAAAGCTGCAGTCGCGCTTTGCAGCGCGCGATGATTACAGAAGGTAAGCGCCAAGGTTTAGCCACCCAAAATGTATTTAAAAATACATCGAACTAATCATTGCCCTATGCACGGACAATATCAGCTGAGTGCAGGTACAAGTTTAAAAATAAAAGGATAGACAGAGAATCCCCCGGCTTCCGCCTCAGGGGAAGAACTTTGTTCTTCTCATTGTAAACTCCGACCTCTGATGCTAGACTGAGGCAGGCCATATACAGTCTGTAGCACCAACTTCACCCACTTTCTGGGATCTTCAAGGAAAGATAAGCAAATTGTTTCTGGTCCAAATCTGACCTGGCAGTCAAGACATCGGATTAATGATGCAAAACTGGCAGGTGTTCGAGATTTCGGAGTGCCGGAGCAAACGTCTGCATGTTTAAAGGATTATTCCATAATAGTGTGAATTCAAACATGCATTTATTTTTTGAGAACGACTGTGATAATCGGAACATGCAGCAAGGATTACAGAACGATGAGGTAAATATATTAAGGATTACTGAGGAACTGGGCAAATATGAACATGCACCTAGGATTACTAAGTGATGGGGCAAATTGGAAAATGCATTAAGGATTACTAACTGATGGTGTAAGCAATTCTGATTTATGAGTAAAAATTATCCTTAATATTTATGAGTAATGATGCAAATCCAGGCACACCTTAAAGATGTCTGACTATGAAATACCAGCACACACAGATTATGGCTGAGTGACAGTGCATATTTGGGTATATACTGGAAATTAGTGAGTGAGGGTGTGAATCTTAACATGCACTACTGGTTGATATGGAAAATCGTAATATGCACTAGAAACACCAAGTGTTACACTGAACACACACTAATGATAAGGGATGGTTCAAAGAGGTGGCTATGCACCAAAAACCTTTAAGTGATGCAAATCATTGCAAGCACTCGAGGTATCTATGTACATATCTGAACACACACTCACTCAGAAGTGAATGTTAGTGCACATCTAAGCATGCAGGAAGGTTAACTAGGTGATGATGGGCTATATTTAAACACACACTGATAACTGCTAAGCAACGGGCAAATTTAAAAATGCCATATGTGCACTGGCATAATCGCAGTAAATATTGAAATGTTATAAGCACGCTTTGCGCAATGTTGCCCACCCTGAGTGTAACACTTTTTTTTTTGTTTATTGTTGACCGTTCAATTATTTAAATTCATTACAGTAGGAAAATAGAATAAATAACAAGAAAGTAAAAAATAAAAAAAAAGTTACAAATTGGGTCCTTTCCCCCCATTTCTCCCCTCCCCTGCTGCCCCCCACCTCCGCCAAACTGCGAGTCTTTCAAGTCCTGTTTCCGACAGTCATGTCCTGTGTTACAAAGTACCTTTTTGCCATCGGCTCCGGAAACTTGATTTTGCTTCTGCAGTGGGTCAATCGGGCTGGCTCCTCAATGCCCTTAGGTTGTTACTGAAGCTCGTTGTTTGCCTGTTTAATGCCTCTATATTGTGCCTACTTGTGGTAAAGCACTTGTGCCTAGGGCCAGTCTAATCTGATGGCTAAATTTTGCCGCTCTGGCGAGATAGTGGGTTGTGGTACTCCTTTATATATTGTGGACATTCTTTGCACAATTGTGCAAACTCAAGGTGTAATGCTTGCAATGGCATGATGCACGCAATGGTTGGTATTATAATATTGTGCTCTGATGTGATGTTAAGTTAAATGAACTAATGTTAAAATGCTATATATTTTTTTGTAACACACATTCCACTGCAGGAGCTATTCATGCATACAGATATTCACTTGAGGTGTACGGGAGTGAATCACCCTCATTGTATAGGTAATTTGATAAATAGTTCTTATGTTACCCTAATGGGGCGTGCTGGCAGGAACACCTACTGGGATAATAAGAGAGTGAATCAAGTCTCATTGTTTTATTTAGCTGTATTTCTGGCACGTAGGTTAACGACGTCTTCTGGGCACGGCAGAGAGCAGGGGCATGGTAGGGGGGGACAGGGCTATAGACTGGCAAGTAGTGGGTGACTAGTGGCCATTTACTTTGTTCAGCTGCAGTCCCTTGTGTTTATTAATTAGCAACAGTCCTGCGCCCTCTTACAAGATAATACATCGAGTAGATGAATGTTGAAAGTAATGGAACCAATCCAACGTTGGGATCTTTGTGTTTCTTTAATTGGTCATCAAACATAAGTTACACTTAGCCAGCCGACACGTGTTTCGTCGGGGAAACCGTGTTCTCCAACTCTTCAGGGCTCTGTGGCTGACGGGGCTGGACTGGGAATCAAAACCGGCCCTGGCAAAGTGCTCGGGGTGCGGCTGAGCTCGTTGCCAGGGACGGTATTCGGCCGATTTTGTTACAGGGCCGATTTTGCAGCTATACTGCAAAAACGGCCCTGTAACAAAAACTGCCCCCCCACCCATGCGGTGCACCGGGGGATTGCCCGGTGCCCGCAACGGCCAGTCCGGGCCTGGTGGCTGAATCCAAATTTGAAATAACCCCAAGCCGGTGATAGTTCCAACCCGGTAGGGTATATTCAATCTCAGTGCAATGGATATTTACATCAATAGTAGGATACAAGCCGATCTCAGTTTTAGTCAAATTTGACGCCAGTTTCAGTATATAGAAAGATTTCAAGTCAATTAGTACGTAAAGTGATGATTGGAGTATATAAAACGTGACCGGATCAGTCCCGGTGGAGCTCGTGTGCCAGCTCTTTCAAGGTTTAAGTTCCGTATGTTCCCTGCTTCCTGGCATCTCCGCACAATCCCGGGGTTGGATTGGTTCCATTACTTTCAACATTCATCTACTCGATGCATTATCTTGTATGAGTGCGCAGGACTGTTGCTAATTGTGAATTGTGTTGGGTTTTTCCTCACAGATTGAGGGGTTTTAGGGTCTCCCCTTCCTGACAGCACCATACTTAATTTGTGTTGACAGAATATTAACGTAAATATTGCTTGGGCGCCATTACTTCCTGTCCACGAAAACCCGTTCCTACCCACTCATTACCTTGTGTTTATTAACCCTGGATCACTGAACAGAGATGGTTTTATTAATTGTATTGCAGACGATTCCATATTACCATAATACCGTGCAAGGTGGGTGCAGCCCTGAGGACAAATCTTGCAGTGACCCACATTTGAATATATTTCACCATTACAGAGTCGTGCTGAGTTTCTGAGAAAAAGATGTGCTCTTACTGTGGACATGGTCTTAGGGGGCGTGAAGTCACACACACTGAGCAGAGCCAGCCACCCTCAAGCTGTGCCCGAACTCACTGTGTACGTCCTCTGATGAGCCTTCAGGTGCGAGGATTTGCTGTACACTTCGCCGCTGCCAGGTTCCAGCCTCCTATGGTTCTCTTCCCATTTCTAAAGTTCTCTCTCTCCCTCTTGGTTAAAGTCTAGGTATATAAAATAAACCCACTGCAGCACACATGAGCACCGATATTGCAATGTTTACTAATTACTTCCTTATTAGTCTGGTTACTGGTGTGGGTGCCGCCTGCGAGCCTAAAAAACGTAAGTAAAAATAATCCCCCAGGCAGAGATGACCCAGATGCCTGTCTGAAGACAGGCCGGTGCTTGTTGGTTCAACCGCAGAGTGCTAAGTTTCATGTCGTGGTTCTTGCTGCAGTCTGAGAATAACACCTGGGCTTTCAGTCACCCAGCTCAGCGCATAACAGCGCTGTTTTCAAAGAACGAGAATATGGTGGCCTAGATGGGTCCTTGAATGAACTGCAGGGTGGATATGAGAATCCAGCATGTCAAAAACAAACAAGTGCGCTCCGCCTTCGATGGCAGCAGTGGGAGGGGAGACAGGAGGGGGCTGGCGCGGGAGCGAGGGGCTGACGCCTCGATAATTGATCACATTTGGCGCCAGCTGCTCGCTACCGCGAGTGAATAGCCAGACGTGCACGCATTGCCATTGGAAGCAATGCAACGTGTGCATGTTTTTGCCGGGAAATCTCTACCGATCGCTGAAGGTCTCTTTCCTCTGTAGCGCATGCGCGCTGCGGAGGCGAGACCTAAAAAGAAACTTTATGGGCCCCTATAATCTCTGCAGATCGAAATAACCACACTAGGGATGACTGCTGAAGCTCATCAATCACACATCTGTTCATAAAATACTAACACCGTCACACAAAGAAAAAAATATTTCAATGCTGTGTGACTCAGCTGCTTCGTCACAATGTAGTACAAATTCTTACACACATCCATGTATTTAATTAGTCTCATATCTGTTCAAAGTGACGTTCAAATGATGCTTATGGGCAGACATGATTGATGATGCATTTCTGGTCTACCATGAGGACCGGATGAACCAGAGCCTCCTGCTATTTTACCAGTCTCCGACTGTTCTCACAGTATGAGGCATATTTTTGCTTTGCAGAGAGTCTGCAAATAATCATCCCAGAAATAGACAGGCGCTTTGTGATGGATCCCGTGATTCGCTGGCTCTAGCACCAGTCACGTAGCTGGCTTCCCTGCATGAAATGTCCTCCTTTTAAGCTGCACAGAGCCAAAGGCTGGACCAGAGGTGGGAACAAAAATCACTTTCCATAGAATCTTCTGAAAGAACTTGAAACCGATTCGAGAGAGGGAGGCCCATCTCTTCCCCTGAGATTGGTTGGGCTACGTTAAACTGTTCCATGTTATGGGTATTTTACTGGCGAGATAGGGTCAGGTTTTTTTAAATTGGGCTGTTTTTAAATATCCCGCGCTTCAAAATAAGAACTTAGGGAAGGTGTGATTTTGATTCTTCCCCTGGAATACCTGTCTTTGGATTTTCTAGTGACCTTTAGTTTACCACCCTGATTTAGTACCGGAGCCAAGGTAGGTAAGTTAAATAACAATACCTGCTCTTGTGGAATGAAGTAATAATGGGAGGGGAGATAATCACCCTGCCCATCTGTGGATCCCTAGATTCCTTCAAATTGTTTTGTACTGAATCTGAGCCTAGACAGATGTTCCTTAGTGTATGACCAAACACCAAAAGACCTGATCAACGCGGGCTAAATCCACTTTCTTATATAGGAATGGGAAGGGGTATTTAACTTGTATTACCCATAAAATGTTTTTCTTTTTTCTCCCAAATCCTTAAAGCCCCATAATTCTTCTTTTTCTAAAGAAAATCTTTAGGGTTGTAAGTCACTATGCTCCAGATATACCCCCACTTAAACAGTGCATGTACAAAAAAAATGTTTTAATAGGAGAGATAGCCCCTCACGTGCACTACACCAAAGGGGCTGACTGGTTGGTTCTCATGGCGGTGCTTTCAGCGACTCTTCCGGTATGAGTTGCATGCTCTGGGGCACACTCGGTACATAGTCAGTTACACTTGTCTGTTGCTACGGGCCCAACACTGATGACCCAGTCTACTTTACTACTCTATGTGGACATATTCTTAAAGTGGGATCTACTCTCATCATCTGGGGGGGAGGGTGGAGACTTTAATACTGCTCTGTGCCCTTCTACTGACAGGTCCAACCCTCTCCCCCTCACCATTACACTAAAACTCATGAAACACTAGTGCGTTTGCTTCCTGACCATGGGCTGATTGATGCTTGGCACCATGTGCACCCTGATGTGGAGAAGTGTGGCTCAGGGGTTAGAGGCGGCAGACCCGGAAGCTGAGATCGGCCCTGGACCAGGGTTCGATTCCCCGCCTCGGCGGGTCTTGGGCTCGGCGGGTCTTGGGCTCAAAAATTCCACGGACTCGATAATTCTCGCTCCGGTGCCTTCTCAACTCACGGGTTCACACTCTGCGACTCTGGGCAATAGCTTGCTTAATCTCCACAACGGCCCCTCGTGGCGGGATGCCTGGCTTTCACCTTGTGGATACCCTGCTGGGGTTATCTCACAGGGGAATACCAGGACGGGTTCCCTAAGCAAGCGCCGGGAAACCCTTTGTGGGTAGCTGTGCGCTATATAAGCTCAAATACATTTACATACATTACATGTGAGAGAAGGCACCTATTACACTACAGCACATGCTTCCTGGTCGCGGCTTGATTATTGGATTGTATTCTGAGGGGTTGTTCTTTGGATTCTCTCAGTGGTGCACATGGCCAGAACCCACTCGGATCATGCTTTGGTATGCATGACGATTGCGCCCCCTAACTTGATTGCCTCCCCAAGAACCTGGCGACTAATGCCAGAAGCGCTATTAGACACTACCTTCAAGGCGGAACTTGGAGAGGAGATTTCTTATTTCTCTAGGAGGACTAGGGGCTCAGTCACCCATATGAGCACACTTTGGGAGGCTTTTAAAGTTACGGTGTGTGGTTTCTGTATATTGAAAAGCTTTGGAGGCCTCAGAGATATTCGCTGCAGCCTGCGCCGCCTTGAGGGGGAGTTAAAACAACTGGAAAAAGATATGTGGCAAGATGCAACCAGAGCTCAGAAGGTTACACTTAAAGATAAACTCGCTGAATATACCACCAGAGCTCAGCGGGAGGTTAAATTTTGCAGCAAATACTTCACTGCTCGTAGATATGGGGAGGGGGAGAGGACTGGCAGGGCGCTATTGACGGAAATCCACTTGCCCTGCTTTTCCAATTACATTCTGGACATAGTGGACAGTTCGGGGACACATCACAGAGATAGTCTTGCCATCTTTCACACTTTCACTGAATTTTACGCAAATTTTACCACACTCGCAGGACCAAACCCCCGGATTTGACTCCATTTCTTGAAAATATCACATTAGGTGGTTGGGCGATAATCAAAGGGAATTCTTAGCAGCTCCGTTTGAAGATGAGGAGCTCAGAGCGGCCATCATGCAGATGAAATCAGGCAAGGCCCCGGGTTCTGATGGCCTTCCCATTAATTTCTAAAAGACATATCTTGAACAACTGCTCCAGGTGTTGAGGGAGGTCTACATGGAGACCCAGGAGGCACAGATCCTTCCTGGTTCAATGAGAGAGGCGCTTATTACCTCCCTCCTGAAGCCTGGAAAGCCTGCAGACCATCGCGATCCCTATTGGCCCCTCTCCTTCATTAACACAGATGCAAAAATCATTGCAAAACTATTAGCTAACCACCTCAGTTTATTGATAGAGAAACTAATATTGCCTGATCAGGTGGGCTTTATTCCCCGGAGGGCGACTTCCCATAACTTCCGCACTCTTTTCTGTATTCTGCAAACAGTAGACCCCAAATTGGCACTATTGGCAGTCTTTTTAGACTCCATGAAGGCCTTTGATTCTGTGGAATGGGACTACCTTTTTACTTTCCTTAAACGCATGGGGCTCTCCATAGGCTTCTTAGCATGGATACGCCTTCTTTATGCCTCTCCCACAGCGAGGGTTTTAATCAATGGTCATACCTCCCCCTCCTTCTGCCTCACTCGGGCACTCGGCAGGGCTGCCTCCTCTCTCCCCTTTGATGTTTCCTTCGCCCGATTCTTACTTCACTATATGCCGATGATGTTACCTTGTATGTTAAAGACCCCCAGCAGAACCTCAACCCGATCGTCCGTGAGTTTTAGATTTGGTGGCCTCTCCGGTATTCATATTAATTGGGCAATTTAATTTAATTTCATTTAATTGCGGGTTTATATAGCGCTAGGAATCGACTCCCGGAGGAGTATCTCCACGCTTCGACCGCTGGGGAACCCGTCCTGGCTCACCCTGAGAGATGGTCCCTAATGGGTATCTCTAAGGTGCGACCAAGCATCCCCGGCGGTCTGGGGGGGCCGTTGTGAAGATGAGGCAAGCTACTGCCCAGAGTTGCCGAGTGTGGTCCCTGACTGGAGTAGGCACCGAGGCGAGAATTATCAAGCCCGCTGACCATGGTCCACGACCCTGCCGCGTCGGGAATCGAACCCTGGTCCCGGGCGTCCTCTGCTTACGGGTCTGCCGCCTCTAACCAGTGAGCCA
The DNA here is from genome assembly GCF_964263255.1 of Lissotriton vulgaris. Taxonomy (NCBI): domain Eukaryota; kingdom Metazoa; phylum Chordata; class Amphibia; order Caudata; family Salamandridae; genus Lissotriton; species Lissotriton vulgaris. Next base: position 747,996,093 of record NC_141687.1, on the reverse strand, counting down.
CACCACTCCAATTCAATTCAAATCTCAAATTTTTCCACTCACAACTTCTGTGGTGCAATTCCCTACTGATTTTCCAATAGAATGGTGCACCGCTGACGTGAAATATTTGGGGATGCATGTCACCATTGCTCGAGAAGAGTTAATGAGGCTCAATTATGGATATACACTGGAGCATATCACTAGCAGTATCACACGATGGAACTCTATCCCTCACTATGGCGGGACGGATCTCGCGCATTAAAATGGTTGTCCTCCCCAAGCTCTTGTATTTGTTCTTAAATATTCTGTATGATCAGTGTAGGCCCTTCTCTCAACTCCGTTCGTAGCTAATAAGATTAGTTTGGGGCGGTAAACAGCCGTGCTTGCAGTGGGATACACTCACACGACCTTACCCTCAGGGGGGCTTTGATGTCCCTAACTTAGAACTATATTATATCTGTGCTCAAGCACACTATGTCCATTATTGGGTCCACCCTCCCAGATACACGCCTCACGTTGCAACTGAATATTGGCTATCGGAGCCTATCCCACTTGACAGGGCCATATTGTCTGTGACCTCACCCCGCATACCATGCCCGACATCTGTAGACTGCACAGATATGGCGTGGAGTTGCATTGCTCGCCGCTTACAAACTCCCATATTATATTCCCTGCTACTCCCGCATACATATCATCCAAAGATGCCTGTCTTGCAGGAAGGTGTCTTCAACAAGGCTAAAGCTAAACATAACATTTACTGCTGGGGTGAACTCTATCTCAATGGCACGTTTCGCACTGTACAGCAGTTATTTAGAAATACACCACTCTCTCCCATGGATGGCTTTCTCTATGTCCGCCTGCGGCAAGGTTTTAAGGAATATACACCCTCATACCCTCAAGAGCCCCCTATTGTCGCTCCACTGCATCAAGTCCTGCACACTGGCAGTTCGTCTCATCTGGTATCCACACTCTATCATAGCTTGTACATAGAAGTGATCTTCAGCCCCTGCACATCCCAAGTAAGTGGGCAGCTGAACTCGGGCACGAGGTCACGGAACAACAGTGGTTGTATTGCTGTAAGCAAATTGAAATAGCCTCTTCCAGCAGTTGGCTACGTATTACCCACTGCAAGTTTTTACATTGTATCTACTATATCCCAGGCAAACTACACAAATACACACTAAGTGAAACAGACCAATGCAACAGATGCAGGGCGGAAGCTGCTGACTTTCTTCACCTTGCTTGGGATTGTAGCTCTGCCCTTACCTACTGGCAGCAGGTTTTCACTGCACTGGAGTTAATGACCTCCCTGCAAATTCCATCTCCCCCCCTTCTCGCATTACTAGGGTATACGGAGGAGATACCAGTGACGTACTGCAAGTTTGTCTCATTTACTCTCCTTGTCGCCTAACGGCGTGTGGCCTGTCGTTGGAGCCGCGGTCGTGTGCCCAAATTCAAAGATCGGATCAGCGACATGATACTCTGGCAGGACCAAGCATATATTTATGCCGAACTGCTCCCACTCTCGTCCCGACCTCGGGATATTTGGGGCCCATTCAAACTGTATCTTCCGGAGCACCAAGTGGAACTGGAAATGAGCCCTGACTGCCCCCTACTATTGTAATTTATGCCCTCATTTTGCATGGTCGATGACTAGTACTTCTCAAGTTGACTATATTTGTGTTTGCCTTGTTACTTTGTACCTCCACAATTGATGTCTGCGGGTTTGGACTGAAATGTACAAATTATGTGTTGACTCTTTACTTCAGGTTATGTACGGTGGCAATCCAATGGTCACATGTCATTGCTGTATATGTGCCTATCTACATATTGTTATCATCATGCTGGTATTTTCTTCATTATGTTTTTACTTGATTCCCTTGTCTCCACTTTTCTTTTCTCTCTTATGCTCAGTCCTATGTAAAAAAACGAAATAAACAAATAAAAAAAAATAAAAAACAATTATGGGTTATGGGAGAGCCCAAATTGACAGAAGCTATTTCGACTGCAAAGGCACTACAACAGTCTGAAAAATGGATGCAAACTGTTAGAAAGACTAGTATGAGTGTAGAAGTGAGTGAGGAAGTGTGTGTGGTAAAGTGTAGTGATAACTTTGTTTGAAGTGCCTTTTCCTAAGGACAGAATGCATCGAAAGAGAACAACACTAGTAAAGGTAGACAATATGAGAGGTCGTACAAACAAACTGTGCATTAAAACCTGGACTACCCTAGGTCTAATGTTAGCGAAACATAACAAAGCCTGTCACTAGGGAGCAGATATCCGACCAACTCTTCGGGACTGGAAGAGAGATATGGACTGGTGTATGGTGGTGGAAAAGTCAGTCTGTGTGAACAGAGGGTGCCCAAGACAATGGGGGGAAATATGGGACAAATGGAATGTCTTTAGAGGGAATCCATTGATTATTCCAGAGGTCGATTGAAAGTGCTCCCAGATTAGTGGAAGGCTAACAGTTTTTGTGCCAAAAAGCAGTAAACGAAGATTAACCAATGACTCGTTTTAATTATCTTTGGTTGTGTCTTTCATAATTGTAATGCAATGTATGTTTTAATGCTCTGTCATAATAAAAAGATAAATTATAAAAACAAACTGTGTTAGAGGTGTGGCAGTAGAACACACATTGCTTCATTTGCAGGATGTCCTGCCATTAACAGAGAGTGAAAAGAAAATGCGGCAGAATCGGTCACTTTGCTAATGTATGCAGGGACATAAGGAAAAGTTCAAATCAAATACATGGGAATGCATCATGCACTGCTGAAAGGTGCATATTTAAAACTAGATGCAATTGTGTACATGTTAGTGAAACCAGCAAGGGCATTGTGTTGTCTATAATTGATAATGAAATGTACGCAAGTGAAGATATGGTAAAGAGAACTCCAAAATGTTTAGTAAGTGCGATTGGTGTGGAGTTAGTACTTATGGTGGATTCAGGTTCTCCTTTGACGACCATTTCAAGACCGTATTACAACGAGAAGTTGAGTGATACATAGAAAAGTGATGAATTACAACCATCTGACATTGTGGCTGAGATTTTTGATGGCTCTACTACTGAAATGGAATTTTTTTAAGTGTCCCTTTGGTATTTAGGGGGAGATGTGGACATATCAAATTATATATTGCTGTGATGGGAGTGAATGTGTTGGGGTGGAAAGATCAGTGGAAATCGGGTTTTGCGTTGATCCCAAGTTTAAGAGAACCTGTGTTACTAAGCAATGAAGAGTGGCCCAGACAAATTTCTACTATTGAGAGTGGTGATGGGGTTGTAAATCCTATGGAATGTTTAAAAAATGTTTTCATAGACAAGCTGGGGGAGTTAAAGAATTACACACACAAAATTAAACTTAAGGGCAATGCTGTACCAGTTAAACAGAAGCTATGTGGGGTTCCCATAAATGTGCGAGATGAACTAAGAGATATGTTCAAAGAGCTAGTTAATGAGGGCATTATTGAGGCGATTGAGTCATCAGAATGGGTTTCTTCAATTGTTTTAGTACGCAAACTTTATAGAAAAATTAGGGTATGTGTGGATTTGAGAGCATTGAATGCTAATGTCATAGTTGATTGTCACCCTCTACCCAACATAAACGAAGTTGTGTCCATGTTGGAAGGTGCAAAAATATTTTCTACTTTAGATTTAAGATCTGCATATCACCAGATTAAATTGTCAGAGGAGTCAAAACAATTGACAGCATGTATTACTCCCCAAGGGTTATATCAGTATACTTGAATGCTATTTGGCTTAGCTTCTACCACTTCAGTTTTTCAAAGGGCAATGTTTCATGTATTCAGGGATGTTGATCAGTATGTCAAGTGTTTCCAAGATGACATATAGAATTTTTCTAATAATGAAAACTCTCGAGAAAGAATATGCTCTTTTATTTGTCAGACGAACAGAAGGCTTTTGAAGATATAAAATGTGAGTTTATTAAAGCTCCCAATTTAAAACCATTTTGCATTAAAAAAAATGATTAATAACATGTGACGCTAGTTTGTATGGTATTGTGGAGTGTTATCGCAGAGGAATGGCAAAGAAGAATGGAAATATACATTTGCTACTCGCACCCTTAATGAGGATGAACCGAAGTATGCAGTTATCGAAAGAGAACTATGTGCATGGATGTGGGCCATTCAACATTATCGTAACTATGTTTGGGGCAGTAAATTTGTGCTACAAACTGATCGCAAACCATTAGTGAACATTTTATACCCTGGTGGTGGTTGGAATTCCACAACACGTATTGCGCGATTAACATCCAAATTACAAGAATGCAATTTTATGACTATGTACCAGGGAAGAGAAATGTAACAGCAGGTTTTTTTATCATGGTTTCCATGTAAACAAATTGTTTTTGAAGTGTGTCATGAACACGATATTGTGGTCAATATCAATGATCTCGTTCCAGAGCAGTTTGGGGAGAGCGAACGTAAGGATAATTATTGGGAAAACGTATATACATTTTTGTAGGAAGGATGGCCAAGAAAGAGAAATGTAAATTCTGAATTCCTGGCACTATATATTGTTGCAGATGAACTAGAAATTGAAGGTGATTCGTTTTTCAAAAGAGGTAAGTGTATTCCTCCTAAAAGGATACAAGAGTTGATACTACAGATTGTGCATACAACTAATTCTGGTATATCTGCCATGAAAAGGTTGGTGCAGAATTATTTTGGTGGCCTGGAATGGATAGATTAATTGATCACACAGTTAGAGAATGTGATGTATGTGTATCTAGCGAAAGAATATTAAAAGTGAAAGTTCCTCGTTTGAAAAGTGTGAATTGTGGCAAAAGATTGCTTTTGGCATCTCTGGACCTTTTAGTTTCTTATCTGTAAATTTGCGTTTTGTTTTAGTCATGGTTGATTATCACTCTAAATGTCCTGAGGTGGAATTTGTATCTCAGGCTACCACTGGTGCAGTAATAGAATTTTTTAAGGGAGTGTTTGCATGAGAAGGAGATCCCTCTACGCTTGTCACAGACAATGGGGTGCAGCTAACTTCACCTGAAATGGAAATTTTCCTTAATCATTGTTGTATAAAACATGTAAAAACTTCTTTATACAAACCACATGAAAATGGTCAAGTTGAGGGATTCAATGAAGTGTTGAAAAGGTATGTTGTTGAAGCTGTTAAGAATGGTAGTGGATGGTTGAGTGAACTTGGAGAAAGATTGTGGGTGTATTGCATCACACTGCATTCTGTTACTGTAGTTAGCCCTTTCAAGTTGTTAAAACGGAGAGATCCTGCCTCTAGTGTATTTCCTTGGTGGTTCAAGGAAAGGTGCAGGAAGGAAGGTGCAGATGGAGAGCGTGTTGAAGAAACAGCCATGCGAGAAAAAAAATACAAGGAAAAAACAAGACAGTTGCATTGAATGTCTGTGATTTAGAAAACACTCCCAGATGGTTTGCTAGTTGGCCGCCATGTTCCTTATGTCGGAGGCAGCAAAATCTTTATTTCAAGAAGAGAGAAATAAAACATCAAAACATACAGTCCAGGTAGATATAGGGGCGCAATTACTCACACTTCAGAGGAGATTAAAAGCAAATTTGCGATATCAGAGGCTAACCAAGCTGAAATACAGGGGGCCTGTGAGAGCTTTTAGGTGAAAATGACAGACCTTACGGAGACTAAGTACTATGGAGTCCTGCATAGATGTATTACGTGAGGAGGTGGAAAATAACAGTGAAGTGATCCAGGCTTTAAAGAGGGGGGGAAGGACCTGCAAGAGAAAATAGAATCCCTAGTAAATAACTCCAGAAGAAACAACGTAGGTATTATTAATATTACAGAGGAGGCAGAAGGGATCCAGGCTTTAAAGATGGGGGGGAAAGGAACTGCGAGAGAAAATAGAATCCCTAGTAAATAACTCCAGAAGAAACAACTTAGGTATTCTTAATATTACAGAGGAGGCAGACGGGAGGAATCTGAAGTAGTATGCCATAAAATTAATTAGAGAGTGCATACCGTCAGTCAACTGCATAGATCTTCATCAGGATATGCAGAGGGCGCATCGGCATCCATTTAAGAAAAACCCTAATAGAGACAAACCTAGGACGATCCAAATAAATGTTTGTGCTTATTCAGTTAAGGAGCTGATTTTTTCAGAAGCTCTGAAAGCAAATATTTTAAAAAGATTAATCGTCTTTTCGCATCAGGTCAGACATTGCTAAAGTCTCCCAAAATCGACAGTGGGAGCTAGAGAAATATATACAAGAGTTAAAAACACTAGGAGCACAACTGAAATTGCCAGCCACACTAAGAATAACACTGGAGAGACAAATCTCAAGGGGCATGACCAATTGCCCTTTTTGGTTACAGAGTGCTGGAAGATCAAAATGATGGAACCAAACAGAATCCACAGCCTTAGGGTCTTAACCTGGAATATAAATGGTCTGAGGGAACCAAGTAGGAGAAGGAAGATTTTAGAAGAAAACACATTTATGTTAAGAGGAATGGGGAAAATCCTAAGGTGACACAAGTGGATAAAACCATTTGCCTGCACTAATCAAACGTGTAACATGAAAGGGGTGGCAATTTTACTAAAAAAACTCTGCACAAGCAAGGTTTGAAAATTTCACTGCAGACCCTAGGGTGGGATGACTGATTGCCAGTGTCAAAATACATGGCATAAGTTACTCATTTGTAGGTTATTTTGGCCCAAATGTAGATGATCTGACCCCGCTCGTGGAGCTTTGCTATCAACTCGTCGGTACTAAGAAACTTATTATAGGTGGAGATTTTAACGCATTGCTAGACCTAGCACTAGATAAATCCAATTCTAGACCAACGGTTTAACGACTAAAAATGAGGTAGTGTATCCATTATTTGATGGACCCCTGGTGACAAAGGGTGGGTCTGAATTGGGATTATACTCGTTATAACAAGAAATATGGCCATGCCTCGCGAGCAGATTTCTTCTTGACAAATGTACAATTTTAGGAATAAGCTAAAAGAGATAATTCATCAACCAGAGCATCTCTCTGACCACTCCTCTATAAAACTAGAGCTTTCCATTGAAAGCACCCCACATGCGCGTAGCTGGGCCCTTGGTAGGTCACTATTAAGGGACCAGGAGATTATAAATAAATTGAAGCGAGACACCAAGGAATATTTAGAAATAAATTAGGATTCTGCCGATATAAATATTTTATGGGGCGGTTATACAGCTTATATTTGAGGGAGGTTGATTAGTTACACAGCATATAGAAGGAAAGAAACTAATAATAAGGTGAAGGAGTTAGCGATGAAAATTGGTGAATCTCATAAGGAGCTGACTAGTTGCAACGATCATGTTGAAAAATAAATTTACAAAACCAAATCAAAGATTCCAAGGGTTCCTTAATAGAATGCTAGAAGACAATGCCAGAAATATAATCAAGGAACAAGAAATTGACGAAACTAGTGAACAGTGCTTTGTGGACCTTGATATTGGGAGAGCTGTTGTTAATTTCTTTCAAGATCTATATACCAATGACTCAATGGCCACAGAAGAATAAATATATAATTGGCTTCAAAAGGATACTCTCCTTATATTATCTCAGGATAAGTAGCAGTATCTTAATCAAGGGATCAGCTCCACAGAATTATACAATTTTGATAGAGGGCTAAAAAAAGGGGAAGGCTACAGGACCTGATGGTATATCGAATTAAATATATAAGGTTTTCAAAAGTGAACTTACTCCTCTATTAAACAGTCTGATAAATGCTATATATACACTTCAGTATTCATTTTTGTTTGTCGCTGAAGATGCCTGAATCGGGAGGTCCCGGGTTCGGGAAAGCGAACCCCCACAAAATTGCTGCAGGACCTGAGCATCAATGCCGCATTGGAGGCAGATGCATAGCTGAGGCTCCGCGGACTGTGCGGAGACCGCAAGTGCACAGAATCATGCACTAGAGATGAAGATAGGCAGAGGTGGGACCGGCGGCAGATAAAGACATTACGCGAGGCCGCGGCTTGAGGCCTACACATGCTGGGGCAGACATAGCGAGTCCGCTGGGCTGGAAAGTCCCGCTCAGAAGCGTTGAGGCGTAGTACGCTAATCTGCCTGCAAAGATACACCAGACACCACCTGACTGTGGTGTGACCAGAGGTGAGCCTCCTTTCTCTGGACGTGGACGCTGCACGAGGGCCTCGGTGCTGCGCGGCAGAGGGTGTGACTGGCGCCGGTAAAATTGAAAGTGCAACGCCGCGGGCAGTGATTAACAGAGGCAGAAGGTACCGGTTCACAATCAGATTGGAGGCATAACTGTAGTGCTGTGGATTGTACCTCATCCCACAAGAGGTGTAGGATTGGCGTTCCCTTCTCCTGTAGCCAGCCGGGTGCAAGAACAGATGGTGAGCAGGCCCCAGGGATAACTGGGCCTTAAATTGGGGTGCCCTTGACAATACCAGCAATCCTTGCACGGAGCACTTTAGCAGCACAGGTCACTTTAATCCTACTGGCGTATCCAACGGGACTACATCGCCCGGCAGTCTTAGCACTAGGAGGCCGCTATGTGCACCGGCAGTGCCGGGGGTGCCCTTAAGCGGCTGCGGGCTCCCCCGGGGCGGGTGCCCTTGACAATAGCAGCAATCCTTGCACGGAACGCAGAGCACTTGAGCAGCACAGGTCACTTTAATCCTGCCGGTGGATCCGACGAGTCCAACTGGACTACATCACCCAGCAGTCTTAGTGCCAGGAGGCTGGGCTGGGCCAGGTACCTTGCCTACCGCTTAGGATTTGAGGGCTGTCGTTTTGGCTAAGGAAGATTTCTGGGACATTTCTGCTAAAGGTCAGGAGATGGGAAAGCGCAAAAATGCAATGCCCTCTGCTACGGGTCGCCCTTTAACTACATCAATTACTAGCTTTTTGACAACAGCAGTGGGGGCAATAGCAAGCAAAATTGCGTCTGTGGAGTAGAGACTGGGGGAACCTCAAAGAGCTTTAGAAAATGGTGCACCAACAGAGAATGACCCTGGGATTAATTTAGCTGTGGAGCTTGCTGGTGGTGATGGCAATCATAAAAGTAAGGAGCAAGAAGCAGGGATCTTAGCATCTAACACCCCAAACAAACGTAGGAATGCAGCCAATACTAGTAATTCTCAACAGGGGGAGTTCTCGGACACCTTATGCCCCCACAACCCACAAAATCTAAGGCATATAGTAGGGCCAAGAAAGATGCACATCCCCAGACAACACGCAATAAAACTACGATCTCTCTTCCAGACTTTGAAGAACAAGGCCTCGGGCCCTGACGGTATCCCGGCGGACCTGTTCCTAGCCAAAATCCCCCTGTGGCTTCCACTATTAACAAACACTTTTTAAATGCTATGTGGCTCAGGGTCCCCAGGAATCGTTTAGTGTAGTGACAATAGTTCCCAATTTTTAAAAAGGAGACAGGTCGGACCCTAAATGATACTGGACCATATCTCTAATTGTATTGTACCTGTAAGATTATGGGTTGAGTATTATTGGGGAGATTGGAGGATTGGGTAACAGAAAGCGGGAGCTTTTCTGACATCCAATATGGCTTTAGGAGTGGCCTGGGCACAGTCGAACAGTGCCTCAACCTGCAGCTGGTCATAGGTAAATACACACCTGCCAAGCCTGGATCTCTTTATCTAGGATTCATGGACTTGACGTCTGCCTTTGACTGGGTGCAGAGAGGAAGGCTCTGGGAGAAAATGTTGACTATGGGCATTGATCCACCCATCGTGCATTATCTGGCAGCCATGCATCAGGAAGTAACAGAGAGAGTTTGATATGGAGCAGGTGTTGAACTTACTGTCCCAATAAGGATGGAGCGCGGGGTACGTCAGTGCTGCGTTGTTGCTCCCTTTTTATTCTGTTTATATATAAATGACTTAGAAATTCAAATCAAAAGAGGGAACGTGGACGATCCGCTGGTAGGTTGTAGGTCACTACCAGCACTGTTATATGCGGACGACTGTGTATTGATGTCCAGAACCGGGGTGGGGCTGCAGAAGCTTTTAACTAGTTTTTTTTGTTTTGTTTTTTTAAACTTTATGTGCATTTGAATATGATTACACTTACGGGCCTACAACCACAGGGCCAGCCGCTAATACAAGTAGAAGCAATCAGTGTTCAGCACAGATCTGTCGCCGACATCCTAGAGGTCCGGCAGTAATACAGGCTAAGATTCGTAGCAACACAGGATGATAGCAGGGTATGATAGTATTTTGTTTTTTATAAAAAGGAACAAAAAAGAAAAAAGAAACGAACAAGCCTCAAGGCCTAAGTCATTGTATATGAAGTTGTGCTCACACGGGGGGGGGGCTCTCAATTGCAAGATGAACAAATTAGTAGAGGTGGTCAGGGGGGGGGGGGTCAGTGGGGAAGTAAAAAATTAGGGAAAAAAAGTAGACTACACATGGAATGTTGGATCAGGGGGATAGGGAGATGTCTGAATTATCCTCAAACGGGGGTGTACATATGTTTCCTCGATAGGCGTTCCACTGGCCCCAGATTCTAGTCCATGCCCCAGGCTTGCCCCTAGCCAAATACACCGTCTTCTCTCTAAACATACACCAATCCATATTCTCCTTCCATACTGACACGGTGGGCGGCCGTCGGGAACCCCACAACTGCGCAATGTCTCTCTTTGCGATCATGTTCCCAAGGGCCGCCCACGGAGCCTGAGCGACGTTGTAATCATTCGGCTCCCACACATTCAACAGACATCTCCAGGTCTCAGGCAGCAGAGCAACCCCGGTGACACACTCCATCACAGCATGCACCCGAGACCAAAACGCGGCCACCTCCTGGCATTCCCAGATGTTATGGAGGAAAGTAGCACTCAAACCACATCCACGCTTACATAACCCATCCGCAGAGAAACCCATGGAGACCAGACGAGGACCAGTAACATACACACGATGAAGAATCTTAAGCTGGACGAGACGGAGATGGGCGGGAATGGCTACCTCCTTCGGGGAAGACAGTGCAGACTGCCAGTCCTCATCATCCAGTTCCAACCCGTCCCCAGTCCAGGCCTCCCTGAGACGCACGAGGAGATCTGCTCGGTTGTTGATCAACTTTTTATATATTAGTGAAATAGTACTATCAGGCAGATGACCATCGAGTACACAGTCTTCCAGTGCGGAGGACTCAGGAATATTGGCATCGGCGGCTAAGACCGATGTCAAGGCATGACGGACCTGTGCATATCTAAAAAACTCCCTTTCACTCAGCTCATATTAATTCTGTAATGTCTCAAAAGTCTTAACAGCACCCTTAACCCAAAGATCACCCACTCTGCTAATACCAATCATATCCCATTTCTCAAAACCTTTCGTTGTCCAGAGGCATCCCAATCTCTCCGACGCATACAAAGGAGTCGCACGTGTCAATCGATCCTTCCAACCCAGGGCAGCATTTGCATCACACCAGACGCGCACAGCAATCTTAGTGGGCCCTGTTAAATTTCTCCCTGCTACTCTAGAGTAGAGCGCTCTGTTGTAATTCCCACCCCGCAACTGATACTTGTCCATCTCAAATGCCGGGTTTGGGCTGGGTGCATACATTGCGTGATTAATCGCGCTCAACTGAGAGGCCCAATAGTGACGCCTAACATCTGGGAGCGCCATACCCCCGTCATACCAGGGGAGGGTTAGCTTAGCGAGAGCAATTCTTGCTCGTCCGTCCCAAATGAGCCGCATTTGTAGGCTTTCCACCTCCCGAAAGTAACTTGCCGGGATGATGCCGAGTGAATTCTGAAGTGCGTATAAAAAACGTGGCAGGGACATCATTTTAAAGAGCGCGGCACGACCGAGCGGTGACAGTGGCAATCTACGCCAACGAACCACGTCAAGCGTCAACCTCTGAAGAGGGGGGAGCAAGTTGCGCTCATAACGAGCAACAGGGTCTAATGATATAAAGATCCCCAAATATTTGAATCCCATCTGGGAAACCTGTATAGGAAATCTACGTGGCAAGGGAGGGAGACCACCCGAAATTACATATACACAAGATTTAGTCCAATTTATAACCAGACCTGAATTCTTGCCAAACGATGTGAGAACATCGAACAAGACGTTAAGCGATTTTCGGGGGAAGGTAAGGTATAAGAGGATATCGTCAGCCTAAAGCGAGATCCGGTCTTCAAAATTGGGAGTCCACTGAATACCCTTTATCGATGGCTCCCATCGGAGCCAGGCTGCGAGGGGCTCTAAGGCAAGCGCAAAAAGCAGGGGAGACAGGGGGCACCCCTGTCTCGTGCCCCTCCCAAGAGAGAAGGAATTGGATACTCGCCCGTTGACGACCACCTGAGCCAGCAGTTCCCTGTACAAAAGTTTCACCCCCCGATAAACTCCGAACCGCAATCAAATTTCGCGAGGGCGGCCCAGAGAGAAGGCTATTCTATTGTATCAAAGGCCATCGTGGCGTCCAAGGAGGCCAAGAGGCTGGCTCTTGAAGAGACCCCGCCCTCGCGAGAACACCATGCAAGCGCCGCAAGTTGAGTGCGGTGTTACGATGTGGGATAAAACCAGATTGGTCCGGATGGATCAGGTCACCAATCACCGTAATCAAACGATTGGCCAGAACTTTAGCTAGGACTTTAGGCTCAGCGTTCAACAGGGAGATGGGCCTGTACGAGGAGCAGCGATCCCGAGGCTTGCCCTCATTAGGAATTACCACAATTGTAGCTAAACGCTGATCGCAAGGGAGGGCGCCAAGGTCTCGCGACTCCAGGAACATATCGCGGAGATATGGTGCGACTTTATCGGGGTGCAATTTGTATAATTCGATGGGTAGACCGTTCGGGCCCATAGCCTTGCCCGAACGAATGGAACGAATAGCGATCGCAATCTCATCCGCAGACAATGGAGCATCCATTAAATCTCGGTCCTCCTCCGATAGGCAGGGCAGCGCAATATCGCGTGGCAACAAATGGGAGTCTTCCTCATCTCTATCAGACACCGGGGAGTACACAGTACAAAAATAATCAGCAAAACACTCCACAATCTCGCACGGGTCATTCACACACTTTAACTAGTTTTAATAAATAACTTCATGAATGATCTTGGCCTAAAAACCAATGTAGCAAAATCACATATCATGGTGGTGGGCAAATCTCCCAAGGTTTTAAAGACATCTTACATAATAAATGAAAAATTGTCTTATGTGCCGACCTTTTCCTATTTAGGGATTTTGTTCGATCAAAAAAGTTCCTGGTGTCATCTAGTTGAGGCTAAGATTAGGGGCTTCAGTCAAAATGTGGAGGCTATCTTTAGATTTACTAAAATGTTAGGCTCTAGGCCCATCAAAGCAATTATTGATATCTATAAGGCCCGTACGTGTGCTGTTACTCTGAATGGTGCTGTAGTTTGGGGCTCTAGTAATATTAAGGGCATACAGAGGGCCGAGAACACGTTCATGAAATGCCTTTTCACAATACCTAAAAGTACTGCTGCCACCATTTGTCATAGTGTACTGGGTGTGACCCTGCTGTCAATTTGCATACATCTAGTTCCTTTACTGCTATGGCACAACATTTGAGAAAAAGAAGAAGCAGTCTTGAATCATGCTCTCATTTCAGATTATTTAAAATTGGATTGTTTTTACAAAAATCCCTTGGATCACTTCTAATAATGACCAGCTTGAAAAATTGGGATTGTCAGACTGCCTCAAAAGTCTTGGAAACATAGTCAAAATATTGAGAGCCAGGTTGAAAAAAGAATTTTTAACCCATTTGTATCTGGTTAGAGATAACCTGGAGAGGGGATAAAACAGACCCTCCAGCCTTTCGCGATTTCGCGATTTGCAAAAAAACCGCGAAATCGGCTGACTAGCGCGATGGCCGCGATATTTACAATTATTGCCGCGATAATTGTAACCAATTCAAACATTACCCTTTTATAGGCTGTTTGCGCACATGTCACTACTGCCGCCGTCCAGCCGCCGAATACTTGCTGTGTCCCACTTGACAAGATCCAACCCTTTAGCCTGCGTGGCTTTGATATGTAAATGCAGCTACTGGCACCTCGCTCCGGAAACAGGACTTTCTCTCATCATGACGCCTGAGGCCAATAACAAACTCTGAGCCTGCTGGCGAGGTCGCACCCCTTCCTACCTTCTGGCAGGCGAGTACTGTAAGGGCAAAGGGTCACGGCTTACATAATTTCCCAAGCGCTAAAGTTTATCTCCCCGTCACCAAACCCTGTGTTTGAGGCTCGTGTGCAGCGTCTGTTTACCTGCTGCGTTCACCTTTCCCTTAGAAAGCTCAAGGCTGGTGCTCTGGGAGGGTGGGTACAAGGAATGCGACTCTTTGCCCCCAAGTGCTCCAATACCGCTCACTTTACCTGTGTAACTGAGTATTTAGAACTAATAAATAGTGGAGCGGCCCGAGGCACTGCCGCAGTAAGGAATTGCGACACTGAAGAAAGATGCGAGGACAATTCTTGCACCTCTGATGTGTGGAAACAATGGCCTCTGCCCTGTCCTACATTTCAGCTTGAAAGCCGGCTTCAGAGAAACTGAATCTGTGATCTTTCGAGTACGGGGGCAGTCAAAAATAAAGCAGGAACATTACCGTATTACTCCTGCTCGAGTCCACAGTCCAACAAGTGAGCGAGCGGGCGTCTCTGCCTCTTGACCTAAAGCTAGTAATATGGATAGAAACAGTGAGGGGAGATTTAGCTTAAGAACACCCAGCGATGCCACATTCAAAGAAGGAGAAAAACGTCTAATGTTAGATTTGACCGGAAAAGCTGACTGCGAACAGAGAATCAAAGAATAAAGAATCACACGAAAACCAAATATAAGTACTGGTGAAAAGGTTCAAATGGACTCGTCACTGCAGATGGCCGTGACTAGATGGATGACGTGGGGCCTGGTTGGATTGTTGCAGTCCACTCTCTTCCTCACTCAGGACGCAACCCACCGAGAAAATGCTAGGATGGCAAGCCAATCATTCCCAGAGCAGGACATCGCTTAATTTGAGAGGGGGGGGGGTGAGGGGGGACACCGAATCAATGGGAAAACACACAGATCGGGAAGAGAGACAATTAAGATGGCAACCCCGTCACAAAAGGAGAAAGCAGGGCCCTGCCAGAGTGAGATAATAGAGCAGGGAGTGTCTGGCAGTGGAGTACCAGGCAGGAGGTGGATTTAACCACATGGCTGCTGGGCGTTTCCCCCCCCCTGTGCTGGAAAATGCCATTTTAGTGGCATCATGACGAGCTGAGCTCGTCATCAGCACACGACACCCGTGGGTGATGACGAGCTCAGCTCGTCATCAGCATCAAAAGGGTTAAGACAGGCGCGCAACACCCATTGAACTCACCGGGCTTCAGCCCCCCCCACCCGTCGTTTGTGTCAGCCCAGGATGACACAGTTTGGCGGGCTGGCGACGTCTAATGCAGCCGCACCCGAGTACCAAACAAGTCTTTCAATCAGGTTACAAAGGCACTAGGCTAATGTCCTTCCTTTTCTGGTACTTTGCAGCAGTTTCAAGATATTCTTAGAGTTTCTAATTGCTCAAATGGGGGTATTTCTGATATTTATTTGTTTCCCTAGACTTCATTGCTTGATTTCGCTCAGGAGAAACTGTCACTCATAATCGTTGATTGTCACTCATATTTACACTTAATTTATGAAAATGTGACACATAGCAACCTGAAGCCTTGGCAGTTATGTACCCTGCAGCAGCGCTTCAGAACTGCTGGGGATATTTTAAGGCCCTTTTAGACCATTGGGTTTCAGATAGGAGGATAGTTTTTTTATGGATTTCCTTGCTTTTGTCCAGTCACAAAGTGTCACTTAAATTGTCCACTTAATTCAATGCATTACTTTCTAGTAAAGCGCTCTAGCAGCAAAGCAAGACTTCCTGTATGGGTCATATTTGTATTATCAATATATTTTCAGTGTTAAAAAGGGTGATAGAAATGACTGTTTTTTAAAATGTACGTGTCCAGGAGGCAGCAGTACCCCAGCAGGGGTGCATACATGGGTGCTAGAACACCCCAGGGAGAAATAGGCCCCCTCTCACGAGGTGCAGATTGGAGCTGTGCTTCTGTAGAACCGCAGACACTTTAAGCATGCCAGTTTCACAGTGGAATTCCCTGTTAAATCAGTTTACATTGATTTAAGGCTGAAAAGGAATGCTTACGAGTAAAATAAAGTGCCGCAATAATGCCGCTAAATTTCCATTTTTGTGCCGCTAAATTTCCATTTTTGTGCCGCTAAATATGCAAATCTATGCCGCAATATCCTGGGGGGTCTGATAAAAGGGTTGTTGACCATTCTTTGTTAGTCTGCTCTCCAGGTATTGCGCCCTACCTCTCCTTTTATTTCAGTCATGCTAAAATATTCTTTTGGTAAGATTCTGGATTGGTACTTCTCACCTATTAGTCTCATACCCACGTGATGTGCACTGTGATGCTAACTTGGCTCTGTGTCCATGTGACTCAAAGTCAGTTCAGAGCACTTTGCATTTTATGTTTTTTTGTAAACTTTATACTAAATAAAGATGTGCCTGTTTAAAACCACTTTTACGATTTTTAAATATTCAAAAGTGTCGGGCTGCGTTACATCATCTAAAACTTTTAAATGATGAATTCATTTGCTTAATGGTGTATAAGCATATTTCCACGGCTGTTCGGCATCGGAATAGTGTTGGAAAATTATTACTTTGTATATTGATTATATTACCATGCCTAGGGCTAAAGACTCTTTTATGTGGAAATATAATAAGATACTGTTTAATTATGGAAATTGAAGTTAACATTTGTAAGGACTATATATATAGATGTCTGCTCTGTGGTTGGTAGTAATCTGACTGAAATGCTGTTATGTTTTGGCATCATAGCACTCGGTGATCAAATTCCTTCAAGGGATTGTCATCGGATTACTTGTAACCGCTACCGTCATGGACTCATCATTAATTGTTTGTTTATAACTTTATGAATCGTTCTTTTTTTTTGGTTTAAAATTTGTTTATTGGGATTTTTGCATTTCTTGTTACATATTAACATCTTATATCATTAAAATACATTCATGTGACTGCAGTTAGGAGCAAAATGATTGTGATAAATAGCATGCACATCCTCACTGCACAACAAGCATTACAAAACTAGACACCGTGAAAAGTTTCTGGGATTTTATTATAATCTGGCTAGGCTTGCTTCCAATGAGCGTGCACAGCTATGTTACTCACATGTTTTCTTTCCCTGTGTCAACATGTCTGAGTTTACCTGAATGCGTTCCCGTTCAACAATCCTCGGATTCATAACAGCCGATGAGGAAATACCAACTGCCAACTGGGTGGGTAAAACTAAGGGAAACGTAGGGGAGCTATTGGAGTGTATATCTAAGAGATCGATTATGTGGATGGTTGCGTTACCTTAGTATGGTACGGTGCTACGTATGTGGGGGGCCTTCATGGTGCGTTACCCCGGTGTAGTTGTTGAGATCATCTGATATGACTTTGGTAGAGCACCGGTTTTAGGTGATTGGGCTCTGTCTTGGGTCATCTGCCATCGGCCCTTTGGTTATAGAGGTGGGGTCTGGGATTGGGAGTCTACCGGCACAACCGCCTGGGTTGTTTTGTGTGTAAATTGATGTAATTATTGTGCCCATTCTAGAGATATGGGACGTTTGCGGATTCCCTTCACTTCCTCTTCTCTCAACACCTCTTCTTCCGCCTTACCCCCATTTTTTCATGGTGACTACCCAAGCTGCTTCTGGTGGTCCCGACGGGGCTCGCCAGTGCATGGCTATTCCTCTTTTTGCTAAGAGAATGGCTAGGGATGCAAAGCGGTTCTGCACTTGTTCGATATTCTGCCTGCGGAAGATCCCAAGGGCGCATGCTTCCCACATGGACATGGTCGTAATGTTGGTCGTCACCCGAAGTGTCCGGTGTACGTAATCCCAGCATTTCTTGAACAGTGGGGCAGTCCCAGAACATATGAGACTCTAATGCTGTGTCCCACTGTGTCCCACTCTCCATCATTAAACACCCGCCCCATTTCAGTTTCCCATGTCTGACGCAATGAATTTGGTGGGTTGAGAATCCGTTCTCGAACGGCTTAGTAGAGCCATGTGACCTGGTGTCTGCCCGCTCCCATATGCAGAATGGCGTGTATCACCGGGTGTGTCAGAGGTTCCCCCTAGTTTGGGTCACAGTAGCGGCGGCTGCTGTCTAAGAGTTGCCTGTGTAGTAAGAACTGGCCTGGCGGGAAGTCATGTTGGTCAGTCATCTTGGCACACGTCTTGAGTTGGCCTTCCTCAAACAGGGATTCTACCTCCATGACTGCATGGTCGGTCCATATCTGGAGTGCACCAGCAGTATAGTATTTCTCCTTTCGAGGGAAACTTACCAACGGGAGTAGGAACTTTATGAAACATTCTTATGATGCTTTCTTTTATGGCTGGCACACAGCTGAATAAAGACTGATATACATATATATATATATATATATATATCCACATTCCACACCTGATCCGGAGACAAAGTGAAGAGGCCACAGCAGGGGAACCGTTGGAGACAAACTTTATTCCATCACACAGGCAAGTGTCAGTCCCGCATCACCCACAATCGGCGATATATATATCTTCCCCACCCCAGTCACATGGAATGAAGCTACAATAACAAGTTTAAAGCCAATTAAAAAAATCCAAACAGATGTGGCCTATACTTTACTCAACAATGATTATAAGATTTGCACACAAATATTAGCCAAAAGACAAGGCAAAGTGATAGGAGACCTTGTCCATGAAAATCAAAAAAGCTTTATGAAACACAGACAAATACATGAGCTGATCCATGATTTGGTGATAGATGTGGCTAACAAAATGTGGCTAAAAAAAAGACCCTGCCCCCAAACAAGCATCATTACTGTGGATGCCGCTAAGACCTTTGATAGAGTGTGTTGGCCATTTCTATATGTCGTTATAAAGCAAAGTGTGTTAGGCAACAATTTCTTCAATGCAATAAGAACCATTTATAAAGCACAGACAACCAGGATATTAGTTAATGGTCCCATCACACCACAATTCCAAATAGAAAGAGATCACTCATCAAGGGTGCCCATTATTTCCCTTATTGTTCAACCTATACATCAAACTTCTTGCTAGAAGGATCAGGAGTGTACACAAGATCTTATCCTTTCAATATCAAGAATGGATTACCAAAAGCGACCCTCTATGCAGATGACCTGATGATTTAGACACAAAACTTTAAGCGCGCCTTTTCCATAATTCTAAACTTTCTGAAAAGCTTTCTAAGAGTCTGAGGCTACTCGGTAAATTAATAATAAATGGAAATTAGAACTTGGAATTGAACCACTGCTAATCCGCTAGAAAGAAAAAAAGTATTTAGAAGTATGAGTGGTGAATAATGTGGATAATATGGCACAAATACATTTTAAGACTTATGTTGGAAAACAAAGAAACTCCTGCATGTATGGGGCTATCTCCTTCTCTCTTGTAGGGAGAACTGATTTAATTAAAATGATGATCCTGCCAAAATGTACTTTTATTTTTAACACACTACCATTACGCTTCAGGTCTGAGTCATTTATAAAATTAAAAGGGGAACTGAGAAGCTTCATTTGAGCTAACAAAAGTGTAAGAATTGCCTTGATATAACTACGTAAAAAGAAAACAGATGGAGGCATAGTGTTACCTGATTTTGAGATATACTATTGCTCCTTCCAACTGAAGAACTTTAGATTTAGCCACCCAAAATGACAAAAAGATTAGATTTACAGTGCTGCGTGTGGCAGGCAAACTATGGATCTAAGTCAGAAGGTTCCTTGGAATCCAATATTACAGTGACATAGCTCAAATATGGAAGTCTACTGAAACTCCTCTTTGATTTCAAGTTGCTTTAGCTACCCAAATTATGGATGCAGGAATAGGAAGGTGGGCCCGTTGTTTGAAGAGGGGACTTTGATTTCATGGGAATCCCTTGCAAAGTTTACATACAATAGTATCTCAAGATTTAAGTATTATCAAATAGTGAGCTGGTAACAGGAATAACCTAATATGGGGACCAGAACAGAATGGGAGGAGGAATTACAAAGATATTGGATATAGAAAAAATAGGTATCTAAGTGGTACTGGATTTTGGTACAAGATGAAGATGGCCTCCAAACATTGCCAGAAGAGATTTGAAAATCAGACCTACCCAACACCCTCGCCCCATTCAAGACACCCTCTAATAGCCACACCATCAAGAAAGCCAGCTGGTTCACTGAAGACCTCCAGGCCTCCAAGCAAACCTACCGAAAGCTAGAGAAGAACTGGCTCCGTGAACGAACACCGGACAGCTACGCAGCCCATAAGAACACCACCCGCCTACACCACCACCTCATCAGATCTGCAAAAAGGGCCTCCTTCAAAGACCACCTAGACAATGCACACAACAGCAAAGAGCTCTTCAACATCGTGAAGGAACTCTCCAACCCCAGCTCCAACACAAATGACATCCCACCCTCACAAGACCTGTGCGACTCACTGGCCACCTTCTTCCATCGCAAGATCGCAGACATCCATGACTGCTTCAACGCCACGACCACCCAGACAACCACTGAGTCCCCCGCCTCCACGACCACCATCCGCACCAACCGCCTGCTCTCCTGGACCAATATAAACAACAATGACACTATCAAGATCATGAACACACTCCACTCCGGATCCCCACCAGACCCATGCCCACACCACATCTTCAATAAAGCCAGCACCACCATTGCACCCCATCTCCGGAAAGCCATCAACATCTCATTCAAGACAGCAACTTTCCCAGAGAGCTGGAAGTACGCCAAGATCAATGCCTTACTCAAGAAACCCAAGGCGGACCCCAAGGACTTCAAGAACTTCCGGCCCATCTCCCTGCTACCGGCAAAGGTCATCGAGAAGACCTTCAACAAACAACTAACCCGCTTCCTCGAGGAGCACTGCATCCTGGACCCGTCCCAGTCCGGGTTCCGCAGCAACCACAGCACCGAAACTGCCCTCATCGCCACCACCTATGACATCAGGACCCGCAGCCCTCATCCTCCTGGACCTGTCAGGCGCCTTCGACACGGTCTGCCACCGCACACTACGCACACGCCTCTATGACGCCGGGATCCAAGAGAAGGCCCTGGACTGGACTACCTTTTCCTCTCCGGCAGAACACAGACCGTCAGCCCCCCCCCCCCTTCCGCTCCGAAGCCACCGAGATCATCTGTGGCGTACCCCAGGGCTCATCCCTCTGCCCAACGCTGTTTAACATCTACAAGGCACTACTCGCCCAGGTCGCCCGACTACACGACCTCAACATCATCACTTATGCCAACGACACCCAGCTGATCCTCTCCCTCACCAAGGACCTCTACACCGCCAAAACCAACCTCCATGAAGCCCGTCGCCGAATGGATGAGGAGCAGCCGGATAAAGCTGAACTTGGACAAGACGGAGGTCCTCATCCTTCAGCCTGGGACGACTCCTGGTGGCCGTCCGCACTGGGAACAGCCCTAACACCCACCGACCACGCATGCAACCTAAGGGTCATCCTCAACTCCACCCTCTCCATGACTAAGTAGGTCAACGCTGTCTCGCCGTCTTGCTTCAACACCCTCTGCATGCTCCGCAAGATCTACAAGTGGATCCCTACCGAAACGAGAAGAACGGCCACCCAGGCCCTCGTCAGCAAAAGGTTGGACTATGGAAACGCCCTCTACGCAGGAGCCTCGACCAAACTCCTGAAACTGCTTCAACGCATCCAGAACGCCTCTGCATGCCTGATCCTCGACATCCCTTGCCGCAGCCACACACCACCCCACCTTTATTATTATTATTATTATTATTAATGGAAATGTATAAATAGCGCAACTAAACCCATAGGCATCAAGGCGCTGATGATGGTGAACAGAGAGCTCAAAAATCACCTAAGGGGGAATTAGAGATAGGCTTCTTGAAATAACCAGGTCTTGAGTGCTTTGCCGAACAAAGTGTGGGAAGAAATCATCTTGAGGTCATTAGGGAGCGTATTTCAAAGTCTGTGTGCAAGGAAGCAAAAGAACCTTCCGCCACATCTAGCCTTGGCTATACGGGGGACAGCAAGCAAGCTTTTACTGGAAGAGTGGAGTGCTTTACCGGGGGTGTAGTAGGCCACCAGAGCGCGAATAGCCTCCGGTCCAGACTCATTGAGGGTACGGCATAAAGCCTTGAAATTAATCCTCGCCTGCATGGGGAGCCAATGCAGGTCTTTTCTGAAGGCGGTGCCAGAGGAGCGTTTAGGGGCGCCCACAACAAACCGGGCAGCCGCATTCTGCACAGTCTGGAGGCGCTGGACCAGACCATTGCTAATGCCAAAATATAGGGCATTGCAATAGTCCAGTCTGGAGGCAATGGCCGCCATTGCTACCTGTTTGCGTGCCTCAGGGGAAAGATAATGAGTGATTTTTCTTAAAATCCTCAGAGCATTGCAACAGGTGGACACAGTCCTGCTGACCTGCTTGTCTAGGGAGAGGGAGGTGTCCAGAATGACCCCAAGGTTGCAGGCAGAAAGGGACGGCAAGGGGCAAGCGCCAGGGACAGAAGGCCACCAGTCCATGGACCAGGTCTCGCTTTTGCCCCCAAAAATGAGGAGCTCCGTTTTCTCCCCATTCAGCTTGAGGACGTTCTTAACCATCCATCCGGCGACCGCCTCCATGCAGTTTTTAAAATTAAGAGCAGTTATGCTTGCAGATTGAGAAATGGAGGCCATAATCTGCGTGTCGTCGGCGTAGGAAAGAACTTCTAGCCCAAAGGATCTTATAAGCCTGGCGAGAGGAGCGACGTAGACGTTAAAAAGCGTCGGGCTCAGTGAGGAGCACTGGGGGACCCCACACTTCACGGCCTTAATGGGTGACATGTACTCGCCTAGCTTAACCCTTTGCTTCTGTTGGTCAAGGAAGGGTGTGAGGAGGCTGAGTGCAGAATCCTTGACTCCCAGCTCACTGAGTCGGCTGACCAGAATGGTAGGGGACAGGGTGGTGAAAGCCGCCGTAAGGTCAAGTAACACCAGTGTGGGGAACGGGGTCGGGAGAATGAGAGTCGCCACGAACTGGAGTCTATCTTTAACCGTTTTTATTCGGTTTGACAATATCTGGGTAGTCTCAAAAAGGGGAATCAAGAACACAATGTCCAGTGGGGTACACAACACAAGCTTGGAATCTCTCCGTTGGGGAACTTCCGGGGTCTTCGGTTCCTGTCTTGACTCAACCAGAGATGGTCGCTGGTCCGGAGATAAGCTCGGGAAAAGGAAAAGAAAAGCAGCCACGTTAGGGGCTGGGGTCGATATGTACAACAGGTGAGAGGAGGGTAGGGTAGTGAGGGATCACCAGGGTGCTACCACCATCTATAGCAGTCTATAAGTGTAGACGGACGGCAAGGTACGGCGACAGTGACCACCCTCAGGCTACCCCGTCCCACCCCGTGATTTAAACAATCCCTGACAACGCCCTCGTACCTTGTGGAGCCACACTTCTCCCCTGGAAGTGTGGCGGGGCGGCTCGTGGTAACGTTGGCCTCCTGGCTTGTCGAGTCTCTGCTCCAGGGGTCCCAAAAGCGGTTCCACGGTACTTCCTCCTTCGTCTGTGGCGTCCTCCTCGTGCTTGGCGTCTTCCTCGTGCTTCGGCTGGCGTTCCAAAGGTTCCGCGCCGACAATCCAAGATGGGGCTTCCTTAAACGCCCCCAGCTCGTCCGATTGGACAGCGGCAAATGACGTCCGGTCACCTGATTGGTCGACTGCTGGAGATGCCGGAGAACACGCCCCCAGCGTCACAGAAGGTGGATACAGTGACGGATGTACCGGAGGTAGAGCCGGGGAAATCCAGGAAACGTCCAAAGGATCCTGCGGACGGGGTGGAAAGGAAGAAACGTTAGCAGGTACACCCCGTCCGTCCGAGTCGGGGAGCTCATCCAAGTCAGGGAGCTCATCCAAGTCAGGGAGCTCGGCTTCGTGACACATCCCACCCCCAGGATTGACCCGATCGGGGGGAATCGGATAACGGGACAGAAAGTCAACATTCCCCTGCAAGGAACCCTTTCGGTGACGGACCTCAATCTGGAAAGGCTGCAGGGCCAAGAACCAACGCAGGATGCGATCATTGTTCCCTCTGTTACGTTGGAGCCAGGTCAAGGGAGCATGATCCGTATACAACACAAACGGCCTCCCTTCGAGATAGTATCTCAATTTTTCCACTCCCCAACGGACAGCCAGGCATTCCTTTTCAATCGTAGAATACGCCTGTTCCCTAGGAAACAGCTTGCGACTGATAAAGAGCACAGGTCTTTCAGCCCCTTTCTCGTCCTCCTGGGAAAGAACCGCTCCAATACCAACCCCAGAAGCATCCGTCTGGAGGATAAACGGTTTGAGGAAGTCAGGAGAAATGAGAACAGAGGAAGAAGTCAAAGCGTCCTTCAGAGCCTGGAAGGCCAAATCTGCACAACAGAAGGAGTGGGAAGTGCAGCAGACTTAATGTTCTTCCCGAGGAGGTCAGTGAGAGGACCGGCGAGACTAGCAAACTGAGCAATGAATCGGCGGTAGTAACCCACCAACCCCAAGAAGGCCCTGAGTTCTTTTTTTGTAGAGGGGTAGGGTAATGCTTTGATTGCTTCTAGTTTCTCAGTCTGGGGTTTAATCTGACCGTCCCCTAAAAGGTACCCGAGATACTTGACCTGTTGGAAAGCAAATCGGGATTTTTTTGCATTAATGTGTAGATTGGCATCCTTTAGACTTGTCAGTATATTCCCAAGGTGTTTCAAATGGTCATCCCATGTCTTGCTAAACACTACAATGTCCTCCAGGTAGGCCGACGCATAGTGTAAGTGAGGTGCCAGTAGTGTATCCATGACCCTCTGAAACGTTGCTGGCGCCCCATGCAACCCAAAGGGAAGTACCGTGAAGTGGTAATGACCAGAAGGGGTTGAGAAGGCCGTCTTTTCCATGTCTTTAGAAGCAAGGGGTATCTGCCAATATCCCTTGGTGAGATCTATGGTGGTGATGTACCGAGCCTCTCCAAGGCGTTCCAGTAGTTAATCGACCCTAGGTAAGGGGTATGCGTCTTGTTTAGACACCCGGTTAACGGCCCTGAAGTCGATACAAAAGCGGATACTACCGTCAGGCTTCGGTACCAAGACCACCGGTGAGCACCAGTTACTGTGGGAAGGAACTATGATCCCGGATTTCAGCATACTGTCTACCTCGGCCTGGAATGCTAAGCGTCTTGCCTCTGGGATTCGGTAGGGCTTTTGTTTTACCACTGTATTGGGGAGAGTAGGAATACTGTGTTCTGCCAAGTGGGTACGGCCCGGTTGATCCGAGAAGACTTCTGTATGAGACAAGAGTAGGTCTTTAACTTCTTGTTGCTGGGTAGCAGACAGATCAGGATTGATAGGAGCAGCACTGACTGTATGGTTTGTATCGAGTACAGGGGACGCCACATTGACTGTCTGGGGGGGTTTCCCTAACCATTTTTTAAGTATGTTGACATGATACATTTGGGTTTTGCCTCTTCCTAACTGTACCAAGTAGGTAGTGCGTCCTATTTTCCTCAAAATTTTGAAGGATCCCTGCCACTCCTTCCTCATTTTATGTGTAGAGGAGGGTAATAGAATCAAAACCCAATCCTCTACATCCAATACCCTCCACTTCGTACCACGATCATATAGGGTTTTCTGTTTGGTTTGAGCCACCGCTAAATGCTCGTGAGCAAATGTCCTAAGTTTGTGTAGCCTGCTCTGTAGTTGCCTGGTGTAATCCAACAGGGCCTCAGCTTCCTGTGCTCCCTCAGTCTCCCAACTATCTTTAGTGATTTCAAGAAGCGTTCTAGGGGGTCTCCCAAACAACAATTCAAATGGAGAGGTCCCTAGACTGGACGGTTTCTGACTACGGAGCACAAAGAGGGCCAGAGGCAATAACTGGTCCCAGTTATTCCCATCACCAGACAACAATTTCTTTAATGTTAGCTTAAGGGAGCCGTTGTATCGCTCAACCAAGCCGTCTGTTTGGGGGTGATACACAGATGTCTTAATGTGTTTAATTGTTTGCATACCTGTTGCATCAAATAGGAAACAAAAGGGGTGCCCTGATCGGTAACAATCTCCCTTGGAAAACCCATACGAGAGAATACCTCAACTAACCTCTGGGCTATCGCTGCTGAAGTGGCTGCTTTAAGAGGAAAAGCCTTGGGATATCTCGTGGCGTAATCAACCAAGACCAGGGCGTACTGGTGTCCTCGGGAGGATTTCGGCAAAGGGCCGATTAAGTCCATTCCTATACGATCAAATGGGACCCCTATAATAGGCATGGGTACCAAAGGGACAGGAGGAGGAGTGTAGGGGTTCCGTTTCTGGCATATTCTACACTCCTTACAATATTTTTGGACTTGGGCGTAAATACCTGGCCAATAGAAATGTTGCAATATGGACTGACCCGTTTTTTCCACCCCAGAGTGGCCAGCTAACAGATGAGCATGACCAAAAAACAATATCTGATCACGAAAATCATTCGGGACCAGCAGTTGAGGTTCAGCGTCAGCTTTGGCGAGTCTATAAAGTAGGCCATTCTTTTCAATAAATGTGGGATAACTTCTGGTGGACGGATCTTGTCCGTTTCGTGCAACTTGCCATGCATTTGTGAGACTTGCATCGTTTAATTGGGCAGTCCTGAAATGGGTGTCCCTGGCCCAGGGTTCTGCGGCTAACAAGGTGTCACGGGGAAGGGACAAGTGGTGAAGTGTATCTAACAACAAAGTGCTAAAGGAAGGGTTATCTGTCCCTATGATTATGGGTTCGGGTAAACCAGCCATAACCCCTACGACAACTTCCATGTTTTTCCCTGAAGGTGTGTACAACGTGACTTTGGCTACAGGATACTCCTTAACGTCCCCATGGACACAACGGATACTGACCCGTCTCCCCGCAATGAGAGAGCTGTGGTCTACCAGCTCTTCTCTTATAACTGAATGTTTGCAGCCGGAATCCAACAATGCTCTTATACTAGTACCGTACAAAGAGACCCGTACATAGAAAGTGGTTTCGGTTTCTTGAGCATACAGGATGGACCTCGGGGCATAGCTCACGTCCATGGGTTCGTCTTCTCTTTCTTTCTTTTTCCTACAGAACCGAGCAATATGACCCCACTCTCCGCAGTCACAACATTGAGGTCCTGAGTTTGGAAGTTCAGGTTGTTGGAACTGCATCTTTGGTGGTTCTGGTATTGGTTTTTGGAACTTTTTATCAGTTTTGACAGGTGGCAAGACTTTAGCGGTTTTCTCAGGTTCCCTCATGTAAGGCTTACCCTGAGCCCGGGCGTAACAAGTCGCCATTTCTATAGCATGCTCCAATGTTAAACCCGCATGTTGTTTAAGCCACCTCTGCGTGCTATAGGGAAGGGCCTCGATGAACTGTTCAAGATATACTTTGTTCATAATGGCATCGATGTTTCCTTCATGGGGCTTTAGCCATAAGTCCGCAGACTCCTTTAACTTGAAAAACAAGGTTTTGGGTAAATCCCCGGGAGACCCTTTTTCTTGACGAAACCGAAGTCGATGTGTTTCCTCGTCTACCCCCAACCTATCGAGGATATACTGTTTCACAATCGCATAAGCAGTGGTTCCATCCCGGTTCACTGTCTGATACGCTGCTTGGGCCTCACCAACTAACAAAGGCGCCAAATAGAAGGGCCTCCTATCCCCAGGCCAGGAACTGGCTCTTGCAGCTCTTTCAAAGTTCAAAAAGAAAGCAAGGGGGTCCTCGCCTGGACTAAATTTCTGTAGCGGTACAACAGTGCCTGGAGGTGGGGCTGTAACCCTTCCTTGTCCTAACACAGTCATTAGTTGTGTTTGTCCCTCCGCCAATTTTAGTATGTTATCGGACTGGGTCTGAATGGCTTGGGAAAACGCAGTCCTGTCTGCTTCCATTTGGGTTAATATATTTTCCATTCTGTATCGGATGGCGTGGTTCACTGGTTGATCCGAGTCACGGCACCATTTGTGGGGAACGGGATCGGGAGAATGAGAGTCGCCACGAACTGGAGTCTATCTTTAACCGTTTTTATTCGGTTTGACAATATCGGGGTAGTCTCAAAAAGGGGAATCAAGAACACAATGTCCAGTGGGGTACACAACACAAGCTTGGAATCTCTCCGTTGGGGAACTTCAGGGGTCATCGGTTCCTGTCTTGACTCAACCAGAGATGGTCGCTGGTCCGGAGATAAGCTCGGGAAAAGGAAAAGAAAAGCAGCCACGTTAGGGGCTGGGGTCGATATGTACAACAGGTGAGAGGAGGTAGGGTAGTGAGGGATCACCAGGGTGCTACCACCATCTATAGCAGTCTATAAGTGTAGACGGACGGCAAGGTACGGCGACAGTGACCACCCTCAGGCTACCCCATCCCACCCCGTGATTTAAACAATCCCTGAAAACGCCCTCGTACCTTGTGGAGCCACACTTCTCCCCTGGAAGTGTGGTGGGGCGGCTCGTGGTAACGTTGGCCTCCTGGCTTGTCGAGTCTCTGCTCCAGGGGTCCCAAAAGCGGTTCCACGGTACTTCCTCCTTCTTCGTCCGTGGCGTCCTCCTCGTGCTTGGCGTCTTCCTCGTGCTTCGGCTGGCGTTCCAAAGGTTCCGCGCCGACAATCCAAGATGGGGCTTCCTTAAACGCCCCCAGCTCGTCCGATTGGACAGTGGCAAATGACGTCCGGTCACCTGATTGGTCGACTGCTGGAGATGCCGGAGAACACGCCCCCAGCGTCACAGAAGGTGGATACAGTGACGGATGTACCGGAGGTAGAGCCGGGGAAATCCAGGAAACGTCCAAAGGATCCTGCGGACGGGGTGGAAAGGAAGAAACGTTAGCAGGTACACCCCGTCCGTCCGAGTCAGGGAGCTCATCCAAGTCAGGGAGCTCGGCTTCGTGACAACCAGTAAGGTGGTCTGACTGGTGTCGACCTTGGAACGGATGCTATCGACAACCACTGTAAGTGCCGACCCAGTGCTGTGAGTCCTACGGAAACCGTGCTGTGAGGGGTCGAGGGAGTTGGTACTGTCGAGGAAAGCACTCAGATGGAGATTAAGATGGGCCTCCAGAAGTTGAGCAGGGGCAGAGAGAAGGGAAATGGGACGAAAGTTCTTTAATATCCCAGGGCCCTGAGAAACCTACATAGGCTCCCCGTCAACAAGAGGATAACCTTCATGCTCCTCACACAAGGCACTCCACAACACCGTACTAGCGTACCTCAACAGACGACTCTTCTACACTTCCACCCACCAACTCCGCTCCGCCGACCTCGCTCTCACCACAGTCAACCGCATCCGACGAGCGACCTCCGGTGGCAGATCGTTCTCCCGCCTCGCCGCCAAGACCTGGAACACCCTCCCCATCCACCTTCGGCAGACCCAAGACCTGCTGACCTTCAGAAGACTCCTCAAGACCTGGCTCTTCGAGCAGTAGCAGTACTCCCCACCCCCACCCCCAGCGCCTTGAGACCCTCACGGGTAAGTAGTGCGCTTTGGCAAGTATCAAGGTCTACACTTTGGTTATCTGTGAGATCTGCTTCTCTGAGTAGAAAACCATGTAACAGATAGGGCTTACTGGTCTCCAAAGAAGTTATCAAAACTGGGAGAGCAGAAAACGAGGTGTTGTCTGTAATGTGCCCTCGAGAAGGCAGATGATGTTCCTCTACTTTGGCAGTGTCCAGAAATCCGCCTCATCTGGCTAGAAATGGGTTCGATTTTAACAGAAGTAACAAAATTAGATATAGAGGTAAGCTTGACTCTGAATATTTTTGAGATTCTAGAGGTTGAAGGATTAAAGGGAAGTTGATAAAATCTCAATCCCAGTTACTGCTTATCTTGATAATAATTGCAGGCAGAGAAATCTGCATTAAATGGATATAAAGCACTTTATCTACCTGCATGGACTGGGTTGACTCAGCGAACCGTATTGGCAGAATTGATTGTATAAATGGTTCAGTAAAGAAGGTCAATATGTGGGAATCCTTCTTTTTCCTATTGGCAAGCTATTTATTCTAACTGGGAAGAGACAAAATGTCAGAAGGCAGGATAATGAGTTGCTAACAGTTCAAGGATTAACCCCTTCGGTGCTCATGACGAGCTCAGCTCGTCATGAGGCACAGTGCTCGTGTGCTCATGACGAGCTGGGCTCGTCATAACCACACCCATTTCTATTATGGTCCAGAACAGCAGGGGAATATCTTAAGCAGCCAAGGTGTTAAAGACAAGCCTCAACATAGGAAGAGCTGAGAGGTGGATTCCACAAATCTGCCATTAATTGGTTGAAGGAGGCTTGAGTTAGGAGGTTGTGGCCCTTAATGGTTGTGGTTTATGTGTTGAGTTTTGCATTGTACCTCCAGCCAATTGTCTCATATGAGGACTAAAGAAACACAAGCACTTTCCATCACTGGCCACAACATGTACTTATTTCCTAAAAGTTGGAAATCGAGAAGCCAAACTTTCTGCAAAGCCCTAAAATGTCACAGGTGCTTCTATAAAAGTGTGCCCTTTTTCAAAACTGCAGATTTTGTGATTTTTTTTCCCAAAATGTGAAATCCTGGAGGGACTTAAAAGCATAACCATAACCCCTACACCCTAAAAATACCCTTACCACCCTAAACCCCTACCCACCAAAACCCTAAGAAACACCCTTACAACCCAATATCCTTCCCCACCCCTAAACCCTAAAAATACCCTTACCACCCTATGCCCCTACCTACTACTAAACCCTTAAAAATCCCTTACCATCCTATACCCATAACTACACATAAACATATATCTATATAGAGATATTGCAAAGAACTCCCCACATTCTACTTAGAAGGGAAACAAGCTACACCCCATGTAGGGTCAAAACGTATGATGGTAACCTTGCTGAAATAAAATATTGCTGAAGATCTTGGACTGGTGTGGCTCATTTCCCCTTCCTCCACAATGAGTGTGGGGTGTCAATGCAATATTTGCAGCTGCATCTGCAGACGGGCCCTAACCCGTGAGGCTGGGTGTTCCGAGTGTCAATGTGTCTTTGGAAGCAATATATATGTAGTGTCTTTGGAAGCGATTATATATTCTTTTCAAATGTTCGCTTAGCAGAGGGAACTGCTTGCGTTGGTGCCCGCGTTGGAGACCGGGAGCGTGTCTCCTAGTAACCCAAAAACAAAAGCAAGGACGCGGCACTCTTCTTTTCTCTGTAGATTTATTTAGGTCTCAAGCAAAACTCCTGTTTTTGGATATATATATATATATGTATATATATATATATCACCAGACACCCTCCAAATGAAAGGACAGAGGCCATCACGGGGATCATTCAAGAAAGCATCTTTATTTCCGAATAGGCAGCATGACGGGCGTATGCATTTCGGCTGCGTATAGCCTCCTCAGCGCCCAGCGTGGTAAGTGATGAAAGGTCAAAGTGCCACTGATTGACCTGAATGTTCAGCTGTTGAAATGTTCGCAGAAAAGCTCCGCCCTCCTTAATGGCCAATTGCCAGGATGAGCAGCGTCCCAGTCCTGAGATGCACTGCATGTCCCAGCATGCAACAGTTTACCGGGAACGGGCGGCCAAATGGATTTCTGTGAACGTAGCTATTGACCCCATCTCCTCTTTTTGCCGCTTTTCCAGAAGCAATAGCCTTCTCCAGTCCCCAACTGCACAGCCTTGGCATGCAGGACGCATCTCCACGAGCGTGAGTTCGCAATGCGTCTCTCCCAAGGCGGAGTTGATAACTCCGACACCGCTCTGTTATGTCCTGTTTGCCGAAGGTGGGTCTTATCGATTTCAATAACTTGAAAGAAGAAGAGGCTTGTCGCCGTGGCAACAAGCAATTGCCGGTATAGGATCAGTCCGAAGCTTGCGTGCAGGAGCCTCTGTAACATGCCGCTGGCAGGCATGAATAATATCACCAGACATACTCCAAACGAAAGGACAGAGGCCATCACGGGGATCCTTCAAGAAAGCATCTTTATTTCTGAATAGGCAGCATATATATATATATATATATATATATATATATATATATATATATATATATATATATATATATATATATATATATTGAAAAAAACATAGGTTTCTGGCATGTTAAAGTTAGAATTTAGCATTTAAAAAACCTTAGAAATTCACTGAAAAAACCATAGGTTTCAGGGACGTTATGGTTAGTTGGACATTTCACTCGTGCAAAACCATAGAAATTCTGCCGTTATAGTTAGTAGAGCTAACTATAACTCCCCCCCCCCCACAATGCACTGCTGATGACGTCACATATTACATCCCTCATGACATGGACATCACTGATTAATCAGAGTCTGGGCCATGTGCCAGTGATCAGGGGACCTTCATCATTCAATTGTGATAACACAGCCCCTACCCCCAACTCAGATGCATCTGTTTGGACAAATAATTATTTGGAGTAGTTAGGACTTTGCAGAATGGGAGCAGTGCACATGGCCTGCTTCAGGTCATCAAATGCCTTTTGACAGCTAACTGTCCACTGAACTTTCTTAGGCATTCTCTTGGAAGTTAAGTCATTCAGGGGTGTCACAATGGATCCATACCCCTTGACAAATCGTCTGTAGTACTCAGTCAGGCCCAAGAAAGTTTTGACCTGAGTCTGGGTAGTTGGAGCAATCCAGTCCATGATGGTCTGGATTTTGCCCCACAATGGTTGAACCTGGTCTCCACCTACAAGGTGGCCCAGGGACACAACCTGACTCTGCCCTGTCTGGCACTTAGTAGCCTTGATAGTTAGGCCTGCTTTCTGCAGGGCCTCTAAAACATTTCTCAGGTGGACCAGGTGATCCTCCCAGGTGGAGATAAAGACAGCAATATCATCTAGATATGCTGCACTATAGTCTTCCAGACCTGTTAGGACTTGATTCACCAACTTTGAAAAGTGGCAGGTGCATCACCACCAATTGGTATTGCCCACTAGGGGTAGAAAACGCTGTCTTAGGCTTTGCATCACCAGCTAGTCTGATCTGCCAGAAGCCAGCTGTCAGATCAAATGTGCTCAGAAACTTGGCTGAGGCCAAAGTGTCTATAAGCGCATCAGCTTTGAGTATTGGATGGACATCAGTCCTAGTGACTGCATTGAGACCCCTGCAGTCTACTCAAAACCTAATTTCTCTCTTACCACCCTGGGTGGGAGGTTTAGGCACCAAGACTACTGGACTAGCCCAAGGGCTATCTGAGAATTCAATCACTCCCAAATCCAACATCTTCCGGATTTTAGTCCTAATACAGTCCAACATGGTCAGGTTGCCTGTAAATCTTATTTTTAACAGGCAGACTGTCCCCAGTGTCCACTTCCTGAGTGTACCAGGTAGTCTGAATTGGATTCAGAGAGAACATATGTCTGAACTGATTGAGCACCTGTCTGCAATCAGCTTGCTGCGGGCAGTGAGGCTGCCTGCCAAGGCTACACCATTCACTGACTCGTTCTCAGGGTTCTGTGAGAGCAGGTCAGGGAGTGGACTGCTCTCTTCCTCCTGTCCCTCATCAGTAGCCATGAGCAAGCCCATGTCTGCCCTGTCAACATATGGTTTCAGTCTGTTGACATGAAGCACCCTATGGGGGCTTCTAGGAGTTCCAAGGTCTACCAAATAGGCAGCCTCTCCCTCCTGTTCAACAATTGTATGGGGGCCACTCCACTTGTCTTGGAGGGCAGCTGGGGTCACAGGCTCCAACACCCACACCTTCTGTCCTGGCTGGTAAACAGTTAGCACAACCTTTTGGTCATGCCAGGCCTTTTGCAATTTCTGGCGAGCCTCAAGGTTTTTAGTTGTCTTTTTCCTATACTCCGCCATCCTGGAGCGGAGACCAAGTACATAATCCACTATGTCCTGTTTAGGGAGTTTGAGAGGTAACTCCCATCCCTCCTTTACCAGACACAATAGACCTCTTTCAGGATGCCCAAACAGAAATTCAAAAGGGCTGTAACCAACCCCCTTCTTAGGAACCTTCCTGTATGCAAATAAAAGACAGGGCAAAAGGATGTCCCATCTGCACCTAAGCTTTTCTGGGAGACCTTTGATCATGCCCTTCAAGGTTTTGTTGAACCTTTCAACCAAACCATTGCATTGTGGGTGATAGGGTGTGGTGGATTTTTAATTCACTCTACACTCCTTCCACATTGCAGTCAAGTAACTAAACATGAAGTTGGTACCTCTGTCTTATACTACCTCCTTAGGAAAACCCACCCTTGAGAACACTCCCAAGATGGCCCTTGCCACCACAGGAGCTGTGGTGATCCTAAGTGGAATAGCTTCTGGGTACCTAGTGGCATGGTCCACCACCACCAGGATAAATCTGTTCCCAGAGGCTGTCTGAGGATCCATGGGACCAACTATGTCAATCCCCACTCTTTCAAAGGGAACCCCCACCACGGGTAGTGGTTTCAGGGGGGGCTTTATTGTACCACCTACCTTACCACTGGCTTGACAGGTGACACAGGAGCGACAAAACTCTTTGGTGTCTTCAGACATGTGGGGCCAACGAAAGTGAGGGGCAATCCTGTCCCAAGTCTTGTTTTGGCCCAGGTGACCTGCTAGAGGAATATCATGGGCTAGTGTTAGTAGTAAGCCCCTAAACTTCAGAGGTATAACCAACCTCCTGGCTGCACCAGGCTTGGGATCTCTACTCTCTGAATACAGGAGTCCATCATCCCAATATATCTTATGAGTTCCACTAGCATTCCCAGCAGCCTGCTGTCTGAGGGGTTTAAGAGAAGGGCATCTCAACTGCTCTCTGTCCCTAAGAACTCAACCTGAATAGGCTCAAGCTCATCTGGGACAGTTCCTTCTTCAGGACTTGGATGATCTCCCTCAAGAGACTGATCTGTATTCTGAGTCAGGAGAGAAGGCTCTGCCTTAACACTACTGCTCCTTTTCTTGGAAGGCACACGGGCCATTGTTCCAGAATCCAGAGCCTGTTCAGCTTTTGACATT
Organism: Lissotriton vulgaris; assembly: GCF_964263255.1. Lineage (NCBI taxonomy): Eukaryota > Metazoa > Chordata > Amphibia > Caudata > Salamandridae > Lissotriton > Lissotriton vulgaris. Next base: position 747,961,162 of record NC_141687.1, on the reverse strand, counting down.
TTGGTCTGTGACCTAGTCATAGTGAACACATGTGCAGGGATTCCTAACATTTCTGCATGGGTCCAGAGCTCCACTTCAGCCCCAGCTGAAGTCTCTAAATCATTGCCAAGCAAGCATTCAACAGGGAGGTCTGCACTTACCACAATCTTCTTGAGGCCAGTTACCCCTCCCCAGGAGAAATGAACAACTGCCAGGGCAAGGTCAGTCCTGGCATTGCTAGCATTGGTCACTTGGTACATTTCACCAAGTACGATCTGCTCAGGAGCCACAAGGTCTTGTGTCACCATTGTGACACTTGCCCCTTTGCCCCTGCGTCCCTGTATGCCAAAGCCTCTTTTCCATTAATCAAAGGCTGCTGTCTGTATTTTCCCAGGTTCCTGGAACTCACAAAGGAGGACATATCCATGCCTCCATCACAGATCAGTACAGCCTGAGTTGGAACTCTGACAAGGCCAGAGTCCTTCTCAGAACCCAGTGTTAACCCTACTACACCCTTATTCTGAGTGCCACCACTTGGAGCTGAACTAGGGGGAACAGTTGCCTTAGAGGCTGGAGTTGTCTTTGGACTTATTACAATCACTAGTCCAATGGGTTTTCTGTTTACAGATTTTACACCATGGTTCCTTTTGGCCTTTTCCTTAGGATGATTGGGACTCCCCACCAGATGCAGATTTTTGGGGCCCTTGAGAAGACTTCTGGTCTTTACCCTTTTCCCCACCCTTATCAGAGTTCTTAGAATCTTGCTTCTTCTGGTCACCACCTTGGTTCTGAACGTTCTGCTTCACCCTAGTTCTGACCCATTTGTCTGCCTTCTTTACCAATTCTTGGGGAGAGGTCAGATCAGAGTCCACCATGTACTGATTTTGACAATTATTAAGGATCTGCTCCCTCATAATTAAGTTGTACAATTCTTTGAAATCACACACCTTACTGCCAGGTAACCAGCCCTCCAGAGCCTTAGTAGCACAATCAACAAAGTCAACCTAGTCTTGAGTCTGTGCCTTTTGGGTATCTCTGAACTTTATTCTATACATCTCAGTGTTTGAGCCAACCCCTTCAATCAGTGCACTCTTCAAGACATGATAATCATCAGCATCCTCTTCTCTAACAGTGAGGAGCTTGTCTCTACCTTTATCTGCAAAGGAGGGCCACAAGATTGCTGCCCACTGCTGCTGGGGGACCCTCTGAACTTTACAGGCCCTTTCCAGTAGGGTATTCCATTTGTGGACACACTTCCTCTATCCATCAGATGTGATCCAAATCATAAATCATTTAGGAAAAACCTGAAAACTTGGCTATTCTGACCAAGATGTTCCACGCCTCTCTTCTTCCTCTTTATCTGATCTTTCTGCAGCGCTATGAGACCTATAGGTGATTTATGCGCTATACAAAACCAATTACATACATACATACATACATACATACATGTCATCCACACTCTGGTAGGAAGGGACAATCTTGCTTAGGTTCCTATGGTCATGAGATCTCTCTCTACTACTAGGGAAGTTCCTGCCACCATGGGGCTCTAGCCCCAGCTTCTTTCTATTTCTCTGAAGCTCTATGGACTCCCTTTCTAAGGCTACCTGCTGTCTTCTAATTCTCAGCTGGGCCTCCTCATACTTGAGTTGCCTTTCTCTCTTCTCCCGAGAGGATTCCCTCCTGTGAGAAGAAACAGAGGTACTTACAGATATGTCAGAATGGTAAGACTCCTCAGAAGGAGATCTTGACCTTCTAGGCATGCCTCCAACTCTACCAGGTGGAGTAAAGAGAGGGCCGTCATTTCCGTCTTCCTCACCTCTAGGAGGAGTTGCTTCTTCCAGGTTAAGGTCGTTGACACCTTCCTGATCAGCTTCAGAGGGCAGGACCTGGGTATGTTCACCCCTGAGCCTTTCCTCATCTGCTGCCCCACCCAATCTGCCTATTCCTCCAGACCCTGAGGCCTGTCTGAAATCTTCCAACAGAAGTTCCTCTATGAGGCATTGGGTGTTTACACTTTTGCCTGTCTTCAATCTCCTCGTAGTACACAATGCTCTCAATTCCAAGAATGGGAGTTTGTCAGACTGGGATGCCAGTATCTTACTGACATCTGACAGGGACCCACTGGTTCCTGGCCTTGAAGATATCACTAGTGTGGTGTGGTGTATGCACCTACCTACTCTAGTATCGCCTACTAAACTCTCTTGAGTTGTAGAAAGAGTGTGCTAAGCCCTAGACACACAACTATAAGTTCAGTTGAACTTACTGTAGTTTACGCTTGTATTATATGTACCTCAGGTACCTTTAGTGCTTTTCAGTTAGTCACTTACTTGAGATTATCTGTGTAATGAATGTTGCTTACCTCCTGTTATCTTGTACGATCTCGGAGGATACATCTAGCTTGCTGCTTATCTCAATTCAGTTATAATCATTTTTAAGTGTAGGGTCAGAAAGATTCCAAAAGTGGTATCTAGAAAAGGAAAATGATCATTTTTGTGGCTGGTACTCATCTATAAACTTAAAGTACTGCTAGAAATTGTAATCATAAAGAAAAAAGGGGGGAATTCCATTTATAACAAGGATAGCTAGCACATATATGGATAATAAAAAATGAAATATACAAGATGAATCTCGTGGTGTAATGAGCTTGAAGTAATTCTAGTAAAGAAAGTTGTTGCATTTAGTGCTAGAATTTTTAGGATGTTAGTACAATATTGATCGGTGGTGGTTCAGGATGTCACATGGAGTGACTGTATATTTTTGAAATTTTGTCTTGGCACTGGGTGCATTCAGTGATGAATATGGACTTAACGTCCTTATGATTGCATTGTAATATAGATATTTTTGGTATATTTTAGCCCTGAGGAAACCGTAAGGGATATACTCCTGTTGCGACAAAACGCGTTGGCACAAGGCTAAAAAGAAATAAAGGGACAAATAGAAGAACGAGAATTTCAGCATTGTGCTTTGTTTTCAAGATTACTACGAACTGCAGTTTTAATTGTGTTATGCATGTGCCTTGATTTCTGTACATTCATGTTTCAATCATTGGATTGATAATTGGGAGAAGCAGGGTATATCTCCCCCTCAAGAGCACCGCACTAATTAAGCGATTTTGATACATTGTGGTGTATTCCATGTACAGCCCCAGAACACATATGTATACCACTCGACAGTTGATCTAAAAGTGAATGAATACAAATCATTTATAATTGTGGCCGCAGCGAATAGAGGTGAGAAACATCCCCACTTTTAGCTGACAGTTAAAAAAATCGCGGTGGTTGACACCTTCTCATATCTTGGAGTGCTCTTTAATAAGGATCACTTGTGTTCTAAATTAGTGAAAAAAAGAGGCCAGGGTATGCAAAGGAGCCTTACTGCTGTTAAAAGATTTGCAAAAGTGTTGGGCTGAAGCCCACGGATTTAATCAAAAATAATACTAAAACAAAGTCGGCCGTAAAATATGGGGCAGGTGTCTGGGTGATGGTTAATGCTGCTTTGTTACAGCAAATGGAAGACTTCTTCTTAGGTCTCGCCTACCAGCGCGCAAAGCGCTGCATAGGCAAAAAGACCATTAGCCATTGCTTCGGCGTTTCAGCCAAAAAGGTGCACGTGTTCCATTGCCTTCAATGGCAATTCGTGCACATTTGGCGATCCCCTTGCGGGAGCGAGCTTGACACCATATGCTTGTAATTAATTTACATTTTTTAGAAACAAGGGGAACCCAACGGATAGCTAAGGACCATGGGTATAACTTCGTTATAGGAAACAATGGAGCCTAGCTTATTCAACATATGTACAATGTAGTATAGAAACACAATGGAAACTATACAGATCAAGATATCCTGACCCAGCCGGGACAGGAATTTATTCTCAAAAATCAATGTCAAGTATACAGTACAATAATAACAAGACACAAGCCTGTGCCGTACTGACAGAGAAAAGGGAAGATAGAGGTAGGGTGAAAAAAAGGGGTGTTTTTCAGGCAAGGAAAAAGAGCAAAGACAGGGCACTGCAGAAAATTCAAAGATCAATAGCAGTGTCGCCTGGAGTGGAAACAATGTCAGTACGGCACAGGCTTGTGTCTTGTTATTATTGTACTGTATACTTGACATTGATTTTTGAGAATAAATTCCTGTCCCGGCTGGGTCAGGATATCTTGATCTGTATAGTTTCCATTGTGTTTCTATACTACATTGTACATATGTTGAATAAGCTAGGCTCCATTGTTTCCTATAACGATAATAATGTAATTAATTTACAAACACATGGTGCCCATGGCTCGCTCCCACAAGGGAAACGCTTTAACTTTTGCCAACACGTTTTTAGGCGCGCTCGATGTTTAACTTTGAGCGCGAGGCGCGCGCGCGGCCACTGCTTGTTTTTATTGTTCTCTCAATACCACGAATTTTGCAAAATTTAGAACCAAATGTGCATTTAAATTTCTGTTTTTAAAGATGAATATACATTGAACTCTAAATGCAAGTCAATGTCAGTTATAGGTAAATAAATGAGCATTGCATTCTAAATACATGTGCAGTACAATACTTTTTAAATAAACTTGGAAACAAGTACATGCAAGACGTTTCGCAGTTTCTTAAAAGTCAACACACAATACAGTTTAAATTATCTTGTTTCCTAATAACCAAAGTGGATGCAGTTCCTTCCAACTAACCTAGGCGGACCATTTTAAAGTTACACTTGTTTCTGTTTTGGAAATTTTAAAAAAAGTAAACCAGTACTCTGGTCTTACTTACCTCTGTGGATGTCTGTCACCTCTTCTCTCACTGCCTCGAGGAGGTCACGTCACGCAGCGTGCAGTACCCCTCCTGAATAGCACCCCGAGCGCGCAAGGCCACAGCTCTATAGTAAAATGCGCTCCGAATTCCTATCCCAATTAGTCTGCATGGACCACCAGAGGAAGCTGTGGGCGTGGCAGCAGACAAAGCTCAACTTCTGACGCCCCACTCTCTTAAAGGGACACGATCCCTCGTTTGCCTTTTCTGGTGGGGTGGTCTTTGCCTCATATCCATTTAACAAGGAAGATGGCACTGCAAGTATGCTGAGCAGAATCTTGCCATTCTATGGTGGAAACGAAATGGGCAGCATTTATTCAGTGCTTATTTTTGGAGATAGCTTGTGTTGCGTCTATGAGGACATGCTATCTAGAATGCCCAAAACTGAAAAATAGTAGTGCAGGTACCGGATACCACAGCACCTGGTTGCTTCGGAGAAGTAGCAGTACTATGCAATTGAAAGTATTTCCTCTGCTGATAAGTGCAGGTACTTTCCCTTTCAAACTAAAGAAGCCCAGTACCAGCCCATATAAAGCACTGCACACATATAAGCAACAATTACATCACCAGGTCACACGAATGGGTGATACTTCAGCACCTTGGGAGAAGTATGACGCGCTTTAGAAATGTTATTACAATACATGGCTGCTTGCGCCTAATTTACTTACTAATACTCTATTTGTGTCGGTCCTTCTATCACTGGCGCCCTACACTTTAATGGAAACGAGCTAAACCAGACCTTGTGTGCAGTTGCAGCCTGGATGAGGCTTGATCCCTACCTTGGCAGCTGCTCTGGCCCAGTATCATCCTCTAGTATGCACACCCACTTCTCTACCTGTGCTGATGACGTTGACGGTTCCCAGAATTTGGTAAGCAGAGTGGTACTTGGGGTTTGTCCGGCGACAGGAAGCAAAACTTTGACACAGCCTGGAGATGGCTATGCCCATCATTGTGAGAGGTTCAGTGGTTCCAGACAAAGTTCGGTGCCTGCCTGTAAAGAGAGCCATCCCACTTCCCACCAAGCCAAAGAATAAAGTCTGGCACGTAGCGAGGAAGAAGGGGTTATGAAGTACTGGAGAAACATCCCAAGAAGCTTCTTGATGCACTGCCAGGGCTCTGGGGATGAACCGGTTCATAACAAGAGCCACGAGTGTCAATTGTTACCTTTGAACGCAGAGGGTCCCTGTCATGGTTGATGGCACACCTCCTGAACCACAGGCGCCCCCCCCTACCTCCAGTATTGTTGGCAGGAAGGGCATTGGTACTGCCCTACAGCATACAAGTAGTGAGGAGCGCCTGGGAATTAGCCCTCTTCACCCCACGCTTTACACAACAACTGCTTGTGGGGACTAGAGTCAATACCACTCCTGGGCAAAGAAAGTAGCCATGTGACCCTGGTACCAAAAGAGATGAGGGACAGCCAAGCTGACAAGAAGCTGCTGTATCCCGCCACACTACACAGCAACTGCAGCGACGGGTCCATCCCTCACCAGTGGTAGGAACGAAGCTTTAAGCATTGGCTGTTTCCCTGCTTCACTGTCGTGGCAGAGGTTCCAGTGACAGGAGCTGCACCAGCTGCCACACAACCTCTGCCTCCTCCTGCACCAAAGGTGTGACTGTCTTGGGGAAGAAGAGGCAGCATTAGCACCTCCTTCATTTGAGGTGAGCATGCCCGCACAGAAAGAAAATTGTGCACAGCCAAGTGCCTGCCACCACGAGTCGCTCACTCCTCCATTGCCTGAGGTGCCTGGCCCCTTGATGAAGAGGAAAAGGCATGTCACCAGGCATCCTCTCACACCATAGTCCCCAGCAGTGAGAAGGCTGTACCAGCCCATGCCAGACTGCAGATTCTGGGCACGAAGCAAGCAACAGAAAATAAATACATGTCAAGATACAAAGAATGAGCATGGCCAGAGTGCTACACTCCAACCCACCTTGCCCCTGGGAGCTAGCACATCAAGTGCTACAGGCTCCCCACAACCCAACAAGGACTGGCTCCTGAAAACCAGGCGTTCCACAACTGTACCCTTTGCCACAGGGATGTGGATCTTTCTCAGGCCTGAGTCTGAAAGGAATAGACAGTAAATTGATGAAGGGGGCTTAACTAATACAGCCCAGTCATGCCTCAACCTGCTCACAAAGGTTACAGAACACGCTCTCAAGCAGGCCGCGGTGTTGATGAAATGTGCCTGCTGCCCCTGAGTGCAGCCCCTTGCTGCCGCCTGTAATCTTGTGGTCCTGAAGCTCAGAAAGACCCCTGTGAGGGACAGTTTCAGGCACAAATCCCCAATGACCGTTCAACAACCATGAATAAGCTTGAGGGCTGACACTTGTCGCAAGAGTGCCTCCTTATCACTGCTCTGACTTTACAGCACAGAGGCTATGGTGTCCTGTACAAGAATAGGGTGTCACACCCCCATGAGCAGGAAGGAAATGAAGTGCCCTGCCAGTCCACACACGCTCCGTCTACACCCCGGCACAAGAGAAGGGAACCGGAAATGTCCTATAGGGTGCAGCTCAGCATTAAAACCCCAAGTATAAAAGCCAACCCACGGATCAGGTTTGGTCACCCCTGGACCTCATGTCACCTGTGCCAGGCCAGTGACGCATGCGTTACGCATCCAGGTACTTTGTTGAGAACTTCGTCACATTTACCAACAACTTGAACTAAGAGACTTTAATCATCTTTTAAGTCTACATTAAGAATACTTATTTTTATAAAACCTGTGTTGTGTCCATCTGTAGTGTTTTCACTGTATTACTGTGTATATTCACAAATGCTTAACATACTGCCTATGAGATAAGCCTGTCTGCTTGTGCCAAGCTACCAAGGGGGTGAGCAGGGGTTATTAAGGAGTGTAATCCCCTTATCCTGACTTAGAAGTAAGGGTCCCTATTTGGACAAAGGTGAATACCCTTGCTAACTAGAGACCCCCAGACCTAACACCACCCACATTTTGTTCTGTGGAGTGGTCTATAACATCTAAAAAGGTCCCAAGTTAGAGATCAGCATACTATCACCAACATTTGTTTTACACTCTGGGTCTGAAGTCACAGAAAGCGAAAAGACAAAAAATTGATGCCAGCATGCTGGGGTGACGCTTATATGAGTAACACTCTGTCACTTCAGGGGAGGCATGGGTCAAGTGCGGAGCCACATGGCACCACCTACCAGTGTGTAGGAGCACTGCTGAAAACTTTTTCCGGATCCATTCTGGCACCAGGGTGTAAACGTGAGGAATGTGCAGTTAGGTGGAGTTTCCATCAGAAAGTGCTTTACCAAAGGTAAGTAACTTGTTTGCCTCTGCTGCCCTCGCCTTCTGATGCTTCGCCTTCATTTGATAATAGATTCACAATATTGAAATGTGGCTCCTTCAGCTGGACCTGACTTTTCTGATATTTCATATTCTAGCAATGTTAACCGATGAAAGTATAGGTCCCATATACAACCTCTGAGCTTTCTTATTTGAAAATTCTTTGGAGGACTGATTAAGAGTAACAAGGTGTAATGTCATGTAAACTTTGACATCAGTGACAAGACAGGTTTTGCCATTTTGTAAACTATGAAGCAATCAAAATAAATGGTAAATTACTAATACCAACTAAACCTTGCAAATAAAGACAAATGCCTCGGATAATCTATTGAACGTCGTGTCTGTGTCCCGATCATCTCCTCCCAAAAAATGAAAGATTCTGTGCAATGCTTCTATTATTGATTATGTTGCTTCCGTAAGGTTCGATGCTAATGAGGAGCTACTGTGAACCAAGCAGATTATTAAGCACATGTGCATTCAGCGATCAAGTTTTAGCCCTTCCCTGCAGGTGTGCTATTCGGTCTGCTACGAGTGAGAGCTTAACTTTACGTCTAAATGAGTGAGTCTCACTTGCAATGAGTGAGACTTGCGGTAAGTGCAATCTACTATATATTTGGTGGCTAAAATGGCAGCATTAGTTCAAGGTGTGACACATGATGGGGCAATTAACAGACATTCAGACTGTTCCTAGGCAGATCCCAGTGTTGCTGCCCAGCCTCACGTCAAGAGTTTTCAACTTCCTCCATATTAATGTAGACCATTAATCTTATCTCCTCGGAAAACACAATATATTTGATTGGAGCGATATACATTAGGTTGCGGCGTCTAATGTGTACATCAGCAAATAATTTCAAGAAATACAACTTTTAAGATTTGGTATTTAGTCTGTCGATGAGAAATATTATACAATCTTTTAAAAAACGTTCAGCGGTTGTAAGGCAATTTTTAGACTATTACATTAAAAAGAATCGGCTGCAATTCCTAACTTTCTTCTTTCGACCGTAGATCGTCCTTCGAGGAGCAACATTGAAATTTCTCACTTAAACAAACAGAAAATGTGGCAAGTATGTTTTCTCGCCCATTCAAGCCCGATCCCTTTTAATCCGCCTTCAATGACATAAACGAAAGACTAAAAATTAGCTTCCGCAGTATGTAGCAACCATGATTTGCAAAGGGTGGTTCAGAAAATCTATAAACATGCTTTCAATTGGAACAATAGGGCGTTTTTTCTGCTATAGAATATCATAGCTAATATTCGTAAATGTATAAAATATTTTACAGCGGTGAACGATATATATATATATATATTCCATCTGATATGCAACCAACACCTAATTTTAAATTCTGTCATTTCTACTTTGACGGAGCAGCACCTCCGAATTTGCACTTGGGTCAATAATCACAAAAGACCGCTTAATAACTACCATCAAAGGAGCTCGCAAAGTGAAGAGCGTGCGTCCCTATTGGAAATCTGTGTGACGTTGTGACGAGCCTACCAGAGCAGTTACGTAAAGACGTAGAAAGATACGTCACTTCCTCCTAGTTTTGGTGTTCATCCGGGAACGTTCCAGCTGTCTCTCTTTTCCTCCCGCCGCCATCATGGGTCGCATGCACGCTCCCGGGTAAGCGGGGCGTGAGGGTTGTGAATGTACCCTGAATGGGCCACGGAATAGCGGCTGGAGAACCGCCTCATGAGAGCAGTATCGGACAGTGTGGAAAGGGAGTTTGGTTTGCGGGTGGGGGGTGTAGGACGTGGTTAAGTGGAGTGACTGCTGGCTTTAGAGCGCTCATTATTATAATGAGCTCTCAATGTAAACTTGATGTTTCTCACCGCGCTCGTGTATTTTCTTCATGAAAACCCACGTGCAATAGTGATAATTAACTTTTCTGTGGGGACGTTTAGTGTCGCTCTCGGGTACTGCACCGGGGACACTTGGGAGATGTCACGTTTTCCCACGTGTGGTGTGAGCATCTTGTTCCCGAGGCTTCTTGCTCTCATTCCTATTACTGACTGTTGCACTTTTAAAAGTGAGAGAGAAGGGGTAGTACAATCCCACTGTTAAATGTCGATCATACCCCTGGTCTGTGCACAAGTTTGGTAGCCACTCCCTACTGCAGCTTCAGAAAAACACATCTTACGTTCTACTACTTCTCTTCTTGATACGTCATTTTGTTTCACGTTCCTTTACAGAAAGGGTTTGTCCCAATCTGCATTGCCGTACAGGCGAAGCGTGCCAACTGTAAGTTACCTCTTATTCTTGTGTTTGATTAACATTATCCAGTAAAATGTGATTAAACTATTTGTAGTTTACGTTATATCTAAGTTACAACTTACTGGTTAGGATGCCTGCGAACGTGTTGAATATTTAGCATCTGCCAACTCAAACATTGTAACTTAAAAACCTGACATACATTGACTGCATGCTGTGTTGGTATACGACTTTCATGTGGCTGTCAAGGCGAATGTTTAGGGATCTAGCCAATACTTTTTGAAGGGCAGTCAATTAAATTGCTCGGAACAATGTGGCGTTAGTACTTTTGTTCTTTCCTCTGGTGGCGCAAATTGGTGAGGGCTGATTGTGTTTGATTTAATCGAGCCCCATTTACTACTTTTTGTACACCATCCTTATTTTAAAATTGCATGCCTAACAATATTTTTTTATGGATTTGGATGGCGCCTTGGTCACTTGATAGGAGTATGTTGATGACTGCGATCTATTTTTATATTTGGGTTTGCCTTTGTTCATTTGGTCCTGGTTACTTTGCAGGTAAATATTTTAGTAAACTTCATAAACTTTCTTCACAGTGGTTGAAGCTCACATCGGATGATGTGAAGGAACAGATTTTCAAGCTGGCAAAAAAAGGTCTCACTCCTTCCCAAATTGGTAAGTTAAATATCAAAACCATGAAATGTGTAGTATGTATTTCAGTTGCTATAACTTTAAACACTGTTACTACGTGTGTGTATATGAGAGGAAGAGAAAAATAACATAATTGAAAATGAAAAAAGAAATGTATAGTGATTCCGGGTTATTCCTTTCGGGATCAAATGTTGGACTTGTGGAGAATAGGGAAGAGTTACATCAAATACTTGTCCCCTTTTTTTCCCCTTATCTGTTTTTAAAAAAAAATCTACTTTAGAATAATTAGATATAGGGAGAAAGATAACTATAATGCGTCCTTGCACATGAAGAATATCTGCACAGAATGTTTTGCACAATGTACATGACACTTTTTTTCCAACTCTATTCTCCCTCTCAGACTTCCAACTCAAACAATTCTTTAAAAAGATAGTTTTAAAGAAGTGATTTTAATAGGATGTTTATCTTGTTAATTCTACCCTTGTGATCACTACTATAATACTGTTATAGTTTGATTTATTTTTTTGAAATGTTCTTTTTCTTTCACTTTTTCCTTTTCCTCTTCTCTTTTCTCCCTCTCCTCAGATCACACTGATCTGTATAATTCCCTCTCTTCCGATGTTTTAGAATTGTAATCACATGTTTTTAACCAGGCAAAAATGATGTTAGAACAATTCCTTTTTCTCATTGGTACTTTACCAATAATGCCTTTCTGTCACAGCAGAAAAAGTAAAAATGATGAATGACGGCCATTAGATACGAATAGAATAAAAGTGTTAAGTCTAGTCTATTTTTAAGAAATAAAGAAGGGACTCGTACACTTTGAATGGACAGTTTAGACCGCAGGACTCTATGGTCCAGTTGAAGGCATCCGCCGAAACACGTTGACCGTCCTCTTTGTTGCACTAATGGTGTTATAATGGAATAAAATACCTCAATTTTGAAGAAAATACGTCTGGATTCAGTCTGTGCTGTGGTGAATTTAGGCTGCTGACAGGAGCCCGGCTGGGTTCGTTCTTTCTTTGAGTATGTATGTGTATATATATAGATATAGATAGATAGATAGATATATATATAGATATATATATTTTTTCACTGTTTCTAGAATCCCGAATATGTTAAGCTGCGAGTGTTAAGTGTGCCTTAATTGGCTTAAGCAGGCTTGGTTAGCTTCCTCATCTGGTGTGTGGTTTTTAGGTCTTGCCTGAGTATGCACTGCTCTGCGATGCTTATTCCAACTCCCAGAGCTTTTCCCATTGCGTAAGGCTTCCACAAAAAGCATGCAACTGGTCAAAGGCTCGGGTATGTCACGCCTCATCTTTAATTGTCCCCTCCTGTAGCCTGTGTGTCTCGGGAGTGAGCAGCGGCGCCATCTGTTTGCAGTTATCGCGCCCATGCTTTTTTAATTAGCGGCGTGCAGGGTCATCTGTTTTTCAATCTTTAGCCAAGCCAAATTTATTGCCATTGCTTGTTTATCTGTCCACGAAATGGAATCTATTCTCTGGTGCACCGGTTATTTCGCTACAGTTTGTGTTTCTTACTCTGGCACTTTACTGGGCCAGTTGGATTGCAACCTGATCCGACTCCAAAAGTGTCTGACGGTTTAATCAAAGTTTTGATTGCCTGCAAAATCTAAGTTAAAATGCTGCGGTGATGGTCGTGGGAAAATCCACAGCACAACACAAACCTGCATGTCTTACAGAGCGTATTGTTAATCTCTCCTGGCCATCTGGAAACTTACGCTATGGTTTTTGAACATTGGCATGCTTGGATCAGCTATCAGGAATATTTTATCCTAGCCCTTACATTATTGGCTTTTTGGCTGTCATTTCGCCACCATTTGTAAGAATGAGGGACTGTTATATGTCGAAAATCTGCAGTGCTTCTAGGCGGTTCACCAGCTCCTGAGCACTAACCAAAATCTTGAAATAAATGCTAACGAAACGTGCGCTGGAAGAATCAGTTTTGACTTGTAAAAACTATGGGACCCGTATAGGCATTGGCAATAATTCTCTTTCAGTGGGGGCAAAAAGAAAAATGGCCACAATGGCATGTTTTGATCATATGCCTGCAAGGAGGTGGCTAACATTTCCGTTCGTATCGGTGTGTGTGTGTATATATATATATATATATATATATATATATATATATATATATAATGTATGTTTATGGGTTGGTCTATGTGCATGTTAAAAATAGATGAGGGCGGCATCAGATGAGCCAAGGAACGATTGTCCCAACAGCAGTATGCAGCTTTTAGAAGAAAAAGTGTGGGGATAGGCATGCCTCTCCTATGGAGTGCTAAAAACAGGAAAATAGTCTGTCAATTGGAAAGCACCCATCACATGGTATAGATGAAATAAAACAGTGAGGGGGCAAATGCTCTTCTATTAAGTGCTAAAAGCTGAAAACCACAGTCGCCAGATGTCAAGTAGAAGATAACCATAACATGCTAAAGATGAAGTGCATCAGTGAGGGGACAAAGTATAGGGAGAAAAGCAATCTAATAAGCAGGTAAGATACAGGCCAAGTCCAGATTAAGGGGCAGGTCCAAAATCCAGTATGTCAATATTTTTATATCGAACCTGGCAGCACATGCGCTGCGAGACATGCAGTATTCAGGCATGTAGTTAAAGATATATATTGGCTTGTCATTGTCCACTATTAACTGGCTTTTCTTTGGTCAATAGGCTTAGTGGTAGCTTCTTAGTACCGTCACATTTTGTAACCTCTCATGACACCCCATGTTAACCTTTGTTACTCGGTAGGCTTTAATTGGAGCATCCAAGCACTTTCCTCAAATAGCTTTGTCCTGCCTGCTGTTGCAGACAGGACACGCTCCCCCAACGTTTAAACAAAATAAAAATCTTTATAGCACGCAAACGGTCTCACATTTGCGAGAGTTTACGCTATTGGCGAAACCTTTTTCTGTTTTAAAACGCATAAAAGCATCTTCATTTACAATGACAATAGCTCAAACTCTCGTAAATTCAAGACCTATTGCATTGCAAATGCTTGTTATGATCCGGCTTCAAAGCACAGGAGTTCTCGGACCATTCGGTCACCAGAGGATGGCTTGGCCTCATCCTCGGAGCCACAATTAAGTATGTTTTGATTGGGCATAAGCTGGTGCTTCCACAAAAAAGTTCTTCTCTCCACACAGTTGCGTTTATTTATCCAGCTGCCTGAATTTGAACCCTTAGGGGCACACACATGAGTGTAGTACTATTTAAGTGTCTTGGAAACCTGCATAATAGGAGTTTTTTTTTCTCTGGCAGAAGCACAGATGGGAGTAGGGCAGTCAGTAACTTGCCTGGATTTTTCTAGGTCTGCTATCTAACCTTTCAAACTAAGCCAGTATTATTCTACAGTTCTTGGCCTCCACAAACTTGCATATCCATTCCCAGGCTAAATGTTATTTTAAAGCCCATGGGCTTTGCCAGTGCTTATGTATTGGAGATGATGGGTATTCAACAAAAGGCGATCAAAGCTGACATAGGGAAGACCTTAAAACTGGTTCTATCCATTTTTTTTCCCTTTCAGATACGAATGTCTGTTCCTGGTGCTGTAGGGCAAACTAGCATTAACCAAGCCAGTAGGGTTAAAATATGTAACATGCGCAAATGCTGGGGTGTGGAATTTCATTAAACTCAACTTGTCCCTTTTGTGCCATGTAATGCAGCAGCAAATTATGGCAGCAATCTCCTTGTATAATAGCTCTGAAAAAGCCTCTCTAAGTATACCAGGGCTCCTTCCATAGTAGGATGTGAATACTCGGAATTCCCTTATGTTGCCACGTTTGAAATGCCCTTTTGTGTCTGCAAACCTAACTTGCATATATTAATGGTTTCACCAACTCTTCTCTTTTCCCATACTGAGAAGGGTTGGAAATTTCCTCATGACAATGGCTGATATAATAAGTCTTCCAAGGTTGGGGAAAAAAGTGGTTGGAGGCGAAGTGAACTTCCAAACACTCAGATTTTCTCATGAGCAAATCTACACCTGCATATTTGATCATGCTAAAATGCAGTTCAATAATATTTCCTGGGAGTACTGTTTCTTGGTCTGCTTCTGTAAAGTCTTGTGCATTAACAAAAGCTGTATATCTGCACTTAATGCAAAGACTTGGGTGCAGTTTTGAGACTTTAATAACTGGGCCCCTAATTGGGTCTGGCGTTGAACATTTGTGTTTATTACAATTATCTCTATCGGCTAGCTTCACTGAGTGCCAGCATTCTGTTCTTAAACAAGGAGCATACTGATGCACAGTAATTTTGTTCAGTGCCAGGAACTAGTGTGGCATTGTGTGCCTTTGCCAATGTGTGTTATAATGGTGAGGGCCCGGCAGCGCCCTCACCATTAGTTTTACAAAAAACATGCCAAAACAAGTCACACATTGACTACCAAAAGGCTGACCCAAAAAGTCAAACCTACTGGCTTTACCAATGCTTGTTTTTGTTTCCCATAATTATATGAAAACCGGTTACACTGATTAGTCCAATAAGAATATTTTTGGGAAATGCTAGCAAACATCACTACATTTTACTAATTGATGCGGCAAAGAAATGGTACCTAAAATTTTACAGTCGTTCAGTGAAATATATGTGCAATTTTTAGATAACTTTTTATTTTGAAAAAAGACTCCAATATTTGCATCTAATCAGCATTCTGGGAGCATTATGCGTAGCCTCATTGAAAACGTGTACCCTTTTAAACTGGAACCACTCAGTGCAGTCTGAGCTTACATTTTAGAGCTTTCACCCTAATAATTATGGCTTTACATTAATAAACCATAAATACAAGTTTGAACCGCATTAACACATGGTCACACAGTACCTTAACTGCATGCAATGCCCTTCCCTGATCCATAATGTGGTAATGTAAACTAGCATCCAAAGGGTTTGTGTTGTAGGGGTTTGGGGC
Source organism: Lissotriton vulgaris (assembly GCF_964263255.1). Classification (NCBI taxonomy): domain Eukaryota; kingdom Metazoa; phylum Chordata; class Amphibia; order Caudata; family Salamandridae; genus Lissotriton; species Lissotriton vulgaris. Next base: position 747,945,292 of record NC_141687.1, on the reverse strand, counting down.
CTACTTGTCCCAATGACAAAATGCACATACAAACTTGTTGCTCTTGACCCCGAACAATGTGGGCAGTGCGTTGGGCTATAGGAATTCCACAACCCTGAGATACTGGATTCGGATTCAATGCAAACGTCAAGCTTATTATTTTTGTCCTATATCTTTTGTTGGCTTCTATTTCTGTTGCATAAAGCTGGGGGATTAGAGAGAAATGAACCTGACTGTGTTAATACTTGTACATTAGAATGATTTACTTTCTTTAAAATGCTAATCTTTCTGGCTGGATTTGGTTATGGGTTGCCTGTTTGTAGCATCCGAAGGAAGGAGGTAGCAAACGGTGTGGAGATTGCAGTACTCTGAGTCTCCTGACAAATTTTTAAACTGGCAAGAAATTAGTTCTAATTTCCATGTACTCTACCTAATTGACTAATTTAATTACTGTTTAAGTGGTGATTGTAGGGAGAGCTGATCACTTTACATACTGCAATTCATTTCAATAAATGTGTAGAAATATGGTTAAACGGGCAAATATTGGTTGGGCAATCCTCATTGCTTGAGCCTTTGGCTTTGGCACTTGCCTGGCTGAGGTGGCATAGACCCTCCCACCCCCCCCCAAAAAAGGATTAGATCATTGCTTTAATTTATCCTGCTTGACTCCTTGTGCCCATGTTGGGCGCTTGAATGCTGGATGACTGGTGCACAACCGTGGCCGTTTTGCTACAGTGTTCTTGCAGCATTCACCATTTTCTCTTAAAGGGTGTTAACATTGATTTTCCAATAACTCCACAGGTGTGGATTGTACCAAGTTTTAGCATGGTTGGTGTTTTGATATTACCTTACCTACAGAGCTTGGACAAAACACTGCAATTAATTTAAATATATGCATGTTTAACCACAAAGGTTCTGCTTGTGTGTATTGTAGTCTTTGAGTTTAAACGTCATTTGCTGCACACTTTGAATATTTTGTACTGTACGTAGAGTTGTAACCTATGTCCTGCAAAACCTTTTTCTAGGTGTGATTCTGAGAGATTCACATGGTGTTGCTCAGGTTCGCTTTGTTACTGGCAACAAAATCCTGAGAATACTTAAATCCAAAGGCCTTGCCCCAGACCTTCCCGAAGATCTGTATCATTTGATCAAAAAGGCTGTTGCGGTGCGCAAACATCTTGAGAGAAACCGTAAGGTAATAAATAACATTTAAATTAAACAGATGAACATTTTCAATGTTAGCTTCGCGACATTTGTTGCTTATACAATTGTAATGGCTTATTTGGATAGGGTTTGCCCCCCTTCAAGAAATGTTTATAACAAGTTTTCTTTTTTTAACTTTCAGGACAAGGATGCTAAATTTCGCCTCATTCTGATCGAAAGCAGAATTCACAGGCTGGCACGCTATTACAAGACTAGGAGAGTGCTACCACCAAACTGGAAGTAGTGAGTATTTTCCTACAAACGTGTTTAGTGTGGTGAAATTGGAGCGCTTTTGACAGATACAAGACTGCTTTAGATACATGTTCATCAGGCTGCAGTAACTAAGCTTTAAAGGGTCTCAACCGATTAGATGTATGGAGAGACCTGAGCAAATTAGATAATTTAATGATTAAGCATTAAAAATAGAAAAACTGTGGGACTGTTTTAATGTATGTTCGTAACAATGGACAGAAAAGTAATGTCAACTTCTACCTGAGTTCTGTGTCCAAAATGATCCAGAAGTATACTGGGAAAGCTTTCCAATATTAGAATGCCAACTGAAGATGACTTTGTCACACGTGAGACTTGTTAGGCGGGCAATATTTGTAAAGTGATTTCTGTGTCAGTTGTGAATTAGACAACAGCTTTTGGAAGGAGATTCCACCTGATACATATTAATTAATGTTCCTGATTTGGTGTCTGCTGGATCCTTGTGTGACTCTTGCCAATTGTTGGGTATTCGCTGTTAAAATTAGTAATGCACCCTCCACATTGAACCCATGTACAAAGTCATCGGTCCATTCATGCTACAATGAAAGTTACTTTAGTGTTCTATGTATTGGCACAATGTCATTCAATCAGTTTAGTTTGGACCCAAGTCGTCCACGAAGTAAACTAGTCCAGCGTTAATGACTTATGAAAGGACCTGCCATGCCCATCATTCCTATGAAGGTTTAATGCATTTTTTGAATGGTTTTATCACTTGCATTGAACAGATCTAGATTTAGAAAACCTACATTTTAAAGCTTTAATGCATATCGAGGCCACAAATCTATAGCTACAATTTATAATCTTTTCCTGCCTTTCCTGGATGCAGTGCATGCATTAAAGTCGCGGGAATGTGGAAGCTGTAGTGTTGTAATTGATGCTAATTTGGTTGTTGTTGATTACCTCATGCTTCCATAAACTCTCCTAACTAAAAAGTGGACAGGGGGATTAGGTTAAGCAGTTAAACTAACTAACCATGTAAAGCATATCTAATTAGGTATTCTGTTTTGAAATGTACTGTAATGTTTGTTAGCCCGTGTCCTAATTGTTTTTTTCTTCTTTACAGTGAATCTTCAACGGCTTCAGCACTGGTAGCATAATGATTTTTTGCTGTGCTGAGAAATAAACTTTTCAACTAAACTACAGACCGCTCTTTTGTTTGCATTTTTAACTTTACGTTGTGTGTTCCTGTACGATGTCTATCTGCCTTTTTGTTTTTTCACTACCCGAATTTTCTGAGATGTTAAAATATATTGCACATTTGCACAAGAACGTTTACGGACTACCTAGACTTCTAATGGATAGATCATCCAAATTTATTTTTTACTGATTTAATATGCTGTTGTGAGTCCAGCTTGGGGTATTCGAGGGCAGGTGTTGAGTAGTTCATTTGGATGCCGTCCGCTAATTAAATTAGCTTCTAATGGCCCTCTTGCAGTCTTTTCCCATGATGCTAAAGATCCATTGCAATATCCCTCTTATTAGCTTCTTTAATTTAGCAGAATATTTTTTTGAAAGGATATTTAATTTTGGACTTTAACGTCTTCAGTTATAAAGCCAGAAGGCTAGCTAATAGTGTCTACATTAATTTAAAATAGAGCGTTTGTGTGACCAAGCAAGTAATCCATAGTTTTTTGTATTGTAAATGATATCTGTCCGACTCTGCACTTAATGACTCACCCCCCTGTAGTCTGACCTCCTTTCTCTCACTATCCTTGATTCTTGGAATCCTAGAGTAAAATGTTTCCTGTCCAGCACTGCTGTTACTCATCTCTTACTGTTCAAGCACACTAAATAATTAACTACATGCGCATGGCATGGCAGCATGTTTGTCGGTGAAACCTCCAAAAAGCATCTTCAATATGTGGGCTCTTTTAAATATGATGCTCAGTCTTTATTAACTCCACTCATGCAGAACCCTGAACTCTGCACAAGGGAACTAAGAACGCTAAACCACAGTTTATCGTAAATCTAAATGGAGGCCTAAGTAACAAATCATCAATCCATAGTAAGCCTTCTGAGCTCTATAGGACTCCTCCCACCAAAAAGAAGCTATAATAAAGTGCAATCTTAAAACAGTTTCTGTAATTACTTGCAACTGCTACAAAAAAGGGAATGCCAAACTCTTTAAAAACGTTGCTTGCCCCACAGACTACATAGTTCGCTTAGTTGCTAGACGATTGTTTGATTCTACTCGCCCCTAGAGAAGAGTAATCCTCTGTATAAACCCATGTAAGAATAGATACTGAGGGTTTCTCAATAGAGTTCTGTCCTCAATTTGGTCAATAGTGGCTGTGATTACGTCCTAAAAATGTTCATTTGGGGAAGCACCACAATATATGGAATAGCATGCATGCACCTCCAGTGTCCTCAACGCTTCCTGAGAAAGGACTAGCGCACCTCCTTATCTGTTTACCCCAAAAAAACAGACTATGCCTTAACCACAGCCCTGGAGCTCCACATAGTGGCTAATAATTGCGACTTTCACAGTTAAACCTTCAGGAATCTTCGAACTACTAAATTCTAATCGGCCCTATGGACGTTAGCCCTTCCCACGCCTCTCTCCCAGTTATGGCCTCACTGCAAAGCCATGGGAATATATGGTCAATTCCTACCGCATTAAAGATCTGCAAAATTAATCCTAACATGCTGCGAAAACTACAAACTCAAAATGTCCAGAAAAAACAAATAACTGACATCTACTAGAGTTTAGTGCTTGAAGGCCTTCAAACTGGCTTTGTCTACATCAAGAGACCTCTGACATGGAATTACCTCTTCCTACAGCACCTACATGTAACCAACGTCCCCAATGGATCTAAACTTGCTATGTCCCCATCCCAAACATTTTGCGTAGACTTGTCCATATCCATTTACATAACTGGAAACATTCGAATCCAAGCCCCAGAACAGAACCTGTCTTTGACTGCCACTTGGCAGCTCTCTGCACCTCTAATCTCCACAAGCTGTGGCATTACTTAAAGAAGTATTGCCCCCATTGATCACGACCCAGTTCCCCTGCACATTCAGATAAAATGACCACACGTTATTCCTCCCAGTCCCTGAATCACCTCAGGCTAGTTCCTACCTGAACCACTACTATAGCCTATGGTAACCACCAATATCTCTCTCTGCCTTAAAGCCAGCTGTATCTTAACTGATTCCTATATTCATCCGCCTGGAACTTCGAATCAACACTGCTGGAAGCACTATGAAAGTAAATCAAGATCTGCCCCAATTCGCAAACACTGATCTTGCCAAAATCATTCTCTGACACCGTACCGTATGGTCAACTATCCTTACTATTCCGTGCCACAGACTCCCCAACTGGTGTTCCCAGCCAACCTTGCAACCCCAAAGATTCCGGTCATCCTCCGCACAAATAGAATCCATCAAGCTTACTCCCTGGCCACCTCCCCAACTCGATTTAACACCTTGGCTGCTAAGGGTTCCCCCCCCCCTGTGCTGGATTCCCACAATTACCATTGTTTGTGACAAGGTCAACTCGTCATAAGCACAGCACAGGGCAGGTAAAGCCCATGACGAGTTGCCCTTGTCACTAGCAGGGAAGTGGTTAAACCAAAAACACCCAAACTAAATTGTATGTGTAGGAAGCTGGTTCTCTATTACAGAGGCTAAAGTAGCCCCTTATCCTCATATGGTAGTGTGGGCGAGCAGTTAGACCGATCATGGGGTAGTGTTAGGCATTTGTTGTACACACTGGCAATAAATGACACATTCAGAGAATAAATCTGAGACCAATTAATAAAAAAATAGTTGGGTTATATTTTTGTAGAACCACAGAACTTCGTCAGACATTCATTTTGCAAAATAAATACTTTTCAATGTAAATAGTGGACACTTCTACAATTTTCAGGCTTTGTAATGTTAATCTACGGGAGAAAGAACATTTAACATGCATAGGCACATCCACTTATAAGACCAGTCTTGGGAAGTTAAGGTTACTATTGGGCAAGGTTCAGCTGTAGTACACCACCAGGGGTGGCCGGGTGTAAGGTTGAGTGCCCAATACAATCAATAAATCAATAGTAATTTGGGCAGTTGGCCATGGGCTGCTTACAAGTAGCAGAGGCTTGGGGGACCAGTCTCTGGGGGTTGAGGTCAACATTGGACAGGGCCCAAGGCAGTCCTTCCAAGGTCCTGGAGGTTGCTGGGCTGCAGCATGAGGCTTCTTTTGGTTCTCTGCTGGTGCCACTTTGTCATGTCTAGGGTCTTATGTCACCAGGAACTGAAGTTCAGGGTCTGGGTATGCCACATAATTAATAGATTTAGGGGTGTTGCAATGGAGTGATGGGTAGTAGCCAAAAGGCCTCTTACCTGTGGGGTCTACACCCTCTATTATGCCCACCTCCTGAGAGACCTGACCCAGATTGGATAAGTTCTACCATCTTCAATATATTGGGCACTAAAGTGTACTCCATTTGCCTCCAGCACCTGAGGGGTGGAGTTGGCAAAGGGGGGGAAGAAACACCGTTTCTCTCTGTTTTCCCATCTGTCCTCCCGCCCCCTCCCAAAAAGAGGGGGCGTGCAGAAAGGGGGCCTGCTGTTTCTAACAGGCGGTGGTCGCTTTACAAAGGCAGCAAGCTCTTCAAAGCTCCCAACTACAGATGGCTCTTCCAGACCCATGAAAGGCATTGTTCTAGACCTCTGAGTGTACAGGCACTCTCCGCATGAGGTTGGAGCATTGGTGGAAGCAGGCCAGCCGATGACCACACTAAGGATTGGTAGGTTTCATGGGTCCCCTTCAAGAGGTCCTCTGTGGGTAATATTTTTTTTATGAATCTGACACTGGAATCTGCAATTTTATTATGCTGCGATATTTAGTACTATACTTGAGTGAAGCCATCCTGACGCTGGGGATCTCGTAATGACCAGTGTCCAGCTATGTACTTACTATGGCTTCCCTGGTCACTTACAATATCCAGGAATCGACAAGGATATTGCAGGGGCATAGCTACTCCTGCATATGTGCCATCACAGGCAATATAGTGCAACCTGCCTTGGGGCGAATGCCTCCTAGAGGGGTGTCTTACAAATATGACATGCTGTGTTTATGGCCATGGCACACAGGCATGTATGCCATTTCAACTCTTCAGTTTTGTTTGCACCAAGCTGCAGTGGCAATGTGCTTGGTCTGGGGCCACTTAAAGTGGCACATATCTTGCTGTACTCCTTATGGACACACTAACTACAAAAAAATGGAACCAGGGATACCTTTTACTAGGTATTTGCATGTGAGCAAAAGTGGTGCCAAATGTGGTTCTGGTTTTAGGGAAGGAACACTGGTACTAGGAACCTGGTTAGTAGGGAACCAGTACTCTATAGTGTTGTATTTTTTGGTGGGAAAATAACCCAATTTCCTACAGAATGTTATTAAACTGTAGGTTAGCAGTGAAGCATTCCACTGAAAAACAATTCTACTTAGTAAAATTGACATGCTTTCTGGTGGAAATATGGCTAAATGACAACTCGTCCCCTATTACTGATCTTGCCGGACTGCGATGGTAAAGACCATATCATGGTCTATTAGCTATCATACATATTAATCTTTGCTTAAAACCCTTGTATTGGCTACTTTAAAATACCTAGTTTGATCTCCCTTCCAAAGGCTCTAACCCCATCAAATTCCACACCATCGATCACCCACTCGGGGAGAAACTACAATTTTGAGGATTTAATAGACCTTATAATGCTAAACTCCATGAATGACTCCTGACATTCTAGGAGACCTAAACTTGCACGATGCTGATGATGGAACAGTATTAGCCTGACAAAATAAAAAACATCATACTCTCGCTAGACACACCACCTTTTCTCCTGCCGCCAAAGTTAGACCCCTCCTCTTCATCCAATGGTCCCCTCAAGTCATCCTCTCTGAGAACAAGTACACCAAATACCATCACTTGCAACTGGAAGATCACTGCAACTTGACAAAGTTTGAAAATATCACTGATGTAACATTCCACCTACAGATCTGACTAACCTCGCTCTCCTTCCTAAAACTATTGCAAAATGTGTGCTCTTAACAACTGTATTGAAAATTCAACCTACATGACACCTTCCAATCCTTGTTCATGGAAGGCTGCAGCACGGACACAGCAATCTTGAACACCACTGATGACTTGACCAGATCTCGCTACAACAGTGAGGCCTGCGCCCTAATCCTCCTGGACTTCTTTGGTACTGTTACCCACAACATTTTCCTAAACAGTCTCACAGCATGCTGTCATCAATGGTACTGCCTTGCACTGGTTCGCCTCATACCTGATCCAAAGATCTCACTGGATCAAACAATTCCACCTTCCCAGCAGTATAAGTCCCACACTGATTTCCCCCAAGGATCAATGCGGTCTCCTGCCTTGTTCAATTCTTTCATGGAACCCCTTGTGATCCTGAAAAAGGCCAGACTTACCATCTCTATGTGAATGACACCCAACTCTCAATCTTGTATCCAAAGACATCTGGCACCTAAACAACACTCCGTGATACCAACCTGGTTGACCAACAAGCACTTCAAGTGTAACCCCAACAAAATTAAACTCCTCTTCATCCAGTCTAAAGGTAAATCTAATCCTTAACTGGCTTGACAAAGTAACTGCATGTAATTGTAAATTATCAAAGTCACGAGGGATTACTCTTGACAACTTGAACATGAAAGACCATTTTAAAACCCCTGGAAAAAAGACAGTCTACCTGCTGAAACACCCCAAAAAATGCAAACCCTTCATCCCCATTGAAGATCTAAAGACTACAATCCCTAGTTCTATCAAAGCTGGACTACGGCAACGCAACAATCGCAGGTACTCCAAAAATCTATTGTATCCCCATGAAATCCACACCCAACGCAGCGGCTAGACTTCTCTCTAGGGACAGGCGATATGAACGCATCATTTCCACACTTAAACTCAAATGGCTACCAGTTAAAGCAAGAAGCATCTTCTAGACTGTCTGCATAGCTGACAAAACGTCTTAAACTGGAAATCAGAGTTACCTCGCCAGCAAACTTTCAAAAGCTGCCCAAAAGAGGATTTTGCGCCTGCTCAAATTTCAATCAAAAGAAAAAATCACTCGTTTGTGGGAATACACACAGAATTTGGAACAATTTGCTTCCGGAAGTGTGTGACACTCAACCATACTTGTGCTACAGGAAAAAAAAACACAAAACATTTATTCTCAACAAATACCTGAAACCACCTTCCCTGAAAAAAAATGCATATATGTACCTCTCCCTCCCACCCCCATAGATTATTTCTCTACCTCTGAAACTACTGCTTTTCCGCTTCATACTACCATCACTAATTCCAAACTATATTGAGCACCTTTTAACCCCCCTTTTTTTATTATAAATCATTTCCACATATAAATGTTGCTGACTTCTTGTAATGTGAGACTGTTTACAATTCTGAATGATTATTGCCTCACACAGTTTGTTACAATTAGAACAATGGGTACAAACAATACAAATTTCTCATTTCCAGGTAGCGCCTCCAAATTTGGACCTATTACTCCTCAAGCTTAACACTTAATGGAGGTAGCTCATCCCAACTGGTACAACATGGGCGTATACACTAGATAGATTCATAACCTTAAAACAGTCCTTTGCCTACTTGTTTTATACTAGGTCACCACCTTCTTATGACCTGTTTATTCGTATTTTTGCTAAAAATTTTACTCTGTCACTTTCTTGTTGGTTATACTAACCATCTGCGTTCATCTTGGGACTGATAATATGTACCCATTACTGTTATTGTTACTCCCGTTTTGCGTAGCATGGTACTGTCGTCCTACTCCCTGCGTACGTATTTTGGGGGGAGGGAGGGGTCACCTAGAGGAAGGAGAAAAGAGTATATAGGAGCAGACACTTGTCAGAGTTTCAGTAGGTTCCTTCTCATTTTGTATCGCATCCTGTTTTTTTTGATGATGTTTAACTCTCACAGAGATACCTTGCACAACCCACCACACCAAGTCCGCTTGATCCCTTATTGTTTCCCCACCCCTTGCTGTAGGCACGCATCTCAATTCTCCAACTTTTACTTATTAGTAAAGGTTGTACTGAAATTTATCCAATTTTGTCAGAGTATGGTGCTGGAATTTGTCACAAAAATTCGCTTTTCACACATCTCACCGCCAGCTTTCCACATAGATATAAAATATATCACCAATGGCTAACACCAACTCAATCCAAGACTATCTTAACGTAATATCACTAAATGTCAAAGGACTTAACCATCCGGTTAAAAGGCGGAGAGTGTTCGATTATCTGGCAAAAACAAAAGGGGACACCGTCCTTCTGCAGGAAACCAAGCTATCTGAAGATGACTTGCGATTCCTTAACATCCATTGGTCGTCACATGTCCTGTCCTCTCCTGCACCACAAAAGAAAGGTGGAGTAATCACACTGTTGTCGAAAAATGCCATTCTGACACTGCTATCACACACTCACGACACAGAAGACAGGTTACTAGTGACTCATCTACGCAGAGAGGATGATCCCATTCACGTAGTGAATATATATGGCCCTAACTCTGATGATCCCATGTTTTGGGAATGTCTCTCGGTCCATCGAACATATCCCCCAAGATGAACTACTAATAGTGGGTGGCGATTTTAACCTGCCCCATGACCCCTTATTAGACAGACAATCCAAATGCTCATTCCACCCCTCACGGTCGCATGAGGCCCTCCTACGCCTCTGAACGCTACTGCCTCAAGGATTCTTGGCGACTTCAGAACCCCGATGGGAGAGACTACACCTTTTATTCTGCTCCACATAACTCCTATTCACGTATTGATTTTATCTTGTTATCCACCTCATTCGCACACCTGATTGAAGAAACTGGCATTGCCCCCAAACTGGTGTCCGACCATGCATGTATTCACACCAAACTTGCAGGTTCCCGCTCGATCCGCCCACCTAGAAGATGGCGACTTAATGATGAAATTCTAACCAGCCCAGAGGACAAACTCAGGATAGCGGACGCCATTGAGGAATACTTACTCCTAAACAATACCGCAAATACCACGCCTAACATCCTATGGGATGCTCTTAAGGCCACAATCCGTGGAGTCATTATAAATATTAGAGCTAAAACCAATAAAAAAAACTAAACAAAGACCTGGAACAATTGGAACTAGATATCGGAATCCCAGAAGACCAGCACAAGTCCAACCCCCAAGATCACAAACCCCTCGACCTCCTCACTAAAAAGAAATATGAATACAATGCCATAACTAGTAAAAGAGCGGGCGTTTGGATTAACCGTTTCAAAGCCCTAAAACTCTGCGAAGGAAATAAAGCAGGTAAATTGCTAGCTTCATATCTCCAACATAAGCAAAAGCTGTCAACCATAGCATCAATAAAAGACTCTGCAAATATTACCCACACCAATCAGACTAAAATCCTAGATACATTTAAAACCTTCTATGAAGAGCTCTACAAGAAGGACAAGGCGCTGGACATAGCAGCTTGCAGCGACTATCTTGAATCTCTCGATCTTCCTAAACTATCAGAAGCTGACAAACTAAGATTAGGATCCACCATCAGTAAAATAGAGATCACAGAGGCCATCAAATCTCTAAAAAATAACAAAGCCCCCGGCCCAGATGGCTTCACCGCATCTTTCTATAAAGCCTTTGAAAACCAACTTACCCCAACGCTCCACACTTCTCAATTCTACGGCAACCAGTGGATGAGTGAGGCTAACATAATCGTGATCCCTAAGGAGGGGAAAGACCCTCTCCACACCAAAAACTACCGCCCCATCTCTTTGATAAATCTTGATTGCAAGATATATGCCAAGATCCTGGCAAACCGCCTAAACGCTGTTCTTCCCACTTTAATAAGCCCATCGCAAGTTGGCTTCCTGAAACACAGGATGTCTAATGACAATACCAGACTTTTGTGCCATATACTAGAGAAAGCTAACAACTGCCAATCACCGATGGTCGCGATCACCCTGGACGCTGAAAAGGCCTTCGATAAGGTGTCATGGTCTTTCCTTCAACACTGTATGCGTTCATTCAACCTCGGACAATCCATCACAATGGTGATGGCCCTTTACTCCTCCCCTTCGGCTCGAATAGCACTCAATGGCACACTTTCCAACCCATTTCGCCTCTACCAAGGCACCAGACAGGGCTGCCCACTTTCACAGGCACTATTCCTTTTGGCCCTTGAACCCCTTCTAACTGACATCAAAAGGAATAAGGACATTCAGGGAGTCTCCTTTGGAGATACTCAGATAAAATTAGCAACATATGCTGATGATATATTGATTGCGACAGAAAACCCGGCCAAATCAATCGAATGTCTTATGACCTCAATCAGCAAATACTCGAACTTGTCGGGATACAAGCTAAACAAAGACAAATCCGAAGTTAAACCACTAAACATCTTCACCACCAAAGAAGTTCTTGGTAACTCGGGTCTAGCTTGGCAAACAGGAGTTATAAAATATTTAGGGATAGAGTTTACCAATAAATTATTGAGCACCATCAAACACAACGAAACGTTGACACTGACAAAAGTTAAAAGAATCCTTGATGGCTGGTCCCCACGCTTTATTACTTGGTGTGGAAGGGTTGAATCTATAAAAATGATGATTTCGCCTCTAATCAACTACCTGAGCACTATGCTACCCCTCACCTTCTCCAAAGAATTCCTCTGCAAACTTGATAAAATGATTTCCTCTTTCCTTTGGCAAGGGAAAAAGGCCAGAATTAGCCTGAAAAAACTACGGCTTGATAAATCCCTAGGAGGCGTCAATCTGGCTGACTTAAAGCTCTATCAAACTGCATTTTTAGCCAGACAAGGGTCTTTTTGGCTAACCTCGGAGGAGCACGGGGGTAGGAATAATGATTTCTTTCTCTGGCAGACATGTGAGTAATAGACTTTGACCTCGAGTCTCAAAAAACGGGTCACAGGGGTAAAACGTACTAACAAAATCTCGCTGATTCTGAAAACCATTTAATACGAGATTTTGTTCCTTATAGTAAACTGCGCAGAATACCCCTCGCCTGCAAACTCATGGGGCGATGACAATTATTGAGATAAGTATGTTACTGATATCCTGACTATTTTGTAAATATTGTGAAGGAGGTCCCCCTCCCCTTTCAATTGCTAGTTTGTTGGAAATGCATGGAGTCATGAGTGTTTAGTGTGTGTGATGAGATGATAGTGGAACCCACAGTATGAAACCACTATTTGTCTCTAACGACAGGCAGTTGATGTCGAGAGACACATAACAACTACATGTTGATTCTCATGTAGGAATACAATCGCTTTCGGATTTACAATGCAGTTTTCTTCCAATAATGTGGAATAATTGTCTGTCTGTATTTTCACTCCGATAAGAATGCTCATTTATGCATTTATGTTGGCTTTTCTCTTCCCTTTCTCTTACAGAGACCACATCAGGTCAATTTTTTCTGCTTCACCTGGGCCAACTCATGCCCCGAAGCCCAAACAGCCAGCTTATTTTTGCTGGTTGTTTGTAGGACAGTAGGCACTATCTTATAGAACTGAGTAGTAACTAGTAGGGATCGTTATATGGTCCTGATGAGTAAGCAGTAGGGGACTGCTTACGAAAATGTCGACTAGGTAGCAGCTAATGCTCTACCACACAACCCCTTCTTAATGTTCCCAGCTAGAGAAGCTAATACATTTGTTTTTTTCTACTAAGCCAGGGAATTTTTAACCTTTTTCCATTTATTCACTTTTTGCACACTCACTAGTGTTAGGTCCCTACACTCTCACTGATACCCATGCACCTACACATAGCCTCTGTCACATCTTAGTGCTCCCGCGTATTCCGTCTGGTCGTAGCACGCCCCGTCCCAGGGGCGGGAAGACCCCTATGATGAAGCATGACACTAACGGTTTTTTAGTGTGTGAGGGGTATTTTAACAAGCACATTGTGCTCCCATCTTTCCATGTGTAAGAGAGAGCCTAGCACCTTTTTAGAAACGGTTAAAAAATTAAAAAAACATCACTTTTTTACTTTTTTGATAGAATCTCTGTGGTTAAAAAAATAACTCCACACTCAGACTACACCCCGGTGTGGCTGATGGTGGAAAAATCCTTCTGCAAGGCCTTAACCCCTCCGCTCTCCTCACTACCAAACCACAACCCACTGTATCCTCAGGTACCATCTTCAGAAACACGAAGGCTGCCCTCCTTCATGTAAGCAAATTTTTACACCCCACCAATTTTGTAAATCAAAGTGGGAATCGCTGTGGCACAATACCAAAGTGCTCTACAAAGGGAAACCACTGAATAATCATACTTGGATAGAGATGGGTATACACTTCCCTCACCAGCTAATTGATGGTTCGTTCCCCCTCATTTTCTGCGAGCTACAAAATAAGTTTCAATTCCAGTGCATAGATTTCTATTACTTCTTACACCTCAAAGTGGCACTCTCCAAAGCAGATCTGACTGACATCACCCCCTCCCTCCCTGGCTATCTTCACACACTAAATAGACTGGGTCATCAGGTGTCCAGAATGTACAAATTGATCCGCCCACAGAGCTCCAAACTGACAACATCCACACAGTCCTTCTGGGATTCATACTCTTCCACACCTACCTCGGAAGCAGAGTGGGCCAGAATATGGGAGTCTACCACACGACACAAAATTAGCCCTACGCTATCCCAAACTAAATTCTGGCTTCTTCATGAAGCTTTCTGGACTCCTAAGAGACTCTTCTTGCACAACATCAAAGAAGAAGACTCCTGCTGGAACTGTATGGCGGAGGGTGGGGACCTTGAACATCTAATATTCAAATGCCCTTGTGTCTCTAGCTACTGGGATAGAATCTTCGAATTCATTACCAAAGTGCTACATGTTTCGCTCCCGAGAGAATTTGCAACCTTAGTCTTGGGTTTTACCAAAGCTGTCTCCCTCAATGAAAATAAAAAAACCTTACTTGACCTACTCTTGACAGCAGCGGTTAAAATCGTACTGAATAACTGGATGGGCACCGGTAAAGCCTCTTTTCCCCCACTGGCTCAACTGGGTTTCGAATCTCAGAGGAGCCGACAATATAGCGCTTGCCGCTACACCTTGGCGTCCCCCCTATAGAAAACTATGGTCCTCGCTCGACGCTCACTTCGACCTATTCAAACCGCCATGATTATCTGTTACACACATGCACCCTGACCGATAGAACCCCTTCAATACCCACCAGCTTAATTGTTGTTCTACGCTATATCACAGATTGTACTGCCTCTTTAGCCAAGATACTGACCTCACTAAGCTGTATGACTATCTTGCACCCCCTTATGGCTGTGAAGCTTGAAAATGTACTGATGCAATGCCTGTTTTTCATTGTTTGTTGCTGATTTGATTTACCCCCCACCCTCTGTTCCCGTTATATTATGCTTTTGTTGCTATTTGAACCATGCCTGATATATGCTCATTATTGTAATGCTCGCTTATCTCACTCAATAAAAAAAAATGGTGAACATAAAAATAAATGTTGCTGTATATAGCCATGCTATTTTTCTTTTCGACTCCTTGTAACTTATCTGTACTCGAAATAAAAGGTGACAGACTATATATAGGATGATTTGGCCTCTGCTTGTGGTGGTAATTGTGTAGGGTTTATCATCATACTTGTTGAGATGCTTTGATTCTCTCTACCTCGTAATTGTACCTTCTACCTGATGAGTCCTGGATCTATTGAATAAACTTCTGAACTGAGTAGCTTGCTGTTCATTAGCTAGAAGAGATCAAGTTTTGTTGCCCCCTTCATAAAAGTTCCTACCCCAGCCAGAAGTTAGTTTGCTATGTCTAATTTGGATGTGTGGATCTGGCCATGAATAGCAGTAAACTGTCTCCAGACTTTTTAGGGAGGGGCCTGCTTATATTTTTGCTCAATCGGGGATTAGCTCGTCCTTGAGATGAAGCAACGGGATATCCCTCATGAAGCGGAGGCAGACGACCTTAATAAACATAACTGCCCCCCCCCACAACCCCTCTCTCGTAGCTGTTGGGTTGTCCCAGATCATTCTTGGACTCATTTCCTCAGTATAGTTATGGATTAGGTACACTTTTATAGGCTCCCTCATTTTATGGAGAATGACTGGATCTCTTATTGGGGAATGGCTTAGACTACAGGAACGTCCAGACCTAGTGTTGTGCCGGTTTGTCCACTCTAACATCAGATGAATCAGACCGTGGTCTGAAATGGTTAGAGGGCCTATAATGAATTCTTTAATCTGTGGGGTTAGCCTTTGGTTACGTAGGATGTGTTCTATTCTTGCACAAGCTTGATGTGTCGCAGAATAAGCTGTCAGGAATGGATGTCTGTCGCCAGGTGTCAACCAGGCCTAGGATGCCCATTATGACTTTACTTGCAGCTGAGAGAGTGGTGTTGGCCCACTCTTTGGTGCTATTTGTCAAGTATAAGGTGCATCACACCATTGAAGTCTCCCTGATTAATATGGGGGTGTTTGCCTCCGTGAAGGCTAAATATTTCCCCTGGCTAGAGGTGGGAATGAATATGGTTACTGTTGAAATCTGGGTATGTTCCTACTCTCCTATCATTTTTGCCAACTGCCTTGCTGGTCAGCCTTGACTTATCTCTAACAATTTGGATCTATCTTTCATTAGTATTGCCACACCTGCCTTTTTTGACATGGATGGTGAATGATATTGGATAAGGAAGTATCTGGTGCAGAATCTTTGTACACCTTTAACTGGGTGTGTCTCTTGTAATAGGCAATTTTCTGCTCTTGATCTCTTGTTCTCCTATAATGTTTTAAGCATCCCTAATATTGAACATACCTCTTAAGTCAGTGAGTTAGGCATTGTTTGTGATTGGTAGTGCAATGTGTACATGGGGATCTAACCAGTGCATCACTTGGGTGCTTGGTGTTCCCATGTTAATCAGTCCTCAGTGGTGCCATACACGCACCCTTCCCAAACCTTCAATTAACTGCCCAACTAGAAAAAAACTGCAAATTAAATTGATCTAAATCTTCAGGTCTGTAGGTCCCTGATAATAGGGTTCTGTTAGAAACTACCAGGGGTGTAACAGCCATGTTAATCCCTACATCGACTTCTACCCGGCGCCTCCACTTCTTTTAGACTAAAGAATTGTCAAATGAGGGTCAAACGATCGTGGGAGTTAGTCTTTTATATAGTTCTAGATCATTCTTGGCCACGTTGTCATCCCGGACTCCTCAATGGTTACCAGGGCCCCCAGAGTTCCCCCAGCCACAGGTGTGAGGATACTTTCCTTGCTGTCCGGCTTTGTATGACTGTGTATCACAGTAGTCCATGGATCTCTTGAAGATTTATTGTGGAAGCTCGGGAAGGAGGCGAACCGTCAAATGAAGGCAAGTCTAGAAGAGCATGCACCTCCTATTAGGCAAGGGAGCGAGTCTTGGCCTCCCAATGAAAGAGCAGCCGGAAACGGGGTCCCCATCAGCATTTAGCTTCTCTAGTTCTCGAGTCTGTAATTTTAGAGATCTGTGCTTGGCCAATGATATTAGTGAGAGGTCTTGAAATAGTTCCCGAGTGACCCCTTTGAAAGGCAAGACTGCCCTCCCTAGCTCGGGACATGACTGCCTTCTTGTAAAAATGCTCCCTCACTACTACATCTGGGGGTGAACCTTTGGGAGATGGTCATTGGGTTACTCTGTACTCTGCCATGTCTGGTTGATGCATGACAGTACTGGGTCGTCCAAAATGGCTTCTGAAAGGTTCTGGACACATTTCATAATTCCAACTAAGATTTTCTGTGAGATTCCTTGGATGCAGATATTCCAATGCAATCTATCCTTGAAGTTTTCACGCTTTTCTTATAGATATATCTGTTGCTCTTCGAGGACTCATCCGTTGCTGAAGGTGGCTGCAGGCATCTGTTTGTTCATGACTCCTTTCTCCACTTCTGAATAGCCTCATTTAGAGGCTGTATTCACACTAGTTGTCCTTGGTGAGCGCCATACATAATTTCTTTTTTCTAAAGAATTACAGGACTAAACCAAGGCTTCGACCCCAATAGCTTGTTGTAGTGTTAGCCCCTTTAACTTCTTTCCAGATCACCCCAGACATTGTTTCCTCATCCATGCTACTTGACCTAAAAATACTTTAGGCATACGCATTCAGTAATGATCAGTAGTTTTTTTGATTTAAGTTCCATAACACTCGACACCAATCTCAACATGCAGCAACATATCAGCAAGGCAACAAAGGGAGCGAACTTCCAGATCAACACTCTGAGGAAACTTAAACCCTACCTCCCAGCCAAAGACTTCCAAACTGCAGTACAAGCATTAGTCATCCCACGAATTGAATACGGCAGCACCGCCCTCTGCGGACTCCCCCTAACTACAACCGCACCACTAAAAGCTTCTCTAAATGCTGCAGCGAGACTCATCACTGGGTCAAAAAAGCACTCCCACATCACCCCTGACTTGAAATCCCTGAATTGGCTGCCTTTTGAAGCCAGAATACATCTGAAAATCGCCTGCATGACACACAAGGCGGTACACCTAAACTCACCCGGCTACCTTGCTCAGAAACTGACAATCTCTGGGGGAATCAGAAACACGAGAGGCACAAACAATCTTCTGCTGAAACCTCGAAGATTCCGGAAGGAAAAAACATACAAGCGCTCCTTCTCAGGAATGGCGCCTAGGATTTGGAAC
Source organism: Lissotriton vulgaris (assembly GCF_964263255.1). Taxonomy (NCBI): domain Eukaryota; kingdom Metazoa; phylum Chordata; class Amphibia; order Caudata; family Salamandridae; genus Lissotriton; species Lissotriton vulgaris. Next base: position 747,927,167 of record NC_141687.1, on the reverse strand, counting down.
TCACTCCCTCCCGAAACCAGGCTTATCTCCTCCACTGCACTCTTTAAAAAAGAAGTAAAAGCTATCCTCATGGCTAAATAAACTTGAACTACTATCTCGAACCCTATTAACACCCTGCACCGATCTGTACTACATGCTTGACCGCTTTACTTATCTGTATGAGTTGTCTTATACTCACATGATTGACTTCGCAGTCACCTATTTGTACTATTTGTACCGTGTAATCTATTGATTTACTTGTTTGACTATGTTCTTTCATGTACCCTTCTATGTAAAGCGCTCTGATATCTGCGAAGATCTTGTTCGCGCTATATAAAACTTTTTAAATAAAATAAATAAATTCTTGTGAAATTGCACAAGTGAATAATGCTACCACAACTATTGCTTTCACCAATAACTGAAATCGGATTCTACTGGTAAGCGATGGCCCCATATATTGTTGCTGGATATAATTCAGCAGAAATCTCCTGCAGAATAGAGGGAGTTGTAGAACTAGGCATGTTTCTGTACAATCCTGGCACATCCTGAGTTAAATGCAATCGTTTCGTCCTAAACATTTTCTTCCCTGTCTCTGAAGTATATGTCACCTAACATGTTTTTGTAATGTGCACGTTCACCCAAGGCTATATTGGCGCCGACTCAGATATTTATTGTTACTCAACTCAAAGGTACTCATTTTATTGACTTCAGAAGGATGAGAGGCTGAGTGGACCCACCAGATTTGAACCTGTGACCATAAGGTCGAACACATGCTCCTACAGTGTGCACATTAGTCCACTAAGCAAGCAGACCCGGCCAGACCTTTCGTGAAACATTCAAGTTGCATTTTGGATAAATAAGTCCAGTCTTGCAACCAAGCTATGTTTTTGTCTGACATGACAGATAATCAATGACTCTCTTTGTTTGATATGTTAATAGCTAGTGTGGATAGAACTGCATTGCTTCTGAAAGCAACATGTTCATGCATTCATTAGCTTGTGTATTAGTACGTGATCGGTATGATTGCATTTTTACTGATGATGGTAGTATTTCTAAAAGTGGGTTCATGCATGGCCTCAAGCTTGCTGCTTATCAGTGATGGGTAGATGAATATTCATGTGTGGTTGTATGCAAAAAACATAGTGTAAATCATACTTAATATACTTTGCAACATTTACCTGTCCGTTACCACTGCAAAAGAGGGAGAAGGATGTGTAAGCACTACCTATGATGTGACAACACTGTATGCTAATTACTCTACTTTCTATATTTTCATACTTTGAGTGCACCAGTTTTTATAATTTGGGGGCTGGCACTTTGCGTTTAACACTTTTCTTGTGGTGCTATACTAACAGTAATTTACCCATTGGTCTGCGGTAATTCCAAGTGGACATCAGGAACCTGAATTGGGACATCCTGTACAGTGCTCAGCATCTTACCTTCAAGGTGCTTCATGGATGACCTAGGCATGTGGTTATATGCAATATATTTTGGTGAACCCTGCTGCTTTGGAAGAGATTATGGACCATCTGCCTGGGTGGAGTTTGCAGAGTAAGTGACCAAAAAAACTCTGCCATGCTATGTAGAAATTTGCGAGCGGCGGAGTGGGTTACCTTGTGCCGTTCATACTGATTTATAGTGCCAGGAGTTTGTCCTATGCTGTAAAATCAGCACAAACTGCATCTCGCACAGGGTAAGAATGTGCTGCTTCTTTCTGCCGCTCGAGTAGAAGTTCTACTCGAGCGGCAGCTTCCTCAACACAAACTGAGGGTTTCTCAACGGGAGCGGTAGCAGGTATCTGCCACCGCCAGTGTTGAGAAATCTCGCGGGGAAGTGGTCTAGCCTTGGATTTTCCTCACTCGCCAACTTACCATTGGCAAGCGTGAGTGAGGAAAAAACTTCGCTCAGCTACGTGGAGAAGAGCTTTTCAGAACTGCGCGAGCCCTGCGTAGTGCGAAAAACTCCGCACACCCACCAATGGAGAGGAGTTTACCGCCCAGGCTTATTTGTGTGCACATTTCAGTTTTTGTCTTGGAGATATGTTATGCGAGTGGACACTGGTGCCTTGCACTGTTAGAGAATCCTCAAATCATCAATTTAATAAAGTTGGCATGTTTATAGTAAAGATATGCGAGGTGTAGCCAACACCGAAGAGCCTTCATGATATGTCACGTAAATAAAAGGGGAGAAAGACTACACTGTAACACACAGTAAAAGAAACACTGCCTTTGTGTCAGTCTAAAACACTAGCAGGTGATAACACTGATGCAGGCACCATCTTTCCAGTACTAAGTTTTCCTATTCAGTAATTTTCTGTAAAGATAAGCTGGATTCTTGACCCTACCAATAGGTGTACGTCTCAAAGCCTTCTACACAGATTGCTAGATTTGGTGAGGAACGTTGGTCAGACAGTATGTTATCAGTGGTCTGGAATGGGCTGGTGGGGTGAAGCATGGCAGGGAGAGCGCTTTTCCAAGGTGTGAATCTGACTATAAGTGGACATTTCATACTGTTATGTCCAATGTACAGTCTACTGCTCTATAATGATACCTTTTCGGATGCATATCTGCATGCAGAAGCTTTCATCCATCACAGCAGGATCTGCACTCTGTTCTTGGGGGTTTTGAAGCCATTGCAGAAATGACATGAAGAAGCTATTGCTTATAAATCATTCCATGGGTTGTGTTTTTAATGAAGAACTTGCACATTAGATTTTTTTGAATGGATCAAATGCTTCTTGCTCTGTGTTTGCTACTTATATGGTAAGCAATGGAACAACCAGATTTGTCCCTCAAACTTAGTGCTGTTTGTCTTTGAAAAACGGACTACAATATATTTGTTCCATATATCCTTAAGCATTCGCAGTATAGCATAAAAGCAGCGTGCTTCTTTTTTTGCCCATGCACACCTTGGAGCACATCCTATCGGCCTTCTAAAACCCCTAATTGATTTTGGTCCAATTTCCGAACTGCTGGTATATAGTTCACGTTCAGGAACCCGATTGGCAGGATTACGCAGATCATTATGATCTCTGCCTCTTTCAAGAGACCTGGGCGATGGAACCACTATATAAGGTGGGTTATAGAACATTTCGTATAGAGGCTCAACAATCCAAGAGAGGAAAACCTTCAGGTGGCCTCCTAATATGGATTAAAAATAATGTAAATGTTTTGATAGAAATTTTGCCCACTGATACAGATGACATACTGGGATTAATCTTAAAATTCCCCAATAAGTCCATATTGACCCTATTCAATTAATACATAAGACCAAGAGAGCACTGTGAAGAATCGCCATTAATTAAGCACCTTGAAGGAATTATTGACTCAATTACACCTAACTGACCCATTATAATTGGATGCAACTTTAATTTTTGCTACGAACCACTAATGGGTCTGGAAACTATTCGAAGAGAATGACCTAGCAATGGGTATCCCGTTACTCAGAACAGAAAGGTCCATGGGGTGTACTGTTTCTGCTTTACAGATACTTGATTTTACTGTCGAGAAAGGACTACTGTCTTGCAATAGAAGATGCCCTTCTAATCCTGAATGTTCAAACACCTCAAGGGGCCATTCGTCATCTCGCATTGATTATATTATGATAAGCTCCTTATATTGGGCTTATGTGAATGATTTTAGAGCGGACACTAGGAGAGAAAGTGATCATTTCCCTTTATGTCTAGTTCTTGAAGGGAAATCTTTCCAGGACCAATCTGGATTTAGTACAGAGGCTGTACAGCCCATATGAGTAATAATAGAAGGGCAGTAAAATGGCCATCCATACTGGGAAAACCCAAACCCATAACTTTCATTTATAAAATTTTTAGTGACCTTTTATCCATCTTTTTAAATTTGAACTTAGACGCCATATCAATTACCCAGATCCACCAAATGCTAGTAGAAAATATAAAACCCTATCTTACTAAAGCCTTGGAATGGGAACGTCGTTTTAACAACAATACGTTGCTGTCTAATCCCTGGTTTAACGAAGATTGTGCAGTTGCGAAAACACGCTTAAAGAAGGCTATAAGATCAAAAGAGCCTGAGATAATCGGACAAGAGAGGAAACTCTATAATCATGCATTAAAATTAGCACGCAGAAATTGGTAGGATTCAAGTTGGTAGGATCTGCTAGCTGCTGCGAAGGCAGGTGATCAAACCTTATTTTGGCGGATCATTGCAAACGGTAGCAAGATGAGCAAGCCGGCCCAGGATTATAATCTAGATCGAAATACATGGTATAGACCTTTTGCACAATTATATGCATGTCCGGGGCTACCATCGCGAGATTACAGATTGTATTATTGAAGAGTTGATAATGTCAAGAGAGATTGAACCTCTATATTTTAGCATAGCAGACCCGGAGAAGGCCATAGCCGCTATTAAGTCATCTAAAGACCCTGGCCCAGACAGCATTCCTGGAGACCTTCTTAAACATGCCCCTGAGGTGTGGGCCCCATATATCAACCTGCTATTTAACACAATTAGCAGAGGGCAGCCCATCCCCCCATCGTAGAAGGGTGCAGAGATCGTCCCAACATATAAGAAGGGTAGCAGGGACGATCCTGCAAATTACAGGCCTCTCAGCCTGATGGATATTATTCAAAAGGTTTATTCCAAACAGATACTAGGTAAGTTAAATGAATGGTTGGTTGAAAATGAAATACTTTCCCTGTACCTACAGGCAGGCGCTGGGTGAATTACTTGCACTAGATACCCATGTTACCTTCTCCTGGTTGGCTAACGTTAGTAAATGGCTTTTGGAGCTGGGCCTAAGTAGTTTTTGGGACTACCCTAACATATTGACTGCTGAATCAAAAAGGGAAATTTAAAATATCTACTGGAATTTTATTATGCACAAAGCCACTTTAAATTGTGGATCTGGTTCACTCACAACTCAATATTTCATATTCAAGATAACTCCCCGCTTTGAATTATTTTTAGACCAAATCGAACCCCAACTTGCGAAGATACTTTATCTGAAATTCAGATATGGTATTCTCTGAGTCAAAGCTTCTACATCTAAATGGGGAACGTTACAGACCGTTACAGAACGGGAAGAACGACAAGTGTCACTTAGGAAGACAGGAGGATATAGCCCACTCCTATTTTTCTGCCCCTCCTACACTAATCCTAGAAGAAAGTGGATAAAACCGCTGGACAGAAACTTGGGCGTTAGAAAACATATTGAAATGTTACGTATCCTAAAAACTGTTAACACACAGCTTATTGTATTTGACGTCAGTAGATTTTTATTGGCTATCAATTTTATGAGAATAAAGAAAGGGCTGAAGTTGTAACTGTTCACTTGTACTGACGGCACTAAAGCACTTTATCCTTTGAATTGAGTACTGTAGGAAGGTCTTGTTCAAAATGCTGTTTGCACTTTGCATTTCAGTCTTATTGATCCTGGTGAAAGTAGATTCTTATTGGCCATAGATTTTATGATAAGTGAAAAAAAGGGTTGAAGTTTTAACTGCTCAATTGTACTAGTGGCATTAAAGCACTTTATTATCTTAACTATGTATCGCATGCTGACCTTGATGAAAATGTTCTCTGTATATTGCACTTTCGTAAATACTCATATAATTGCGCTAATTGCAAAGACTAGCAAACCCATGTATTTTATTTCAACATTTTAGAGGATTAATGTTTTAACTTGGTTTTATGTAACATAAGTAATGTTTTTGCTCTTTCATGATTCTATGAATCGAATAAAGAGTTTTTTTGACTTCACTCGATATAGTAATCGTACCATGGTGTAATCTTTAATAGTTCAATACTTTTCTTTGCTGCATTACGATGCCACATGTAAAAAGTTCATTTTGTATTTAAGATATTTAAGCATGGCAACCACTAAAGACAATTTTGAAAAGCTAGCGTGCTCATTTTCACATATTGATCTAGACCTTGTGTATACTAATTCTTTGCTTGGTGCCTGTTAAGATACCATTGCCTGTTGAGATCCCTCATCTGGTGTTTTCTGAACATATTTTGATCGTCCCCTGTGCTTGTAATCCAGGATTATCACAAATTCATAGTCGTCCCTGTGCGGCTACCTAGCAGAGATAAGCAGCTGCTTTTCCTTTGATTACACCAGGCAATAATAGTTAAATTCATAATCCGTTGGATTGGATGACTGTCATGTTAGAAAGAGCCAGACATTCTGTGGTACCTGCTCTTCCTTACCAAATCAGGAACATATCGTAACATTTTCCTGCCCCTATTCTGAGTCTTAATATATGCCTTAAATGGTTTCCGATTGATTTAAAATGTGGGAATTCAGTTTCTCCATTGTTTAAGCATGCCAGACATTTGTCGACCACAGGCCCAGTGGTGGTGAGGCCTCTATCAATGGGCTAAGATTAATTACCTGCTAAGAGAAATTGTAGAACGCCTCCCTCCATTCGAGAATGCATGGAATACACTCTATCTGCACCTGATTGGCCCGGCAAGATCACTATTGAATCAAATGGGAGAGCAACTCCGGCTATAACCATAGTGAGAATCAACAAGGCTGCCCAATAAGATTGAGCCTTTGGACATGACCACCAAATATTAGCCACTGTACCCATTCCCTGGCTTTCCCTCCAGCAAATGTCAGTTGTTCTGAACATTGCTTTGACTCTATCCGGAGTCAGATACCATGTTGTGAGCACATAAAAAAAATACTCTCTTTGCAATCAAGGTTTCCACTTCTCCGATTGAATCCGTTCTGTTTCTGGTGTGATAGAAAGGGTGGAGTAAACAAACCCCTTCTTTCATTTATCCGTTAAAGACGGTGGCCTTGATGACTGAGATTTACCCTCCAATAGGAAAGTTTTGGAGGCGAGAATGCATCTCTTTTAAAGTCTCCTGTGGAATAACCAAAGGCAGTGTTTGAGCTACATGTCGTGGAAGGGGAGAAAATTTATCTTGATCCTATTGATTGTACTAATCCAGGACAGATCATGCATGCCTGCCGCAATAAAAAAATCTTTAAAAACGATGGATAGCAAAGGGAGCAGATTGCAATCATTCAAAGCATTGCACTGTGCCGACAGTCATATGCCTAGATAATGTAAGGGTGTCTCTGTATATCTGACATCTGCAGCCTGAAGGCAGTATTATATGCTCTGGGTTGCGTCCACTACTTTCATCGATTAGGACTTGGTGTAGTTGATGCGTAAGCCAAACAAGGAAGAGAAGGCTCGCACGTTTTCAAAAGGGCTAAGATGGACTCTTAGGTTAGTCAGGAAGGACAAAACACGGCAAAAAGCACCCCACCTTTGACCTCGATTGTTGTTCGTTCTCAGAACGAGGGGCTCAATAGCCAGGGCAATAAGATTAGGATACATCCCTGTCTCATCCCCTGCGTAAGGTGAATGTTATGCAACAATTCCCCATTGATTTTAATTTGAGCTGCAAGATTTACATCATTGGCCACAATGAAGGAGGACATCACTGGGCCTGTATCATACAAAACACATGCAGGCTGTGAGTTGTTTTTTTTTTTTTTTGCAAGGGCCTTTTGAATTTATCCTCAGTCCACCCTATCAAAGACCTTCTGCTGCATCAAGCGAGGGTCATCTTAGTACTGGGTGGAGCTAGGTCAATAAAATTCACTGGTAAATGTATATTATCGTAAGCATGATGTCCTCATGTAAACCTTGACTAATAAAGTAAAACCAATACTGACTGTAAGAAAGGGCCCTCTTTCTGCATGGTTGCCCCCACTTTTTGCTGAACTGCTGATGTACTTTGAGTGTGTCCTGGGCTCCTGCGAATTAGGAACCCAGGGCCTATGTTCTTTTCCTAAAACTGCATTGAAGTCCAAACCCATTGGCACTCTGGCCACATGTCAGTCCCTGGTGAATGGTACTACAGGTACCGTGGGCATTGGGACCAGGGAAGGTGTCTAAGGGCTGCAGCACCTATTGTGCCACCCTAAGAAGCCCTGTACCTTTACACTTGCACACTGCCTTTGCAGGCTGCGTGTTTTGGTCGAGAACAAAGTGAAGAGGCGACATGGCACACATCCCTGTGTGCCGTGCCTACAACCCACTGCCCTGGCATAGGTCAGCAATTCCTCTTGGTAGGTGCACTATATCAGTGGTGAGTGTACAGGTGCATGAGCCCTGTACCCCACAGTGTCTAAGCCAATTCTTAGACATTTTAAGTGCAGTAATGTCATTAAAAGTATATGGTGCTGGGAGTTTGTCATTACGAACCCCACAGTACCATAATGGCTTTACTGAAAACTGAGAAGTTTGGTATCAAAGTTCTCAGCACATTAAACCCACACTGATGCCAGTGTGGGATTTAATGAAAAATGCGCACAGAGGGCATCTTAGAAATGCCCCCTGAAAAATGACCTCCTACTAGTATCCAGGATGAGTGGCTGCTCGCCATCTGCCACCAACAGACATGTTTCTGGACCCCTGGGTCAAGAGCCTGATGCTCTTTGGGTCTGAAACAATCCACATTCTGGGACGAGGTGCAACACCTTCTCCCCCAGGATGGGCAGGGTACACGAAAGGAAAGCTTCAGAGGCTTTACGCCTTTGCCAGCTTCCTCAGGCCTGTTGCTGCTTTTAGGAACTGGCCCCCACCGGTTCTGATCCCCACTTTAGGTGGGAGAACCGGCAGGAAAAACAAGTGAGGAAGAGAGCTGTGCCCATCGTTGCCAACCCCACCCTTCAGGTGGGGGAGGAGAGGTGAAGCATGGCTCCCAGTCCCCACCATCTTGCAGATGGGGGGACCCAGCCAACCAGAGTAAGGCAAATGTCCCCCTCCCTATTTTCCTTTCTCACCTTGCTCTCCCAGGTTAACAAGGCTCTACCTAACAGGCATGAATTGAATGTCCTGATGATGATCCGTATATTTCCCCAATGGAACAAAAAGCCGTCAACACTTCAAAACACCTTATACACTCAACATTTTTCAATTTGTACATTGTAAAGGTGTTCTTCGTGATTTTTTCTCAGACACTGTGAAATTTTCCTATGTAACAAACCACCAGCTCTGCCTAAGCCTCCTGTTGTTCTTTCGTTTCTTCTGCTGTACCGGTTTGGTTGAGTAGGACACAGGCTTGTGTATTAATGTTTAACAACTGTTCATCTATTTATAAATAAATATTAGACCTCTGTCCGGCTAGACATGTCCACTTAATATAGCAACTAATGAGTCTATATTTATTGCTTGGTTTCCTATTTTGAACTTCTCTAGGGACCATTGGTATTTAAAGTAATTGATTCCCAAGGTCCCTGGTCGACTTATCTTGGGCCCCCTTGTTGTTTTATAATAAGTTAAACGACAGCAGCTCTAGCATGTAGGCAAAACACTTTTTTTGAATAAATATTTATTTCATTTATTTTTTATATGTATAATAAACAGATATTTATCACAACTATAACATTTATCGTGAAAGGTACCTACACAAAGGACATCGCTACATCGGCAAAGTCCATCTGAGGAGATCTTCCAGACTACTCTCACCAAACATGCCTGCTCATGACCATAAACTGTAAAGAAAATATCAGTCTGGACAACCCAGTGCAGTAACCATATAAATAGATTATGATCATATGAAATACCACGAAAAGACCTGCACAGTTGCTCAAAGCTGTGCACATACTGAAAAACTGAAGTGCACAATAGTCAACCTAATATAAACATATTTTGACTTTTACTTGTGTTGGTTGTCTATTTACTTCCTTATATACTATTGTGCGACCACCTCTGATGTGTCTGTAAAACGCACCTCTTTTCCCAAATTGTCCTGTATTTTAGGGAAGAGGTATGTAGTATCCTGATGTTATGGATTGCCTCTCCCATGTGTCCCTGGCTGCTCAGGCTGTGTGAGTGTTCTGAATGGAATGTTTGGTGTGTGGGATACGAGTGGAATGCTTGGGTGACTGAAGGAAGGATGGCAGTTGATGGATGGGTCTGAGCAGCTAGCAGGCGGCTCCCGGTGGTGTTTGCTGTGACTTATAGCTGGACTTGTTCTACCTGTTTACCTGCTTTCCTGATACCTGAATAAACCTACGTTGACCGAATATCTCCAGCGTGGTCCCTGATTACTACACTTATTTCTGGCGAAGAGGTGAGGATGTTCCCACGCTCTACAGTGGTTCAAGAGGACAAGAAATATTTCAAGATGCCTCCTACATCATGCTGGGAAGGAGCCACTACATAGAGAAGCCTACTAACGCAAGCGACGGGTACACGACGAAAAAAACAAGAGTTACATGAGGACACACAACTGTGTCACTCTAAAGACTTTATGCTACAAGGACAATATATGAAACTGGTACAGTGACAGCACGCAGTGCAGCCCCACCAGTGTCAATCACATCGGACAGCCCCCACACAAGCGTGCTGTACCCTGTCTTAAGAGACTTCTACAACTAGGTACCTCATGAATGCTGCGCAGTGTGACCTACAAGTACAGTAAGCCTTTTCTTTCATTACATTGATGTTGCGCAGATTGTGTGCCTATTACTGCAGCGTTGGAGCAAAAGACAGCGTGCACATCAAGAGTTACACGTCCAGGAGGCCTGCGTAAAGTCTCTCTTCTCTTACTCCTGTGCTAAACTGATCTGTCAGCTCTGGTCACCCTGAACTTTGATTCTTCAAAAGAACTTTGCTGCGTGTGGAGACCGATTTGCCAGAGAGGGTGTTACCTGCAGTCCACTTTAGATGTACAGAGGCATGGCTTTAGTTTGGCTCTACTTGCCTACATGGTGTGATTTTGGCACACTTACATTTTTACCCAGGTGGATTTTTTTGGGAATATGCGCCAATCTTTAACTGGCAACAACCTGTACATTTTCATCAGCCCATGTGGAATTCAGACTGTCTACCTTCTGATGAAGCTGGCCATGTGTGGTGGGGCTATTTGAGTCTTCTTCACTTTATTTTACTGTTTATTCTCCAAACTCTCCAATGCGCAATTAAACTGTCATTTTGAATCTTCAAAAGTTGTGTGCGATCCACATAATGCTCATAAGGCTTACCTGTTTGTGATGGATGCGAGGATGTACAGCGGAGATTTTCCTGATGTCGAAGAATAACAGCGCTGCTCAATGATGTATTTCAAGCACAGGCGTGCTGGGGGCCACCCGGCGCGGCGTGATTAGAGTACCCATTTTGTGTTTGTTTCTACGTGGCATTCTGATTCTGCATCCTGCACCTTTGGCCAACCATGTTTCCTTGTTTTCCTAATGCCTCATAGCGTTCTCGAGGTGTACTCTCCTAATACTGATAGAACATGAATGAAGTTTGTCGGAGCGACGGTGTCTTAATGTCATGTACAGTGTATTACCTTTCTTAGTGGTGCCACAAAGCATTTTCTGGGGTTTTTTCTCAAGTGCAGCGTAGGATTGCTCAAAATTGTGTTTTCACGCAGCTATGTTTTTTCTGTATTCACTGCTCTGTGTTACGCTGCCATCTAGTGACAAGCTGGATATTGGATGGAATTTTCTTTTGTTTACACTTTCCGTCTGTCGGTGGTTTATAACTGCTTTTCTGTTTTAGTACATGAAGTTGGCTAATCTGTAGCTGTACGCCCCATGTTCAATGCCTCACTGTTCATTATTAATGTGTCAATTTTGAATGTCTTATTTATATTACAGTTTACAGTGTTTCAGCTTCCACATTTCACAGTTTAGTTTCCCTTACTTTGGGGACGTTTTAGTCTTGTTTACAGTGGTTAGCTGCACGTCATTCTCCCTTACATGGGGGATGGTCATGGGTTTAGTTACATGTCCTTTTCCCATGAAGCTTTACACGTGGCCCCTACACAGGGGTGGAACCCTTACACGGGGTAAGTTTTCCCTTACCCGAGGGGTGGCCCTACGTGGGGGTAAGCTTTTGGGGTTGTCTCCCATATTTACATTTTGTGACTTCATTTTGGGGTTGATGATTGAGTTTTGTTGCAGGGGTGGTCCCTGCGTGCATAAGACGCCTTGTGCTGGATGGGTTTTTGTTGCAGGGTCTTCACCTTGCCTGCCTCCTCACATTGAAGAGCTTTTACGTTTTTTTCCACAGGTTGTCCCTTGTAATTTGTAGGGGCAGGACATAAGTCCCTTTCTGTAGTAGGGGATCTCTGTGTATAGTCATAATCTAGTGAATAGTCCCGCTCATGAGCGTGGACCCTGGAGCAATCAAAAATAATCTCCTAAAGTGTCTAAAAATGCAGTCCTGCACAGGCGGTGACCTCGACGGCAGTCTCGTCAGTCCCCTCGACCCAGAGCCCTGGGGAGACGGGGAGCAGATCGCCGCCATGCCTCTCGACGCCGTTGTTGATGCCATCGACATCGACGGAGAACGGCAACGCTTTTTGGCCTTCTTGATGCTGGGGAGCCCCCCAGAGGCCTCAGCATGGGCAGGGGTAGCAGATCCAGCATGCCCAGACCCACCTTGACTCTGCAGCCTTCTTTCTTCCAGTCCTTGGAGCCTGATCTTCTTTCTGTCTCTCAGGGTCCTGGAGGAGAAGGTCTGGAAAATCTCACACTTCTCAGGTAGATGAGTAGAAGGGAGGCACAGGATACACACAGGGTGTGGGTCCGACTTGGCCTTCTTCCTAGAGCACTCCGGGCATTTATCAAACAATGCTGGCATTTTTGACAAAAAAGAAGTGCTCAGAATACTAGAAAAGGAAGAGGGCACCAAAACACGTCGAGTGTAAACACTCACACACTTTAAAAGTGCAAAATTCTTACAATAAACCAAAAAAAGGGAGAGCTCAATGCTCCAGGGTCCTGCTAGCAGGAGCCTGAAAAAAGAACTGAAAGCAAATGCTGCTGGGCATTCTGGGATACTGAGAAAGTTCTAGAAAGTTTTCTTAAAGGCACGGTATCCCTTTTTGAACCACATCATGGCAGCCTATGGGGCTTGTCTGTCCTCCCCATCCTCTCTATCATTCCAGAGGCTTTGTTGGTAAAAGGGGAAGTTTTTCTCTATGAAGAAAACTAGGCAAGCTGTGCTGTTTGTGGTTTTGGTGGAATGTCTAGCTGAAGTACTGCACAGTGTCTGTGCAGGACTGCATTTTTAGACACCGTAAGAGATTATATTTGATTGCTCCGGGGTCCACGCTCATGAGCGGGACTATTCACTAGATTATGACTATAACAGAGATACCCCTACTACAGAACTGGAGTAACAGGACAGAAACGACTCCTTTGTCCTTATGACATTACTCGTTACAGACTGAAAATTTTTCAAACTTACTGGTTGTCCCTATTTGTCGGCGGGGGCAGGACTTTAGGTATTAGTCCCTCTTGCGATCATTCACGTACACCTTGTCCCTTGCTTAGGGTGGGGGCAGGACGTTGGGTACTAGTCCCTTCTGTCCACATAGACTTTATTCCTTACATGGAGATGTTACATTTTTACGTTTTCTCATTTTTTCTTCATATGAGGAGGGGGATGGGTATCATTGTTTATCCATCTTTCTCTATGGTCTTCTGTTCCTTTCCCTCTAGTGATGCGTGTTTCCCGCCTTCCCTGGGTCTGGGCTCTAGATTTATCTTGTTTAGTTATATTCCCCTTGCAATGTTGTTTTTCCTTATTTACTTTTGCTGTAATTTTAGGTTTATAGTTAATTTCTGTTTTTATCTTTTATTCTTTGTTTACGTTACATCATTCTTCTGTTCATTAGGGAAGAGGTATGTAGTATCCTGATGTTATGGATTGCCTCCCCCATGTTTCCCTGTCCCTGGCTGCTCAGCCTTTGTGAGTGGTCTGAATGGAATGTTTGGTGTGTAGGATATGAGTGGAATGCTTGGGTGACTGAAGTATGGATGGCAGTTGATGAAAGGGGTTGAGCAGCTAGCAGGCTGCTCCTGGTGGGGTTTGCTGTGACTTATACCTGGACTTGTTCTAACTGTTTACCTGATAACTGAATAAACCTACATTGACTTAATATGTCCAGCGTGGTCCCTGATTATTACAACCTTCTGTCCAGATTTTTTGTCCTGCATTTTTTACCTTCTGTCTAGAATTTATTACCTGAATTTTGACCCTTTGTCCTAAATGTATACACTCACTGTCCTGAATTTGCTGCCATTCCAGTTGGTCACCCTAGATGGAATGCAGAACAAATCAAAACATTCCCCCCCTAGTCAAGAGATCTGGGTTAAATCAATCATTCTTTTGCTCACCATGCCACCCCAGTTTAGAGCTGGCTGTATGTAAATCAGTCTTGACCATTTGCCTCATGGGAACAGTCCAGCCCCAACTGAGTGGATAGTTGAGAGGTAATGCTGCATAATCGCCTTTTAATGAGGCTTTTACCGCCGGCATGGTTTCTCCATCTATGTGTTTTTGTGAACGCTTTTCAGTGGCTACGGAAGCCAGTTGGAGCGCTTCCGCTGTGGCTGTGTTAGCCAATGAATTCCCTGCAACGTGAACGCCATCACGTCGATGACCCAGTGCGTGTATCACATGAGTCTTTTGTAGTCCTTTTCTTAACCCCTTCCATGCTCATGACGAGCTGAGCTCGTCATGAGGCACAGTGGAGCTGTGCTGATGACGAGCTGAGCTCGTCATGAACAATGGGACTCACTAAGGATCAGCACAGGAGGGGAAAATGCACAGCAGCGATGTGGTTAAAAGAACTACTTGTTCCCAAAGCGTTTTGTGCTTTATTGTGGCACCTGTGTCATCTTTGTAACCATTTTTACTCCATGTCTGCATGTCACTGTTGTATGACTTGATGCAGAAATACGAATCACACACTATTAGTGTGGGGAATTCGCAATTGGCATTTTCAAGCGCCATCTTTAAAGATCTTATTTCAGCTCGCTGAGCTGAACAGTTTCTGAGTGATTCAGTTTTGGTGATCATTGGTTTGAATTTACCAGAGCACCAGCGACCTTTAACAATCGTGCACGCTGCATTGTAGGATTTTTTATCTACATTGTAGTGTTGTGCGAATCTGTCCATATAGATTACGCAGGTGTATTGTTCCAGAGGCAGAATTTCGATTGGCAGAGGATATTCTCGTTCATATTCTAGATCAGGGGTACTCATAGTACGGCCCGCGGGCCGCTGGCGGCCCGGCAAGCCTTCCCTGGCGGCCCGCGGACCTTTCAGACATCGTACCCGAGTTTTTTTTTTTTTATTAAAGGCTGACTGCAACCAGAGCTCGACTCAGAGACTCTGCTGCCTGTGGGGGCCGGGCGATTTCCGCCGTAGTCCGAGTGGGGCTGCAGGGGCGTTGAGAGGTGAAAATAGCCTCATTAACTTGCTAATGGTCTTTTAAAGATCCGTGAAATGCTTGGGTGCGGCTATGTGCGCTAGGGGCCGCGCAGGTTTCAGACACGCATCACTAAGACTTACACTGGCAATTACGGACGGGGGGATGCCCTCAGGAGTGGTTGTTACTGGCTGTGGCACATCATGGGGGGCCGGGATTATTATCCGAATGTGGCCGTAGTGCCTCGGGTCACTGGTGGAAAAGGAAGTGAGATAAGGTCACTTAGAAGCGGCGGGGGACTCAATCCGAGAGTCGAGTCCATATGATGCTGACTGCGCAATAAAATCCCCAGCGTTGCCGGACCGGTGGGAGGCCAGATTGACCAGTGACGGATTAATTAGTCACTCGCCGACAGGATAGTCATGGCCACCGCGGATCACAGGCATCGTCGACATCGAGGTGATCACGGGCGGCGGCGCAAAACGCGCCTGCGGGGGACGAGTCAGTCTGGATTGGAATTACACTGCAGAGGATCACGCAGTGTGCTGTTTGATTTGCTGGTCCCTGTGCGGCTCACGCTGCGGCCGCTGCACGGACCGGGACGCACAGACAGCATTCTGAACTCAACTCAAGTTCAGTAAGTACTTTGGCAAACGTGGTGTGCGCCAGGCAAAGCGGTGTCTAACTTTGGTGAACACAGTTTATTATTGTAACTTGTGTCCGCGAGTTTTGATGCAGCCATTAATGGAGTAAAAGCCCTGGGCTGCAGAGCTTCTCACACCGGCCAAACAGTACGTAGCGGCGCAAGCAGAAAGTTTATTATACTATTGACCTGTTCCTATGCTGGAGAAGCCTGAGTGAACATAGCAGCCCTGTGCTGCCCGGGGGTGCTGCGTGACGGCCGACAGAGCCCTGGACTCGAGCCTTCCACTGAGGGCTCAGCACGCCGTGTCAGGGAGGTGAGAGATCATAGACTCTCTTGTGTTGTGATGGGGCGGCCCTCCTTCCCTTGCTGCCCTTTCCCCAGCGCAGACTGCATCCTCACACCGCTGCGTTACTGTGCCGCTGACGCCCTGTTGTTAAGGGGGCCTGATTTGCCGGTTGGAATCCCTGGGTGCAGTGAACAGAATATGTGATAATGTGGGGCCTTCCACTTCGGTAGTAGTGACCGGCACCGCCAGCGACCTAGGCCAGCAGTCTTTACTATCAGCCACAAAGGCATTTAGCTGCACTTCCTGCTGGCGTCTCTCCGAGCATCAGAAGTCCTCCATAGGCTCTCTTCTTCCCATTGCGGGTCACCGTCCTGTTGAATGAAGCAGATTCAATGTGTTGTCTGAGGGGTGTGCATCTGCTGAAGAGCGATAGTTCAAGTGGATCGATCCTGCTTCAACTTTCATACTCTGCCAAATACGAGTTTCTCAACGGGTCCTCTGGTTAGATCCGACTTTAATCAGTTGCAATATTGTGCGTGCTGCAGTCATTATTTCACTGCAAACTTTGAGGCAGAACCCTGCATCCTTATTTTACATGGCCTATAGTTCACTAGGAATGGTAGCTACATAACACCTCAACCCCAACCGCAATGTTTGGCTGTGCTGTCGGTTTCCACAGAATCTATGTCTCCTCTTGTCTTAGCAATTGTCCAGTATCGTGATAAGGACAGTTACACGCTACACATATGAAACTGGCTGAACAGGACATGCACAGCCCTGCCCAGTGCTACTTGTTAGACTCAGAGTACCTTTTGGAATATAACATTACAGAGCTCTGGCTGCCAGCTATAACCTATGTGGGACTGTGTGCCCCTCAATCCAAGGCTTGCCCAGTGCCCGAGCTTGTCTGCGAGTCAGCTGACGGTGTTTGGCTCTTAATTAGGCAGCTGAGAAGAGATGTAAATGTTGGGGCCTCACATCCATCTGTTGTGGGCCTGGTCCCACTTGTGACAGAAAGGTCCTAGAGCCCCAACTGATGCTCGGCATCCTGATCTGATTCATTGATTGATGCTGGCAGAAGGTAGGATTCCGGTGACCCAGTGTGGGCAAAGGCTGGTAAAGGCCTCTGTGTATTAATAGCTCGCCTAACTTGCTATGGATGTTATTAATAAATAAAATGAATGCTTCATTCTGAGCAGCCTGCAGCCTGTAGTGTACTTAGGGTGAGAACTGTTCACTCTCGCAGTATGGCTCTGCTCTGTTTACAGATGCCTGCTGTTAGTGCAATTACTTTTTAGAGTTTCTTGTTGCTCAAATGGGTGTCATATTTCTGATATTTATATGTTTCTCTTGTCTTCATTGCTTGACTTTGCTTGCGAGAAAGTGCCACTCATATTTATTGAAATGTCACTCAAAATTACATTGAAATTATAAAAATGTCACACATAGCATTCTGAAACTTTGGCAGCTATGCTCTCAGCCCCCCTGCAGCCCCACTCTGACTACGGCGGAAATCGCCTGGCCCCCACAGGCAGCAGAGTCTCTGAGTCGAGCTCTGGTTGCAGACAGCCTTTAAAAAAAAAAGGAGGGAGACAGAGGGAGGGAGGGAGGGAGAGCGAGGGAAGGAGAGTGAGGGAGGGAAGGAGAGCGAGGGAGGGAAGGAGAGCGAGGGAGGGAAGGAGAGCGAGGGAGGGAAGGAGAGCGAGGGAGGGAAAGGAAGGCAGACAGAGGGAGGGAGACAGATGGAGGGAGAGCGAGAGGGAGGGAAAGAGAGGGAGAGGGAAAGTGAGGGAGGCAAAGTGAGGGAGGGAAAGGGAGGGAGAGCGAGGGAGAGGGAGGGAAAGGGAGGGAGAGCGAGGGAGGGAGAGGGAGGGAGAGCGAGGGAGAGGGAGGTAGAGCGAGGGAGAGGGAGGGAGAGCGAGGGAGGGATGGAAAGGGAGGCAGACGGAGGGAGACAGAGAGAGGGAGGGAGACAGAGAGAGGGAGGGAGACAGAGAGAGGGAGGGAGACAGAGAGGGAGGGAGGGAGGGAGACAGAGGGAGGGAGGGAGTCAGAGGGAGGGAGACAGAGAGAGGGAGGGAGACAGAGGGAGGGAGGGAGACAGAGGGAGGGAGACAAAGGGAGGGAGACAAAGGGAGGGAGACGGAGGGAGACAGAGAGAGGGAGACAGAGGGAGGGAGACAGAGGGAGGGAGACAGAGGGAGACAGAGAGAGGGAGGGAGGGAGACAGAGGGAGAGGGAGGGAGGGAGACAGAGGGAGTGAGAGAGTCAGAGTGAGTGAGACAGAGGAAGAGAGGGAGTGAGAGTCAGAGTGAGTGAGACAGAGGGAGAGATGGAGACAGAGGGAGAGATGGAGACAGAGGGAGAGATGGAGAGAGAGGGAGTCAGAGAGTCAGAGGGAGACAGAGAGACGGAGAGAGGGAGAGGGAGGGAGAGAGGGAGAGAGAGAGAGGGAGAGAGAGGGAGAGAGAGAGAAGGGAAGAGAGGGGAAGAGAGGGAGAGGGGGAGAGGGAGAGAGATGTGTGTCTATGCCGGGTCTGGTGGCTCAGTGGACGAAGGCGTCTGCTGCAGGGACCTATGATCAACCTCATGGTCACAGTTTTTTTTGTTGCTCTAGCCCCGCCCCTTCCCCACTGACCCCGCCCACACCGGTGCGGCCCTCGGACACAAACCACACTGTAAATTTGGCCCCGAGAGATAGTTTGTGAGTACCCATGTTCTAGATCATCTAGTTTTTTCAGTTTCGGGTCAAAATAGTATTTCACGTCTTCTGTAGCAAAATAATTTTCCCATTCTATCCATTTTGGATCTAAGGCCACTGTAATCAGATTACGTGGACTTGTTAATGCTTCAATGGCTGATTCTGCTGTATAAACAGATATTCTCTTGCCTTGGGCTAGGGCTCTTTGTTTTGCTACAGCAGTTTGAACCGCTGTCAGAATTTTTTCTGTAGAGCTGAATTTAATTTCAGCTTGAGTGTACAAATGTGATTTGTAAGCTATAGGTACCGTTTCTCCCTCATTAGAGGTCAGGTATGTGAATCCGCATCTTCCTGGGATGACTCGGATTACAAGATTGCGTATGTTTTCGTGAGTTTGTAATTTTGTTTTAGCTAACATGCCTGTTTGCAATGATCTCAGAATCTCTGTGTGTTTCTGAGTCCAATTGATTCTGCTGTATAAACAGATATTCTCTTGGGCTAGGGCTCTTTCTTTTGCTACAGCAGTTTGAACCGCTGTCAGATTTTTTTCTCTAGAGCTGAATTTAATTTTAGCTTGAGTGTACAAATGTGATTTGTAAGCTATAGGTACCGTTTCTCCCTCATTAGAGGTCAGGTATGTGAATCTGCATCTTCCTGGGATGACTCGGATTACAAGATTGCGTATGTTTTCGTGAGTTTGTAATTTTGTTTTAGCTAACATGTCTGTTTGCAATGATCTCAGAATCTCTGTGTGTTTCTGAGTCCAATTGATTTGTTTGAAATCTGGTCTTATCAATTCATAGAGAGATTTAACCCTCTCGGCATAATTTAGAATGTATGTAAAATTCAGGAAACCTAGTATTGATTGTAAATTCTTCAGCGATTTTGGTGTTTGGAGTACAGCACATTTCTCTAAGAAATTGTCTGCCAGGCTTTTGCCTTCACTTGATAATTCATATCCTAAAAATAGGACAGTTAGATGGGCAATTCGTGATTTTTTTAAAGTTGAATTTGTAACCTTCTGATGCGAACCCAAGTATTATGGTGTTCACTCTTTTTAAGTGAGTCTCCAGGTCATCATCTGTGAGATAGATGTCATCGACATATGATAATGCCTCATCATCATATATTTGTAGTAACTCTGTTACCCTTGCTGAGAATAATCCTGGGCTATTCTTGAATCCCTGTGGGAGTCGGCAAAATTGTTTTTGCGATCCCATTATTGAGAAAGCGGTCAAATACCTGCTTTTAAGTGCAATGTTTTGACAGAAGAATCCGTTAGAGATATCTAATGTCGTTTTATATTTTTTGCGCACAATGTTATTCATTAGTGCTGCACTAGGTGAGTTTTGTACTGCAAATGTTTTATAACAGGAGTTAAGGTGTCTGTAGTCCAAAACTAGACGATATGAATCATCTGGCTTGGAGACAGGAAACAAAGGCTTGTTCATTTGAGAGGTGCATGTTTCGATCACCCCTTGATATTCAAGTTGATCTAAGATCTCCCTGACTTGCTTTTTAGCTTCTTGTTTAACTGGGTACTGCCTTTGTGCAGTGGGTTGATTTTCTACCTCGATTTTGTGGTGAGGAAAATCCTCATCCCATCCTACATGATTTTTGTATAAAGCAGGAGTTTGGGCCACTGCCCATTTTCTTGCCAATGTGTATTTTTTATGAATCGGAATATGATTTGAGAAGGCAGGCAATCATTTCTTCACCATGAGGGCACTCCCTGACAAACTCTGGTGGCCAGTCTTTCTCAGATAACAGAATGTCATAGCCTTTAGAAAGTTTTTCCCAAAACAGACCTTTTATTTTCCTAGTTCTATCTCCCTCTATACGTAATGTTATTTCATATATTTTATGGGGCACACTAACTTGTGTGTCTGCAGTTTCCACCTGAATGTACTCATTCGTGTCCACTGTCTCCAGAAGATTCATCAGGATCTTGCGAGCTATTGTCACTTCTGCTGCGCTGTGTAGCATTGTATGTGCCCACTCTCCGTTTTTCAGTTGTGTCCTCAGAATTC
Organism: Lissotriton vulgaris; assembly: GCF_964263255.1. NCBI lineage: Eukaryota > Metazoa > Chordata > Amphibia > Caudata > Salamandridae > Lissotriton > Lissotriton vulgaris. The sequence goes on along the minus strand of NC_141687.1, from coordinate 747,906,343 downwards.
TCGGCATGTTTAATTTTAATACTTGCTACCTTCTTTCTGGGAAATTGTAATTTTTTACTTTGAGGAGCAGGTTCCTTGTCTTTTGACTTGACGTGCTCTTCCCTGTGTTCTGACCGTCCTCTTCTTTCCGATTTCTGTAAGGAAGATCGAGAAAGATTGAGTGAGAAGGATCGAGAGGGACGTGTATCAACATCTTGATATCTTTCAGGTTTTCTTATTTTATCCCTATCTCTAAGGTTATATCTTTTTTCAGAGGGCTCCCTTTGGGGAGACTTGTGTTCTCGGCCTGGAGATCCCTCTCTACGCTGAGGAGACCTTCCTCTGGACTGGAAATATTTTTCCCTGGGAGTGGATTGTTTATTACCATCCCAACTCTTTTTTGGAGTATTTTCAGTTAGTTGGGGTTTTACCGGTTTCCCACCCAAACTATCTCTTCCTAGCTCTTCATAGGATTTTTCTATGATTCTGGCGAGTTCAAATGGTTGGTCTGCTATATCTGTTTCCTTCAATTTCTGGCAGATCGCCACAGATGCTGCTTCTCCTTTTATGTTGGCTAGTAATATAGCCGAGACCTGCTTGAAGTCTTTCAGTAATTTCATACCCAGAGTTAAAGCATGTTCTGGACCGTATTCATTTTGAATCTGTCTTAGTACATCTGGTATCACAGTCATAGACGGGACACCATGTGTTTTTGTGTAGATTGAAGCAAATACTGTGCCCCAAGTGTCACAGTCCTCCACATGTGGTGTGATCCCCATTGGGAGACAGATAGTCAGAATTCTGTGTTTCTCAGTAGGAGTAGTATCTAAAAATACCGCCTCTATTTGAGTAATTTTTTGTGCTAACCAGAATGGAATTTGTTCCCGTTTTGTGGGTGCTTTACCAAGACATGATTGTATGTTCTGTGGTGTGATTTTGTTTATGTTCCCCTGATGAGGGGTCAGCTGTGGAATATTGATTGTGGGTTGGACTATTGAAGTCTGCGTGACATATTGGACCAATTCTCTATGTATTTTAATTAAGAGTTTTAGCTGAGCTAAAAGTTCCTGGACTGACATTTTATCAATGTCTGGATGTGGTGTGTAGCTGGCTAGAACCGGCCACGTTGCTCCTGGTCTACCTAGTGGACCGAGCCTGGTGATGTGATTATTACGTTTTAGGGCGCCATTAAACCAGAGCAGGTGCTCTTGGTAATTTGGTGGGATTTCTTTCTCCTCGAAAGGAGTGTATTCTCCCGAAGGTTCCTCTATTTTGTAATAGTGGAAGTCTTTTGTTACAACGTGTGCTGCTGGAAAATGTATCCAGGAATAGAATACCTCTGTCTGCCGATATTCATGTGCCCCAACCACGAATATGACTGTACCACCTCGTGGTGTCAGTCCGTTTTCTATAAGTTTAATAGTTATAGTTCTTCTTATATTATCCGGGATGATAATTGCACCCGGTTCATTTTCATTAAACCCTGTAACATCGAAACCCGGTTGATTCGCATCTACTGCAGCTCCACCGGTTTCATTGTTGTTGCCGTTAATCGACATTGTTTTAATGAAAGCTTGCAGAGCAGGTTTCCAAGGAAACAAAGATTAGGTGCACAATATTTTGGAACACTGTATCCTTCAATGTTGATCAAACCAAAAACTAATGCATAGGAATCTCTTCCTACTAAGTTCCGGCGGATATTAACCTTTCACCCACTCCAGACGTCTTTTGGAGTTTTTACGGGGAAAGGGTTCTGTGTGAAAAAGCACGACTGAGTTACTCTAGTGTCTTGCGTTAGATTATCGCCTTACCAAACGTTGGGCGCCATGTAGTGTAGTTCTTTTTTTTTCCAATAGGCTCTGCGCATTGGAATAACATAAACAGCAGTGTAGACGTAGGACTGAGGTCATCTAGGTCTCTACTGACTATGTTAAACTTAATTTAGGTTTGCGCCAGCTAGCTCAGGTCACTGGAAACTTTCTTGAATGAATAGGGAGGGATGAACTTCCCTGGCTCAGACAAGAAGGGATTCAGTTTCCGACAACCGCATAAACATGACAACTTTGCTCCCTCAGAATAAGAGTGTATCTCTAGTGAAAACAATAGGCAGCTATTTCGCTCAGTCAACCGTGCATACTTAGTTTCACCAGAGTGCAAAGAAATAGAGAGATGGGCGTTTTCAATAAAAAGGTGTTATTTATTGAGCAGTCTTCTTTCTCATGCAAGAGAAATGAATTGCCACAATTGCAATACTTATCATAAAGTGAAGTGCGTACAGTAAAAGTAGTATTATGAAATAATACTGTAAAAGCATTGATATGATTTCTTAGCCATATGATACTTTAAAATGGATAAAATATATACATACATAAAACCATTGACTAACGTACTCAACTGGTGCTTCTAACTACGCCTACCCCAGTGTACCTGACCTAAGCCTAATACTTGGGAAGGAGTGAGTAAGTAGCAGTTTAAGTTAAGTTGGTTAAGATAATTTTGCCAAGAATCTGCATCAAGAATTCTCTTAAGGGTTTAGTCAGCTCCGTACCTTGGTAATAGAATGTGGGAGGTCTGGTATCTCTTTCCTCAGGACTCGATCTCCCAGCAACCCGCAAGGGTAGGCTGGAAACACAGGTGCTGGATTTTCTCGGCTGGAGAAAAAGAAAGCGTCTCGCTCAGTGCGTCAAACGGGAGGGGCGGCTTCCGTGGGCTCTCGGGCAAGTAGATGGCCGCTCTGCTCCACACCACCGTGTGTTTGCTTAAGGCAACTGTTGGTATTTTATACCTGGAAGTTGCCGGGTTTGACGTAAGGGACATAAGACTTCACTAAGAACTAAAATTCTTTCTGGACTTCAGGAGTTCTTGTTCAAAACAAAAGCGGGGGGATTTCCCGGACTGCTGGAGGCTTGGTTTGTTTAAATAACGCGTTGTGCTTTCTTGGAGTCGATGGGAGTAGCCGTGCTGTGCTTTGGACTGCATTGGCTATTACTGAATATGGATCTGATTCTTATGCCTTTATCAGGATATTATTGATTATAACCTCACAAGGGCATACATTGGGAATATCAAATTAGGGTCCTAGATAGAAACACAACTGTTTCAGAGATTGGGACCTATATATAATCACCACCCAGGGAAGACAGCATGACTGGATGAATTATCAAGCTCATCTCGAGCTTGCAAGAAGAGTATGAGTTACACAGAACTCAATTTGACCACTGCTGCAAATCAGACATGCCCTTAAGCCCTACAGCTCTAACCTGAAGGAGCTCCCGGAGTGAAGTCCCTTGGAGACCTAGGTGCTGAATAATCCCCCCATCCAACACAAACTGGCTGTTTCCATTATCTACAAATCACTGGTCATGCACACCCCAAGACTCTTCACGACCTACGAGCCACCTGGACAAGGGTCCTTTGACAGACAGACAACGACAATTGACGAGAAGCCCTAAGCTCCCCCAGAAACATGGCCATAGCTGCCCAATTCCCTCTCATACAATTCAAGTACCTACACATAGTCTACCTCACACGCTCCAAACTATGTTGGTGCAATCGGCTCACCGCTGAGCCTCAGCTGCACAACCCACTGGGGAGACTTCATCCACATGGTCTGGAGCTGCCATATTCTTAGTCCCTTTCTGGATGGGAATTCTGGTCTGTCTGGGCAGGGTCCTGTGGTGGCAGCTGGCCACCGACCCTAAACTCACACTCCTACACACCTGAGACGACATTGAGGGAAACGGGTACAAAAGGGCCCTACTATGGATAGGACTGACATGGACAAAGATCGATCTCGCCAGACACTGGAATCCAGCAGACGCCCCACCACTAGAGGAACGGAAGATAGGCCTGTACCGGTGCATGGTCCTGGGAGGGCGCCAGTGGTGGCATTATGGCAATGTGATTTATAGTGTTTTCCAATGCTTTGCCAATGGGGTGCCATTTGGGGCGGGTATGGATATAGGACTGTATTATGTTTCAGTTCCTTGAACAATATACTGCCAGAGTTAACAAGGTTGAGATGCTAATAAAATATGCTATAAAAAATTAGGACAGCTTTTCGGGCTGTTCATGGTGAAGATTAAAATAGAAAATAGAATCGTACAGTGTTCGGGTGCAATGACAGAGGGGTATTTTCATATTGACTAAGGCAGTTGGAACTATAATTGGGGCTGGTGTATGCCCGGTATGACCAGTAAGTTTATTTACAAATCGAGTAGACTAGCCATGAGGCCACTAACTGCAGGGACTTCCACAAATGATAAAAACGGGTTTGCTCCTGGATCCTTGGGCAAAGCATTGAAGGAGGGCTAAAGGGACAGTGTAAGGAACTGGGAGCTGTCCGCTTTCAAGATAAGTACATTGAGCAGATTTTTATTTCTTCACCTTTGGGCAAGTCGAGGGAGAGTTGGTACCAAAGTACCCTCCTGTCCATTGAGTATGGGGACATCTGCAGACACTACGGCAGCATGCAGCTAGCTGCCAATAGTTAAAAATACATGAATTTGAAAAACTCTTCTTCCTTTGAGCGAGGCTGGGAGTCTTCTTGGCTTTGCTAATGCATTTTTCTGATATTCAGCAAACAAGGAACTGAAGGGAACAATGAAGGTGCGGGATGGGGTTGCTTAAATTAAAAAAGACAAAAAAGTTGAGCAGGATGGGGAGACGCAGGGTCATGAACAGACAAGACTGTGATGGGGCAACGTGTGAGAGGCGAAGCAGCAATCCGGGGAAGAGCAAGAAACACGTAGTCAAATGGAGTAATACGTCCAGTTGTTACGCATAAAGGCAACATGCATAGACGATGGAACACACTTGGAGTGCGCGCATGTTATGTGCATGTGCTTGGGTGTATGTGTTTCTGTGAATGGTACAATACATGGAGGACTCCGAGTTCCATTTTGGGAGACACAGGGTTGCATGGTAAAACAAGATGAAAGGAGGCAGAGGAATCCCCCAGACAGATGTGTGTTGCTGCATTCCTGTAGCTGGAGAAGGAAGATCCAGGCTGCCCGTGCACTTTATAATCCACATTTGTAAAGCGCACAATCACCCGTAAGGGTCTCTATGCGCTGGGGGCCGTCAGGAAGATTAAGCAAGCTATTGCCCAGAGACACATGATGCTGGGATAATCTGCCGCCGGTGCCAGGGATCGAACCGTGATCCCCAGATTCCGGAGTCAGTTGCCATAGCCGCGGCGCCACACCTCTTCAAGGTGTGCTGGGAGGCTGCAGTGAAGAAAGCTGTGGCCATCGATGAGCCGAATGGATCATTGCCCTGTGCAGTGAGGGACTGGGGACCCCGAATACCAGGAGGGGCTGCTGTGGACATATTGCTGTGCTGAGTGGCCTGCAGCACTTGTGTGGAGGTGAGACAGCAGCCCTGTATGCCGCGAGTTAGCACTGTGAAGGAATTTGCTGTGCTGATTAAGTCGGAGCCCATGTGCAATGGAGAGACGGTGGTCCTGTATAGAGAGGATGTCACCGGGACCAAGCAAGAAATCTGATCGGTATCGTAACTGGAGAAGAAAAGCCGCTATGGGGACTTGCACCATGACAGAGGCTCAAGTTCAGGACCTTTGCACTACTTCAACCACACCACTCACCATGGGACAGACCAAAGAACTTACCTAGCTTGGAGGCACAATGAAGAAATATTGGTCACTGGGGCTGCAAGGCCACGTGTGCGGAACCTAAGGGCCATTGAGCACTGCCCACCTGGGCCACATACAGTGAACTCACCAGAGCCAGCTGCTTCTGCTCCAGCACCCGTGGAGGAGGCACACTCAAACTCTGGTCACTTCGATCCTGCAGGTGCAGATAAGACTGATTTCGGGCCAGTCGGCCTGGGGGGAACTTGGTTGCAGGATAGCTTTCATCAGGGTAACACTTAATTTTAAGACGGAGTCAGAGTGGAACTCTTGAGATTCAACTACTAGTGGGGCTTACCCTGGATGTTGCCTATAGAGAATGGGGAATAACCACAATTGCTGCTGCGAGGAGGACGTGGCACCCAAGGAATTGCTTTAGAAACACTACAGTCCTGACCCAAGGGGGATGATGAAAGCTGTGAGTATTTGTCTGAACAATAATTTAGTGCTGCTGCGAGTATATTGAGTTGCAAGCCTGGGTTCACCCCCCTGTATCTACCTCCCCCTGAGGGGGCATTGCACTGCCAAACGCACATTACCACTGACAGCCAAGTGCTGAAGGGGTACTTAGTCCAGTTGCCCAGGATCTACAGTAGGTCAGCCCCCGGGACATTGGGAGTATAAGGCCTCAACTCAGACTTTTTGGCCCAGTACCCTTGCTTGTCACATGGCCCTCTGAACAGGGTTCTGACACAAACCATGTGAGTCATTCAACAAGTAATAAGTCTGCAATTGTCTTTTTATTTCGAGCCAATTACCCCTTTATGGCACTTGACTCTCTCTCTCTCTCTCTCTCTCTCTCTCTCTCTCTCTCTCTCTCTCTCTCTCTCTCTCTCTCTCTCTCTCTTGAGAGAGAGAGAGAGAGAGAGAGAGAGAGAGAGAGAGAGTGTGGCCCTACAGGGTCTCGAGAGAGAGAGAGAGAGAGAGAGAGAGAGAGAGCAGAGTAGTGTAAGGCATACTCCGGGCAGGTGGTGTGGGATAGTAACCCCAGCTTGCTGGTACGCAACAACAACATTCAGTAAATCATTTTCAAGGCAGTGCCTTCTCTTTTGAAAAGGAAAAGTACATTTAGTACACGCACACTACTAAACACTATGCATTAATTTAATCTATATTAGAAAAGCTAGATAGAAATACCTTTGGTGACACACTCATGACATTACACACACTGTGGGTCCTAAACCTTTGGTTTTCCTAAACCCTATAACCACAATACCTCCCATACTAAATGGATTATCACAATATACGGGTAAGTCCTTATCAATAAAGGTACGCCTACTTGATTTTTCAGGGGGTTCACTACAGGAGTAATAGCAGCTACAAGTCACACTTCATCATCATAACTTCACTGAAATCAATGAGGATGGTACTAATATGTAATACCTGTTTTAACCCTCCATTGCAACACAATTACAGTTAATGAGGGGCAGTAGCAATATTCTCTACAAGTTATAACCCACCATTGAAGTCAATCTGGGCAGCACCAATGGTCAATAGCATTCATTATACTGTAAAAAAATGCATTGCTAACTATCAGCATTATCAATAAAATGTTCAATTGCATGTCACAGAGTCTAGTCTTTACTTTTACTAACCTTCTTCTGCAGTTCCAGTGTCCACTCACAGGGGTCCTTGCCCAAGAGCAATATCTTCAGCTCCAGGGGTGCTTTGAATCCAATTAAACTTCTCTTGGGGGCATAAATGCTGCCCCCCTAGGAGACTTGGGGTGAGTTTTGGGCACACGGATGGGGGGCTGTTCCACTTCCTGCAGCGGTGAGAAACACTCGGGTAATGGGGGTGGTGCCTCTGCCATTCTTGGAGAACAACAGGAAGATAACTATGCAAATGATGAGCCCTCAGTGAAGTTTATAGAGGGTTCCTTGGCTGATCTTTGAATATCCACAGTGGCTCTGGCGCTTCCTAAAACAACGCTTTCTTGCATTTAATTTTTTTTTAGATACCTGGCGCCCTCGTCTGACCCATGTTGTCCCATTGGGAGTTGCGGGTCCTACTGCCTCTATGGCCACTGCCAGCTCCCCGTGTACCTTCATGGTCTGGCGCAGGAGCCAACAACACTCTCAGCAGTGCTCTCTTTGACTCCCACTTGCAGGCGGGAACAGCGTGGTTCTCTCCTGCCTGTGGGTAGGAGCCAGTATGTTTACACACTTTGCTCCTTTCAGAGATGGGCTTGGGTCATCTTCTGTCCTGGAGAATGGGGTCCCCTGGAACTCCAGGGATTGCGTTGGGCCCAGGGGAGGAGGTCCGAGGGCTGTGAGATGTCTCAGGGAGGGGACCTAACACCCCTCTCCTAATCTAAATTCAATAAATGAAGCTTTGCCAAACCCAGCGCGCTTGGACTTCCATGTGGCAATTTCAGAATTTATCTGTGAAGCACTACACTCTGCTCTCCACCCAATTCCCCCAGGGGACAAGACTTTGGGCCATATGTAGGTAATCTCTATTTACCGATTCTGAAATACCGAATTTTACCGATTCGGTATTTCGGAATCGGTAAATAGTATGTAGGTAAAAATTCGGTACATTTTACCAATTCGGTAATATTTGGTATTACCTGGAGGCCCATAGGAATCAATAGGAAGCCATTCACTATTACCGATTCGGTAAATACCGAATCAGTAATGGGGGAACATATTCAAGGGTGGCAGGGTGTCACATTGACACCCTGTTGCACCGCTGAATTGTGCTTGTGTGCACATGTGGCACACATACATGCCCTAAGGGCATGTATGTCTGCCACATGGCACTTTTAAAAGAGCACAAAATTGCTTTTTTAAAGGTTTTCGATATTTACCACCAACTTGTAGTCGGTGGTAAATAACAAATCCTCAACTAAAAAAATGCACTCACTTGAGTGCTCCCTACATAGGATTTAAGGATCGGTAATTTACCGATTCAGTAATTTACAGATTCCTTAAATTACTGAATCGGTAAATTACCGAATCCTTAAATCCAGCCACCTACATTGGAAAAAGCTAAATACCGGTCGGTAACGGCAAATTTACCGATTTTTGTCCATTACTGACCGGTTTTAAGCTACCTACATATGGCCCTTTATCTCTTGTTTTCTCTGACCCTGTAGGGCCACTTTACATGCTCTTGGGCTATTTTTGCACCCAGTGGCCACCCCTAGCAACTAGGAGCATTTTCTTCAGGCCTTTTTTCCTCTGACAGGTGCTTTTTGTGGGAGTTGAATGTATTGGCTCCCTGTGTCAGACCTATCCTCTGCCTTGCTCCTGTTGCTTTCCTATGCTTGTGGGGGCAGACTGTGTTGCCCCTGCACAGCGAACAAGCAGACCACTCTCCTAGCAATACTCCCCAAGCTCCATGGCTTTGACTTTCTTACAGAGTACCCATGTGTTCTTAGAATGATGGCAACTTTCCTAATGGAGGTCTCCCAGACCAGGGAACACTCCAAGGCACCCCATCATGTCTATTCCCCGAACTGTTCCTCAAGAGGTATAAGGGGCAGTGAAACCCATCTTAGTCTTGGGGTTACCTGGAGTTAAATTCCTGGGGTCCATCCTTATAGTGGCATCAGGAAGCTTCTCCTTCCAGCTGAGAGTTCTTTAATTGTTATTGCTCCCAAATCCAGTGTCTTCTCAGTCTTTCCCTTGTGCATGTGCTTTGAGTGGAGATGGAAAGTTCTAGGAAGTAGATTTCTCTGCCTAATCTGACGATGCCACATTATCACTCTACCTCCATCCCAGCCCTCGTGTACAATATTCTGGGGCATTCCAACATAGCGATTTCAAGGTGCCCATGGAAAGATCTTCCCTGGGAGCCTAAGCTTTGCTTCCATCTGACACAGCTTCCTGGTCTTTTCCCATTAAAACTTTAAAGGAGAGCCTGCCCTTCCCATGTATGGCCCTCCTTTGTTTCTGTGACTTGGGCCCAGATGTAGGTAATAGCAAATTACCGAATGGTAAATACCGAATTTTACCGATTCGGTATTCACTATTTGGTAATTGCTATGCAGGTAAAATATTGGGTAAAAATACCGAATAGGTAAGATTCGGTAATTACCAATTCAGTAATTACCGTATCTGTATTTGCCATTGATTCCTATGGGCCTTGAAGCCCATAGGATTCCATAGCAAATACCGATTCGGTAATTACAGATTTGGTAATTTTACCGATTTTACAAGGGGGACAGGGTGTCACTTTGACACCCTGTTTCACCCCTGTTTCTGGCTTGTGTGCCATGTGACACACAGACATGCCCTTAGGGCATGTCTGTGTGCCACATGGCACAGGTGTACATGCACAGATGTGCATGTACACTAGAATTCGTTATTTACCATGGAATAGTATTCCATGGTAAATAACGATTCGGTAAGGGCCTGTGGCACTGATTACAGTGCCACCTACATATGGATTTACAGAATCGGTAAATTTATCGATTCGGTATTTTACCGATTCTGTAAATTTACCGAATTGGTAAATATACCGATTCTGTAAATATGAGGCCCCCTACATGTCAAATCCCAAATACCGGTCGGTAACGGCCAAAATCGTCCGTTACCGACCGGTATTTGGCGACCTACATCTGGTCCTTAGGCTTTACCAGCTCAGGTACAGTGTAACAAGCTAATAAACAGGTTAACGTTCCACCCTTCCTTTTCCAGGATGTGGGTCAAGCACTGTTAATGACTATATTGTGTGGGGAGTTTAAGAAATTGGTTTATTAGTGGGGGCGGGGGCTACCACATTGAGTAACAATCACAATCCTTGTCAGGGTGTAACCTCAAAGACACTATATTAACCTGAGCTCATCCTCCTGGTCGTTATGGGAGACAGATGACAGGCTTAACATAGGGCAATGCATAAAGTATTTTTGCAGTACCAAAACAGCAATATTGTCAAATCACAAAACGGTAAAAATACCAAACTGATGGGTAGATTTACAAACATTTTGTACCATGTTAGCATCACAAAATGATGCTAACCAGCACAAATATTTTTTTTCCTAATTGACTTTCCAGTGCAAAACTTGTTTTGGGCTGGAAAGTACCCTGAAATAATGCAAAGCGGCTTGAAGCACTGCTTTGCTTTACTTAGTGCCAGGGGGCATTACGTGGGCATTCTCATGCTACCACGCATGCATTTTGATGCAAAACAATCCAATGGTAGACAGGGTTTAGCACCAAAAGTTAATGCCATTTGAAAAGAGGCGTTGAGAGGAGAATTGTTTTTATTTCTCCATTCTTTTCCGAATTTGCATGCATGCTGCACTGTGCAGCACACTTACAAAGTAGGAAAAGTTTTAAAGTGTGCCTAAGCATTGCATTTTGTACTGAAGGGTCCCTTCCAGTACAAACCCTATAGTAGACCCTAGCACATACCCTTGCACTATCGTGCAAAGATGTGTGCATGGTCCACGGCATCTGAAATCTGTGCCAGCTAGGGAGCAGGGAAGAGAGAGCCATATCTCCTTAGATATGGCACTCTTCTGCTCCCTAAAGCATTTTTGACTGCCGAGATAATTTCTATGACTTTTTAACATCTGGGCTTAAATTTGAAAAATATAGTACATTTTCATAAATAAAATAACTCCAAAAAATCCATTAAGGGGAACCGGAGATATACATTTTTAAAGCCCTAAGACAACAGCTCTGAAAAGCATTACGCGCTCACTGCGGTCAACAAGTCGTGATAGACTGGGACTAATGCTCGATTTGAGCCCAACCGCGATGGAGTCCTGGTCGGATACACAAATCAGATTTCAGTTTGGAGGTTTTACCTTGGGACTTATTCTCAAAAATGAAAGTCCAGCAATTTCGGTGGGGCAAGTAAGCAGGTTGTATCCCAAGAGGGCACCAAGAGATTGGCTCGCTGGACACAATACCAGTAAAGCCATTGGTAGGAAAAAGCCCAACGTTGGAGAAATTTGAATTTCGAAACAAAGGGAAGTCCTCTCGCAGGCCAGATACTTTTGACACCTTCACCTTTTGCACATTGTCCCTTTTTTTGTGCTAAGAATCCTTCAGCGGGACAAGGCTACAAGCTGTAACTGAGTGCTCCACAAGGCCAGAAGTCTTCTTAGCAAAGTCTAGTTGTATCATATTTGTTGCTGTGGGGAAGCTACGAGTGGTAGGAACCTGAATTGAATCTTTAGCCCAGTAGCAACGGATCCGCTGGGCAGGTTGTCCTGGTCCTCCAAAGGTCTTGTAATTGAAAAAGTTTCTATGTCTCTTGACTTCATCAGTTGTAGGAGAAGTCCAGCCAGACACAGCCAGGGGTTCAGAGACCTCTAGAACATCCCTTGGGTCAGGAATCACTCGAAAGGAGGGCAACAGCAGGGTCCAATGCATCTCCAGTTGGAACTGGTCAGCTGGGCAGTTGCAGGAAAAGCCTTCTATAGTTTGTTGTGCCCCTGTAGGACTCCACTTCTTTGTTCTAGGTATAAGAAAGAGCAAGTCCAGTCCTTTAGAGCTCCTCCAAGGTCACAGACAGTATTGTTCTAAAGAGGGTGCCAGTGATGCCACATTTAAGCCTTCCATTAGCTTGTGGGTGGATCCTGCACCCTACCTAACCAATGGGGTAAGAGCTTCAGGGGTAGCCCTACCCTCTACTGTAGCAGTTCATGTCTGCCCTACTTCAAACAATCCTACTGTTCCATTTATTACTAAAATTCAAAACGGTGAAACCCTCCTCCCCTTGTTAAGAGTTTGTGTGCCCAACCAGAGGTGGCCATGGTAATGAGCAGCCTCACCTCGATGATCACTCCAAACCAGGTCTGGAGGCAGCTCCCCTCCCATTGGGATTGGTGCATCCCTGACTGGGGGAACAAAAGAAGGGGCCCGTCTAGGTGTCACCTGACATCTACCTGTGACAGGGAAGGTCAGTTTGTAGTAAAGTAAGTTCCTGGGCACAACCTAAATAGTCATCCTAATAGAGGAACAAAAACACCTCCACGCAACCAGGCCTTTGTCTCTGCTCTGGAAGCAGTTTTTATACCTCACTCAGGGCCAAGTACTCAGAGGGCTGAAGCTGGAGATTTATGCTAACTAGACTCCGGTGGCTTTAGATAGGGAAAAGGTAACTTTTTAAAAGTTACTTGACCTCAATATTTATTACATTCCAAATTCACCATTTACTTGGGCTTTAAATATATATTAAAACTAGCAGCCCGTCCCGACCTTGTCCGGGAGCAGTCAGGCTTCAGGGCCCCCGCCCGCCACGGCCCCCGCCCGCCCCGACATTGTCCGTGGGTCCCCCGGAGCCTCACCTCATCCGCCGCACCTCCCTGAGCTCCTGAGTTCACCGGTCCGCCGCTCCTCGCTGCTCCTCCCCGCCTGTCCGCCGCTCCTCTCCGCTCCTCCCAGCCTGTCCGCCGCTCCTCGCCGCTCCGCTCCTCCCAGCCTGTCCGCCGCTCCTCACCACTCCTCCCCGCCTGTCCGCCGCTCCTCCCCGCGCTCATGTCCGCCGCTCCTCCTCGCGCTCTTGAACGCCGCTCCTCCCCGCGCTCCTGATGTCAGCACGCACGTCACGGCCGGCGCTACTTCCATGGGACTACTTTTTTTATATTTTTTAAATTTATTTAGCCTATGTCCATCTGCACACCCTGACAATTACAATGATGTATCAGGTGTGTGGACTGGCGCTGTGGTTCCCGAGTTTACCCGCCTCAAAGGTTCAAAGTTCTTCCTTTATAATAGTAGTATAGATGAGTTGTTGAATCATATGTCTAGCTGGTCCCCACCCTGAGATAGGAGAATTAATATTTACTATTGTCTATCAGTGTTTCTCATTTGGCCATCAAGCTTTCTCACAGTGTACATAACTGTTAGTTGCTAGACTTTGTAAGGATGTGGCAACATCACTTTTCTACATGTACTTCTTTTAAGTATCATGCACCCTGCTTGTGGGATTGAAGGCATAATTAGGGGTGATTTATTAATATTTAAAAGGAAGGCTTAGACCTGTCAAAAGGGATTATTTTGACAGGCTGAATTGCAGTATTTACCCTGCTCTAGTGAGGCTAAAGTGGTGGGCATGAAACCATGTTAACACTGTAGTAGATGGCACAATAGACGCTGCAGTCTACTAGTGGCATTTATCATCCAGGCCTCGGGCACATTTTGTACCATATGCTAGGAACTTATAGACAAGTTAAATATGCCAATTAGGATTATGCCAATTCAACCATGTTAAAAGGGGGGCACAGGCACGTTACTACTGCCAAACAGGGTAAAATGCACAGAGTTCTACTGCCAGCAAGTAAATATAGGATCCAAAAAAGGTAAAAAGGGGGCGTGACCAAAGAGGCCAACATTGCGGTCGCACCCTAACGCTGCTCCGCTGTAAAACCTACTTTATCCGTCGTAAATCCAGACCACAAGCCATCATTAGCTGCTCAGGATACTTTGCATCGTTCCTTTTTACTTGTGGTCATATACGTAACATGTGACCCTCAGGGACACTATATCGCTTTGGAGGGACAAAGCCACCCGCCTTCCACAAGGGCTCACAGTAATAGGGGCAACTTTAACCCAGTTACTGACCTGGACAGTTCTGGCACCCCCACGGTCTTCCGTGGAATTGGCGCCTGCAGTCTCACTGCGATGCTTGGAGATTCTGGCACCCCCGTCGTCTGCAATTCACACACACCTCGGTGGCTCACCACACTCACTCTTGGATAGACCTTGCCTTCTTACCTGCCCTTCACTGCCAATTGTTGAATCAGATTCAGATTCTGGCCTGCGGTATTTCAGACCATTCCCCTTTACTTCTTCATCTTAGGCACCCTACGGTGGGACAGCGCCCCATGTGGCGTATAAATACCTGATACTTTCTAAACAAATCGTTCACTCAATCCCTTGAGTCTGAGCTACGAACTTATTTTAACATCAATGTAGTCCCCGTTGCCTGTATGGGAATCCTATGGGCTGCAAGTAAAGCAACAATGCAAGGCTAGGCTAAGAGGCTCAGGAGTGCGACCGTACTGCTCTTGTTGCTCAGCTAGAGGCGCATGTCCTTCGACTCGAGCAGCAGTTGGAGTCTAACTCCCAGACAGGTACCTTTCGACGGTAAGGCCTCATCCGTGAAGATATTTGTTTGCATTACAATAAAAATTCCATTGATTGCTATAGGAGATATTTTTTAGTCACTCATGATGTCAATGATGCTTAATTTCAATTCCAATCCGCCCAGTAAGTCAAGTATTCCTGAAAGTTGGTGAGGAACCTCGGCATTATCAGTTTAAAGTTCTGGAGGAATTTACATTGCTTTTTGCAGGATTATGGATTGCTATCCTGTTTCTAAATCGGGCTTAATGATTTCAGATGTGTTATCACTTTTTTAAACTTGTCCTTAACTTATATTTAATGGTGTTCACCCCTAATGTTGTTATAAAGTATTTGTGTCCACTAATATTGTTATAAAATCTCATAATGACAATAATATTGAGGGATATGATTTAGCAGTTAACTTCATTTTAATTTGCTAAAAATATTGAAGTATTAATATTGAATATAATACCTATTTTTGATTTTTTTTAAATTCTTTTTATTAGCAGAAATAAAGGTTTGATGGTCATCACATTAATGATACAGTATATTCAAATCTATTTTTGATTTTTATTAAATGTGTTTGTTAGTTTTTTTGTGCTATAAGTTATTTTTTGTAGAGATCATATTTTTCGTTTGGTAATATATTGAAGTGTTATATTTTATTTATATATTTTTTGTTTGTCTGTAAGTTGTTGGGTTTAAAAAGGAGTTGGGTGGGGAGTGTTTTATCTGTATCACCCCAAAACTTTACATGAAGAAACTAGGTGAAAAAGGAACATTTTTGGGAAAGTTTCCTGAAGATTCATCGAATTAGTCCAAAGAAGCTGTATCTAAAATCCCTATGGAAAATTGCATGGGGAAAATGTGTTTTGGGCCCTCCTTTTTCCCAGCTTCCCCTTGATGGATCACTCCAAAACTTTCAAGAGATCAGCTGAAGTGAGTGGCAAACTAGTTTTGAAAGGTTTGTGAGAATTCGTCAAATGGCGCCCAAGTTATTGGCAAAACAAAAATTGCTTTTCTTATGGAAACTAGGTCCTAACTATAACCAACTACCTATTGGCGACCGCCAGTAGGTAATATATGGTGGTCTCTAGTAAGTAGTTATAGATAGGACCATGTTTCCATAGGAAAAGCTTTTTTTGATTTGCCTATGGGCCTCATTACGAGTTTGAAGGAGTGGTAGCGGGGTGCTTTACCACCGCCCCATACCACCAAACACAAATGCTGCCTGCCTGCCAGATTACGATAAAAATCGTAACATCGCATGTGGGTAGCGTACGGTCCTGTGGTTGTGCATTAAAAATGCTCAAGGAACCTTTAATGCTGCCCCGCTGTGGGACCGCCACAGCACGTTTTAAGCATGGCATGGGTTGTGAAGTCCATGCTGTGTGGGAACTGGGAGGGGTGCTTGCAAACAGGGGGGCACAGCATGTGCCCAGAGCATGCACCTCCATGCATGAGGTTCGAGGGGCCCGTTCCCCCACCACCAGCTTTTACATGGGAGTGCTGACCCGCAATGTGAGGCTGGTGGTCGGGAAACTCAAAATATGCATGGCAGTGTCGCAGCAGCATTGCCAGCATATGCTGAGTCCCTGACTGCCATGCAACCACCAAGGATGCGGTTGCCTGGTGGTTGCAGAGTTCAAATGGTGGTCCGACCATCCACACTTATAATACAGCAGCCTGACCGCTGCTGCAGCGGCGGTTGGACCACCACTGCCGCATCACCACGAGTCTGGTGTTCCATGGACCGCCAGATTCTTAATTAGGCCATAAATCTTAGGCACCATTTGACGAATCTTGTTGCACATGGAAAGTTTTGGGGTGATCCATCAAATGGGGGCGAGAAAAATGGGGGGTAAAAAAAGTGTTTCTTCCATGTTAATTCCCATGGAGATTTTAGTAGTGACTACATCCTGAACCACAGGACGAAATTACACCATATTTGGCAGAAAGGTAGCTCTTCTTCCGTTAAGAACCCCATTTTTTATTTGGTGTAAATTGGTCCACTATTCTTAGCGAAATAAAAAAATAATTAAAATAAGGATTTATAGGGTTGTAGATCCTCCAAGGATCCGACAGTCCCCGTACTGAAATGTGATTGCCTGCCAAACCAGGAAGTGTTGACAGCCATCTTGGGACTCCACATCAGCCTGCATGGCATCCCTGTGCCCTGGGGACTGCCACCTCCCCAATGCAAAATAAATGCAGGGAGGACAGCTTGGCACCCTCACAGTCCCATGGACCGCCATCTTGCCGGGGCAAAACCTTTACTATTTATGCAGTGGCCCATACGGGCTCCCCAACAACCCTGAGGACCACCACAACCTACCAGGGGCTAAAGGGCACATGCATCAAAGGAAATTGCATTCGCAAATGGTACGAATCGCAAAATTTTGCCGTTTGCGAATGCAATTCCCATTTTTGAGATGCATTAACATTTTTGTAATTTTCGCAATTTAAGAAATCGCAAAATTGAGATTTCTTAAATTGCGATTGCATTTAAGGAATCTCAAATTGAGATTCCTTAAATGCAATGCATCAAACTCGAAAAATTTGTGAATTCGCAAGTAAGGGGAGCAAATTACCATGAAGTTGACCTTCATGGTAATTTACAAAAACTTAGAAAAATGCACTAAGGTGCATTTTTCAAAGTTCCATTTTACACACACACATGCCCTTGGGGCATGTGAGTGTGCAAAATGTACTTCTAAGCAGATTTCAGGGGTGCAACAGGGTATCCTTTGGACACCACTGCACCCTTGAAATTGCATTCTTAATTTGCGAATTTCTAATGGTGAATTACAAATTAAGAATGTCTTTCCATTCATTCCTATGGGCCCTTAGGCCCATAGGAATGGATGGGGAGGTATTCCTTAATTGCGATTCTCAATTAGAGAATTGCAATTAAGGAATTTTAAGAAATGGCAATTTTTTTAGCGATTTCTGGATGCATTGCAGTGTGCAATTCCTTAATTGCGATTCCTTATTTTTCGCAATTAAGGAATCGCAAAATGCAATATTGATGCATGTGCCAGCTAGTATTACAATGGAGGGGCACTGCGGCTCTCCTTAAGGAGGAGCTATGGATGGCCCTGGGGACCACCAGCCCCGCAGATCCGTCTCATACTACCTCCTGAAGTGCCCACCCTCAGGACGTAGGTCATAGCTTTTGCTTGCTGGGAGCTGACAGCAAAAGCACCCAGCTCCTGCTTGCAGAAAGAGGAGTTTTCATCTGTTTCTCTGCACTCAAATATGCGTGCAGGGAAACAGATGAAAGCATTTGAGCAGCCACCCGGCTTCCATCACTCAAAGTCTCATGTAGATTGCTATGGGGTGCATAGAATATTTAGTTTTACTCTATCTATACAGAAAACAGTTGTTAGTTATCTACACAGATAAATATAATCAGCAGATTCATATTTGACGTTGCCTCCACAATTGATAACATCACCACCCTAGGTATCCTGAAACATCAAGCAGCCCAAAAATGATGTCTTCTTCTTTTCTGCTGCTTCATAGATTATAGTGCCACTTTCGATAAGTGGCCCTCAACACTCTATGGCGGAAATTAGACACTTGGGCAATCCCAGGGAATCTGCTCAGAGTCCTCCTTTCTTTGCACAAGTATACATGGGGTGAGTGAGAACAGGCCCTTTGACTGTCTCTGCAAAAATTTCCACCACAGGCGGCCTGAAGCAAGGATGCGTTCTCCCACCCCTCCTGTTCAATCTCTATACCGTCAACCTTGGGAGATACTTGAAGCACAACAGCCTGCTTCTGCCTCAACTGGGCCAATCGAAATTGAAACTGCACATTTTATAATACGCTTACGACATCGTCATAATGGATCATGCCAGATCTGGCCTTAAAGGTGCCCTGAGTAAGCTCACCGAATATAATAAAGCTAATGCCCTTACAATTAATCAGGACAAGACCAAGGTCCAGATTTTTGGCCTCTGCCAAAAAAAAGAAATTTTTAACATGGTGCATTGGGTCTGTGAAGATAAAATCTCTTTCATGCAAAGCAGATATCTTGAAGTACTACATAAGGGTACTAAAAGCCCTGGACAACACCCTTAAAGCTTGCCTAAAAGAAACCTCCGTGAGTCCCAGGAATCCATGGACCCGACAAATTGAAAAGGCTAAAAGATCCCTACAAATTGAGGAATCAGCGCTAAAATTAGACTTGATTTCCTACGCAGTTTGGAAAAGGGTCATAAACAAGCAGGTGAGACAAATTTCCTACCAGCTGGACTTAAGATAGTAAAAACGTCAACTATTCTGTCTGTTCTGAATGACTCCTATCTCCCAGGGTTAACCCACCCTTACCTTTCAGATAGCTTAAACTCGCTGGCTCACAGGAATATTATGTTTATGCGCCTTCTAGGCCTACAAACCATCGATTTTAACCAAAAGGGCCCCATGTGGAGAGGAAGGGGGCCTGCATATTATGCAACTATAGGTCTGAATCGTGGCTCCTTTTGTGCTGCTGTCCTTCTTGTGATGCCCCAGGAGATTTCTTCTGAAGTCATAATACCAAAACAAGCATTTACAATCCAATGGTCTCGGCATTATTAAAGGTAGAGCTATTGGCATTGCTCATGACATTTTTTTTTTAAATCATAAATAAATGGCATTGTCATTTACAATGCCAATAGCTTAATCGTTAAATAAATGGCATTGTCATTTACAATGCCAATAGCTTAATAGCTCGCAAATGCATGACCTATTGCATTTACACCCACACAGAGCCACACACACAAAGCCACCCACACACATACAGAGCCACACACACACAGAGCCACACACACACAGAGCCACACACACACAGAGCCACACACAGAGCCACACACCCAGAGCCACACACACACACACACCCAGAGCCACACACACACACACACCCAGAGCCACACACACACCCAGAGCCACACACACCCACACACCCAGAGCCACACACACACACACACACACACCCAGAGCCACACATACACACACACACACAGAGCCACACACACACACCCAGAGCCACACACACACACACACACCCAGAGCGACACACACACACCCAGAGCCACACACACCCACCCAGAGCCACACACACACCCACCCAGAGCCACACACACACCCACCCAGAGCCACACACACACACACACACCCAGAGCCACACACACACACACACACACCCAGAGCCACACACACACACACACACACACACCCAGAGCCACACACACACACCCACCCAGAGTCACACACACACACCCACCCAGAGCCACACACATACACCCAGAGCCACACACACACACACAGAGCCACACACACACACACACACCCAGAGCCACACACACACACCCACCCAGAGCCACACACACCCACCCACCCAGAGCCACACACACCCACCCAGAGCCCCACACCCAGAGCCACACCCACACACACACACCCAGAGCCACACACACACACACCCACCCAGAGCCACACACCCACACCCAGAGCCACACCCACACACACACCCAGAGCCACACACACACACCCACCCAGAGCCACACACACACACAGAGCCACACACACACCCACCCAGAGCCACACACACACACACCCAGAGCCACACACACACCCAGAGCCACACACACACACACACACACACCCAGAGCCACACACACACACACCCAGAGCCACACACACACACCCCCAGAGCCACACACACACACACCCACAGAGCCACACACACCCATACCCAGAGCCACACACACACACACACACCCACACACACACACACACACACACAGAGCCACACACACACACACACACCCAGAGCCACACACACACACACCCACACCCAGAGCCACACACACCCAGAGCTACACACACACACACACACACCCAGAGCCACACACACACACACACAGAGCCACACACACACACACACACACACACAGAGCCACACACACACCCACCCAGAGCCACACACACACCCAGAGCCACACACACACCCAGAGCCACACACACACCCAGAGCCACACACACCCAGAGCCACACACACACCCAGAGCCACACACACACACACAGAGCCACACACACACACACAGAGCCACACACACCGGAGAGCAAGCACAGCGAGGGGGCAGGGAAGCAAGCACAGCCAGGGGGCAGGGAAGCAAGCACTGCCAGGGGGCAGGGGAGCAAGCACAGCCAGGGGGCAGGGGAGCAAGCACAGCCAGGGGGCAGGGGAGCAAGCACAGCCAGGGGGCAGGGGAGCAAGCACAAAGGAACAGGGGGCAGGGGAGCAAGCACAACGGAACAGGGGGCAGCAAGCACGACGGAACAGGGGGCAGCAAGCACGACGGAACAGGGGCATCAAGCACGACGGAACAGGGGGCAGCAAGCACAACGGAACAGGGGACAGCAAGCACGACAGAACAGGGGGCAGCAAGCACAATGTAACAGGGGGCAGCAAGCACAACGTAACAGGGGGCAGCAAGCACGATGGAACGGGGGCAGCAAGCATGACGGAACAGGGGCAGCAAGCACAACGGAACAGGGGGCAGCAAGCACAAAGGAACAGGGGGCAGCAAGCACAAAGGAACAGGGGGCAGCAAGCACAAAGGAACAGGGGGCAGCAAGCACGACAAATCATGACACTGCTATCATGCTAATGACAGCAGGGTTGCTATTGGCTCAGGTTAGTCTGCTTCCTGCATCGCCCGAAGAGGACGGGGAGAAGCAGCGGCCGGCTGTTGAATGAAATTCTCTCTTTTTTTTTTAAATACTCCTTTTCCTTAATGGCCTAAGAGAATCACTGTTGTTTACTAAACTGTTAATTTCCCCAGGGTCTCTAAAATGGCGGGGTTCCCTTCTTCTGTAATGTATGTGGGGGTGTTGTGGCACATTAGCTCTGTTGTGAGACGCTTTCCAAATGTATCAGTAGACACATTAGGAAGGCGCGGCGTCCATATTTTTCCATGCTGTGCTGAAGGGTGACGCCAGGGCTGGCGAAAGCACTAAATATAAAATACATAATTAAATAACTGAAATCCTTCAAAGTGCAGAATTCCCCGTGGCTCGTGAGCCGGCTGACTCTGCAACGCACATCCGAGGCCAACCACCGGAGCTTCCCGTCTGCTTAAAAGTGAAACCATAAAGTGGTTGTAGGCGGCAAGACTGCTGAGTGGGTTAATGCGCTTGCTGAAGAGGATTTTGTGTAAGCAGCAAGTCCCCGGTGGGCCTAGTCTGTCTGCACTTCGAGCCCTGACAGAACCGGCTCATCCTTTCAGCCTCTGCACCTCGAGGTAGAGAAAACGAGCACCTTTGAAAAGGTTACGTGACTTGTGGTGTGTGCAAAGTATTGCAGCACACAGGCACAGCCTCCAACCCAGCGCATACATGTATAAAATGTGTAAATATATATTTCCACTAAATGACGCATTTTGTAAGCCAAAGGTTGATACCTAAGGGGCAGCAAGCACGACGGAACAGGGGGCAGCAAGCACGAAGGAACAGGGGGCAGCAATTACAACGGAACAGGAGGCAGCAAGCACAACGGAACAGGGGACAGCAAGCACGACAGAACAGGGGACAGCAAGCACGACAGAACAGGGGGCAGCAAGCACAACGTAACAGGGGGCAGCAAGCACGACGGAACAGGGGGCAGCAAGCACGACGGAACAGGGGGCAGCAAGCACAACGTAACAGGGGGCAGCAAGCACGACAGAACAGGGGGCAGCAAGCACAACGTAACAGGACGCAGCAAGCACAACGGAACAGGGGGCAGCAAGCACGACGGAACAGGGGGCAGCAAGCACGACGGAACAGGAGGCAGCAAGCACGACGGAACAGGGGGCAGCAAGCACGACAGAACAGGGGGCAGCAAGCACAACGTAACAGGGGGCAGCAAGCACAACGTAACAGGGGGCAGCAAGCACAACGTAACAGGGGGCAGCAAGCACGACGAATCATGACACTGCTATCATGCTAATGACAGCAGGGTTGCTATTGGCTCAGGTTAGTCTGCTTCCTGCATCGCCCGAAGAGGACGGGGAGAAGCAGCGGCCGGCTGTTGAGTGAAATTCTCTCTTTTTTTTTTTAAAATACTCCTTTTCCTTAATGGCCTAAGAGAATCACTGTTGTTTACTAAACTGTTAATTTCCCCAGGGTCTCTAAAATGGCGGGGTTCCCTTCTTCTGTAATGTATGTGGGGGTGTTGTGGCACATTAGCTCTGTTGTGAGACGCTTTCCAAATGTATCAGTACACACATTAGGAAGGCGCGGCGTCCATATTTTTCCATGCTGTGTTGAAGAGTGACGCCCAGGGGCCTGGTGTAGCGAGGCACGCCAGGGCCTCAAGTTTCGCGGCTGCCCGGGGGCCCCTGGGTGGTGTGCGGGCCGAATGAAAGGAGAGGCGTGGGGCGGCTGGCGGTCTATACCCGCCCCAACGCTGACCCTGCCGGACTGCCCATATTTGTCATCGGTGGCCCGCGAGAGCTCAGCGGTGCAGTTGGCGGCCGCTGGGGTGATTCTGTCCGCGGCGAGGAGACGCAGAGACGCCCAAACAGACAGCGAAAATACAAGGAGAGCGGGAGGGGGGCGGGAAACAGACAGGGGGAGACGCAGAGACGCCCACCGAAACAGACAGGGGAAAGAAGGCACAAACGGACAGCGAAAATACACGGAGAGCGGTAGGGGGGCGGGAAACAGACAGGGGGAGACGCAGAGACACCCACCGAAACAGACAGGGGAAAGAAGGCACAAACGAACAGCAAAAATATACGGAGAGCGGGAGGGGGCGGGAAACAGACAGGGGGAAGAAGGCACGGAGGGAAACAGACACGATCTTACCTTCACTGCGAAGGATAGAAAATGGCGGACACAAGCTTCCGGATTTTGAGGATTTGGGGGCGTGGTTTTGCTGTCCTGAGTGACGGACGACGTCACAGGGCTAAAGAATGCAAAAAATCACGCCCCCAAATCCGAAAAAGACGGGGCTTCTTTGGAGGGATGTCTCTCTCCTCCAATGGCTGGCCTCCGTTCAGGAAGCCAGCCAATGAAGGAGAGACAGGGCAGGGAGGCGGGACCTTCTGCGCTACTGAGAGTCATTAAATCTCCGGCCTAAGACTGCGCAAGCGCAGCCTTTTAGGCCTTCGACCTAAAAAGGGGCATTTACACATGCTTAGAGGCATCTGCACTTTCTTTTACACAATCAGGCACTCAAATGCTTGCAAGTTGCAGAAAATATGTGAGAATCCTGGAAGACTTACTTTCACCTCATATAACCCTTCCCAAACTTGAATCTGCGCCTCAAAAACTAATTACTGATTACTTAATACCATGCCCCAGAGTTTTATCACCACACTAAGGCCCACATGCATCAATAATGACATTTGCGATTCCTTATTAGCGAAAAATAAGGATTCGCTAATAGGGAATTGCAAAAAGCTATGCATGAAGAAATCGCTAAAAATAAAAAAATCTTAAAATTCCTTAATTGCGACTCGCAAATTGCGAATCGCAATTAAGGAATACCTCCCCATTAATTCCTATGGGCCTAGAAGCCTATAGGAATGAATCGGAAGACATTCTCAATTTGCGATTCTCAATTAGAGAATCCCAAATTGAGAATGCAATTTCAAGGGTGCCAGGGTGTCAAAAGGACACCCTGCTGCACCTCTGAAATCTGCCTATAAGTACATCTTGCACACACACATGCCCCAAGGGCATGTGTGTGTGTGTAAAATGGAACTTTGAAAAATGTTCTTTAGTGCATTTTTCAAAGTTTTTGCAAATTACCATGAAGGTCAACTTCATGGTAATTTGCTCCTTCTATTCGTAAAATCGCTCATTTTTTTAGTTTGATGCATTGCATTTAAGGAATCTCAATTTGAGATTCCTTAAATGCAATCGCAATTTAAGTAATCGCAATTTTGTGATTTCTTAAATTGCGATAAGTACAAAAATTAAGATGCATCCCAAATGATGAAATTGCATTCGCAAACGGGCGATTTTTGAGATTCGCACCCTTTGCGAATGCAATTTTCAATGATGCATGTGCCCCTAAGTCACTTTCCTCGTTTTATATCTGATTTTAACGCTTTTATTCGCAGCAAGTCCACTGCGCAAGAATGCCTTTAATGAATAATGAATTTTAAATGTGATGGCCAGTATTACCGCTGCTCCCAAGGCGCATTGGCCGTGCTACTTGTAATTAAATATGACAGCGTGTATATATTGTACTGCAGACCTGGGAAATTAATTTCATTAGTATTACACGAAACGTAACAAGTTCAGGGGACTAAGAAACCCAGCTAAAGTGAGATAAATATTTAATTTAGTCGTCATAGGGGGAGCTGCGTTGATCCCTCAGTGGGAACCAGGCTTTGCTTGGTTATTAAGGGTACCTGGGGTCTCTATTAGGAACCCGCGAACTTCGACCGAGGAACCCGCACTTGAAAGAAATCGGGCTACTCGGAGTGTTGTTAAAGAAATCATTTTGATCAGTGGGCTAGTCAATATTCGAATGCTAATTGACAAAAAAAGTATCTTCATCTTCCTTTGAAATATGCTGGATGTCAAATATGCTAGCACCTTTGACCATAACTGGTCACCCGAAAAAAATATGAAAAACCATCCCTTACTGCAAGCACCATTTGCTTTATTCAGTTTTTTTCTCCACATTTTCTAAGTCTAGTCTGTTACGTCTGCCACGTCCTTGATTAATCCCGATTAATCAGGTGCTAAGATTGTGGTTGGGTTCCTCTTTTATATGCCAGGCACCGTATAGGTTTGTTTTTCATTCTTAACTCTAAAAACTGAATACATAACCGTGTTCAGGATGCACAGAAATAACTCTCTGCACTGGAAGTTAAAACTCTACTACAGGCCACCTCTCATGTAGTGGTTCAAGTGAAAGCCAAGCCCTGAATCACGAACCTCTCATCAGGAGAACATGCAATGCATGTTTTTCGTCAGCAGTCTTAAATCCTCAACTTTGAATTTGGCGTAGCTGCTGAATGCAGAGGCACAAATCATTTCCAAGATGGTGAGGGTAGTCACACAAGGGCGGGCTGGAAACCAACATCATTCAAACTTGTCCCACGCTGCAGAAGGCTGCAAGTTCATAAGGTCATGGTAGCTTGGCAGGGTCCCGGCAGTCCATCCAGTTTTCAAGGCAGTGCCTTTCCTTCCAGCTTACTGGTGTAATGCAAGTTTTAGAATGGTCAGCCTCGCCCTGCAGCACTCAATCAATCAATCAATCAATCAATCAATCATAGCATTTGTAAAGCGCACTACATCCCCGTGAGAGTCTCAAGGCGCTGGGGGGCTGTTACTGTTCGAAGAGCCAGGTCTTGAGAAGTCTCCTGAAGGTTGAAAGGTCTTGGGTCTACCCTAGGCGGATAGGGAGGGTGTTCCATGTCTTGGCAGCGAGGTGGGAGAATGATATGCCGCCGGCGGTCACCCTTTGAATGCGGGGGATGATGGCGAGGGTGGATGGGGTTGTTGAGGCTGAGTCCGCTGTTGAGGTACGCTTGAAATACTGTGCTTCAAGTGTCACAGTCCTCCACATGTGGTGTGATCCCCATTGGGAGACAGATAGTCAGAATTCTGTGTTTCTCAGTAGGAGTAGTATCTAAAAATACCGCTTCTATTTGAGTAATTTTTTGTGCTAACCAGAATGGAATTTGTTCCCGTTTTGTGGGTGCTTTACCAAGACATGATTGTATGTTCTGTGGTGTGATTTTGTTTATGTTCCCCTGATGAGGGGTCAGCTGTGGAATATTGATTGTGGGTTGGACTATTGAAGTCTGCGTGACATATTGGACCAATTCTCTATGTATTTTAATTAAGAGTTTTAGCTGAGCTAAAAGTTCCTGGACTGACATTTTATCAATGTCTGGATGTGGTGTGTAGCTGGCTAGAACCGGCCACGTTGCTCCTGGTCTACCTAGTGGACCGAGCCTGGTGATGTGATTATTACATTTTAGGGCGCCTTTAAACCAGAGCAGGTGCTCTTGGTAATTTGGTGGGATTTCGATCTCCTCGAAAGGAGTGTATTCTCCCGAAGGTTCCTCTATTTTGTAATAGTGGAAGTCTTTTGTTACAACGTGTGCTGCTGGAAAATGTATCCAGGAATAGAATACCTCTGTCTGCCGATATTCATGTGCCCCAACCACGAATATGACTGTACCACCTCGTGGTGTCAGTCCGTTTTCTATACGTTTAATAGTTATAGTTCTTCTTATATTATCCGGGATGATAATTGCACCCGGTTCATTTTCATTAAACCCTGTAACATCGAAACCCGGTTGATTCGCATCTACTGCAGCTCCTCCGGTTTCATTGTTGTTGCCGTTAATCGACATTGTTTTAATGAAAGCTTGCAGAGCAGGTTTCCAAGGAAACAAAGATTAGGTGCACAATATTTTGGAACACTGTATCCTTCAATGTTGATCAAACCAAAAACGAATGCATAGGAATCTCTTCCTACTAAGTTACGGTGGATATTAACCTTTCACCCACTCCAGACGTCTTTTGGAGTTTTTACGGGGAAAGGGTTCTGTGTGAAAAAGCACGACTGAGTTACTCTAGTGTCTTGCGTTAGATTATCGCCTTACCAAACGTTGGGCGCCATGTAGTGTAGTTCCTTTTTTTTTCCATTAGGCTCTGCGCATTGGAATAACATAAACAGCAGTGTAGACGTAGGACTGAGGTCATCTAGGTCTCTACTGACTATGTTAAACTTAATTTAGGTTTGCGCCAGCTAGCTCAGGTCACTGGAAACTTTCTTGAATGAATAGGGAGGGATGAACTTCCCTGGCTCAGACAAGAAGGGATTCAGTTTCCGACAACCGCATAAACATGACAACTTTGCTCCCTCAGAATAAGAGTGTATCTCTAGTGAAAACAATAGGCAGCTATTTCGCTCAGTCAACCGTGCATACTTAGTTTCACCAGAGTGCAAAGAAATAGAGAGATGGGCGTTTTCAATAAAAAGGTGTTATTTATTGAGCAGTCTTCTTTCTCATGCAAGAGAAATGAATTGCCACAATTGCAATACTTATCATAAAGTGAAGTGCGTACAGTAAAAGTAGTATTATGAAATAATACTGTAAAAGCATTGATATGATTTCTTAGCCATATGATACTTTAAAATGGATAAAATATATACATACATAAAACCATTGACTAACGTACTCAACTGGTGCTTCTAACTACGCCTACCCCAGTGTACCTGACCTAAGCCTAATACTTGGGAAGGAGTGAGTAAGTAGCAGTTTAAGTTAAGTTGGTTAAGATAATTTTGCCAAGAATCTGCATCAAGAATTCTCTTAAGGGTTTAGTCAGCTCCGTACCTTGGTAATAGAATGTGGGAGGTCTGGTATCTCTTTCCTCAGGACTCGATCTCCCAGCAACCCGCAAGGGTAGGCTGGAAACACAGGTGCTGGATTTTCTCGGCTGGAGAAAAAGAAAGCGTCTCGCTCAGTGCGTCAAACGGGAGGGGCGGCTTCCGTGGGCTCTCGGGCAAGTAGATGGCCGCTCTGCTCCAAACCACTGTGTGTTTTTTTATGGCAACTGTTGGTATTTTATACCTGGAAGTTGCCGGGTTTGACGTAAGGGACATAAGACTTCACTAAGAACTAACAATTCTTTCTGGACTTCAGGAGTTCTTGTTCAAAACAAAAGCGGGGGGATTTCCCGGACTGCTGGAGGCTTGGTTTGTTTAAATAACGCGTTGTGCTTTCTAGGAGTCGATGGGAGTAGCCGTGCTGTGCTTTGGACTGCATTGGCTATTACTGAATATGGATCTGATTCTTATGCCTTTATCAGGATATTATTGATTATAACCTCACAAGGGCATACATTGGGAATATCAAATTAGGGTCCTAGATAGAAACACAACTGTTTCAGAGATTGGGACCTATATATAATCACCACCCAGGGAAGACAGCATGACTGGATGAATTATCAAGCTCATCTCGAGCTTGCAAGAAGAGTATGAGTTACACAGAACTCAATTTGACCACTGCTGCAAATCAGACATGCCCTTAAGCCCTACAGCTCTAACCTGAAGGAGCTCCCGGAGTGAAGTCCCTTGGAGACCTAGGTGCTGAATAATCCCCCCATCCAACACAAACTGGCTGTTTCCATTATCTACAAATCACTGGTCATGCACACCCCAAGACTCTTCACGACCTACGAGCCACCTGGACAAGGGTCCTTTGACAGACAGACAACGACAATTGACGAGAAGCCCTAAGCTCCCCCAGAAACATAGCCATAGCTGCCCAATTCCCTCTCATACAATTCAAGTACCTACACATAGTCTACCTCACACGCTCCAAACTATGTTGGTGCAATCGGCTCACCGCTGAGCCTCAGCTGCACAACCCACTGGGGATACTTCATCCACATGGTCTGGAGCTGCCATATTCTTAGTCCCTTTCTGGATGGGAATTCTGGTCTGTCTGGGCAGGGTCCTGTGGTGGCAGCTGGCCACCGACCCTAAACTCACACTCCTACACACCTGAGACGACATTGAGGGAAACGGGTACAAAAGGGCCCTACTATGGATAGGACTGACATGGACAAAGATCGATCTCGCCAGACACTGGAATCCAGCAGACGCCCCACCACTAGAGGAACGGAAGATAGGCCTGTACCGGTGCATGGTCCTGGGAGGGCGCCAGTGGTGGCATTATGGCAATGTGATTTATAGTGTTTTCTAATGCTTTGCCAATGGGGTGCCATTTGGGGCGGGTATGGATATAGGACTGTATTATGTTTCAGTTCCTTGAACAATATACTGCCAGAGTTAACAAGGTTGAGATGCTAATAAAATATGCTATAAAAAATTAGAACAGCTTTTCGGGCTGTTCATGGTGAAGATTAAAATAGAAAATAGAATCGTACAGTGTTCGGGTGCAATGACAGAGGGGTATTTTCATATTGACTAAGGCAGTTGGAACTATAATTGGGGCTGGTGCATGCCCGGTATGACCAGTAAGTTTATTTACAAATCGAGTAGACTAGCCATGAGGCCACTAACTGCAGGGACTTCCACAAATGATAAAAACAGGTTTGCTCCTGGATCCTTGGGCAAAGCATTGAAGGAGGGCTAAAGGGACAGTGTAAGGAACTGGGAGCTGTCCGCTTTCAAGATAAGTACATTGAGCAGATTTTTATTTCTTCACCTTTGGGCAAGTCGAGGGAGAGTTGGTACCAAAGTACCCTCCTGTCCATTGAGTATGGGGACATCTGCAGACTTTACGGCAGCATGCAGCTAGCTGCCAATAGTTAAAAATACATGAATGTGAAAAACTCTTCTTCCTTTGAGCGAGGCTGGGAGTCTTCTTGGCTTTGCTAATGCATTTTTCTGATATTCAGCAAACAAGGAACTGAAAGGGAACAATGGAGGTGCGGGATGGGGTTGCTTAAATTAAAAAAGACAAAAAAGTTGAGCAGGATGGGGAGACGCAGGGTCATGAACAAACAAGACTGTGATGGGGCAACGTGTGAGAGGCGAAGCAGCACTCTGGGGAAGAGCAAGAAACACGTAGTCAAATGGAGTAATACATCCAGTTGTTACGCATAAAGGCAACATGCAATGGAGAGACGGTGGTCCTGTATAGAGAGGATGTCACCGGGACCAAGCAAGAAATCTGATCGGTATCGTAACTGGAGAAGAAAAGCCGCTATGGGGACTTGCATCATGACAGAGGCTCAAGTTCAGGACCTTTGCACTACTTCAACCACACCACTCACCATGGGACAGACCAAAGAACTTACCTAGCTTGGAGGCACAATGAAGAAATATTGGTCACTGGGGCTGCAAGGCCACGTGTGCGGAACCTAAGGGCCATTGAGCACTGCCCACCTGGGCCACATACAGTGAACTCACCAGAGCCAGCTGCTTCTGCTCCAGCACCCGTGGAGGAGGCACACTCAAACTCTGGTCACTTCGATCCTGCAGGTGCAGATAAGACTGATTTCGGGCCAGTCGGCCTGGGGGGAATTTGGTTGCAGGATAGCTTTCATCAGGGTAACACTTGATTTTAAGACGGAGTCAGAGTGGAACTCTTGAGATTCAACTACTAGTGGGGCTTACCCTGGATGTTGCCTATAGAGAATGGGGAATAACCACAATTGCTGCTGCGAGGAGGACGTGGCACCCAAGGAATTGCTTTAGAAACACTACAGTCCTGACCCAAGGGGGATGATGAAAGCTGTGAGTATTTGTCTGAACAATAATTTAGTGCTGCTGCGAGTATATTGAGTTGCAATCCTGGGTTCACCCCCCTGTATCTACCTCCCCCCTGAGGGGGCATTGTACTGCCAAACGCACATTACCACTGACAGCCAAGTGCTGAAGGGGTACTGAGTCCAGTTGCCCAGGATCTACAGTAGGTCAGCCCTCGGGACATTGGGAGTATAAGGCCTCAACTCAGACTTTTTGGCCCAGTACCCTTGCTTGCCACATGGCTCTCTGAACAGGGTTCTGACACAAACCATGTGAGTCATTCAACAAGTAATAAGTCTGCAATTGTCTTTTTATTTCGAGCCAATTACCCCTTTATGGCACTTGACTCTCTCTCTCTCTCTCTCTCTCTCTAGAGAGAGAGAGAGAGAGAGAGAGAGAGAGAGAGAGTGAGAGAGAGAGAGAGAGAGAGAGAGAGAGAGAGAGAGAGAGAGAGAGAGAGAGAGAGAGGCCCTACAGGGTCGAGAGAGAGAGCAGAGAAGTGTAAGGCATACTCCGGGCAGGTGGTGTGGGATAGTAACCCCAGCTTGCTGGTACGCAACAACAACATTCAGTAAATCATTTTCAAGGCAGTGCCTTTTCTTTTGAAAAGGAAAAGTACATTTAGTACACGCACACTACTAAACACTATGCATTTATTTAATCTATATTAGAAAAGCTAGATAGAAATACCTTTGGTGACACACTCATGACATTACACACACTGTGGGTCCTAAACCTTTGGTTTTCCTAAACCCTATAACCACAATACCTCCCATACTAAATGGATTATCACAATATACGGGTAAGTCCTTATCAATAAAGGTAGGCCTACTTGATTTTTCAGGGGGTTCACTACAGGAGTAATAGCAGCTACAAGTCACACTTCATCATCATAACTTCACTGAAATCAATGAGGATGGTACTAATATGTAATACCTGTTTTAACCCTCCATTGCAACACAATTACAGTTAATGAGGGGCAGTAGCAATATTCTCTACAAGTTATAACCCACCATTGAAGTCAATGTGGGCAGCACCAATGGTCAATAGCATTCATTATACTGTAAAAAAATGCATTGCTAACTATCAGCATTATCAATAAAATGTTCAATTGCATGTCACAGAGTCTAGTCTTTACTTTTACTAACCTTCTTCTGCAGTTCCAGTGCCCACTCACAGGGGTCCTTGCCCAAGAGCAATATCTTCAGCTCCAGGGGTGCTTTGAATCCAATTAAACTTCTCTTGGAGGCATAAATGCTGCCCCCCGAGGAGACTTGGGGTGAATTTTGGGCACACGGATGGGGGGCTGTTCCACTTCCTGCAGCTGTGAGAAACACTCGGGTAATGGAGGTGGTGCCTCTGCCATTCTTGGAGAACAACAGGAAGATAACTATGCAAATGATGAGCCCTCAGTGAAGTTTATAGAGGGTTCCTTGGCTGATATTTGAATATCCACAGTGGCTCTGGCGCTTCCTAAAACAACGCTTTCTTGCATTTAATTTTTTTTTAGATACCTGGCGCCCTCGTCTGACCCATGTTGTCCCATTGGGAGTTGCGGGTCCTACTGCCTCTATGGCCACTGCCAGCTCCCCGTGTACCTTCATGGTCTGGCGCAGGAGCCAACAACACTCTCAGCAGTGCTCTCTTTGACTCCCACTTGCAGGCGGGAACAGCGTGGTTCTCTCCTGCCTGTGGGTAGGAGCCAGTATGTTTGCACACTTTGCTCCCTTCAGAGATGGGCTTGGGTCATCTTCTGTCCTGGAGAATGGGGTCCCCTGGAACTCCAGGGATTGCGTTGGGCCCAGGGGAGGAGGTCCGAGGGCTGTGAGATGTCTCAGGGAGGGGACCTAACACCCCTCTCCTAATCTAAATTCAATAAATGAAGCTTTGCCAAACCCAGAGCGCTTGGACTTCCATGTGGCAATTTCAGAATTTATCTGTGAAGCACTACACTCTGCTCTCCACCCAATTCCCCCAGGGGTCAAGACTTTGGGCCATATGTAGGTAATCTCTATTTACCGATTCTGAAATACCGAATTTTACCGATTCGGTATTTCGGAATCGGTAAATAGTATGTAGGTAAAAATTCGGTACATTTTACCAATTCGGTAATATTTGGTATTACCTGGAGGCCCATAGGAATCAATAGGAAGCCATTCACTATTACCGATTCGGTAAATACCGAATCAGTAATGGGGGAACATATTCAAGGGTGGCAGGGTGTCACATTGACACCCTGTTGCACCGCTGAATTGTGCTTGTGTGCACATGTGGCACACATACATGCCCTAAGGGCATGTATGTCTGCCACATGGCACTTTTAAAAGAGCACAAAATTGCTTTTTTAAAGGTTTTCGATATTTACCACCAACTTGTAGTCGGTGGTAAATAACAAATCCTCAACTAAAAAAATGCACTCACTTGAGTGCTCCCTACATAGGATTTAAGGATCGGTAATTTACCGATTCAGTATTTTAAGGATTCAGTAATTTACAGATTCCTTAAATTACTGAATCGGTAAATTCCCGAATCCTTAAATCCAGCCACCTACATTGGAAAAAGCTAAATACCGGTCGGTAACGGCAAATTTACCGATTTTTGTCCATTACTGACTGGTTTTAAGCTACCTACATATGGCCCTTTATCTCTTGTTTTCTCTGACCCTGTAGGGCCACTTTACATGCCCTTGGGCTATTTTTGCACCCAGTGGCCACCCCTAGCAACTAGGAGCATTTTCTTCAGGCCTTTTTTCCTCTGACAGGTGCTTTTTGTGGGAGTTGAATTTATTGGCTCCCTGTGTCAGACCTATCCTCTGCCTTGCTCCTGTTGCTTTCCTATGCTTGTGGGGGCAGACTGTGTTGTCCCTGCACAGCGAACAAGCAGACCACTCTCCTAGCAATACTCCCCAAGCTCCATGGCTTTGACTTTCTTACAGAGTACCCATGTGTTCTTAGAATGATGGCAACTTTCCTAATGGAGGTCTCCCAGACCAGGGAACACTCCAAGGCACCCCATCATGTCTATTCCCCGAACTGTTCCTCAAGAGGTATAAGGGGCAGTGAAACCCATCTTAGTCTTGGGGTTACCTGGAGTTAAATTCCTGGGGTCCATCCTTATAGTGGCATCAGGAAGCTTCTCCTTCCAGCTGAGAGTTCTTTAATTGTTATTGCTCCCAGATCCAGTGTCTTCTCAGTCTTTCCCTTGTGCATGTGCTTTGAGTGGAGATGGAAAGTTCTAGGAAGTAGATTTCTCTGCCTAATCTGATGATGCCACATTATCACTCTACCTCCATCCCAGCCCTCGTGTACAATATTCTGGGGCATTCCAACATAGCGATTTCAAGGTGCCCATGGAAAGATCTTCCCTGGGAGCCTAAGCTTTGCTTCCATCTGACACAGCTTCCTGGTCTTTTCCCATTAAAACTTTAAAGGAGAGCCTGCCCTTCCCATGTATGGCCCTCGTTTGTTTCTGTGACTTGGGCCCAGATGTAGGTAATAGCAAATTACCGAATGGTAAATACCGAATTTTACCGATTCGGTATTCACTATTTGGTAATTGATGCAGGTAAAATATTGGGTAAAAATACAGAATAGGTAAGATTCGGTAATTACCGATTCAGTAATTACCGTATCTGTATTTGCCATTGATTCCTATGGGCCTTGAAGCCCATAGGATTCCATAGCAAATACCGATTCGGTAATTACAGAATCAGTAATTTTACCGATTTTACAAGGGGACAGGGTGTCACTTTGACACCCTGTTTCACCCCTGTTTCTGGCTTGTGTGCCATGTGACACACATACATGCCCTTAGGGCATGTCTGTGTGCCACATGGCACAGGTGTACATGCACAGATGTGCATGTACACTGGAATTCGTTATTTACCATGGAATAGTATTCCATGGTAAATAACGATTCGGTAAGGGCCTGTGGCACTGATTACAGTGCCACCTACATATGGATTTACAGAATCGGTAAATTTATCGATTCGGTATTTTACAGATTCTGTAAATTTACCGAATTGGTAAATATACCGATTCTGTAAATATGAGGCCCCCTACATGTCAAATCCCAAATACCGGTCGGTAACGGCCAAAATCGTCCGTTACCGACCGGTATTTGGCGACCTACATCTGGCCCTTAGGCTTTACCAGCTCAGGTACAGTGGAAAAAGCTAATAAACAGGTTAACGTTCCACCCTTCCTTTTCCAGGATGTGGGTCAAGCACTGTTAATGACTATATTGTGTGGGGAGTTTAAGAAATTGGTTTATTAGTGGGGGCGGGGGCTACCACATTGAGTAACAATCACAATCCTTGTCAGGGTGTAACCTCAAAGACACTATATTAACCTGAGCTCATCCTCCTGGTCGTTATGGGAGACAGATGACAGGCTTAACATAGGGCAATGCATAAAGAATTTTTGCAGTACCAAAACAGCAATATTGTCAAATCACAAAACGGTAAAAATACCAAACTGATGGGTAGATTTACAAACATTTTGTACCATGTTAGCATCACAAAATGATGCTAATCAGCACAAATATTTTTTTTCCTAATTGACTTTCCAGTGCAAAACTTGTTTTGGGCTGGAAAGTACCCTGAAATAATGCAAAGCGGCTTGAAGCACTGCTTTGCTTTACTTTGTGCCAGGGGGCATTACGTGGGCATTCTCATGCTACCACGCATGCATTTTGATGCAAAACAATCCAATGGTAGACAGGGTTTAGCACCAAAAGTTAATGCCATTTGAAAAGAGGCGTTGAGAGGAGAAATGTTTTTATTTCTCCATTCTTTTCCGAATTTGCATGCATGCTGCACTGTGCAGCACACTTACAAAGTAGGAAAAGTTTTAAAGTGTGCCTAAGCATTGCATTTTGTACTGAAGGGTACCCTTCCAGTACAAACCCTATAGTAGACCCTAGCACATACCCTTGCACTATCGTGCAAAGATGTGTGCATGGTCCACGGCATCTGAAATCTGTGCCAGCTAGGGAGCAGGGAAGAGAGAGCCATATCTCCTTAGATATGGCACTCTTCTGCTCCCTAAAGCATTTTTGACTGCCGAGATAATTTCTATGACTTTTTAACATCTGGGCTTAAATTTGAAAAATATAGTACATTTTCATAAATAAAATAACTCCAAAAAATCCATTAAGGGGAACCGGAGATATACATTTTTAAAGCCCTAAGACAACAGCTCTGAAAAGCATTAAGCGCTCACTGCGGTCAACAAGTCGTGATAGACTGGGACTATTGCTCGATTTGAGCCCAACCGCGATGGAGTCCTGGTCGGATACACAAATCAGATTTCAGGTTGGAGGTTTTACCTTGGGACTTATTCTCAAAAATGAAAGTCCAGCAATTTCGGTGGGGCAAGTAAGCAGGTTGTATCCCAAGAGGGCACCAAGAGATTGGCTCGCTGGACACAATACCAGTAAAGCCATTGGTGGGAAAAAGCCCAACGTTGGAGAAATTTAAATTTCGAAACAAAGGGAAGTCCTCTCGCAGGCCAGATACTTTTGACACCTTCACCTTTTGCACATTGTCCCATTTTTTGTGCTAAGAATCCTTCAGCGGGACACGGATACAAGCTGTAACTGAGTGCTCCACAAGGCCAGAAGTCTTCTTAGCAAAGTCTAGTTGTATCATATTTGTTGCTGTGGGGAAGCTACGAGTGGTAGGAACCTGAATTGAATCTTTAGCCCAGTAGCAACGGATCCGCTGGGCAGGTTGTCCTGGTTCTCCAAAGGTCTTGTAATTGAAAAAGTTTCTATGTCTCTTGACTTCATCAGTTGTAGGAGAAGTCCAGCCAGACACAGCCAGGGGTTCAGAGACCTCTAGAACATCCCTTGGGTCAGGAATCACTCGAAAGGAGGGCAACAGCAGGGTCCAATGCATCTCCAGTTGGAACTGGTCAGCTGGGCAGTTGCAGGAAAAGCCTTCTATAGTTTGTTGTGCCCCTGTAGGACTCCACTTCTTTGTTCTGGGTATAAGAAAGAGCAAGTCCAGTCCTTTAGAGCTCCTCCAAGGTCACAGACAGTATTGTTCTAAAGAGGGTGCCAGTGATGCCACATTTAAGCCTTCCATTAGCTTGTGGGTGGATCCTGCACCCTACCTAACCAATGGGGTAAGAGTTTCGGGGGTAGCCCTACCCTCTACTGTAGCAGTTCATGTCTGCCCTACTTCAAACAATCCTACTGTTCCATTCATTACTAAAATTCAAAACGGTGAAACCCTCCTCCCCTTGTTCAGAGCCTGTGTGCCCAACCAGAGGTGGCCATGGTAATGAGCAGCCTCACCTCGATGATCACTCCAAACCAGGTCTGGAGGCAGCTCCCCTCCCATTGGGATTGGTGCATCCCTGACTGGGGGAACAAAAGAAGGGGCCCGTCTAGGTGTCACCTGACATCTACCTGTGACAGGGAAGGTCAGTTTGTAGTAAAGTAAGTTCCTGGGCACAACCTAAATAGTCATCCTAATAGAGGAACAAAAACACCTCCACGCAACCAGGCCTTTGTCTCTGCTCTGGAAGCAGTTTTCATACCTCACTCAGGGCCAAGTACTCAGAGGGCTGAAGCTGGAGATTTATGCTAACTAGACTCCTGTGGCTTTAGATAGGGAAAAGGTAACTTTTTAAAAGTTACTTGACCTCAATAT
This sequence comes from Lissotriton vulgaris, assembly GCF_964263255.1. Classification (NCBI taxonomy): domain Eukaryota; kingdom Metazoa; phylum Chordata; class Amphibia; order Caudata; family Salamandridae; genus Lissotriton; species Lissotriton vulgaris. The sequence continues at coordinate 747,868,799 of NC_141687.1, read as the reverse complement.
TTATTACATTCCAAATTCACCATTTACTTGGGCTTTAAATATATATTAAAATGAGTTGTTGAATCATATGTCTAGCTGGTCCCCACCCTGAGATAGGATAATTAATATTTACTATTGTCTATCAGTGTTTCTCATTTGGCCATCAAGCTTTCTCACAGTGTACATAACTGTTAGTTGCTAGACTTTGTAAGGATGTGGCAACATCACTTTTCTACACGTACTTCTTTTAAGTATCATGCACCCTGCTTGTGGGATTGAAGGCATAATTAGGGGTGATTTATTAATATTTAAAAGGAAGGCTTAGACCTGTCAAAAGGGTTTATTTTGACAGGCTGAATTGCAGTTTTTACCCTGCTCTAGTGAGGCTAAAGTGGTGGGCATGAAACCATGTTAACACTGTAGTAGATGGCACAATAGACGCTGCAGTCTACTAGTGGCATTTATCATCCAGGCCTCGGGCACATTTTGTACCATATGCTAGGAACTTATAGACAAGTTAAATATGCCAATTAGAATTATGCCAATTCAACCATGTTAAAAGGGGGCACAGGCACGTTACTACTGCCAAACAGGGTAAAATGCACAGAGTTCTACTGCCAGCAAGTAAATATAGGATCCAAAAAAGGTAAAAAGGGGGCGTGACCAAAGAGGCCAACATTGCGGTCGCACCCTAACGCTGCTCCGCTGTAAAACCTACTTTATCCGTCGTAAATCCAGACCACAAGCCATCATTAGCTGCTCAGGATACTTTGCATCGTTCCTTTTCACTTGTGGTCATATACGTAACATGTGACCCGCAGGGACACTATATCGCTTTGGAGGGACAAAGCCACCCGCCTTCCACAAGGGCTCACAGTAATAGGGGCAACTTTAACCCAGTTACTGACCTGGACAGTTCTGGCACCCCCACGGTCTTCCGTGGAATTGGCGCCTGCAGTCTCACTGCGAGGCTTGGAGATTCTGGCACCCCGTCGTCTGCAATTCACACACACCTCGGTGGCTCACCACACTCACTCTTGGATAGACCTTGCCTTCTTACCTGCCCTTCACTGCCAATTGTTGAATCAGATTCAGATTCTGGCCTGCGGTATTTCAGACCATTCCCCTTTACTTCTTCATCTTAGGCACCCTACGGTGGGACAGCGCCCCATGTGGCGTATAAATACCTGATACTTTCAAAACAAATCGTTCACTCAATCCCTTGAGTCTGAGCTACGAACTTACTTTAACATCAATGTAGTCCCCGTTGCCTGTATGGGAATCCTATGGGCTGCAAGTAAAGCAACAATGCAAGGCTAGGCTAAGAGGCCCAGGAGTGCGATCGTTCTGCTCTTGTTGCTCAGCTAGAGGCGCATGTCCTTCGACTCGAGCAGCAGTTGGAGTCTAACTCCCAGACAGGTACCTTTCGACAGTAAGGCCTCATCCGTGAAGATATTTGTTTGCATTACAATAAAAATTCCATTGATTGCTATAGGAGATATTTTTTAGTCACTCATGATGTCAATGATGCTTAATTTCAATTCCAATCCGCCCAGTAAGTCAAGTATTCCTGAAAGTTGGTGAGGAACCTCGGCATTATCAGTTTAAAATTCTGGAGGAATTTACATTGCTTTTTGCAGGATTATGGATTGCTATCCTGTTTCTAAATCGGGCTTAATGATTTCAGATGTGTTATCACTTTTTTAAACTTGTCCTTAACTTATATTTAATGGTGTTCACCCCTAATGTTGTTATAAAGTATTTGTGTCCACTAATATTGTTATAAAATCTCATAATGACAATAATATTGAGGGATATGATTTAGCAGTTAACATCATTTTAATTTGCTAAAAATATTGAAGTATTAATATTGAATATAATGCCTATTTTTGATTTTTGTAATTCTTTTTATTAACAGAAATAAAGGTTTGATGGTCATCACATTAATGATACAGTATATTCAAATCGATTTTTGATTTTTATTAAATGTGTTTGTTAGTTTTTTTGTGCTATAAGTTATTTTTTGTAGAGATCATATTTTTCGTTTGGTAATATATTGAAGTGTTATATTTTATTTATATATTTTTTGTTTATCTGTAAGTTGTTGGGTTTAAAAAGGAGTTGGGTGGGGAGTGTTTTATCTGTATCACCCCAAAACTTTACATGAAGAAACTAGGTGAAAAAGGAACATTTTTGGGAAAGTTTCCTGAAGATTCATCGAATTAGTCCAAAGAAGCTGTATCTAAAATCCCTATGGAAAATTGCATGGGGAAAATGTGTTTTGGGCCCTCCGTTTTCCCAGCTTCCCCTTGATGGATCACTCCAAAACTTTCAAGAGATCAGCTGAAGTGAGTGGCAAACTAGTTTTGAAAGGTTTGTGAGAATTCGTCAAATGGCGCCCAAGTTATTGGCAAAACAAAAATCGCTTTTCTTATGGAAACTAGATCCTAACTATAACCAACTACCTATTGGCGACCGCCAGTAGGTAATATATGGTGGTCTCTAGTAAGTAGTTATAGATAGGACCATGTTTCCATAGGAAAAGCTTTTTTTGATTTGCCTATGGGCCTCATTACGAGTTTGAAGGAGTGGGAGCGGGGTGCTTTACCACAGCCCCGTACCACCAAACACAAATGCTGCCTGCCTGCCAGATTACGATAAAAATCGTAACATGGCATGTGGGTAGCGTACGGTCCTGTGGTTGTGCATTAAAAATGCTCAAGGAACCTTTAATGCTGCCCCGCTGTGGGACCGCCACAGCACATTTTAAGCATGGCATGGGTTGTGAAGTCCATGCTGTGTGGGAACTGGGAGGGGTGCTTGCAAACAGGGGGGCACAGCATGTGCCCAGAGCATGCACCTCCATGCATGAGGTTCGAGGGGCCCGTTCCCCCACCACCAGCTTTTACATGGGAGTGCTGACCCGCAATGTGAGGCTGGTGGTCGGGAATCTCAAAATATGCATGGCAGTGCCGCAGCAGCATTGCCAAAACCAAAACAGGGTCTGGGCTCACTGGCAATAAGGACAAGCCTCACCATCAATAAACTATAAACCAAAAACAGTACCAGTATTGCCTAACTAATTGAACTTGGACCAAGGATGATCACTCGAATCGCTGACTGAAACAGTGACTCTCGGAGAAAAGTTTTGTCCGAAATAAATCAAATGACTTTAATTATTTTTTCATCATATGCATCATATCAATGAGCAATTTTTTGTTTTTTAGATACACATTTAGATATCTCCACAAAAGTATGTCAAACAACAGAATGGAACGAGTAAAAAAGACACTTTGAAGACAAATTGACAACTTGCATTCAACACTCATACGGGACAACACATTGATATATATACACATATAAACATTCGAAAATTCTATTTACAACATGATTTTTGAAAAGCATAGCATTGGAAATAAACAACTAAAGAGTTTTCATGTGTTTAAGAATAAATCGAAAAATCCTAATGCTGGGTAGAGAAGGTCTACGCGTTTCGATGACCCCTTGTTGTGGGGAAATCTCGTCAGGACCAAGCGCCTGTGAATGGAGAAACAAAAATGGGTCAACCAAGGGGACCGGACTCTACCTCTCAACGCTTCAGTGGGGGTAAGGGAAACTAATCATACCTTTTAGTTGCTGGGTTCTCTTTTGAAAGTGAGACTGTAATAAAAACAAAACCTGTTTTAACCTCTAATTCAGAAAAAACCGCAATAGCACTTTCCTGATTGTCACATTCACTCGTGAGTACTTACATCGTGTTGCACGTGGCGCGCTCTCAATAAGTCTTGTGTTCATCAATTAGTGATGGAGGTGGAGATCTACAAGAATGGAAGGACTAGTCAGGGTACTTAATGGTTAAGCTGGTGGCGGTGGCTGCTATCGTTAAAGCGAGGGGTACTTACATGTAGTTGAAGCGTGGAGACGGGGCTGTTTCCCGGGTTCGCACGGTGAAACGCCTTTTTGGATTGATTGATTCCTGAAAGAAATTGAAGGCTCCTGTCAGTTTCTTTCGGAAAAACTAGATGAGCGGTGGTACAATTCTACCACGGAGTTCCGATATACCTGTTAGTTTGTAGTATGATGAGTAAATCTGGGGGTCCACGCTCTTCGGTCTCAGTCAATGAATGCAGTTACCGGCACCATCCAGTCGATGTCTCTGATCTCGTGTGTCCTGGTTTTTAACTCATTTCCTGGTCCTGGGGTTTGTGGGGATTGTAGTTTTTTGAGAGATTTGTCATCATGGAGACGTTGTATGTGTCATGTGACCATGTGTAGTCGGGCTCACAGCCTGCGCAGGAGACGGTAGCCCGAATCGATTCATATGTCTTAGATGGGTTTGAAGTCTTTATAAACGGTAGATCTCAGAGAGTTCGTTAAGACCATTTATCGCTGTATTAAACTTGACTATAAGCATGGCTTCATGGCGGGATAGTTTTGCTTCAATATCTCCTCCTCTGGGGTCTTTTTCAATTTTTGCGATTACTGTCCATTTTAGATCCTCTAGTGTGTGTTCGTGACTGATCCAATGGTTGACAAGTGGGGCACTTGTGACTTTCTTTTTTATCCGTGATTTGTGTTGAGTGATGCGGCATCTTATCTCCTGACTTGTTTTGCCGATGTATAGCATGTCGCAAGGGCATTTTATGCCGTAGATGACGTATCTCGATTTACAGTTAGTAAACTTTTTGTGTTTCCAGAACAGTTGCTTATGTTGAAACAAGCATCCTTCTTCCGTACTTGCACAACAAATACAAGATCCGCATTTGTGGTGTCCCTGTATAGGTGGTAGTCCTAGCATGGTGTTAATTGTAGGTGAGTTCTGCTTCATTGCTGCTCGTACTAGGTGGTTGGCCACGCTCTGGTCTTTTTTAAAGGCAAATAATGGCTTCTCTTTTAGTGTCTCATCTACATTTTCTACTAGATGCCAATTTTGTAGGATGGTTTTCTTGAGTTGATTCGAATTGGGGCAGAATGTGGAGACACATACTATCCTGTTGAGAGTTGGTTTTTTCTTTTTTACTAGTAGTGTTTCTCGGGGGATCCACCATACTCTCTTCATAGTTCTTTTTAGTAGTTTTACGGGATAGCCTCTAGACGCTAGATTGTCTGTCAGGTTGGAAGCGTGGAACATATATTCGTCTTTGAAATGGCAGTTCCTTTTTATCCGCAAGTACTGTCCGAATGGGAGATTTTCTTTTAAGTTTCACGGATGATTGCTATTGAAATGTAAAGCCTTGTTTCTGTCTGTCAATTTTTTGTATAATGTCGTCACCAAGCCTTCGTCTGTTGGGTATACCTCGACATCGAGGAATGACATTTTGACTTTTGAAAAGTTCATGCTGAATTTGATCTCTTCTGTGCGTGTATTAAGCCACTCATGAAATTCCTTTAGATCTTCTTCTGATCCTCTCCAAGTTAAAAAGACGTCGTCAATGTAACGACTCCAACTCGTGATTTTTTCAGAAAATGGATTTGACTGGTAAACAAATTTCTCTTCATATAATGACATAAATAATACAGCCAATTCTGGGGCGAACGGACACCCCATGGCTACACCGCTTATCTGGTAGAAGAAATCTCCGTTGAAATTGAAGTAGTTTTTCTTCAGTGCCAATGTAGCTAATTGCATGATAAACTCTGTTGGTACTCTAGTCGGTTTTGGTCGTTGGTCAAGGTAGTACTGGATAGCATCCAGGCCGTCACTCTGAGGGATCTGGGTGTACAGTGAACTTACGTCCATTGTTACAAGGAAATCCTCATTTTGTTCAAACGGAATTGTTGGTAGTTTATTAATAAAATCAGTCGTGTCTCGGAGGAATGATTTAACCTCGGACATGAAGGGTTTCAAGAAAAAATCCACAAACTTTGATACCGGTTCAAACAGAGACTCACACCCGGAGACAATTGGTCTTCCGGGGGGGGGCATTAATGTCTTTGTGGACTTTTGGTAAGACATAAAATAAGGGTATTCTTGGGTTGTTACATTTAAGATATTCGAATTCTTTCTTCCCAATTATTCCTTCAGCCAAACCTTTATCCAAAATTGGGTTAAGTAGTTGTTGTAGTTCTGCAGTAGGATTTTTGGCTATTTTTCTGTAGCATCTAGGGTTGTTAAGTTGACTCATCACCTCTCCGATGTATTTTTCCGTGTCCCATACCACTATTGATCCTCCCTTGTCTGCCTGTTTTATTGTAACTGACGTGTCCTTTTTGAGATTGTCTAGCGCACTTTTTTCAGCTTGTGAGATGTTAAATTTGGTCCAATTCTGTCTTTCTTCCATTTTACTTATAGCTGACAGGATGGTTTTTTCAAAGGTGAGTATTTCTTTTGCTACTTTATTTCCTGGTGGGCAAAATGTAGACTTTCTCCTCAGACCTGTGACTTCTAATGGCAAATGGGTCGGTGTTTGTGCGAAAAAAGATTTTAATTTTATTTTCCGACAGAATTCAATTGCCTCCATTTTGAGTTTAACGAAATTGGTATGTCTCATGGGGACAAAGGAGAGTCCTTTTTCCAAAATACTAGTTTCTGCTGGGGTGAGAATTTTATTTGATAGATTGAAGATTGGAGAGACTACCAGTTCTTGTAATTGTGCCTCCGTGTCTACATCTCCCATGGCTGATTGTACCGCGGGCGTGCTCGGTTTTGTGGTTGGCCTCTTCCTAAAAAAGGAACCGAAGAGGGTCCTGGTTGCTGTTGGAATGATCCTCTTTTGTTACCTCCTCTTCTTTGGTTGTTATTCTCACTCTCACTACCACTTGATGCTGACGAGGTATCTGAGAAGGAAATGAATTTATTCGTTGATCGTCCTTGGTATTCTCCTAAATATCTCCTTGAGTCTGCTCGAGAGTAGAAATCTGTTTGAAGGTATGGATATGTTTTTTCTAGATTGAAATTCTTTTTGTCTTTCTGAAACTGATTTTCCTTTTGGTTAATTGTGTAGTCCTTGAATTCTAGGATCTCTTTTTCTACTTTCTCAAGTAATGATTTTGCGTCCGGAATCTGTTGGTTTTTTTCTATCTCAGTTTCCAAAGTTTTTATCTCTTCAAGTTGTTGTAATGAGATTCTTTGTGCCGTCTCAACCGTTAAGACCATGAGATCTCGGCTACACTTGGTCTCAATAAAACTGTATCCTTTTTTATAGATCGGGTCGTCTGTAAATATCACGGGGATATTTTTAATCTGAAGTCCTCCTGGGATAGTGCCAGCTCTCAAGTGCTGGAGGAGGAAGTGACCGTGCAGGTCTGTGCGGATTTGCTTCTTTTTTAGCCTTAAGAGTTTCTCGGTTTCATTTTGATTCCTAGCAGTAGTACTCAAAGTGGCTGATGCGAAGAGAGGGGGTTTAGCCAATAGGCCCTTTATATGGTCTTCGCTGTAGGCAAATGTTTGTTCTTCAGACATACTGTGTATAACTCACTCACACTCAAAAATACTCAATAAACAAAATGAAAACAACAAAAACAACAACAACTTCAATGACAATAATTCAGCCACTCCCACTGGGGCCAAAAACAACCTCGCAGAACGTCTTCTGCTAAAGTACCAAAACCAAAACAGGGTCTGGGCTCACTGGCAATAAGGACAAGCCTCACCATCAATAAACTATAAACCAAAAACAGTACCAGTATTGCCTAACTAATTGAACTTGGACCAAGGATGATCACTCGAATCGCTGACTGAAACAGTGACTCTCGGAGAAAAGTTTTGTCCGAAATAAATCAAATGACTTTAATTATTTTTTCATCATATGCATCATATCAATGAGCAATTTTTTGTTTTTTAGATACACATTTAGATAACTCCACAAAAGTATGTCAAACAACAGAATGGAACGAGTAAAAAAGACACTTTGAAGACAAATTGACAACTTGCATTCAACACTCATACGGGACAACACATTGATATATATACACATATAAACATTCGAAAATTCTATTTACAACATGATTTTTGAAAAGCATAGCATTGGAAATAAACAACTAAAGAGTTTTCATGTGTTTAAGAATAAATCGAAAAATCCTAATGCTGGGTAGAGAAGGTCTACGCGTTTCGATGACCCCTTGTTGTGGGGAAATCTCGTCAGGACCAAGCGCCTGTGAATGGAGAAACAAAAATGGGTCAACCAAGGGGACCGGACTCTACCTCTCAACGCTTCAGTGGGGGTAAGGGAAACTAATCATACCTTTTAGTTGCTGGGTTCTCTTTTGAAAGTGAGACTGTAATAAAAACAAAACCTGTTTTAACCTCTAATTCAGAAAAAACCTCAATAGCACTTTCCTGATTGTCACATTCACTCGTGAGTACTTACATCGTGTTGCACGTGGCGCGCTCTCAATAAGTCTTGTGTTCATCAATTAGTGATGGAGGTGGAGATCTACAAGAATGGAAGGACTAGTCAGGGTACTTAATGGTTAAGCTGGTGGCGGTGGCTGCTATCGTTAAAGCGAGGGGTACTTACATGTAGTTGAAGCGTGGAGACGGGGCTGTTTCCCGGGTTCGCACGGTGAAACGCCTTTTTGGATTGATTGATTCCTGAAAGAAATTGAAGGCTCCTGTCAGTTTCTTTCGGAAAAACTAGATGAGCGGTGGTACAATTCTACCACGGAGTTCCGATATACCTGTTAGTTTGTAGTATGATGAGTAAATCTGGGGGTCCACGCTCTTCGGTCTCAGTCAATGAATGCAGTTACCGGCACCATCCAGTCGATGTCTCTGATCTCGTGTGTCCTGGTTTTTAACTCACTTCCTGGTCCTGGGGTTTGTGGGGATTGTAGTTTTTTGAGAGATTTGTCGTCATGGAGACGTTGTATGTGTCATGTGACCATGTGTAGTCGGGCTCACAGCCTGTGCAGGAGACGGTAGCCCGAATCGATTCATATGTCTTAGATGGGTTTGAAGTCTTTATAAACGGTAGATCTCAGAGAGTTCGTTAAGACCATTTATCGCTGTATTAAACTTGACTATAAGCATGGCTTCATGGCGGGATAGTTTTGCTTCAATATCTCCTCCTCTGGGGTCTTTTTCAATTTTTGCGATTACTGTCCATTTTAGATCCTCTAGTGTGTGTTCGTGACTGATCCAATGGTTGACAAGTGGGGCACTTGTGACTTTCTTTTTTATCCGTGATTTGTGTTGAGTGATGCGGCATCTTATCTCCTGACTTGTTTTGCCGATGTATAGCATGTCGCAAGGGCATTTTATGCCGTAGATGACGTATCTCGATTTACAGTTAGTAAACTTTTCATGTTTCCAGAACAGTTGCTTATGTTGAAACAAGCATCCTTCTTCCGTACTTGCACAACAAATACAAGATCCGCATTTGTGGTGTCCCTGTATAGGTGGTAGTCCTAGCATGGTGTTAATTGTAGGTGAGTTCTGCTTCATTGCTGCTCGTACTAGGTGGTTGGCCACACTCTGGTCTTTTTTAAAGGCAAATAATGGCTTCTCTTTTAGTGTCTCATCTACATTTTCTACTAGATGCCAATTTTGTAGGATGGTTTTCTTGAGTTGATTCGAATTGGGGCAGAATGTGGAGACACATACTATCCTGTTGAGAGTTAGTTTTTTCTTTTTTACTAGTAGTGTTTCTCGGGGGATCCACCATACTCTCTTCATAGTTCTTTTTAGTAGTTTTACGGGATAGCCTCTAGACCCTAGATTGTCTGTCAGGTTGGAAGCGTGGAACATATATTCGTCTTTGAAATGGCAGTTCCTTTTTATCCGCAAGTACTGTCCGAATTGGAGATTTTCTTTTAAGTTTCGCGGATGATTGCTATTGAAATGTAAAGCCTTGTTTCTGTCTGTCAATTTTTTGTATAATGTCGTCACCAAGCCTTCGTCTGTTGGGTATACCTCGACATCGAGGAATGACATTTTGACTTTTGAAAAGTTCATGCTGAATTTGATCTCTTCTGTGCGTGTATTAAGCCACTCATGAAATTCCTTTAGATCTTCTTCTGATCCTCTCCAAGTTAAAAAGACGTTGTCAATGTAACGACTCCAACTCGTGATTTTTTCAGAAAATGGATTTGACTGGTATACAAATTTCTCTTCATATAATGACATAAATAATACAGCCAATTCTGGGGCGAACGGACACCCCATGGCTACACCGCTTATCTGGTAGAAGAAATCTCTGTTGAAATTGAAGTAGTTTTTCTTCAGTGCCAATGTAGCTAATTGCATGATAAACTCTGTTGGTACTCTAGTCGGTTTTGGTCGTTGGTCAAGGTAGTACTGGATAGCATCCAGGCCGTCACTCTGAGGGATCTGGGTGTACAGTGAACTTACGTCCATTGTTACAAGGAAATCCTCATTTTGTTCAAACGGAATTGTTGGTAGTTTATTAATAAAATCAGTCGTGTCTCGGAGGAATGATTTAACCTCGGACATGAAGGGTTTCAAGAAAAAATCCACAAACTTTGATACCGGTTCAAACAGAGACTCACACCCGGATACAATTGGTCTTCCGGGGGGGGGCATTAATGTCTTTGTGGACTTTTGGTAAGACATAAAATAAGGGTATTCTTGGGTTGTTACATTTAAGATATTCGAATTCTTTCTTCCCAATTATTCCTTCAGCCAAACCTTTATCCAAAATTGGGTTAAGTAGTTGTTGTAGTTCTGCAGTAGGATTTTTGGCTATTTTTCTGTAGCATCTAGGGTTGTTAAGTTGACTCATCACCTCTCCGATGTATTTTTCCGTGTCCCATACCACTATTGATCCTCCCTTGTCTGCCTGTTTTATTGTAACTGACGTGTCCTTTTTGAGATTGTCTAGCGCACTTTTTTCAGCTTGTGAGATGTTAAATTTGGTCCAATTCCGTCTTTCTTCCATTTTACTTATAGCTGACAGGATGGTTTTTTCAAAGGTGAGTATTTCTTTTGCTACTTTATTTCCTGGTGGGCAAAACGTAGACTTTCTCCTCAGACCTGTGACATCTAATGGCAAATGGGTCGGTGTTTGTGCGAAAAAAGATTTAAATTTTATTTTCCGACAGAATTCAATTGCCTCCATTTTGAGTTTAACGAAATTGGTATGTCTCATGGGGACAAAGGAGAGTCCTTTTTCCAAAATACTAGTTTCTGCTGGGGTGAGAATTTTATTTGATAGATTGAAGATTGGAGAGACTACCAGTTCTTGTAATTGTGCCTCCGTGTCGACATCTCCCATGGCTGATTGTACCGCGGGCGTGCTCGGTTTTGTGGTTGGCCTCTTCCTAAAAAAGGAACCGAAGAGGGTCCTGGTTGCTGTTGGAATGATCCTCTTTTGTTACCTCCTCTTCTTTGGTTGTTATTCTCACTCTCACTACCACTTGATGCTGACGAGGTATCTGAGAAGGAAATGAATTTATTCGTTGATCGTCCTTGGTATTCTCCTAAATATCTCCTTGAGTCTGCTCGAGAGTAGAAATCTGTTTGAAGGTATGGATATGTTTTTTCTAGATTGAAATTCTTTTTGTCTTTCTGAAACTGATTTTCCTTTTGGTTAATTGTGTAGTCCTTGAATTCTAGGATCTCTTTTTCTACTTTCTCAAGTAATGATTTTGCGTCCGGAATCTGTTGGTTTTTTTCTATCTCAGTTTCCAAAGTTTTTATCTCTTCAAGTTGTTGTAATGAGATTCTTTGTGCCGTCTCAACCGTTAAGACCATGAGATCTCGGCTACACTTGGTCTCAATAAAACTGTATCCTTTTTTATAGATCGGGTCGTCTGTAAATATCACGGGGATATTTTTAATCTGAAGTCCTCCTGGGATAGTGCCAGCTCTCAAGTGCTGGAGGAGGAAGTGACCGTGCAGGTCTGTGCGGATTTGCTTCTTTTTTAGCCTTAAGAGTTTCTCGGTTTCATTTTGATTCCTAGCAGTAGTACTCAAAGTGGCTGATGCGAAGAGAGGGGGTTTAGCCAATAGGCCCTTTATATGGTCTTCGCTGTAGGCAAATGTTTGTTCTTCAGACATACTGTGTATAACTCACTCACACTCAAAAATACTCAATAAACAAAATGAAAACAACAAAAACAACAACAACTTCAATGACAATAATTCAGCCACTCCCACTGGGGCCAAAAACAACCTCGCAGAACGTCTTCTGCTAAAGTACCAAAACCAAAACAGGGTCTGGGCTCACTGGCAATAAGGACAAGCCTCACCATCAATAAACTATAAACCAAAAACAGTACCAGTATTGCCTAACTAATTGAACTTGGACCAAGGATGATCACTCGAATCGCTGACTGAAACAGTGACTCTCGGAGAAAAGTTTTGTCCGAAATAAATCAAATGACTTTAATTATTTTTTCATCATATGCATCATATCAATGAGCAATTTTTTGTTTTTTAGATACACATTTAGATAACTCCACAAAAGTATGTCAAACAACAGAATGGAACGAGTAAAAAAGACACTTTGAAGACAAATTGACAACTTGCATTCAACACTCATACGGGACAACACATTGATATATATACACATATAAACATTCGAAAATTCTATTTACAACATGATTTTTGAAAAGCATAGCATTGGAAATAAACAACTAAAGAGTTTTCATGTGTTTAAGAATAAATCGAAAAATCCTAATGCTGGGTAGAGAAGGTCTACGCGTTTCGATGACCCCTTGTTGTGGGGAAATCTCGTCAGGACCAAGCGCCTGTGAATGGAGAAACAAAAATGGGTCAACCAAGGGGACCGGACTCTACCTCTCAACGCTTCAGTGGGGGTAAGGGAAACTAATCATACCTTTTAGTTGCTGGGTTCTCTTTTGAAAGTGAGACTGTAATAAAAACAAAACCTGTTTTAACCTCTAATTCAGAAAAAACCGCAATAGCACTTTCCTGATTGTCACATTCACTCGTGAGTACTTACATCGTGTTGCGCGTGGCGCGCTCTCAATAAGTCTTGTGTTCATCAATTAGTGATGGAGGTGGAGATCTACAAGAATGGAAGGACTAGTCAGGGTACTTAATGGTTAAGCTGGTGGCGGTGGCTGCTATCGTTAAAGCGAGGGGTACTTACATGTAGTTGAAGCGTGGAGACGGGGCTGTTTCCCGGGTTCGCACGGTGAAACGCCTTTTTGGATTGATTGATTCCTGAAAGAAATTGAAGGCTCCTGTCAGTTTCTTTCGGAAAAACTAGATGAGCGGTGGTACAATTCTACCACGGAGTTCCGATATACCTGTTAGTTTGTAGTATGATGAGTAAATCTGGGGGTCCACGCTCTTCGGTCTCAGTCAATGAATGCAGTTACCGGCACCATCCAGTCGATGTCTCTGATCTCGTGTCTCCTGGTTTTTAACTCACTTCCTGGTCCTGGGGTTTGTGGGGATTGTAGTTTTTTGAGAGATTTGTCGTCATGGAGACGTATGTGTCATGTGACCATGTGTAGTCGGGCTCACAGCCTGCGCAGGAGACGGTAGCCCGAATCGATTCATATGTCTTAGATGGGTTTGAAGTCAGGTATATCGGAACTCCGTGGTAGAATTGTACCACCGCTCATCTAGTTTTTCCGAAAGAAACTGACAGGAGCCTTCAATTTCTTTCAGGAATCAATCAATCCAAAAAGGCGTTTCACCGTGCGAACCCGGGAAACAGCCCCGTCTCCACGCTTCAACTACATGTAAGTACCCCTCGCTTTAACGATAGCAGCCACCGCCACCAGCTTAACCATTAAGTACCCTGACTAGTCCTTCCATTCTTGTAGATCTCCACCTCCATCACTAATTGATGAACACAAGACTTATTGAGAGCGCGCCACACGCAACACGATGTAAGTACTCACGAGTGAATGTGACAATCAGGAAAGTGCTATTGCGGTTTTTTCTGAATTAGAGGTTAAAACAGGTGTTGTTTTTATTACAGTCTCACTTTCAAAAGAGAACCCAGCAACTAAAAGGTATGATTAGTTTCCCTTACCCCCACTGAAGCGTTGAGAGGTAGAGTCCGGTCCCCTTGGTTGACCCATTTTTGTTTCTCCATTCACAGGCGCTTGGTCCTGACGAGATTTCCCCACAACAAGGGGTCATCGAAACGCGTAGACCTTCTCTACCCAGCATTAGGATTTTTCGATTTATTCTTAAACACATGAAAACTCTTTAGTTGTTTATTTCCAATGCTATGCTTTTCAAAAATCATGTTGTAAATAGAATTTTCGAATGTTTATATGTGTATATATATCAATGTGTTGTCCCGTATGAGTGTTGAATGCAAGTTGTCAATTTGTCTTCAAAGTGTCTTTTTTACTCGTTCCATTCTGTTGTTTGACATACTTTTGTGGAGTTATCTAAATGTGTATCTAAAAAACAAAAAATTGCTCATTGATATGATGCATATGATGAAAAAATAATTAAAGTCATTTGATTTATTTCGGACAAAACTTTTCTCCGAGAGTCACTGTTTCAGTCAGCGATTCGAGTGATCATCCTTGGTCCAAGTTCAATTAGTTAGGCAATACTGGTACTGTTTTTGGTTTATAGCAGCAGCATTGCCAGCATATGCTGAGTCCCTGACTTCCATGCAACCACCAAGGATGCGGTTGCCTGGTGGTTGCAGAGTTCAAATGGTGGTCCGACCATCCACACTTATAATACAGCAGCCTGACCGCTGCTGCAGTGGCGGTTGGACCACCACTGCCGCATCACCACGAGTCTGGTGTTCCATGGACCGCCAGATTCTTAATTAGGCCATAAATCTTAGGCACCATTTGACGAATCTTGTTGCACATGGAAAGTTTTGGGGTGATCCATCAAATGGGGGCGAGAAAAATGGGGGGTAAAAAAAGTGTTTCTTCCATGTTAATTCCCATGGAGATTTTAGTAGTGACTACATCCTGAACCACAGGACGAAATTACACCATATTTGGCAGAAAGGTAGCTCTTCTTCCGTAAAGAACCCCATTTTTTATTTGGTGTAAATTGGTCCACTATTCTTAGCGAAATAAAAAAATAATTAAAATAAGGATTTATAGGGTTGTAGATCCTCCAAGGATCCGACAGTCCCCGTACTGAAATGTGATTGCCTGCAACACTTCAAACCAGGAAGTGTTGACAGCCATCTTGGGACTCCACATCAGCCTGCATGGCATCCCTGTGCCCTGGGGACTGCCACCTCCCCAATGCAAAATAAATGCAGGGAGGACAGCTTGGCACCCTCACAGTCCCATGGACCGCCATCTTGCCGGGGCAAAACCTTTACTATTTATGCAGTGGCCCATATGGGCTCCCCAACAACCCTGAGGACCACCACAACCTACCAGGGGCTAAAGGGCACATGCATCAAAGGAAATTGCATTCGCAAATGGTACGAATCGCAAAATTTTGCCGTTTGCGAATGCAATTCCCATTTTTGGGATGCATTAACATTTTTGTAATTTTCGCAATTTAAGAAATCGCAAAATTGAGATTTCTTAAATTGCGATTGCATTTAAGGAATCTCAAATTGAGATTCCTTAAATGCAATGCATCAAACTCGAAAAATTTGCGAATTCGCAAGTAAGGGGAGCAAATTACCATGAAGTTGACCTTCATGGTAATTTACAAAAACTTAGAAAAATGCACTAAGGTGCATTTTTCAAAGTTCCATTTTACACATGAGTGTGCAAAATGTACTTCTAAGCAGATTTCAGGGGTGCAACAGGGTATCCTTTGGACACCACTGCACCCTTGAAATTGCATTCTTAATTTGCGAATTTCTAATGGTGAATTACAAATTAAGAATGTCTTTCCATTCATTCCTATGGGCCTTTAGGCCCATAGGAATGGATGGGGAGGTATTCCTTAATTGCGATTCTCAATTAGAGAATTGCAATTAAGGAATTTTAAGAAATGGCAATTTTTATAGCGATTTCTGGATGCATTGCAGTGTGCAATTCCTTAATTGCGATTCCTTATTTTTCGCAATTAAGGAATCGCAAAATGCAATATTGATGCATGTGCCAGCTAGTATTACAATGGAGGGGCACTGCGGCTCTCCTTAAGGAGGAGCTATGGATGGCCCTGGGGACCACCAGCCCCGCAGATCCGTCTCATACTACCTCCTGAAGTGCCCACCCTCAGGACGTAGCTCATAGCTTTTGCTTGCTGGGAGCTGACAGCAAAAGCACCTAGCTCCTGCTTGCAGAAAGAGGAGTTTTCATCTGTTTCTCTGCACTCAAATATGCGTGCAGGGAAACAGATGAAAGCATTTGAGCAGCCACCCGGCTTCCATCACTCAAAGTCTCATGTAGATTGCCATGGGGTGCATAGAATATTTAGTTTTACTCTATCTATACAGAAAACAGTTGTTAGTTATCTACACAGATAAATATAATCAGCAGATTCATATTTGACGTTGCCTCCACAATTGATAACATCACCACCCTAGCTATCCTGAAACATCAAGCAGCCCAAAAATGATGTCTTCTTCTTTTCTGCTGCTTCATAGATTATAGTGCCACTTTCGATAAGTGGCCCTCAACACTCTATGGCGGAAATTAGACACTTGGGCAATCCCAGGGAATCTGCTCAGAGTCCTCCTTTCTTTGCACAAGTATACATGGGGTGAGTGAGAACAGGCCCTTTGACTGTCTCTGCAAACATTTCCACCACAGGCGGCCTGAAGCAAGGATTCGTTCTCCCACCCCTCCTGTTCAATCTCTATACCGTCAACCTTGGGAGATACTTGAAGCACAACAGCCTGCTTCTGCCTCAACTGGGCCAATCGAAATTGAAACTGCACATTTTATAATACGCTTACGACATCGTCATAATGGATCATGCCAGATCTGGCCTTAAAGGTGCCCTGAGTAAGCTCACCGAATATAATAAAGCTAATGCCCTTACAATTAATCAGGACAAGACCAAGGTCCAGATTTTTGGCCTCTGCCAAAAAAAAGAAATTTTTAACATGGTGCATTGGGTCTGTGAAGATAAAATCTCTTTCATGCGAAGCAGATATCTTGAAGTACTACATAAGGGTACTAAAAGCCCTGGACAACACCCTTAAAGCTTGCCTAAAAGAAACCTCAGTGAGTCCCAGGAATCCATGGACCCGACAAATTGAAAAGGCTAAAAGATCCCTACAAATTGAGGAATCAGCGCTAAAATTAGACTTGATTTCCTACGCAGTTTGGAAAAGGGTCATAAACAAGCAGGTGAGACAAATTTCCTACCAGCTGGACTTAAGGATAGTAAAAACGTCAACTATTCTGTCTGTTCTGAATGACTCATATCTCCCAGGGTTAACCCACCCTTACCTTTCAGATAGCTTAAACTCGCTGGCTCACAGGAATATTATGTTTATGCGCCTTCTAGGCCTACAAACCATCGATTTTAACCAAAAGGGCCCCATGTGGAGAGGAAGGGGGCATGCAGATTATGCAACTATAGGTCTGAATCGTGGCTCCTTTTGTGCTGCTGTCCTTCTTGTGATGCCCCCAGGAGATTTCTTCTGAAGTCATAATACCAAAACAAGCATTTACAATCCAATGGTCTCGGCATTATTAAAGGTAGAGCTATTGGCATTGCTCATGACATTTTTTTTTTAAATCATAAATAAATGGCATTGTCATTTACAATGCCAATAGCTTAATCGCTCGCAAATGCATGACCTATTGCATTTACACCCACACAGAGCCACACACACAAAGCCACCCACACACATACAGAGCGACACACACACAGAGCCACACACACACAGAGCCACACACAGAGCCACACACCCAGAGCCACACACACACACAGACCCAGAGCCACACACACCCAGAGCCACACACACCCACACACCCAGAGCCACACACACACACACACACCCAGAGCCAGACATACACACACAGAGCCACACACACACACACCCAGAGCCACACACACACACACACACCCAGAGCGACACACACACACCCAGAGCCACACACACACACACAGAGCCACACACACACCCACCCAGAGCCACACACACACCCACCCAGAGCCACACACACACACACCCAGAGCCACACACACACACACCCAGAGCCACACACACACACACACACACACCCAGAGCCACACACACACACACACACACCCAGAGCCACACACACACACCCACCCAGAGCCACACACACACACCCACCCAGAGCCACACACATACACCCAGAGCCACACACACACACCCAGAGCCACACACACACACACAGAGCCACACACACACACACCCAGAGCCACACACACACACACCCACCCAGAGCCACACACACCCACCCACCCAGAGCCACACACACCCACCCAGAGCCCCACACCCAGAGCCACACCCACACACACACACCCAGAGCCACACACACACACACCCACCCAGAGCCACACACCCACACCCAGAGCCACACCCACACACACGCCCAGAGCCACACACACACACCCACCCAGAGCCACACACACACACAGAGCAACACACACACCCACCCAGAGCCACACACACACACACCCAGAGCCACACACACACCCAGAGCCACACACACACACACACACCCAGAACCACACACACACACACCCAGAGCCACACACACACACCCCCAGAGCCACACACACACACATCCCCAGAGCCACACACACCCATACCCAGAGCCACACACACACACCCACACACACAGAGCCACACACACACACACACACCCAGAGCCACACACACACCCACACCCAGAGCCACACACACACACACCCAGAGCTACACACACACACACACCCAGAGCCACACACACACACACAGAGAGCCACACACACACACACACACACACCCAGAGCCACACACACACCCACCCAGAGCCACACACACACCCAGAGCCACACACACACCCAGAGCCACACACACACCCAGAGCCACACACACCCAGAGCCACACATACACCCAGAGCCACACACACACACACAGAGCCACACACACACACACAGAGCCACACATACCGGAGAGCAAGCACAGCGAGGGGGCAGGGAAGCAAGCACAGCCAGGGGGCAGGGAAGCAAGCACTGCCAGGGGGCAGGGGAGCAAGCACAGCCAGGGGGCAGGGGAGCAAGCACAGCCAGGGGAGCAAGCACAAAGGAACAGGGGGCAGGGGAGCAAGCACAACGGAACAGGGGGCAGCAAGCACAACGGAACAGGGGGCAGCAAGCACGACGGAACAGGGGCATCAAGCACGACGGAACAGGGGGCAGCAAGCACAACGGAACAGGGGACAGCAAGCACGACAGAACAGGGGGCAGCAAGCACAATGTAACAGGGGGCAGCAAGCACAACGTAACAGGGGGCAGCAAGCACGATGGAACGGGGGCAGCAAGCATGACGGAACAGGGGCAGCAAGCACAAAGGAACAGGGGGCAGCAAGCACAAAGGAACAGGGGGCAGCAAGCACAAAGGAACAGGGGGCAGCAAGCACGACAAATCATGACACTGCTATCATGCTAATGACGATTTACAAAAGGGGGTGGTGATGAACAGAGTGTCTGAATTGAGCAGACCACTCTTACCCAGTCCAAAGATCAGGGCTTGATCCATCACCGTTATTTATCTCACTGCCCCATCCCAGCTCAGAACCTGGCTATATGCAAATCAGTCTGTCCCTGGCCCAGTGCATCATGGGAACAGGGCAGACTAAACTACCAAGCCAATTTTTTACTAGAAAGGAGACAAGCTACCGGGGACCGGTTTCTGGCATTTCAGCCGTCTTCGGCCCGGCTTGCTTGAATCCTGATGGAGCAGTGAGAAAGGGACTCATGTCTGAGTATACCCTGCCACACCTATAGTGGCCAAAATCGATTTACAAAAGGGGTATATTTTTGTCCACCCTAAGCGTGGAAGGGTATTCTCAGATGTGAGACCCTTGCTCATTGCACCATCAGGATTCAAGCAAACCGGGCCGAAGACGGCTGTAATGCCAGAAACCGGTCCCCGGGAGCTTGTTTCCTTCCCAGTGTAAGAATTGGCTTTTGTAGTTTGGTTTGCCCTGTTCCCATCATGCACTGGGACAGGAACAGACTAATTTGCATACAGCCAGGTTCTGAAACTGGGATGGTGCAGTGAGCTAAAAAACGGTGTTGGATCTAGCCCTGATCTCTTGACTGGGTGAGAGCTTTCTGCTTAATTCAGAGACTCTGTCCCTCACCACCCCTTGTTGTAAATATTTTTGTCCACCCTAAGCGTGGAAGGGTATTCTCAGATGTGAGACCCTTGCTCATTGCACCATCAGGATTCAAGCAAACCGGGCCGAAGACGGCTGTAATGCCAGAAACCGGTCCCCGGGAGCTTGTTTCCTTCCCAGTGTAAGAATTGGCTTTTGTAGTTTGGTTTGCCCTGTTCCCATCATGCACTGGAACAGGAACAGACTAATTTGCATACAGCCAGGTTCTGAAACTGGGATGGTGCAGTGAGCTAAAAAACGGTGTTGGATCTAGCCCTGATCTCTTGACTGGGTGAGAGCTTTCTGCTTAATTCAGAGACTCTGTCCCTCACCACCCCTTGTTGTAAATATTTTTGTCCACCCTAAGCGTGGAAGGGTATTCTCAGATGTGAGACCCTTGCTCATTGCACCATCAGGATTCAAGCAAACCGGGCCGAAGACGGCTGTAATGCCAGAAACCGGTTCCCGGGAGCTTGTTTCCTTCCCAGTGTAAGAATTGGCTTTTGTAGTTTGGTTTGCCCTGTTCCCATCATGCACTGGGACAGGAACAGACTAATTTGCATACAGCCAGGTTCTGAAACTGGGATGGTGCAGTGAGCTAAAAAACGGTGTTGGATCTAGCCCTGATCTCTTGACTGGGTGAGAGCTTTCTGCTTAATTCAGAGACTCTGTCCCTCACCACCCCTTGTTGTAAATATTTTTGTCCACCCTAAGCGTGGAAGGGTATTCTCAGATGTGAGACCCTTGCTCATTGCACCATCAGGATTCAAGCAAACCGGGCCGAAGACGGCTGTAATGCCAGAAACCGGTCCCCGGGAGCTTGTTTCCTTCCCAGTGTAAGAATTGGCTTTTGTAGTTTGGTTTGCCCTGTTCCCATCATGCACTGGGACAGGAACAGACTAATTTGCATACAGCCAGGTTCTGAAACTGGGATGGTGCAGTGAGCTAAAAAACGGTGTTGGATCTAGCCCTGATCTCTTGACTGGGTGAGAGCTTTCTGCTTAATTCAGAGACTCTGTCCCTCACCACCCCTTGTTGTAAATATTTTTGTCCACCCTAAGCGTGGAAGGGTATTCTCAGATGTGAGACCCTTGCTCATTGCACCATCAGGATTCAAGCAAACCGGGCCGAAGACGGCTGTAATGCCAGAAACCGGTCCCCGGGAGCTTGTTTCCTTCCCAGTGTAAGAATTGGCTTTTGTAGTTTGGTTTGCCCTGTTCCCATCATGCACTGGGACAGGAACAGACTAATTTGCATACAGTCAGGTTCTGAAACTGGGATGGTGCAGTGAGCTAAAAAACGGTGTTGGATCTAGCCCTGATCTCTTGACTGGGTGAGAGCTTTCTGCTTAATTCAGAGACTCTGTCCCTCACCACCCCTTGTTGTAAATATTTTTGTCCACCCTAAGCGTGGAAGGGTATTCTCAGATGTGAGACCCTTGCTCATTGCACCATCAGGATTCAAGCAAACCGGGCCGAAGACGGCTGTAATGCCAGAAACCGGTCCCCGGGAGCTTGTTTCTTTCCCAGTGTAAGAATTGGCTTTTGTAGTTTGGTTTGCCCTGTTCCCATCATGCACTGGGACAGGAACAGACTAATTTGCATACAGCCAGGTTCTGAAACTGGGATGGTGCAGTGAGCTAAAAAACGGTGTTGGATCTAGCCCTGATCTCTTGACTGGGTGAGAGCTTTCTGCTTAATTCAGAGACTCTGTCCCTCACCACCCCTTGTTGTAAATATTTTTGTCCACCCTAAGCGTGGAAGGGTATTCTCAGATGTGAGACCCTTGCTCATTGCACCATCAGGATTCAAGCAAACCGGGCCGAAGACGGCTGTAATGCCAGAAACCGGTCCCCGGGAGCTTGTTTCCTTCCCAGTGTAAGAATTGGCTTTTGTAGTTTGGTTTGCCCTGTTCCCATCATGCACTGGGACAGGAACAGACTAATTTGCATACAGCCAGGTTCTGAAACTGGGATGGTGCAGTGAGCTAAAAAACGGTGTTGGATCTAGCCCTGATCTCTTGACTGGGTGAGAGCTTTCTGCTTAATTCAGAGACTCTGTCCCTCACCACCCCTTGTTGTAAATATTTTTGTCCACCCTAAGCGTGGAAGGGTATTCTCAGATGTGAGACCCTTGCTCATTGCACCATCAGGATTCAAGCAAACCGGGCCGAAGACGGCTGTAATGCCAGAAACCGGTCCCCGGGAGCTTGTTTCCTTCCCAGTGTAAGAATTGGCTTTTGTAGTTTGGTTTGCCCTGTTCCCATCATGCACTGGGACAGGAACAGACTAATTTGCATACAGCCAGGTTCTGAAACTGGGATGGTGCAGTGAGCTAAAAAACTGTGTTGGATCTAGCCCTGATCTCTTGACTGGGTGAGAGCTTTCTGCTTAATTCAGAGACTCTGTCCCTCACCACCCCTTGTTGTAAATATTTTTGTCCACCCTAAGCGTGGAAGGGTATTCTCAGATGTGAGACCCTTGCTCATTGCACCATCAGGATTCAAGCAAACCGGGCCGAAGATGGCTGTAATGCCAGAAACCGGTCCCCGGGAGCTTGTTTCCTTCCCAGTGTAAGAATTGGCTTTTGTAGTTTGGTTTGCCCTGTTCCCATCATGCACTGGGACAGGAACAGACTAATTTGCATACAGCCAGGTTCTGAAACTGGGATGGTGCAGTGAGCTAAAAAACGGTGTTGGATCTAGCCCTGATCTCTTGACTGGGTGAGAGCTTTCTGCTTAATTCAGAGACTCTGTCCCTCACCACCCCTTGTTGTAAATATTTTTGTCCACCCTAAGCGTGGAAGGGTATTCTCAGATGTGAGACCCTTGCTCATTGCACCATCAGGATTCAAGCAAACCGAGCCGAAGACGGCTGTAATGCCAGAAACCGGTCCCCGGGAGCTTGTTTCCTTCCCAGTGTAAGAATTGGCTTTTGTAGTTTGGTTTGCCCTGTTCCCATCATGCACTGGGACAGGAACAGACTAATTTGCATACAGCCAGGTTCTGAAACTGGGATGGTGCAGTGAGCTAAAAAACGGTGTTGGATCTAGCCCTGATCTCTTGACTGGGTGAGAGCTTTCTGCTTAATTCAGAGACTCTGTCCCTCACCACCCCTTGTTGTAAATATTTTTGTCCACCCTAAGCGTGGAAGGGTATTCTCAGATGTGAGACCCTTGCTCATTGCACCATCAGGATTCAAGCAAACCGGGCCGAAGACGGCTGTAATGCCAGAAACCGGTCCCCGGGAGCTTGTTTCCTTCCCAGTGTAAGAATTGGCTTTTGTAGTTTGGTTTGCCCTGTTCCCATCATGCACTGGGACAGGAACAGACTAATTTGCATACAGCCAGGTTCTGAAACTGGGATGGTGCAGTGAGCTAAAAAACGGTGTTGGATCTAGCCCTGATCTCTTGACTGGGTGAGAGCTTTCTGCTTAATTCAGAGACTCTGTCCCTCACCACCCCTTGTTGTAAATATTTTTGTCCACCCTAAGCGTGGAAGGGTATTCTCAGATGTGAGACCCTTGCTCATTGCACCATCAGGATTCAAGCAAACCGGGCCGAAGACGGCTGTAATGCCAGAAACCGGTTCCCCGGGAGCTTGTTTCCTTCCCAGTGTAAGAATTGGCTTTTGTAGTTTGGTTTGCCCTGTTCCCATCATGCACTGGGACAGGAACAGACTAATTTGCATACAGCCAGGTTCTGAAACTGGGATGGTGCAGTGAGCTAAAAAACGGTGTTGGATCTAGCCCTGATCTCTTGACTGGGTGAGAGCTTTCTGCTTAATTCAGAGACTCTGTCCCTCACCTCCCCTTGTTGTAAATATTTTTGTCCACCCTAAGCGTGGAAGGGTATTCTCAGATGTGAGACCCTTGCTCATTGCACCATCAGGATTCAAGCAAACCGGGCCGAAGACGGCTGTAATGCCAGAAACCGGTCCCCGGGAGCTTGTTTCCTTCCCAGTGTAAGAATTGGCTTTTGTAGTTTGGTTTGCCCTGTTCCCATCATGCACTGGGACAGGAACAGACTAATTTGCATACAGCCAGGTTCTGAAACTGGGATGGTGCAGTGAGCTAAAAAACGGTGTTGGATCTAGCCCTGATCTCTTGACTGGGTGAGAGCTTTCTGCTTAATTCAGAGACTCTGTCCCTCACCACCCCTTGTTGTAAATATTTTTGTCCACCCTAAGCGTGGAAGGGTATTCTCAGATGTGAGACCCTTGCTCATTGCACCATCAGGATTCAAGCAAACCGGGCCGAAGACGGCTGTAATGCCAGAAACCGGTCCCCGGGAGCTTGTTTCCTTCCCAGTGTAAGAATTGGCTTTTGTAGTTTGGTTTGCCCTGTTCCCATCATGCACTGGGACAGGAACAGACTAATTTGCATACAGCCAGGTTCTGAAACTGGGATGGTGCAGTGAGCTAAAAAACGGTGTTGGATCTAGCCCTGATCTCTTGACTGGGTGAGAGCTTTCTGCTTAATTCAGAGACTCTGTCCCTCACCACCCCTTGTTGTAAATATTTTTGTCCACCCTAAGCGTGGAAGGGTATTCTCAGATGTGAGACCCTTGCTCATTGCACCATCAGGATTCAAGCAAACCGGGCCGAAGACGGCTGTAATGCCAGAAACCGGTCCCCGGGAGCTTGTTTCCTTCCCAGTGTAAGAATTGGCTTTTGTAGTTTGGTTTGCCCTGTTCCCATCATGCACTGGGACAGGAACAGACTAATTTGCATACAGCCAGGTTCTGAAACTGGGATGGTGCAGTGAGCTAAAAAACGGTGTTGGATCTAGCCCTGATCTCTTGACTGGGTGAGAGCTTTCTGCTTAATTCAGAGACGCTGTCCCTCACCACCCCTTGTTGTAAATATTTTTGTCCACCCTAAGCGTGGAAGGGTATTCTCAGATGTGAGACCCTTGCTCATTGCACCATCAGGATTCAAGCAAACCGGGCCGAAGACGGCTGTAATGCCAGAAACCGGTCCCCGGGAGCTTGTTTCCTTCCCAGTGTAAGAATTGGCTTTTGTAGTTTGGTTTGCCCTGTTCCCATCATGCACTGGGACAGGAACAGACTAATTTGCATACAGCCAGGTTCTGAAACTGGGATGGTGCAGTGAGCTAAAAAACGGTGTTGGATCTAGCCCTGATCTCTTGACTGGGTGAGAGCTTTCTGCTTAATTCAGAGACTCTGTCCCTCACCACCCCTTGTTGTAAATATTTTTGTCCACCCTAAGCGTGGAAGGGTATTCTCAGATGTGAGACCCTTGCTCATTGCACCATCAGGATTCAAGCAAACCGGGCCGAAGACGGCTGTAATGCCAGAAACCGGTCCCCGGGAGCTTGTTTCCTTCCCAGTGTAAGAATTGGCTTTTGTAGTTTGGTTTGCCCTGTTCCCATCATGCACTGGGACAGGAACAGACTAATTTGCATACAGCCAGGTTCTGAAACTGGGATGGTGCAGTGAGCTAAAAAACGGTGTTGGATCTAGCCCTGATCTCTTGACTGGGTGAGAGCTTTCTGCTTAATTCAGAGACTCTGTCCCTCACCACCCCTTGTTGTAAATATTTTGTCCACCCTAAGCGTGGAAGGGTATTCTCAGATGTGAGACCCTTGCTCATTGCACCATCAGGATTCAAGCAAACCGGGCCGAAGACGGCTGTAATGCCAGAAACCGGTCCCCGGGAGCTTGTTTCCTTCCCAGTGTAAGAATTGGCTTTTGTAGTTTGGTTTGCCCTGTTCCCATCATGCACTGGGACAGGAACAGACTAATTTGCATACAGCCAGGTTCTGAAACTGGGATGGTGCAGTGAGCTAAAAAACGGTGTTGGATCTAGCCCTGATCTCTTGACTGGGTGAGAGCTTTCTGCTTAATTCAGAGACTCTGTCCCTCACCACCCCTTGTTGTAAATATTTTTGTCCACCCTAAGCGTGGAAGGGTATTCTCAGATGTGAGACCCTTGCTCATTGCACCATCAGGATTCAAGCAAACCGGGCCGAAGACGGCTGTAATGCCAGAAACCGGTCCCCGGGAGCTTGTTTCCTTCCCAGTGTAAGAATTGGCTTTTGTAGTTTGGTTTGCCCTGTTCCCATCATGCACTGGGACAGGAACAGACTAATTTGCATACAGCCAGGTTCTGAAACTGGGATGGTGCAGTGAGCTAAAAAACGGTGTTGGATCTAGCCCTGATCTCTTGACTGGGTGAGAGCTTTCTGCTTAATTCAGAGACTCTGTCCCTCACCACCCCTTGTTGTAAATATTTTTGTCCACCCTAAGCGTGGAAGGGTATTCTCAGATGTGAGACCCTTGCTCATTGCACCATCAGGATTCAAGCAAACCGGGCCGAAGACGGCTGTAATGCCAGAAACCGGTCCCCGGGAGCTTGTTTCCTTCCCAGTGTAAGAATTGGCTTTTTGTAGTTTGGTTTGCCCTGTTCCCATCATGCACTGGGACAGGAACAGACTAATTTGCATACAGCCAGGTTCTGAAACTGGGATGGTGCAGTGAGCTAAAAAACGGTGTTGGATCTAGCCCTGATCTCTTGACTGGGTGAGAGCTTTCTGCTTAATTCAGAGACTCTGTCCCTCACCACCCCTTGTTGTAAATATCATGCTAATGACAGCAGGGTTGCTATTGGCTCAGGTTAGTCTGCTTCCTGCATCGCCCGAAGAGGACGGGGAGAAGCAGCGGCCGGCTGTTGAATGAAATTCTCTCTTTTTTTTTTAAATACTCCTTTTCCTTAATGGCCTAAGAGAATCACTGTTGTTTACTAAACTGTTAATTTCCCCAGGGTCTCTAAAATGACGGGGTTCCCTTCTTCTGTAATGTATGTGGGGGTGTTGTGGCACATTAGCTCTGTTGTGAGACGCTTTCCAAATGTATCAGTAGACACATTAGGAAGGCGCGGCGTCCATATTTTTCCATGCTGTGCTGAAGGGTGACGCCAGGGCTGGCGAAAGCACTAAATATAAAATACATAATTAAATAACTGAAATCCTTCAAAGTGCAGAATTCCCCGTGGCTCGTGAGCCGGCTGACTCTGCAACGCACATCCGAGGCCAACCACCGGAGCTTCCCGTCTGCTTAAAAGTGAAACCATAAAGTGGTTGTAGGCGGCAAGACTGCTGAGTGGGTTAATGCGCTTGCTGAAGAGGATTTTGTGTAAGCAGCAAGTCCCCGGTGGGCCTAGTCTGTCTGCACTTCGAGCCCTGACAGAACCGGCTCATCCTTTCAGCCTCTGCACCTCGAGGTAGAGAAAACGAGCACCTTTGAAAAGGTTACGTGACTTGTGGTGTGTGCAAAGTATTGCAGCACACAGGCACAGCCTCCAACCCAGCGCATACATGTATAAAATGTGTAAATATATATTTCCACTAAATGACGCATTTTGTAAGCCAAAGGTTGATACCTAAGGGGCAGCAAGCACGACGGAACAGGGGGCAGCGAGCACGAAGGAACAGGGGGCAGCAATTACAACGGAACAGGAGGCAGCAAGCACAACGGAACAGGGGACAGCAAGCACGACAGAACAGGGGACAGCAAGCACGACAGAACAGGGGGCAGCAAGCACGACGTAACAGGGGGCAGCAAGCACGACGGAACAGGGGGCAGCAAGCACAACGTAACAGGGGGCAGCAAGCACGACAGAACAGGGGGCAGCAAGCACAACGTAACAGGACGCAGCAAGCACAACGGAACAGGGGGCAGCAAGCACGACGGAACAGGGGGCAGCAAGCACAACGGAACAGGAGGCAGCAAGCACGACGGAACAGGGGGCAGCAAGCACGACAGAACAGGGGGCAGCAAGCACAACGTAACAGGGGGCAGCAAGCACAACGTAACAGGGGGCAGCAAGCACGACGAATCATGACACTGCTATCATGCTAATGACAGCAGGGTTGCTATTGGCTCAGGTTAGTCTGCTTCCTGCATCGCCCGAAGAGGACGGGGAGAAGCAGCGGCCGGCTGTTGAGTGAAATTCTCTCTTTTTTTTTTTAAATACTCCTTTTCCTTAATGGCCTAAGAGAATCACTGTTGTTTACTAAACTGTTAATTTCCCCAGGGTCTCTAAAATGGCGGGGTTCCCTTCTTCTGTAATGTATGTGGGGGTGTTGTGGCACATTAGCTCTGTTGTGAGACGCTTTCCAAATGTATCAGTACACACATTAGGAAGGCGCGGCGTCCATATTTTTCCATGCTGTGTTGAAGAGTGACGCCCTGGGGCCTGGTGTAGCGAGGCACGCCAGGGCCTCAAGTTTCGCGGCTGCCCGGGGGCCCCTGGGTGGTGTGCGGGCCGAATGAAAGGAGAGGCGTGGGGCGGCTGGCGGTCTATACCCGCCCCAACGCTGACCCTGCCGGACTGCCCATATTTGTCATCGGTGGCCCGCGAGAGCTCAGCGGTGCAGTTGGCGGCCGCCGGGGTGATTCTGTCCGCGGCGAGGAGACGCAGAGACGCCCAAACAGACAGCGAAAATACAAGGAGAGCGGGAGGGGGGCAGGAAACAGACAGGGGGAGACGCAGAGACGCCCACCGAAACAGACAGGGGAAAGAAGGCACAAACGGACAGCGAAAATACACGGAGAGCGGGAGGGGGGGCGGGAAACAGACAGCGGGAGACGCAGAGACGCCCACCGAAACAGACAGGGGAAAGAAGGCACAAACGAACAGCAAAAATACACGGAGAGCGGGAGGGGGCGGGAAACAGACAGGGGGAAGAAGGCACGGAGGGAAACAGACACGATCTTACCTTCACTGCGAAGGATAGAAAATGGCGGACACAAGCTTCCGGATTTTGAGGATTTGGGGGCGTGGTTTTGCTGTCCTGAGTGACGGACGACGTCACAGGGCTAAAGAAGGCAAAAAATCACGCCCCCAAATCCGAAAAAGACGGGGCTTCTTTGGAGGGATGTCTCTCTCCTCCAATGGCTGGCCTCCGTTCAGGAAGCCAGCCAATGAAGGAGAGACAGGGCAGGGAGGCGGGACCTTCTGCGCTACTGAGAGTCATTAAATCTCCGGCCTAAGACTGCGCAAGCGCAGCCTTTTAGGCCTTCGACCTAAAAAGGGGCATTTACACATGCTTAGAGGCATCTGCACTTTCTTTTACACAATTAGGCACTCAAATGCTTGCAAGTTGCAGAAAATATGTGAGAATCCTGGAAGACTTACTTTCACCTCATATAACCCTTCCCAAACTTGAATCTGCGCCTCAAAAACTAATTACTGATTACTTAATACCATGCCCCAGAGTTTTATCACCACACTAAGGCCCACATGCATCAAGAATGACATTTGCGATTCCTTATTAGCGAAAAATAAGGATTCGCTAATAGGGAATTGCAAAAAGCTATGCATGAAGAAATCGCTAAAAATAAAAAAATCTTAAAATTCCTTAATTGCGACTCGCAAATTGCGAATCGCAATTAAGGAATACCTCCCCATTAATTCCTATGGGCCTAGAAGCCTATAGGAATGAATCGGATGACATTCTCAATTTGCGATTCTCAATTAGAGAATCCCAAATT
The DNA here is from genome assembly GCF_964263255.1 of Lissotriton vulgaris. Lineage (NCBI taxonomy): Eukaryota > Metazoa > Chordata > Amphibia > Caudata > Salamandridae > Lissotriton > Lissotriton vulgaris. Next base: position 747,839,187 of record NC_141687.1, on the reverse strand, counting down.
GAGAATGCAATTTCAAGGGTGCCAGGGTGTCAAAAGGACACCCTGCTGCACTCTGAAATCTGCCTATAAGTACATCTTGCACACACACATGCCCCAAGGGCATGTGTGTGTGTGTAAAATGGAACTTTGAAAAATGTTCTTTAGTGCATTTTTCAAAGTTTTTGCAAATTACCATGAAGGTCAACTTCATGGTAATTTGCTCCTTCTATTCGTAAAATCGCTCATTTTTTTAGTTTGATGCATTGCATTTAAGGAATCTCAATTTGAGATTCCTTAAATGCAATCGCAATTTAAGTAATCGCAATTTTGTGATTTCTTAAATTGCGATAAGTACAAAAATTAAGATGCATCCCAAATGATGAAATTGCATTCGCAAACGGGCGATTTTTGAGATTCGCACCCTTTGCGAATGCAATTTTCAATGATGCATGTGCCCCTAAGTCACTTTCCTCGTTTTATATCTGATTTTAACGCTTTTATTCGCAGCAAGTCCACTGCGCAAGAATGCCTTTAATGAATAATGAATTTTAAATGTGATGGCCAGTATTACCGCTGCTCCCAAGGCGCATTGGCCGTGCTACTTGTAATTAAATATGACAGCGTGTATATATTGTACTGCAGACCTGGGAAATTAATTTCATTAGTATTACACGAAACGTAACAAGTTCAGGGGACTAAGAAACCCAGCTAAAGTGAGATAAATATTTAATTTAGTCGTCATAGGGGGAGCTGCGTTGATCCCTCAGTGGGAACCAGGCTTTGCTTGGTTATTAAGGGTACCTGGGGTCTCTATTAGGAACCCGCGAACTTCGACCGAGGAACCCGCACCTGAAAGAAATCGGGCTACTCGGAGTGTTGTTAAAGAAATCATTTTGATCAGTGGGCTAGTCAATATTCGAATGCTAATTGACAAAAAAAGTATCTTCATCTTCCTTTGAAATATGCTGGATGTCAAATATGCTAGCACCTTTGACCATAACTGGTCACCCGAAAAAAATATGAAAAACCATCCCTTACTGCAAGCACCATTTGCTTTATTCCGTTTTTTTCTCCACATTTTCTAAGTCTAGTCTGTTACGTCTGCCACGTCCTTGATTAATCCCGATTAATCAGGTGCTAAGATTGTGGTTGGGTTCCTCTTTTATATGCCAGGCACCGTATAGGTTTGTTTTTCATTCTTAACTCTAAAAACTGAATACATAACCCTGTTCAGGATGCACAGAAATAACTCTCTGCAATGGAAGTTAAAACTCTACTACAGGCCACCTCTCATGTAGTGGTTCAAGTGAAAGCCAAGCCCTGAATCACGAACCTCTCATCAGGAGAACATGCAATGCATGTTTATCGTCAGCAGTCTTAAATCCTCAACTTTGAATTTGGCGTAGCTGCTGAATGCAGAGGCACAAATCATTTCCAAGATGGTGAGGGTAGTCACACAAGGGCGGGCTGGAAACCAACATCATTCAAACTTGTCCCACGCTGCAGAAGGCTGCAAGTTCATAAGGTCATGGTAGCTTGGCAGGGTCCCGGCAGTCCATCCAGTTTTCAAGGCAGTGCCTTTCCTTCCAGCTTACTGGTGTAATGCAAGTTTTAGAATGGTCAGCCTCGCCCTGCAGCACTCAATCAATCAATCAATCAATCAATCATAGCATTTGTAAAGCGCACTACATCCCCGTGAGAGTCTCAAGGCGCTGGGGGGCTGTTACTGTTCGAAGAGCCAGGTCTTGAGAAGTCTCCTGAAGGTTGAAAGGTCTTGGGTCTACCCTAGGCGGATAGGGAGGGTGTTCCATGTCTTGGCGGCGAGGTGGGAGAATGATATGCCGCCGGCGGTCACCCTTTGAATGCGGGGGATGATGGCGAGGGTGGATGGGGTTGTTGAGGCTGAGTCCGCTGTTGAGGTACGCTTGTCCGGTGTTGTGGAGTGCCTTGTGTGCGTGGGTGAAGAGTTTGAAGGTTATCCTCTTGTTGACAGGGAGCCAGTGCAGGTCTCTCAGGTGGGGTGTGATGTGGTTGTGGCGAGGGATGTCGAGGATCAGGCGTGCAGAGGCGTTCTGGATGCGTTGGAGCCGTTTCAGGAGTTGGGCCGTGGTTCCTGCGTAGAGTGCGTTTCCGTAGTCTAGTCTGCTGCTGACGAGGCCTGGGTGACCATCCTTCTCCTTTCGGTGGGGATCCACTTGAAGATCCTGCGAAGCATGCGGAGGGTGTTGAAGCAGGAGGAGGAGACAGCACTGACCTGCTTCGTCATTGAGAGGGTAGAGTTGAGGATGACCCCATTACTACCATCACATTTGTGACCTCCCAGACCCCTACAGCTTAACCAGCAACCTTTATTTATAAGGAAAGAAGAGACATTTCTTTGATCCATTGGAAATCTGTCTTTACAGAGTTTTTCCTGTCGAAAACAGAACAAGATCAGTTGATGAGGAGAAACCCAGAGGCAAATGTTAAGCCAACAAGTTAAGGCTGCTACTCCTTACCTAGAGAGACTGAGGAGTATGTGCAGGTGTTTTGATATGAAAAGCGGAAAAATAAATTTGGAATTGTTTGTGACATGACCATCTTGGACAAAGGCCCCAAAGAAGGAGGCTGAATTCACTTACAAATCCGACATTTACTGAGGCTTCTCTTCGGGACACGGTGTCAGAGTTCTAAGTAGCTAGCAGTGCTTAATTTGAGCAGGTGGGGGTCACCAGCACTCTTTTGTGGGGGACTGGTATTTATTTTACACCATCAGACATTTCCCAAGTGCAAGAGAGGGTAAAAAAACACACAAATGGGAAAGGAGGAAGAAAACAACTGAAAACATTTCACAAAGCGAGAAAGCAGCAACAAGAGTCAGAGAAAAGGGGCAGGGAGTCTCGCATTTCCCCAGGCAGTCCAGGTTCTCTGAGGACTGTTCCGGTGTCCCGAGGTTTTCTAAAATTTTAAATCCATGTACCACTTTTTGGGACAAAGGTCAAGTCATCCTGGAAAGCAGAATTAAAACAAATGCTTTCCGTACCACCTGCACCTTTAAAGTCTGAGCTAAATTAAGTAATTTTTCTGCTTCTTTCAGGCAGTAGGAGGTCAGCTGCACGCTTCCAGAAGAGGAGACACAGTGGGGGGGGGAGGGGCAAAGCTTTCCAGGGTGGCAGTGCATTGTTAGTATGTGTGTGTGTGTATATATATATATATATATATATATATTTTTTTTTTTTGTGAACAAAGTGCCCTGAGGCAATGGAAGGTCACACGACAGCACTCTGCCCACCGGCTTTGATGATGCAGCCTGCCTCTCTGCTCCACTTTGTAATTTACATGCCAACGCGTTTCAAGGTGTAAGAACCTCTTCTTCCTGGGCCACAAAAACCAACACCTGAGGCTCGCTTTATTTATTTTTTCCATTTCCGGTTTTATTTATTGTTGTAACTGCCCCCAGTGGGCGTATACTCAATGCTGTCTTCTTTGGTGCACGATGGGACACGAAGTCCAAAAGCGAGCATAAATTGTTCCTTTAAGTAAGTTCAAGTGTTGTTTTGCAATTAAAAGCTTTTTCCGTTTCCTTAGTACGTTGCAGAGTGCACAGGCAGGCTTAATCTGCATATAGAGTGCTGTGCCGAAGAAGTCTCGAGTAGTTCAAAACTTCAGCCTCAGCCAGCTGGTTACGGGTCTCTTCCAGCTGGTGATGGTGCTCCTTCCCACGGCCGGGCTGCCGTGAGTTAATTTTGTGAACAAAGTGCCCTGAGGCAATGGAAGGTCACACGACAGCACTCTGCCCACCGGCTTTGATGATGCAGCCTGCCTCTCTGCTCCACTTTGTAATTTACATGCCAACGCGTTTCAAGGTGTAAGAACCTCTTCTTCCTGGGCCACAAAAACCAACACCTGAGGCTCGCTTTATTTATTTTTTCCATTTCCGGTTTTATTTATTGTTGTAACTGCCCGGGGGGAACTATGCCCATGCCCGATGTTCAGCACAGCAGATGGGAGCTACATGACCAGCGCAACACTCGGAAGCCCACTGTGGTAATTAAATTGCTTTAAAGATGTGAGCGCACAGAACTTACCAAAGTACAATGATGGCTTTAAGGACTACAAATCCCAGCATGTATAAACTACACGTACTCAGTGTGACGTACTGGAGGTCAATATAATCACATGCACTCAATTAGTGATTAAAGCCTTTCTGTGAGAACTCGCACGCAAGCTGCCTATGAATAAGAGGCGCCAAGCCTCGAAACGCGTCAGGCGAGAGAAAATAAAGACATCCGAATGCAGATGCTGGTTTCCATTTTTAATTATCATCGGCTGTTGAGTGCGCTTTCGTTGCTTTCGGGCCATTCCTGGAAATATATATATATATATATATATATATATATATATATAGAGAGAGAGAGAGAGAGAGAGAGAGAGAGAGAGAGAGAGAGCGAGAGAGAAATCTTTGATGTAAATCTAACAAAGTGAAACCCGCACTCCAAGAATTATCACACCAATAGATTTATTCCATTGGCTGATGCTTTTCGACCACCACAGTCTTTGTCAAGCCAACTTTGGCAAAGACTGTGGTGGTTGAAACGCATCAGGCAGTAGAATAAATCTGTTGGTGTGATAATTGCTGTAGTGCCTGTTTTTCTTTGTTGGATTTACATCAAAGGTTTTCGCTTACATGTGGAATGCAGGTCCTAGCCTCGCCACCGATAGGTGGACGTAGTCGTATACAGCAGGGAGAGCGGAATAGATAGATAGATAGATAGATAGATATAGCCACACACATACACCCACACGGTGGCGACTGGGAACTACTGCAGGTGGGGGGCGAGGACATTTCATTAAATAAATACAATTTTAAAAAACGTTACTTACTGTTCAGCAACCATCCTCCTTGTTCCAGTCCTCTTCTTTTCTGTGATGTCAGGGCCCCAACCAACTCCCTTAACCAATCCTGGTGCTGTTAACCAGTATGAGAGAAGTGCCAGGATTGGTGGGAGGAGCCTCTGTCGGCGCTCCTGAGAGCACTGGAGCTCTGCACTTGCTCCCAACCCAGCGGTTTTAAGACAGCTTGGTTGAGAGGTTTAAAGTGTGCATGTCTGACTGGCCATTGCAAGATGGCCAGCCAAAGGGACATGCGCACTTTAAACAGTGCACAGGCAGCCCTTTACCCACCATTCCTCCCTGCTGCCACTCAGCAGCAACGCCCTGTCCTGACACGTGGTTCAGGACTGGGTGATGAAAAATAAAATGTTAATGAATAAACTTCATTACTATTTTATTTTTCGTCTCCGGGGGCATTTCAGTGGGGCTATGCTCCTCTGCAATAATGGAGGAGCGACCACTACAGACAGACACAAACTCTGTCTCTGTCTCTCTCTGTCTCTCTCTCTCTCTCTCTCTCTCACAGCCTCTCTCTCTCTCGCTCTCTCTCTTCCTCCCTGCCTCTCTCTCTGCTACGCAAAAATTGGGACAGTCCAAACATAACACCAAGACTAAAGGCTTTAGTCCTACTTTAATGTCTGGCCTGTCACGATTTCTACTTCCCAAAATCTGGTCACTCTAGCAGGGAGTGCCTAGCAGTGAATTTAAGCGGTCCGTCGTGGACTAAGTACTATACATATATGGCTATTGGTGTGCTGATATTCAATAGCACCAACTACAGGCTTCAGAGCTGTGCTTTGTGTGTTGAGCACTGCATTCTTTAGTTTACAAACTAAGCATTGAAGCCAAGATATATTCTGCATGGCTCCAGAATTGAGGCTTCCGTATTCAGATTCATACAAACTGTGTTTGATTGAATTCTTCTTTCATGAGAATATTGTGAGTGAGGTGTTTTTTACCATTGACTATTTTTGCACACCCGTTTGCCACGTGCCTGCTTATTTTTTAGGTCTCGTGGTTTTGACTGCGCACATGCGCAGTTTCGCTCGTGAGATTTTATGATTTTAAGTGAGATTCACTAGCGGGCCTTAAGCCCCGCCCCTCTTTCCCATTGGCCGGCGTCACCGTTTAGGCTAAACGGTGGCCAGCCATTGAGAAAGAGGTGTTGATGACGTACACTTTTCTCTATTTCTGCCGTCCCACTTGGACTGACTGGCTTGCCTTCCTTCTGCCGTAAAAGCTTTGTTATCTTTATGGTGTCAAACAGATGGCCCCATAAAGATAACAAACCAAAGAAAAGCAGGCAAGGCCGTCCAAGTGGGACGGCAGAAAAAAGAGTAAAGTCTATGTCATGGCGAGCGCTTGTTGTTTACACGGCCCGGGTGACCTGTGTGCCTGCCCTCTCCCATCCAGACTCTGTTAATAAACCCGTCTAGACGCGCAGGGCTCTTGGGCTTTGCACCGTTCTACTTGCCCCATTGCTGCGGGTACTCCTCCAGCCTGCCTTGGTGAGTTTTACACCTCTCTACAGTCGTGTGCCAGCACGTCCCCTTGTTGAAGGAGGAGGTGTGTGTCCTCATGCGTGGGTTAATGACTTTTAACCAGCTGTGCCCGCCTGCTTGAATTAGATGGACTCTCTGCCTGCTGCCGTGGAGGGTCGGTGTCAGGGCGCTCTCTTGCTTCCTACCCTAGTATGTTCTCCGCCCTCTCCCACTCTTGTCACAGAGCCCTCCAGTCCGTCGCAGCTTCAGACCTGCCGCCTCCCCCACACCTCCGCTCCGGGCTCCTGTGCTCGTGCTCTGTCCCGTGCGCGGACCCCGGCTGAAGGCTGACCTCGGACGTGGCACTGCGTGCGACCCTTCCTGCAGGAGTTTGTTGTCTTCATCCCGGGACAGATGGGGCCATGCACCACAATAATCCACAGCATTTGCCATAAAGCATTAATTTTAACATTAGCAAAGATGGTTCCTGGCATTAATGAGGCTTCCGTACAGGCCTGTCTGGACTATGAAGCCTGTGGGTTCTCTGCTTTAAACACGTTGCAATCAGTCATCCTTCTGAAGTTGATGACACCTATTATGCAAGCTTCCAGACACAGTTCTGTTGATAACATTGACAGATAAATACTGAAATGCTGCATTTCAGTACGTTATTTTAAATATATTTGCTTGGTACAATTAAAAGATTTTAGCAGACTTCGCTCCTTTTGTTGTTAGTTCAGGGCAGTAATACCACATGTGGGGAATATCAGACCCACAAGGTCTGTTTTTACTTTGTTAGCTATTTATGCATCGTTCCAATTTCCTCACCTCGAAATAGGGGACAACATTGTTATTCCTCGTGTTTTTGGAATATTGCCAAATAACGGAATTTTGTGTGTGCCGTAAATCATGTGGTGAAGCATATAGGCAAACTCCTGGTTGTGCCTGAATCCGAATTCCCACGTTACTGTGAATGAGCCTGGCAGTCTTTCTGAGGGTGTCAGTGACAATAAAAGGAATAAAGAGCGTCCTCGCTCTTTAGGTCTAGCCTAAACAGCACGCATGCACTGCATAGGAGAGGACCTCATGTAATTGATCAGCTTTTTTCTCCAAAAACATGCACGCGTTGCATTGCTTTCTATTGCAACACGCGCACGTTTGGGGATCTCCTGGCGGGAGCCAGCGGAACCATATGTTGCACTGGGGAGCAAGCAGGACGCGCAGGGTCGTCTGTCTGGTGTCATGTATCCTTCAGGGGAGAAACCTCGCATGCAAACCTGGAGTCCGCTCTTGCTCCCGCAAGTGCAGGCCCCCCCAACCTCCCCCCTGCTGCAGCGCGAGCTTGTCTCCTTTCTCTCAATGTATTTTTCTCTTTTCAAAATGGTTCTCTTTCACTCATTTATTATCTTGTGTTACTTTCTTTCTCTTTCATGATTCGCCTTTCGCATCCCTGCTATCTCTATCTTTGTTTATGTACCGACCCCTTCCCCCCCTCCCCCAACTCATTTATTTTCCTTTCCGCTCTCGCTCATCTCACTCGATTCTCTTCTTGCCCCATCTTCCTGCTCACAGTCACTTCTCACTTAGCCAGCACGAGCCGGAGCCGCCTCCTCTTTAATTACTGCTAACTATGAACTCTTTGCTGGAAAGGCAGCGTCCCCGCCGGCGGGTATCTGTACGGGAGAAGCTCTGGCCGCCTCCTTCCCTTCTCTGTGCTCCCAAGTGTCTTGCTGGCCTGTAACTCTTGCAGTACTATAGGCTGATTTATTTTAAGGCACGAGGATGAAGTTTCACAAAAGGCAGTAAGGCTGCTCCATCATAGCGTGCTGGGGCTGGCCAGAATGGAAATGAATCAGGTTTTGGTTGAACATGATGTCTTTATAGCCCAGAGACACCACCCGGCGCCGAAACACTGAAATGTGCTTTTTATCCGTCAAATTGTGTCACTGAGTATCACAGCCATATGGCACGCTCGAGGCTGCAGATGCCACTGTCACTCAAAAAATGGGACACCAACCCTAAACTCAACTGGGGGGATGTGTGCCTTCAATATGGCAGCACTATATGTAAGTGACTGTAGTCTCTAGATGAAGAGCGTAGGCTAACCATTTATAGCGCATGGGGAAAATGTACATAAAGAAATTCTGTTTCATCCATATATAAAATCAATTGAAAGATGCACGAGCTCATTCAGATCTTTTGCAATACCAGTCAATAACTGCGCTCCTCATAAGCACTGATAGTGCCAGATGTGCAATTTCCTAGGAGCACATTGCTTCACCATTCGGAGTTTCTTTTCTCGAATGATGGGATAACATGCTCATAGCATGTGTGTTCCTCGTTCTGAGATGCACAAACTTGGAATATGTGCGGTTTAGTCAGTTGTGTTAAATTTGAACTGGTAAAAATGGTGTTGGTTATCACTCATGGTTGTGCATTTAGCACACAAGTAAGTTCCTTATTGTGCCACTTCCCCCAAAAATAATTTCTAGAGACGTCACTGTGGATAGAGAATGCCACACAGGGGATCGCCGATTGCCGACTGGACTCTGACTAGACTATCCGTGCAAGAGTCAGGGTCTTAGTCGCGTGCAGCGAACTGAAGTAACCGGAAGTGACGCACAGCGCCACAAAGAACTCTTCAATTAATAATGTGGCCGGTGCAGCTAATATGGCTCCTTAGAGAATCTGAGAGTGACGCAAGGTTTTGTACGTAGAGAGCAGAACTATGCTGGACTATGGAGAAATCTGAAGACCCCATTTATATGAGGACTCTCAAAGGTCTGAGTCCTGAGTCAGTCACTTATCAGGTAGGGTGTTTTTTTCTTACATCCTTTGGAAAACTATATGACGAGCTTTGAAAGCTTCAAACGTTTACCTTTTCCCTCATGTACATGCACATCATGACTTTTGTCACAATTAACATCCCATTTCACAAGCATTTGCAATGCAATAGGTCTCGCTTTTACTTGAGTATGAGCTATTGGCATTGTAAATGGCAATGCCTTTTATTTATGTTTTGGTTTTTAAAACAAATAAATAAAAGGGATTGTTATTTACAATGCCAATTAAACACGCGTAAATGCGGGACCTATAGCATTGCAAATGCTTGTTATTATTTGGCTGTGGTGTGTGGGCACGCTCTGGGGTCCAGGAGGACCACCCCGAGAAGACATGGTAACAATTAAGTGCTGCCTCGGTCTCATCTTCTATAATATCTTTAGGGATTGCAGGGAGGGAGACGGTTAAATGTTTGTGTCTGCAGAAGCGCTTATCCTGTTTCCGTAAGAGGTTCTGTTTAAAGTGTACTTTCCGTCTGTTTTTTGTGTGGTACAAGCAGATGATGCTATGCGCGGATACTGGCACGCTCGGGGATGTGTGCAGAGGACTGGCCTACAGAGATAGTGCCAGGTATTCAGACTGGCCGGTGCCTCCGAAAGGTCGGCAGTGCCAGGGTAAAGCAAGGGCAAAGTAGTGCGCGCCTCTGGACTGCTGGTAGGTGGTGAGGCAGTGACAAGATAGGCCGGCCTCTCTGACAGTCCGGTCCAACAGGACATTCCAGTGCTTCTGAATGTTCTGTAGGGAAGAGGCAAGAAAGGACACACCTCTGTCTTGAAAGAGAGCGAAGGAATGGACAGGAAAGGGGCAGGCAGGTGTCATTCGATGTTCTGTTGGCTTGGGGGCAACTGTCTGGGCCGGTTCCTCTGAAAGGCTGATAGTTTGAGACTGAACCCTATAGTACCTAATAATGGCACCGAGACAGAATAGTCCAGCACCTATAAACACACTATAGCCCTTCTGTAGGTAGGGTTGGGTTAAAGTCAATCAAAAGCAAACCTGATTTTTTTTTTTACAGATTTATATAGCCCGAGCGACTTACATGGCCATCCAGCTACATTACTAAAGGATCAGATTCCTCTTTTTTTATGCACGGGGAAATTTAAGCAATTCGCCCAGAATCACAGGCTGTTGAGCCGACGCCGGGACTCAAACCCGGTCCTCAAGTTCCAAAAGTCTGCAACTGTGCCCGCTTAGACACAACTCTTTCTGGCAGACAGCTCTCGGACATGAGTAATACAGCCTTTGTCTGAGAACTCCTTGACACTGCCCTCTCATTTGCCTCGCAGTCTCTAGGCTTGGCATTTCCTGTTCATAAAAGCCCCCCAGAGCTGCAAATGTGGGCTCTGCACCACGCCCTCTGGCGTGAGGTGGCTCGTCTGATGTCAGTGTGTTTATCCGCGCCAGCATCCCCTGGCAGATCTGTGTAGGGCATCAGTAATCTCGGCCCTGGCTCCAGGCGCGCATTGTTCGGCACCCCTCTTCCAAATGAACTTTGTTTCAGCCAAGTTTAGGGACACTAAATCCTGCCTGGCTTGTTATTTTATAATTACAGTCCAGCCTCTGAGTCCCCGCAAACCCACCAAACGGAGTAAAACCGGGATGTGTTTGTTTGCTTTGCAGTGGGTTCTTAATGACACGCCAGAATACTTTAGGAGCAACAGCGTTTTGTTTACTTTTGTGTGTATAGTTATATCTGTGTGTGAATGTGTTCCAAACAACGGGATGTCGAATTGACTCCAGCAGGGCTCAGAACTAAGGACAGTCATGTGGCAACCGCGCCAGATTTACCACATAACTCATTTATTTCAGAGTATGGTGCCAAAATCCTTGATGATAATCCATTCCTGGTGTTCTCATTGTATTGTATTGTAATTGCATTTATATAGCGCTTACTACCTCTGACGAGGCAGCGAAGTACTTTTTCGGCGAGTAGCACGCTACTCCGGGACCCATAGAGGATTAGTGTTGAATTAGTACAGTGAAACATGCAAGTACATTTTAAGTGGTGGATAGGTTAGTCAGTTATTTGGATTTGGAATGATAGCAGAAGGATAGAGGAGGACAAAGGTTTGTATTTATATAGCGCTTGTTGACAACGTTATTCAGGAAGCCTACAAAGGATTAGTGGTGAATTAATATGGTGAAATATGAAGTAATTTCAGTGGTGGATATTAGTTAGTTACTTGGAGTGAGAAGGATAGCAGAGAGATAAAAGGGGAAGAAAGATTTGCATTCATATAGCATTTGTTACCCCAGATGGGTGTTGAATTGCTTTTCTGGTGAGTAGCACACCACTCCAGAACCCATAAAGGATTACTGTTGAAAATTAGTATAGTAAAAAATATGAAGTCATTTGAGTAGTGTATATGTTATTCAGTTATTTGGGTAGTATATTAGTATAGTTTAATATGGAATTTGAGAAGTGAACATGTTAGTCTGTTAATTTCGATTGAAAAGGATAGTGGAGGGATAATAGAGTGAAAGATTTTTTTAGGTCTTAGCAATAGGAGGAGGCTTTTGGATGAGTAAAAAGGAGTTTTGGAGGGGAGGACTCAGAGGAAAGAGTTTAGAAAGGTTTGTTTTAGGGGATCGGTATAGTAAAATAGGTGTCAGACGATACAAGGAGGAATAGAGTAGGAGAGAGTGTAGAAAGGGTTATTTTGGCAATCATAGTAGTGGTATGGGGTTTGGGATAGATGAGAGAGTGGATGCAGAGGATATATTGATAGATATATAGGATGAGAGATAGGGTAGTGCATTGGAAGGAGTAGTAGAAGAAGTTTGAGATGAGTCAGAAGGTTGGGCTAGAAGATATATTGAGCTAAGTATAGGCTGAGAAATAGGGTAGTGTATTGGGAATGCTAAATTAGAAGAAATTGATAAATATGTAGATCCATAATTACAATGAAAGTATATGTGTTGCAAGAGTTACAAAGTGTGGTGGTGTGCAGTGTGTGTGTTGTGCGTTAGTGTTATTATGGTAGAAGGGAGAGGAGGGTGTTTGTTGGACAACTGATGGAAGGTCTGTTAGGTGTAATTACAGCAGGGAGAGTGTGTCTGAATGGAATGTAGTTATGTATGGTGTTGATTGGTGTTGTGTTAGTGATGAGTGTATTGGTTAGTTGTATAGGACAGAGTTGTGCACTGTTTGTAGGTGATGGTGGATATGTGTGGTAGTTGGGATTTTAGGGTGTGTAGATGTGGTTTGGTTGGGTTTGTAGTGCAGGCTGGTACATTAATCTGTGCATAGTGTTGTGCATGTTGTACTATTGGTGTGAGTGTGTTGCTCTGTTTGTGGATGTGGATGGTGTGGGCTGGGTATTGCTAAATGAGAAAAAGGGCAGCATTTTTGGCCCTAGTCCCGACCAGTCTTGAACAGGCTCAAACAGGCAACTGCCCTTGTCCTCTCTGCCCTTAACAGGCTCTAACAGGCAACTGCCCTTGTCCTCTCTGCCCTTAGCCTCGATGCCTGGGCTGAGATGCCCTAAGCCTGGCCTTTTTTATAGCACTAGTAATCAGGTGACCCTTCAGCCAATGGGAACCCTAGCCCTAACACTATCCAATTACAACACTAGCCCTAAAATCTAGGAACCAGTAGGAGACCAGGACCTTAGTCAATCTTAGCCCTAGTCCAAGCACCCAATCAGTTCAAAGACCCTGATCTCTACGTCCAATAAAGGCCCTAGTCCCAAAACAAGTCCATGCAACCAATGGCACAAGTATCTCTAGCCCCTACTTCCAATAGAAAGCCTAACCCTACTCTAAGTCTCACACCTAGTCCAGCAACCAATCACACCAGAAGCCCTAATCGTTACTTCCAATTAAAGGTCTAACCATAGCCCTAGTCTCACCCTACTCCCAAAAACCAATAACTTAGGAAGCCCTAGTCCCTACTTCCAATAGAAATCCTAACCCTAGTCCCAACCCTACAATGATTTAATCACAGACCCAGAAACCAATCCGAACCCTCAAATACCTAACCAATGAGGACATTAGCCCTAATCCAATAGAAACACCAGATACAACCACCAATCAGTGTAGACATGTACCAACCACTAGGAGACCATATAAGGTCCCAGTGACCTCAGCCAAGGTTTGCTGGCCAGGGAGTTGGAAGCTGCTTCTCCTGTTCAGAATCTCCTAGGAGACAGACAGGCTCAATCCACACTTTGAACTTCAGCAGGTAAGGGCCTCACTAACTTGAAATTTAACAATACTGTTTGAATAAAACTTTACTCCCCCTGCTGGTCAAAAAAACGATGTGCACAGGCCCTAGTAAAACACAAATTAAACGGTATGCAGCGTTTAGAACGCAAGCATTACCACGGAATACCTTTACAACGTGGGCGTAACAACGAAAGTTGTTACCACGCATTGCACTGGGGGGCGCTCAAGGATAGTAAATGATTTAATTTACTATCCCAACACCTTCCCTACTATCCAAGGGGACTGGTGTTGGAATAGTAAATTAAATTAATCAATTTTGCGCCCCCCAGCGCAATGCGTGGTAACAACTTTCATTGTTACGAACGCGTTGTAAAGGTACGCGTTGCCAATGTATGCGTTCTAACGTCATACATCCAAATTAAACAGCTCACAGAAGCACCCTCTGATGTAGAAAAAATCCTTGTTGCTGGGGGAGAGGCAGGGGGGCTGGTTTCACTGGCTTGTGAACACAAAATAGTGGCTGGGAGTGTACTGTTTTAACATACAGGTCTTAGCACAGAGCAAAGGAGAAATTTGGAGGGAAAACAGATTTGGCAATCATGGGCAGGGAAAACCACACATTTAAAGCACTACACATGTGATAAAATATGCAACTACAGGCAGGCGAAAACTACAATTTTTAACTGTGACAACCACAGGCATAGACAGTAAACACAGAAAGTGAAAATCGTTTTTTAAACAACTTTTTGTCTTGGAAACAGACAGCACTAGTCTGTCTCCTTACCACTCCCTAGACTCTGCTCACTGCAATATGGGGCACAGGTAGGCTGCAACTCACAAGATGGAGGAGAATGATTTGGGGTGCACCCAGCAAGGTCTTAAAGGGCCTGGGCAGGTGTGAGAGGAGGGCTCATACTTGACTGGTAGCTGAATAGCCAATGGTTTGCTGGCCTGGGGGTGGGGGCTGGCAGCTGCTTCTTCTGTTCAGAATCTCATAGGAGACAGACAGGCTCAATCCACACTTTGGACTTCAGTAGGTAAGGGCCTCACTAACTAGAAATTTAACAATTCTGTTTTAATAAAACTTTATTCCCCTGCTGGCCAAAAAACGAAGTGCACAGGCCCTAGTAAAACACAGTTTAAACAGCTCACAGAAGCACCCTCTGATGTTGAAAACATCCCTGTTGCTGGGGGCGAGGGGGAGGCAGCGGGGGCTACTTTCACTGGCTTGTGAACACAAAATGGTGGCTGGGAGTGCACTGTTTTAACATACAGGTCTTAGCACAGAGCAAAGGAGAAATTTGGAGGGAAAACAGAATTGTCACCAAGGAATGAGAGGGACAAACTACAGAGGTTGGACTACAAATCCCACAATTCAACACACTAAAAGGAGGCAATCATGGGCAGGGAAAGCCACAAATTTAAAACACAACACAAGTGATAAAATATGCAATTCCAGGCAGGCTAAAACTACAGTTTTTAACTTTAACAACCACAGGCATAGACTGTAAACACAGAAAGTGAAAATCGTTTTTTAAACAACTTTTTGTCTTGGGAAGAGACGGCACTAGTCTGTCTCCTTACCACTTCCTGGACTCTGCTCACTGCAGTTATATATTGCTGCGGTCCGCAAGGTATTATTACACTTACATTAAATTGCAAACTGTAAACAACTGTAAACAAACATTGGCAAAGTCAATCGGTCAGGCGTTGGTTGCCTTCATTTTAGCTTTGTCAGTACTGGTTACATTTGTTGTGGTCCTCTAGGGCCAAGTTAGGTTCCTGCGAGTTCGTACTTTGCATCCAATTGCAATAAACTTTGAGGTTAATGAGACTGACCGCATGTCTCCTCATCTACTTTAAAGCACATGCCTAAGAACTAGTGCTTAAAGAAAACTTAAATTAGGGTGGTGCTCTAAAATAATATTATTTGCAACTCGTGTTACAATTAAATTGATTTAAGGTACGGTACTTCTCTGTCTCCTGTGCAAAAGGCTTGTTTAATAAAGATAAGGAGTATCTGTTTGTTGACCTGCTTAGCCATGTGGTTTTTTTTTGCAGTTTTATGTAGCACAAACTCGACCCAAAGGAATTAGAGCGTTTTACATGAACACCAGTTGCATGGTTGCGCCAACAAAATTAGCATTTTTCTGCGCCCACTGGAGTGCATTACTCTGTCCATATTAGTAGGTTGTCGGTAATGGGAGAGATGAGACGCGCGCTTCGCCAGATAGTCCAGAGTCGCATCTGCAGGGGGCTAATAGATGTGCCATTTATGAGAACATACACAGTGATAGGGGGCCTGTATTTGTTGCATGGGTGATTTAGTTTAAAAATGAAAGCATTGCAAGTGTCTGCTGGTCTAGTTATTCAATGTCACTCAACATCTTCATATACAGCTCTAAAACGGTAAATTCTCCATGGGCTCATGTTAGATTAATTGCTCCTAAGAAGAAAACAAGTATTTGCAATGCAATAGGTCTCGCATTAATTAAGTTTGAGCTATTGGCATTGCTAAATATTACAACAACAATAGCAACAAAAGTCTATAAATTGTAGGCCAAACAAATGTGTATTTGTTTTTGTAGCAATGGTGGCATGCTGTGCTTTAGATGAATATGTTTCAAAGTAAAGTGCGCCATACTGCGATTGCTACAATAGTTAATTGTGGATGCGTTAATAATTGATGTGTGCACTGCTGGCTGGTGGTGTGTGTGCCTGTAGAAATTGTGCATTGATGGCTCTTGGTGTGTGTGCCTGGTGGAACTGTGCAATGCTGGCTGGTGGTGTGTGTGCCTGGTGGAAGCGTGCACTGACTGCTGGTGCTGTGTGTGCCTGGTGAAAGCGTGCACTGTCGGCTGGTGATGTGTGCCTGGTGAAAGCATGCACTGACGGCTGGTGGTGTGTGTGTGCCTAGTGAAAGCGTGCACTGATGGCTGATGGTGTGTGTGTGCCTGGTGAAAGCGTGCACTGACAGCTGGCGGTGTGTGTGTGCCTGGTGAAAGCGTGCACTGACGTCTGGTGGTGTGTGCCTGGTGGAAGCGTGCACTGACGGCTGGTGGTGTTTGTGCCCTGTGAAAATGTACACTGACGGCTGGTGGTGTTTGTGCTTGGTGAAAGCATGCACTGACAACTGATGGTGTCTGTGTCTGATATAAGTGTGCACTGATGGTGTGGTTGTGTGTGTGTGGTTGTGTGTGAGGTTGTGTGTGTGGTTGTGTGTGTGTTTGTGGTTGTGTGTGTTGTGTTGTGGTTGTGTGTGTGGTTGTGGTTGTGTGTGGTTGGGTGTGTCTGTGTGTGTGGTTGTGGTTGTGTGTGTGTACTTGAGTGTGTGCTTGTGGTTGTGTGTGTGTGTGGTTGTGTGTGTGTGTGTGGCTGTGTGTGTGTGTGTGGTGGTGTGTGGTAGTGTGTTTGTGGTTGTGTGTGTGGTTGTGTGTATGGCATAGCCAATAGGTCTCGCCTTTGGGACCTTATGTGTTTAGCCAGAACTTTTGGCTATGTTGTAGAGCATTGTGGCTGCTGTGCATTATGTTGAAAACTTATCATAAAAAGTGTTAAGAATTTTTGTGACCTTTATACAAACAAAGGCAACATTATATGCAACTGAAAAACCTGATTAAAAAAGATTTTAACACAAAAATTGTCTTCTATTTTTTCTGTGCTTGCACTGCTGACAACTACTTCTTGCCTGTTCTCATGCTTGTTTGTTATAATTATTTTGTTATGGGGAAGGTGGACATAAATAACGGGGGAATGGATGTTTGAAAACAATAATTTAATTAGAAAATGAGCAGCGGACAGACACTAGGGGAGAATCAACAGATGCCAGATTCCAAGGGCAGACTGACGTGATGCTTAGGTGGTGCGCTGATGCAAAATGGTGGTTGTGATTGATGTTTGGTGCTCAGATGGTGAAACTATATGGTGTGGATTGGAGGTACGTTGTGAACTGTGGAGTTTTGGAGTTGAAATATGTTGTTTGGTGTGTAATTTTGCGGTGTGAATTGGAAATGTGTGGAGTTGAATTGTGTGGCCTGGAACTGTGGTGTTCTCTGAAATTATGCTTAGTGAAATTGTGTCATGGTGTGGTGTGCATTTTGCATTAAGTGCAGTGTAATTGTGTAGCATATAATTATGTGGTACTGAGTGGTATTGTGTGGAGTGTATGTTGCATTCAGTAGAGTGTATTATGGGGCACTGAGTGGTATTTGGAGTGTATGTTGCATTGAGTACAGTGTAATTATGTAACATAATTATGTGGTACTGAGTGGTATTGTGTGGATTGTATGTTGTATTCATTAGAGTATAATTATGTAGCGTGTAATATGTGGCACTGAGTGGTACTTGGAGTTTCTGTTGCATTGAGTGCAGTGTAATTATGTAGCATATAAGTATGTGGCACTGTGTGGTAATATGTGGAGTGTACTTATGTTGCATTGAGTAGAGTGTAATTATGTGGCGTGTAATTATGTGGCACTGAGTGGTATTATGTGGAGTGTATTTACGTTGCATTGAGAAGAGTGTAATCATGTGGCGTGTAATTATGTGGCACTGAGTGGTAATATCGGGAGTGTATGTTGTATTCAATAGAGTGTAATTATGTTGCGTGTACTTATGTGGCACTGAGTGGTTTTTGGAGTGTATGTTGCACGGAGTGCAGTGTAATTATGTAGCATATAATTATATGGCACTTAGTGGTATTGTTTGGAGTGTATGTTGCATTAAGTGCAGTGTAATTATGTAGCATATAATTATGTGGCACTGAGTGGTATTGTGTGGAGTGTGTGTTGCATTCAGTAGAGTGTAATTATGTGGCACTGAGTGGTATTATTTGGAGTGTATGTTGCATTGAGTTCAGTGTAATTATGCAGCATATAATTATGTGGCACTGTGTGGTACTATGTGGAGTGTTTTTATGTTGCATTGAGTAGAGTGTAATTATATTGCGTGTAATTATGTGGCACTGAGTGGTATTTGGAGTGTATGTTGCATTGAGTGCAGTGTAATTATGTTGCATATAACTATGTGGAACTGAGTGGTATTTTGAGTGCATGTTGCATTGAGTGCAGTGTAATTATGTAGCGTGTAATTATGTGGCACTGAGTGGTATTTGGAGTGTATGTTGTATTAAGTGCAGTGTAATAAAGTGGTGTGTAATTATGTGAAACTGAGTGGTATTTGGAATGTATGTTGCATTAACTGTAGTGTCATTATGTGGCATGTAACTATGTGGCACTGATTGGTATTTGGAGTGTATGTTGCATTGAGCGCAGTGGAAATATGTAGCATATAATTATGTGGCACTGAGTGGCATTCTGTAGAATGTATGTTGTATTCGATAGAGTGTATTTATGTGACGTGTAATTATGTGGCACTGAGTGGTATTTGGAGTGTATGCTGCATTGAGTGCAGTGTAGTTATGTATCGTGTAATTATGTGGCACTGACTGGTATGTGGAGTGTATGTTGCGTTGAGCGCAGTGTAATTATGCTGCATATAATTATGTCAAGCAAACATAGACTAGGCTGTTCCTACAAGTCAGAAGTTAAGGGAAGTAAGATGAGGTAAAGGTATGGTCACAAGGAGCGTAAGGGTAGTGCTCTGTGGAGGACTACTCTGGGTATCCAATATGTTGGTAATAATGGCCTCACACACCCTTGCGAGTGTCATGCTTCATCATTGGCGTTTACTCCTCGTTGGGCAGGCGGTGCAATACCCAACGGGCTCACCTCAGGGAGGGGCTTTTTGGCGGAGATCTTTTTACCAACCCCCTAAGGGTGAAGTGTGGGTGAGGGGCCAGAAAGGAAGGGATAGTGTAAATACGTGAGTTAAAATGTGGCACAAGGTACCGGAGATCAATTTATTCTGGTGGTCCCTTGCCACATGTAAAAACAGGGGGTAGCCTATGATGGCTGGAAATTATGATTCCTTATCACGATCTAGGACTACAAGACATTTCGTGAGGTCAACATGTTTCTCGCCTATGCACACTGGCTGCGATTCTTCAGGACCTAGTGGTTACATCTATCTCTAGTATAACGTGACCTAGACTAGTGTCAGTTTAAAATAGTTGTACTACCTGTATGGGACAGCTCTTGCCTAAGGAGACAAAAGAGATCATTACCATGATTTAGTTACAACAACCCTTTTAGTGACCGTGAACACGCAGTGCTGTGCAAGGTGCAGTGACACAAAGGTAGTGACATACCAGTATAACATTAGTGACCAGTATGTATTAAATTATATCACAATGCTACATTACACTGCTCTACTAGGTTAAAACCAAAGGTAAAGATTAGAAATTAAAAACAGCAGCAATTACTCAGAAATCTTATATCAAAAACCTATAGCAAGGGTAAAGTGTTTACTCACCTAAGGTCAAGGTGTCTAGGTATCAACAGTACCCGGTAGGTTTTACATCAAGGGAAAAGAACCATAGGGGTTTAAGGCTGAAGGGGGGTAAAACACAGAGGCAATCTGTGTGAATCACATTCATTATCTCTTTTCAAACAAACCCCTTGTGGTGTTGGGAGGAAATAGATACAGCACCGTGGTATGTATTGTTTAATATCAAAAATTTCCTGTTGGATGTTGTTTCCTTTGGTATCCCATAGACTTATATGGGGTTGAGTTTGAAACTTAGTATGCTATACTCTGTTGAGTGGTATAATGCAACTCATGTCTGAGGTTTATGTAAGGAGTGAGCCTAAGCTGTTGCAATCGTGTCTGCAAAGTGTCTGTTCAGAGGGGTGCATTATATTATCCCCTCTCTCCACCATTTGTAAGATTGTATTGTTCCAGTGTCCCCTATGTCAAGACTACTTAGTTTATGGAGCAGATTAATCTCTCCTACTGATGCCCGTTTTGTGAATTGTATTCGCGCTTAACTGGGGCCAAAATCGGGTCATTTGCAGAGAGAAAATGTTTGCTGCCATGTAGCGCGCTGCTGCATCGAGCGTCCTCTCACCACTAGTCAGGCAGATTGCCGGGTGCACACTTATATGCCGGTCTAGGTAAATGGGTCTCGCTCAAGCAGCGCATAATTATTTCACTCGGTGCTAGAGCGCAGGGAGTCGCTGTCGTTGTGTAAAGCGCGCTATCTTTATTTTGTCAGGTGGGTTTCCCGGTGCCCTTTAACATGCCGGTCTGTTTTACATCACGGTTACTGGGTCGCGATCAGGCAGCGTTTACTTATTACGCGCGGTGCTGGCCAATTACATCTAATCGAGTGCAGGGAGTCTCTGCCCGGTCTTGTTGTCTCAGCGCCGGAGATCTAAATTACTACGCGCTTATTAGTTAGACTGCGGTATAAGCTATAGCATCTCAATGCGCGTGATGCGATGTAAAGAGAGGTTGCACTTACTTCAAAAAGCCTTGGTAAACGCACGATTTGCCTACCCATCTCTACCGGGGTCCGGATAGTACAGAGACCTCGGGTAGGAGTCTAGACAAGTGATTTGTTTGGGGCGTGGTCGAGGCAGTCTCTCCCTGCAGGTCATGTGACACCCAGTGTTTACATGGGGGCCATCTTGGAAGGGACACTTCCTTATCGAAACTGGTGCAATGTTGGGGTGGAGGAGTTGGTAAAAATTATATGTAAAGGAGTTGGAAGTATATTCCGTAGTTTTGGAATAATATTTACAATGTATGTCTCGTAAATAATTCCATATATTCCAAATCAGACTCAACCATAAGGGAAATGTCCTAACGGTGTATTATAATAGGACAGGTCATGTCCTAATATAACCGATGCAGTGTTGGAGTGATAGAATTATCATTAAGTAAATTCTGAATTAGGAGTATATTCTCAATTCATGGGATCTAATTACAAGATGTGTCGTCAATGTTCAATGTGTTCCAAGCCATACTATACCATAAGGGAACTATCTTGATTGGATATTTTACTGGTGTACTCATGGGTGTCATAGTGTACTCCAAGGTATGTCTTCATTGAGTACCCGCCTGTCTGAGGACAGCCTGTGTATCCACCTCTGTTCTTTCTGAAAGAGGTTCTGTTTTGATTTGTTACTCGGTGTGTCAAGAATGAGCCATCTCAGTGAGTCCGCAGTGTGGTTTAGGTCTATAAAGTGCCTACACATTTTTGTGTTTGTTTTTTTGCAACGGAAATTGCTTCTGTGTTCCGAGATGCGGATCTTGATAGGGCGGATGGTCATGCCCACGTATTGAAGATCACAAGGGCATCTGAGTAAGTAGATGCAATTTGATGTATTGCAATTGGTGTGGCATCGCAGTTCCCACAGGAATGTCTCAGTGAGTTGGATAGACTTAGTGATACTCGTAAAGGGGCATACACTGCATGAACCGCAGGGGTAATGTCCCTTTACTGGTGGAAGTTGCCAGAGTGTGTTCTGCCTGTGGGTTTCCACTTGTTTAGGCCTAGTGTGCACTAAGATGTCTTTGACATTTCTAGACCTTTTGAAGGCGAACCTCGGTGTTGCAAGGTTGAGATCTCCTGTGTTGAGAATCTGCCAGTGTCTCTTTATTATTTTCTTAATTTCAGTAGAGACTGGGGAGAAGGTTGTTACACAAGTCAAAAGATCTTTGTCTTGTGGTATAGGAGTATTATATTCCAAGAGGGCCTCTCTGTGGTTATTCTGTGCCCGTTTTTTTGCTTTGTAGATCTCCCTATTATTATTATTATTATTATTATTATTATTATTATTATTATTATTTAATTTTATAGAGCGCGTAGTCACCCGTAAGTATCCCAGCGCTAAAATCAGTACAACTAGGAGTCAGCAAGGGAAGGGGAGAAACAGTTTAAGGGAAGAGGTGGGTTTTCAATTGCTTCCTGAACCGTAGGTAGTTGGATTCGGTTCTCAGGTAGTGCGGTAAGGCGTTCCAGAGACGTGCGGTGTGAACCGAGAAACGTCTTCCTCCTGTTCGGGCCTTCTTAATTCTGGGGGTGACAATGAGGTGTTCCTGGTCGGAGCGGAGGGATCTAGGGGCTTTGTATGGTTTGATAATTTTTTTTAGGCTTGGGGGACCATTGTTTTGGAGCAGTCTGTGTGCTAGGCAGAGGGCCTTGAACATCACACGTTCTCTAACCGGAAGCCAATGGAGACACTTCAGCGCTGGTTTGGCTGAGGCTCTGGCCGGGGTGTTAGTAAGGATCCGGGCAGCTGCATTTTGGACCCTTTGTAGTTTATTCAGGGTTGCCTCTGGGGCCCCTAAGTAGATGGAATTACTAAAGTCGAGCCTAGAAAGAATCAGTCCTTGGATCAGCAGTTTTTTAGAGTTGTGGGGGAGTAGGGGCAGGATCTTTCGAATTGACCTGAGCAGTCCAAAACACGTACCGGCTACCTTTTTTGCCTGTGTTGCAAAAGATTATTCCTTATCGAGCCAGGCACCCAGGCTTTTTACCTCTGGTTTCGGATCTGGGATCGGGCCTAAACAGGGTGGCCAGATGTTATGAAGTGAAGTGGGTCCCTTCTGGCCAAGGAGGAGAATGTCAGTCTTTGAGCCGTTGAGTTTCAGAGACGATCTATTCATCCATCCTTGTATCTGCGTCAGACAGTTGTAAAGGTCCGCAGGTTGTTGTTTCGGATGAGAAATGGACACCACTAACTGAGTGTCGTCGGCATAGCTGACGATGCTCACTCCCTAGATGGGTAACCTCTCTCTCTCAGATTACGAGATAGAATTTTGGACTCATTTTTATAATCTGTGAGGAGGGTACAATTGCGCCTCACCCACAGGAATTGTCCAAAGGGAAGGTTCAGCCTCAACGCTCTTGGATGGTGGCTTGTAAACAGGAGTAGACTGTTCCGGTCTGTTGGCTTCCGATACATAGTAGTATCAATTTTACCCCCCTCTAATCTGATAGTCAGGTCCAGGAATGCTATCTGGGAATTAGAGGCAGTGATGGTGAAGGTGAGGTAGTTGTTAAGGGTATTCAACCAGTTGAAGAACTCTATATAGAGATCTTCAGTTCCTTTCCAGAGAATGAGGATATCATCAATGAACCTCCTCCACAGTTGGATGTTGGAATGGTAGGGGCTCATTGGTCCATTGATGTGTTTCTCCTCAAAGTCAGCCATGTAAAGGCAGGCCACCGAGGGGGCAAAAGTACTACCCATAGAAGTACCTTGGGTTTGATGATAATGTTGTCCTTTGAACTCGAAGAAGTTTTCAGTCAGGGCAAGGTTTGCACACTCCATAATAAAGGAGGGTGGTGTGGGAGAAGTCCATTCCTCAGTGTTGAGAATTCCCTCGATCACCCCGAGTGTGGGCCTCTGTGGGATGTTGGTATAGAGGGCCTCCACGTCAAGGGTGATCAGAAAGTCGGTTTGAACGTCTTCTTGTAAGTTGTCAAGGAGACGGAGAACATCCTTTGTGTCTTGGACATAGGACGGGATTCTCTTCACTAGAGGCTGTAGAAAGTGGTCGCAAAATTGTGATAGAGGTTCTAACACAGAGCCTATGCCCGATACAATTGGGCGTCCAGGTACTGGGGTTGTCCCCTTGTGAATTTTGGGCAGAGTGTAGAAGTAAGGCCCTTTCGTGTCTTTCTTCACAAGGAAATCGGCCTCCTTCTTCGAGATCCATTCCTGACATTCTGCGGAATCCACAATTCCCGTGATTGCGATTTTCAGTCGTTCGGTTGGGTTAGATGGAATTGGGGTATAGTAGCGTCTATCCCCTAGTTGTCTTAAGCACTCTGTCTCATAATCTGTGGTGTCCATTATTACTGTCGCCCCACCCTTATCCGCCTGTTTAATAGTGATGGTCCCATCATTGGCCAGAGAGTTCAACATCTGCATTTCCGTTCTGGACAGATTCTGATTTCTTTGGGTAGGTCTCAGTGTTCCAATGTCCTTCAGTACTGCCTGCTCAAACGTCAAGATTTCATTTGGGACCATACCGCTGTGCGGTGTAAAGGTAGAGGGGTTGTGGAGACCCGAGTCAGTTGGGGTCTCGAGTGGTCTTCCGTCAAAGAAAGATCTCAATCTGATCTTCCTGAAGAATTTGTGAACTTCACAGTTCAACTCAAAGTTGTCTATTTTGGGTGTTGGTACAAAGCCCAGTCCTTTCTGGAGGACTTGTTCCTCAGATGCCGTAAGTAGGCGTGATGAGAGATTCACTACCAAGCTTACTTCTGTCCTGTCTTGCTCCTGGTTCCATCCCTTGGGCCTGTGCATCTTCCCACTGCACCCTCTTTTCTGGAGCGTTTCCTCGCCTGCGCCCGCACCCTCTGCCCCAGCCTCTGTCTAAAAAAGGCTGCTGGTTAATGCCATGGGGGGCGAAGTGAGGGGGGTACTGGGGTACAAAAGGTGTCATGGGGTGTTGAAAATGTGGGTATTGCCACATTGATGGCCCCTGGCAGGGTGGATGTGGATAGAAGGGTTGACCCCGTCTAGACCCTCTATTCCCCTTACGGGATCCTGGTTGCCACTCATCACCGCTCGAATTGCTCTCACTATTAGAGCCTCGTCTAGAAGAGGTGGTGCTGGAGTCGGAGAGGTATCCTTTTCCTGGGGGAACAAAGTTGTCCTTAAGATAGGGATAGACCGTCTCTTTGGAGAAGCGATCGATATCTTTTTGCAGTTTGGCTACTTTTTGTTTCATTAGGAAATCTTTATGTTCAGAAATTTCCTTGTTGAGCTCTGCTAGTTTGGTCTTAAAACCGGAGTTTTGTCCCGTATTTTTAAGAGCGCTCTCCACTGCCTGGATTTTACTAAGAAGTTCATCAGTCAATCGTTTAGCTGTATTAACCAGGAGAATAAGGAGGTCATGTGTGCACTTCCAAGAAATCTGAGACCATTCTATCTTGAACTGGCCGTCCTCCCAGAAGATCCTGGGGAAGTTTTTAACAATCAGGCCGTTCGGTGCTATTTTGGCTTTAAAGTATTCTGCCATGAGTGCTCGATGTAGGGTAATTCTAACCCACTCTCTCTTCATGTCAGAGAGTGCTTTCCAGTCTACAGAGTTACTTGCTGTTGAGGTATCTATATCAATCCCCAAGATGGACGGGAGTCTAAGAATGGCTGCTGCGTCATCATCCCCGAAACTGAGTCCTTGTTCATCCATGGTTAGGCGGTCAGGTGTCAGGGGGGAGATGAGGGAGAAAAGTGCTGAAAAGAGGATTATTGATACTTGTGGAAGAAAGGAAGTATCCACCCAGTTCTTGGGTTAGTAGCCAGGAACTGAAGATTTATCTGGGGGATAGAACAATTCTTACCCACCTATGAAGTCAATCCCCACGGTGGAAGCCGTGCAGAGTATATATCAAAAGGAGGGGAAGTGGATCGAATCAAGCGATATATATGCATATAATTATGTGTCACTGAGTGGTATTGTGTGGAGTGTGTGTTGCATTCAGTAGGGTGTAATTATGTGGTGTGTAATTATGTGGCACTGAGTGGTATTTGGGGTGTATGTTGCATTGAGTGCAGTGTAATCATGTGGTGTGTAATTATGTGGCACTGAGTGGTATTTGGAGTGCATGTTGCATTGAGTGCAGTGTTATTATGTGGCGTGTAACTATGTGGCACTGAGTGGTATTTGGAGTGTATGTTGCATTGAGTGCAGTGTAATTATGTGGCGTGTAACTATGTGGCACTGAGTGGTATTTGGGGTGTATGTTGCATTGAGTGTAGTGTAACTATGTGGCGTGGAACTATGTGGCACTGAGTAGTATTTGGAGTGTATGTTGCATTGAGTTCAGTGTAATTATGTACAATTTAATTATGTGGCACTGAGTGGTATTGTGTGGAGTGTGTGTTGCATTCAGTAGAGTGTAATTATGTGGTGTGTAATTATGTGGCACTGAGTGGTATTTGGAGTGTATGTTGCATTGAGTGCAGTGTAATTATGTGGCATGTAATTATGTGGCACTGAGAAGTATTTGGAGTGTATGTTGCGTTGAGCGCAGTGTAATTATGTAGCATATAATTATGTGGCACTGAGAGGTATTTGGATTGTCTGTTGCATTGAGTGCAGTGTAATTATGTGGCCTGTAATTTTGTGGCACTAAGTGGTATTTGGAGTGTATGTTGCATTGAGTGCAATGTAATTATTTGGTGTGTAATTATGTGGCACTGAGTAATATTTGGAGTGTATGTTGCATTGAGTTCAGTGTAATTATGTAGCATATAATTATGTGGCACTGAGTGGTATTGTGTGGAGTGTGTGTTGCATTTAGTAGAGTGTAATTATGTGGTGTGTAATTATGTGGCACTGAGTGGTATTTGGAGTGTATGTTGCATTGAGTGCAGTGTAATTATGTGGCATGTAATTATGTGGCACTGAGTGTTATTTGGAGTGTATGTTACATTGAGTGCAGTGTAATTATGTGGCATGTAATTATGTGGCACTGAGAAGAATTTGGAGTGTATGTTGCATTGAGTGCAGTATAATTATGTGGCGTGTAATTTTGTGGGACTGAGTGGTATTTGGAGTGTATGTTGGATTGAGTGCAATGTAATTATGTGGCGTGCAATTATGTGGCACTCAGTGGTATTTGGAGTGTATGTTGCGTTGAGCGCAGTGCAATTATGTAGCATATAATTATGTGGCACTGAGTGGTATTGTGTGGAGTGCATGTTGTATTCAGTAGAGTGTAATTGTGTGGCGTGTAATTATGTGGTACTAAGTGGTATTGTTTGGAGTGTATGTTGCATTGAGTGCAGTATAATTATCTAGCATATAATTATGTGGCACTGAGTGGTATTGTGTGGAGTGTGTGTTGCATTCATTAGAGTGTAATTATGTGGTGTGTAATTATGTGGCACTGAGTGGTATTTGGAGTGTATGTTCCATTGAGTGCAGTGTAATTATGTTGCATATAATTATGTGGCACCGAGTGGCATTTGGAGTGTATGTTGCATTGAAAGCTGTGTAATTATGTGGCATGTAATTATGTGGCACCGAGTGGTATTTGGAGTGTATGTTGCATTGAGTGCGGTGTAATTATGTGACTTGTAATTGTGTGGCTCTCAGTGGTATTTGGAGTGTATGTTGCATTGAGTGCAGTGTAATTATGTGGTGTGTAATCTTGTGGCACGGAGTGGTATTTGGAGTGTATGTTGCATTGAGTGCAGTGTAATTATGTGGTATGTAATTATGTGGCACTGAGGGGTATTTGGAGTGTATGTTGCGTTGAGTGCAGTGTAATTATGTGGCGTGTAACTATGTGGACCTGAGTGGTATTTGGAGTGTATGTTGCATCGAGCGCAGTGTAATTATGTAGCGTTTAATTATGTGGCACTGAGTGGTATTCTGTGGAGTGTATGTTGTATTCGGTAGAGTGTAATTATGTGGCGTGTAATTATGTGGCACTGAGTGGTATTTGGAGTGTATGTTGCATTGAGTGCAGTGTAATTATGTGGCATGTAATTATGTGTCACTGAGTGGTATTGTCTGGAGTGTATATTGTATTCAGTAGAGTGTAATTATGTGACGTGTAATTATGCGGCACTGAGTGGTATTTGGAGTGTATGCTGCATTGAGTGCTGTGTAACTATGCAGCGTGTAATTATGTGGCACTGAGTGGTATTTGGAGTATATGTTGCATTGAGTGCAGTGTAATTATGTGGCGTGTAAATATGTGGCACTGAGTGGTATTTGGAGTGTATGTTGCATTGCCTGCAATGTAATTATGTGGCACTGAGTGGTATTTGGAGTGTATGTTGCGTTGAGTGCAGTGTAATTATGTAGCATATAATTATGTGGCACTAAGTGGTATTGTGTGGAGTGTGTATGTTGTATTCAGTAGAGTGTAACTATGTGGTTTGTAATTATGTGTCACTGAGTGGTATTGAGTGTATGTTGCAGAACCATTTCAATTATTTTGCGCACAAACAAGCAGAGAAACACTCATAGAAACGTAACTTTGCCTGTCTCTGCACTGTATCACACAACTACCGCAAACTGTATCAATTTATTTTCATAGATTGAATAAGTTACACCAAAAGCCAGAAGGCTTCAGTGGATATGATCAGTGGAAATGTTCGAGCCCTTCTTGTGTGCAATTCTCTGATAGAGTACTTAGGGCTAGTGAGATCTCCGTTTGTCCTGCTCCAAATAGATACAGAAGAGGAGAACGACAGAGAGAAGGAAGGTGGTGAAAGAGGAGAATGCCAGAGCGCACAAGAGGAATGTAAAGAGGGGGCACAGGGAAGAGGGAAGGGAGATGATTAGTGGGAGAATGAAAAGTGCATTTTATAAAATAGTGAAAGCAACAAGAGACTAGGTTTTAACAAAATGCCAGAAGATTCACGCGTGGATGCATCACACACTGCAGTGAGAAGTTCTGATGAGCCAGGCACATATGAATGGGGGGTGGGGGAGCGCATTCCTTTGAAGTGTTTGAAGTCTGATGCCGGCTGCAAGCAAACCAGCATGAGTGCGGAGAGAGGCTCACAGGCTGTCAAATGGTGTGCGATGTGCACATGCCCGCACACATGCACTGTAGGCAATCCGCCTTTGGGTGCATTTTTGGGAGCTTTTACTTAAGTCTCGCTGAGAATACATGCACGTTCGCTCAGCGAGACCTAAAAAGAACATAATGTGAACAGACTGCACTTATTTCCACAAAATATTGAATAGGTGTTAATGTTGCCCGCTAGAGTGGCTGCCTTGTTATTTCTGGTGATTGATCGATCTTTCATGCACATGATCCCTGTGTACAGAGGAAGCAACCCCAGAAGGTTATTTTATGCCCATTGTGTTTAATGGGCGAAAGGTTAGAAAGCATGCAGAGTCTTATCTGACTGCGGTGCTGCAGACAAAGAGATGTTTTGCCAACACTTATATTTTACGCTTTTCTCAAATGGAAGTGCGAGCAGGAGCTTGCACATCTGTGCCCCAGCTCACAAGGTGTTCATGGAGCCCTGAGAACAGTGCTTGCCCAGGCCTGAACCGGGGTCGGCAGCCATCACAGCATGCCCTCCCTGAATTATTCTATGGGAGCCGGAAACTCTCTGCGAATTATTGGACTTTGGCACAGCCTATGACTATTGCAGAAATAGCATTCCCTGAACCCCGCAGCCCGCGATGCAGCGATCCTGGTAAATTGACTGTGCCTAAAAACTACTTATACACACACACACATCCATACCTGACTTCTGTACATTGATTGTGTCTACAAATTACTTTCACAAACACACACACACCCATACCTGACTTCTGTACATTGACTGTGTCTACAAACTACTTTCACACACACACACATCCAAACCTGACTTCTGTACATTGACTGTGTCTACAAACTACTTTCACACACATCCAAACCTGACTTATGTACAATGACTGAGTCTACAAACAATTTACACACGCATAGATCCATAGCTAACTTCTGTACATTGATTGCGCCTACAAACTACTTACACACACACACATGCAAACCTGACTTCTGTACATTGACTGTATCTACAATTTACACATGCATAGATCCATAGCCAACTTCTGTACATTGACTGCTCCTACAAACTACTTACACATACATCCATACCTGACTTCTGTACAATGACTGTGCCTATCAATCAATCAATCAATCAATCAGTGACACTTATAAAGCGCGCTACATACCCGTAGGGTCTCAAGGCGCTGGGGGGGGGGGTGCCGCTACTGCTCGAACAGCCAGGTCTTCAGCTTCTTCCTGAAGGAGAGGTGGTCTTGGGTCAGGCGCAGGTCGGATGGGAGGGAGTTCCAGGTCTTGGCGGCCAGGTAGGAGAAGGACCTTCCTCCTGTGGTTGCTCTTCGGATGCGGGGGACGGCGGCGAGGGCGTGGTTGGCTGATCGGAGGTGGCGTTTGGGAGCGTAGAAGTTGACTCGGCTGTTGAGGTAGCTCGGGCCTTGGTCGTGTAGGGCTTTGTGTGCGTGGGTGAGGAGGCGGAAGGTGATTCTCTTGTTGATGGGGAGCCAGTGAAGGTCTCTCAGATGTCCGGAGATGTGGCTGGATCGTGGGATGTCGAGGATGAGTCTGGCTGAGGCGTTTTGGATCCGCTGGAGTCTCTTCTGGAGCTTGGCGGTGGTCCCGGCGTAGAGGGCGTTGCCGTAGTCCAGTCGGCTGGTGACGAGGGCCTGGGTGACGGTCTTCCTGGTCTCTGTGGGGATCCACCAGAAGATCTTCCGTAGCATGCGTAGGATGTTGAAGCACGCCGAGGAGACGCTGTTGACTTGCCTGGTCATGGAGAGGGAGGAGTCCAGGATGAAGCCCAGGTTACGTGCATGGTCTGTCGGTTTGGGTGCGGTGCCCAGGGCGGGAGGCCACCAGGAGTCGTCCCAGGCGGAGGGAGAGGAGCCCAGGATGAGGACCTCCGTCTTGTCCGAGTTCAGTTTCAGGCGGCTGGTCGTCATCCACTCGGCTACCTCTTTCATCCCTTCGTGTAGGTTGGCTCTGGCGGCGGCGGGGTTGTTGGTCAGGGAGAGGATCAGCTGGGTGTCGTCGGCGTAGGAGATGATGCTGAGGTGGTGTTTGCGTACGATGGCCGCGAGGGGGCTCATGTAGACGTTGAAGAGGGTGGGGCTCAGGGATGATCCTTGGGGGACGCCGCAGATGACTTCGGAGGCCTCTGACTTGTACGGTGGTAGGCGGACTCGCTGTGTTCTTCCGTCGAGGAAGGAGATGATCCATTCCAGCGCCTTGTCCTGGATGCCGATGTTGCTGAGGCGCCGTATTAGGGTGCGGTGGCAGACCGTGTCGAATGCCGCGGAGAGGTCTAGGAGGATGAGGGCCGCTGTTTCTCCATTGTCCATCAGGGCTCGGATGTCATCGGTGGCGGCGATGAGGGCGGTCTCGGTGCTGTGTTTGGCTCGGAAGCCGGACTGTGAGGGGTCGAGGGATCCGTTCGTCTCGAGGAAGGCGGCCATCTGCTTGTTGACGGTCTTCTCGATGACTTTGGCTGGAAACGGGAGAAGCGAGATGGGGCGGTAATTCTTGAGGTCGGTGGGGTCCGCTGTTGGTTTCTTGAGTAGAGCGCTGAGTTCGGCGTGTTTCCAGCTCTCGGGGAAGATGGCGGTGTCGAAGGATGTGTTGATGATGTCTCGCAGGTGGGGTGCGATGACTGCGTCGGCCTTGTTGAAGATGTGGTGGGGGCAGGGGTCGGTTGGTGATCCGGAGTGGATTGAGTTCATCGTGCGGATGGTGTCTTCTGTGCTGATCGGGGTCCAGGCGTGGAGGGTGGCGGTGGGGGGGGGTGGCTGGTCGGTCGTGGTGTGCGTTGGCTGGTTGTTGAAACTGCTGTGTATGTCTGTGATCTTGTTGTGGAAGTAGGAGGCGAGGGAGTTGCAGAGGTCTTGCGATGGGGTGATGTCGTTGTTTTCTGCGTTGGGGTTGGAAAGCTCTTTCACGATGTTGAAGAGTTCCTTGCTGTTGTGTGCGTTGTTGTCCAACCGGTCCTTGAATGCTGTTCTCTTGGCGGCGCGGATCAGCTGGTGGTGTTTCCGGGTGGCAAGTTTGTAGGAGGTCCTGTTGTCCGGTGTCGGATCCCTTTTCCAGGCTTTCTCGAGGGCTCGGCAGTTCTTCTTGGAGCTCTTGAGTTCGTCGGTGAACCATGGGGCCTTCTTGCTGCCGGGTCTGCTAGGCGGGGTCCTCAGCGGGGCGAGTTCGTCCGCGCAGTTGCTGATCCACTTCGTGATGTTATCGGCGGCCTGGCTGGGGTTCGCTGAGCTGGCAGGAGGGTGTTGGCTCAGGGAGGTGGCGAGCTGGTCTGCTGTGATCTTGTTCCAGCTTCTGCGGGCGGTGTGTTGCTGGTGTTGGTGGGTCGTTGTTCTCTTGAAGGTGAAGTGGACGCAGCTGTGGTCCGTCCATTGGAGCTCTGTGGCGTGGCTGAAGTCGATGTCTGTGGTGGATGAGAAGACGGCGTCGAGTGTGTGTCCGGCGAGGTGGGTGGGGGTGGACACCAGTTGCTTGAGTCCCAGGTTGGCGAGGTTGTCGAGCAGGGTGCTGGTGTTGTGGTCGTTGTTGTTCTCCAGATGGAAGTTGAGGTCTCCCAGGAGGATGTAGTCAGCGGAGGGGAGGGCATGCGGGCTGACGAAGTCGGCGATGTCCTCGCTGAATTGCGTGCGTGGTCCAGGGGGTCGGTAGATCAGGGTGCCTCTGAGGGTGGTGTTCGGGTTGGTGTGGATCTGGAAATGCAGGTGTTCGGCGCTGGTCAGGGTGTTGTCGGTGCTGGTCGTGAGGCGGATGGTGTTCCTGTGGATGATGGCGATGCCTCCTCCCATCTGGTTGGCGTTTCGGTCCCTCCGGACGATCTTGTAGCCCTCTGGGATAGCGATGGCGATGTCGGGAGCTGATGAGGCGTTCATCCAGGTCTCCGTGAGGAAGGCAACGTCAGGGGCTGTGGCGTCTAGGAGGTTCCAGAGTTCGATGGCGTGTCTGTGGACGGAGCGGGTGTTGAGGAGGATGCACTTGAGGTGGGTGTTGCTGGAGTTCGACTTGACGGGTGCTGGTGCGGGGCTGGTCCGGATGCAGGAGAACTTGCAGGCGTGACAGCTGAACGGTCCGTGGGTGCGTTTTGGAGTGGCTTGGTGGCATTCTGGGAGTCGGTCGGTGTTGAGAGCGATGAGGGTGGCGGCTGAGTACGTCAGGCGGGTGAGTCGGGGTCTACGAGATCCAGGGGTCCTGGCGCTGGTCGCGATCCGGTCGCGGACGGGCGCAGACGGGCTTACCTTTGGCGCGCCTTCGGCGCACAATCGGCGCGCCCGCTGCGCGTGACCGCTGCGCGCTCGCACGGTCGCCATTTAAGGCGAAGTGCGCGGGTGGGCGGGGCAGCTGGGAGGCGGGAGCGGGGAGGGTTACAGAAAACAAAAGGGGCGGGGACAAGCGGCGGTGGCGGGAAGGGAGGGCGGGGGGCGGCGCGGTAGGCGGACAACCAGGAAGGAGAGCAGACACGATAAAACACGGAAAAGTAGAAAAACAGGCACAAATTACCGCTAGAAGCGGCAAAACAGACTTAAACACTAAAAAACAAGGCAAGCATAAATTATTGGCAAAACAAGGGAAAACAAATCACTCGCAGCGGCGGCAGCCGGCAACGAGGCTGCAGCGAGGCAGGGGCAGGCAAGGGGCACACGCAGCAGCTGGTGGCCGTGCGGCGCGGGGGTGTCCCACAAGTGGGTCACACTCACCTGCGTCGCACGGTCGCCATATAAGGCCAAGTGCGCGGGTGGGCGGGGCAGCTGGGAGGCGGGAGCGGGGAGGGTTACAGAAAACAAAAGGGGCGGGGACAAGCGGCGGTGGCGGGAAGGGAGGGCGGGGGGCGGCGCGGTAGGCGGACAACCAGGAAGGAGAGCAGACACGATAAAACACGGAAAAGTAGAAAAACAGGCACAAATTACCGCTAGAAGCGGCAAAACAGACTTAAACACTAAAAAACAAGGCAAGCATAAATTATTGGCAAAACAAGGGAAAACAAATCACTCGCAGCGGCGGCAGCCGGCAACGAGGCTGCAGCGAGGCAGGGGCAGGCAAGGGGCACACGCAGCAGCTGGTGGCCGTGCGGCGCGGGGGTGTCCCACAAGTGGGTCACACTCACCTGCGTCGCACGGTCGCCATTTAAGGCCAAGTGCGCGGGTGGGCGGGGCAGCTGGGAGGCGGGAGCGGGGAGGGTTACAGAAAACAAAAGGGGCGGGGACAAGCGGCGGTGGCGGGAAGGGAGGGCGGGGGGCGGCGCGGTAGGCGGACAACCAGGAAGGAGAGCAGACACGATAAAACACGGAAAAGTAGAAAAACAGGCACAAATTACCGCTAGAAGCGGCAAAACAGACTTAAACACTAAAAAACAAGGCAAGCATAAATTAT
This sequence comes from Lissotriton vulgaris, assembly GCF_964263255.1. Lineage (NCBI taxonomy): Eukaryota > Metazoa > Chordata > Amphibia > Caudata > Salamandridae > Lissotriton > Lissotriton vulgaris. Next base: position 747,805,080 of record NC_141687.1, on the reverse strand, counting down.
TGGCAAAACAAGGGAAAACAAATCACTCGCAGCGGCGGCAGCCGGCAACGAGGCTGCAGCGAGGCAGGGGCAGGCAAGGGGCACACGCAGCAGCTGGTGGCCGTGCGGCGCGGGGGTGTCCCACAAGTGGGTCACACTCACCTGCGTCGCACGGTCGCCATTTAAGGCCAAGTGCGCGGGTGGGCGGGGCAGCTGGGAGGCGGGAGCGGGGAGGGTTACAGAAAACAAAAGGGGCGGGGACAAGCGGCGGTGGCGGGAAGGGAGGGCGGGGGGCGGCGCGGTAGGCGGACAACCAGGAAGGAGAGCAGACACGATAAAACACGGAAAAGTAGAAAAACAGGCACAAATTACCGCTAGAAGCGGCAAAACAGACTTAAACACTAAAAAACAAGGCAAGCATAAATTATTGGCAAAACAAGGGAAAACAAATCACTCGCAGCGGCGGCAGCCGGCAACGAGGCTGCAGCGAGGCAGGGGCAGGCAAGGGGCACACGCAGCAGCTGGTGGCCGTGCGGCGCGGGGGTGTCCCACAAGTGCCTACCGTAAGTTAAAAATCTGTGCTCAGCATAGTGGGCCGCCTGACTGGTATTTTGCTGTTTTTCATTGCATTGTAGATTCACGACCCAATGAAATACCATTTCTTTTTATCAAAATCGGCCACTTAGTAATACGGTGTCTTAAGTTGTGGCAGAGTATTTTGTTGTGTGGTGCAATGTCAGTCAATAGCAAATGCCTTTATGTTTTACAAAAGAAGAAAAACAATGTCATTTACAATGTCAATAGCTGAAAACAATGACACTGCGAGACCTATTGCATTGTAAATGCTTGTTTCTCTTGATTTCCCATCTCCGCCTACTATTGTTTTTTCCAGTGTACTTTCATTGTGATAACTGCCACGTGCAGAATTAATGAACGAAGTACAGATTTATGGTTGAATAAGTGTGGATACACTCACTCAGTTTCTGCATTTAGGGCATCATTGTGGACCAGGGCGCAAGTCGGGGTACACAGCGTCCACCCACTATTTTCACAGGGTGAACGGTGTCCAACCTGCAAGAAGTGGGCCTCACTGAAATATGCTGAACTTATCCTGGTGTAATTTTCAGGCACCGGGACATATTCAGCAGCACAACAGCACCTTGTCTGCTTTCTTTCAGAGCAGCAACGTGCAGGCGGTGAGGGGGCTATCATATTTCAGACTCTGGCTGGGCCCATAACAAAGGCCAAATTTAAGCGGCCATCAGGCCTCCTTTTTGTCTGATATCCTAGTTGGTAGTAATCTGAGCGCCACACCTAGATGCAAGGGAGGGAAACAAAGGCAGACAGCTTGTTACCTCTTCACAAATACTTAAGAGAGACATGCTATTTCTCTTTGTTTAATCCCTGTATATATGAGCTATGCATGCACTGTAAGAATGTCAAATGTGCTGGCCTGTCCCAGTTTTTACACAAAAAACATTTTAAATAGCATTTTTTTAATAGACACTAATCATCCCAAAGAAGGGTCTTATTTCACACATGCACATTATACATTGAAAATCCATCTTAGAAATTCGAAAATCAATGTACATGATGTTACGTAAGATGGTGAGGGTTACGAGGTGTAGGAGTCACATGTCCTTTATAGCTCGATGTGCTATATTAGAAGGATTACAATTTATGAACTGCAAGGAACAAAATGATCCCTGTGTTAAAAACAGTAATCCACTTACCTAGCTACATATAAAGCTGTTATTTGCATGTCAGATGATGTGCTTTGCAGGAGACATATTAACCCACGATGTTAATTTGATTTAAAAACTGGGACTACAGAAAACACAGATCCCTCCAGCAAAAGTATTACCCTCCAAAATTACTTAACCATTATTATTGTTCCTTGGGATTTACTGTGCACACAAAGGTCTCTACAGAAGGTGCCTTAACCCCAAAAGCTAATTAAAACTCTAGTACTTGCAGCCAATTAAACAGAATATAGTTACTGCTACATTTCTCATTGTTGTCAATTTATTTGTGGTAGAGTTTTTGCAAAATAAATGTGTAAGTTGAGGCCCACATTTTGCGTGTGGCGATGCATCACTTTTTTGGCTCAACCCAGATGCAAACTCTCATTTGTTAAAACTAGCAAAACACTCATATGTACTCATGATAGACCTGCGAAACATATTTGTGAGGTTTTAAGATCTGATGTCACTCCTTGTGATGTCACTTCCTCTGACGTCATGGGTTGCGATGCCACTTCCTGTCATGCAGTGCCGTGATGTCGCTCTGTGATGCCATGTGCCATGATTTCTCTTGCTTACTGCCTAATTTGGTTAGTCCCCCCCACTTCTTTTTTAGGACTTGTGCCCTAGTGTGGGGTACATTTTTTGCAATAAAGGCGGTGGATGTAATGTGAGAAATGTGACTATTGTGCAGTGGTTGGTCAAGGAATTAAAATAAAAGCAAACGTGTGGAGGGGAAATCAAAGCGTATGTGACAAAAGATCGTTTTTTGTATCTGATCTGCATTTGAAGATTGCTTCCGGAATAAGATAGCGAGTAGCCACTGTATTCAGTAGACTCTGGTGCAGTTAAAAAATCAGTTTATTGGGTATATGTGATATTTTTTGCAGATGATTTTAAGAATGAGCTACTCGTATTTCATTTTTGTTCAGGAGTCACTGCCTTGCTTATATAGCTAATAAAATGTAAGAGAGACATTGTCCTATTGCAATGAGTGAGTCATTCTTACTACTACGTCAGGCATACATGTAGGACCGTCAAATCACCCAAAAAAGCAAGCGAATTTGGAACGTTCGACATTAGAATGGTCTTGGAGGTATTTGTCAAGGAACGTAGGGAACAAGTCCTTAAATGTGTCCGGTAAATTTAGGAAGCAGCAGATTCGGAAAATGTGCATCGACAAGAAGTCTGTGATCTGGAGGTTGAAGATAACCCTCCGTTATTTTTTTTTTGTAAACCAATTCCTCTGGATTCTGGCTGAATTAATGTCAATGGATGTATTGGCTTCAGGGACATTAACAGGATCTCTTTTTGTGCACATACATCCATTAAATTTCGAACGGTTCAGTGACTCAAGCGAGCAATCACCTTGCCTGAAATTGGAATGCCTAGGTTCACTTGACCAATCCCAATAGTACACGTCCATCATTGCTTAGCTGATCACATCCGAGATGCTTAAAAAAACTTTCCTCCCAGTTATGCTGGCATTTAAAAATTCAAGGCCTGATTTATCCACTACAGTTGGGATTTCACACTGTACATATAGGCAGGAAGACCTTCATAAAAACTGCAACAGCAAACTTGAAACTGCTCGCCTGAGGGAGGAGTGACCGCTAGCACTTTTAGACCACAGCAAGTTTTTAAAACATTTAGACGATTCGATTCTGCTTGATCATCTCTCAGAATCTGAAGAAATCTCAGACTCTTAATTACCACGGTGTGCATCTTTCTTTTCCGAAAGATCAAAACTGAAGAAACAATAAACTTGTCTTTCCAAATATTATTATGTCTTGTTTGAAGTCCTGCATTGATAAACCATTAAACCCCTGCACATCCGTATTTACTATGTTCCTTTCCAGGAAATGATTGGTTCTCAGGCTCACCTTTACCACACCTCCACTCAGCATAGCCCACCAAATCCGATCTTCATCTTGAAGCAAAACCAATAAAAGTCCTTAAAAACATGATTTGCCTCATAAAATTATGAATGATAATGAGTTTCTTGAAGTACAGTGGCTCCAAAGTTGAGGTACTATTTCTTAACACTGATGCTCCTAAACAAACGGATGAGGAGATATTGTGATCTGTAATAAAAGACGTGTTTTTTCCTCGTCATATGCTATTGGCACTAAATTGTTTCATACTCTTAATAATGGCTTTTTGTTAAAACTGTATTTTATTGATTGTCAATAAAACAAAGAACAGACAGTGCAAGCGATCCGGTTCGCATTCGTCTTTCCATCAGAGAACTGAAAAAGGTTTATGACAGTCATTATCATAATACAATACAATCAATATTAATGCAAAATAATATAGTCACGGACAACTGCTGGTGCTCCCGAGGTTTGGACCTACATGATATGACATACAATGAAACAGTGCCAAAAAGTCGATGATACAATAAGAAATCCCACACTGACACCTTCAGTCGGCTTGAATGATTTGCTGCATCAGTGGCCTACTTACATTCAGTCCACTACTTCAGAGCTGCTGTCGGACCTCGAATCAGTGCATTTTTTTCCTTTGTGGGATCCATTACATTTAATTTATATGGAGTTTCATAAGTATGAAGGTGTAGAAAGTGAAAATGCAATACCTTAAATCTATTATTACAGGACACTGCGCATCTATTCCGCAGCCCTTTCGGAATCCAAATCTGAAAAGGGCAGCCCCAATTCCCGGTCCCAGGCGGCCGCATGAGCTACATACTGTTTGTGCACTATGTCACCCTTGAGCGCTCTGTAAAAGAGGGTGATTAAGTGCTACCCGTCCCCCCACTGGATAAGACAATCGAGCACCCTGGAGGGCCTCGGTGCAGCGGGAATGTCAGTCCAGAGCTCCTTCGCAACACTTCCCGAATTAGCATAATATAGAAAGTGTGCTGGCCCGCCCTCAAAAGTGTCCTGAGCCTCTTGGAATGTAATTATCTGAAGGAAGACCTCCCTTTACTGAAAATTCTATGCTCCATGACTATGGAAGGGCCTTCCCAGTGTGTTCTTGTGGTTGGAGCGTTTGCCATTTATTGCAGTATTATCCCTGCACCTGTGTTTGGTATTCTTTTGTAACATGCACACACCACTTTTTTCTTGTAACACACTGTTTGTTACCTCTCGAATTTTGTTTGCCTTTGATACTTGCACAAGTCCCACCATTGCCTATGTAACGTTTGTTCTTGTGCCTGAGTGTCTAGCATATATTGCAGTATTATACCTCTAATTGTACTTTGCTTTCTCTTGTAACCTGCACACTTGTCACTTTCTCCTCCTGTGCACTGTTTGCTACCTCATGTATTTTGTTTGCTCACAATTGTCACTTTTACCTCATGTAACTTAACGTCTGCTTTTGTAATCTGTTCACGTGTAATTTTCTCCTCATGTATCAGTTTTGTTCCTACTGTGAAGCGCTCTGACGCCTTCGGGTAAAGTCCGTGCTACATAAAAACGCATAAATAAATAAAGGAACATATCTCTAGGGCATATATCACTTGCAGCAGGTACCCATCCACCCTCCATTGCTCCCTGGACATGTCTACGTCTATGTTTTAAAGGGAGCCATGTCACACAGCCTCGGTTCCCTACTGAAGGGAGTCCTGCTGAGTGTCTTCTGCACCGTGCTTTCCCAGTTCTCTGTTGTGATTTTAATTAAATAAGGTATGGGTGGTCAGAACGACCCCCACGCATCAGCAGCTGCTGTAACGAGTCACTTCTCTCTCCGGTCCCCACCAGTTGCTTTTACCCAATTATCGGTCTCCGTTAACTTGCGGGCAGCATGTTCTTGGTGTGCAGCGTAGTAATAGCATCTGGGAGTGGGATGGCAAGTCCACCCTCTCCCAGATCGTGCTCGAGGATCGTCAGTGCCATTGTATTGCGGCTTCCTGCCCACAGGAGGGAGGTCAACATGCTGTCAAGCCTACAGCAAAATCTTTCTTAGATCAGAAAGCGATAATTTTGGACAAGATGCAAACACCATGGGAGAAAAACCATTTTTGTGATGGCCACTCTTTCCATCATCAATAGGGGAAGCCTGTTCCAAAATTGAATAGAGTTCTCAAGCCCCATCACAACTCTGTCAACATTTTTGAGTTGGTGTTGCACCTCAGAGTGCGTGACCCATATTCCCAAGTAACTGAACCCCTCCAGTTCCAACGGAGAACTTAAAGTCAGCAATTGTTCCAGAGTTTTAGCAATCTGTCCACCCAAGGGAAACGAGTGACCTCTGGTCATTGACCTTGAAGCCCAAAATCTCCCCAAAGGTGCCCAACCGTCGTAATCAATGCAGATCCAACTTGTCTGGGGAATAAACAGACTCCAGAGCGTTGTCCGCGTATAAAGAGACTACGCAAGTTGTTTCTCCCACCATGATCCCCAAGTCTCCATCTCACTGTGCAACAACAGCAGAAGAGGAGGGGAGAAAGAAGGCATTCTTGACGAGTGCCCTTACCTAAGTTCCATGAGTCATAGAGTTCATACCCCACTCTTATCCGCATAGAGGGTTCAGTGTATAAAAGGCAGATCCATGCAAAAAAATAGGGACCGAACCCCTTACCATGTAATATCAACTTTTGATAACTCCACCCTACCATATAAAATGCTTTTTCAAGGTCAAGGGAGACCATTGCCATTTCGGGTTAGGCATGGCGTACCATTTCTAGCGCTGGAGCAGCGGATAGACAAGCAAGGGGGATATATCTTTCTACAGGGGACTTTGATGGACAGCACGTGGTTTTAGGCAACATATATGCACCCAACATTGAACAGGATAAGTACTGGGGTGTGTTAAATATTGCACTGACAGTATTGCACTGACAGGATTTTGATTTGATTTGATTTGTCAACTTGTAGAGCGCGCGAATGCCCGTGGGCGTCTTGGCGCTATGACAGATCCTCATCTCCTAGGAACGGTTTCTAGAGTTATGCAGAGAATAGCCAGGTTTTTACTTCCTTTCTGAAGTATTTCAGAGATGGGCAAGTTTTTATGGCAAGAGGTAGCTGATTCCAAGTTCGTGCTGCATGTACAAGGAAGCTTCTTCCACCCCAGTTAGCTCGCCTAAATCTGGGGACACTAATTAGCTTGAATTGGCCGGATCTGAGATGTCTCGTTGGTTCATATATTTTTAAATGAGATCTTAAAAATTGTGATCCTGTTCCCTGAAGTGCCTTGTAGGTCAGGCAGAGTGATTTAAATTTCACCCTTTTTTCAATTGGCAGCCAATGTAGGGTTTTTAGTTTATGACTGATTGGTTTGAACTTAGGTATGCCTAAAACCAATCTGGCTGCTGCGTTTTGCAGACGTTGTAATTTAGCTATAATTTTTTTCTTAGCTCCGGCATATAGACCATTTCCGTAATCCAGTCTTGACAGAGCTAAGGCTGTCACTACTGTCTTACGCGAATCCTGAGGTAGATAAGGCAGTATCTTTTTTATCATTTTTAAAATATACCAGAGTGTTGATGACAGCTTGCTGGCTTGGGCTTCAAAAGATAGATTGGTGTCAAGGGTGACGCCCAGATTCTTCAATTTTTCTGATGAACTTGGGCATCTACCCAAGTTATTAGGCCACCAAATGGGCGACCAGATGTTTGTGTCACCCCCTAATATCATCACCTCACTTTTGTCTCCATTAAGCTTCAGACAATTTCTTTCCATCTATTGGCTCACCTGTATCATACATGATTGAAATTTTTCTGCTGTGTCCTCTACATCCTTGCTGATGGACACCACAATTTGGGTGTCGTCAGCATAAGATATTGGAGTGAAACCACAGCCTCTTATGATTTCTGCAAGGGGGGCCACGTATAAGTTAAAAAGGGTGGGACTCAGCGAGGTCCCCTGTGGGACTCCGCATGGTGAATTAAAGGATTTAGATTTTGCTCCTCCTACTTCTACCGAAAAAGTTCTGTTTACTAGGTAGGATGCGATTAGGGTGAATGCTGAATCATGTATTTCTGCATTTTTCAAACGAGTTAGGAGAATCACGTGACTGACCGTGTCGAAGGCCGCCGATAGGTCGAGTAATATCAAGGCGGCCTTCGTTCCGTTATCCAGCAGTTTCCTAAGCTCTTCCACAGCTGTAATTAAGGCAGTTTCTGTTCCATGTCCTTCACGGAAACCAAATTGAGAGTGGTCTAACCAGTTTCCATCCAGCAGATAACGGGATAGCTGTTTGTTTAGAGGTTTCTCTAAAATCTTTGCAGAAAAAGGTATCCTAGCTATAGGTCTATTTTTACTTGGTTCTTCACAGTCCAGATTTGATTTTTTTAAAAGTGGTCTGATTGATATCTTTTTCCAGTTGTCTGGAAATGTATTAGTTCCAAGTATTTGAGCAAATAATTTTTCTAGTACCAAGCTCAATTATTCTGCGCACTTTTGCATTATTTTGGGTAGACAAGGGTCCAATGGGCTACCTGGTGAGTAGTTCCTTCTGGATTTGATCTGCTGTTGGATTACTGAATTGGAACAATGTAGGTTGAGCTGATTGTTCCCCTGATTTTTTAAGTTGTGAGATAGCCTGATCAGCCTGATCTGCCATGTCTATGTTATGGCTTTTGAAAGATTCGTAAACTGAAGATACTTTGTTTACAAAGAATTCACCTAGTGTGTTACAGAAATCCGATGACATTTCTTCTAAAGTACTGTTTTCAATTTTTGAGAGTTTTTTAACAGTAGAGAAGAGGGTTTTACTGGAGTTTTTTGACTTGTTGATTTTTTGGACGAAGTATTTGCTTTTCTCTGTTTTTATTAATTTTCTATAGCTGGTTAGAGCTGCTTTATAATTGTTTTTTGCCGGGCGTCGTAGTTGGAGCTCCACTTTTTTTCTGCACTTCTACACAACTGTTTTTGTTCCTTCAGAACTTCTGAGAACCATGGTTGTGAGGGGGTCTTCCTTTTAAATGTGACTTTCTTTTGTGGGACCATAAGTCGGACTGCACCCTCCAACCACTCGTTGAATTGTTTACAGGCTTTGTTGCTGTCTGCATCGAGAGTTGGATAGGATGAGCAGAGGGTGTCAATAAAGGCTTGGGGCTGAACCTTGGACCAGTCCGTATATGTTTTTTTTTTATGGCTTCTTTAGGTCTTCCTGTATCTTGTGCGATTTCTAATGAAAAGGAGACCATCTTGTGGTCTGACCACGGGATCATGAGCGTATCAATATTATTTAGGTTCTGGCAAGATGTAAAGATACCGTCTACTCTAAGGTATGGCCGGCACAGTGTGTATTTAAATGTACTTTTTGTTCTAAATCAAAGTTTGTCATTTCATCTTTAAATGAGATTACCTTGGGGTCGGAACTTTTCTCCAAGTGTATATTGAAGTCTCCTAAAATTGTATAGTCAAGGCAAGAGACGCTTGATTCTAAAAATGGGATTAAAAGCTCAATTAAAGGCGTCTTGGCATTAGGTGGTCTATATATCAGTAGGCCGTTAAACGTATAATTGTTCGTAATCTTAATTTGAAAGGTCAATGTTTCACAATCCGGGTTGCTTCCTTTATCGGAACTTTTGATTTTGAATTCTTCTTTGGCTATTATTGCTAATCCTCCCCCGCGGTTCATTTTTCTGTCGGCTCTAAAGATGGAAAAACCCTCGGGGATCGCAAGGGTCAGATCAGCGTCAGATGCTTCATCTGCCCACGTCTCAGTGACAAATAGAAGATCGATATTTTGGCTTTCAATTAACTCAGCTGTGTGGACGTTGTGTTTGACCATGGACCTGACATTAATTAGACCTGCTTTAATAGAAGAGTTTCTATAGCTTGGTATCTTAGATTGGTTTTGGGGCATATTAAAAGCTCTAATCCGTGAGAAAGCGAAAACATGTGAGCAAGATGGACAATTTTTACCTTCCTTATGTAGATCAATCGGAGTACATGTGACACAAGGTCTTAGTGATAGGAGTTCCTGGCTGGTATAGGTCCGATTTCTTCTATCAGTTTGGTACTGGACAGGGGGTATGGCCCTGGGCCCGGTCTCGGCGCGGACGGGCGCAGACGGCCTTGCCTTAGGCGCACCTTCGGCGCGCAGACGGCGTGCCCGCTGCGCTCGTCCGCTGCGCGTCCTGGTCATGCCCATAGTTTATAGGAGAGGGGGCGTGGCCTGAGGTAGTGGGCGTGGCCTGAGCGCTCTCTGGAAATGGCGGCAACAAGTTTTGTATCCCGCGGCAGCGCTAAAATCCGCTGCGAGGGGATGCCTACTACGTGATGGCAAAGAGTAGGTGCCCAGGGAGAGGTATTGGGTGAGTAAAATCACAGTATCACATTAAATTGTTAAAAAGTTAAAACGAACGGTCTCCCGGCTTCCGCCTCAGGAGATGAGTGTCTTCTGACTAGCACTTGTAATCAGTGCGTCTTTAAATACCTTCGGCGGGGGGCGTGGCCTGAGGTAGCGGGCGTGGCCTGAGGGCTCTCTGGAAATGGCGGCAACAAGTTTTGTATCCCGCTGCAGTGCTAAAATCCGCTGCGCGGGGATGCCTACTTCATGATGGCAAAGAGTAGGTGCCCAGGGAGAGGTATTGGGTGAGTAAAATCACAGTATCACATTAAATTGTTAAAAAGTTAAAACGAACGGTCTCCCGGCTTCCGCCTCAGGAGATGAGTGTTTTATGACTAGCACTTGTAATCAGTGCGTCTTTAAATACCTTCGGCGGGGGGCGTGGCCTGAGGTAGTGGGCGTGGCCTGAGGGCTCTCTGGAAATGACGGCAACAAGTTTTGTATCCCGCGGCAGCGCTAAAATCCGCTGGGCGGGGATGCCTACTTCGTAATGGCAAAGAGTAGGTGCCCAGGGAAAGGTATTGGGTGAGTAAAATCACAGTATCACATTAAATTGTTAAAAAGTTAAAACGAACGGTCTCCCGGCTTCTGCCTCAGGAGATGAGTGTCTTCTGACTAGCACTTGTAATCAGTGCGTCTTTAAATACCTTCGGCGGGGGGGCGTGGCCTGAGGTAGTGGGCGTGGCCTGAGGGCTCTCTGGAAATGGCAGCAACAAGTTTTGTAACCTGCGGCAGCACTAAAATCCGCTGCGCGGGGATGCCTACTTCGAGATGGCAAAGAGTAGGTGCCCAGGGAGAGGTATTGGGTGAGTAAAATCACAGTATCACATTAAATTGTTAAAAAGTTAAAACGAACGGTCTCCCGGCTTCCGCCTCAGGAGATGAGTGTCTTCTGATGGGAACACCACCCATGGATCATAGGAGGTGATAGTAATACAGTGATGGATGTTACCCTGGACAGGTCCCACCCACCCATACGTGGGGAGGGTCTGATTAAGCATTGGGTAGATGGGCTGCGGGGTGGGAGATGTATAATGTCTGGAGGATGCGGCACCCTACACATAGGAAATACTCATTCTATTCCCCTGTCCATGAAATGCACACGAGAATAGACAGAATATAATGTTCCAATCGGATAGCAATGCAGGTGTCCCAGGCTACATACTTGGCAAAGTCCTTTACGGACCATAACCCACTGGAGATTGTTCTTAACTGGTGAAGAATACCTACCACGGTACCCACCTGGCGGCTGTGGCTGCAGATGTTGGAGGATTCAGTGTTAAGGGCAACCATGTCAGACACTATTGACCATTATTATGCTGAAAATAGTAACACTGCATCAAATAGATTGATCGAATGGGACGTCTTTAAGACGGTGGTAAGGGGACAAGCAATTAGTACAACAGTTGGTGCCCGACAGTAACTCCATAAATACCTCTTAGATGTAGAGCACAAAATGGGTAGGTTGGAGCAGGAAGCCATAACTAACACTGATAAGGGTGCAACGTTACTGGAAGCTAGAATCAGGCATGCGGAATTGCTAGAAGTTCTCAGAGTAATAGACTACCATAGGTACTCACACTGAGGCAGATAAATCCGGAACATTGCTTGCAAGATTAATTAGGGATACTCCCCCTGTGATTGTTAAAAACGAGGTCACTACCGAAGGAGAGGACAGAGTCACTACCCAGGGGGACATTAATGTTGCGTTTCGTCAATATTATGCCTCATTGTATAGCACTCAAATAGTGGCGAGGCAGCCCATATGGAGGCCTTTTTGACCTCCCTCATATACCTGCAATTAACGACGGAGGCCCAGAGAGCCATGGTTGGACTTATCACAACGTCTGAAATCAGGGACGCTATGAAGGGACTCCCATATAATAAAATCCCTGGACTAGATGGCCTTCCAGTTGAATTTTATACTACATATGCCGATGTACTGGTGCTCCAATTGGAAATATTATATTACATAGTGCTGGAGAGCGGTTCTTTACCCCTCACGACGACACAAGCATTCATGGTATCGCTCCCGAAAGCAGGTAGGGATCCCACGGACATGGCCAATTATCACCCGATATCCTTTTTGACCTCGGAGTATAAAATATTAAGTAAAGTATTGGCCAATAGATTGCTGCCCTCCCTGACTAAACTGATTCATGTGGATCAAACTGGTTTCCTGCCCACCCGCAGTATATCCCTGAATATCAGGAAACTACATTACCTCCTAACAGAAGCCCCGAGCCACTATGAACATGCCGGCTGTATATCCTTGGACTTGCGTCAAGCATTTGATTCTATTAATTGGTACTATATATTCTGTTCACTGGCGCAATTTGGGATCCCAGCGGACTACATAGCCTGGCTACGTCTTTTAAATTCTGCTCCTACTGCTCGTGCCCGTACAGGTGGCAATATTTCAACAGAATACCCGATATACAGAGGGACTAGACAGGGATGCCCCCTGTAGCCTCTTATATTCATACTGACCCTAGAACCCTTGGCTATCAAGGTGCGTAAGGACCTCCGTGATATGGGCATTATATTAAGGGACACGACACACCTTTTTTCCACGTATGCAGATGATATTATTCTGTATATTAGGGATCTCTGCCTCCCCTTAGACCCGCTGCATGAGCTATTTAGTCACTTTGAATCGATCTCAGGCCTTGCCATCAATGCAGCAAAGTCACATGTTTTATATCACAGAACATGAGGGCACCCATACTGTTGAGTTCGGAGATTCCATCTGCAAGTCGCATAACACACTTTCAAATATCTGGGTATCCAGATATAGCGGACCGATGCAGACATGCTGGATGGTAACTTGAATAGGGCGTTTAGGGCCTTGTATGCTAGTGTGGCATTCTGGACTACTGTGCCATTGTCAGTTATGGGGAGAGCGGCCCCGGCGAAAATGGTGGTACTTCCCCGTCTGATCTATTATTTTACTAATTTACCTCTTATAATACCACATACCACGTTCAAAGCGTTGAATACCCTGCTTACTGACCTCATATGGGGATCAGGCAGACGTTGTATCAGTCTTAAAAAACTACAACTGGGCAAGAGTAGAGGGGGATTGGGCACCCCGACTTGAGAGCATACTATTACACATGCCAACTACAATGGTTGTCCTTTTGGACTGCCGAGCGTAACCTGCAAGAGATAGGGTTTACGGACCGTGATATAGATCGTGGCGCCCTGCATACCCTGTTGTTGCCCAATAGCAGGCTCCTGAAACATCTCCATATTCTTCTGCGCACCGCGCTTCGATGCTGGAAAGCGGCAATATGCTACACTGGTAAACATATTGCTTATGCCGGTAATATCACATTATTGGGAATTTTGTTGTTGGACGGCCACATAACTAAGAGTACTATAACACCATGGCTGTATGTGGGGATCAGCACTGTGGCTGATTTGTTTGGGGTTGGTACGCTCCTGGACCATGATACCTTTGTGAACGAAATGGGAGCGACGGCGCACTTATAGTTATTGCATGCTGCACTGTTCCAATATGTAAAAATACAATAATAATAATAATAGCAATCCACATTTGTAAAGCGCGTACAGTAACCCGTAAGGGTCTCTAGGCGCTGGGAAAATTAAGCAAGCTATTGCCCAGAGTCACATGGTGCTGGGATAATCTGCGGCCGGCGCCGGGTATCGATCCGTGATCCCCAGATTCCAGAGTCGGTCGCCCTGGCCGTGGTGCCACACCTCTCCCCCCGCAGAGGCAGGAACCCCCCACACATGAACTGCTTAAACTGCTTTACTATATGGGCAGAGGTAGATATCTTGGTAAGTGGCTGTACGTAGGGATCAATTCCCATATAGAGGTTGGTCTGGACACAAAGCGGGCAGCATGGGCAGAGGATGCCAGGCGAGCCTTGACGGACAAGGAATGGGGGGTCATTGTGGAACGCCCCAAAAAGATATCGCGGAATGCAAAATTTAAATTTATCCACACCATGGTCCTTCACAGTGCCTATCTTACTCCCCATAAACTGGATAACATGTTCCCACAGATGCAACACCACTGCCAGAGATGCCTCTTAGAAGGGGCTGGTCTTTTGCATATGTTATGGGCATGCCCCAAAATAACAGTGTTCTGGTATACTGTTAGGCGCATAGTCCGTGAGACTGCACGTCGTGACTTACAATCTACAGTAATACAATGTATATTAGGCGTGCATGCACATGTATCGAAACACAAAGTACAATACCGTTTTGTAGATCTGGTGCTTATTCTAGCGATACGTGCCATCACAATTCGCTGGAAGTCGCGTAAGCCACTCACGGGGCACGTAAGGCATATTGAACTGCTCCGATGGGGGGGGCGGAGAGCGCTGCCCTATGCCCAGAAGAATTGAGAGGACTACGTAGAGTCCCTATTGCATTGGAGTGGGATGTTATGTTGGAGGCTCTCAAGGAGGTGGAGATAGAGCAGTATGATACTCCTGAAGGCACACAATAATAAACCGTATAACTTGCAGAGCAAGAGCACTTCCAGAGGGCCACGACCCGAGAAATGCTCCTGTATTCGCTTACAAATGTATAGTATTCACAAGAGCAGGAGAGACTAGATAGGGCAATTATATTGTATATCTAACTTTGCACAGGACCGGGGATGGTGGGAGGGGGGTGATGTTGGGAAGTTTGGTTTGGTGTCCATTCTGGAATATAACCATTGAAATTTGATGGAAATGTATATTTGCTGCAGTACAGTTTGTATTGGTAATATGATGTGACAAACAGAATTTGGAAAGGTATAATTCTTTGATAAGCAAGATTAAATATGATCAAGTCTAATGTAACGGAATGATATAAGGATGCATGTTCTGAAAAAGCAATAAAACTATGTTTAAAAAAAAATCTATCCATGGCTTCACTGCCTAGAAGCCACAACTATTCAATTTACACCACAACAATTAGGAGCGTCAACTATATTGTTTTCTTTCCGTCCCTACTTAAGGCAATCCAATGTTAACAAGTATAACAATGATGAACAAAAATGAGATTCAGTTGTCAGCAGTCTTAGGAATGAGTCCAGTATCAACTTTTATTGATTTTTCAATATATGAAAGTCTCCAGTCAGCCCAACCAACACGTTTCTTCTTCTATGGACATCATCAGGGCTGTAAATCAAATTAAAAGATATATACATCACCCATATGTAATGTCTATTTGACATTATTACAAAACAAATTATACATTATCTATAAAATCCCCCATAGTGCCTTCTGCACCCCAAGACTCCACACATTAAGGACATCTATCTTTTTAACAGAAAAAACACATTTTCATTTTCCACTGTTGTCATCATTAATGCAATATGTACATAACCCTACCCACCTCAGTTCCCTGCCTTTTTTTAAATTGTGTTAAACTTTTCAAGGACTTTATCTGCCCTTTTTTCACATTTTCATTTATATTACAAAGATACTCTGCTTAAATACATCAAATCTAAATGTCAGTCTGTTATTAAAAGTTTCCCATTAAATTTCCCCCCCCCAAAAAACTATTGCACAAAACCATTATTGAATTTCAACTCACTTATGCTTTTCAAACTTGTGTGACATTTAAATAGCAAGAAATATAGCCTCCTGTTTCAGTGTTTTCATGGTTAATAAATCCCTTTTCGTGTGGTCTAGAACCCTCTAAATCCTCTATAATTAAAACATGTCAATAATCAGCCTAAAATAAATTATCTTCCTCTCAAATTCACTTTAATGGTTTGTATCTGATTAAAAAGTAGTTCTTAGGCCCACTAAGGTTCTCCTATCCAGGCCTTTAATCAACAAATTCCTCATGCTCCATTTCAGTCCCCAAATCCTATTAGAATCTGAGTATTTACCCACTACCAATCTAGGTGCAGAATCCACATTCAATTGTTGTCCACTTAGCCACTAATATTGACTATTCTGTAAATCACATAATAGTCTGCCTCAATCCAGTGTATGTGTGCGTTTGATCTCCCATATCTCCACCCACCTTCCTCCTTCATGCGTCAGGGCTCAAGTGTTGCAGAAAAATGCCTCTAACCCTAACTACCGGGCATCCTTGAATTAAAGAATAAGGCCAACCAATCCGCTCTCAATATGCTCAGTGTCCTAGCACTCTACCAATCACTATGCTTCCCGACCAGCCCAATGCTAAACAAGTCCGTTGGCAGATGGTGTTCCCTCTGGTCCACTCTGCTTCCACTAATCAGCATGCTTACTTCTATAGAAATTATATTCAAAAACAGTTGGTTCATTGGGGAACACAAAATTACTTTTGTTATCTCATAAGGTTATGTAGATATTTTAAAACACACAAAGCAGAATCCAGAGACCATCTACGTATTTATGCACTATTTTATCAATTATTGTCATTCATAAACACTGGCTTTAGTAAATCATTTGCAGAAGAAGGCTGTACACAAATAGTGAATAGTGCAAAAGTGACTTAAAAGTGCTCAGTGATTACGGCGCAAGGTGAATACTGTACAATTGTTTTAAAAAAATGAAAGAAATGAAAAAGCGTGTGGTCTATGCGTATTATACAATTATCATAATGTACACAGTATTAATCAGTAATGATACATGATATGTATGCACATAATCCACTTGATCGTCGACGTTTCGACCCTTAACTAGCAAGCATGTGAAGTCAAAAACGGGTCTTCATCAGGACTGCGGTGGATGGCAAGACAGCCTTCATTAAACCACGCTGGGTTGAGGTGTAGGTAGAAATGTATTAGTCTGTTCTGTCGGGGTGACTTGGAATTCACACACGACCCTCCGTATTAGAATCAGGTACAACACTATTTAGGACGAGAATCTGGGATTGGGTATATTGATTATGCCCAATGAGACGTGAAATTCTCAACTTCTTATTTACGTAGAGCTGTGTTGTTATGCTCTGTCGGCGTAATTACTTCTGCCCGACTGTGGTAGAAAATATTGGACTTGAATCGCAACTGGGTACGGAGGGAGTGACCCTCCCAGTGGGATCCCGAAGGGATGTGTTTCACACAATGGATTGCCAGTAGTGGGATGGGTAATTCCGCACTTGTTTGCACAAGTGAATCGAGGATACTACACGCCGGGAAGAGGGTTCGTCCAAAATGGCACTGCCCCAAGCGGATACTGGGTCTACCCCATTTTTGTTGTTTAACTACTTCTATAGAAAGGCGTGAAGGAAGATTTCCCTACCACCTCCCTGTATTAAGCTGACACATCGGCCAACAGAGTTTCCACTCTGGTCCACTCTGCTTGCCCCAATTGGAAGGCTCACTTCTGATGTGAGGGGTAATGCAAGTTTTCTCCAACATCTTCCCGTATCACACTGCCATGTCATAGTTCTCAAACAATTACTGCGCTTGTCGGTTCTTCTGTTTTTTTCTTTAGAAACTTAATTTTTCCATTTTATAATGACAAGTAAAACCAATATTACAGCATACAGTATTACGTAAGTGCCTTGGGCATGAGTCTCCGAAGCTAACATCAACAATAGGTATTTTAACAGTCCACAATAAGTTAGCCACCTGTATCACATCATACAGCACACCATTAAAGACAATTTGCCTTGGAGCAAGCACTCTTACAACTATTCGTCCTTGCCCACCCTCCCTTGGCTCTCCTCTCAGCCTGTGTCCCTCCCGCTGCTCTCAGAGGCACTTGGCTTCATTCCTCCCTCCCCCGATGCAAGCCCTGAACTTCACAGCTCTCTCCATTTTGTGAGATATGCCTGTAGCCCTTCTTATTTACGTGTTAGATTCATGTGTATTTCCTTGGCTAACGCCCATTCCCTGACGTCTCTGAGACACATTGCTATATCTGGGCTTCTCTGCTCCATCCACGTTATGGCCACCCTATGTCTGGCCTGGGCAAGCATCAGCTGAAGTAGTTCATGGGGAAGTTTACGTTTTTTAGGTCTACAAATGTGGGCCAGCAGGCTTTGCAGCAGTTCCTTCCTTAGCGGAAGATCTGTGGTTATGACCAACTTTTCAGCCACCCGTGTCCAGAACTGTTTCATGGGAGGGCACTCTCACGCCAGGTGGATAAAATCTGCGTTCTCTGATGCACACCTGGCAAATTTACTATCCTTGTTATGGGAGATGCGTCTCAACTTCACCGGTGTGAGGTAAATGCGATGTAAGAAGTTATAGTGGATTAGTTTGAATCTAGCATTACCAGAGAGTGTATGTGTCACTAATAGCCACCCAAGCCCTCACGTCTAGTTGGGTGGTAAGGTCCCTCTCCCAAGCAGTCCTTGACTGTGGTGGCGGGGCAGTAGAGTCCTGCTTTATGGCTTTGTATAGTAGATATATCATCCTGTGACCGAATCCGCATGTAAGCATAATATCTAAGGTATGTGTCGGTTGGGGGACATCCGGATATTGTGGCCAGGTGACCTTTTTTTTCTTCAAATACTTAATTGGTTTTTTAACAAGGTATACAGCAAGGATCTCACAACTGCCGCACCCCCAGTCCTAGAAGGACATATCTCTAATGGGGGCCAGGAGCCAAATAGGAAGCTTTCTATGAAATGGCACCCGATGCAGCACCTTTTCCACAATCGGCTGCCATATGCTCTCCGTTTGATGCACTATATATGGGAGGTCCCCCTCAACCCTCTGCCTTTCATCATTGCTATTTGTAGGGCCACTGGGTCCGCCCTACCAGCCAACAGACATTTTCCAATTGCCCCCTTCTGCCATCCAGCGAGCTGCACGCTGCAGCTGAGGGGCGTAATAGTACAGGTCAAAGCGCTGGGCCTCCGATCCCCCTCCTCGTATGTACGTGTCAGGGTATTGAGGGCTACTCCACTCGGCCTCCCCGCCCACAGCAATGAGGTCAGGATCATGTTCAATTGCTTGAAAACACATGTCGGGATCGGGCAGAGCGAGTTTTGTAGTGCTTAAAGGCACCTAGGGAGCATTACCATCTTTGAGATGGCAACTCTGCCCATTAAGGACAACAGGAGATTCACCGATCGCTGCAGGGCCACAAGGGTCCTATCTAAGTTTAGGACTATTGGCTGGGCATTGCTCAAGGCTATCTGAACGCCCAGGTACCTGATGTTTGCCTGTTCGCATCTGAGCTCATAGTCTGGGACTTCCCCCAGGGGCACAGCAGCCATGTGCGCCAGTGGGAAGATCAATGATTTGTTACGGTTGAGTCTCAGGCCAGAGACCCCCCGAATCTGTCCAGGTGGTGTACTGATCCAATTCCGCTGTCATCCACACTTCCAATGGCTCAATGGTGAGGGCAAATAGCAGGGGCGAGAGCGGGCACCCCTGATGGGTGCCACGCCACAGCACCCACTCCTGAGATCAAGCAACCCGAGTCTCACCCAAGCCCGTAGCTCAGTGTATAGTATTTGGACCCACCAGCAGAATCTGGGGCCCATCCCCCCGACCCTGAGGACCTCCAAGAGATACCCCCAATTGACTGTGTTGAATGCCTTAGCTAGATCTATAGACACGAGGGCCATCCCCTCCTCCCAGTATCTCACTCACTGCATCATGTGGGTTAAGCGGCGCAGGTTCATTGCAGTGTTTAGCCCCGGTATGAAGCCACACTGATCCTCGTATACAAGGTGCAGCATGTGGGGTCCCAGGCCAGAAGCTAATACTTTGCACAGTATTTTTGTGTCCGCATTGATCATAGTGATTGGGTGATAAGATGAGGGTTTGCGTCTGTTACCTCCCGGCTTCAGGTTCATGCTAATTTCACCATGTCTTATAGTGGGAGGGAGGATTCCCTTCTTCTCGAAGGCCTCCTCATATACCTGCAGGAGGGCTCGGGTCAATGTGCCAGCATAGGCCCAATAGAACTCAGGGGGGTATCCGTCGCTACCCGGAGACTTCGCTCCCGGGAGCTGCTGTAGTGCCGACTGTACTACCTCGATGGAGAGAAAAGCCTCTAGGTCCTCTCTGGCCTGTGTGGGAAGTGTTATCAGGGTTAAGGACTGTAGGTATGGGAGATAAGCTTCTTTGCTCACTGACGGATCCGCCATGTAAACGGCCCAGAGGTGAGACTGGAGGACCTGTAGAATTGTGTCCTTGGTGTGCACCATTGCACCTGTGGGCGTGCACAGTGCCACTACAGGGTAGGGGGTTTGTTCCATTCGAAGGATCCAAGCTAGTAGGCATTCTGAATTGTCCCCCTCCCTGGGTAAATTCTGTTAGTATTGCCTAATACTGTATTTATCTCGCCTGTCCCATATATCACATATGCATGTCCGAATGTACCATTCCTTGGTCTCCACTGATGGGTCTGAGTGGTCCCAGGTTTGCACCGCCAACAGTGCCACCTCCTCTGCCCTAAGCTCTCTTTGGAGTTGCTTGCGGACCCCACATGTCAGACTAAGGCTGGTTCCTCTCACCACTGCCTTCAGGGCCCCCCACTTCATTGTCGAAGACATGTCTGCCCCTTCCCAGTTTAGTGTAATGTAGTCTACCAAGGCTCCCTCTATCTGCTGTCTACCCAGCGGATCGTCAAGTAGGTCTGGCTGCAGCCACCAGACCCTTGAGTGTTGGGCCGAGGACTCCCAGCAGACCATGCAAGTGGTTGGGGGTGGTCCGAGAGGACCCGGGCCTGATGGGCCACCTCAATGGACAGATCTGGATCCGGGTTTGCTACCAGTACCCTATCTAACCTGCTGTGAGTGTTGTGAGTGGGCCAGTAGCAGGTGTATATCTTCTGGGTGGTATGTCTCTGGTGCCAAATGTCCTGCACCCCTAAGTTCCACATAACCTCTTGGAGTTTCTCCGTCATTCATGGTTTTGTCACTCTGCAAGGTGGGCATCTTTCGAGCTCAGGGTCTAACACGCAATTAAAATCGCCCACTCACATAAGAGGCACCTTCAATTCTGAGATTAAGACTTCCTGAAGAGAGTGGTAAAAGTCTGGGTTGTCTACATTTGGGGCATATATATTTAGTAATGCTAGCTCCCTACCATCTATCTTTGCTCTTAGGAGAGCAATTAATCCATTAATGTCCGCCTATATGTATTGCAAAACGAACGGTGTCCCTGGGGCAACCCACACAAGCACCCCCCTGGTAGAATATGATGAGTGATGAATCTGCCCCCTCCATTTTTTCACAAGCCTCTGAGCTCCTGCCTCTTCCAGATGAGTTTTCTGTAGGCGTGCCATCTATATGTGTTGCCTCTGGAGGCATGAAAGGACCCTGTAGTGCTTAGTGCCTGTGCCCAGCCATCTTACATTCCAGCTCTAGATCTTAGTCCCCATTGTCCTGGTGGGTTACTGTGTTGGTGAGCTCCCGCTCCATCCCATGCCTAGTCGACCTATCTACTGTACGCTGTTTAACTAACATATGAACATGTAAAGTGAACAACCCCCTGTAACTTCCCCCACCCACGGGCAAATGACCTGCAACAGTGCGTGCATGTGGTTAAGAACCTCCTATGCTTGTGCCAGGACTTACACAGCCGCCCCATCAGCCAAACCGGGGCCATAAAACTTCCCCCTAACATTTTTGGTTCCCAACCTTGCCCAGCCACTAGAGTAAAGATGCCAATCCAGAAGACTCCCCTCTGAGTAAAGTCCATTCGCCCTTGGTCCAAAGCCTCCCAGAGCAACTATTTGTGCTGGCGGGCTACCTGCTCAACAGCAGACCAGTACCACCCACCCGACAAAGAGCCCCCATCCACTCACCCAGCACACCCCATCCACCCGCCGCCTATGCGGCTGGGTGTTCCTTGGGGATTCTGTTCATGTCCACCTACCGGCAATGAGTCCCAGATTACAGAGGCAATCCAATCACCCAAGTTCCGGTGGAGGCAAAGCTGAGTCCATGATGGTCTCTGGAATCACTTTGTCTGTCTGAAGTAGAGTTACAGGGACCGTTTCCAGAGTGGATTTTCCTCCCGACATCTGTGGTGGGGGGTCGCCCGGACCCGGGGTCTCCACCTGCATGGTTCCATCAACTCCCATTGTGATTCTCTGTCGTTGCTATTCAATGAGTGGGTCCTGCGCTGGCCCTCACGAGTCCTCGGAGGCCTCGATCTAGTCTTTCCGCAGCCCTGTCCACTCCTGTGGGGGGAAAGCATCCCCTCTGATCTCTAACCACTTCCACACTTCCTCAGGAGATTTGAAAAAGTGGGCCATCCCCTGCGTGATCACCTTCGACTTGGTGGGGTAAAGCATCATATACTGTAGCTGCAGTTCTGGAGCTTCTGCTTCATTCTAAGAAACGATTTTCTCTGATCCTAGACCTGTCTAGCAGTCAGGGTATACTGATACTTTTGCATTCTAATTTCCTAGGTCCAAGGCCTCCTTTGCTTCTCGGAGGATGCAGTTTCTATTCCAGTAATTTAGGATTTTGGTAATTATTGCCTGGGAGAGGCACCCGGCAGGGACGGTGGGACAAATGCCCGGTATGCCCTCTCCACCTCAAACACCCCCGAGAGCCTCCCCGGGCACACCTTGGTACGTATTCAGTATTCTAGGAAGCATTCAGTTTTGCCCTCCTCGTTCTTGAATGCCCAGGACTCTAGTGTTGATGTCCACAGTCCTCTCTCTGCTACACCTCAGTTAAGGTCTTCCGATGCCTGGACAATTGACCAACTTAGGTCCGCAGATGTGTGAGACCCTGCCACTTTAATCGCCCACTCCAATATGCAGCTTGCCCTGCCTGTGCAGTGCCTTCAAGGGTTACAGTCCCCTAGCAGGGTCCTCTTTTGGCAGGATTGCCGACCTCCGCCACAGCTGTTCATGTGGACCACGCAGGACCCAGAGGCCCAATCGGGACCGAGGCGCACCGGTGGGTAGTCCCCTCCTCTGCTTCTACTCCCCACGAGGCTCCTGTGCAATTTCAGCCTAGGACCTCAGCAGCACTCTTCAGCCTTCTCCTCTGCCCTTCACCCGCAGCGGAGCCCACCAACAAGCCTGTCCCGGGGCTCCCAGGCTCCGATCAGGCCCCTCAGCCTGAGCCGGCCACACTGCCTTTAGATGCAGCCGTGATTTTAGGCACGCCAGAAGGGGGGCCCCCACACTCGGCTGCTCACCTCACCTCTCCTCCGTATGCAGGGCTGCCAGCAGTCCTAGTTCAGGATTCCTCGGGATCTACAGGGCTCTCGGCCCTGGCCGCTCGGCCGATCTTCTGCTGCCGATCTCTTGACGCCACGTTGAGCCGCAGACCTCCGCTGGTCTCAACTCTCTCATCGCTGCAGGGGCAGTTTCAGGGCAGCCTCAGGACCAGCGCAGCCCTGCCACGTCACTTAGGTAGCCTCCTGCATGCACATCAGGCCAGCGGAGCCCCCACGCCGGGCAGGCACAGGGGGCTGCCCGTGTAAGAGAGTAGGGTCTGCAATCCTCTGATCACCCCAGATTTTTGCTTTTTGCTTCACTGGTTTATGACTTTCCCTGGCTGTGGGCCTGCTAATCAGACCCACAGCCTAGCTGTTCTCTCTCTAAATTGACACACATGTACCTTAGGTGCATCTACCAATTGGTACTGGGCCACCTTATCAGTCCCTGTACAGCATACCTTAGGTATCCAGGGCATAGGTGTACCCAGGGCCTACCAGGGGCTGCAGCATGTATTATGCCACCCCTGGCTGGCCAACCAAATCTGACACAACTGGCTGCACGACAGCTGGGGCAAGGTGGTGTAATCACCCTTTGCTTTAGATATAGTATCCCTATATCTAAACCTAAAATGGACACATGTATTCCTATCAGTCACTCCTATGGCAGGCCTTATCAATCCTGAATGCAGAGTGCTTGGAATTATGTGAGATGGTGCTCTGGCATGAGCTGAGCCCGTTTGCAGCTTGCGGAACCAAGTCCTAATAGCTGTTCCATGATAATGCGTACCATATACTCTTAAGTGCATTATAATCCTCGCGGTTATTTGCTATCTTTGGTATCGCTTTATCAAAACATGTCGAGTTATGTGTCATACGAATTGGAATACTAACCCCTCGCCAATTCTGGCAACGGGGTTAGCATTCCACCCTTCTAGAGGGACACGACATGTATGTAACTGTGAACCCCGGTTAAAGCTAACTCGAGCCTCAGCATCACAAAATGGATGCTGCCACCACAGACACAAGTCTGACCTCCTGCTGCTGGGAGTCCTTCCAGCGAGGAGAGCTTGGACAAAGGGTTTCCTGTCAGGGGCGGTGCTAGCACCATCCCAGACAGGGTTTTGTGTATCCCAGGTAGGCAGGGCTGAGAGGAAGGTGACTGCAAGTGGCACATCGGTGCTCACTGTGCATATGCCGGCTTGAACCAGTTCCAGGGGCACACCAGCCCCTGAGCTGGGGAAAGTCCGGACAAGGGAGAGGGGTGTAACCACCCCCTTCCTGGTCACACCCATGGGCAGGACCTAGTCGCGTGCCAGCCCCTCTCTTTAGTATAAAGGTAGGAGCGGGCCCCCTTCCCAAATTAGATAATTCTGAATCTTGACTACTTTCCACGAAAGAACTCTTGAACATTTCTGAAGACTCTCCCTTGTGGCTAAGGAGTAGCCACCCTGCACCAGCGGGCACCATCTAAGCACATGCGGTTTGCTGCACGTCCAACCTCGGGATCAAGACTGCCCAGCTCGACAAGACCCGGATTCCCTGGCACCTCTGACCTCTACCTGCATCATCAGCCCAGCTAAGATTCGTAGGTGTGACGAGACCTGAGGGACCGGCCATCTTCAAAACCAGCACAACGCTTATCCAGCACGACCGCCGAGGGATCCTCGAGTGAGTGCTTTGGAGTTTGAGAAGCCCTAACCCTGAGCAGCTCCAGCACCGAAGTCAAGCCCCCCAGCATCCACGAGATCTGCGTGGGGCCCTTCTGCTCTTTGCTGCTCACCGCGTTGTCCGGTCACTTGCCTGCTGGCTAGTGGCCCTCCTGACAACAAACCATGACGATTACACCACTGGTCTGGTTGCTCCAGACTGGCCCTTGCTCCCTTCCAAGAGAGGAGCACCCTGGACCCTCCTGGTCCACTCCAGACGCCATCTTGACTCCACCGCGGGGGCTTGACTTTGCCAAGGTTTGTTGCCCCAATCCTGGGTCCAGCATCGCCGACAGCAGACACCTTCGTGGGACAGCTCGCACCTCCATCCTGGTCACCGACAATGCCTCCTGGTCCGAGAGACAGCAGAGTCCAGCGTCGCCCACTCACCTGGTCGATGTGACTTCATCCGGTGCCATCCTGGTGCCCACCTAATCACTGGCTAGTGATTAAGAACCTAGTCCCCTCTGCTTTCAGGTCATCTCCATCACCGATCCAGGCTTGGATCCCATCGAACATCATCACTGGTCGCCTGCCAGCAACTTCTTCTTTCAGGCTCCATAGACTGTAACAAGGATTCCCGACGTCTTTTGAACCCTATGCAGCCGCAGCCCCTGGGCTAGGTAACCTGAGCATTTCGGTGCTCCAACGTAGGTTCACTATCTAAGTGTCCAGATCCTTTTTCGTTTTCAATCTACCTAGTCGGATTCATCCGATAACTGTAACTTTACGAATACTAGTAGCCATAGACTTTGTCCCGCATCCTGCGTGAGAGTGCACACTCTGCACCCGATCTCCCTAGGCCTCCTGCTCCTAACCTGAAGGTTCAGTAGTGTAGTCCTAGCGATCCTAAAGCCTCTGGATCTTGTTACTTACCTGCTAGTATTTCGCATTCCACTTTTAAAGTACATGGTTTTTCGTGCCCCTCGGGCATTTGTGTAAATTGTGCAACTTAAAGTATTTTCTTAAGAGTTTTGTTGTGTGCTTAGCTCCCTGACTCATAAAGAGATCAGGGTAGACTTGTTATAAATAAATATCCTTTTATTTTCATATCAACTTGTGTGGTGTCCTTTCACTTGGTGTTCAAGGGGTATATGTGATGGTATAACAGCTGGCTTAACACGCCCTCTAGAGTTTAGCCTAAAGACTGCTCTTGTCCACGCTACTAGGATAGCTGGTCTATAAGGTTGACTTACAACCAATCATCAATAAGGGTCGTTTGGAATGATACACAGTGATCACTAGAATAGTGAGCACTACATATCAGGCCAACTTCTCACAGCCCGCTCCTCCAACTCCCATCCAGGATGTGTCAGCGGCCACCAGGCAAATTATCGGCACCCCTTGCCCCACGGTCCAGATGGCCGATTGGGTAAGGGGGTCTCCTCCACTAGACCCCCGTCTAGCTTCAGCCAAGATGCCTGGGCCTCACACAAGCCGACTCAGGCTGGACGGCCCCTCACCAGGATTTCTCCATCTATGCAGCATGCTCTGGGGCCCAGGCTCTTTTGCAGGACCCCCAGAGCAAGAGGAGCCCCACCCAGATATCGGATGGCACTTAAGGGCGTCCACTTGCAGGATATATTCAGGATTATGTGGCAGGCCAGCCGTCCGGGAGCCTTAGGTGCTCACTTCCTGTGGGCCATGTTGCGTGGCCACACCCCCCTCATCTGGCTTTTCTGTTTTTAAATAAAAATATACTCCCTGAGTTTCCTCTCCGGTCGGCCAAAGATCACGCCCAATCCACAGCTTAATAAAACAGACTATTTGTACAGAGCGACCTACAATAAATCATCCGGCATACCAATCTCGAAATCAGTTAAGTACAGGATCGGGTTCAGATCAAAAACATTTACAGATAAATCCACATGAGTCGGTGCAAATGGGTTCTGCAATGATTCAGATCATATCATACGCACTTTCAATAGCTAGTTAACTCTTGTATATTTACTGAAAAATATAGTTAGAGAGTTTCCTCTAAGGTCGGTCAGATAATGCTGCCAAACCCAGGGGTCCTTGTCATAACACACTGTCAATATTGCGTGACTCCCATTTATGCCTTCGACCGACTGATTCTAAAAAATTTACTGGGAGCACAGCCACTTATGACAAAAACATTAAACCTCCTGAGACCCGTGAGTCTATGTAAATAAACCAGGTACTAATTTTGTGCATTTCGTGCGTATGTCTATTTGCTGAAAAAATAACTTATCT
This sequence comes from Lissotriton vulgaris, assembly GCF_964263255.1. Lineage (NCBI taxonomy): Eukaryota > Metazoa > Chordata > Amphibia > Caudata > Salamandridae > Lissotriton > Lissotriton vulgaris. The sequence goes on along the minus strand of NC_141687.1, from coordinate 747,778,123 downwards.
CTAGTGGTCATATATAATGTACCCTTTAAACAAACAGCATTTACAGCCATCAAAGAATTATAGGCCAATGATGCATTCATCCAGGCTGTGTCCATCATGTACTTTGACAATCCATACATTGTACGGAATCTTAAAACAAGCACATGATGTAATAAAATCAAGAATCAACTAGACATATATCATATCCTGTTGTTCACTTCGCCTTCAACAAATCAAACACCCGACTAAGGGGTCGATTAGGATGGCGGACGGAAACGTGTTCCGTCCGCCATGGTCGCGGTAAAAATACTCCCGACCGCTCCGCAGATAATCCGCGGTAGCGATTAAGATATAACTGACAGCAAACACTGACCGCGGCGGACGGATCACATCAAACACCGACCGCGGCGGACGGATCACATGAAAGATCGCCACAGGCGGACGGTACAACATAAATTTCCTCCGCCGCGGACGCATACACCGCAGATACAGGGCCAACCACTGCACGACCTGCGGAGGGTCCGGCTGCACTATTAGGATAACCCCGCAATCCCTACGGAACTCCCCAGCTCCCACGACCGCCGCGGAATCATCAAAAAACAGAAAATGACTGCGGAAGGACCAAAGGAACATCACCCCTGCCGTCAAACCGATTAAAAAATGGCGGACGGAAGTAAATAGGAAACACACAAAACAGGACACCCACCCACCTGAAACACCCACCACCAACAACTACATGCCTCCAGGCCCCCCCCCCAGCACAAACAAGAGCACCCACGTCACCACACCCACAGAACACCTGACTGGCAACAACCATTGGGACACAAGAACCACACAGAGTATAAAAGGAATCCCTCCCAAGACCACAATCCTTTGCATCACAGCACAGCTGGAAGAAAGAAGCAGAATAGCACAAACAGCAGACGCACACAAACACACATACAACCTGCACACCAACACACCCACCACACAAACCCCCACAACACCATGCCTACATACCACACACCTGCACACCCCACCCCACACCACCCACACCTTGCACATCACACACCATGGCACCCAAGAAAAACCCCAAGTTCACAGACACTGAGTTGAAGGTCATGGTGGATGAAATCATCCATGTCGAACCACATCTCTTCGGCAACCTAGTCCAGCAGACCACCTTGGCAACCAAAACCAACATGTGGAACAGGATAGTGACCAGAGTGAATGCTTCAGGGACCGTGCCTCGCACCAAACACGAGATCCAGAGTTGGTGACACGACCTCAAGGCAAGGGTGAAAGGCATCAGGGCCAAGAACCACCTGCGGGCACACCACACTGGCGGCGGCACTGTCCCGGAGCCCATACCATTTGCCGAATGGGAGAAGGTGCTGGGCATACTGCACCCTGAGAGCCTGGAAGGAATAGAAGAGGGACTTGAGGCTGGTAAGTACAAACCAATGACCACTATCACACAGCACTACAACTCCCAACAGGCCCCCATGTTCACAGGGAGGGCGGGGGTGGTGGTGGGGTGGGTCCAGCACTACAACTCCCAACAGGCCCCCATGTTCACAGGGAGGGTGGTGGTGGGTGTGGGTCCAGTACTACAACTCCCAACAGGCCCCCATGTCTACAGGGAGGGTGGGGGATAGGTCCAGCACCACAACTCCAAACAGGCCCCCATGTTCACAGGGAGGGTGGGGGTGGTGGTGGGGGTGGGTCCAGCACTACAACTCCCAACAGGCCCCCATGTTCACAGGGAGGGTGGCGGTGGGTGTGGGTCCAGCACTACAACTCCCAACAGGCCCCCATGTTCACAGGGAGGGCGGGGGTGGTGGTCGGGTGGGTCCAGCACTACACCTCCAAACAGGCCCCCATGTCTACAGGGAGGGTGGGAGTGGAAGGGGGAGGGTGGGGGGGTAGGTACAGCACTACAACTCCCAACAGGTGCCCATGTCTACAGGGAGGGTGGGGGAGGATGGGGGAGGGTGGGGGGTAGGTCCAGCACTACAACTCCCAACAGGCCCGATGTCTACAGGGAAGGTGGGGGAGGGTGTGGGTCTAGAACTACAACTCCCAACAGGCCTCCATGTCTACAGGGAAGGTGGGGGAGGGTGTGGGGGTCGGTCCAGCACTACAACACCCAACAGGCCCCCATGTCCCATCCCAGAGCAAGATGGAGTCCGCCTACCATGTGCTGACCACTGTATCTCCCTCTTCAAACTTACATGTAGGTAGCCATCTTCACAGGGGCACGATCCAATAGCAGGACAGGCCCACACATAATCAAGTATTGTCTCCCCACCTTCATACCAGCATAATGCCCAGTACTGCGTAACACACCAATTTGATGACAACAATAACCATGTCCTGATTCCCTAGAAAATAGAAATGTAACAACAACAAATCTGTCATGTCCACAGCATTGATTTTTATATTCTTGTCCCTCAGGTGACCGAGACTTGACAGGAGAAACCAGCAACCGCCAGCACCAGTCACCCCTTCACAGCCTGGACTCTGAGGTGATGATCCCGTGGACACCTTGGGTGTGGAGGACGATGCCGGCCCAACTTCACTCCCAGGGCCATCAGGCTCCCAGGACATCCCTGCCTCCACCACCTTGAACACTGGACCAACAGCAACTACTGCCACTGTGACCTGTGCAGCTAGCACCACCACCACTCCTGCCAGTGCCATCCTGCCTGACCCATCGGACGATGATGGACCATCAACATCACAGGCTAGCAGGGAGAGTGGACGGGTGAGGACACAGGTGACGCCACAGGTCACAAACAGGAGTGCAGCTGCAAGGCGAGGCCGGGAACAACATCCAGCCCATCCTGGGACAGAGACCCTGGATGCCATTTCCAGAGTGAAAGCCTCCTACGAGCGGTCGCAGGCACAGGCCGATCGTGCACACCAAGACTCAATAGACACCTGCCAGCTGTTGCGGTCCGTGGACACCTGATCGGGACAAATTGTTGACATCATGGGGCAGCAAACAGCTCTTTGGAGGGAGTGGTTATCCCGCACCACACCACCTCCCACTCCCCCAAGTGGCCAGCGGGACAGGGCACCAACACCACCTCCCCCTCCACCAAGTGGCCAGCAGGACAGGGCACCAACACCACCGCCACCTTCACCTGAGGCCACTGACAGGGAGGTGGTCCCAGAACAATCTGCCCCCACAGCTGGTACCGCTCCGGCTCCAAGATGGAGGGGCCGTTCGAGGCTGGATCCAGCTGACAGCAGTGGCAATGCACCATGCACCCGCTCAAAGAGGGGCCGCCACTGACTTCACCCTTCCTTGAGCCTGGCATTCACTCTGCGAACTATCTTGCACCACAATGCCAAGCATTGGCGCACGTCTGTTGGACTAGGTGTACATCACACAATGTGGTGTCCCCACGGTGTTTTCATCTGACATGACCTGCAGCTCTCACGTCCCCACCAATACCTATTTGTAAATATGCACAAACAGTAATCCACACCCTGTAAATAAACACCACATAAACACTCAATGACGTGTGACCTTCCTGTTTCAATCACAGGTTTGTCTTAGTACTTGTCATTACCAGGTGCAGGTATCAATGTACTTGAGAATCATGTCTCTGTGGGAGTGACCTAGGGATAATGAGAGAACAAGCAGCACAGGTCAGGAAACTGAATCACACCCATCACACCACGCCGTACAGCAACATCCCACAAACCACACTCATCACAAATTAAGCATGGTCAGGACACACATCAGGGAGCATTGGACGTACATCATCTCCCACACCCATTGGCAAACAGAACATACCAGAACAGGCACCACCCATACACCACATCCACACATCACCAGCGAACATACATCACGCTTTGAACACCAGCACAAGAGGTAGTTACTCACATTCAAGGAAAGTAGCGAGCAATGAGCTGACGCCTCTGGTCTACACCTTCTTCCTCCCCACTCTCCTCATCACTGGACATGGGTGGTATGGGAGGCGGAGCAACCTGTTGGTCTGCAGGGTCCATGATCAGTGCAATGTTATTGCGTAAGGCTGGGTTGTGGAGCATGCAGCAGGCAACCATGATTTTGCATAGTTTGCCGGGTGAGTACGGCAGGGCCCCTCTGGTTTTATTAAGGCAGCGAAACCTAGACTTCAGCAGTCCAAATGTACGTTCCACCACCCAACGTGTCCTCCCATGGGCCTCATTGTAGCGCATTTCTCCTGGGGTTGTTGGATTCCGTAGGGGGCTCAGCAGCCACGGTCGGTTTGGGTACGCAGAGTCGCCCAGGTGTGGGATGACAGACACATACATTATTACCAGGATCGGTGGGAACAGCATGGCACACATACAACACAGTAGTCATCACAGCACACTATCCTACAAGCCACGCACGTTCTTGATGCAAATTAGCCATCAGTTGGGGGACAATGCTGCTCCGCAGGATGTGAGAGTCATGTGTGGACCCTGGAAATCTTGCACACACATTTGAGATGATGCTGTTAGCCAGGCACACCACTTGCACATTAATAGAATGGTAGTGCTTCCTATTACGATAGAAGGCTTCACATGCCTGGGGTGAAATCAGACCAATATGTGTCCCATCAATGGCACCCACTACGTGTGGGATCTGGGCCAGGGCATTGAAGTCACCCTTCACTGCAGCCAGCTCTGCCGGACATGGGAAATGGATGTAATCATCCTTGTAAGACATCATGGCATCCAGCACATCCCGCAGTACCATGCTGAACATGGATTGGGACATCCCCCCTGCATGACCAAATGTGTACTGGAAAGTGCCAGTTGCGAATAAGTGAAGTGCCGCCATCACCTTTGCTGTGGGTGTAATTGCTCCTGGATATGGCCTGCGTGGCTGCAGATGTAGTGACAATTGGCCTAAAAGGTCCTGCAACCTTCGTCTGTCCAGCCGGAATTTGCGGATTACCTCCTCTTCAACCATGTCCTCCAGCACAGTGTATAGTCGATGCACATTTGGAGACCTCTTGTGTGGGAGTGGATGTATGACGGTACAACGTGTACCATCACAACGCATCCCTTTACCACGCATCCCTTACAACGCAAGTCGTTACCACGACTTGCGTTGGGGGTGCGGATTTCGAATAGTATAATTTTCTATTCTAACACCAGTCCCCGTGGGCCCTAGGGAAGGTGTTGGGATAGTAAATTTACTATTTTTAATCCTTTAGTGCCCTCCAGCGCAAGTCGTGGTAACGACTTGCGTTGTAAGGGATGCGTGGTAAAGGTACCGCGTGGTAAAAACTTCGTGGTAAACGATGTTTACCATGGGAGTAGATGGGAGCAGATGTCAATTGACCAACAACGCACAGCTGTGCCACACCATCACATCTTGATCAACACAATACAAATTATACATGTTGCAAACACTGATTGTATGTGTGACGTGACCGAAATATAAGGCACTACAGCTGACTACACACACAATATACACCCACAAACAACATCTGGTGTACAAAAATGTCGAATGTTACGTGCAGACATGTTGAAAGAACTGCCAACATAACATGACTGATTGCCCAAGTGTGGACAAGCGTCCCCACAGACACACCTTGACGTGCACACACAACACGAACATGGACCACACCCTCCTTATCATCATGCACCCATGACCCCACCTACAATGCTCTGCGCTCTGCATCCTCACATGACAGGCATGGGCATAAGACAGGGGACACACAGACGCATACCCAGTATGCATGTATACTCACAACAATGCGACTTGCACACACAAACCACACACTCACGACAGCTTCTGGATGTGGGTACATAGCCGTGATGTACTGTGTAGATGTGTACCAATACAAACATGTGACCTCAAAACCAAGACTTAAACACATAGCCATGCACATCTGATGAAACTTGGGCTCACATCACTGGCCTATGTTCCCCACTGGCAAGGTCAATAGTATGGCCACACATGTAAGCAATGAACATAACTGATTCACGTGTACACGGGCCATTGACATGACATAATGATTCCAGATGCATTCCGGACATGTCCTGACACACATGTACAACTATGAACATTACATGTGTGCGGAGACATGCATTGTGTGTACACACGCCATCCGGTTAAGCCTTCCCCCAACACATAAGATGATCCTTCATACAGCAATAGTGCATTACATTTGCTGAGTTGACAAGGACCATCAACATCACAGGCTAGCAGGGAGAGTGGACGGGTGAGGACACAGGTGACGCCACAGGTCACAAACAGGAGTGCAGCTGCAAGGCGAGGCCAGGAACAACATCCAGCCCATCCTGGGACAGAGACCCTGGATGCCATTGCCAGAGTGAAAGCCTCCTACGAGCGGTCGCAGGCACAGGCCGATCGTGCACACCAAGACTCCATAGACACCTGCCAGCTGTTGCGGTCCGTGGACACCCGATCGGCACAAATTGTTGACATCATGGGGCAGCAAACAGCTCTTTGGAGGGAGTGGTTATCCCGCACCACACCACCTCCCCCTCCCCCAAGTGGCCAGCGGGACAGGGCACCAACACCACTGCCACCATCACCTGAGGCCACTGACAGGGAGGTGGTCCCAGAACAATCTGCCCCCACAGCTGGCACCGCTTTGGCTCCAAGACGGAGGGGCCGTTCGAGGCTGGATCCAGCTGACAGCAGTGGCAATGCACCATGCACCTGCTCAAAGAGGGGCCGCCACTGACTTCACCCTTCCTTGAGCCTGGCATTCACTCTGCGAACTATCTTGCACCACAATGCCAAGCATTGGCGCACGTCTGTTGGACTAGGTGTACATCACACAATGTGGAGTCCCCACGGTGTTTTCATCTGACATGACCTTCAACTCTCACTTCCCCACCAACACCTATTTGTAAATATGCACAAACAGTAATCCACACCCTGTAAATAAACACCACATAAACACTCAATGACGTGGGACCTCCATGTTTCAATCACAGGTTTGTCTTAGTACTTGTCATTACCAGGTGCAGGTATCAATGTACTTGAGAATCATGTCTCTGTGGGAGTGACCTAGGGATAATGAGAGAACAACAAGCACAGGTCAGGAAAGTGAATCACACCCATCACACCACACCGTACAGCAACATCCCACAAACCACACTCATCACAAATTAAGCGGATCACAGGACACACATCAGGGAGCATTGGACGTACGTCATCTCCCACACCCATTGGCAAACAGACATACTAGAACAGGCACCACCCATACACCACATCCACACATCACCAGCGAACATACATCACGCTTTGAACACCAGCACAAGAGGTAGTTACTCACATTCAAGGAAAGTAGCGAGCAATGAGCTAACGCCTCTGATCTACACCTTCTTCCTCCCCACTCTCCTCATCACTGGACATGGGTGGTATGGGAGGCGGAGCAACCTGTTGGTCTGCAGGGTCCATGATCAGTGCAATGTTATTATCGTAAGGCTGGGTTGTGGAGCATGCAGCAGGCCACCACGATTTTGCATAGTTTGCCGGGTGAGTATGGCAGGGCCCTTCCGGTTTTATTAAGGCAGCGAAACCTAGACTTCAGCAGTCCAAATGTACGTTCCACCAACCAACGTGTCCTCCCATGGGCCTCATTGTAGCGCATTTCTCCTGGGGTAGTTGGATTCCGTAGGGGGCTCAGCAGCCACGGTCGGTTTGGGTACGCAGAGTCACCTAGGTGGGGGATGACAGACACATACATTATTACCAGGATTGGTGGGAACAGCATGGCACACATACAACACAGTAGTCATCACAGCACACTCACCTACAAGCCACGCACGTTCTTGATGCAAATTAGCCATCAGTTGGGGGAAAATGCTGCTCCGCAGGATGTGAGAGTCATGTGCGGACCCTGGAAATCTTGCACACACATTTGAGATGATGCTGTTAGCCAGGCACACCACTTGCACATTTATAGAATGGTAGTGCTTCCTATTACGATAGAAGGCTTCACATGCCTGGGGTGGAATCAGACCAATATGTGTCCCATCAATGGCACCCACTACGTGTGGGATCTGGGCCAGGGCATTGAAGTCACCCTTCACTGCAGCCAGCTCTGCCGGACATGGGAAATGGATGTAATCATCCTTGTAAGACATCATGGCATCCAGCACATCCCGCAGTACCATGCTGAACATGGATTGGGACTTCCCCCGGCATGACCAACTGTGTACTGGAAAGTGCCAGTTGCGCATAAGTGAAGTGCCACCATCACCTTTGCTGTGGGTGTAATTGCTCCCGGATATGGCCTGAGTGGCTGCAGATGAGGTGACAATTGGCCTACAAGGTCCTGCAACCTCCGTCTGTCCAGCCGGAATTTGCGGATTACCTCCTCTTCAAGCATGTCCTCCAGCACAGTGTATAGTCGATGCACATTTGGAGACCTCTTGTGTGGGAGTGGATGTATGACGGTACAACGCGTACCATCACAACGCATCCCTTTACCACGCATCCCTTACAACGCAAGTCGTTACCACGACTTGCGTTGGGGGTACGGATTTCAAATAGTATAATTTACTATTCTAACACCAGTCCCCGTGGACCCTAGGGAAGGTGTTGGGATAGTAAAGTTACTATTTTTAATCCTTTAGCGCCCTCCAGCGCAAGTTGTGGTAACGACTTGCGTTGTAAGGGATGCGTGGTAAAGGTACCGCGTGGTAAAAACTTCGTGGTAAACGATGTTTACCATGGGAGTAGATGGGAGCAGATGTCAATTGACCAACAACGCACAGCTGTGCCACACCATCACATCTTGATCAACACAATACAAATTATACATGTTGCAAACACTGATTGTATGTGTGACGTGACCTGAAATATAAGGCACTACAGCTGACTACACACACAATATACACCCACAAACAACATCTGGTGTACAAAAATGTCGAATGTTACGTGCAGACATGTTGAAAGAACTGCCAACATAACATGACTGATTGCCCAAGTGTGGACAAGCGTCCCCACAGACACACCTTGACGTGCACACACAACACGAACATGGACCACACCCTCCTTGTCATTATGCACCCATGACCCCACCTACAATGCTCTGCATCCTCACATGACAGGCATGGGCATACAACAGGGGACACACAGACGCATACCCAGTATGCATGTATACTCACATCAATGCGACTTGCACACACAAACCACACACTCACGACAGCTTCTGGATGTGGGTACATAGCCGTGATGTACTGTGTAGATGTGTACCAATACAAACATGTGACCTCAAAACCAAGACGTAAACACATAGCCATGCACATCTGATGAAACTTGGGCTCACATCACTGGCCTATGTTCCCCACTGGCAAGGTCAATAGTATGGCCACACATGTAAGCAATGAACATAACTGATTCACGTGTACACGGGCCATTGACATGACATAATGATTCCTGATGCATTCTGGACATGTCCTGACACACATGTACAACTATGAATATTACATGTGTGCGGAGACATGGATTGTGTGTACACACGCCATCCGGGTACGCCTTCCCCCAACACATAAGATGATCCTTCATACAGCAATAGTGCATTTCATTTGCTGAGTTGACAAGGACCATCAACATCACAGGCTAGCAGGGAGAGTGGACGGGTGAGGACACAGGGGACGCCACAGGTCACAAACAGGAGTACAGCTGCAAGGCGAGGCCGGGAACAACATCCAGCCCATCCTGGGACAGATACCCTGGATGCCATTGCCAGAGTGAAAGCCTCCTACGAGCGGTCGCAGGCACAGGCCGATCGTGCACACCAAGACTCCATAGACACCTGCCAGCTGTTGCGGTCCGTGGACACCCGATCGGGACAAATTGTTGACATCATGGGGCAGCAAACAGCTCTTTGGGGGAGTGGTTATCCCGCACCACACCACCTCCCCCTCCCCCAAGTGGCCAGCGGGACAGGGCACCAACACCACCTCCCCCTCCCCCAAGTGGCCAGCGGGACAGGGCACCAACACCACCTCCTCCTCCCCCAAGTGGCCAGCAGGACAGGGCACCAACACCACCGCCACCATCACCTGAGGCCACTGACAGGGAGGTGGTCCCAGAACAATCTGCCCCCACAGCTGGCACCGCTCCGGCTCCAAGACGGAGGGGCCGTTCGAGGCTGGATTCAGCTGACAGCAGTGGCAATGCACCATGCACCTGCTCAAAGAGGGGCCGCCACTGACTTCACCCTTCCTTGAGCCTGGCATTCACTCTGCGAACTATCTTGCACCACAATGCCAAGCATTGGCGCACGTCTGTTGGACTAGGTGTACATCACACAATGTGGTGTCCCCACGGTGTTTTCATCTGACATGACCTTCAACTCTCACTTCCCCACCAACACCTATTTGTAAATATGCACAAACAGTAATCCACACCCTGTAAATAAACACCACATAAACACTCAATGACGTGGGACCTTCCTGTTTCAATCACAGGTTTGTCTTAGTACTTGTCATTACCAGGTGCAGGTATCAATGTACTTGAGAATCATGTCTCTGTGGGAGTGACCTAGGGATAATGAGAGAACAACAAGCACAGGTCAGGAAACTGAATCACACCCATCACACCACACCGTACAGCAACATCCCACAAACCACACTCATCACAAATTAAGCGGATCACAGGACACACATCAGGGAGCATTGGACGTACATCATCTCCACACCTATTGGCAACCAGAACATACCAGAACAGGCACCACCCATACACCATATCCACACATCACCAGCGAACATATATCACGCTTTGAACACCAGCACAAGAGGTAGTTACTCACATTCAAGGAAAGTAGCGAGCAATGAGCTGACGCCTCTGGTCTACACCTTCTTCCTCCCCACTCTCCTCATCACTGGACATGGGTGGTATGGGAGGCGGAGCAACCTGTTGGTCTGCAGGGTCCATGTGAGGTAATATAAATTTTCATGGTCAGTTGTGTCCCCTATCGTAGACCCCACCGGCTCCATGTACGTGCTTTAAGTACATGTATGTTCCCTCCACTTCCAGCTATGAAGACGCAAATACATTTGCGTCCAACGTTATCATGTCCTCTTTCAGATCCACCATGAATGGGTCAGATATTCCGTTCCTAAGTGTGCCTTGCCAACGTCTTTATATGGTGCACTTTCATGTTTTTCTAGCCCTGGCGAGTTAGGCCCTGATTTCTGCCATCGAGCTTTTTCTGCCTTCTGTTTCTGAAACCTACAGTCTGCTGCTTCCTGACCCTTGACTTACTCCCTATGCGGCGAGCGGTGCCTGGCTCGGCCTGCTTGCCTGCCAAGACTGTATTCAACCTTCAAGTTATCTGCTCCGCTCCTCGAAAATACATTCCTGTCTAGTAGTTTAGGAAAACATCCTTCCCAGCTGCAGAGCAAAGGGCCCGGCCTCACTGTCTCCATGCAAGTAATTCATAGCTCCCGTTACCATGGTAGGCCCATGGCCCCTCGCATCTCATGTAGACACGTAGTCGCATATGCACGCACTAGCAGTCAGTATAGAATAGCCTCTGCCCGAGAGACCTTTCCTTCTAGATAATACAGTTCCTCAAACACAAGATATTAGATATGATTTGGGATTAGGTTGTTCTGACACCCCAGACTTCTGTCTCCTCATGTAGGGCTAAATGTCAAGTCCCCTTCACCCTCCAGTTCCACGTCAATTACACGTCATGCTGCTGCGCGCGCATCTCTGCCACATATTTCTGCTGACACTGCAGGATTCTCCTATGGATCCACCCACCTGTGATACGTTTCAAGTGACGTTGTCTAGCACACACCTCCGTGTACGCCCTCATGCACGCCTTCTGTTACGTACATATGTCCTTATCTCGTTTCTCTCAGCTGTTACGCCTCCTGCATCTGTCTCTACTGTAATGCATTGACTATATATATGATGTTATGTTATTAAAGCATTGTACATGTCCATGTCCATTCCCTTCCTGAACCCTTGTGGTGATGGAACATGATACCTGGTTCGAACCAATTCCTTTTTAAGGAATAAAACCCCCTTTAAAACCTCAGATACCACGGATTCTGTCTCTTATTTTTGACTGAGTTATTCTTATTGAACTTTACCGCATAAATTAAGTATAGGTAATTTAAATTTACCACATAATTGGCGCCCGAACAGGGACACCTCCCCCACCTTACGCGCCGGCGGTGCGTTGCAGGCCCGGTCCCCTGCCACAGCCGGACGGACAACTACGCGTACCCGCAGGATTTCCTGTATCTCCCTCAGGCCAACGGAGGTGACTGAGGCTACGATCGACACCCAGACGAGGCGGTGAGGAGTGCGGAGGATCCCGACCAGAGCCTAGCTGAGAGAGCAAAGTCCGAGGTATTCGGAGGCCCACCAGTTCCGAAGTTCCGAAGTGCCTACGTCACGAGTCAAGTAGAGTCCAGTCCGGTCCAGTCCAGTGTCGAGTTTCCGAGGCCTTCCGTTCCGTGCTTCCCGGTGAGTACCGTTGCTGGGGATGCATCTAGACGAGTGCATTAATTTGTGCCCGGTCAAGACGGGTTTGGGTACACAGACCCGGTCTGCACTGTTTAGCGGTGTATCTGTACTGTTTAGCAGTATATCGAGTATGCAGGTAGTTAGTTTTATTCTAGTTATTGTTGTTCGTTTTTAAAATGTTTAAATGTGTTTTAATGTCGTGGTATGAGTGATTGTTCGATCTACATTATTGTGTATATTGTATTAATTGTGTCCAAGTCCAAGTAAGTATCAAGTATCAAGTAGTACGGCTGAAACATGCCGCTGTTCTCCAAACTAATACAGATAGGAACTAGAAAAGGGATACTAGAGGAAGCTGTTCCCATTCCACCCAGGGACACTCCAGGGTACTTTATGTACCACAAACACGGCCTAGATGCTGTATTATATCTCGATTTGTGGGTGGATTACACCAAAGATTTAGCAGAGAATCAGAGATGGCCTGCTGCTGGGACATGGGATGCCGATTGCATCATGAGAGTAGAAGAAGCATTATGGAAAAAGAAAGCCAGACAGTCACAGAAAGATGCCATTGAATTATGGCGTAAAGAATCACACAGACGGACAGAGAAAGCACTCAGAAAAGCAGAGAAAAGTAGGGAGGATTCAGACAAAGCCCGAGAAAACGTATCAGTTGAGGAAGGTATACGAGTAAAAGCAGAACAAGTAGACAGACAACGAAACACTCTTATGAATGGTATGTATCCTCTTCTGGCCGAGGGTTTACCTAAGGCCACCCCGGAAGTACCAAAAGATCTGCCACCTCCATTGCTTCCGACTAAATTACGCCACAAGACCTATTTAGACGATGTAGCCCCTGAATATGTTAATATTCCGCCGCCACGCACACCACCTGCTGACGGCACTCCACCCCGAGATAATCTACACCCACTTCCCCAACAACAAACTCCTCCTCCTGTTCCACATCCTCCGCCTGTTCCCCCACCCCTTCCTGCACCTATTCTCCCTACCATTAACCCACTAAATCCTTTTGGACCTGGCACCTCGGGAGGTGCCGCAGGAGGTTTTCAAACACCGCCACAAACACATCGATTGACTTATAGGGATTTAGCACAACAACGTACACCTCAAACAGCGAGTTACGACATACTTAAGGAGCCTCTTACAGACTGTAGATATGATCCAGTACCCGGTAAAGACGACAGAATGATGCTATCATCAGTACGTCTACGACGAGTTGCAAACTATTTAATGTTACTACCAGGAATGATTGATCATCTAGACAGAATATATCTTTTTGTTCAAACGGGGCAAGGCCCTGAAAGTATTGGCGAGGCCATGGCACATCAGAAAGTTGACACTCAAAGAATGATATTACGTTTCTTCATAAACTGCTTGATAAGAGACCAAGATAGGCCTGGTGTAGACCAGGAAGAAATGAAAGCACTTAACAAATGGGGTCAGAATATAGCAGACGGAAAACATGATAAACAGAGTTGTATAGAAAATATGTACCGAAGGATCCGAAAAGTAGTAGAACAAATACATGAAAGAAGGCAGCCTGAAAGAGAAATAGATACAGACAAGAATGAATCCTCGGAGGAGGAGGAACAACCAGAAACGACAACAGGAGCATTACAATTACCAGCTAGAGAAATGATAGCATATGTAGATAAGGGAAGACCCTTTAATAATTCAAAACGTCCGGTACGTCCAGAAAGTAAGAGACTTTTTCAAGCTGCCATGTCAAACCCGAAGACGCCAGAACACCTATTTCAGGCTACCGATAAAATACTTCAAGAACGAATGGGGTACCATGTACTCGATTCTATGGATGAACAAGAATTAGCCAGGTCAGCAGTACAATGGGCTGACAGTTCTGATAAATATAGTGATGACGCATTAGCACAAACGTTTTTGAATCTTTCTCCAGATGAACAGCGTCTAGCTGGTATGTACATGATACAACACCTCCTTATATTATATAAAAGCCAACATTCTGATCCAGGTCCCCTACCTGATATATTAATAGAACTACTCATGAATAAATGGAGAGGTCTAGGTACCGATTTAATTAAAGTAATTCTAGAACATCGGCACAGATATAGTGCCTTCCTGTGTTCACAGTTTGTTCCAGCTCCACCCGTAGAAAGGAAAACGTATTACATAGACAGACAGAATCCCTTGCGAGAAGTGCATCCAGTTAGGAATGATGATAATACCTTTAGACGTGTGTTTGTGTACACGCCCATAACGAAAATGGAACTATTAGAAATGAAGAAATTAGTGCCCAGCCATGACAAAGATCCAGCAGGTTTTCACCGTGAAATAAAAGACATGTTACTCATGGGTGATTACACCTATCCCGACATCATGAAAATATTGAAAGTATTACTGCCTGCCGGTATTTATGAGAAACTGAAAGAAAAAGAATGGGAGGTGGGAGAGCAAAAGATTGATTGGGCTGCATTAGAAAACGAAGAAAATACTCGAACTCCAGGCCTAGGGCTTGGGGACAAAACTAAAGCATTACCAGGATTGTTAGTACAAGTATTGCCACCTTTGTTAGCAACGAAAAAGGAGGACTGGGATGCAATCTCAGCCTGTAAACAGAAACCCGATGAAGACACTAGTGATTTTTATTCCCGATTTGAGAAATGTTTTGGTATTAATAGTGGCCTGAAAGCAAGTAGCGAGTCATATCCACATCTTTTTGTAACAAAATTAGTCGAGAATTCCTTGCCCCAGGTTAAGAATCGTGTTCTGAAAGTCGAGAGCACATGGCAAGCTAATACCCCTTCACAAATGTTACAAATGTTACAGTACCACCAGAACAGAATTAGAGAAGAACATGATCACGAACAAAGACGCATGAAAGACACGAAAATGAAAATGTTAGTTGCTCAGTCAGTTCCAGCTGACGGTCAGAAAAAGGGTATGACACAGTCCAATAATTCAGCAGCTCCTGTTAAAGGGATATGCAACTATTGTAAACAGCCAGGTCACTATATAAACGATTGTGCAGTTCTGAAACACAATATAGCTACAGGTAAAACTAAAGAAAGACCGCGTCCTCCTAGACAGGACCAGGTTCAACACCAAGTACCACAGAATATCCAGCCTATGCAAGCTTCACAACAGGCAGTACAGACCGTAGCAGTTCCACAGCCACAACCCATTGCCGCAACACAACATGCAACGCAACAGATGTACCAGTATGCACAAAATGACTATCCCGATTATCAGCGATACACATGAAACAGCCTAGAGAGGGAAGTTGGCTTGCCTCTTATTGAGGTTCCTGTAGATCAAGAAGGTCCTTATGTACACAGTCAAGTATTAGGGAAAGACAGAAAGTTTTTAATTGATACAGGGGCAAGCAGGACAACTATAAGTCACGACGAGGTTCCAGGGGCACCCCTCTCAGGCTCACAGAATGTTTCCCTTGGATTTTCAGGAAAGCCTATTGTTAATGAAGTATCGCAACCACTTCCCCTTGCAGTTGGTCCATTGACACGTACTACAGATTTATTACTAACGAAATCATGTCCAGAAAACTTGTTAGGTATAAAGACACTGAAAGCTCAAGGAGCTGTAATTTGCTGTTCTCCGGAAGGAATAAGACTGTTTTTACGTGACTTTAAGGGTCACTATGTGTTGAGAGATATTGATCCCAGATTACAGAATGTTCCTGCACATTTATGGGCACAAGGCCCCACTGATGTAGGTTGTATGCACATTACACCATATCGAGTCACACTCAGGCCAGGAGTCGTCTTACCACGAATCCGACAATACAAGTTACCTCCAGATGCTGTAGCGGCTTTACTGAAAATCATTGACGAGCTCATTGCACAAGGAGTGGTTGTAGAAACCGACTCGAATCTATGTAACTCCCCCATCATTCCAATTCTTAAACGTACTGACCCTAATGCACCCCCAGTTTATCGATTAGTTATCTATTTGCGCGAATTAAATAAATGCATTGTACCACAATATCCTGTGGTCCCAGATATCTCGTCTTTATTGACTGCCATTGATTCCGAAGCAACGTTCTTTACTGTAATTGATCTGAAGAACGCCTTCTTTAGTGTCCCCATTGATTCGGAAAGCCAATACCTTTTCGGATTCTGTTTAAATGGACGAAGCTTCAAATTTGCACGCGCACCTCAAGGATTCACAGAAAGCCCCAGCATCTATAGCCAAGCACTGAAAAGACAACTAGACAGTATGCACATGCCTGACAACACTGCCCTACTTCAGTATGTCGATGATCTATTGATCACCGCCCGCACCGAACCTGAATGTGAGCAAGCGTCACTGACGGTTTTGCATTTTCTGGCTGACAAGGGACACAAGGTGTCCCCTTCGAAGCTGCAATTCTGTGTTCAGCAAGTTGTTTACCTTGGGCACTTGCTGTCCAAAGGGGGGAGACAGCTAACACCTGACCGCATCCAGTTAATTGTAAACATGTCACAACCCAAGACCCAAAAGGAGGTACGAGCCTTTATAGGCCTCACTTCTTACTGTAGACAATGGATTCCTCAGTATGCATTTCTAGCAAAGCCACTTATACAGTTGACAACTCAGGAGGCAGCGACATCGACTGCCCTCCCTTGGACTCAGGAACACACACAAGCTTTTGACGACTTAAAGAAAGCCTTATGTCAAGCACCAGTGTTAGCGACACCATGTTACAGCAAGCCTTTTACACTTTTCGTCACAGAACGTGAAGGTACCGCATTGTCAGTACTCACTCAGGATCAAGCAGGTTCACACAAACCGTGTGCTTATTTTTCTAGTACATTGGATCCAGTAGCCCAGGCTCTGCCTGCGTGCTTGAAATCAGTAGCAGCAACAGCTCTAGCAATCAGACAAAGTGATTCCATAGTGTTAGGACATCAATTGACAGTACAAGTTCCACATTCCGTGGAAGTTCTTTTAAACCGAACACAGACCCAGCACTTGACGATAGCACGACTGACAGGTTATGAATTGACATTGTTTCAGCCACACATAGAAATCAGACGTTGCAACACATTGAACCCTGCTACACTTTTGCCATTAAGTGAGACAGACCCATTGGCACATGATTGTATTGAAGTCATTACCATTACGACGAAACCCAGACAAGACTTGACAGACACCGCATTACCAGATCCAGACCTGACACTTTATGTGGATGGTTCATGCATGAGAACAAGTACAGGAGAATTAGTGGCCGCCTACGCAGTCACGACAGAAACTGAAGTCATTGAAACAAATTGTATAGACATCCTGTCAGCCCAAGCAGCAGAGCTCATCGCTCTGACTCAAGCCTGTATTCAAGCAAAGAACAAGAGAGTTAATATATACACAGATTCACGTTATGCATTAGGAGTCGTACACGACTTCGGTGTGTTATGGCGAGAGAGAGGTTTTTTGACCTCTCACGGAGCCAAAATTCAACACGGTCCCCTCATTCAAACTCTGTTAGATGCAATACATCTGCCTACAGCAATATCCATCATGAAGTGCAAGGCACATACAAAAGTCACAGATATAATTTCCCAGGGTAACGACCTGGCAGACCGAACAGCCAAGCATACTGCTCAGACTCAGACTCACGCAACTGATCTGACAAAGACAATAGTCCAGACACCAACACATTGCATGACAGTTAAGGATCCCGCCCTAGATGTAATTGACATACAGACACATGCTACACCAGACGAAATCAAGAAATGGACTGAACTAGGAGGGATCCAGACAGAACAGGGATGGATGACGAAGGGAAAATCTACATGGTTTCTCCCTGACTCTATGGTCCAAGTCATCATTAACACAGTACATAGTCCTGCACATTTAGGAGAAAAAGCCATGTTAGACAGTATTCAACACCTCTGGTTCAATATACATTTACGAGCAGCAGCCAAACAGAAAGTGCGTACTTGCATGATCTGTTGTCAGTTCAACCCAGGTAAAAGCATTACCGTAGAGCAAGGTGGATTTCATCCTCCCGATCACCCTTTTGAAGTCCTCCAGATGGATTATATCCAGATGGAACGTTGTCGAGGATTCAAATATGTCCTCGTAGTTGTATGTGCACTCTCCCGTTGGACAGAAGCATATCCAGTCCCAGATTACACTGCTCCGACCACTGTCAAGCAGCTGGTTCGTGAATTCTTCCCCAGATATGGTTTGCCCCGCATCCTATACTCCGATAACGGTCAGCCATTCTCGTCTGAGCTAATGAAGCAGGTATCTCTCCTGCTCGGCTACCAATGGAAGTTCCATTGTGTCCGACATCCCGAGGCAGCAGGCCTCGTGGAACGCCATAACCAGACTCTGAAAATTCGCCTTGCCAAGATCTGTAGAGAGAAAGGAGTCGACTGGATAGTAGCTTTGCCAGTCGCACTCTTTTACATGAGAATGGTCGCACACTCCAGAACAGGGCTATCCCCGTCCGAGGTGGTCTTTGGCAGGCCACCGAATATGTGGGGGACGCCTCTGCCTCCCAAAATTACAGATGTTGACTGTAATATGCTGACAGATTACCTTGCTCCTTTGATGTCTGCACTACAATCATGTTGTTCACAGGTTGCTGCAGCCTTTCCCGACAACACCGAGGTGAAGCCGCATGAAGTGGTTCCGGGAGACCTCGTCTACATTAGGAACTTCGACAGGAGAAGTCCGCTGGAGCCCCGCTGGCAAGCACCAAGACTAGTACTTTTGACCACAAGGACAGCAATAAAAGTCGAGGGCCGCAAGGGTTGGCTTCATTCGAGTCATATCAAAAAATGTCATGGACTAACGCCAGACCTAGCCTCCCAGCCCGGCCCTCCTCCACAGACTGACTCAAAACTCCCCTTGGTCGAGAAAACTTCTTCTCAAGAATATAAACTGAAATTGAGGTCTAGCAAGTCAGACAGTTTAATTGTTTAAGTCCTCCCCTAGGTGAATCGGTTAGACGAGTTTCTGACATGTATCCCCTAGACCCCAACAGAGAGAGAGATAGACAGAAACAGCTCAAGAAACGTGAATATTGTAAATCTCTTCGCAGTCACTGCATCGTGACACTATTAATTATGTTTTTTCTAAGTCTTATGATTATTGCTGCAAGTGTGCTGTTGCATGTGTATTACCCTATTTTCAAGCGTGCACATTCACCCTTCAATGTCACTGCCGAGCACTCTTTCAGTGAACTGCCCCCGCATGAATTATCTTACCGACTTGCGCTGCGCAACAACACATTCATTAGTATGTTACATCATTCCCATCAGACCAGCAATGCTACCAATTGTTGGATATGTGGCCGACTCCCTCCCTATCAGAAATACAAGGGAGTTCTGCCCCTCTTCCCGTACCCGTTTACACACAATGGTTCCTGTGGTGCATGGTTTAGATTAATGAACTCTCTAGATTCCAATTCCGTAGTTTACCAGAGCAACTGGGTATGGGGAAATCTGAACACCGTTCTGCATAAAGTATGTTACCCTGACAAGGAGGGTCTACCAAAAAGGACAGGGACTGATCTAGAAAATGAAGTATATGGATTAGGTAACTTTACACTTAACCTCATGATTCTGAATGTTGAATCCGAAGCCGAACCAGTCTTGCCTGCTATGTCCGTACTACCAGTCAAAGGTGAATTATGTATCAGAAAGAATGGTTCAGTACACCTGGGTCATAGTAAATGTACTACTGTGATCGAATTCAGTGATAAGGACAAGTCTGCGTTTAAAGCTTCACGTCATTCCTACTTCATTTGTGGTCATACCGCATATATACGCTTACCTCTAGATTGGGATGGCACCTGTTACATTGCATTCCTTCTGCCACCTGTTTTCCTAGCCCCTCCTGATTACCATAGGGACACCCATCTAGTACACAATAGACCACAGAGAGATCTCCCGATTGTCGACTACACTGAAACGGCATGGGAACAATATACAGACTTCAATAAAGGTTTCTTTCCCTACTTAGGTGCTGTCTTTAATAGTAAACTGATACGAAAATTAACCAGAACCCTCGAAGCAGTAGTGAATGAAACTACTTCCGCCCTAGGTAACTTAACAGAGGAGCAGTCTGCTATGCGGATTGTTGTTCTTCAAAATCGTCTCGTCCTTGACGTCATCCTGGCCGATAGGGGCGGAGCCTGTAGAGTCATCGGGTCGAGCTGCTGTGTTTTCATTCCAGAAAACGCGCCATCAGTATACAGAGCCATCACCCGTCTTCATAAGATTGCAAGTCAGATACACCAGAATCCAGGCACCTGGACTTGGTCCGGTTGGTTCTGGAGCGTATTGTCAGCCTGGGGATGGAAGGTCCTATCCTTCCTAGGTATTGCCCTTCTCATAGTATTCAGTTGCTGCCTATGTCTGCAATGTGGGCCAGCGATTTGCGGCCTGTGCGCCACATCATGTATTCCTCATTCAAGTCCTCATTCGAAACGCCGTAAGAAGAAAGAAGAGCAAATGATGTTACATGAACAGATTGATAGATTAATGAGGATTGATATATCATGAAGGGTCCGTAGGGGACAAGGAGGGAATGAGGTAGTATGAATTTTCATGGTCAGTTGTGTCCCCTATCGTAGACCCCACCGGCTCCATGTATGTGCTTTAAGTACATGTATGTTCCCTCCACTTCCAGCTATGAAGACGCAAATACATTTGCGTCCAACGTTATCATGTCCTTTTTCAGATCCACCATGAATGGGTCAGATATTCCGTTCCTAAGTGTGCCTTGCCAACGTCTTTATATGGTGCACTTTCATGTTTTTCTAGCCCTGGCGAGTTAGGCCCTGATGTCTGCCATCGAGCTTTTTCTGCCTTCTGTTTCTGAAACCTACAGTCTGCTGCTTCCTGACCCTTGACTTACTCCCTGTGCGGCGAGCGGTGCCTGGCTCGGCCTGCTTGCCTGCTAAGACTGTATTCAACCTTCAAGTTATCTGCTCCGCTCCTCGAAAATACATTTCTGTCTAGTAGTTTAGGAAAACATCCTTCCCAGCTGCAGAGCAAAGGGCCCGGCCTCACTGTCTCCATGCAAGTAATTCATAGCTCCCGTTACCATGGTAGGCCCATGGCCCCTCGCATCTCATGTAGACACGTAGTCGCATATGCACGCACTAGCAGTCAGTATAGAATAGCCTCTGCCCGAGAGACCTTTCCTTCTAGATAATACAGTTCCTCAAACACAAGATATTAGATATGATTTGGGATTAGGTTGTTCTGACACCCCAGACTTCTGTCTCCTCATGTAGGGCTAAATGTCAAGTCCCCTTCACCCTCCAGTTCCACATCAATTACACGTCATGCTGCTGCGCGCGCATCTCTGCCACATATTTCTGCTGAAACTGCAGGATTCTCCTATGGATCCACCCACCTGTGATACGTTTCAAGTGACGTTGTCTAGCACACACCTCCGTGTACGCCCTCATGCACGCCTTCTGTTACGTACATATGTCCTTATCTCGTTTCTCTCAGCTGTTACGCCTCCTGTATCTGTCTCTACTGTAATGCATTGACTATATATATGATGTTATGTTATTAAAGCATTGTACATGTCCATGTCCATTCCCTTCCTGAACCCTTGTGGTGATGGAACATGATACCTGGTTCGAACCAATTCCTTTTTAAGGAATAAAACCCCCTTTAAAACCTCAGATACCACGGATTCTGTCTCTTATTTTTGACTGAGTTATTCTTATTGAACTTTACCGCATAAATTAAGTATAGGTAATTTAAATTTACCACACATGATCAGTGCAATGTTATTGCGTAAGGCTGGGTTGTGGAGCATGCACCAGGCCACCACAATTTTGCATAGTTTGCCGGGTGAGTATGGCAGGGTCCCTCCGGTTTAATTAAGGCAGCGAAACCTAGACTTCAGCAGTCCAAATGTACGTTCCACCACCCAACGTGTCCTCCCATGGGCCTCATTGTAGCGCATTTCTCCTGGGGTAGTTGGATTCCGTAGGGGGCTCAGCAGCCACGGTCGATTTGGGTACACAGAGTTGCCTAGGTGGGGGATGACAGACACATACATTATTACCAGGATTGGTGGGAACAGCATGGCACACATACAACACAGTAGTCATCACAGCACACTCACCTACAAGCCACGCACGTTCTTGATGCAAATTAGCCATCAGTTGGGGGACAATGCTGCTCCGCAGGATGTGAGAGTCATGTGCGGACCCTGGAAATCTTGCACACACATTTGAGATGATGCTGTTAGCCAGGCACACCACTTGCACATTTATAGAATGGTAGTGCTTCCTATTACGATAGAAGGCTTCACATGCCTGGGGTGGAATCAGACCAATATGTGTCCCATCAATGGCACCCACTACGTGTGGGATCTGGGCCAGGGCATTGAAGTCACCCTTCACTGCAGCCAGCTCTGCCAGACATGGGAAATGGATGTAATCATCCTTGTAAGACATCATGGCATCCAGCACATCCCGCAGTACCATGCTGAACTTGGATTGGGACATCCCCCCCGCATGACCAACTGTGTACTGGAAAGTGCCAGTTGCGAATAAGTGAAGTGCTGCCATCACCTTTGCTGTGGGTGTAATTGCTCCTGGATATGGCCTGCGTGGCTGCAGATGAGGTGACAATTGGCCTACAAGGTCCTGCAACCTCCGTCTGTCCAGCCGGAATTTGCGGATTACCTCCTCTTCAACCATGTGCTCCAGCACAGTGTATGGTCGATGCACATTTGGAGCCCTCTTGTGTGTGAGTAGATGGGAGCAGATGTCAATTGACCAACAACGCACAGCTGTGCCACACCATCACATCTTGATCAACACAATACAAATTATACATGTTGCAAACACTGATTGTCTGTGTGACGTGACCGAAATATAAGGCACTACAGCTGACTACACACACAATATACACCCACAAACAACATCTGGTGTACAAAAATGTCGAATGTTACGTGCAGACATGTTGAAAGAACTGCCAACATAACATGACTGATTGCCCAAGTGTGGACAAGCGTCCCCACAGACACACCTTGACGTGCACACACAACACGAACATGGACCACACCCTCCTTGTCATCATGCACCCATGACCCCACCTACAATGCTCTGCATCCTCACATGACAGGCATGGGCATACAACAGGGGACACACAGACGCATACCCAGTATGCATGTATACCCACATCAATGCGACTTGCACACACAAACCACACACTCACAACAGCTTCTGGATGTGGGTACACAGCCGTGATGTACTGTGTAGATGTGTACCAATACAAACATGTGACCTCAAAACCAAGACGTAAACACATAGCCATGCACATCTGATGAAACTTGGGCTCACATCACTGGCCTATGTTCCCCACTGGCAAGGTCAATAGTATGGCCACACATGTAAGCAATGAACATAACTGATTCATGTGTACACGGGCCATTGACAAGACATAATGATTCCTGATGCATTCCGGACATGTCCTGACACACATGTACAACTATGAACATTACATGTGTGCGGAGACATGCATTGTGTGTACACACGCCATCCGGGTACGCCTTCCCCAACACATAAGATGATCCTTCATACTGCAATAGTGCATTACATTTGCTGAGTTGACAAGAACCATCACGGTCACACCCCGCAAACCGCATGTGCGCACTACCGCGACGGTGCATCATTTGAAAATCATCACTCACTGGCATCGCAATGGCGGAGCATGCATTCCGCATGGGCAGGGCAGGCTAACACATACATTTGAATGTATAAGTCAAAATGCCAGTTGGTATCCCCCCTTACAGTCACAAAGCAGCACCCACAACGGACCGCCGGGCCTGGCCGCTCACCCACCGCCGGGTGCGGGCGGTGGTTGACCGCCGGGTGCAGGCGGTGGGTGACCACCCTGTGTAGTGATATCAGCCTGGCATGGTTGCCCCTGGCCGCTCACCCACCGCCGGGTGTAGGCGGTGGGTGACCACAGGGTGCGGGCGGTGCATGACCGCTGGGTGCAGGCGGTGCGTGATCGCCGGGTGCAGGTGGTGGGTGACCGGCAGGTGCAGGCGGTTGGTGACCACCCTGTGTATTGATTTCAGCATGGTTTCCCCTGGCCGCTCACCCACCGCCGGATGCAGGCGGTGCGTGACCGCCGGGTGCAGGTGGTGGGTGGCCGCCGGGTGCAGGCGGTGGGTGAGCGGCCAGGGACAACCATGCCAGGCTTATATCACTACACAGGGCGGTCACCCACCGCCTGCACACAGCGGTCAACCACCGTCTGCACCCGGCGGTGGGTGAGCAGCCAGGGCTGGCGGTCTGCAGTGGGTGCTGCAATGTGACTGTAAGGGGGGTACCAACGGCCATTCCCACTTGCACATTCAAATGTATGTGTTAGCCTGCCCCGCCCCGCGGAATGCGTGCTCCGCCATTGCGACGCCAGTGAGTGTTCAATTTCAAATGATGCACCATCGCGGTAGCGCGCACATGCGGTTGCCGGTGTGTGACCGTGACGGTCCTTGCACATGTAGCCAATGGAACCAGGTAACGCGGGGCGCTTAAGCGAATTCAAAAAATAGCGGAAGCCGTGCACCGCCACAGCAGGGCAAGTCATTGGCTCTTTTCGAAAGAGGCAGCCCGGGAAAACCAATTGCTGAAGACGTGTGCCACTGATATCAGCTCAGGGCCCTATATATGTGTGAATCTCTGCAGCACACATCTACTGCTTCTAGCTGCTGCTGCCTGCACCCATCACCTCTACCGGCTGCTGCTGAGCAATCCACCAACTGCTGCCTGCCCCCATCACCTCTACCTGCTGCTGCTGAGCAATCCACCAACTGCTGCCTGCACCCATCTCCTCTACCTGCTGCTGCTGAGCAATCCACCAACTGCTGCTGTGTGCCACAGCCCGGGACCCTGCCATGCCGAGAGTGAAAGAGATCCAGCCTCGTCCCTTCACCGCAGCGGAGCTGGATGTCCTTGTGGATGGTGTGCTCTGCCACTATGACCGGCTCTACAGTGCCCCCGGACAGGTGGTAAGTGCAGTGGGGGACATTTTGGTGTGCATGAGGTCATCACTGACTCCTGGCTTCTGCAATCTGTGGGACCTTCAGATGTGCTGTACTGTGCATATCTGCGAAGGATACGTGTTGTTCCTTTCTGTGTGAATGGCCAAATGTCCACTGACTTTCCCCTTTTGTCTCCCATCATGGTAGGTGAAGCTGCACCTTCGCAAGGCCCTGTGGAGGACCATAGCACGTGATGTACCGGCGGTGGGGATGTGCAATAGACGATACACACACTGCCACAAGCGCTGGGATGACATCTCCAGGCTCAGCAAGAATGTGGCAGAGATGACCCTGGGGCAGATTCCCCGATCATCCCGGCTTGCATGACGCACCATGACCCCTCTGATGCTCCGTATCATTGCATTGACGCATCCTGACCTGTCCGCCCGGTTGAGAGGGGATCAGCAGCAAACTAGCGGTAAGCACACTGAATGGGTTTGTGACTTATGAGTGCATGCATGCATTGATGCTCAGACGCAGTAGTGACATCCGTGGTATGTATGTTGTGCTGCAATAGCATGTTGGTGCCATTATCGGAGTGAGCGTTGGCATCCATGTCAGCCAGGTGGACATACCAGTTGCATTGTAGTGCAGGGTCCCAGGACATGCCCTTGAGGTCTGTCTTCTCATGGCAACACATGTGTGGTGGTCTGCATGCACTTGCCCTGTTTGTTAGATGTACATGTTTCACAGGCACCCCCGGTTTTTTTACATGAGGATGTCTGGTAGGGGTGGTTCTTGTGCAGGATGGGGGCTACATGTTGGTCAGCAGTCAAGGTGTTTTGGTTTTGCAATTTTCAGTTCGTGAGTGTGGCACTTACGTATACCTCTTTTCTCTCTTTCAGCTTTGGCCGAGGGCACTGACCCACAAACGACAGAGCTCAGTGGTGCAATGCATCAGAATCCAAGATCACACACACGCACACTGAGACTGAAGAGAGCAGCCCCCGAGAGGGGGACAGGACTGTCCCTGAGGACTCACATGTGGAGAAACCATCGTCCTCATCTTCAGACGGTGTTGGTGAGTCAGCACTGTTGGTAGACACAGGGAGTGGGCAATCTACACCTTCAGTCGGTACACAGCACACAGGGCCAACATTGCCACCAATTGCAAGCTCGTGCTTGCCAGAGAAGGGGGAGCAGAGTGGCCTTCGGTGCAGGCACCGCTGCCGCTGCCCCTGTGACGCAAAGTGCCCTTTGTGCTGAGGCGGTTGATCTGCTGCGATAGCTGTGTGTAGGGCAGACCAACATGATCAATGCATTCCTAGACCACGAAAGGAAGTTGGGGCATGTGGAGCATTCATGGAGGGGATGCATGGCGATGTTGCTGGTCTCCACAGAACAGTTCAGTCGATATCCAACACAGTGTCGGCAGCCATTCAAAACTCGCAGGGACAAGGTTCTACTTCAGTTCCCCCATCCACACCACTTGATGTCTCAGCAGAGAGTGACATTTCTGAGCATGCCTCATTTTCGGGATATTGCACTAGAAGCAGCCACAGGCAGCAAGGCAGGGCACGGAGGGCACAGACACCATCCCCTAGGACAGGGAAATATTTCACAGACCACGACATCAGCTACCCTGGAGTTGACGCACAGGATTCTCAAGGGGTGTTGTGGGACAGAGATTCACATGTAACACAGGCATCCCCCTCCAAAGGTACTCCCAAGGCAAGGGCACCTCCCAAGGCCAAGGACACTGCAAAGGACAAGGACAAGGACACTGCAAAGGAAAGGGCACCTCCCAAGGCCAGGGACACTCCCAAGGACAAGGACACTGCAAAGGAAAGGGCACATCCCAAGGCCAGGGACACTCCCAAGGACAAGGACACTGCAAAGGAAAGGGCACCTCCCAAGGCAAGGGGCACTCCCAAGGACAGGGACACTGCAAAGGAAAGGGCACCTCCAAAGGCCAGGGACACTCCCAAGGACAAGGAGACTGCAAAGGAAAGGGCACCACCCAAGGCCAGGGACACTCCCAAGGACAAGGACAATGCACAGGAAAGGGCACCTCTCAAGGCCAGGGACACTCCCAAGGACACTGCAAAGGAAAGGGACACTACAATGGATCGGGACACTACAATGGACAAGCCAACTCCCAGGGACAGGGCACCACCCACGGATCAGGCACATTCCAGAGACAGGACACATACTACAGGCAGGGCACCTCCCAGGGCCAAGGGTTCTCCCATGGACATGAGCTCCAGCAAGGACAGACATACATCACCCCTGCATGCCCTGAGGCTGTTGTTGGAGAAGGAACGTAAAACACATGTGTCAGCGGTGGAGTCCCCCCATACCTCTACTCCCATCCACACCCCGCAGAGGAAGGAGTACACTGTTGTTGCATCACCCATTACACATGATACAGAGGGCAGAAGGCAGGGCCACAGCAAACATCAAACAGGGTCCAGCACGTCCTCAGAGAGCAGACCCACACCAGCATATGATCCACCTTTGATGGGTGAGGTTCATGATGAGGCCACACCACTTACCAGTCCAGTCATGTCCAGGGTGCCCTTCCATATCCCAAAGAAATGTAGACACACACCTGTGACACCTGCCCACCCCAATGTCGCTCAAGTACAGCTGTCCCCAGCTCCCAGAGCCACCCTGCCTCCTGGCCCATACAGCCCTGTGGCTCATCATTTCAGTGGTCCTAGTGGGTCAGCTGCAGTTCACTCTCATGTGCCAGATAGTGGCACTGTGTCTGTTGTTTGCTGGCATGCCTCATGTAGTAGCACTGTGTCAGTTGTGCCCTCTCCTGTTACAGGTACTACCAATGTGTGTGTCCGACACTCTCATGTCTCAGATGCTGGCATGGTATTTGTTGGTCACTGTGCACGATCATATCCTGGCAGTGTGTCTGGGTCTATGGCTCATGTGTCAGTCACTAGAGCTGTGGCTGTGTCTCACACTCCTGTATCTGGTGCTGGCAGTGTGTCTGGGTCTATGGCTCATGTGTCAGTTACTACATCTGTGGCTGTGTCCCACACTCCTGTTTCTGGTGCTGGCAGTGTGTCTGGGTCTATGGCTCATGTGTCAGTCACTAGAGCTGTGGCTGTGTCTCACACTCCTGTTTCTGGTGCTGGCAGTGTGTCTGGGTCTATGGCTCATGTGTTAGTCACTAGAGCTATGGCTGTGTCTCCCAATCCGGTATCAGATCCTGCCACTGTGTCCGAGGCTACTAGGTCGAGCAGTCCACCAGATTCTGTGCTGTGAGGTGTAGTTCCCATCACTCTCATGTCATTGTACTTGGTGTGTAGATAGTCCATTGTAACCACCCTTGCATTATTAATGTCCATGGGACGGGACGCTTGACACACGTCCTTGTGCTGCCTCTGATGTACCTGCTCTGTTATGAACACTGCCCTGTTGCTGTTATGATGCTGCATTGTGCCCTCTCATGTGCTGCCTCTGATGTCCTTGCTGTGTGCCATGGACTGTTGATGCACTTAGACCCTCTCATGTGCTGCCTCTGATGTACCTGCTCTGTGCCTTGCCATGGACTGTTGATGCACTTGGCCCCTCTCATGTGCTGCCACTGATTTCCCTGCTGTGTGCCATGGACTGTTGATGCACTTAACCCCTCATCTGCTGCCTCTAATGTACCTGCTCTGTTACGAACACTGCGCTGTTGCTGTTAGGATGCCCCATTGTGCCCTCTCATGTGCTGCCTCTGATGTCCTTGCTGTGTGCCATGGACTGTTGATGCACTTAGACCCTCTCATGTGCTGCCTCTGATGTACCTGCTCTGTGCCTTGCCATGGACTGTTGATGCACTTGGCCCCTCTCATGTGCTGCCACTGATTTCCCTGCTGTGTGCCATGGACTGTTGATGCACTTAACCCCTCATCTGCTGCCTCTAATGTACCTGCTCTGTTACGAACACTGCGCTGTTGCTGTTAGGATGCCCCATTGTGCCCTCTCATGTGCTGCCTCTGATGTACCTGCTCTGTTACGAACACTGCCCTGTTGCTGTTAGGATGCTGAATTTTGTGCCCTCTAATGTGCTGCCTCTGATGTACCTGCTCTGTTATGAACACTGCCCTGTTGCTGTTAGGATGATGCATTGTGCCCTCTCATGTGCTGCCTCTGATGTACCTGCTCTGTTATGAACACTGCCCTGTTGCTATTAGGCTGCTGCATTGTGCCCTCTCATGTGCTGCCTCTGATGTATCTGCTCTGTTATGAACACTGCCCTGTTGCTGTTATGATGCTGCATTGTGCCCTCTCATGTGCTGCCACTGATGTCCCTGCTCTGTGCCATGGACTGTTGATGCACTTAGACCCTCTCATGTGCTGCCTCTGATGTACCTGCTCTGTGCCTTGCCATGGACTGTTGATGCACTTAACCCCTCTCATATGCTGCCTCTGATGTACCGGCTCTGTGCCTTGCCATGGACTGTTGATGCACTTGGCCCCTCTTATGTGCTTCCACTGATGTCCCTGCTGTGTGCCTTGGACTGTTGAGGCACTCGACCACTCTCATGTGCTGCCACTGATGTCCCTGCTGTGTGCCATGGTCTGTTGATGCACTTAGACCCTCTCATGTGCCGCCTCTGATGTACCAGCTCTGTGCCTTGCCATGGACTGTTGATGCACTTGGCCCCTCTCATGTGCTGCCACTGATATCCCTGTGTGTGCCATGGACTGTTGATGCACTTGACCCCTCTCATGTGCTGCCACTGATGTCCCTGCTGTGTGCCATGGACTGTTGATGCACTTAACCCCTCTCATGTGCTGCCTCTGATGTACCTGCTCTGTTATGAACACTGCCCTGTTGCTGTTAGGATGCTGCATTGTGCCCTCTCATGCGCTGCCTCTGATGTACCTGCTCTGTTACGAACACTGCCCTGTTGCTGTTAGGATGCTGCATTGTGCCCCCTCATGTGCTACCTCAGATGTACCTTTTCTGTTGTATCCAGTGCCTATGCTCCTGCCTACTCTAGGAGTAATTTACTAATATGTGCAATAAAACAATTTATTTGTGTGTAGTAGTTTCTGTGTGTCATTCCTGGTTGTCTCCTTGCATTGTTGATATATTGGTGCTAACGTAAATGCTGTTTCCCCAATATGCACCTCCCCTCCCCACATCACAGCCCCGGCAGGTACTCCCCTTCCGGCAGCGATTGTTGTGTTTGCATACCTGCGTCGTCGTCGGCGACGGTCCATGACTTGCTGGTGGTGGAGCACGAAGAGGATCGGAAATGCGTTCAGAGCTGGGTCCATGACGGAGATCTGCCTGTGGTGGGTATCTCTCTGCAATGTTTTGCCTCTCCGCTGTTGTTTAAGGCCTGGACAGGGGAACCTTAGGGGACTAAGAACTACTTTTCAATAAGATACAGACCATTAAATGATTTTGAGAGGAAGATAATTTATTTTAGGCTGATTATTGACATGTTTTAATTATAGAGGATTTAGGGGGTTCCAGACCACACGAAAAAGGATTTATTAACTATGAAAACACTGAAACAGGAGGCTATACTTCTTGCCATTTCAAAGTCACACAAGTTTGAAAAGCATAAGTGAGTTGAAATTCCAGAGATCTCCAAAGATACAGGTATTCTGGGTCAAGGTGAATATGGCACTGACAGAAATTTTGAAGATAAAGTTCCAGGAAAGCCGTATACTTGTTTTCATTGGTGTGGCCCGGAAGTGAGTGAACAAGATAAGGATAAGCGGAAGTTAATATTTTATGCAGTGCTGCTGGCACGTAGAGAAATATGCAAGAATTGAACTAACTCGAATTCTCCCATATATATTGAATGGAGAGCATCTTTAGAATATTTTTTTAGGATGGATGCAGTCTCTTTAGGAAAGAAGAGATACGCCTTTTGGCTCCCAATGGTGGCATGGACGAAACAGAATAGATAGGGATCAGGAAGTGGATAGGAAGGCATGGTCCAATGATTACGCCCAAACTAAACCTCACTAAGGCACATATCATTCCCATTCCTTTATCGTCCTCCCATCTTCGGTTACCGTTTTTTCAGTGGGTGTTCAGTAGGGAGAGTCGATTATATAAGGAAAAATGCACTGAAGTGCATGCAACTGGAAGGGTTTCGGATAAGGGCGAATCAGAATTATCTGTTCCGGCACAAGGAAAGGTTTTTTCCGGATAGAAGTGCTGTAGATAGTAAATCTGAGGCTAATGAGGACAAAAAAACAAAAACAAAAAAAGCATACAGACCAGTAAATGTGATTTTGGGTCGAAGATAATTTATATTGTGCTGATAATTGTCATGTTATAATCATGAATGATTTAGGGGGTACTATACCACCTGTAAAGGGATGTATTACCCATCAATACACTGAAACCGGAGGCTAAACTTCTTGCTATTTAAAAGTCACACAAGTTTGGAAAGCACAAGTGAGTTGAAATTCAATAATGGTTATGTGCAATAGTTTTTGTATTGGGAAAACGTTTTTAACAGGAAACCTTTGAAAACAAACTGACTATTAGATTTGACAAATTTAGTTAGGGTATTTTTGTAATATAAATTAAAATGTGAAAAAAGGCAAAAAAAGTCCTAGGAAGGTTTAATACAATTAAAAAAAAAGGTTTTGTAAATAGCCAGGGAACCGTGGTGTGTAGGGCTATGTACATGTTGCACTAATGATGACAACATTGGAAAATGAAAATTTGTTTTTGTGTTAAAAAGATAGATGTCATTAATATTTTTAGAGTCTTGAGGTGCGGAGGGCACTACGGGTGGTTTTATAGATATATCTATAAATGTCTTTGTAATAATGTCAAATAGCCCTTATATATGAGTGATGTATATATCTTTTCATTTGATTTACAGCCCTGATGATGTCTTAAAGGACAATACCCACTGGCTGGGCTGACTGGGAAGTTAATTGTATTGAAAAATCAATAGAATTTGGATACTGGATACATTATTAAGACTCCTGACAACTGAGTCTCATTTTTTGTTCATCATTGTTATATTTGTTAACATTGGATTGCCTGAATTTGGGCCGGAAACAAAACAATATAGTGGAAGCTCCTTTTCTAAATGTTATTAAGCACGCACTCCCTTCACTCATGGTTTGCGGAAGAAGACCCTTTTTCTTTGCTTCCAGGAATACCTCAAGCAATTTCTCCCATAGGAGAGCATAGTAAGTGTGATAAAATTCAGCCGAGAGCCCATCATATCCCGGAGCCTTGGTTCTACTGTGCGCCTTCATGGCAACACTCACTTCTTCTAAGGAAAGATCTCGCTCCAATTCTGCTATAATGGTATCCTGCAATTGCGGAATCCCCAACCCAATCAACAATCTTTCTATTCTGTCATAAGAAACGTCAGTCCCTGCCTGATATACTAACTTAAAATGGTTTAGCAGAGATGAAAGAATGTCTCTCCGTCTCTTCTATATACACTCCTGCGCGTTATGGATGTGTAATATGTGTGGGAACTCAGTTTCCTTTCTACGGATCCAGACCAGAACCCTGTGTAATTTCTTTCCTTCTCTATGCAGTAGCTGACGGTAGCACTTCAAGGGGGTCTTGTCAAATGAATCCCATAGTGAGTGTAGCTCCCTCTGTACCTCTAGAGTTGTTGCATGCACCTCAGCAGAGAGCATATCCCACTGCTGAAGTCAGCCAGCTGCCCCTCGAGGACCTTGAGGTTTGTTATCAAGCGTCTCTGGAGTTCGCAGACAATCCCTATGCAGGCGCCCCTAATTTCGGCTAAGGGGCGCACTCAACTTCACTAATGGTCAAGGTCCCCCCTATCTGTGGTCAGGTGGTCTCCAGAGTCCCCACCAAATCATTCTTGCAAACCGGCTCCCTGAGAAGGACAGGTGGTATGCGCCAGGACCTAAACCCAATCAGCCCATCCCTCCATTCTAGTGACAACAGTGTAGTGGCATGGTCCAGTAAAAACCTACTTGTGTGTTAACGTGGGGAAACAGGAATTGTTCAGACCACTCACCAGGATGCCATCTAATCCACTATAGGTATCATGGGTTAGAGAGTGACGGGTGAATTCCAAACTCTCAGGGTGTAGGGACCGCGAGACATCCAGTAGACCTAAATTATGCATAACCCTTCTGAACGAATCCACCATTAATGGTGGAAAATGATCAAGTGACCCATTAAGGATACAGTTCAAGTCCCCTGCCCAAAGTATACAAGCCTCTTGATTTCTCTCTAAAATGTCTTGTAACTCTAGAAAGAAATGCCACTCATCTACATTGGGTGCATGTGAATTTAGCAGGGTGATCTCCTTGCCATCTAAAGTTCCCTTTAAAATGATATAATGCCCTTATGCATCTGCTTCACTGTACGTGTGCCTGAAGAGGACCCCTGGAGCCATCCAAGAGCCACCCACAAAATTACCCTCCTGGCATAGGCAGATTAGGATGCGAGAACAACTCACCCCTCCATTTCTCCCTCAACTTCTGTGTTTCCTACGCCATTAGGTTTGTCTTTTGGAGACAAGCATTCTGAAAGTCATGTCGTTTAAGGAATGAGTATACTCTGTAATGCTTAGCATAATCCCGAAGACCCCGAATATTCCACGTGACAATGTTAATGTGTTTGGACATAAGTGCAACAAGTGTCGTTTGTTGGATCTCCGCTTTAATACGGCCACACAGGGCCACCATATGACTAAGGTCCATGTAGATAATTCTATGCTCCTTGAACACCTAGCACTAAAATGACATAAAACTAAAAAGAAAACAGTCAAAAAATAACATGAACAACACAAACAAACCCAGGACAGGCAGCATATCAACAACATACCACGCTGCAAATCCAAGAAGACTTTTGCTGTCAGGAACCGCAGCCTTAGCCAACCCTCCCTAACCATTGCCTACCCCGAAGTGGAGAGGCTTCCCAACCAGAAACCATTTCCCCAGACTTTAACCCACTTGCTAATGAATCAGTTGCATAACTGAATATGTGTCAGCAAACAATTAATGACTGATCCCCCCCAACAATGAACAGAAGACATAGGGGACTCACACGAGTGCCTCTCATAAAGGTACTGCAAGTAGACTAAACCTCAACAGTGTTGTAAGAGCAACCCCCCTCCCCACCTCCTCCCCAGGGTGAAGGCTGCATCATTAGATAAAAGCATCCCCAAATGAGCAACTACTCTGTAAGGAATAAATGATAATTAGTTAACCACACATATATCTCAATGACATCCCCATAAAGAAGGAAAGATGGATAGATTTTAGTACTATCAATCACAAAACGACCCCAAGGGCGTCATAAGGTACAGTTCGTGGACAGTACAATAAAGTATATGTTAAAGGATGCTGTGTCATATTTCAGTATCATTTGGTAGGCATGTCCCCTCCTGTTGCAGTGAGGCCTCAAAAGGATCTGGACGTTGTTTCTGTGGGGCCAACACCATGGCGCCATCTGTTTGAATCTCCACCCTTGTATGATCATTCCTTTCCTGGGACTGCCTGCCCTCAGGAGCAGACCCCTCTGCGACTCTCTAACTGGGACCCACCCCCCGGACCTTCTCTGAGCCTCAGACCTCCAGGCGCCAGAGGTCTCTTTAGGAACTCTGTCCCAGACATCCAACCGGAGCCACACATCCTCAGTACTTTAAAAAATGTGAGTTTCCACCCAATAACACTCTGAGTTTATCCGGGAACATATAGCGCAGGCCCATTGAGCACAAATTCGTCTTTACCTCCAAGAAGGTTTTGCAGGCTCCTTTTACGCTGTTGGTGTAGTCTGGGAAGATAGAGATCCTGTAATTTTCATACTGGACGTATCAGCAACTCTGGCCACGCTGAGGATACAATCCCTGTCCTTGTACTTCAATATACAAGCAATGATGTAAATGTAAATGTAAATGTAAATGTAAATGTAAGGTGTTTTATAGCGCGCTCAATTACTACCGGAGTATCCTGGCGCGAATGACCGCTGGGGAACCCGTCCTGGCTTTCCCTGTGAGATGGTCCCATGCTGGGTATCTCCAAGGTGAAGCCAGGCATCCCCGGCGTCTGTGGGGGGCCGTTGTAGAGATGAGGCAAGCTTAATGCCCAGAGTTACCGAGTGTGATCACTGCCCAAAGTGGGCACCGAGGCGAGAATTATCAGTCCGCTGACCCTGGTCCTCGACCCTGCCGCGTCGGGAATCGAACCCTGGTCCCGGGCCGTTCCTGGTCCCGGGCCGTTCTCAGCCTCCGGGTCTGCCGCCTCTAACCAGTGAGCCACACCTCTCTACTATGATGGCCTGTGGTAGACCACCGGGGCGAGGAGGGGGCACAAAAGACTGGTGTG
The DNA here is from genome assembly GCF_964263255.1 of Lissotriton vulgaris. Classification (NCBI taxonomy): domain Eukaryota; kingdom Metazoa; phylum Chordata; class Amphibia; order Caudata; family Salamandridae; genus Lissotriton; species Lissotriton vulgaris. The sequence continues at coordinate 747,742,413 of NC_141687.1, read as the reverse complement.
CTCGTTCAATGATGAACATGGTAGACAGACCAGAGGGTTTCAACGTAGTGCAAATCCATATTTCCACAAAATGTTCAGTTTTCGAGTCCTACGTGCGTTCCAGCAATACCAACAGGAATACAATGTTGCGAAGCGATCTCCCCTCTGCATCCTCCACCCAGACCTCCAAAACTCCGGCTCAGTATGCAGCCTTAGTCACCTGCTTTCTTAAGGTAGCTACCTCTATCTCTAGGCCTTCTATCAAACCCTTGGCTACTCTAACCTTCTCAGAGACTTTGCTTTGATCTAAACGGAGTAGATTTACCCCAAGGGCCCCTGTCTCTATTTTATTCTGCAGTGCCTGTCTTGAGCCCTGAATGGCAGCCAGAAGTTCTGCTCTTGAAAGTTCCTCAACAGTCCGACCAGGGGTCTGGTCCACCCGGCCAGATGCATGGCGTGTGCTTCGCTGTACCACTGACCCCGCAATCATTTACTGTTCCTTGGGGTTCCCCTGTGGGGCTCCTGATTGTTTACTTCTTCCCATGGGGTTAGGAGATTGAATACTCCCAAGCAACATCAAAATCCAGTCCACTGATCCCCCCCCCAGCAAAAACAGGCCTCCAGGTATCCGCCCACCTAAGGTCCAATGCAAAGCAGACTCAGCTCACCCTTGGGGCAGGGAGAGAGCTCATTCCACCAATCAAGTGTCACCATTCAAGTCCTATGAATATGCCAGCGGGGTCCCAAACTACCAGGCTGGCGAGGAACCTCAGAGGGGCTCCCCACAGGTAAGCGATTAGGCAGGGTCCAAGGAAGAAATATAGCAAGAGGCCTAATCACCATGCGGCCTTTCAAAGAGTGGAAACCTCAAGCTGTGCAGTTCCACCTAAAAATCCCTCAAGGAAGTTCAAGCTCGGTTTCATATGCTCCTGCCGGACAGAGGAGCCCACGGAGGATGCAACAGATCTCCCAGAACAGCCTGGAGAATAGCGTTGCACCAACCCCAGCAAGCAGTTTGTGTAATAAAGAGTTCTCCCGAATTGTAATTGTATTGTATTGTAATTGCATTTATATAGCGCTTACTACCCCTGACGAGGCGTTGAAGCGCTTTTTCGGCGAGTAGCACGCTACTCCGGGACCCATAGAGGATTAGTGTTGAATTAATATAATGAAACATGCAAGTACATTTTAAGTGGTGGATATTGACGCACGCTATTCAGGAAGCCTACAAAGGATTAGTGGTGAATTAATATGGTGAAATATGAAGTAATTTCAGTGGTGGATATTAGTCCGTCACTTGGAGTGAGAAGGAAAGCAGAGGGATAAAAGGGGAAGAAATATTTGCATTCATACAGCACTTGTTAACTCTGATGGGTGTTGAAGCGCTTTTCTGGCAAGTAGCACGCCACTCCGAAACCAATAAAGGATTACTGTTGAAAATTAATATAGTAAAAAAATATGAAGTAATTTGAGTAGGGGATATTTTATTTAGTTATTTGGGTAGTACATTAGTATAGTTTAATATGGAATTTGAGAAGTGAACTTGTTAGTCTGTTAATTTCGATTGAAAAGGATAGTGGAGAGATAAAAGAGTGATTTAAATTTTTTTTTTAGGTCTTAGCAGTAGGAGGAGGATTTTGGGTCAGTAAAAAGGAGTTTTGGAGGGGAGGACTCAGAGGGAAGAGTTTAGAAAGGTTTGTTTTAGGGGATCGGTATAGAAAAAGAGGTGTCAGATGATGCAAGGAGGGGTAGAGTAGGAGAGAGTCTAGAAAGGGTTATTTTGGCAGTCATAGTAGTGGTATGGGGTTTGGGAAAAATGAGAGAGTGGATGTAGAGGATATATTGATAGATGGATAGGATGAGAGATAGGGTAGTGCATTGGAAGGAATAGTAGAAGAAGTTTGAGATGAGTCAGAAGGTTGGGCTAGAAGATATATTGAGCGAAGTATAGGCTGAGAAATAGGGTAGTGCATTGGAAATGCTAAATTAGAAGAAAGTGATATATATATATCCATAATTACATTGAAAGTATATAGATACATAAAGGAGGTAAGTATATGTAGATTAAAGATATTGATAGAGGCACAGGGTGAGAAATAGGGTAGTGCATTGGATATGCTTTTTCAGGAGAAAAGTTACAGACACACAGATCCAAGTACATGGAAGGTACATAGATGCACAATGGAAGCATGTACATGTAGACCAAAGATGATTTTTATTTATTTATTATTATTATTTTTTCTCTCAACAACATAATTATTTTACATGTTTATACAAAGTAATACACAAAGATAGGTACATATCTATAGTTAAAAAAAGTCTTGTATACAGAGAGATATGCTGTAAATTTCTGTTTGCGTATGGTGCTTATGTGGGGAAAGAGCCACATCTTGAGTAGTTTTCTGAAGATAAGGATTGTTGTCGGTGGACCTTATGTTGGGGGGTAAAGAGTTCCATAGTTTGGCTGCTTGAACAGAGAAGGATGTGCCACCTATGGTTTTTTTCTTCTATGGTAGGATTTTGAGGCAAGATGCTCCTTTAGAGCGGAGGTTCCTTTGTTGAATGTGTTTGGTGATTTTATTCCTGATGAAGAGTGGTCCCATTCCATGTATTGCTTTGTGGGTGATACAAAGCAGCTTGAATGTGGATCTTCTGGCAACCGGTAACCAATGCAGGGCTTTCAAGGCAGGGGAGATGTGGTCTCGCGGTTTGATATGCAACAGTAGTCTGGCAGCCGAGTTCTGAATCCTTTGTAGTCTTATCATGGTCGTTAAAAGGTGATCCATGGTAGAGACTATTGGCGTAATCGAGTTTGGACAGAACAAGGGAGATGGTAGCTTTATACCTTGTGTGGAAATCCCAAATGAGGGATAATTCGTTGCAGCGTTTTTATAGTAGCAAAGCTTGATCTTGCTAGTTTATCCACTTGGGCATTCATCGACAGCTTGGAGTCCATGGTCATTCCGAGGTTTTTTACTTCCTTTGATACTTTAGGCAGTGATCACAGTTCATTAGGCCATGCGGCAAGTGGGCTGTAATGTTTCCAATCGCCACACGTGAGTATTTCAGTTTTTGAAACATTCAATTTGAGATGGCTTCAGGTCATCCACTGATCCACTGCTCTGAGACAGTTGAAAATTGGTGATTTTCCGATGTCTTTGGAGCATTCCAGTTGAAGGAGTATTTGCGTGTTATCTGCATAGTTAGGGGAAATTTATTGATCAGTACTGGTAATGACTTTATGTAGATGTTGAAAAGCATGGGCGAGATGATAGAACCTTGATGTACCCCTGCTTTTGTGGAGTACGGTTTGGACGAGAAAGGTGTGGTATGGATGACATTAGTTCTGTTTCGAAGGTAGGACGAGTTCCCTCTATGCCGGCTTCATAGAGTCTTTGTTTCAGAGTGTCATGGTCAACCATGTCAAATGTAGCTGAGAGGTCCAAGAGGAGTAGTGCAGCAACCCCGTTGCAGTCAACTGTATTCTTTAGGTCATCCCAGATGGCAAGGAGGGCAGATTCAGTGCCTCTTCCCGGACGAAATCCTGTTTGGAAGTCTGAAAGTAGGTCATTCTCTTCCATGAATTGTGACATCTGGGCAAAAGCTGCTCTTTCTATCAGTTTGCCCAGGATTGGTCCATTTGTAATGGGTCTGTAGTTGTCAGGGTTCAGCGGGTCCAAGTTTGTTTTCTTCAGTAAAGGGCGTATGTATGACTTTTTGAGTTCTTCTGAAAATATTCCAGTAGTTAAGGAATCGTTGATGATTCTTCTTACTGGAGTGGCAGCAGAGGTTGTTAAAAGAATTGTCTTGAAAGTTTGTGGTGGACAGGGGTCAGAAGGGCTGCCGGCAGGCCTGCTTGCTCTGACCAGGTCCATGAATTCATCGTGTGAGATATGTTGGAAGGAACGGAGAGGCTTGATTAGAGCATTCTTGGATTGTTGTTTTGTACAAGGGTTAGTGCTGGTTCTTTGTTTCTGTTTTAAGTACGATTCCAACGTGTCTGCTTTGTTGGTGTAATGATTTGCCAGTTTGTCTGTGAAATCTTGAGTAACAGGATGAGTTCCTTCTAGGCAATTTGGTTTGCAAAATTCATTGAGTATTTTATAGAATTCTTTTTTTTGCACATTTAGCGTTATGAATTCTGTCTGAATAGTACCTTTTCTTAGCTTTTTTGATAGCCGACTTGTATAATCTGTTAATTTTCTGTAGGTGAAGTTTGTCTTGTTTGGCGTTTGTTTTGAGCAGGGTACGTTGCAGCTTTGTAATTTGTTGTTTTAGGTCTTTTATTTCTATGTTTCTCCAAGGCGCTTTTTTTCTTTCGTTCTGTTGTGTTATTATTATAACACTTTACTATCCTCTACACGAGGATAGAACCCAAAGCACACAATACGAGATCAATATAACAGTTGTAAGTAGCACAGTACACAGTGATCTCCAGGGGGAGACAAACCATATACTAAAAAAGTTGTATAACAGTCATGACTGAGATCAAGACAAGGTCTAGGGCACGTAGAATCGCTGGGACCCCAAGGAACCACCCAAGGTGAGTGGACAGGGACCCCACGGAGGCTAGGTGCAGTGTGGGAACAACACTGCGGGCTCTGTACAATTCTATGGGGAAGCTGCGGTTACACTTTAAGTTTAAGGACCCTTCTTGGAGGACTTCACAAACCCTTTGGAACTTAAGAGTTTGAAAAGCCACCCCACCCGTGGATACCGTGGTACCCTAGTTACCTATCCCAGAGGAGCCGGGTGAAGAAGTACTGCTGCCATGAAGGTGAAAAGGGTCCGGTGGAATACAAGCCTGGATTCTGGAAGGAAGGAACCTGAAAGCAGAGAGGACAGAGTCTGGGTCGCTTCAGACTGACCAGGGGCTCTGGAGACGAATGCCCACCGATTGTCTGGTTCTTCAGGTGAGGAGAAGGGATGCTTGACTCTGCTGCCACGAGGACCACGAGACGTCGAGGATGACCAGGAGTCTGAGGTGAGCTGTCCCACGAAGGATGTTGAGTGCTGAGGGGTTGGTGCCCAGCGGGAGCACCAACAAGCCTTGACAAACTACGATAGAACTTGGATATAGTATTGAGATATTTTTGCCTCTAAATGTTTACTGCTTCTTGATTCTGGTGATGTCAATTCACACTGTTATAGTGGGCACATAATGTCTTCAGATTACTGTAAGTACTCCGATCAGCTGAATATCTTACATATGTATGTACACCTGGCATGTTTGTTGACGCACACCAGAGGTAGAGTCCATAATCAAGACTACTAACCTCGCCTTGCACCTTTTTTAATAGCACCAGCCAGAGTTTTCGAATAAATTTTTCTCACAACCTACTGGCCAGGTGTCTTTTTAATCCTCACCACACCCTTCACTCACATCCTCCCATGTACCCCAGCACAAGCACATAACACACACCACACATAGTCAATCACTCTAGTGCTCCCGCGCAGCCGCTGGTCGTAGCACGCCGCATCCCTCTAGCGGGGTGCGAGGACCCCGATGATGAAGCATGACACCAAGGGGCCTGTTGGTGTGTGAGGGGTATTAAACACAACACTGGGTGTCCCCCACTTCCTGAGTTGTACACCCCGAGTAGGATTCTTCTTGTTTAATTTATGTTTGTTTTTGCATCAGAATGTGTATTGTCTTAATTCTGAAATACCAATAAATAAAAGTTTACTAAAACAAGCCTTGGCAAAAGCAACCCACACAGGAAGGTCAAATAGGTTACGGTGTGGACCAGCAAGGTCCAGGGGACTCACCAAGCAATGGGGAGTCAGGGCACATCTGGAGCAACCAGGAAAGCCCACGAGAAATCAAGATGACCCCCAGTAGGACCCAGAGGCCGAATGACCAGGAGTTGCGAGGGGACCTCGAGCAAGATTGCAAAGCACCAGCCCACGGAGCACTCGATGCGAGGAGGCCGGAGTTCTTTGGTGCAAATACTGCTCAGGGTCAGGCTACACAGAGTCCAATGCACAAACTCGGGAATCACCAAACAGCATATGCAACTGCAAATGGACGCAGCGCACAGGGGTTCGGGTTATGCAGTCCTCACCAGGGATACTGGCCTCAAACTTGGTGAGATGGCAGATCGACCTCAGGGACCTTTGGAAACCCACCTCCTGTGTTGTTGAAATCTTCGGAGTCCGCTGTAGCAGCAAACCGATCAGTTGCGGTTCGGTGCCTGCGAAAGCAGGGGAGTGACTCATTCACTACAAGGGAGATTCTTCAGTTGTTTTAAGTGCACCACAGGTCCTGTATGGAGCAAAGGCACAAACTAAGCTTCAGACGGAAACGGGGACGAAGTGGAGCCCAGTTGAGGTCCAGCGAAGTCCAAGGTGTCCAGATGGTCGAAGGTCAGTGGTTTCTTCTAGTAGAATCTTGTCAACGTAAAATCTAAAGTCTTACAGCCAGGTAAGCACTTTTGTACCCGCAGGAGAGGGTTGGACAGATTCAGGGGACCCTCCTAGGTGAGTGGCAGGACAGGAGGGTGGCTACACCCATGTCCTTTGTCCAGTTTCGCGCCAGATTAGGAGTCAATGGCTCCCACAACTGGTTTGCGCTGGACTATGCACAGGGACACCAAATGTGGCCCAAGTGCAAACTTTCAGACACTCTCAGAGTGCACCCACCCAGCCCCAATACACTAAATCCTGTCTGGGAGGTGGTCGCACCGCCCTGTGACAGAATGCCTATTGTGCTGCCTTCGTCTGCTCAAGCTTGGCTCAGCAGCAGGAGGGCAGAAATGTGTCTCTGGTTGGAAGCATCCATGTTGTGCTGTCCAGGTTGAGAAGGCTGGCACACTTCACCGTCTTGCGCAGGGCCTAGGGCTCCACGGGTAGTCTGCCAGAGCCCTCGGGGGCAGGTATCCATTTCTTCCCTCTCATCTCCAACTAGTCCCAGGCTGCTTCAGGGGTAGTGAAGTATTGGGCTTTGTCCTGGTGGATTACTCGTGTTTGGCAGGGTATAGCAACATGTATTTTAAGTTTATTGCCCTAAGCTTCTGCTTCACACCACCGAAAGACATTCTAAGTTGTTGGACCATTCATTTGTAATCGCAAAAAATACGTATGGAGTTGTTCTAGAAAGGCTGGATCGCCACTGCGTCGGGTCTCCCGAAGGATGTGATTGCATTCTCTGTAGTTGAGGATCTTAGAAATGATAGTGCGAGGAGCAAGCACCACCGGAGGGGGATCCCAGCACCCGGTGCGCCCGCTCTATCACAAAGCAGGAGGAGAGAGACGCTGAGGGGAAAGTTATCCTAATCCATTTCTCCAGGAACAGTTCGGGTTCAGGGCCCTCTACCCCTCCAGGAAGCCCACGAAGCGGAGGTTACATCTACGGGAGCGCCCCTTTGCGTCCTCAGCGCGGCGCTCTAGTGTGGCCATTTTTTCTGTCAATTCCGTTAAGGCAGTCTCAGGGAGTAGACCTCCATCTACAGTGTTGACACCTTTTGATCTGTAGCTAGGGATCGCTCTACACTGTCAGCAGGTCGACCCCCAGCATGCCCACATCCAGCGAAACTGCGTTGATTTTGGCCTGGATCCGCTGACTAGAGGCCTCTATGGCAGCGAGAATCTGAGTACCCGTGGGCTCGCCCACGGGGCCTGCCGCAGCGAGCGCAGAAGCTCCCGGAGGCTCAGAGCGCGCTGCTGTGCCCTGGACCTTGAACTGGTCAATTTTAGTATGATGGTCCCCTCTTTGGGGCCTGTCTTTTACCATGCTAGCAGTCTTCTGTTGCCGGTATGTGGGCCCAGTTCCAGTCGATTTTGGCTCCTCCCGATCTCCCCCTCCCCAAGTCCGTCCCAGTCTTCTCTCCACCGGGGGGATGTGGCTGGCCCTGCGTGCTCAGCCCTGGAAGTTCAGAGTCCCAGAGGGGTCCCGGGGAGAGTCAACAAGTGAGGGCCAGGCCCGGAGTCGATGTGCACCACCCAAGGAGTGCCTGTGTCAGGTTAACACAGCAGGCGGAGCGATGTATGGGTCCCTGCTCCTTCACGCTCCACTCTTGTGAGGTCACTGATGTGGCCGGCTCCCCAATGCCTCTCATCCCAGTCCGCTGCACCCAGGACTCCAGGTGCCACTCCCGGGGGCCATGTGCTCAAGGCGCTCCCCTTTCAGAAGTTCTCAGGGTGTGCTAGTGGAAGTCACCGGGGGGAGGTAGCAGCAGGGCCCCCGTCCCCCTCTAGGCTGCTCTTAGCCGGTCAGACCGCCTCCTCACCTCTGGGCCCCTGCCTCCCGGGCCAGGCCATCCGTTAGCCTCGGCGTCGCGGCAACGCCCTCTTCTCGGGCTCCACAGGTCGCAGCCTGCCTGAGGCTATTCCCAGGGGGCAGAGTCACGGCTCCCAGGCTCCCTCGAGAACCATCTTGGCCGCTCACTGGGTTCAGAGGCAAGATCACACATCAGTGGCCCGTGGGTCCCACCCAGGCTGCACATATACAAACTCCCCTTTACAGGTCAAGAGAGCTAAGTCTTAGCGCTGTACGGCCTACCACCCGGAGCAGCATGCAATCACAGGAGACCAACAGACTGGCACAGAGGGACCATGCCCATACTAGAGATTCCTCTAGTATGGGCCCATCCAGTGTGGCAGTCTCTTCCCAGGCCCGGACTTCCCCCTATGGCCGCTGTCTCGTCCCCAACCCCAGCGGGACAGTGGGTCCCCCCCATTCCCGCGGGGAGAACACCCCTCCTCAGCAGGCCATTCAGACATGGGATAAGGTGTGCCACCAGTCAGACCCCTGCAGCTTCACCTGGCTCACAGCAGACACCCCTGCCTGGTGCACATTGGCCCTATCACACAGTCCTTCGGTGTAGCTGCGCAGATGCGGCACCCAGGGTCAGTTTTTTATCAGAAATCAGGAAGGAATCAGGCAACGATGGCTTCACAGAGGCTGATGTTTTAAACTTGCTGATAGGAGTCTAATACTGCAAAAAGTGGAAGTGGGTCGGGGGGGGTAAATCATCAATTACTTACATCATAAGGGACTCCAAATTCCCTTATATTCCGAACATTAGTCTCTCCATCAGGTACATATATACATCAATGATTGCATACCTAATACAAAAACTGGATTATCAATTTTATTTATAATAATCCATCTAGCAAGTCAATGCTTGTATAAGATTCAATCAATAACAATTAATTTACACATATATACACAAATATCTACATACAATCTGTACAGCTAACGATAAACAAGAAAGCATACTTTTTTTCATTAGATACATAAAAACTTTTCACCCAAAAGATGTATTCACAAAAAGAGAAACGTGCCCCCCCCAGGATCTCCGGTCGCGGCACTCTCTCCTCACTCCAATCCAAGGAGCGGAGAGTGAGGAGAGAGTGCCGCGACCGGAGATCCTGTGTTTTGCATAAGAGGAGTCTGAGGATATCACTTTAATTATGAGATTTTGGGTCATCACAATTGTTGATTTTTTTGTTCTTGATTGAGTAGAACTTATTGTGTTGAGACAGGACTTCCTCTTAGTGGACTCCCTGAATTAATAGGGGGGCACGTTTCTCTTTTTTTGAATACATCTTTTGGGTGAAAAGTGTTTATGTATCTAATGAAAAAAAATGTAGGCTTTCTTGTTTATCGTTAGCTGTACAGATTGTATGTAGATATTTGTGTATATATGTGTAAATGAATTGTTATTGATTGAATCTTATACAAGCATTGACTTGCTAGATGGACTATTATAAATAAAATTGATAATCCAGTTTTTGTATTAGGTATGCAATCATTGATGTATATATGTACCTGATGGAGAGACTAATGTTCGGAAAATAAGGGAATTTGGAGTCCCTTATGATTTAAGTAATTGATGATTTATCTCCCCGACCCACTTCCACTTTTTGCAGTATTGTATTCTTTACCCAGGTTCGGTGGGATATTTGGGTATACCCCTGTGGTTGCTGTTTCACATGACAGGAGTCTATTAATCACAGGATTCCAAGGAGTAGCTGGGGTCAGTCGGGAAACCCTTAGAAACGCATCCCGTCTGCCATCTTGCTTGGCCACGCCCCTACTAATACCTTTAAACTCTACTGATATAATCCATTCAAAGTGAGTGTGGAGTAATGTATGTGATGGGCTATGGCAAGTTGGGACTCAGAATGACTGTTCCAACCTTAAAGTAGAAGGAGATGCTCCTCCTTGTGTTGGCCTACTTACATTGTCCTTTTCATATTCATATAACGATGTGATGCATCCATCCCAATCCTCATTATTTTTCACTCTCCCGCTAAAAGGATCTAGATGGTTTTACTATGGTGGTAACCTTGCTGTATTTTCCCTGCAGTGCCATTTCCTGTCTTTCTTTGTTCTTCTCACAGTGCCTTGTTGCTATGGCTTTCAAAATGGAGGGTGACAATTCAGAACTCCCCCTTGACTTCTGTGCGTAGTGCCTATTGTTAGTTTTTCGTTTTTTTATGTGTCCCTTCTTTTCCTTCTTTATCTACATTTGTTACGTTTCTTGTCTCGCATATCTGAGGCTGTCACCAAACATTGTAGCCAAGTTATGTCTCCTCTTGTGCTTTCTGCACTGAGTGCTTGCTTCTCGTCCCACGACACCCTCTCTTTTTAAGAACATGCGCCTCACAATGGTGGATAATAAAATTTAGAATTCGTTTTGTGTGAAATTAAATAGAAACATCCTTAATTCCTCGATAGCCTCAAGAAAAGTCGCCTTTCTCTCTGACATATAAATCTATTTTTCCTAAGCTGGTTTCCTGTGTCCTTCACTGTAACGGCCCACTGCTGTAAGACCATCTATTCTACATGGATAGCTACCATCGAGGCCACTTATTCTTTCTAAGAGACTTTTTATTATAAACACATGCATTTGTCACTAAAGGCAATTATTTTCTTGAAGAATACTTTTCCGAATCTCCAATATGAAGCCTCTAATTCCACTAGAGACAGATATCTATTTTGCATTATATCTCATTTCTTTCTCTCTTTTTACATTTTTTGCCACCTAACCTTGAATTTCTAAAGATATCAAATCGCTCTAGTAAGAGCAAGAGGCTTCAAATTGCACAATGTATTGATTTATGGATATCTTATTAGCCTATGCTCTGGACTATAGATTTGATTACATAATGCAATACATGATATACACTGCAGTAAATAATAAATATTTCCAGTAGCACTTGTCACTTCCTGTATGTCCCTCAGTGGAAATTAAAATAATTTCACACATTCGGGGACTCTAGTTGATATGTATTGCCGTGGTTTTGGTTACACGTCTGAGGGCAGGTGCATATTTTCCTTTCTGAGCTGGGGATGTTCAATAATGTCACGAAATATACTTTTCACACTGCAAAAAAGTACATTTTTGTTTCTGTGTACAAACGTCTTTATTTTAAGGGAATTGGCAAGAATTCAGGGTTAATTTGCTGCATTGAGGATAGAAGGCAGGGGTTATTTGAGAGAGATGGAGCTCCCATTGGCAAACACTTACAAAACTCCACATGCGCTACAGTTCTATTGTTGTGCTTTGCACATACATCTGTAGTATGTTTTTTTTTTTGCAAACACTTTGGTGTTTGCCGCCCACAGATTCATTTTTCACGCCATAATTATCAGCATGTGTGCATTGCAAGCAATTGACTTCAGAAGCAGCCTGTCTATGTCACAGTTTATTTTTTCTTCGAGTCTTGCTTGCGAATAATTTCTGGCGGAAAGTTATAAGAAATGCTCCACAGTGTAATTTCCTTTACAGAGTGCTGACAGTTTTCATGAGCCGAGGCATAGTACATGGCGACTGTTACTGTAAGTCTGAATGTTACCGCAGCGTGGTTACTGGTTACACTGCAGTTCACGCCCCAACAAATCTCGCTAGAAAAGCCAGCAATTAGGCTAAGGTGAAGACCAATAAATACAGACCCCTGTTCATCCCTTCGCTTATTACTTTCCCTGCAGGATTTTAGGTTTAACATTGTGTGAAACTACTCGGACAAGATAACCCGTTTTTTTCTGAAAATGCACTGTAGTTGATGCAGATATTTTCAGACTTCGTCTCTTTGCAAAATAATGGTCTTTTTTCAAATTAATTATCAGAATTAACTACATTCTAGTATGTAACATCAACCATGCCCATAGCTTTTCATAAAATACATTTCTCTTATCAACCTTTTACCAATCCGTTTTCGCCTAAATTCCACACCCGCCCAGTCCACATTCAATCAATTCAACTGACCCTTACTATATTTACAGGTTGTTTCCTTTCTGATTCTTCCTTTTGATCACGTCTTCACGTCAGCGCCTTCCTTCCGGGTCATTTAGACTATGTATGTTTACCGTGTTTAGGATAGATGTGCCAATCATTTCAAACACTACCGCTTCTTTATTAGCACATTGATCAGTCTCTAATATATAGGCATAGTGATCGAAGCACAATGGACAGAGGTATCCATGCATATGGAAGGGACGCTAATTTATTCCTAATTTGTTTTGCAAAATCTTTGCATCTCTGAAGTGCTAAAGGGCGCCATGTTGTTTTCTCCTACTAGATTTTGTCCAGAGATTGGAAGCCTACACAATGGTTTATTGGGCAGGAGGTTACTTATAAAAGCTGTTTTTGAATGTTTTAAGCTCAACTGATGAGTGCTATTGATAGGACCGGCAACATTGACAATTGGACTGAGGTTCTCAAGGTGCTATTTAAGTCTGTGCACAAAGGTATAGCCTTTTGGTGCAAATTGTTACAGCACCATTCCTAGGTCAATTTTCTGCAAAAATACATAATCAATGGGTTAAAGACACAGGAATCGTAATAACAGAGCAATTATGTTAATATTTCTACACTGAGATGCGCCAATATCTGTAACATGCATTGGGGTGTTAGCACAGGAAATAGGTTCGCCCCTCTATCGGACTTAAACATATGCGATTGACTTGAACGAGGTTCTAGGCAAGCCATGGAGGCACCAAACGAGTCACCACCAGTAAGAGGTACTATGGTCTCACAACATCCAGGCGAAATAGTCTCAGCAGCTCCAAACACCAATAAACCAGCATCGTTTGTCCCATGTAAAATCTTAAGCTGGAACGTTGCAGGGACAAACGCAAAACGCCAGGACAAAGCCTGGCTGAGCTTTATCTCAGAACACCATATTATCGCCTTACAAGAGACCTGGGACACTTCCATTAGTTTTTGGCTGGATGGGTTCTCTAGTTTCGTCAAACCTGCAAGTCTCAGTAGAGCAGGCAGAGCCAAAGGCGGCCTGGTGCTTCTATTCTCACTAGCCTTAAAAGGTACCTATAGACAGATAAGCTCAGACTCTGATAATATTCTGATAGTTGAGAGGGTGATAAACAAAGATTGTAGGACCTTGTTTGTCAATTTTTATAACTCAGGGAATAGTGTCTACAGCGGCCGCAACATTGCTAATTTGGAAAACATTTTAAACACAGTCTCACAAGATATCGAGCTTTCTTCTGAGTTAATTTTACTAGGCGATTTTAATATTCACCCATGTGGTTCTGCCTGTAAGGGCAGAGATGTAGATGAGGCTGATGACGCAGCCACACGTGGTCCCCATTTTGAACATACCGCTGAGGGGCAGGAGCTTGAGGAGCTTTTGGCCTATTTTGACCTACACGAACCTGACTGTGGGCAGAGACTCCCAACCTTCAATGGAGCTCAGCAGGGAACAGTGATTGACTATATCTTTGTTTCATCAGGTATCTTACAGCAATATATGGCTTACAGCACAGTCCCTACAATTTATAGTGATCACAACCCAGTCCTGCTTGAAGCTGCATGGGGAGCTCACCTGGGACCTGCACCAGCCAAGTACAAACCTGCCCTTCCTCTGAGGCCCACAGACCAAGCCAGACGTATTAAGTGGGCAAAAGTTATTCCGGAAAATTTTTATAAAAAATGCTATCCTAAAATCAAAGCACATGTGGAGAAGTGCAGAGATCCGGATATTCAAGGGCACAAAATTATCGCAGCATACGAGGCAATCTGTGACCAGGTCTCGAAGGACTTACTCGCTAAACCCATCCAGGGTGTTGATGGCCACAAGCGTTGGTTCGATCATGCATGCTCCAAAGCTCATAGAGATCTATTGGCGGCTCTTAAATCTGTGCCCAGGGTTAAAGAGGACATTGTGAGTTTAAGGAAAGTCTACAAAGCTGCTATAAAGACCCGCAAAGATGAGATCAAACAAGAAGCATGGGAAAACCTCCTCTCGGCAGCAGTATTGAAGGACAGCCGAAGATTTTGGGAAATTATTAAACAGCCTCTTTTCCTTGACGTCAGTAACGACCCTATGGACTGCGTAATCACTGATGAGTCTTGGTTGTCCTTCTTTGAAAAAGTATATGGGGGTGCTGACGAGGGAGCTAAGATAGGCTCTTCGCCGAATAATGATGATCATTATATCATCTTTAACCATCAAGAAGTAGAAAAAGCCCTGTTGGCTACCAAAAAAAACAAGGCACCAGGGCCAGACGGAGTACCCGCAGATTTCTTTTTGTTCTCACCCAAACTTTGGGCCGAGGTCCTGACAAACGTATTTAATTCAGTGAATGGAAACTCAGCCCCCGTTTCATGGGCCCAATCTATTATCGTCCCAATTTTTAAAAACAAAGGTCGGCGGGACGATCCAGCATTCTATAGGCCAATATCCCTCCTGGATTCAACTATAAAAATCTTGGGCAGAGTACTTCTGGCTAGACTGAGGGAGAATGTGGAGGCCTGCGGGGGGCTGTCCGAACTTCAATACGGTTTCAGGGAGAGGAAAGGGACCATTGAACAATGTTGCAACTTGCACTTACTCATTTCTAAGTATACAGTCGCAAAGGATGGTTCTGTATTTCTTGCCTTCATGGACCTCTCGTCGGCATTTGATCTTGTTAACAGATCCAAACTGTGGGCGATTTTACTAGAGTTAGGTATTGACAAAGCTTTGGTTTTATTCATGGCTGCGCTGCATCGAGAATTATTTGCCGCAGTGCGTGTATCAAACAATGGCAGATGTACCCCCACGTTTAAATCTTTAAAGGGGGTGAGGCAAGGGTGTATTCTGGCCCCTACACTTTTTACCCTGTATATTAATGGCCTAGGAGAACACCTTCGCAGCCAGGGCGCGGACGTACCACGCGCAGGAGATGTGCATATTCCGGCCCTCCTGTACGCGGACGACGCGGTGCTGATCGCTCGCACTGGCATCGGACTGCAGCATTTATTGGATGCCTTCGGTTCCTTCATGGACAAATTGGACCTGAAGGTGAATGTTTCAAAATCCCACACAATGGTTATGGGGCGTGAGTGCTTTAAAAAATGCCATAAAACATTTCTTTGCAGTGGGGTTCCCGTATCAAAAGTCACCACGTTCCCCTATTTGGGAGTTTTGTTTGATAACAAGGGAACATGGGGGCCCCAGGTAACAGCAAAAAGACTGGCAGTAACTAGGTCTTCTTTAGCAATCCTTGGCTTTGCGGGCAAGCTGGGGGCAAGGCCAATGGAAGCCCTCTTAAAAATCTATAGGTGCAAACCTGTGGCCATAGCACTCTACGGATCTCCGCTATGGGGGTATGTAAACCTTGAACCCATACAGAGAGCGGAAAATAAATTTATTAGATCACTCCTCTCCTTACCCCAGTCAGCCCCAACTTACGCGATACATCAGGAGGTGGGCCTATCCTACCTGACGGATCTACTAAGCCTAGCGCCACTGATTTTATGGCTTAAAATATGGCTGAATGAGGATCTCCCACTGAACCATACCATCTTGAAAGACGTACTCGCCCTAGATAGACACAAGAGCATCCCATGGTTGTCATATTTAGACAAATCATTTGCTGATTTAGACCGTCCAGAACTTTTCTTACACCCAGAAAAAATCAAGGCATCAGATATCGCCCAAATAAAAAAGGCATTTCTGGAAAAGAAGGCAGCCTGCCGTGAGGATGTTGAATTATTAAAACCCTCAGTTAGGGCACATAACCTCTTGGTCAGTGCACCATCTTTGGCCCCTTATCTTTGCTTTGTTACACACCCCTACCACAGGTTTTTACTGACGAAGTTCAGGTTTAACCTGATACATTTTTACCTGGGTTCTTCTTTTAAAAAATGGCTGAAGCCCGAGTTAGCCCCTCCTTGTAGTTGTGATGACTTTTCGGTGCAGGACACAATGCACCTTGTAATGTTCTGTAGCCACTATCAGGAGCCGAGGAAAAAATACCTGCTGCCTATCCTGAGAGAACTGGGGTTTACTCAGGTGCGCCCGGCGCTGCTTTATTTACAGCTTGTACTAAATCCACGGATAACATTTTGCATTGCTAATTTTTTAGTGGCCGCAGTAAGGGTGAATGCTGCGGGTCAAATTTCGCCTTCTTAAATCACTGTATGTAGTACTTTTTTTTTTTTAACACTTATCTGCTTATATGTATTTTATGCTATGTTTTATCTGTTTTATGTCCTCTTTGTATGACTTGGAAAAAGTCGAATAAAGATATCTTGACTTGACTGTAACATGCATTAGATCAGTGAATGGATACTTCATTTATCACCTGCAGCCCAACATAAAGTATGCGTCAGCCCCATCCATGTTGCGCAAGGTGTCCAAATCTGGTGAGAGATTGGTTGGATATGTTCTGGACCTGACATTGTTTCACAGAATTTTGCAGAGAACCATGAGTCAATTAATTCAGGTAAACATTACTTTAAATCCAGTCTTAGTCATGTTTGATTGTTCTTTCAATAAAGGGGCCTATCTAATATCCAATTAAAAAAAATAATTGCCATGGTTGTTGCTAAACCCATTATCACAACAACCTTGAAATCATCAATGGCGCCAATATTTGAAGGCTAAGTTAAGAAAGTGCCTAAAGTTCAACTCTTGAAAGTATTTATTCTGAACTTTTGGGTGTCATGAGTAGATTTAGAAAAGTCTGGTACTTCTGGGATCTTGATTGTATTAACTAGTAAAATAAACGTGTAAGTATACCAATATTTTCTTTTTATATTGAATATATAGAACTGTATTTTTAATGAATCGTTTTTCTCTGTTTTCATCTTCGATAAAGAAAAATGTTAATATCATAGTGGCTTGGGTATAGAAGAGAAGAGTTCTGTGGAATATGATTTTTTAAATCCCCTCCAAGTCCTCAGGCACAGCATCTGGTTACTATCTTTACCCCTCTCACATTTACTTCTCCTTCAGCTCATGTTTCATCATGGAAATCTCGAAGAGAGTTCCTGGAAGCCCATTAAAGCCATGAAAGTCACCTTTCCGTTCTTCTGGCCGACCACTCTTTCTTAGCTGATGTGTTTCGGATCACACATTTTAATTTACTTTCTTTTCTTCTCTCCTTCACAGCAAATGTTTCACTTAAATGAGAAGGTATTTATACAAGGGTGCTTGGAATATTATTGCTCACTCCGATATACCCCAATCAAAGGCTGGGGCTGTTTTTAGTGGTAGTATTTGACTCCACCACATTTGCAAAATTATGATCACTATTTACACCAACTGTACCAGCATTTCAATATTATTCATTTCTGTGTTGCATTTTGCATGTTTGTGTTAGTGTTTTATACTATGGTTGTGCTGCCTTCGCTCCTACTTATCAGCTTCCTCAATCATTCTCGTGGCCACTTTGCAGTCCTTAAATCCGTGCTTTTACTGTCTCCATGACACAGTGATGTTTTCTGACTGTATCAGAGATGTAAATTCAAGTTGTCTCTTTATTTGCCTCAGTGGTAGAGGCACTTTTTCTATTTGATTTGCATCTCGAACCCTCTCTCAATAGACCAGGCAAAATGTTAGCTCGTTATGTTTTTAATGTCTATCTGTACCACCGTTTCTCCACTGTGGCACTAAAACAAACTTGATCTTAAAATATCATGGTGTAGCATTAATAAGGTTCTTTCACTTGGGCTGATGTACATGCCATCTAAACGTATATTTTCTGTTTCAGTATCGCAGTGAGTAGATTATCCGAACAGACTTCTAAATTTGCAGTTTTAGGTGCACCCGCCACCCTCAGGTGATTCTTTATGCACTTTGATTCTAAATTCACTTGCCTAAAGCCACATGTCACGGTATGTTTATCTTGGTATGTTTTCTCCTCTGCTGCAGTGTCCGTACTGCTACTATTGCCAGTTCATCTGGTTCATCATGTTCCTGCTCTCCAAGATGTACTTCTGATTATTGGTACTATGTTCATGCAGCAGTGGTACGTCTGTACGGTCTATGGGGCCACTCTCCTCACCTTTTTCCGGGCAAGAAGAGTGTCTATCAGACTGAATAAAGATCAGCCTGACAGACACTCTTCAAGTTCAGGTCGGGCAGGCAGAGGCTAGACATGCGCTAAATGCACAGACTTCCGGTTGCCTGAGCTGAACTTAGTCTGAGGATTTCACAGCTCTGTATGAGTGATCTCCTCAGCCTGGTAACAGTGCCTCAAGGCCCTGCCTCTCATGATGAGGGGGAGTGTCACCGATTGCCTCAGATCTGGGCACTTCAGTTTTAAGCCCTGAAGTGCTCAGGGCTAAGTGTCAATCAGTGACACCTCGTCACAGAGTGGGGTGGGGTCAGCAGTCTCACTGACCACATCACACTGCTGCCATACCTCATTGGCTGACCCTCCTAGGTAAGATTTATGCGTTTTTTTTATGTTTGGTGCATGCATGTATGTATTAATGTGTATGTATTTGTTAGTGAGTGTTGTGAATGGCTGTGTGTGCATGTACGTCTGTAAATGCATTAGTGTGAGTGCGGTTTATATGTGCGTTTGGGCCCCCCCACACACCCCTCCTTGGTAAAATCCGCCACTGTGTTCATGATCAAATTTACCATATAATCTCCTATTTTTCGTTTCCATAGTGGAGACTTAAAACACTGCACCTTCTTCAGGTTTCCGCTTCAGACATTTAATACCTTTGATTTGGTGGCCTGTTTACTTTGATCTTAATTTCCTCCTTTTCTCTTCCAGAGAGGAGCAATAGACTCTAACTAGTGGGGGAATATTACCTCTGTTTCGTAAACCTTTTTAAAGTTTCTAGTGTTAAGGCTGTATTTAGTGGTAGAATTGCCTCATTCACAGAGAAAATAAGACCTATGTCCTTTTTACTTTGCTGCATCACGTACCTTCTTGCTGTTTGCCTTTTAATAAATACACAATTTAGTTGGTGGAGGACACACAGCTGTTTCCATGTATTTTCCTCAAAAGATATCCAGCATGGATTCTGAATGTTCCACGACAGAATATTGTGGAAAACAAAATTTTTTTCACCAAAATACCTTCAAAATAATATTGATTGAAAAAATAGTGCCATCCTGTACGTAAACAAAAAAAAAACAAATATCGATGACAAAAATATTGCTGTCAAAAGACCTACATCTAACCTAATATTGAACACACAAATATCAAAATACAAAATATCATCTACTTTTTAAATCTAGAGGCAAAAGCAAAAATACTGAGACCCAATAGCAAACACAATATTATATCCAAACATACGGAACAAATTATATTTTAAATGACATCATAAACTACTTTGAGTGAAATAAATATAAAAAATAGACAAACTACACAAAAAATTAATCCATTAAAACAAACATAATTATTCACGTGTATAACCAGATCAAATCACAAGTCATTTACTATTAAAAATGTACACATTTATAAAATTTACCATTATTACAAGAAAATAAATATTACAACACACATAAAAATATATGCAATCAATTTAACATTTAGAATATATTAATAATACAAAATCCAACAAATATACAATTAAAATTAAAATAGAAATAGGTCCACCAAAAGGGAATAACTGGTAAAAAAACTCAAACTACAAAGTAACCAATAAAATTTACAATAAAACAAACTAATTATGAGAACACAATAAAAAAGCACTAAACGTCACTATTTTTCATAGGAAAAATGTAATTTAAAAATTATTACACTATGCAGGACTGCAGAATAAAAAGCCAAAAGGAAGATTTCATTAAAATAACAAGGCACCTTTCACAAGTAAGTTAAAAATGACCTTAGCTATAATGTAACATAACATAATTCTAAAGCACGAACATATGGATACATTATAAAATTATCTTTCTTTTGAATGCATATTAATCCTTAGGTATTAATGAAACACTGCAGCAAAAACAAAGTACTCTAAACCAAAAAATCCATCTCCACACTGTACATTAAACTTAACCCTAAAACCCGACCACCCCTCAACACTCAATAAACCAGTATTTTTAACATGTACCTAAACCAAACATTTTCTCAGCAACATGAAAGGAAAGCCAACTTGGCTCAAATACAGTGGCATCAAAGAGAAATGGAAGAACACCAACTACAACTTAAATCGTGTTTACATTATATGCGCATTGTATAGTACAACTATTGGTCCTAGGACTCATTTATCTGAGCATTTAAGTAAAAATACATTAATAATTCAAACTATGCAGAAATATATTCAGCAAACAGTACAAATGCAATTCTGCACCTTGGGAAAAGAGTAAGGTAACCACTGTATTGAGGGAAAATGGTCTATTTTATTCATAGTACCAAAATTGGAGGTAAAACCATTACCAAGCATACACTTGTCAAGAGGTTGCTCCAAGAGAAAGGAGGTTAAAAAAAGGGGGTGCTCATGTGAAGTAAAGCTGAGAAGAAGCATAGAATGAGAATAGTTCAACAGAGATTCCAATTGGTTTCCATATACATCTGGTTAAAACATTAGCACCAGTTGTTTGCGGCCTATCCAAAAAATGTCATTTGTCATCAAATTCAAAATAATTCACATGGAATGTAGCTGAGAAATATCATCTGTTCAAAAGGGTGGGAGGGTGGTGACATATGGTACTGGCCCTTGGTAAAGAGTAGATGTCGACGTTTCGACCCGACTTAAGGTGCAAGGGGTTACTTAAAACCTCCACTTGTGGGTCTTCCTCAGGACAGGTGTGGAGGAGTGGCAACCTATTGCAGGCGCCTCACGTTGAAAGGCCAAAGTATCTGCAAAGGACGGTCGCCTGAGTTTCTTCTCACTGACTAATCAAGAAGAATAAATAGTGTGATTGACTTGCCCCCAACCGGATATTTCTCCAGGTTGATTTGACCATCTCACTCCTCTGGGGTTGTTTGGCCTCCCTTACCGCAACAGTGATGCGGAATACCAGTCCTTGGGAGCTGCCATCAGGGCCTTTAAACGTGAGGCGCCTGCAATACGTTGCCCCTCCCTCACCCCTGTCCTGAAGCTTTGGCGGTCCAACAGCAGACGATGCGTTGCCGCCCTGCTGTGGGACTGCCAAAGACGTAATCAGTCCTAAAGCCAATGAGAAACGTGGGTGATTGACAAAACTTTTATAATGGGCCCTCTACACATTTATACAACATTTATTGTGAATGTCATAACACTAACATATCTCTCATTAATGCAGTGGTTCTTAGCAAAGTGCAATTTACTATGAACTTGGAAATCACATAAAATTTAAAACTAAAAACTACACTCTAGGAAAGAAATATGTAGGCTTTGGACAGGCAATGATACTAATAATACTGAAATTTAGGGCCCGATTAAGATGGCGGTGAGACCGCCATCGACAGCCCGTTGGTGGTGGTCCCACCGCCATCGGTGACTGTATCACTGTGAGCCACATTACGATGGCCAGCAGTATGTTGGTGGTCCGAAAGACCGACTGTCACACATCCCATGGGCTCCTTGAGGTGGAGGTAGCCATAATCGCGACAATGGTGATGTCCCTACCCTCCAGCCTTTTCATTGCGGTTTACCCGCAATGAAAAGGCTGGCGGTAAGGGATACTGGGAGCCCATAGCGGGCCAGCCTTCCCTCCGGCACTTGATTTTGGGTGTATAGGTGCTCCCCTACATATCCCTGCACCATGTGAGCCACGTAGTGTAGGGAAATGTACAGTGTGTATTCTTTGCATTGCTGTGGGTGCTGCAGCCAGCAGTAGCCACTGCAATGCAAACAATACACAGTTTTGTAAACACAGTTTACAAAAAAACAAATATTAAAACATAAATGTATAACATCAAATACATTTAAAAATTAAAACATTATAAAAAAAGTCAACTATCCATATAGATATGTAAAATTTATAATTGGCAAAATGTAAACTTATACAGTTTAAAGTTAAATATATTAAACATTACAGGTGTTTTAAAGTAAATGTTCATACAATCTATCTAATTTAAAATATAAATAACTATGAAAACTAACCCAAAAATATTGAAAAAGTACCATATACAGAAAGGTATTTTAGTAAATGATATATTTTACAACAATATTAAAAACAGGAAATTAATGGATTATGCAGCACAGGCCTTGAATGCTCAAAAAGTTGCTAGCCACTGTCTGATGCATTATTGCCTATTTTATACATCCCACTGCAGAGGTGCAGTCCAGTGATTTGCCAGACCGATTGTTTCCAGACACAACTTTGCATAGTCAAACTAATGGCCCGATTACTAGTTTGACGATGCAGTGGAGGGACAGCCCGCCCCATAATGACTTTTTTGGCATTGGCGGGCATTTCCTTATTCATTCCCACGGCGGTGCCTATAAAATAGGCACCACAATGGGAATGTCAAAGGAAGTTCCAGCACGGCATGGACTGAAAAGTCCATGTCATGCAGGAACTTCAGTGCATGCACACAGGCGGGTACAGGTTGTGCCCCTCGTGTACATCCACAAGGCTTGAGGCACAAGGGGGCTCTGCAGGACCCCCTTTCTTACATCCACGCTCTGTTTTCATGGAGGAAAGACCTCAATAAAATCAGTGGGGGTGATTAAAGTGAAATATGCTTGGCAGACTGTCAAGCATATCCAGGGCTGGCTTTAGCACTGGTGGCACCCTGTGTGACAATGTTTGTTGGCACCCCCTCAATGACCACCTCCGTCCTGGAGTCCCTCACTACCATCATTTAACAATGCCCCCCAAGTCTCCATAACCACTCTCTTAGATTTGTTTAGTTCTATAGCGCCACTCGTACCTGTTTGAAGTGTCAGAACACTTTACACCACACATACAGTGAATGGAGATAGTCATACATGTTGTAAATCAGTGTACATGAAATGTTACGTAAGACAGAAGACAGCAAGGTGTAGGAGTCACATGTCATCCATCCAGGTATGTAGTATAGTTTAAGGGTCCTTGGTCTGGAATAGCACAAATTCAGAATTTAAAATGTAACACCATTGTTAGGGGTTTTCTTTAATATTAAGAATTGATTTCTACCCAAATGTTTTCGCAATATCAGAATAAGGAAAGACTAGGCAAAACAAAACATAGCTTTAATATTTTCCTTGCGGTTGCATGTAGCGCTTTGATGACAGTAAATAGCTTACTGCTCTGTATTAGGATTTTAGTTTATAAACTGGAAGCAACAAAAGAATCTCTCTGACAAAAGCGAAAGCCTATTGACCTACTTATAGTTAATGTACTTTGTGATCTGAATGCAACACGTTCTTTGCAGTAGGCATTTTACGATGAGTCAAAACTTCTACTACAAGACAAATATCTTTCCAGGAAGAACATTAATCACCTTGACATTTTCATTGATGCTTTAAAATTGCTGGGACAAGGAAGGTGATCTCGGGTGCTTTTAAAACAATTAACATGGTGCCCCACCCCAAGTCAGCACCGATGGTACCGATCACACCGCTCTAAAGCCGGCCCTGAGCATATCCATGCCTCGGGACCGCGGTCCCAACATGGCACGACCACTAGGGTTGTAATGTGGAGGTTGCAAGACCGGCCACGCCCGGCCACCACGAGTCTGGTGGTTTGAGAACTTAAAAAAGTAATTGCCTATTTGCACATTACAGAGTAGAGTCTATAGATAGTTTAGCACGTTGTTAGGTTAATTACTAACAAAGTTAATTGCTGTTTATAGATGCATCTTTCCATAGATCTACTTGCATGTTTTTCTATGAATTCAATTAATCATAGTGTCAAGGTCTATGAATTGTTTATTTGCTATTTTTACGGAAAAGAGTTGTTTTTATTAAACTGATCAATAAATTATTTGTAATTCTAAAGACTAAACATGATATACTTACCTTCGATATTTATGCCCGCAATATTTTTGAAATCACAATATTCCTATAACTATATTTTTGTATCTAGATATTGTTTCAAATATTCTGCTCAAACACCCATGAGGCACTCCATTTAAGTGTATTAGCACAGTGGCACACTGATTCTGCCTTACTTTGGTATTTTTGTGGGGAAGCTAGATTGCTTTCCGAAAATTAGAGTTAGATATGTGTGCTTTTATTGCTATAGGACAATGACCTTTAAGGAGTGGCTTGAATAGTCATACTTTTTTTAGATTTTGTCTATAGATGCAAGATTGGTAAAATATACTTATTTTTCTATCATTTAGATGACTTTAGTAGGTTTTATCCTGTAAAAATATAAATGCGCTTGTTTTTTTCAACTATGTGCTTAATGTGTTTTTAATCAGTATTTTATTGTTTTAATTAAATGGAAACAATGACATATACGTAGCTTAAAACACTGCATTGACATGATAGAGGGTAATATCTCCATCCCTGTCTGTGCAATGTGGGGTCCCTCAAGGGTCGGCGCTTAGTCCCACCCTTTTTAACATCTATGTGACCCCCCTTGCCAGACTCATTAGATCTTTTGGGATGGAGGTAGTCTCCTACGCGGACGACACACAGATCCTCGTGTCTCTCTCCCAGTCAATTGAGCTGACCGCCTCCAGATTTAGATCCTGTATGGAGGCCGTCGGCCAGTGGATGATATACAACTCACTCAAATTGAATGGGGAGAAAACCGAGGTGATGGTGTTCGGTGGAAGGGAAGATATCTGGTCCATGGAGTGGTGGCCCGACTCGCTTGGTCTGTGCCCCAAACCTACTTCTTCAGCTAAAAACCTTGGGGTAATGATTGACCCTACCCTGGACATGCGCCAGCAAGTCAACAGGACGGTATCGACCTGTTGGGGCATAATTCATGTTCTCAGGAAAATAAGGAACTATCTTTCCCAGCCGGCAAGAAGACAACTTGCTGTCGCCCTTTTGGGATCGCGCCTGGACTACTGCAACGCGCTGTATGCTGGACTGAATAAGAGTCAGATGCAGCGCTTGCAGGTAGTACAGAATGCGGCAGCTAGATTTGTCCTTGATCTTCCCCGTCGCTCTTCGGCTACGCTGGCCAGGAAGCAGTTGCATTGGCTTCCGATTAAGGAGCGGATTGTCTTTAAGTCCATGTGTATGGTCTATAAAGCCTTGGCCAAAAGCAGCCCCACAGGGATCAGAGCCATCCTGACATACTACAACCCTGGCAGGAGCCTCCGCTCCTCTAATCACTCTTTCCTCCACATCCCCCGTACTCGGAAAGCCAGATGGGGTGGTAAGGCTTTTTCCCTCCTGGCCCCTAAATGGTGGAACGATCTTCCATTAGAACTTAGGTCCCTCCCCTCCCTCCAAACTTTCAGAGCAGCCCTTAAAACTCGCCTCTTTGTTCAAGCGTACATGTAAGTGCATTACTGCCCGCTTTTTGATCTTTTTTGCTAGGCGCCTTGACACCTTCGGGTTTTAGTTTGCGCAGTATAAGTTGCAAAATAAATAAATAAATAAATAAATAGAGGATATAATGACGTTGCACTACCTTCTGTTAAATCCTACGCAGGCTTACAATCCTGTTAATGGCTTGAATTCTGGTTGTTTGCCTATTGAGTCATTGTTCTGGAAATTTAAATAGGAGTGCAAGGGAAATCATAAGGGGGTTGTTTAGTTTTTGGAGCTGGTCTTAAAACATCATGATCAAATCATTACGGCATGACATAATTGTCAGTTGTTTACTTTTGAAGAAACTGCATATGCCTTGGTTCCAGCTGCTGACTTGCTGTGCATCGTGCAAACATTGCTTTTCCTTTTCCGGGACACAGACAATGCTGCTTCAACACTGTATTGCAGTTGGTAACTGCTAGAAGGTGGTTCTGATCATCTGAGCGGCCTGGATTTTTCGCTTTATGAACACCTATCTGTTGAGCCAGCTTTGGGAGAGCCTCATAAGTTGGGACTCACCCAGAGTGAACTCATGATGAAAGGGACTGCATGTGTATTTTTCCAGTGTCCCCCTGGCACAAGTAGGCCGCTGCACTGCAGCCAGAGTAAGGGGTACCGGCCTGGTTACATGCAGACACGTGTGTACATGCGTGTGCACAAGTGTAAGGGTTGCGCAGGGGAGATTCCTGGCGTGCGCAGCCCAGGAGCAGCTACAAAGTGAATGGTGTTGCAGGACTTATGCAGAGCTGGGTGGTGACATGGAATAGGCTTTCTAGAATGGGAAGAACATTTGAGGGAAAGTCAGTGTGCTGTACTGTTTTCACTCCATTACTCTCCCATGAGGATGGGGAGCACATGGGCTAGTTTCACTTCCCTAGGGCCTACAAATTCTAGACACACACTAAAGTCCACTGTAACTTATGTGAGAAGAAGTACTCTGCAGAGCCCAAAGTCATATTTGTACTGCTTTGGGTCATCCAGAAATGTCATATTTCTCTGAGTCAGCTCATAACCAGGGCCCAGCTGGGGCTGACCCTGCAGACTAAATTAATGACCTTCCTCCCCAAGCTGTAGAATAAGAGGCCTAGCCCTGCACGACAAGCATTCCAAGGGCGAAGGGCTCCTCTCTGAGAAGAGAGGATGGGTGGAGCTACAGGTTAATCCATCAGCAGCTGTCACCTGGTGCTAGGCACCCAGCTGCTCTGGAGGGAAGGCAGCGTGGGGGGGGGGGGGGGGAAGGGGCTTTCGGAGACCATGTGGCATGAGACCCCTGGATGATGCAATTTTTAACTAACCCAGAGGCCTGGGCAGGGAGGAGGGAGCAGGGACAGGGAAGTGAGGTGTCACTGCTTGATAGGGCAAACAGACTTCCTGCCAGCTCCTTCCAAATTCTTTAAAAGAGTTTGCATAGGAAGTCAAGTCAAGTCAAGTCAAGAGATTTATATAGCGCGCTACATACCCAGAGGGTCTCAAGGCGCTTGAAGAAGGGTGGGGAATTACTTCTCGAATATCCACGTTTTAAGTTGCTTTCTGAATGCTAGGTGGTTCTGAGTAAGGCGAAGGAGAGTGGGAAGTGAGTTCCAGGTTTTAGCTGCCAGGTAGGAGAAGGATCTCCCTCCCATGGTGGTTTTGTTGATGCGAGGTACAGTGGCAAGGGCTTGGTTAGAGGATCGTAGCTGGCGGGAGGGGGTGTAGAAGGACAGGCGTGTGTTGAGGCATTCGGGTCCAATTTCGTAGAGTGCTTTGTGTGTGTGGGTAAGGAGCCGGAAAGTAATCCTCTTATTGACGGGGAGCCAGTGGAGGTTTTTCAGGTGACCAGAAATGTGTTCTTTACGCGGGATGTCTAATATGAGCCTGGCTGAAGCGTTCTGGATGCGTTGGAGTTTTTTCTGGAGTTTTGCGGTGGTACCGGCGTAGAGGGTGTTTCCGTAGTCCAGTCGGCTCGTGACCAGAGCGTGGGTGACTGTTTTTCTAGTTTCGGTGGGGATCCAGCGAAATGTTTTTTTGAGCATGCGAAGAATGTTGAAGCAAGATGAAGAAACGGCGTTGACTTGTCTGTTCATCGAGAGTGAGGAATCCAGGATGACGCCCAGGTTCCGTGCGTGGTCCGTCGGGATGGGTGCTTTTCCAAGGGCCTCCGGCCACCAAGAGTCATCCCAGGCGGAGGGGGAGGTGCCTAGGATGAGGATTTCTGTTTTGTCTGAGTTCAGTTTCAGACGGCTGTGCTTCATCCATTCGGCTACTTCTTTCATTCCTTCATGCAGGTTGGTTTTGGCAGTGTTAGGGTCTCTGGTGAGAGATAGGATCAGTTGAGTGTCATCGGCGTAGGAGATGATGTTGAGGTTGTGTTGGCGTGCGATGGTCGCGAGGGGGCTCATGTATACGTTGAAGAGGGTGGGGCTGAGTGAAGATCCTTGAGGTACGCCGCAGATGACTTCAGAGGCCTCTGATTTGAATGGTGGAAGGCGGACTCTCTGGGTTCTTCCGGTGAGGAATGAGGTGATCCATTCAAGTGCTTTTCCTTGGATTCCGACGTTTTTGAGGCGCTGTAGAAGGGTGCTATGACAGACTGTGTCGAAGGCAGCGGAGAGGTCGAGGAGGATGAGGGCGACTGTGTCTCCATTGTCCAGTAGAGTTCGAATGTCGTCTGTTGCTGCGATGAGGGCGGTTTCAGTGCTGTGTTTGGCTCGGAAGCCGGACTGTGAGGAGTCGAGGGATTTGTTGGTTTCGAGGAAGGCGGCGAGCTGGTTGTTGACCGCTTTCTCGATGACTTTGGCCGGGAATGGAAGGAGCGAGATAGGGCGGTAGTTTTTGAGTTCGGTGGGGTCAGCTGTGGGTTTCTTCAGAAGGGCGCTGAGTTCAGCGTGTTTCCAACTTTCCGGGAAGGTTGCGGAGTTGAGGGAGCAATTGATGACGTCTCGGAGGTGTGGTGCTATATTGGAGTCTGCTTTGTTAAAGATGTGGTGAGGGCATGGGTCTGTGGGGGATCCTGAGTGGATAGAGTTCATCAGACGGATGGTGTCTTCAGTGGAGATAGGGTTCCAGTCATTGAGGGTGTTCAAGGGGGGTGGGGGTCCTGCAGAGGGTTGGGTGGGTTGGTCTTCGGGTCGGTTGTCGAAGCTGTTGTGGATGTCTGCAATTTTGTTGTGGAAGAATGAGGCTAGGGAGTCGCAGAGGGCTTGAGAGGGGGTGATGTCGTTGGAGTTGGCTGAGGGGTTGGTAAATTCCTTGACGATGTTGAATAATTCCTTGCTGTTGTGGGCGTTGCTATCTAGTCGGTCCTTGAAAGCGGCTTTCTTAGCATTCCGGATCAGTTGGTGGTGTATGCGGGTGGCGTTTTTGAAGGCGTCTTTGGTGCTGGTGTTTGGGTCTTTTTTCCAGGCCTTCTCAAGGGAGCGACAGAGTTTCTTGGATTTCTTAAGATCATCGTTGAACCAGGAGGCCTTCTTGCTGCCTAGTTTGATTTGTCTTTTTTTCAGTGGTGCTAGGATGTTGGCACTGTTGGATAACCATTGGGTGAAGTTAGTGGCTGCTTGGTCGGGGTTTGAGGAGTGGGCGGGGGGGGTATTGAAGAAGCGATGAGGAGATCTGGTCGATGGTGACTTTGTTCCAGTTTCTTCGCAGAGTGGGTTGGAGATGGTTGTTGAATGTGGACTTGTTGTAGGTAAAGTGAACGCAGCTGTGGTCAGTCCAGAGGAGAGCTGTGGTGTGGCTGAAGGAGATATGTTTGCTGGAGGTGAAGATAGGGTCGAGTGTGTGACCTGCGATGTGGGTGGGGGTAGTGACAAGTTGTTTAAGTCCGAGGTTGGCGAGGTTGTCCAAGAGGGAGGTGGTGTTGCGGTCGTTGTTCTTTTCAAGGTGAAAGTTGAGGTCTCCCAAAAGGACGTAATCCTCGGAGGGGAGCGCGTGTGGAGTGATGAAGTCCGTGATGTCTTCACTAAATTGTGCGCGGGGTCCTGGTGGCCTGTAGAAGAGGGTGCCTCTGAGTGTGGTCTTGGGGTCGGTGTGGATCTGGAAGTGAAGGTGTTCAGTGTTGGCGAGATTGACGTCTGAGCTGGTTGAGATTCGGATGGATTTCTTATGAACGATAGTGATGCCTCCTCCTGTTTGGTCGGTCCGGTCCTTACGGATGATTTTATAGCCTTCCGGGATGGCAATGGTGATGTCTGGGGCTGAGGAGGCGTTCATCCATGGGCAGCTGGAAGGAAGAACCTCCAGACTGGCAGAGAACACTGACTTGCGCCACAAGGGGAGATCAGGACCAGTGAGCAGAAGCCTGGGCCTCTGCACAAGGAGAAGAGAGGCCCAGAAGAAGAGCCAGGTGAGAGGCTGGGGCAGGGAGCTAGTGAAGACCGCTCTCTGCCCAATTCACCCTCCTGGAGACCGAGATGGTGAAATAAAGTGCTCCCATGGGCTGGGGAGCGCTACCAGAAGCAAGAAGAGGCCAAAATGATTAAAATAGAGTGCCTGGGGGCTGAGATATGCCCCCCAGAAGGTAGGCAACCTTGACCCCTGAGAGGACCGATAACGAAGCACGTGGGGCTCCGCCGCCGGTCCTGGATGTGCCCCCTGGAACAAGTCAAGCCGGGGAGTGCCATCGCTCTCCCTGTGAACATGCCCAAAAAGGGGTGACAGGAGACCAACCTGGCCCTCGGTGATAGCGCTGAAGAGGAGGTGGCGCACTATCACGCAACCCCCCTCTTAGAAGAAGTAAAGTCAGGGAGCACCATTGCGCTGCCTGTGAAGGTTCCCTGGAGCCCAGGATCCCAACTCTGAGCCGCACCGCCAAAGCCAAGTCAGGGAGCGCAGTCACGCTCCGTGTGAAGATGCGCTGGGGGCCCGGAATCCCAACTCCGGGCCCCGATGTGGGTGCCAAGGCCAGGGGAGTGCCGCTGCACTCCCCTGTGGCTGGAGGAAAGTGGGGGAGTGCCGTCACACTCCCCCGAGGTCTGGCTGGGCCAGCGGGAATCTGTGTCTGCCCTCCGGCGCAGGCAGACCAGAAGAGGAGTGCCGGCTTCCGCGGGAGCACGTGAGGGAGCTGGCCGGCAGGGAGCCGGCAGGAGCCATCGGGGGTAGACTCCCTTAGTGGCTCTCCATAGAGCCTGTAGCGAGGGGCCCGGGTGGGACCGGGCCTCCGAAACACAACTTGAGCAGCCGGGGGTGGGCTCCCCGAGCTGCCATTGCTCTCCTGGGGGTCCAGGTGGGACGGGGCTCCCCACCGAGGCCAGGAGATGAGGCATGAGGTCACCACGGGCAGTGCGGCTCTCCCCCAGAGCAGCGGATGGCCCGCTGCTATAATATACACACATGGATCTCTTCCCCCCATAATGCCTTGCAGGCCCGGACCGGCCTGCAAGAAAAGGAGGATGTTTCTTGGTGTGTGGTGACCCCAGGAGGACTGGGTCTCCATAAGAGGTATGCCATGGTGCAGGGGGAGCTGCAGAAGCAAGGCAGTCTCCCCCAGCATGACAAAAGAAAGTCCGCCCCTAAGTCTCTGGGGACTTGAAAAGAAGGGCTCAGCATAGGCGTCAACAGCATCCTGTAGCTGGAACTTTTGTTCTTCAGATGGAGTTGCGTTAAGGATTGCGCCCAGGAATGAAATGTAAAGGGCTGAGTTTGGAGTTGTCTGGAAAAGGGCATCCCCTGGAGGTGAAGAGGTGCAACTGCACGAGGAGTGCATTTACCAATGTTATTTCTTTTAGAGGGACTGTAAGTCACACGTGTAATGTGAAGTACCTGTGTAAGGTGGAGTCATAAGCGAAGTGGGGTTATGTTGCCAGACATTCCTGCTAGGGTGTCTGGCTGGAAATGCTTAATCCTGTGATGTTACCTGTGTTGCCTTTTAGAGGCTGTGATTCAATGCATTACAACTGTTATCAGCTATGAAAAGTACCTCATTTAAAGTGATGCCCAAACATGTTTTCTCGCGACTGCGCTAGGGAAGGAACAACCCAGACTGTTAGCTACTAAGATGTAGAAGTGCATACTGTATGGTCAGTATAAAATGCTCAGTCAGGGTTATGTGTACCCAGGGCAGGATTACCTATTTTTAATGCTTGTTGAGATGATGGGGTGAGTCGCCATTGGGATGGTGCCAGTTGGCAGGGCCCTCGCTCCAGGTTGTGTCAACCCACTGCATTAGGGGGCATGATGATGTGCATACATGGGAGTGGTGGTACTAGACCACACCCCCCCTGCGGGAGGGGTGGAGATGTTATGCAATGTCACAAAGTAATTCCAACAGCTTATGTATATTTGTAAATTGGTGCATAGTATTGAGTAGTGTGTGTGTCTAATAAATGTACTCTTACTTTTATGAAGCAAAGTAAAGACTGGGCATTCAATTATTGAGTGTTATTTCTGCGTGCTTGTAATGGCGATTACTAGCCTACACCACCTCCCTTGAGTAAGCCTTAGACTGCTCTGCAACGCTACCCTCTGACAGTCAAGTGCTACAACAGGGGGTTTGGTTCCCAGTGAAGGTCAAATGTGACATGTTATTTGTGCAGACCTTACAGATACTTCCTCGTTTTCCAACAGTAACCTTTGCCAAACTCTCAGTGCAACATTCTCTCCAGTGCAAAAAATATTGCTTATCATACTTCTAGAGTCATTCATTTTGGAACTACCTAATATATGGCTGTTGCAAAGTGACCCGCTTTTGGAAGGTCACCCCCAGTCTTTCATTGTTTGGGGGGGGCACATATGTTATTAATTTTGAACTTTAAAACTTGAACACTGCTGCCCAGTGCCCATTGTATGTGTTCTGTCCCCTAAAACATGTCACAATTGGCTTAAAACGTGATTGGTACCTTTAACTTTGCTATAAGGCTATAGTATATGGTGCATAAATGCATCTATGGCATGGAAAGTTGTGACTGCAAAAGGCACACAGATGATGGATGGTT
Source organism: Lissotriton vulgaris (assembly GCF_964263255.1). Classification (NCBI taxonomy): domain Eukaryota; kingdom Metazoa; phylum Chordata; class Amphibia; order Caudata; family Salamandridae; genus Lissotriton; species Lissotriton vulgaris. The sequence continues at coordinate 747,709,976 of NC_141687.1, read as the reverse complement.
ATTTTTGCACTTCTGGACTGCAGCACCTATTGTGCCACCCGCTACAGTGGCACTAAAAACATGTCTCCAGGCCTACCCTGTGGAGCCCGACTGCTGCAGTGTGAAACCTGCAGTGAGAACCGTCAGAACCAGTATTTTTTATAGGTAAAGACCTACCTTTTAAACTTTAGTATGTCACCCCTTTGTAGACCTTGTAGCACACAAGGCAGTGTGCATGCATTTTAAAGTGGGAAATGTAGAAAATGTATGTTACAACGTCTCTACGATGACAAAGCCCTAACAGCTATTTTTACTGTCTCATGTCTAGTTGTCCTATATAGAAAACCAGAGTAAAGATTATTATTTATTTATTTAAGGTTTTTATAGAGCGCGCAGTCACCCAAGAGTATCCCAGCGCTATACCTCGTAATCCGGAGGGGAAGGAGAGCAGAAGGGTTGGAGGGGTTATGGGAAGAGAAGAGTTTTGAGCGATTTCCTGAAGCGGAGGAGATTCCGTTCAGTTCTAAGTTTCACGGGAAGCGCGTTCCATTGCTTTGCTGTGTGAACCGAGAAGCGGCGACCTCCTGAGCGGGCTTTTTTTACTCTGGGAACCACAATGAGGTTTTCGTGGTCCGATCGGAGCGCTCTAGTAGGTCTGTAGGGGGTAATACAGTTTCTAAGAATTGGAGGGCCTCCGTTGTGGAGCACTTTGTGAGCCAGGCAGAGGGCCTTGAATACCACTCTTTCCCTGATCGGCAGCCAGTGCAGTTTCTTCAAAGCGGGTTTCGCAGAAGCTCTGGCCGGGGTGTTCGTAAGCATCCGGGCAGCGGCATTCTGGATTTTCTGTAGGGTCTGGAAGGTGGCTTCAGGGGCTCCCAGATAGATGGCGTTACTGTAGTCCAACCTGGACACAATCAGGCCTTGGATCAGCAGTTTCCGGGAGTTGAAAGGAAGAAGGGGGAGCACTTTCCTACATGACCTTAGAAGGCCGAAAGAGACACCGGCCGTCTTCCTTGCCTGCGTTCTAAAGGTGAGATCTTTTTCTAACCATATTCCCAAGCTCTTGACCTCCGTCTTGGGGGCAGGAGGTTCACCAAGACAGGCGGGCCAGATGTTCGGGGGAAGAGAGAGCTCTTTTTGTCCCAGGAGTAGAATCTCTGTTTTTGACCCATTGAGTTTAAGCGCTGAGTCATTCATCCATTGATGTATTTTGGAGAGACAGCCTTGTAGGTTGGAGGGTTCTTGCTTGGGGTGAGAAAGAGTTACCACCAGCTGTGTATCATCAGCATAACTGATGATAGTAACTCCAAATGGGGTGACCACGTCCTCCAGTGGGGCCATGTACACGTTAAATAACGTGGGGCTTAATGACGAGCCCTGGGGCACACCACAACGAAGGGGGATGGTGGGGGAGCGGCTGTCATTTTCCCAGACTTGGAAGGAGCGTTGGCAGAGAAATGATGAGAGCCATTTCAGAGCTATGTCTTTCACTCCAATGTTTCCCAGGCGTTGAGTTAAAACCTGGTGGCTAACCGTGTCGAAGGCCACACTCAGGTCCAGGAGGATCCCTGCCACTGATCCTCCTGTGTCAAGAATGTCTCTGGCCTTCTCCACTGCTGCAAGGAGTGTGGTGTCAGTGCCCTGGCCTGGTCGGAAGCCCGTTTGGGAGTTCTTGAGTAGGTGGTTAGTTTCCAGGAACTGTGACAGTTTTTTATTTACTAGTTTCTCCGTAACCTTACCAATCCAGGGGAGGAGGGAGATGGGTCTATAGTTAGATAGGTCCTCAGGGTCTAGGGAAGGTTTCTTGAGAAGTCCTTTAACGACCGCCTCTTTCCAGCTATGAGGGACTTCGCCCTGGGAGAATGAGGTGTTAATCAGGGCGGTCAGCGGGGGTACTATGGTGTGGGTGATTTTTTTAAGGAACCGTATGGGTACTGGGTCACTGGGGGCGCCACTCTTGACCGAGGCAAATGTGGCGGCTACCTCCTCCATGGTGACCGGGCCGAAGGATACCAAGTACGGGGCAGAGGAAATCAGGGGGGAATCCATCTGCAGGGGAGGGAGGTCATTATCTCCTTCCATAAAGCCGGGTTCGGCAGCGGGGAGAGAGGCGAGGATCTTCTTGATTTTTTCATCGAAGAAGGTAGCTAGTTTGACACATTTGTCTTCCGCTGCTTTGGGGTCCATAGGTTTTTGTGGGGGGTCGGGGACATGAAGGAGCTCTTTAAGGATAAGGAAGGTTTCCCTAGCAGAGCAGGAGGAATTCTCTATTTTTTCCTTATAAAAGGCACTTTTGGCGTTACGGAGTGCTAGTTTATATGCTCTCAAGGATGTCTGGAATATATCTTTTTTATTTGCAGACTTGTCCTTCCTCCACATGCGTTCCGACTTTTTGCATTCCTTCCTTAAGGTGTTCAATGCAGAGGTATACCATGGAGCGGGATTGATCCTCTTGGTATGTTTAAGTGTAATTGTAAGCGGAATAAGACTGTCTAAGGAATGGGTGAGCCAATCATTAAATTCTTTATCCGCGGTTTTGGGATCCAGGGAGGGGAGAGGGGTGGATTCTCTTAACTTAGCTTCCCAGTCCTCCGTTACCAGCTTGTGCCACCGTCTAACGATGGTCCTGGCTTTGGGTGGTTGAGTCGGGGCGATATTGAGTTGCCAGTGCATGGGAACCAGTAAATGGTCTGTCCATGGGAAGGGAATTGGTTTCTGGGTTTTAAAATTGCGAATATTCGTGAAAATCGGGTCCAGAAGCTGGCCTTTTTCGTGGGTAGCTTGTGAGTTCATGAGATGCAGGTCTACTGACGCAAGATCTGTTAATAGGTTAGCTGCGGAATTGTCTGTGGGGTCGAGAAAGTGGAGATTGAGATCCCCTAGGAGAAGGAAATTGGAGGCAGTGGTTGCTATTAGTGTAACATGATCCATCAATGTGCTGGAGAATTCCCCAAGTGGGCCTGGCGGTCGGTAGACTAAGAGTCCGGAAAGAGAGATCGCAGGAGAGATCTGTATAGTGAAGTTACAACTTTCACAATCTTTGACATTGCCATTGTCGAATCTAATCTGGTGGTGCCAGAGGAGTGAGTGGAGAGTTAAAATACACCAATCAATTAATAGTGACACAGAAAACAATTTTTAAAAGGCAGTTCGACTCCCGGCTTCCGCCTCAGGAGTATACGAGGTTCTGTTTACCAGCGCTCGCATTCAGCGCTTATATACAGATGGGCGTGTGGGCGTGGCCTAAGGGTGGGCGTGGCCTCGTCCCTCGCCGTCAATGGCGACTGGAATTGTTTGTTAAAAAAGATTAAAATAGGAACCAGCTAGAAAAATAATTAAACCACTATATTAATACATTTAGAGCACATCGTCACCTGGGCCCAGGATATCTTTCAGTGAAATTTAAGCCATACACCACAGTGAGAACACAGAGGTCCAGCACTGCAAGCCTGTTCAAGGTCCCTGTATTTAAACTATCTACCAGAGGTGGAAAATCGGCCACTGTTCTGGGAGCCAAGGCCTGGAACACCATGCCTAAGGAACTTAGAGTAATTGAACAGGAGGGGCAGTTCTGGAAACTATTAAAGACGTGGATAGTTGGAATATCGGATGCCTGCTGTCTAGACCTCATTTAAGTGTCGCTCTACATAGTTGATTCTCATCACTTGCAGCGTCAGGAGACTCCGCCAGGAGTGACAGTTGCGCTATAGAAAACGTACTTTTCATTTAATTTAATTTCAAGAATCGCAGGCACAATATTAATAAACAGTAGACAAGGCGCAAATGCATCAGAGATGCCTTTGTTTTAGAGTCCCTTGTAAGGGCATATAGCTCTAGAGAGAGGATTGATTTCTGACTGAACATTAAGACCCGATGGTCTGGACAGTTTGTTCTCGTAACAGACTTGCCAGATGCAACTCTGCTGTAATGCACATGTGGTTTAACATTTATAGTTTAAATCTGTTTATTGAAACATTTCAAAGACATATTAAGCATGTTGGGGGCAATACCAAAGCCGTGCGTCGTGACCAGGGTATGCCATAGCCAAGAAATCTGTGCAATAACATACTGAAGACAATGGGAAAAACATAACATGGCTCAAAGATGAGTGTGAATCCCTCCCTCCCTCCCCCCTCCCCTACTCCTTGTCCACAAAGAAACAAAATAAAAAAAGGAAAAAAGCTTGGTATAGTGTTGGTCATGCAAAATAGCTCATCAAGTGCCCTTTGATTGTGGGTCCGAAAGACGCAGAAGGCGGAGGTACCTGGGACAGGTGACTTCCATAAATCGAGCAGAGATGAGGGACAGGAACTGTTGCCATAGATCGTTGAATGCTGATCCTTTCCCTGCTATGGTTAGAGTTAGCCTCTAAAGAAGGTGAAGGACTGTCAATTAAAATTTAAAGTAAAAACAGAAGAGATTTTGCGCCAAAAATGGGAGTTAAAGCAAAATGAGGGAGTTTGATCAAGGGGAAAACTGCGGCAAGCTTCTTGCTTTGAAGTCTAGGTTTGATAGAGCTAACACCTATATAAGTAAGAGCAAGAGGGGCACCCAAATAATAGAGGAAAAAGACAAAATAGCCCAGGTTTTCACTTGGTTCTTTTAAGATCTATATCATGAAGATCTCCAAGGTGTTGATGAGTTTACAGACACCAGGCTTAAGGCGAAACAACTTCCGCGGTTAACAGAGGCAAGTCAAGAATTTCTCTCTCGAGACATATCAGGGAATGAGATACTGGATGTGTTAAACCTGGCCAAAAAGGGGAAAGATGCGGGCCCAGACTCAATCCCGATCGAGGTTTATAATATGCTTCAAGATGAAATCATTCCGGTCTGGCTGGATCTGTTTAATGAAATATTAAAGGGCTCTTCTCCTTTACCTAAGTCATGGTCTGATGCAGTTATCACCCTGATCCTGAAGTCGGATAAGGACCCTCTGGAGTGTCAATCGTATCAGCCGATATCTTTATTGAATGTGGACTATGAAGTATTTGCAGAGATTTTGAACAAACGGGTCTGCAAAATTACACCCCAGATAATCCATGAAGATCAGAAGGGTTTTCCTCCGGGTAGGCAAATGTCAGAGCTGATGTATACCCTGATTGGTTCTGTGGACCTGGCCTTAGCTTCGGGTTGCCCTTTGTCAATTATTATGGTTGACGCGGCCAAAGCTTTTGACCGCGTCAACTGGCATTTTCTAGACAGAACCTTGAATGTTATGGGCTTTACTGTAGCCTTTAGAGAGGTAATCAAAAAAATCTATAGCTCACCCCATGGACGCATTTTAGTTAACGGTAGTCTATCCCCGATTGTGAACATAGAACGCGGAACGAGGTAGGGTTGCCCGCTGTCCCCCATCCTATTTGATATCTACTTGGAACCTTTTGCTCAGAGTTTACGGTTAAATGAAAAGATTATGCCATTTAAAGTGGGTGGGCTTGTTAGGAAACTCGCAATTTATGCAGATGATCTAGTCCGTTTTCCTCGTGTGTGGATACTACCCTGCATGAGCTTATAAATGAATCTGATACCTTTGGGAAGTTCTCAGGTTATGAGATCAATAAAGATAAAACAAAGGTAATGGCTTGGAATATAGCTAATCAGGGGGAAGTCTATGAGACAGAATTAAGATACCTTGGGATCACAATAACCCAAGATATTAGGAAAATTCCAACGGTGAATTTAGCAAGAATCTCAAGGGAAGTGGAGATTCTTTTAAAGAGATGGCAGAACATACCATTATCACATTATTGTCGTGTTAATTTAATTAAGATGTGTGTTCTCCCAAAATACACCTATCTTTTTAATAGCATACCTTTGGAGTTTCCAAAAACCGAGATTCTGAAAATCCAGGGTAGGATTTCATCCTTTATTTCGGCAGGAAGGGGGATTAGAATATCGTGGAAAAAACTTAGACACAAACTTTCACAGGGTGGTTTGGGTTTACCTGACTTTCAATTTTATTGCTGGGCCTATCAACTAAAAAACGCTTGGATGTTATTGCACTCCCCGGATGAGTCCCCGATTGGTAGCATGTTTAAAGCCATGTTGGAGGGGGTGGGGGAATCTGGTTTTATGTATAAATTTGGGTCCCCCAAATTCTACAAAAAGGTGTGGCTGAAAACACTGGGGATGGCGGCCAAACTGTGGTCGGACTGTTGTCTCTGTCTGGGGCTTTCCTATTATAGTAAGGGGGCCCCTGTGTGGGGCTCTCCTGGAACGCCGGATTGCCTTTTAGATGCCCTATCTTGTCCATTAAAAGCTGCAGGAGTCCTGGTTTGGGGGGACCTGGTACAGGACAGTAAATGTCTTCCTTGGGAATTCTGGAACCAAACCACTACTGGAACTCTTTCCAGATTCAAGTATTACCAGCTCTCGTCATGGTGTAAGTCTCAAAGAATGTCTGGTAGTCTGGAAGATGATATGGAAAATGAGCTGCAAAATCGACCGTCAAGGAAGAAAGAAGTTGCTCTTTGGTACTCTTATTTTTTGGCTGCCGCAAAAAAAGAATGGATAATCCGTACCGGGTCTGGGAGAGTTACTTGCCAGGCGAAGACTGGAAGGAGTTATGGCAAGTATCTATTGACATGCTTTATTCCAAGATTAAATCTGCTGCTCTCAGAAGAAATCATTTTTTCACAATACATAGGATATACTGGACCCCGCTAACGATCTCTAAACTGAAGGGTGGTGGTGCTGCAAGTTGCAGGAGGTGTGGTTTTCAGAGCGCAGATGACGTCCATATATTCACTTCCTGCCCCAGAATACATAAATTTTGGTTGGATGTCGGTAAGACCATCTCCAGGGTTATTGGTCTAGAAATAGAGGTAAGCCCAATTCTTATATTTTTTCGGTGTGGTAGACATGATGCCTGGGACACGAATTCAGTCTGGGTATCCAATGTAAATTGGCGTTCTACTTGATATTGTTGGCAAGGAGGGAGATCTGCCTGTTTTGGCGACAAGAAACATCCCCTAATTGGAATGATTGGTGGAAGTCTGTTAAATATGATCGAGCTATAGACCAGAGGGTCACTATCTCAAGGGGTAGGCCTGAGTCAGGGTTATTCTGGAATTGGCTGGACGACCCCCCTGAGTGGAGACTAGATCATGGCTTAAATTGGTTAGACCTAGACTTAACACACTTCCAATGATTAACACCTCTGCGTCAGCTCAAGTTGAGTATAAACGGGTGATCCCCGTTTAGAATAATTCAGCTGAGAATAAGTATCCACCAAAAGCTATTTGCGCCAGTGGCGAGACAGGTCGAGAGGTGGCAGTAGCTACGGAGGTCATATGAGGGAAAAAAAAGAGTTAGCTTCTCCATGCCTAACACGTGCTAAAGGCAGTATAGTCAACCGGTAAAGTAAGGGATCTGGGGAGTATGCCAGTGTGTCAGGATGTTTTGGACTGCAGATCCCAGTGCTATTGCAATAAGGCAGCCTCTACGGGATTTTAGGGGATAGGTTAATGGGTTTGGGAGGCCCAGAAGGACATACGCCGGAAAGCGTGGTATCTGCGTATCCAAGTATTTATCTACTTCATCGAGCACTTGTGTCCAGTAAGGTTGGAGATGTGTGCATTCCCACAGTAGCTGCACCAGAGTGCCCGGGCCCCGCACCCCGCCAGCATTCCGCCCCCTTAGAGGGATCCATTGAGTGTAGACGCTCAGGGGTATAACACCAATAAGTGGCCAACTTAGTAAGGGTTTCGGTCAGTCCCATGTGGTATGCTGAGTGACGGGCTCTGTGATATATCCCTTCCCATTCCTTATGACTAAGTGTTCCACCCGGGTCTCGTTCCCAGCGCTCACGGCCGGCATTGTACATGTGTGTGTTCTTGTGTAGCAGCATCTAATAAAGATCGGAAATACATTTTTTATCCGAGGTACGTGTGACTAGCCACTTTTCGTATGGGGTGAGGAGTCTGCTAGCTAAGGGTCTAACCTGCCTATGGAGGGCCCAGTGCCTAATCTGGAAGTATTGAAGACGTTCGATTTAAGACAACCCATAGTCCAATTTAAGCTGCTGAATTGATATGATCCCATCCACTTCAAACAAGTGTCCTAGGGAACAACACCTTGCGGTCCTCCAATGCGCAGAGGTAGCTGCGTCTTGGCTTGGGTGGAAGTCATGGTTGTCAAAGAGGGAAGTCAACGGCGAGGGAAAGGTAGTTAAGTTGTGTTTGACATTGGTACGGTCGCACGTGTCAAGGGTGGCTCGGGTGATAGAAGATGTATATAGATTAGGTGGTCTATATGCCTTTCAAAGGTAGGGGATCCCCTGCAGGGGCCTACCAGCTAATGCTTGGTCTTAAAACAACTAATGTTTCTCAGACTCCAGTCGGCTCCACTCCACCCAGTGTTGCAACTGAGCCACCTGGAGGTATAGCTGAAGGTCAGGGATACCAAGGCCTCCTCTTCAGCGGGGAGCACCGGCACGGCTTGCTTCATCCGTGGTTTGCGCCTCTTCCAGATAAAGTGTGCCAGTTCATCCTGGGTTTGCTGCAGCCACCCCTGCGAGGGGTCGGAGAGGCAGAGTCTGGAAAATATATAGGAGCTGAAGCAGTATAGTCATTTTAACTGCCGCTATTCTACTGAGCCAAGAGAGTGGGTAGTGCTTCCAATGGCCCAGTTCTTTGCCTATTTTCACCTGTAGTTGTGCATAATTAATGGCTACTGTGGTCGGCAAGGATGGAGGGACCTGAATCTTGAGGTAGGGAACTGAGCTAGTTGCCCATTGTATGGGGTGGCGGTCCTGTAGGTGTGCCTGGGTGGAAGATGACAAGGAGAGGTCGAGTGCCACCGATTTATCAATATTCACCCAAAACCCCGAAAATTGGGCAAACGTCTTCAGTTCGTTGAGGCATGCTGGGAGTGCAAGAGTCAGATTTGACAGCGAGATCAGGACGTCATCTGCGTATGAACTGATTGTGTGGGTGTCTCCCCCAAATTTAATCCTGGTTATCTCTGGGTTGTGCTGGAAGTAGGACGCCAGGGGCTCCATACAGAACGCAAAGGGAAGGGGTGACAAGGGGCACCCCTGTCTTGTGCCTCTCTCCACAGGGAACCTTGATGACGTGTAGCTGTTTACACGCACTGTGGCCGTTTGAAACCTGTAGCAGTTAAAGATGCGTGTGCGGAACTTCTCTCCCATCCCCACTCGCTCAAGGACCCGTTCCAGGCCTTTTCGGCGTCTATAGTTAGTAACATGTATTCACCTGGAAGCTTAGATGCTTTCTCAATAAGGTGGAGTGCCCGTTTGGTATTATCGCTCGTCTGGCACTGGGGAATAAAACCCGATGGATCTGGTGCTATCAGATCTGGCATATAGGGCACAAGGCGCACGGCCAGGATCCCAGTGTAAGCTTGAGATCCACATTGAGGAGAGATATAGGGCGGTAAGCCCCGCATGTAGTTCTATCTTGGCCCAGATTCGGGATAACCACTACAGAGGCTTCCAACATATCTCCTGGGCTCCGAGAATGTGTTAAAGAGTTTCATAAGGATCGGGGCCACCAGCACGCAGAAGGTTTTATGAAATATTGCAGAGAAGCCGTCCAGCCAGGGTCCTTAGCAGGCTCAAGGTGTGAAATGGCCGCAACCACCTCTTCAATCCGTATGTCCCGGTCCAATAGATCAGCCTGCATTTTAGTTAAGGAAGACAGGTCGGTGTCTGCTAGGTACTCTACCCCGTCTGTAGCGGCTGTGAGAGTGCTAGCGTATAAGCGAGCGTAAAAATTGCGGCATGCCTCAGCGATGTAATAGTCGTCAGTGACCCGACGACCATCTCCGATGTGGATCTCCTGGACCCCATGTCTCTGTCTGGTCTCTCGCATTATGTGTGCTAGGAGCCGGCCGCGTCTGTCGCCCCCGGTGTAGTAGGCGTATCGCAGCCAGAGGGCTGCGTATTTGGCCCTATCCTGATCTAGGGCCAACTGTTGTCGCGCGGCTTTCAGTTGATGCCAAATCTGTGGCGCCCCTATCCGTTGATGCATCTGCTGGAGCTCCTTTGTTTTTTTGGGAGAGATCTGCTCGCTTACGCTCACGGTCTGAGTTTTCCGCCGCTGAGATAGCCAGCAGTTTCCCATGGAGGACTGTTTTGAGCGCCGCCCATTGTGTGGCCCAGGACGTGTCATTGTTATCGTTATGGGAGAGATAATCTTTTATATTGCGTTGTAGTTGTTCCACCACCTTAGCTTGATGTAAGAGAGTGTCGCGGAGGCACCAGTGCCGCGAGAGACGCTGCATGGGCGGGGGACGCTGCATGGGTGGGAGGGTAAACGTGGCTAGTACTGGTGCATGGTCCAACAAGGAAGCGGTTCCTATTTCTACAGTCGTTGCTAGCGCATGCATGGGGGCTGAGATTAGCAGGTAGTCTAATCTATCATATGTTTTATGTGCATTAGAGTAGTAAGAGTACTCCCTAGATCTGGGGTGGAAGCTGCGCCATAAATCCTCAAGGCTTAGGTCTCACAAGCGCGCTAGTCCCGCGGCCATAAGCGCCCCAGTCTGCCCAGGGCGTTGGCATGATGTGTCTGTTACATTATCGAAAACCAGATTCAAGTCTCCCCCCCACCAGGATCCATCTCACGGACGTGGCTGTTCCGTCAGTGAGTGCTTTGTGTAAAAACAGTTGTTGTCCCTCATTAGGGGCATACACTGAGCCTACTGTGAACGTGTGGGCGCCTAGAGTAAAGCGATATGTAAGGAGTCTCCCCTTAATCTCTGCTTCCTTGTGAAGAACCTTCCCTTGAAATCCCTGAGCTAATAATATGGCGACTCCTGCTGTTTAGGTGGGGCTAGAGGAGAACAGTTGGGTGGGTAATTTACGTGACCTAAGACGGTAGCAGTCCTTGGATAGGAGATGTGTCTCCTGCAGGAGACAAATGTCCGCACGGGTATTCTCAAGGCAGGACAATACCACTTTGCGCTTGACGGGATTATTAAGTCCCCTCACGTTCAGGGAGAGTATCTTAAGTGTGGTGGGGTCCATTCATTCAGGTGAGGGTGACATGGGCCATGCGCGGAACCTGATGCCTGTTGCAGTGGTCTTAGGGAGCAGGTTATAGTGCTTAGGGGTTCTACCTGTACCAAGCTGTAATACTAATGAAAAGGGGTGGACAAGGGGCCCCGGAAACTCAGAAATAAAAACCCCAACAACTAACACAGTGAAACTCCTCTGCGTAGGGCAGGAGTGAGGAAGAACAACAGAGTACCCAATAAAACCCAAAAATAGTGAACTAAGAAAGATATGAAAAACATAACGAAGTCCATCATCATGTGATAATTGGGAAAAACTGTCCAGGGGGAATTGTTCGTGACCAGGGACCGGACCCGGACCCGGCCGGAGGGGGACAAAAGGACTTTTGTCCCCCTCCGGCCGGGTCCGGCTCACGTGGGTAAATTCGGGCGGCTCTGTTTACCGTCGGGATGTCAACCCGACTGAGTCTTCATGATCTCTGCAGGCAGGGACTCCAGCGCAGCCCTCTGGCCTCTGGTGATCTCCGCAGGGTTTGCTCGTTTGATTCGGCGGCGTCTGCCTTGCTGCCTCCAGGGGGGTTTGGTGTTGTCTGCCCTGGGCTTGGGCCCTTCATCACTGCTGTCCACCATCGGGGGCTGTATGCCTAAAAGCTGACAGGCTTCCGCAAGGGAGCAGATTTAGAACAACTTCCTGTCCATGCGAAAAATCAGGCGAAATGGGTGTCCCCAGCTGTATGGCATGTCACGTTGGCGGAGATAGGAGGTAACCGGTCTGAAGGTTCTTCGTTTGTGTAGGGTCAGAGCAGCTAGGTCCTGGAATAAGACCGGAGACTGTCTGTGAAAGATATTGGCTGCATCTGTCGCGCTTTCCGCAGTATCTCCTCCTTGGTACGGAAGTCTTGCACGCAGACCAAGATGTTAGAGGGTGGAGCTGTGTCCGGGCGTGGGGTCCCACTCTGTGTGCTCGGTTCAACTTAATGTCCGTGCCTGGCGAATTGCTGAGGATGTGGTTAAAAAGTTCCTTTGTATATTCAAAGATGTCATCCGCCTCTTCCTTGGATTTGACCCCTCGGTTCCGGATGTTATGACGTCGCGATCTGTTTTTCAGGTCCTCAAGATGGGACTGGGGGTCCACTTATTGAAAGTGTATGCGGATCACTTCTTGTTGCAGAGTAGACATCTCCACTTCCCGCGTGTCAGATTTGTCTTCCAGCTCCGCCACCCCTTCGCCAATGTTGTCTACGTCTCTGTGGACTTCTTTGAGGTCCGCCTTGAGGTCGCGTCTAAACGTTTATATGTCCTCTTGAAGGGCCACAAACAGGGATTCAAGGAATGCCTTGGTGATCATTTCTCCCCCTTTGGTATTCATGGGGCTAGTCGTCTCTGGGGTCGTCTGGGTAATCCCTGCCTGCTGACCAGTCTGGGCCTTAGCAAAAAGGTCTTTGAGGGTCTTGTCCTTCTGCACCCCGGAGGAAGACTTGATAGGTGCTAGCCAATTGCGGTGCCCCGGCACAAAGCCCCGGGCTTATTGGGCAGGAGGAGGGGGCTGCAGAGGGCACCGCCGGGCGTGGTGAGCAGAGTGTTGGTGGCAGCCGGTACTGGTTTCTCCACGAACTCCTGGTCTGCTGGACAACTCCCGGTCTCTACCGCAGTCACCTCAGGAACTGCCCTCCCGGGAAAACCACCACGCCCGCCCCAGCCACGCCACCAACACGGACCACTAGTGCCGGGGCCAAGGGGGCACAGCTAACTTTGCGTTGAAGTCAGAGTCCCAAAGGTAAAGTCAAAATCCTAACTTGAGTCTGTCTTAAATCTGTCTTAAGACAAACTTAAGACAAAATCCTAACTTCTGTGAATACCAAAAGTAGTAAGTTTAGGATTCTGTCTTAAGTTAGTTCTGTGAATCGGACCCTCTGTTACGGGGTGAGGTGGAAGGTGTACCGGGACCCGCAACTCCCACGGCCCACCGTCAGGGGATCACCCATGTCCCGGGCCCCACTCGGCTCTCTCAAGGCAAGGTTCTCCACACCAAGCTCCCAGCACTGACTGAGCACTGCGACTTTTCCTGCGCAGCGCACACACTTGCCTGCAATCCCCCTGGTGCTATGATGCTGGGTGCCCTTGCCACTTCTCCATCCAGTGCTGGGATAGCCGGCTCGCCGCTGTGTCTCCTCTCAAAATGGTGGGCCTCTACTTCCCAACAGCCAGCCAGGCCACCACCCGCGGTCCCAGGGGCCGGCGGGAGAGAGTAGGCGACACGTCCTAGTAAGTCGCCATCTTGGCCACGCCCCCTGGTTTAAAATTTAAAAAGAATTCCAGTGCTCCCCTGCTACGAATCACCCAAAACAACAAGAACTGACAAAGCCTGTAGGTTTGGATTTTTTGTGCTTGTTGTTTCTGCGTGATGCTCAATTTCTTTTTCCCAAATGCTTTAGAAAAAGGAACGCAGGGGTGAATTAGTCCCAAACGAGAGCACTTGTGAGGTTGAGACACATGATTTAACTGAAAAATACTTGTCAATTTAATGGAAGAGCCTCAGCCAGACCCCAAGATGTGCAAGACATATATTCTTCAGGACGGAGGATGCACTCATAATGCGTGTAACAACAAAAGGGAGAGTAAGGGATTGTGTTCACAAAATGTGAATGGAGATTACTCCTGTTCCCCTGGGTAAGGTATAATAATAAACAAAAGGAGGAGTATCACCAGAGAGAATCGTGGATTCTTAATGGGATGTGTTTTGAAAAAAGGAAAGTATTCTTCCTTTTGTACAAAACCCCTCACTCACCAACCTAGTGGTGACATGCTTCATCATCGGGGTCCACCCTGATGACCGAATGCCATCAGGGTGTGCTACGACACCTGAACTACAGTGGAGCTGGATTGTGAGTGATAAGTGCAAAAAAAGGGGTGTGTTAAAAATTGTCCTGGTTTAACTTAGTAAAATTATTTTTATTTAAAAGTAACTGGACAATGTTAAAAAGAAGTGTGGAGATACTTTGAGGGTAATTATGACCAAGAGTATCCCTGAAGGTTGTCTGGTCTACATGTTTCAACCTTTGTGTGGAAGTTACCAGGTTTTCGTCAGGACCAATGGGAAAGCAAGTGGACGGTCTACACCCCCTAAAAGGTGTACCCAGTCCTAAATTCTTGTGACCAGATAAGCAAAAAAGTCTGCTATTGGTGTAAACTCCTGCCAAAATCGGCGGGCTTGTAATAAAAAAAGACCTGTTGGAGGAAAGGAAAAGCAATCATAAATAAATTCAATTACGTGCCTGTAACGTTGTGATGATTCGCACGTGTCAACATGCATCATGCCATTCCCATTATTTTCCAGTGTGCAGCCTGCCGGAGCTTCAGGAGGCTTGCTAGTAGGTCTATCGACTATGCAGTGATATTGTGTTGCTGCAAGGTAACCCCAGAGGGTTTTGGAGCCATCAACATACACACCGATCAATACGTGTGTGAGAGGGGGCTTTAATTTAGTCTCACACGCGTCCAAACTGTAGTGGCGTGCTAATGCATCCTCTGAATACTATGTGTGAGGACGGGATTTAAAAACATGCAATTTTTACCAGTTCTTCAAACGGACAGACTAGAACCAACATACGAACAAGACCAACAAACGAACAAACATTATGGGTTAATTGGCCATTCTTACTCCTACTAGGTGTCTTTTAGGCTTCGTAGGGCAGGGGATGGGTATTCCTCAGCTAAAACATATTCTGTGGGTTGTGAGAAAAAAAGAGTCGGATTTAAGCGCTATTAGTCAGGGTCCGCGTGGTAGTGCGGTGCGTAGCACAGAGTCCGTGCTCTGAGGTTGGCGGTAGAGAGAATCGGGGCTGTAAAGGAAGGGATTACTTACAGTTTCGCTGTGCGAGAGAAGGCTGTATACCTATCTGCCATATCCGCTAGCCCCGCTATAATGGCCGGTGCTACCAAGGTCTGTTAAGACTGGAGCTGGTAAGGTATAATAATAAACAAAAGAAGGAGTATCACCAGAGAGAATCGTGGATTCTTAATGGGATGTGTTTTGAAAAAAGGAAAATATTCTTCCTTTTGTAAAAAACCCCTCACTCACCAACCTAGTGGTGACATGCTTCATCATCAGGGTCCACCCTGATGACCGAGTGCCATCAGGGTGTGCTATGACACCTGAACTCCAGTGGAGCTGGATTGTGAGTGATAAGTGCAAAAAAAGGTGTGTGTTAAAAATTGTCCTGGTTTAACTTAGTAAATATTTTTTTATTTATAAGTAACTGGACAATGTTAAAAAGAAGTGTGGAGATACTTTGAGGGTAATAATGACCAAGAGTATCTCTGAAGGTGGTCTGGTCTACATGTTTCAACCTATGTGTGGAAGTTACCAGGTTTTCGTCAGGACCAATGGGAAAGAAAGTGGACGGTCTACACCCCCTAAAAGGTGTACGCAGTCCTAAATTCTTGTGACCAGATAAGCAAAAAAGTCTGCTATCGGTGTAAGCTCCTGCCAAAATCGGCGCGCTTGTAATAAAAAAAGACCTGTTGGAGGAAAGGAAAAGCAATCATAAATAAATTCAATTATGTGCCTATAAAGTTGTGATGATTCGCACGTGTCAACATGCATCATGCCATTCCCTTTTGGGTCCATCACTCCCTTGCTTGATAAACACTCTTTATCCCAGAGCATTGTGTTAGTGACGTGCACCCTACAATCCGGGCATCCCCCGCACAACCTGTCCCGCAGAGAGTATCCTTCTGTTCTCTCTCCCACCAATCCGATACTACTATTCCAACAATACCGAACGTGTACTGGTTCTCAGAGTATCGGACCCCATGTAGCGCACTTATTCAGTGCACGCATAATGAATGCCCTCCCCGGCAGTACCGGTTACCTTCTTTTCTATTTCTTCACATCGAGGAACTGCATAATAATATGCGAATGCAGCCTTTTAACACAGTTTCCTTTCGGCTGTTGAGTTTTGAGAACTTCAGGCCACCGTAAGGCTGACACATCGTGATCACGTGGCAACCCACACGTGACCGCGACTTGGCCACGCCCACCCCGGAAACCAGCTCCGGTCTTAACAGACCTTGGTAGCACCAGCCATTATAGCGGGGCTAGCAGACATGGCAGATAGGTATACAGCCTTCTCTCACACAGCGGAACTGTAAGTAATCCCTTCCTTTACAACCCCGATTCTCTCTACCGCCAACCTCAGAGCACGGACTCTGCGCTACGCACCGCACTACCACGCGGGCCCTGACTAATAGCCCTTAAATCCGACTCTTTTTTCTCACAACCCACAGAATATGTTTTAGCTGAGGAATACCCATCCCCTGCCCTACGAAGCCTAAAAGACACTTAGTAGGAGTAAGAATGGCCAATTAACCCGTAATGTTTGTTCGTTTGTTGATCTTGTTCGTATGTTGGTCCTAGTCTGTCCGTTTGAAGAACTGCTAAAAATTGCATGTTTTTAAATCCCGTCTTCACACATAGTATTGAGAGGATGCATTAGCACGCCACTACAGTTTGGACGCGCATGAGACTAAATTAAAGCCCCCTCTCACACACGTATTGATCGGTGTGTATGTTGATGGCTCCAAAACCCTCTGGGGTTACCTTGCAGCAACACAATATCACTGCATAGTGGATATACCTACTAGCAAGCCTCCTGAAGCTCCGGCAGGCTGCACACTGGAACATAATGGGAATGGCATGATGCATGTTGACACGTGCAAATCATCACAACGTTACAGGCACGTAATTGAATTTATTTATGATTGCTTTTCCTTTCCTCCAACAGGTCTTTTTTTATTACAAGCCCGCCGATTTTGGCAGGAGCTTACACCGATAGCAGACTTTTTTGCTTATCTGGTCACAAGAATTTAGGACTGGGTACACCTTTTAGGGGGTGTAGACCATCCACTTTCTTTCCCATTGGTCCTGACGAAAACCTGGTAACTTCCACACATAGGTTGAAACATGTAGACCAGACAACCTTCAGGGATACTCTTGGTCATAATTACCCTCAAAGTATCTCCACACTTCTTTTTAACATTGTCCAGTTACTTATAAATTAAAAAAAATGTACTAAGTTAAACCAGGACAATTTTTAACACACCCCTTTTTTTGCACTTATCACTTACAATCCAGCTCCACTGTAGTTCAGGTGTTGTAGCACACCCTGATGGCACTCGGTCATCAGGGTGGACCCCGATGATGAAGCATGTCACCACTAGGTTGGTGAGTGAGGGTTTTTTTACAAAAGGAAGAATACTTTCCTTTTTTCAAAACACATCCCATTAAGAATCCACGATTCTCTCTGGTGATACTCCTCCTTTTGTTTATTATTGCACTCATAATGCATCATCAACCCCATCATTCCAATATCTATGGGGCAGTGAACCAATGAAAAGCCTAAGGTGTTTCTCTGAACAGAGAGACCTACTTTTCTTGTACTTTCATTAGTTCAGTGATCACACCGGAATCAGGAAAAGCCAGAAGTCCTATATCCGGGAATAACTCATTAGAGAAACCACTTTCACAAGCGATGATACAGTGCTAACTCTTCAAACCACTGGCCTCTCGAACGTGAGGCCAGATAGGGTCTGTGCCCCTAACTCTGTCCTGCCCCCTTAGGTCCCCACCACCACAACTTTTGAATGCACCAGCAGCCAGCACAGAACAACTGACACTGGACCTTGCCACACACAAACATTAATCAAAATAGCAGTGTTGTTTGTTTAAATTGTTTAAAATCTGAACATTGGACTGCAGATATCTGTAGTACTTCAATGGGTCATGACCAGTGATTTCATTTTGATATGCACACATGCCCAGACCTCACGTTCAAGGTCACAGGCACTTGAATGAAAGGGAGAAGCCCCACATGCGCGCTCAGTAGCACGGAGATTTGAAAAGCACCTCAAATCGCCTGTGCCTTACAGTAGCGAAGAGAAGGAGCTGGCCCCGTGCACCCAAACTTTAGGCCCTGGTCAATACCGCAGGTAGCACACAAGATTGCTCCCCCGCGGAGCAACAGTGTGTAAGATCCTTAAATATTGAAAAAATAAGTCTATGTAGGAGTTGAAGAAGTTTATTTCATGAGACACAGTACTGCTCAGTCCAAATCCAGCAGCAGAATAACAAGGATTCTAATTCCAATTAGAACATTAAAATGTTGGAAGCTCCATTGAAAACAATAGAGTGTTCAGGGCTTATACTGGCTGAAATAAGCACGGAGCTCCAACATTCCAATGCTTCTTTGTTCACAGCTGTGGCTGTGAAAAAAGGCTTCAGAGAGCCTGAGGGGATTTCAATCCCCTCGCGCTCCCTAAAGGCTTTGTTATTTTTTGTTAGAACATTTTGCCCTCTTGTGGCAGAATGTTCTAATCACCTCATAGCCCTTTGTAGCAGGGCTATACTGGCTATTAAAGTCCTGCTCCCTTGCTAAAGTCCCTTGCCTTCGGCTCTGGCCTTTAACGCCGAAGCGGGACTTCAATAGCAAGTATAGTCCGTTACGGTGGACTATAAAGCTATAATAGAATCAGTTCTAACTGCATGGCAGGTGCTAGAGTTAAAAGTACACAGGAGGATTTAAAGGGAAAGGACAATAGGAGAAAAGAACATGACGCAATGCAACACATTAATTACATTGATCACTGTCCCCATCCTCCCTGGGCTCAGCAACAAACTGGTCAGGTGGCTTCTGCCTTTACTCTCCCTCTGAGGAAGCAACCGCCCGCCAAAGTGCATGTGCTCACACTCTACAACATGGTAAGATTGGCTTACACCTCATTGGTATATTTCATTATTTCATTTACTTATAATTCCCTAGTACATTGGTATACCATATACCCAGGGTAGGTAAGTTAAATGCTACTAGTGGTCCTGCAGCACTTATTAAGCAACCTACTTAAGTAGCCCCTTAAAACATGTCCCAGGCCTGCCATTGCAGCCAAAAAGAGAATAAGTCCAAATGTAGAAATGTTCACTATGACTTCGTCCAGTGGATCCCCAACTATACCTCTATCTCCTCGTTTACCGGCTCTAGCCCTGCTCTCTGAACTTTACCTGCTCAGAACATTTTTGTTGAAATATCTTCTAAGTCCAAAGGTAAGCGTCGGGCCCAATCAACTTTCTGTATCCAACTCGTGCCTTATTGCGGTCGGCATATTATTTTTACTTTGACCCGGTCTCGCAAGACTAGATGCCCATGGTTAGCGCGTTGATCTTTTAAGTGCTAGTTTTTACTTTAAACTTTAAAAATTCATAACTCCAATTCTACTAATTGGATTTATGTCATTTTGATGTGAAAATATTTTTTTTAATGTACTCTATCTTTCTAAATTGGTGTGGGATTTTTCTTGTGTTGTGTTTTCACTTTATTACTGTTTAGGTATTCCTTAAATACTTACACATTGCCTCTAAGTTAAGCCTGGCTGCTGGGAGGTTAAGCACAGGTTAATATAGTGACTTTAGTGGTTCAACCTGATGGGGATTGTGGTGGTTGCTTGAAGAGGGTTCACACCCCCTCAACCAATCACCCAATTTCTAAAAACTGGCATTTTCTGCACCCACTTCCAGCTTGACCGGAGGGCAACCCACACTTGACCAGCAAGCCCCACCCCTACATCATGGGGCTGTTTTGACACTGCAGTGCCTCATGCCCGCTTATGCAATTGGGGATGCGGCCAATCCTCTGTCACTGTTCAACGAACTGAGCGATCCAGCGACGCAGTTCGATGGTAGCTCACATAGGTCACACATCTAAACAACTATTTGAAAGCAACAAAAGGGACTGACGGGGAGACTCAACGCTCCCTGCTTGAACATTATGCAGGCAAGGAGATCTTTAAACTCTTTTGCAGTATTCCAAGGGCTGATGATGATTATGACTGTGCTAGAACTGCCCTCAATGTGTGCTTTGAGCCCCAAATGAAGTCCGATTTCAAGAGATTCAAACCACGCCATCGGCGCCAATGAGAAGGGGAGTCCATTTTCCTCCTCTATGTCCGCCTAAAAGAGCTTTCCAGCACCTGAACCAAGGATAACCCACAGAAAGAGGTACGCGTGCAAATCGTTTAAGGCTGAAGGTCAGCCGCACTGAGGCACCACATTCTTTATCGCCCCATGCCACTCGAAAACGTTTTTACTCTCGCCAGGTCCCACAAACTGTCCAATGACCTGACTGACCAGATTGAAACAGCATGCACAGACGTGGGTCCTGTGCTATCTATGCCACTGGAGTCAAGCTAGACTGACTGATGAGGGGTGAAGCCCCGAAACCGGTCCCGGGATGCTTTTTTCCATTCCAGGGAGGACCTGGCCTGGCAGTTCGGTCTGGCATGTTCCCATGGGGAGCAGGGTCAAGACTGACTGGGTAATGAAAACTGTGCTTTACTTCACCTCCTGCTCCTAAGGGGCGGAGTTGGCAAAGGGGGCACATCTCCTATTTTTTCTAAGTTTTCCCGCTGGTTCTCCCACCCAAAATGGGGTTTTTGAACCAAGGGCTGCCATCTGCTGCTAGCAGCAGAGGCTAGGGTCACATTATAAAGGCGTTAGGCCTTTGAAGCTTCCCTCTCAAGCACTGTGCCCATCCTGGGGGGAGGCGGTGTGACACCTCTGCCCAGGATGTGCTTTGTTTCTGGTCACAGATAGCGGAGGCTCATGAGTCCCAGGGGTCCAGAAATATGTCTGGTGGTGCATATGGCTGGGTTGAAACTGGAAAGGCATTGGAATGGAGCAAAAAATGATGGATTTAATCCCAGATCTCTGTACTAGGGTGAATGTTTAATATTGTTCAACATTCTGTAGATCAATTGTTGTTTTCGACGTTCTGCCTTGAGAGCTCCTCACCAGCGCCGTGACTGGGGACAGACAGACTTCGCTCCTGGGCAGCATCTGTCAGTGTATGCAGCCGTCTTAGCCAGTGAGTGTGACAGACATAGACTCACAGAGGCAATTCTCAGGGACATTGGCAGCTGCATTATTTTCTTTTATTTTTCCTCTCCTAGGTACAGCAGTGCAGTTTTGGGACTTTACTAGAAACAAGGTATTCATAAAATAATGCAACAACACTGATTTTTCACAGAGGAGGGGTTAAACATCTCTTTTAAAAGCACTTGACTGTACTAATGATGCACTGCATATTCCTAAAACTATGATCAGTTTACAAGGGTACTAGGTTAGTGCCCTTCCATTTCTGGTAATTTGCAGAAGTTTTACGATTTTCTTAGAGTTTCTTGTTGCTCAAACGGGTGTTATTTCTCGTGTTTATACGTTTACCTAGTCTTTACTGCTTGATTTTGCCCGCGAGAATGTGTCACTCATAGTAGGTGAAACGTCACTCATAATTACACTGAAATTATGAAAATGTCACACAATTCAGTGTTCCTGGCTTTTAAATGTACCACACGTGAAACTGCAGGAAATTTCACAGCATGGAAGGAGAAATTGAAGGTACGCAGAGGACACCCAATAAAGTGTACGAAAGCCACGAGGATTCCTGCTTCCTTGATGCCAGTGGAAACATTCAGCTTATATGCCCTGGAGTAAGGTAGGTTTTATGCAAATAGTGAAACTGTGTGAACCTTAGCCTGGGAATTCGGAATAATCTTTCACATACCACATACCTCATCCCTTGCAAGTAAGTACTGGCCGAGGAGCTTAGTACAGCGTTACTCGTCTTGCAGGTAAGGGGAGGCTACTACTTGGCTATGCTATGATTTGTCATGTTACGCTGTGATTTGTTACACTACAGTAAGAGAGGCTCTGCAGTGCTGTTAAGATAATGCTCTGCAATCCCATGTTATACTATGGCATGGTATTCTCCCATAAGCTGTGCCTTGGCATGTTTCATTAGTGTTGTGTTAAATGCTAGGTTGTGCTATGATATGATGTGGTATGATATATGATGTGGTATAATATAGTTTGTGATATCATTTCATTTCCTATCATGCTTTTGTGCTATGTTATGATCAATTATGTTATAGTGTGGAAGGCTATGCTGTATATGTTTGCTATGCACTGCCATGTTACTGTGTACTATGGCATATTGTTTTATATGTTATGCTTTGTTGTAGCATGTTGTATACTGTTGTGCTATGCTGTGCTACAGTGGACTATGCTGTTCCATTTTATATGCCATGGTATGGTATGTTCCAGCATGCAATGTTATGTTACATAATATTTATTCTTGGTTACAGTATTTTCAGATACATCTTAGTCTACACTTTATTATATTGTACTTCTGTTATATTATGTTTCGTTAGGATACTTCCTACGAAGTGTTAAGCTGTGAAATTTCTTGTGATTATGTGTACGGCGTGTGACTGTGTGTTATACTAAACATATGTTGCCAGCATTTGTCTTGTGCATTGCTGCTAGCTGGATGGCTTTGTAGTAGTCTAAGGAGTTTGGGAATTGCATGCTGTCCTATTGTGTGTTATGTTGAAGCACGCTTCCATAATGTGGTATACTTTGTCCTGAAATGTGGAAGAGAAGTTTAAAGATTGGTGCTTTTAGATGGGAGCACATGTCTGGGACAGGAGTCAGATAAGTGCCAGGGATGCTTAACTCAGCCTTTCATCTTTCTGAAAAGATAACCTTGATTAGACACCAGTGAAATTGTTGCTACTCCACGATGAACAATATGCTGGGCTGTGTGTGTGTTTTTGTGTGGGGGGGGCAGGGGGGGTCAGCCGTGTTCATTGTTGTGCCCTGACCTTTTGGTGGCCACCAGAGGCCTGGGTGATTGGTGGCCTTGCGCAGGGGCTGGCAGCGCTGCAGCAAGAAGGAGGCACCGACACTGTAGTACTGTCGGAAGTGACGTGCTCGAGCGCGCGCACCCCTTTTATTGAACGCCGCAGACCACGCCTGGCCTGCGGATGTATGGGTGCGTGTGCGTGGTAAACTAGACCGCTAACAGACACTACATCCCTCCCCAACTTGCAATTGTTTTTTTTTTTTGTTTCAAACAGATAACGAGATAAACAGATTCAGTCTTACAACATGTCATATAAGAGCGCCTGGGTACTTGCGTGTCCATTGATGTCGTGCTCACGGCACCAGCTGGCAGGCGTAGTCTTTCAGCATCTGGCTCGGTGGGGGGTTAGGCCTCAGATTGTATTTTCGGGCTTTGCCCCTACCACCTTCATTAGTCTGGTAAGTGTCTCTGGTTGCAGCCGCCGGTGTTTGGGGCGCTGCCGCGGAGTCACTTTCTTCTGCTTGATCTTCCGGGACGTTGACGTTGTCTCCGCTGATTGTCGCCGTTCCATTGGATCGGATCTCCTCTCCTGCAGCTTCCGGTCGCTGACTGGACTCCTGCGGGAGCGCCTTGAACCACGAGGTGTTCCGTGATACTTCCTCTTCTCCTCTTTTGGCTGTGACCATGGTGCCTTTGGTAGAGGTGACAGTCCACGGGCCTGGTTCGTAACGGGTTTGGAACTTCCCACCTGGACGTCTGTTCCGAATGATCACCCGGGTCCCCGGGCTGAGACTCCTCGGCTGGGCCCTCCTGTACGTGCTGGCACGTTGGTTCTCTTGTCGCCTCCGTGACTGGGCCTCTTCCGTGTCGGCCGGGGGTGGCGCCCATCCTGGCGCGGTTGGGAGGAGGTCTCTCCGTGGTCCTTGGAACATCAGGGTCCATGGGCTCCTTTGTGTGGCGCAGTGGGGTGTGCCCCTGTACTCTCTTAGGAACTCGTGCAGTCTTTGCTCGGGATCGACTTGTTCCACCAGAGCGATTCGGAATACTTTATTGAGGGTCCGCATAAACCTCTCCACGTCTCCGTTTGCTTGTGGCCACTGAGGTGTAATGCGGCGGTGTCGAATTCCCCTGGTCGTAAGGAATGTGGCGAATTCTGCCCCTTAGAACGGCAGCCCATTGTCGCTTCGGATCTCCGACAGGTAACCGAACATGGAGAAGATCTTTTCTAGCGCCGGTCCCACATGAGCAAAAGCTGTGGAGATAACTCTCTCCACTACTGGATACTTGGAGTAGGAGTCAATGGCTACCAGTGTATGTCCTTCTCCCGGAAAACTTTCAAAGTCTATACTGATTTTGGTCCAGGGGGAGGTACAGGCATCTTCTGTGATTATTGGCACGGGTCTCTCCAGATCACTCGTCAGCTGGCAGGCCATGCATCCTCGTACGTACTCTTCCACCCTGGTCTCCAAATCTGGAAACCATACCTTTTCCCTCATGCGCGCCTTCATTTTCGTCGATCATTGATGTCCTCCGTGGGCTAATTGTATCGCCCGGTGTCTCAGGCTGAGGGGTATGACTAGTCGTGAGCCCCTCAGTAGCACTCCGTCATCCGTGGTGCTCAACTCGTGCCGGATCCGCCAGAATCTTGTGAGTGATTCCTTGTCCTCTGCGACCCAGGACGTGGGCGGGCGCAGGTATTCTGTCCACGATCCGTCTTGTACTGCCTGAGTCGTTCTCCGGTACACATGGTCGTCTGCCGCGGCTTCTTTTATTTCGTCTATGGTCATGCTGTTCAGGCATGACGCGAGGGCTACCCACTGAGCATACTCCTCACGGTCATCCTCCATCGATTCATGTTCTTGTGGAGAGGGGTGGAGTGACAGATTGTCCGCTGGATTCTTGGCTCCCGGGTGGTAGGTGACTTCCATCTCATAGGATTGTAGTTGTATCACCCATCATTCAATGCGAGGTGGGGGGTGTGGAGCAGTTCCTTTGAAAAGGGACACTAGCGGTTGGTGGTCTGTGACCATTACGAATGGGTGGCCTTGTAAGTAGAGGTGGAAGTGGCCGCAGGCCCACTTGATAGCGAGCGCCTCCCTCTCGATTTGGGCGTATCTGGTCTCCGTCGGGGTTAGAGCCTTGCTGGCAAACGCTAGCGCTGTCCACTGGCCGGGCTCATGTTCTTGGGTTAGGACCGCGCCGAGCCCCACCGGGCTAGCGTCCACAATCACCTCCGTACGCTTCTTGGGGTCGAAGTAGGACAGTGTGGCTTTCTCCAAAAGTGCGTCTTTGATCCCCCGGAATGCCTCTTCTTCCTTCAGGCCCCACTGCCACGAGACATCCGTCTTCGTTAGTGCTCGTAGTGGTTCACTCCTGGTAGCCAAACCCGGTATAAACCGGCCACAGTATGTGGCCATACCAAGGAAGCTTCTCACCTCCGTCGGGGACTTTGGCGCGAGGGCGTCTTTGATGGCTTTGGATTTCTTCGGATCAATCTGAATGCCCTCCTGATTGAACACGTAGCCAAAGAATTCTATCGAGGGCTGAAAGAATTGGCATTTCTCTTTGTGGAGTGTTGCTCCATGGACGCTGAGTCTTTTCAGGACGTCTCTCAGGTGCTTGTGGTGTTCTGATGCTGTGGCAGAGTGTATCAGGATGTCATCGCTGACGTTGATGACCCCCGGTAATCCTGAGAGGAGTTCACGGATGGTGTTTTGGAACACCTCTGCCGCTGACGAAATGCCGAAGTTTAGTTGTTTGTAACGCCGGAGTCCCAGGTGAGTGCTAAAGGTGGTGATGAAGCGACTCTCCTCCGCTAGGGGCAGTTGATGGTATCCGGCGTTTAGATCTATCTTTGAGAACCACTTTGACCCATTTACGTCAGCGACGTTGTCATCCATGGTTGGAGTCAGATGTCTCTCTCTCCAGATGGCGTTTGGTAGTCGCATGTCGATGCACAGGTGGATAGCGCCTGGTTGCTTATGTTTTTCTACAATCACCATGGGTGATACCCATGGGGTGGGCCCTGTGACTTTCTCGATGACCCTGAGAGCTTCTAGTTTCTCCAGTTCCTTTTCCACCAGTGGGCGTAGATGGAAGGGTACTCGGCGGTGCCGCAAGGCGGTGGGGGTGACTGATTTATCTATGTGCAATTTGATAGGCTCACATTTGATGCAGCCTAGGCCCTGGAACAGTTTGGGAAATCGCGCCAAAAGTTCATCCACCTGGTGTGATCTTATCCGGTTAGCGAAAGCGATGAGCTTCAAGTCCTCTGCTGTGTGACTGCTGATCAAGGTATCGGCTTCACGGTTGATGATGTGGATTGTCGCCATTACCTGTGCCTCATCGGCCTGAATTGGTATTGTTATTTTTCCCTTTAAGGGCAGGGGAGTGTCCGCTCCATAAGCAAAGATCCTGGTCTTGGACCGTAATATTTTGGGCCGTGGGCGTAGTCTGTTGAATTGTTGCAAGCCCATTACGTTTACAGTAGCGCCAGTGTCAATTATGGGCTGAACTTCGTTTCCCGCCATTTGCACAATGCACGTGGGCTGTGGCCGTCGTCGCTGTTTTAGCTCTTGTGCGAACGACATGATGTACGCCTCCTCATCCTCCGACTCTGAGTCATCGTACACCGTGGGAAGGTGTTTCTCTGCCCTGGCTGGTTTTGCTTCTTCCAACAATAGTTGACGGATGGCTTTTGTGGGCGCCCGTGGCCTCCGAAATGGTTTTGACGTGTTTCTTTTGCGGCACACCGAGGCGAAATGATTTGGTATCCCGCAGTTCGCGCAGGTTTTACCTTGAGCCGGGCAGTCTTTTGCCCCATGAGGTTCATGTCCACAATACCCACATCGCGCCCGCGGTGGGTCTCTCCGATATTCCCTTTGCGGTGGTCCCCGTGGTTGGGGTCGTACGGCATCTGCCCGCTCCACTTTGATGGCCTCTGCCTTGACTTGTGGTTGGTGTAGTGCCTGTTCCATGGCAGAAGCCCTGACACTCGAGAGTTCATGAGATCTAGCAAGGATTAGCATGTCTTCTAGCGTTAGGCCTGGCTTGCGGAGGATCGCCCCTCTCAGCGTTTTATCCCGGCATCCCTGGATGATTTGTCGTCTTATGGCCGTTGGTTGGTTTTCGTCGGTGGAGCTGGCCAGCTCCCTGACACGGGCATGGAATTGGTCCATCGTCTCGCCTTCCCTTCGACGCGCTTGGCCCAGTTTGAAGACCTCGAAGTCTACGTTCAGTTGGGGGTCAAAATGGCCGTTCAGAGCGGCGACCGCTGCGTCATAGTCATCTCCTGTGTTGGGAAGGTGTTTGATCAGCCTGAAGATTTCATCGCCCGCGTGGTGTAGCAGAAGCGACCGCTTCACCGCCTTGTCTGTTTCTCTCGTGACGATAAAGTAGTTTTCCAACCTTTCTAGCCATATTTTCCATCTCGGGGAGGCCGTAGACGGGTCCGCCGCCTCGCTGAATGGCGGTAGTACCCCTGTCGCAGCATGCCTGTTGATGACCGGCACCGGCGCATCTTCCTCCGTCATGGTGGTGGTGCCACAGGGTGCCAACAACGAGTCTCTTTTCCCTCCCTGCGCAGGCTCTGCGACGTCGCGTAGCTCACCTCAGCGTCGTCGCGGTGGTTGAAGGCCTCGGGGCGCCTCGCGATGAGCAGGCTGCAGGGCGCGTTCCTCCCCAGGTAACGATGACCCTGAAGACGCACACGGACGTGACGCGTTGGCCCCAAGGCTACACAGCTGCCGGCCACAGTGGGGCACCCAGGAAGGTGACGGGCACGTCCTCCGCTGGAGTGCTCCATTCCCAGGCACTGAGGAAGTCTCCCCCTAGCAGACAGAGGCCTCTCACGCGCAATGCGTGAGGAAAAGCAGGATGTCAGGCCGATCCACGGCTCACGCGCAATGCGTGGGATATGGCAGGCAGTCACGGAAGGTGGGCCGGCTCCGCACCCGTTAATGCCGCTTGGTGCCCCTCGATGCAGGGGGGTCCTCCGACCCAGGCGATCTCCACACAGTGTTCCAGGGGGGTGGAAGGGCCCTAAGCCAAGGCCCAGACAGGTGAACAGGCCCCAGCGCGGCCAAGTGCAGAGAGCCGTGGAGGCGCGGCAGGCACCGCGGGACAGAGCGGACCTGCTCCCTGGGTGGCACGGGTGTGCGAGCGAGGGTTTGGCCCCCTCCGCTCGTCGCCAGTGTTGTGCCCTGACCTTTTGGTGGCCACCAAAGGCCTGGGTGATTGGTGGCCTTGCGCAGGGGCTGGCAGCGCTGCAGCAAGAAGGAGGCACCGACACTGTAGTACTGTCGGAAGTGACGTGCTCGAGCGCGCGCACCCCTTTTATTGAACGCCGCAGGCCACGCCTGGCCTGCGGATGTATGGGTGCATGTGCGTGGTAAACTAGACTGCTAACAGACACTACATCCATGATCATTGTGACATGAATCTGCAGTGCACTGGATTCAGTGTTTTTAGCAGCAAGTGATTCTTCACTTCTTCAAGGTGCTTCTACCTTTTAACCACCCTCAAAATTACAAGATGCTGTTAGAGAAACTGAAACAGGCAGTGTGCCCACGTGGAACACATTTAGGCATCCGGCCCCCAGAGAGAATGATAGTCCCCACCCCAATTTAAGAGAGGCTTGGCTTGGTACCTGGCAGATTCTGTATACTTTCCCCACTCAAAGACTCGGACTGGTACCCAGGCTTCTTTTCCTCCAGTGGTTCTGGTGGTACCCTGCGTCCGACTGATGCTCCGTTTCATACCCCTCCTTCCCAATACATGCTGTGTTTAGTGCCCTGTCATCCACTGGTGCCTTTTTGATGCCCCACAATCCAGGTGTGCTCTGTTTTGCAGCCTCACCCCTTCCTAATACATTCTGTGTTTGGTGCTCTGCCCTCCCAAGATACTCTGCATAGTAACCTCACTCTCGTGCCAAGGTGGCTTTATTTGAATACTCTGCCCTCCAGTGGTGGTGGCTTGTACCCTTCTTACTCAAACATTTTCGGTATCGAGCCCTGCTCTCGAGGATCTTGGTTTGGCCAGGAGTCTTACTTCTTTGACTTCTTTGCAACCCTGACCAGCACCTCGGTTTTGCACCCTGCCACCTCGCCCAGCCTAAACTTATCCCCTGAGCTATGCTGCTGAACTATGCTTCTCTTCATTCCCTAAAGCCAGCCCAGCTGTGCAGACATTTGCAAAATGTCTGATGTGGAATTCTGTCAATGCTGTATCATTGCTGACAAGGAGGCGTTGGCACCAGGTCTGTGTCCCCTCATGTGCTTACAAGAGCTATAACCAGGGCCACTGGAATTATGCAACAGGGAAGGGGCAGATTGTTTGGAGGGGTTGAGTGAATTGTGCGGTGGGAGGGGGAGAACGAGAGATGTAGTACGGCGTGTTTGGTGACAGTGTTGCTTCATTGTTTGGTCGTATTTGCACGTGTTGACACCAGCTATGCATAGGTTTCACCTCATTAGTTAGCACTTTGTCGAAGCTAATGGCACATACCCTGTCTCCTCTGCTCGGCTTACTTTGAAACGCTTTATCTCTGCGAGGGGAGTTTTTTTACACTGTCATCCTGCCTTTAAAATTGCCTATATCCACCAAGGCAGCTACCTTTCTTGAAAAGGAAAGGTACATTTAGATACATTTACATTTCAAATGTCTTCCAGGCTGCGTTTCAGACACAGCCTTTGTGTAGAGTGATGCACCTCACAGCAGGGCTGACTACAGCCTGAAGCACCCACAACAGAGGCAGGGCCAGCTCTAGGCTCATGGTGGCCCTGGGCAAGGAGCGCAGGTAGGGGGCCCGAAAGGGGTGGTTCAGGCGGGGCGGAGCGCGCAGGCCAGTAAAGAGGGGAGGGGGTCAGGGTGTTTAGTAGTGGAACAGAGCCGGAGGCCGCCAAATCCCTGCCAGGGGCCACCACGCAAATATGTATCCATCCTCAGAGGATTAATATATTAAGGATATATATTGGCGTGGTGGCCCCTGGGGTTTGGTGGCCCTGTGCAGGTGCACAGCTTGCACATGCCTAGAGCCGGCCCTGACAGAGGCACAAAGAGTTGTAAGAGCTCTGGACTGAAGTGTGATTAAGGTAGATAAAAGCTTTGCCTCACCTAAAGGGTCCTTTTCAACCTGCAGCTTCACCCCTGCTCACCCTTAGCATCTACAAAAAGGCAGTGCTTCAGGAAGTCTAATCAGCAGCCATTTGCTAACAAAAGCGTTCATTGTATTTCTAAAGGGAGCCCTTTCATCATCCCCTCACTCACACCAGTGTTTGAATCCCCTGCCCTCCAGCCAGCGGAATGCTTGTAATACACTTTCATCTGGTGCTAATGCAAACCAGAGGCATTTAAATGTATCCTACTCTAATACTCTGAGTCAAATCTGAATTGAACGCCAGAATCCCTTTTTAGTGTTTACATTATTTCTAATGTATTTTCTCGCCATATGCGTCCAGCCATTCTTTTTTTTAATTTTTTTTATTAAAACCTTTATTTACGAAATGCACATTACACAGCGTCTGCCTACAACCCCTCAGGGCCGGCCGCTATGACACATATTGAAAAAAGGAAAGCGGGACAGTACACTTTTAAGAGGATCACTGAGCACACATTATAGTGTGGAGCATAAAACGTACTAAAAGGATATAGAAGGTTTAATTTTACGATTTTGTTGAGAAAACACAACAACACAAAAACATGGCATCATACTGGCAAGGGTCATAAGAGGGGGGGAAAGGGGAAAAGGAGTAAATATAGGAAGAAACGAATCTGGCAATGGGGGTGATCATGAAGGAAGAAAGGATACATGTGATACAGAAAACAAAAAAAAACGGAACGCCAATCATGGGGAGGAGGGGACAGGAATCTCATAATCGAGTGGAGGGGAACATATATCGCCACGGTACGAATTCCACTGTGCCCAAACCCTGGACCACTTTCTGGGACGACCCCGTGCCTCATACACCGTCTTTTCTCGAAACATGCACCAGTCCATGTTATCCTTCCAGGCACTGAGCTGTGGTGGTCTGGCAGAGCCCCAGAGCTGAGCTATGTCCCTCTTGGCAACCATGTTGCCCAGAGTGACCCAGAATGTCTGAGCAGCAGTACAGTCCGTAGGCTCCCACACATTGAGCAAGCAACGCCGTGCCTCAGGAAGGAGGGGGACTCCTGTGACACGTCCCATCACATCATGCACCCTGGACCAGAAGGCCGAGACAACCGGACATTCCCATGTAAGATGAAGAAAAGTACCATCCATACCACACCCACGCCTACACCGTCCATCCGTCGCAAGCCCCATTCGCACCAGTCGCGTACCAGTCACATACACACGGTGGAGGATCTTTAGCTGGACAAAACGAAGTCGGGCCGGAATAGCCACTTCCTTAGGGGAAGAAACAGCCGACTGCCAGTCCTCATCGTCTAATTCAAGCCCGTCCGCTGTCCAGGAAGCACAAAGTTTCCCCAGCTGGTCAGCCCTGTTGTTAATGAGCTTCTTGTATATTAAGGAAATCGTACTATCGGGGACGTGGCCATCTAGGATACGATCCTCCAGCGGGAGGATTGTGGGATATCAGTCCCAGGGGGAAAGGCTGAGGACAAGGCATGTCGGACCTGCATATACCGAAAATGTTCCCTATCATCAAGCTGGTATTCCAGTTTCAGGACTTCAAAGGACTTCACAGTGCCCCTGGCCCAAATATCCTACACCTTACTGATCCCAATCATGTCCCACCTGTCAAACCCTTTCGTCTGCCAAAGGTTGCCCAATCGATCAGAGTCGTACAGTGGGGTCATGCGCGTCAGCTTGCCACTCCAGCCCGTAGCCACAGTTGCATCCCTCCAGGCCCGAACCGCACACTTCGTAGGACCCGTAAGGAGGCGGATCGGCGACTTCGAGCTCTATTAAAGTTGCCACTGGGCAGTAAAAATTTGTCCAGGGCAAAGGCAGGAGCGGGTTCCGATGAATACGTTACGTGATTGATGGCGCTCAGGTGCGAGGCCCAATAGTAACGTCTGATATCTGGCAAAGCAATACCGCCGTCGTACCAGGGAAGGGTGAGCTTAGACAGCGCAATACGGGCGCGACCGTCCCAGATCAATTGTCGCTGTAGACTTTCGATCTCGCGAAAGTAGCGAGCAGGGACAGGGTCGAAGAAAGTCTGCAACGCATAGAGAAATCTGGGGAGCGACATCATTTTGAAAAGCGCCGCTCGGCCCAACGGAGACAAGGGCAATTCACGCCATCGCCTCACATCTTGTTTGAGACGACGGAGCGGAGCATACAGATTCCGTTCATAACGCACCGCAGAAACCGTAGAGACATAAATCCCCAAATACTTAAAACCGTCATTCGCCACCAAAATTGGAAACCTATGAGGCAGCGGCAGCTACACAGGATTTGGTCCAATTGATGACCAATCCAGAGTTCTTACCGAAGGATGTAAGAACGTCGAAGAGCACGTTCAAAGATTTTTGAGGGGAAGTGAAGTAAAGGAGGATGTTGTCAGCATACAGTGAGACGCGATCCTCCAGATCTGGCGCCCACCGGATCCCTTTAATTGAAGGTTCCCTCCGGAGCCATGCCACAAGGGGTTCAAGCGCCAACGCAAACAGGAGCGGGGAAAGCGGACATCCCTGACGGGTGCCGCGTCCCAATGGGAAGGGGTCAGAACTTCTGCCATTTACCACGACCTGGGCCAGCGGTTGTTCATAAAGAAGCCTGACCCACACAATAAAGTTAGGGCCAAAGCCGAACTTGGAGAGGACCGCCCAAAGATAAGGCCATTCAATGGTGTCAAAAGCCATCGTAGCGTCCAGGGAGGCCACCACCGCAGGCTCCGTGAGAGTAGCAGCTCTCGCGAGAACACCATGAAGCCTACGCAGATTAAGGGCCGTGTTCCTATGTGGTATGAAGCCGGATTGATCCGGATGGATCAGGTCACAAATCACCGTCAACAGCCGATTGGCCAGAACCTTGGCTAGGATTTTAGGTTCTGCGTTTAGTAGGGAAATGGGGCGGTAAGAAGTACAGCGATCACGGGGCTTGCCATCCTTATAAATGACCACTATAGTAGCTAGGCGCTGTTCGAGCGGAAGGACTCCTGCCTCGAACGCGTCTAGAAGCATGTTGCGGAGATGAGCGGCCATCTTGTCTGGGCGAAGTTTGTAAAGCTCGATGGGCAAACCATTAGGCCCCATCGCCTTGCCCGATCGCAGAGATCTGATAGCAAGGGCAATCTCATCAACCGTAAAGGGAGCCTCCAGAGCCAGGCCCTCCTCCTCCGAAACACAAGGAAGAGCTATATCACGCAACAGCAAACGGGAATCAGCCTCATCACGATCACTCACCGGGGTATAAACTTTCCGGAAATGATCGACAAAACAGTCAACAATCTCACCGGGGTCAGACACACATTCACCAGACTCGCGAACAATAACGGGCACAACACGATTCGCTCTTTCAGCCTTATCCAGCCACGCTAGGAGTTTGCTCGCCTTGTCACCCACATCATACAGCCGGCCCAATTGGTTCGCTCGCATCAACTTAGCAGCATCGGTCACACAAGCCTTGTAGTCCGCCTGTTTCAGCTCCAAAGTGTGTAACAGCGCAGGTGTATCATCCCCACCCAGCTCACTTTCAAGTGTTGTAATTTCAGTCTCAAGGGCCAGCACGGCCTCCGGCTTAGCCCTCCGTTCAGCAGCAATAAGAGACAGTGCGGATCCCCGAATGACCGTTTTAAAGGCCTCCCAGAGAACCGTAGGGGAGGTCACCGAACCCACATTTTCATAGAAATAACAGTCAATAGCCTTCACCAAGTCTGAGCGGAGCCGAGGGTTCCGAAAATGCCAGGGGGGAACAGGGGGGACCCTGCTACCAGAAAGACCACCCACAGAGATCTTAATTAGCAAGGGGGAATGATCCGAGATACCCCGGGGGAGATGACGCACCTCTCGTACCAAGGATAGGGTAGAAGCCAGCATAAAGAAGTAATCTATCCGAGAGAGGCTGCCATGCGCACCAGAGTGGAAGGTATACTGCGTCTGGGTGGGGTGCAGCGAACGCCAAACATCCACCAGACCAAAAGTTTCAGCCATATCATTGAGCCACATCTGGGACTGCGGCAGAACTCTAGGGGGCAGCCGATCACATTCGCCAGACATAACGGAGTTAAAGTCTCCACCCATGATCAGCAGACCATCAGGGAGACCAAGAAGAGTCTTGCCAAGATCGGCGTAGGTGGTGGCCTGCAGCCCCGGGGGGATATACACAACCACTAACACAATTGGCTTTCCCTCCCACCTCCCCGAGACAGCAGCATATCGTCCCCGATCATCTAGGACAACGTCATCAATCTCAAGGGCCAGAGAGGATTTAACCATTATACCCACTCCCCGAGACCCGGAGGTGAAACCAGCGTGGGCGGCCAATCGGTAGCCCCGACGGTCAAGAGCTTTACAGGCATTACCGATCAAGTGGGTTTCCTGGAGGAACACAACATCAGGGGCATGGCGCCTTATAAATTGTAACACAATGCCGCGTTTAAACCTGTCACCCAAACAGTTGACGTTCCAAGAAAGAACCTGCATCTCACCCCCCCCCATCCCAGGAAGAATGACCCAGCCCCACCCCCTCCCATAACCACAGATCCAGAATACTTGCAATCAGTAATATACCATGAAAAAAGAGAAATAACAGAAAACACAGAACACAACCAAGTACCCACCAACCACCCCCCAACCAAGAACCCGTTACAACGCCCCCCACCCTGCACCCCTGCTGACTAGAAAGCCACCCCAAACTGCAGTGTGCCTGTCGCCCCATCTGATCTACACAAAGAAACCCCCGAGGAGGAAGGGAGAAACCACCCGTACCCGCACCACCACGGGCACAATAAAGCATACGATATAGTTACTCTGTAAAGTTCACAGTCCCAAGTCGGACCACTGGGGGCCCACATTAAACCTGGGCCGTCGCACCACCTTCCGCACCGGCGGAGCCTCCACTCTCGGTGTCATCTTTCGGCAACGAGTCCAACCAGTCACTAGCACGATCAGGCTGATCGAAGAAATAGGCTCGTTCTCTGAACTCAATCCGCAAGCGAGCAGGAAACAGCATTGCGTATTTCAGTCCCAAATCCCTTAGACGACGCTTCACTCCAAGGAACCCAGAACGTTGTCGTTGTACTTGGGGGGTGAAATCAGGATAGATCGAGACAGAGTTATTATCGTATTTCAACGGGCCGTGTTTACGAGCGGCCTGCAGGATAGCGTCTCTGTCCCGAAAGTGAAACAGTCTAGCGATGATAGGCCTCGGAGGGC
This sequence comes from Lissotriton vulgaris, assembly GCF_964263255.1. NCBI lineage: Eukaryota > Metazoa > Chordata > Amphibia > Caudata > Salamandridae > Lissotriton > Lissotriton vulgaris. The sequence continues at coordinate 747,675,003 of NC_141687.1, read as the reverse complement.
CCCCTGGCTTCACCTGGCCACCTGGGAAGCGATAGGCACGCTCAACCGCAAAAAACTTGCTGAGACCTGCGGGAGCGAGTTTAGATACAAAGAGTTCCTCGACCAGTAAATCGATCGAGGTGGCACCATTGTCCTCCGGCACTCCGACCAAGCGTATGTTGTTCCGCCGGGCCCTATTGTCATAGTCCTCCATGCGTTTGAGCAAAACGTCATGTGAGGAGCGCAAATTCCCTATCTCGGATTGCGCCTCCGCCATGTCCGTCACCAAACTCGACGCCTTTAAGTCCAATGCCTTGACCCTCTCGTTCGTCTTGGCCAAATCGGCTCGAATAAGAGTAACATCCACCGCCACCGTGTCTATCTTGGACACGATGGCCTCGTATTGTTGACTCATATCGGCCTTGAGGCCTGCAATGGCGGCCAACAGGTCCTGAAGGGACACTTCCGAGGAAGACGACATGTCTGTCTTCGGGTCCTCCAAGTCACGACTGGCAACGCCGGGGGAACCTCTCGGTTGGGTATAGCGCTCGGTCATGTTGGACTGGATCGACCCCCCGCGAGTAGTGGTCTTCCTGCGTTTCTCCACTTCAGGTTTCGTCGCCATGTTGTGTTCAGCACCGGCCAGGGACACCCGGGTGCAGCGAGATGGTGACAAGTCTCGGACCCCAAAAGTCTGGTGTCATGAAAGAGTGCCACGGGCCACCCAGCCGGCACCAAGAAAGAAAGCGTGCACAATGAGAGCAGCAGGCCGGAGAAAGTAGCAGGTCCCAAGGAGTCAGTGACGAGAGGGCTGGAAACCGAAAGTGAAAGTGGCACACCACCGATGGAGGAGATGCCAGGCAGCAGTTGTTGTTGCATTACAGCTCGGCCATAGTAGGCAGCAGAGACCCCGGTCGCGTCGGGGGTTAGGCCAGGAAGTTGGAGACGATGTAAAAATGGTCCCCGAGGTCCGATCTTGGCCAAAAAAAGGATCGATGGTATCAGTGAGAGTAGCACTTCAAAAGCCCGTCGAAGTGACCAGGATAATTGCAGGATAGATCTAGAAGGGCGGCGCGGGTCTCAGGAGCTCTCTGCTCACGCGACCATCTTGGATGCCCGCGTAGCTCCTCCTCTCCGTCCAGCCATTCTTCTTTCACTCTCAACCCTTGAGCTGATTAACTGGCCTGGCTGCGTCAGTGGTCTAGCAACGGAGAGATGGTTTACCCGATTCTAGTACCTATTACAAATGTTCAATATAGCACAATCCTCACAAGTAAATGCTTCTTATTTCTACATTCTTGCAACGTAAAGATGATTTACATGATTCTAGTATCCATTAAAAATTTCCAATATGGTACAATCTTCACAAGTAAATAATGTTGTTTTTTTCTACATTCTTGCATCCTCAAACTGTATACTGCCTCAAAAACATTCAATACATTCCTTAAATCTGATATTAAAACCTGTCCTGTAATCAAAACTTCTGTTCGTCACCTTTCCCTGTTTTTTTTCTCTTTTCAAATCTCTCATTCCCTTCCATCCTCTGTATACCTCCCCTCTGTTTAAGCAAAATGTACGCTGATACATGCCCCTAGGACTTTTCTCTATCTCAGCAAATTTTCCACAGCTCATTTACAAGATCACAGTCTCTCTTTCTTGCACTGAAAAGCATACCTTTGCAACCTAACATTACTTAATCCCCTCCAACTCCTGCAATAATCCCACCAACCATGTGCTTGAGCTCACCTTCCCCTTCGCCTTGCTAATGACCAACCAACCTCTATTACTTCTATCCACCATAAAAAACAGAAATGAATGCATGGAATGGTTTGCAAAAGACAAACCCTAATAACTAACAGTAACCAATAACCCTGCACTAACCATTAATCTTGGGTTCCGGAGCAGCGTGCCGCTCGGGGTTAATCGCTTTGAAGGCTCGTCAGGGGTAGTGAGGGCTATATAAATATGATTACAATTACATAGCAATCGAAAACCTTGGCAGCTATGGCACAGCACCTAGCCTGCAGAGAGTAGAGGACACTGGTACCTACTACGGCCAAATATCAATAAGCTCAAAAAGCTGGATAACCATATCTGTGAGTAAATCCATAGGGGTTAGCAGTTGGGGGCTAGCAGTTCGGCCTTGATAGGAGTTTAAATCGTGTTATAACTTGTTACGCAATTGTCGTCCTTTTGGAGCACTCTAGGACGTCAAGGGTTTCACACCCTGTGACGTCATGAACACATACACTCAGGCTCTGACCTCAGTTTGAGGTCATGGCGCTAGAACAAAAGGAGGAAGGCCCGCCACGCACTGGGAGTGCCCGGAGAGCTGGAAAGCAATGTGTTTCTCCATACCTTATTTGCTACCGCTGTTGTGAGACAGTCGGCCACTATAACACATTGTTTCCCATTAACCCTTCCAGTCGGGCACGGACAGGAGATAATAAATAAAGGGGCAACTTCCCCTCTTGGTTGTTGTCCAGACCCTCTAACCAAGTGTGTCCCGAGTGCTTTGTGTGCGCTACTAAGATAGGATTTAGCCAATAATTATAAAGGTCATTCACCGCCACAATACCCCGCTCTACATTGGCGACAAGGGTGTGTCCGGACCTGCGGTGCGTCTGCTGTCCTGCGGAGTACAAGAATCCAGTGGGAGGGATGGTGGTGTTCGTTCCCATGTGTCTGGTGGGGAGCAGAGGTCGGCGCATCCTGGCGCAGACGTTCGGCGGCAACCGATCCGCGTGTCGCGGAGAAAGGTGAGAAGGTGCAGTTGCGATCAAGGGGGAGAAGGCGGCGCAAACTTGCAGTTGTGCACCGGCGGCAGTGAGTGAAGTGGCTGAGCAGGTGGCAGCTGAAAAGGTGCGAGTGCGCATGTGCACCCAGGTGTCTGGAGGAGGCATGTGTGCCCGGGAGGCCCAGGGTGGTTGCAAGCACCTCCAGCGTGCTGCAGTGTATAGGCAGGGTGTCTCATCGAGAGGCCGACGAGTGGGCCTCACAGCTGCACGTGTGCATGCTAAAAACGGGCAAACAAGTACTGGCAAGTGCAAGGGGCACAGTGAGTGCATACAGTGGAGGTGTCCTTCTTGTGGGAGGACAAGAGGAACAGCCAAACAAGCACTGGCAAACACAAGGGGCACTAAGAGTGTGTGCACCAGAGGTGTCCTTTACTGTGGAAGGACATGAGGGACTAAAAGAAGATGTCGGTGCAAGCCGGAAGTAATGTCGCAGGTGGTAGTGGAGGTGGAGCACCACGGCGGTCACACCCAAGCTTGGCATCGCTGCTACCATTTAGCCAGCTGGCAGATCCTGCCACCGCAGCACCGTGGTGGAGAAAGTGGATCGGACGGCTAGAGAATTATTTTCAAGCAGTCAAGGAAACAGAAGGGTGCGGTTAAGCGATCTACTATGCTCCATATGGGAGGAGCTGTATGAATTGTTCCAGACACGGGGAACGTGGATGATTATTCAGCGGCGGTAGCTGTGCTCAATCGTCACTTCGACCCTCAGTTGAACCCGGGCTTTGAACATTTCAAAATACGGCAAGCGAGACAGCAAAAAGAAGAGTCTATGGATATGTTTTATGCCAGGTTGAGAAGGCTTCAGGGCTCGTGGACTGGCATTGACAAATAGCTGGAGATCAGGGCGCAACTGATACAGGGCTGCAGATCCTCGGAGCTGAGAAAGCTCATCCTGCGTAAACTTGATAAGGGTGTCCCGCAGGGATCATGTCTAAGCCCTACCCTCTTCAATGTTTATATGGCCCCGTTGGCTAAGATCGTCCGACATTATGGGTTTGAGGTCGTCTCATATGCGGACGATACTCAATTGGTCTTCCCCATTGGGTCAAACTTTAAAGAGGAGAAATTGCGCTTCTCGGCGGGAATGTTGGCGATTTCAAACTGGATGGCGGAATCCTGCCTCCAACTTAATTCAGGGAAAACAGAGTTGATGTTTCTGGGGAAGGCTCAGGACCTGATTCTGGCCGATTGGTGGCCAGCCCAGCTAGGGTCAGCTCCCATCCCCTCAACATCAGTAATGAGTTTAGGATCACAACTGGATGACAAACTGACCATGAAGCCTAATGTCAGAAACATCATGAGCTCGTGCTAATACTGTCTCTGACTTCTTCGTAGAATTATCCCATATCTACCAGTAAAACATCGTAGAACGGTGGTCCAGGCGATGGTGGTGAGCCGTTTGGATTACGGTAATGCTTTACTGGCCGAAGTAAATGAGACTTTGATAGCAAAACTCCAAGTCATCAAAAATACGGCAGCTCGGATGGTTCTAAACTATTTGCCGGGCTCACCGTCACTCCCTCTGCTGAAAGAGCTTCATTGGCTCCCAGTGAAGAAGAGGTCTTTCTTTAAGATTTGCTGCTTCACCTTTAAGGCTACTAATGGTATAGGCCCTGAATACTTGCAATACAAACTTTGCAAACAGATCTCTTGTTGCAATCCGAGATCAAATGGAAAGGCTCTGCTGATGATTCCACGTATTTTGCGGACAAGTCTAGGGTGCAAAGCTTTTTCCTATATTGCCCCAAAATATTGGAACTCCCTACCAGAAGCCCTCCGTAAGTCCACATCCTACCTTGTGTTTAGAAACTATTGAAGGCTTTCTTATTCTAAAACTTTGCTGCAGCTTTGGATCTTAACTTTTTCCTCCTCAGGCTTTAGCCTAGTCAGCGCTGAGGTGCCCCTGGGTGAGTCAAGCGCTTTACAAGAGGCCATTACCATAAGCAGGCATTTCCTTGGACAAGATACTCATACTAGGAAGATCACATGAACTGGTGAGGTGGAGGTGGCTAGCGCGCAAGCCAGTTGACGCCACTCGAGCACACCCGACAGCAATTAAGGAGGAACGAATTGAGGCGATACAGAAAAGTTATGGTCGAGGAAAGGAGGTACTGGATGGCCAACATAACAGAAGGGGATGTGTTAGAAATGGGATTTCTGGTTGGCTAAGGCTTGCGCCAAAGCCAGGCAGAAACTACCACTCTAGTCAGGTAAAGGGAGTTACACGCCAAAGATAACCCCTGCTCACCCCCTTGGTTGCTTGGCACGAGCAGTCAGGCTTATCCCGGAGTCCATGTGTAAAGCATTTGCGCACGCACACAGCAACAACATCCCAGGCACACTACAAAAGTAACTCCACACAATGTTATATAAAAAATAGCCTTTGTATTCTCAAAAAACATTAGAATAGTAAATACATAATATACACTGTGCCAACTGGCACTGGGCAATATTTACAAGAGATTATCTACACATGACAGAGCCACATGGACCACTGTCAGAACCATCACAAAGCAAACTTGGTAAAAGTAAAGCAGATCAGATCATAAATGTACAACCAGTACACACTGGTGATCACTTTACCTAGCATCAGCCTGTAACATAAACTACATTATGCACAGTATCATCAGGCGCGAATCACATTCTGCGCCAACCTCACCAGCATAAACACATTATGCAATCCTCTCACACGTCTAAACACATTAGACCCTAACCTCCTAAGCATAACTCACATTAGGGGCATAAATCACAGAGTGAAACATAATCTCACTAGCATGAACCACGATATGCAGGTCAACCTCATAATCATAAACCACTGTTTATAGGTATAAAACAGGGTGCGTAAAACATACTACACACATTACATTTCCTAGCACCACATCACATTAGGGCCTGGTGCACTATAATTCTAACAGTCCCCCTGGCCAACTGACCATCCAAAAAGGGGCTCAAATGCCCTATGTCCCAAAAGTCAGGGCGCGCTGCCTAGGCAGCGAAAGTCAAGAGTGCACACTTTGCGCAGGCCTAAACGTAGCAGCTGGCACGAAGTGCTGCGCAGCTGTGCAGGAAAAGTCTGGCCGACAGATGGGGCAAGCGAACAAGAGTCCCAAGTCCTGCCGCAGGAGATGCCAGGTGATGCTGGTGGGGTAAGAGATGCAGAAGTGAATCCTGAAAAGGAAATGGAACCCGCTCTCACTGAAGGTGGAGCAGAAATGATGCCGTAGGGAGACATGAGCCGTGCTACAGGAGAGGTGTTGGAGGAACTCCCGAGAGGATACACGTATCGGCTGCGAGAAAATCCCAGGCCGAGTCAGAGACTTCGTATGCTCCAACAGGAAACTGTGAATGTAGCTACTGATGTGGGGACCGTGACCTCCTTGTTTGTTTCGTTGTAGAATTAAAGGTCAGGAGAGATTGTACTGAGCCAGTCGGCCACTATAATCCATTGTTTCACATTCACCCTCCCGGCCGGCCGCGGACGGGGGTAATAAATAAAGAGGTGACTTCCGCTAGTGGTTGTCGTCCAGACCCCCTAACCAAGTGTGTTCCGAGTGCTTTGTGTGCGCTACTAAGATAGGCCTTAACCGATAATTATAAAGGTCACTCACCTGCACAAAAGCCCGCTCTAAAACCGCTAAGACTGTCGCACTTTGTCGCTTCACTCTCTATGTATACATTAAGAGATACATATCGCTCTACACACATTCAAAGTCAAGTTTATAAATTCTAAGCCGACACATAGCGGCATCAAAATATCTATATTTTAACTGTAACTGGTCCCAGCACTTTAATCTGTGGCTCAGTGAGGGCCCCCCTTACAATTCACTTCTAAAGACGCGACTGCCACAAACTGTTTTCGGATTCTTAACTGACTGTTCTTCAGAAGCATAGCGGTACATGATGAACACCATCTTTTCCAATTCCGAAATAGAATATATATGAAGGCAACGCTTCCAATGAGTCCTACTTCATTTTGTTGAATTTGATATAGTGTCGGGCTCAAAGGACATATCTTCCTCTTCGCTACTAGAAATATCGGGCCCCTTTGCCTTGGCAACTGTCTACTAACTTTATTTTAGAGTTGTTCCTTTTACCACTAGATGTCAGCATTGTCCAATATTTTCTTTTCTTTTTATTGTTTTGGTCAAGTAAATTCGTTGGCTTGTGTTGTTCCATGATGAGTGCTCTACCCCCGGGTGTGTGGGTTTCACCTGGCAAAGCTGAATGCCTTAGACAGCCACGAACAGAATTTTGTCACCTGGGACTGCACAAAGATCCCGCAGTTTAGTGAGTCTCACAAGTTCTCCGTTCAACGAAGGCGCTTTTGTCTTTTGAAAAGGACTTGTTGACATTAGTGTCTTGGCCCTCACTAAAAGAAAAGAGAAACTCTGCTGCACAAACTCCAACAAAAGAATGCAAAGCGACTGACTGAAAGCCACTAACATTAAAATACAGGACATTCTGCTAACACCGTAAACTATGGTCTCATGCACTCCTGCAAGGGAGATGTCTTTAATAATGCTATAAGAAAGAACCATAATATCCAATAAAATTAAGAATCTGTCTCCGCCTCAGCTCTTAGTGCAATAAGAGTCACTTATGTTCAATTAAAGTCATCCCGAGCGACTAATATTAAGCTTTGTAGTAGTGACCACCATGTGCAAAATCACCAGCAGTGACCACTTTAGTGCATTAGGATTCGTTGCCAGTAGTAATATAAACAAGCATTGGCATAGCCAATAGGTCTCACATTTGGGTCTTATAAGTGTTTAGCCATGCAGCACATTACCCTGGGCGCTGTGACGTCAGGGACTAAAGAGCTATACAATTACTACACACTGGGTCTTGCAGTCAAATACAGGAATACATACTTGCCCCAGGAAACAGTTATGGACACATTCCAAAGCTTTTTGATGCACAGACACAAAGTCAAGTGCCTTAATCCAAGTGAATAACCACAAAAAATGAACAGATTTAGCAGCCTGTGACCACTGTGCAGAAAATGCACTAGACAACAACATGTTAAAACATGCTTACTCTGCGCAGCAGATACTAGTGCCAAACGTAAAACAACAGAGAGCACAAACAATGTTGTGTCATCTGTAGTTCTACATTGCAGAAGATATGTTCTTTGAGGTGGTCAGTAAAAAAACACACAGAAAGCTAGAAATGACAAAGCAATTAGGCGTGGCCAGCATGAAGTCTACACTAATATTTTTTAAAAGCAGCAGCAGTGAAAAAACGGTTTGCTTTTTTTTCCAATAATGCATCAATAAAAAAACATTTACTTTGTGAGTATGCATGCTGTTTATATGGTGTAAGAAAATGCAGATTTAAATGTCTTTCTCACAACCACGCTATCAAAGCAAATGCTGTTTTATTAGAAATAACTTACAACAGTCTGTCCGTGTAAAATAAATGATAGATGGTCACCCTGGCTCTAAGCTACTTAACTCATGCTGCGTTTTCCAGTGTTTCATATAGAAGACAGTATGTACTACTGCTTCTGGTTTTCCTTCGGCAACACTGTCAGCAAGCATTACATGAGAAGCACATCTTCTACACAAAACATGCCACGTTTTCCAGCATCTCATACAGAAGGCAGCACTGCTGCTGGAGTTCCTTTGTCAACATGGTCAGCAAGCATTAAAGCGCTTTACTTGAGAAGCACATTTACACAAAAGCTTACCTTTCTGCCTCCATGGCTTGGGGGAGGTCCATCTGAGCTCCTGGTCAACTTCCTGTGTTTCTGGGCAACTCACTTAATCCCCCGCTCCGCAAAAACAAAAACGTGACCTATTGGCTATGCCAATGCTTGTTGGAATTGACAAGTGTGAATAAACCGTGGAGTTGCACTTGGAGTGGGGCAGTTGTGCAGGTTGACATGTGTGAAACTGTGCTAGGGGTGTTTGAATATGGGTTTTGTGAACGTGCTGTCAAGTTCCCCAGGTCCGCTAGTCCAGTTTTATTTTTGCTTTGCATTCTGGGAGTTGTAGTCCTAATTTTATAATCGTTTGATCCAGCAACAGGTCCCTGAAAGTAAAGCAAAAACTTGGAGTGAATGAGCAACTCTCACACGAACTTCGGAAAATTTGGAGCTCTGAGTTTTATGCAGTGTGTGGAGACGCGTGCTGCAGGAAGCACCAGAGAGTATGGCGAGCGTCCCGGAAGCCATCACTCTAATCAGCCATCTTTAAGTGAAAAATACATTTTAAAAACAGCGCGTAAAGTAAACAAGTGGGAGGGGTGGGGAGTGTATGCGCACGCAGCCCCGATCTGTGGTGCGTGGTGAGTGGAGAAGTGTGCTGAACTGGCAAAGAGCTCCGATCGAGAGGCCAGGAAAGGATAGGGGCAGTGAACAGTGACAGAGAGGCATTGCAGGACTGGAGACAGGGAGGAGGTGGGCGATGAGACACTTTCGTCTAGTGCGGGAGAGAGTCAGGGCCGTAGGTGGAGGAATGTGACGGCGCCCCCCACAGTGCAGATGCGCAGCGCGGAAATAAAAAAAGGATCAAAATAAATATTTAGGTAAAGCAGAGTATCGCCAGGCATCCTTCCAAGTTCGGAGTAATTTAGATGATTTGACACTGGCCATTTATTCAATGTGTTCAAATTACTTTGGAGTTCAAGCAGAAGGCAAACTGCATATTACAAGCATAATGCAAGCACTTAGAGCAAACAGGAATTTTAACAATGCATGGCCTCTATAGAGCGGCAAAGTGAAGGGAATCTGGGAAGGAATCAAGCAGCATACCGATGCATAAACTCTGCAGCCAGACACGAGTAAGTGAATTTTCGCTGTTTTGCATTGGCCAGCTGAGAGACACAGGATGCATGATTGCTTGGCGTATGACAAAAGGTACATGGCTGCTGTGCGCAAGGATGCTCCGAATTGGCGCATCAGAAAGTCCTATAAAACAAGCATTGGCCACGAAAGCCATCGCGATCACGATCGCTGTGAAAGCAAAAGTGATCGCGATGACGCGCTAAAACACGCAAGGGATGCGTGCACAGCAGCGCGTGCATGTTCGCGTTCTAGCAAGCTGGTCACCGCTTCGGAAGCACTTCTAAAAGCCAGCTTACTAAATGTCTCTCTGACAGCGCATGCTCGCTGGATCAGCGAGACCTAAAAACGGTAATAACATTAGTAATAAATCTACCAAATGTTGCATGATTTACCACTCAGCTGTAAATACATTTTTGAAAATTCAGACATTTTTCTCCAAACATCAGTTTATTTCTGAAATTGCATGCATTTTTTACCTCAAATACAAACTTTTCAATGTTTGTAGACATATATTAGTTAAATGAATGAAAAGCTTCTAATTTAGTAGGCTGGGCTGAACTGAGGAGAGCTAATTATAGGTAGCCGTAGAGCTACTGTTTGTAGTAGCGTGTCTTAGAGTAATCTTAACTTGTCCTTTATTGCAGCCATTCACCCATGGATGAAGTAAGGTATATTCACATCTGACTGCTATAATACCTTCTCCCCTTACTGCCATTCGAAAGCAACATTGGTTGTTTATTGCCATCCTTCCCGGTAAGCTGGAGTTTGGTTAGGCTCTCTACCTGTAAGTTGCCAAAACCAAGCTGCCCATCCAAAGTTGTTCCAGCATGCCAGTGCTGCCTTCCTCCAACCTATTGATTTTTACCCATTGAGCCACTCCTTATAGAGGCCTGTCTTGTGCAAATCAGTGCTGACGCTGCTCCTCATGGGAACAGTCCATCCTGAACTGGAAGGCTACCCAGAGCAATTACCAATGGTGTAGACTATTTCCAGGTCAGTTGGTTTAGACTATTTGCAAGTATTCCTCCAATTACTGTTTGCGTGCTTGATGTAATCCCCTAAGTGGCAAAATGTAAGGCCAGACGCGTGTCCCTTCCTCACTGTGCCACAGGATCCAAGCTGTAGCTCCCTGATCAGGTGGTCTATGTTAGCTTATGTTTTCTTCTGAACGTGTATGATGTGGGGGCCATCCATGTAGAACATCTTTACGCCAACAGTCTATCTAGTCCTTTGAATCTCGACTGGGTATCCCTTGGCTGATCAGTATGGTCTCTTCCCATGAGGAGAAGGGCCAGTACTGATCTGCATATGGCAAGCCTTTATCTGGAGTGGCTCAGTGGGTGAAAAAGAAGGGTTGGAATGATACCCAGGGGAATTGCTAGTGGTAAACTATTGCAAGCATTCCTTTCATCCGCATTTATGTTTTTAATATAAATCCCTAAGTGGCCAAGGGTATGGCCAAATATGGTCCCTTGCTCAGTATCTCTCAGAATTCAACCTATATGCACTGTCGAAACCTAACAGGGGCGAAACCTCTGCGGTGGTGCTTGTGATCCTTTCTAGAGTGGATCTAGTCTGACACTTGGAATGGACTGTTCCTTTGAGGAGCAGGGTCAATACTGATTTGCATAAAAGTGAGCTCCTGTCTGGAGTGGCACAGGGAGTGAAACAAAATGCTACCCAGAGTAATTGGCAGCAGTGTAGCCTATTTGCAAGCATTTCCCATCATCTTTTGTGTATTTTATATATACATATACAAATTGGATGTAATCGTGCATGGCTGAGATACAAAGTTAAAAGCCATACAGAAAACATGAAGACAAACTTTGTCAAAAAGTTCTAACATTATAAAAATACATGCATCAATAAAGCAAATAGATTGATGGCAACATCCATGCTTAGTACAAGCAAAGATAAAAAAAAATTCTAGGTAAAATTATAAAGTGAGAGACTCACAAATACATCTATCAGTATGTGTTCATCAGCACTGCAATTAGAGAACTGCATTTGGTGTGAAACAAAAAACAATGGGAAAAGAAATACACATGAAAAAGTTCAGTACGCAAACACAGCCACATCAGTGCTTAAAGCAGTGGCCTTCAAACTTTTTAATGCCGCCCTCCCTCCAGCGGAAACAAAAAATCATTGAGAGCCCACCTCAGAATCTTTGGCAATGTTTAAATATTTCTCGACATTGCTTTAAAGTTCTGTACCATTTTAAAAATGGACTCGAATTCATAATTGCCAAACATACTATTCTGGTCATTCAGGCCTTACCAATCCATATATGATTATGAGAAATGGGGCTAGGGTTTTAAAAGAATATTTGGTGTCCCTTCCCTTTTGACACATACTCCCAGCTCGGATATAAATGGCGAACGATGTTAGTGATGGCCCATTATGAGCTGCTTACTGCTGCTCATTTTCTTCCACTTTGAACAAAGCACAGTTATCAACATAATTCTTCTTTTGGCCAGAGCTCGGTACTCCTGAGATACTCCTGAGATACTTTGAGGCCCCTTTAGGGGCCGCTCTTCAGTTTCCCTGCATTGGTTCTGCTTGTAGTTGGAGGCCTGGTGCCGAAATCAAAGCCTGCTAAGCTCAAGGTGGCGGGGACGCGAGGAGCTGTAGACCAACAGGAACGGCTGCGGAGACAACCCACACTAGTCTGAGTCAGCCTCAAATGTGGAACAGGAGCGGCCGGTGGAATTTCTGAAGAGCAGGGGCTCTGAGCCCCGGGTTGGTCTGGAGCAGAGCCAATGTCTGTAGAATCGGCTGCTTCTTCTTGCTCTGGGCACAGACCTACAATTTTCGACCTAATGCAGAAACATCGCAATCCAGCTGGCGAGTGGGAGAATGCTGGACACAAGGCTGGTAGGGCTAGCAATGACTCTGAGCTCCCACTGCTACCCTCGCTCCCACTGCTACCCTAGCTCGTAATGCGCTCTGTCACCCTACATGATGAGAAACTCCCTTTGGCCTTGATGAAATCACAGGTAGTGACATCATATGGCATTTGACTCTGAAATGTCCCAGGTGATCATGTCACATGACCTTAACCCTAGTGACATCACAATAAGTGACATTATTGACGTCCTATAATTGTTGCATGATTATATTACAACGCAACACCTATGCGTCTATTTTAGATACCACATATATTAAGATGGTGACATGAATTTTGAAAGTTGTGGGGCATAATAACAACCTTGAAGAGTAGTGAACAAGTAAAGCTAGTGAGACAGACTTCTTCTAAGATGGTTCGGGGGGCTGCCCCTGAAAACATTTTGAAAAGAATGGGGTCAAATAGTGCATTTTAAAAGACAATGTAAACATCACTTTGCCACAAAGCCATAGTCTCCGAAAGGACACTTTAAGTATTCAAGTCCTCCAATGGTGGGCTAAGCCAATGGAACCAGACACTCCCCTGGAGCCGACACAATTTTTTCAAAATGTGCTATGTGTGTCCCAATATATAAAAAAATACCTCCATTGTGCCAGGGCCAGCATTCTGTCATGGATGCCCTCTTATGCCAAAAATTATAAACAATATACCAGAGACAGAAGTTTTGCTATTAATGCCATCAATATACCATGAGGGACACTTATGTCAAAAATGACCTCAATATGTCAAGGCCAGCATTTTTCTAAAGGTTCCCACTTTCATGTGCCCCAGTTGCCCTCACTCATGGCAACAATTACCTCCAATGTGATAGTGCCAGCATTTTGACACAGATGCTCCCATGCCAAGAATTTCCTCAAGTATGCCAGCAGGTGCCCTATATGTCACCAATGACCTCTCATATGCCATTACCAGTATGTTATCATTATGTCAAGAACTACCCTCAGAACTAATTACCTCTATCATATCAATTCCAGAATTATACTGTTATGCCAACAACTACCTCCAGTATGCCACTACTTTGTCACAGATGCTTGTCATGCCAAGTATTGCTTCCAGTATGCCAGTGCCAGCATTTTGCCATGGGTGCCTCCATCAACAATTACCTTCGGTATGGCATGGAAAACAGCAGACTCACAAGCATATTATCCCAATCTCACTCATGCTCACTTACGTCCACTTATTCTCACTCATGCTCACTTATTCATTTTCACCAAATTGTACTCACTTGTTCATTTTCATTCACTATCTTGCACACACTCTTACTTCCTAACTCTTATTCACTTTTACTCACTGACTCACACATTCTCACTCGTTCACAGTCACTCAAATTCACTTTCTCTCACTCAGTCATACTTTCACTAACGCATTCCAAATCGTTTTTTTCTCACTCACTCACTCATTGTTTCCCTTCCTCATTCTCACTCACATTGATTCTCACGCTCTCTAGCACTCATCACTCATTCATTCTCTCACTTGCATTCACTCTTACTTGCACAGTCTGACTCACTCATACTCACTGACACTCAAACTCACACATTGTCATCGACTCGCACTCACTCACATTAATATTTAGACACACAGATACACACGCACCCTCTCTTACACAAAAACAATCTTAACCACAAGAAGTTACACAACATACATTTAAAAACATTTTTACCTACCTTAGGTGCCGGGAAAGTCCCATTCCAGCTAATTGTACTCAATTTTTTATTACACCTATAGTGAATAACATAATGTTATTCACTATTAGTGTAGAAAACAAATTGGTAGAAAACCAGGAGATTGAAGCCACAACTGACGCCATAAGGACAAGCAGCTTATGTGTTCCTGGCACTGATTTTGACATCACTGAGGCCATGGACCACAAAGAGCAAGCCAGAGCCAGGTGACACAGCTGCAACCCCTGGTGACCCCTAAATGACATCCATCTCCTAGATAGATAGATAGATAGATAGATAGATAGATAGATAGATAGATAGATAGGGGTGGAGACTAGAGTAGATGGAGACAATGGTGTGTACAGTTCTCAGACTTGCAGTAGGTTGCGCCGCAGCTCGTACCATGAGAATGATTTCACGTGCAGTTACACTGTGCCTGACTATGACATGGCTCACCCCACCCTGAACCAAAGAAGAAATCAAGGCCAGGCATTGAGGGCAGGCCCAGACGATCCTTCCAATTTATTGTCTGCGACATTGTGCTGCTTATGTTTAGATATCAGTGCAACTTATGGAATCGAGGCCATTTTTTAAGAATTTGGCACACATTATTTAATTTGGTGAGGTACTGTGAGACACCTTCCTCCCTGAGGACAAACACCTTAACCCCAGCTGAGGACAGAGGGATACACCTCACACCCACACTGAGTATAAACGGCAGTGCAACATAGTTACCTGGCAAAACGTTAGACACATTTAAAAGAGACAAACCGAATGAACAAATCAATAACAGAAGTGATTGCAATATTGGAAATCAGATAGACTAATAGTACATTTTCTTGGGTAGGCAAACCAAAGACAGGTGCTTCACTTACATTGGACTGCTTGCACCCCTCTGACATGTGTGCACTCACATGGAACTTTCTGTTTGTAGTTTGTGGGGGGCGGGGGGCTGCAGGGCCTTACGTCACGCCACTGGCACCATAGTACAATGGTGCTTGCGTTGGCGCTCGGCTGCAGTTTGTGCACCAGTGTTGGCAGAAAGGACAGGAATGTGCCGTATCTTGTAGATACTGCACATTACTGCCCTTTTCTTTGGACAGAGGGCAGCACAGCTCAAAGGCTTGTGGCACGGCCCTACTCCAAAAATATTGTAAATATGTCCATTTATTTCTCCATGTTTTTTCCTTTTTACGTGTGCTGCATTCTACAGCACGCATAGAAAGAGGAAAAAAGCCTTAAAGATGGTCTGCAACGCATGGTGCAAGGGTGCCTGCATTGACACTAGGCTGCACTGTATGCCAGTGCAGGGAGAGAGCTTGGATGAGTTGTATCTGAGCAGCGTATTCCATCCCTCTCCATGTGACGCAGCACAGCGAAGCAAGATCTCTTGCTGCGTTGCACTGCATCACATCTTCGTAAATCTGGCCTGTAGTCTATAGCCCAATCCAGTAAATTATGTGTAACCTGTGGGTTGGGTCTGAGGTGTGAAGGAACAGGCCATCAGTACTGTGCCACCTGGAGGGTTCTCTGTGAGATGGCTCTGCTGTCTAAGGCCAATGTTTGCACGTTCTGTGGCCCTTGAGGGATGGATTTACCACTGTGTGGGGTCCCAGCCAGCATGAAGCTCAGTACCTTTTAGCATCTCTAAGACATGAAGGATAGATAGCGTTGCTGTGTCATTTTGAATCTGCAAAGTAGTGTGAATACGATATATCTCTCCTGTAAAAAAAAATAGTTTGTGTCTATAAGACCTGTATAACCTAAGAGTTAATGAACTATCTATAGCCACAGACACAGCCTTTGCCTGCCCTGCTAGATCCTCTCCAGGCGAGTCAGGGGGCCATAAAGGGAGTGGGACGGTGGGTTTCTCAGCCTACGCCCTGGGGGGGGGGGGGGTGATGTTTTAATACACAGCAGCTTCTCTTCAAACACTGATCGTAACCATCCACCTCTGAGCAAAACTGCAGTCCCTACACACCCACGACCTCTACTCTTGAGGTGCTCAAGATCCTTTCTGGACTGGAGTCGCATTTCCAAAAGAGACCCCAGTCTAGACACCGGCCTGCAAGCAGCTGATCGCACTGCCCTAAAAAAACTAATTTGTGGATTTGGACTCGCCTGACTCGACTCTCCGAAAGTCACACTGTCACTTACTTGCGAGGCTTGCACTGCAGTTTAGTTTGTGGGCCGGCCTCCCACCTTTCTTTCTCCTCTGACTCTTGGCCTCTGTAACTAGTCTCGCCCTCGTCAAACGTGCACGGTGCGTCACCCCTGACATCAGACTCACTCAGTCAGTGCCCCCGGCCCGCCGGACCTGCAGTTTACACTGCTCATGACATTCCAGAGTGCTGTGCCCTACCCCGAGGCTGAAGACTAGGAAGCTGCAAACTGTGCAGCATTTTATTTATGGGATTGGACTGGAGCGGGCGGCAACACTCACAGTTAAACTACGTCTACGTCCCTGCTCTATGAGGCTGACTACTGGTGGTACAATCTAAACGTTGTTTTAGATTGTTTATGTTAATTTAACAAAGTGTGCTTGAGTGCAGTAAAACCAATGGGGCGACCACTGTGTGCTGAGGTGGCCCCTCGAGCCCGAGGGCACTCCCGCAACGCAGGGGCTGCGGGGGCCTTTGTTACGGCCCTGCTGGGGATGTTCCATATATCTGGGGAGGTGAAGCAACCATGAAAGGGGCAGTCCAGAAGGTGAGTGCTATTGCAGGGGCTAACCTGGGAAAGGAAGGATTTGATCCTGTCCTCTGTAAGGATGACGGGGTAGCAGTTATTTCAATGTAAACACTGAGAGAGGCTTCAGGATTGGAGACACATATACCTGATAGTCTGCTTAATCAGGGATCAGAGAGGGCGGTTGGCCGCAACACTGCCTCTGAGAGCACCTGCAGTCGGAAGCAGCAGCCCACCCAAGCTATCACTAAGGAGGGTAGAAAATCCAAACAATATAAAAATATGGACTCCGACACTGATGCTGTTGAGCATTTCTTCTCATTAACCAACACTTCAGAGGAGGATTCTGAGGACAGGGAGTGGTTGGATGAGGAGTGATCAAGTAGTTTTATTTCGGATGCAAGAGATACAGCATCTGCTAAGGAAGACTGGGTTGGAAATTCTGGGTCTAAGGTACCTAAGACATTCTCAGAATCCTCCTGCAAATGTGCACCAAGAGGGGAATCTAAATGGGAATACTTGGTGTCCTAACACCTTGTTTCAGAACTAAGGTGTCAATGAAGGAGTCGGATTCACCTGCTTTGGAGGCTATGAATCATTGTATTACAGCCCACCGGGAAGAGATTCATGCTGATAGTAGGAGGTCACATGACAATACATGGGAAATGCGGGGTGCTACCCGAAGAACTTCAAAAACCTGTTTGGAGGTAATGACAGGACGAGGCGGAAGAGCAGACAGCTGGACTTCAATCCAAAATCATTTCAGTTAGAGAATGGACTTCGGCCCATGAGTCACAACTCGTCGATGTCCAATGGAAGTTAAAGGACAATGAGAACTGGCAGCGGCAGAAAACCTAAGGGTACTTAGTATCAAGGAAGGGATGGAGAGAGACAACGTGGTAGGATTTATCACAAAGCTCTCAGGGTGCCTTTCCAGATATCATGGGGTGGAGATGGGAACAGGAGGTACTGAGGGCACATAAGTTCCTCCTCTCTCAGATACAGAAACAGACCATTCTGGGAGCCACCTCTTTGGCACCAGGCCTAGGACCATCATGGTCTTTTTCTAAAATGTTTTACTTAAGTAAGCAGAGGTTTGAAAAGACAAGGCAGGATATGAAACACAACATTGACGGCCATGCCTTCTTTGTGCAACCAGATTTTTTAAACTTAACGTTTGAACGATGATGGAGACTTCGTCAAATAATTAAACCTTTCAAGGAGAAAGGCACCAAAGCATTCCTACTTAATCCTGTAAGACTAAAGGTATATAATGAGAGGTCTCACATGTTTAACTCAAAGTTTAAGGCAAAGGAATTCTGGACAGCCTAACTTGACTTTATATGTCATGGAATCACTAAACAATAGCATTGAGCCATGTATGGAGGATTCAATAGTATGCTTTGTGTAAATTGGGAAAATAGATTTAAGGCCAGATGTACATAAACTTTAGTTTACGATTTCCTAATAGCGAAGTTTTGTGATTCGCTTTTAGGAAAATGCAAACATCTATGTATAACAGTGTGTTTTACACTGTTTGCGATTCCCAGTGGGTCGCAAAGGACCTGCCTCAATAATATTGCTGAGGCAGGGCGCAATTTGGGAATGCCAGGCACTCACAGGGATCGGGGCCTGCTGGGGTCAGCAGACCACCATGTCTGTGAATGCTTTTTAAATAAAGCAGTTTTTTACATTTTGAAATGCATAATTTTCCTTAAAAGAAAACAGGATGCATTTCTAAAAGAAAAATGAAAAGTTTCCTTTTCATTTTTTAAGAGTAGGCAGTGGTCTGTGGCACCACTGCCTGCTCTTAAAAAATGTTGGCGCTCACATTCACAAAGTGGAAGGGGTTCCCAAGGGACCCCTTCCCGTTTGCGAATGGGTTAACACCAACTTGAAGTTAGTGGTAACTGTGAATGTTTTGAGACCACATTCCGGCTTGCAAATATTCCTACATACCAGTGTGACTCGCTGTTAGGAAGGGACACTCTTGGCATGCCCTTTCCAATAGCGATTCACAAACTCAGTTTGTGATTCGGTAATAGAGTACCAAATCACGAATAGGGCTTTGTACATTTAAAAATGCTTTTTTCAGGTCGCAAATGGTACGATTCTTCTAATTGGTCTGTTTGCATGCTAAAATAAGCTTTGTACATCTAGCCCTTAGATCACCGGATAATTCAAGGGGCTTTGTAGTCTATCTGATTTCGTCAGATCTGGTAGATTGCAGACATACAGGTGGGGGGGATGCATGTTCTGTTGCACGGTTCACTCATGGAGGATCTGACTGCATCACACAGGTTGGGGGAATCGAGTGAGGGGTGGGAAGGGGAATACAGGGAGGCACCAGCAGGAAGGGTTAGGGGGGTGGGTGGGAAAAGAAGCACTATAAAATGAGGAGTGAAGACAACTTTTAATCAATGGAGTTGTATATTGTAGAATTCAGTATAACATGTGGATTGGGTAGTCTCGATTGGGGGGCCTTCCTTGGCACAGTGTTTGGGCAGTCTGTCATCTGTGTTATAGCTATACTGCATATTGCATCAGTTAATGTTCAATGATTGAATGATAGGTGTAAACGTATACAGGTGACTAAAGGGCTAAGGACATTGAGGGTAATATTGTCTGCCTTCAGGAGACACATATTTCTGTAGATAAAAACGAATTTACGGGGACCCTGAGGTTCTGTGTGTGGTTAAATGGCATGCAAAGAGCAACTATGAGGGGGTTCCAATACATGCGAGAGATAGCTTCAATGTTGCGAACAATGTGTGTTTCAGACAAAGCTGGTGGATGGGCTTTAGCAGAATGTCAAATTGAAGGGTTTAGATATTCAATCTGCTCAGTATATGTCTCTATGTTGATGATGCATCAGTTATTGATTATTTAAAAAACAAAACTAGCATCTTTCCCTACACCAATATTTTTGTATGGTGACATCAACTGTCATGTGAAAATAGCATGGAGGACAAAAGCCGAAGGTGTTCCGGGTTGTTAAGCATCTCTTGAAATTGCATGGGCTAAGGGATGCACGGGCAGGGCTATACAGCCCAGGAGCACTTATTTTTCTTTTCCACATCAGAAGTATGTTCACCTGGACTACTTTCTGGTGTCCTATTGTCTTCTGGAAAAAGCAAGGGTATTCAAATTTACTTTGGTCTTTCCGGATCTCAATCCGCATTATACTGACCTCATCAATGAGTGGTTGACAGATATATAGAGGTAGTACTCCAACAGCGATGGTATGGAACACAATGAAAGCAGGCATCCGGGGTGAAACAATTTGCTTCAACATACACAGTCAGAAAGTTGAAACAAACAAAATTAAGGAACAATAAAAGGAGCTTGCCGAACTGGAATCCCTTCATGTGAGGTGATATTTGGGGAGCCAAGTAAAGCACAACAGCTTTCTGAAGATAGCCGCTGTTAATGCAGACATTAACAGAATATATGTTAGAAAAGTCGCAGAGAAGTACCAGCTGCATAAGACAGAGAGCTACGAGTACAGTGATACTGTAGGGAAGCAAAGGGTCTCAGAACTAGGCACAAAGAGGTGTTGAACGTTATCAAGACAATTCAAGATAGCTCTGGTCCGGTGGTGAATAGCCCAGGTCGTATTACAAGAGTATTTGCGGATTATTACAGAACTTTATAGCAGGAAGATCGATTCCCTACATCAGACCTTATCAAACAATATTTGGAGCAAGTGGACAAGCTTACTCAAGGTGAGGTCAGGCCAAGATTCCCCTCTAACTCTAGAAGAAGTAAAAGAATCATTGTACTCTTTGGTATCTGGGAAAGCTGTTGGACCAGCTATGATCCCCTAGAATGTTATTGTACTTTTTTTCCCAGTGCTTTCAGACAAAATGGCCGCCACTATTTTGGAGTCATCTTTCGGGTCAATAGGGGCATCCGGTGCCTGTGCTGCAGTTCCTGCTGCATCCAGTGTTTAATCAGGATGCCAGAGCGGATACGCTGAATCTGCGCCAGAGGCAAGCCCGTCTGCCCCCATCCGTGCCTGGACCGTGCCCAGGGCCACGACCCCTGTCTGTTCCTTCCCAAGTAGGGGGCCCACTGTTACATATTCAAGGAGCGCACTAATGAGCCTTAATAGAACAGACAAGCCCCACAAATGCCCTCTGCTGGACCTACCAAGCGAACCCAAAGCATGCATCGACTACCAACCTTTAGCCATAAAGCACAGGAGTTTATGAACTCAGATAAATGAAGCACCTGAAAGACTTTTGATGTTACACCAACGTCTTTAATGAAAGCGAGGCGAATTCTTATTTAAATACAAATAATTATGTGAATGTAAGTCAAAACAAGAGGCAAATTAATATTGTGTAAGTTCACTGTGTGTAAAATGACTCCCGCATTTTATGTAGCTAATTTGCATTCTTATTCTCTCAAGTGCTAAGCCATTCAAAAAACTAAAAAAGCATTTGGTGGCAGCCAGGGAAGTTACGAGGAGAAGAGAGAGAAGCCTAAACTCTTTGTCCAGAGAAAACCAAGCTCATCTCAAAGGACACCCTCAACCCCAGGCAGAGTGTTCGAACAAACTGTGAAAAATATCAATGGTTGGTCACACTGCGCGGTGGTAGTTGTGGAATTCACATTGCTCCTGTAGCTGGTCTCGAAACCCAGGAAAACACGTTTCTGAACTTAACAATACCAGCTACATTTGATTTTGTAAAACAAGGGGATCACACAACCAGGCATCAGGCCTGACCTCCACATCTAAAAGGCCCCACACACCTTCCGGCTTTGCAGGGGAAGACTGCAGGGTTTACCCCCAATTTTCTCACCTCAAGGGCAGAAAGTCCACTAGACACCAGGGAAAAATGGTCAAATAAAATGAAGGGTATCGGGCCTGACCCTTGCCCTTAAAAGGCCCACAGTATTTCTGCCACCTATAGAGAAATAAAACCCACTTGACAACAGTGATATTTTGTTTAGGAAAAAATTATGAGGAGAGGAGCCTTCCCAGGCATACGGCCTATCTCCCACAACTGCAGCCCAGCAGTCTTTCTGCCTTCCTGTGCCCTATAGCATCCACATTCCAATGGCAAGTGAGTGGAAATTTGCATTATTTTGGGTTTAGTAGAAACATGGACTTGGTGGCAAGGGGTAAATTCCAGTTTCCTTACACCCACCTTGGTGAATGGCCGCACTCTTCTGACTCCGGTCAGTTCAGAGCATTTCTGAAACCTAGAGACCCTGACGAATTCAGGGATGGTGTGGTTTACATCGATTTTGCTACGTTTTCTTACCCAGAATGCCATGCAAATGTCAAACTTTAGATCAAATCATGCACTTTCCTCATACTCTTGTGAAGAAAAGGTCTGGAATCCTTGGGGATCCACAACATTTCCTACGACTCAGCATTGCCACACTTCTCTAGATAAAAATGGTACCCCTTTTTTGTGGTTGGTCCTATCGCCTATGTAAGGAACTGACTGAACCAGGGACCATGCAAATACCGCATTGACTTCATATCATTACAGTTTTCATACGTTTCACTCAGTATAGCTTTTCAGGTTCACCCATCGGCTTCACAACTGTTTTCCAAATAGGCAAAAATCACATAAATAAGAAAAAAGGACTACCCCTTAGAAAATTGCAAACATTGTGGTAATTTTTTAACAACTCTTACTTCTGTAAGCTTGAAAGATAATAATGCTCGTAGAGCAAAAGATTTTAGAAGAAAGACCATACCCTTTTTTGCACAGCACCTTTTCCCATTTTTCCCCAAACACCCTCAAATGTTGCTATATTTTGGCTATTTTCTTTGATTCCTTGCATGAAATTCACAAAGCCTGGGTAGCTTTACAATCCCAAACATATAGTGAAAAAAGGTTTTAGAGTTGGTGCTGGATATTTATTGACTTGATAAGATATGAAGGCTTAAGTGCAAAGGGCCCGAACATAAACAAGAAAAAAAAGGCTAGGCACTTGAGGGGAGGGCGAACTCTGCAACTAAGGGGTTAACATATTTGTAACCGTGCATCTGCCAGAGAGTTAAAGCTATCTGAAGCAAGACCACAAAACAGTGTTTCCCTTAATCAATAGGTATTTATTTATTATAGCAAAGCTTATCACCTGTGAGATACCCAGGCACTGAGCTGTGGGTTTCAGTCAAAGAGCTAGGTCTAGAATCTCATCTTGAAGTCTGTCAGTGAGGGTGATGTTCAGAGGTGGAGGGGAGGGGGTTCCAGGATTTGGCGGCGAGGTGGGAGAAGGAGTGTCCTCCAGTGCGGCATTCACGGTAGCGCAGTGTCTGGGTGAGGTGGGTGGATCAGAGGTTCTTGGGTGGGTGGTGGAAGTTCAGGTGGTGGTTCAAGTATTCAGGTCCATGATCAAGGAAGGCTTTGTAGGTGGGGGCCAGTAGTTTGAACTGGCATCTTTTCTAAATGGGGAGCGAGTGGAGGTCTCTTAGGTGCTGTGTGATGTGAGTCCTTTTGGGTAGGTTGAGAATCAGCCTGGCTGCTGCGTTCTGGAGTCTTCCAACGAGTTCACTGTTGGTGTCTGCATATAGTGCATTGCCGTAGTCCAGACAGCTGGTAACGAGGGCCTGCATTACTGTTTTTCTGTTGCTGATGGAGAGCCATATGAAGATTCTCTGGAGCATGCGGAGACTGTGGAAACAGTCTCAGAAGATGGCTTTGACCAGTGGTTTCATGGGAATTGTCCGTCCAGGATGATGCAGAGGTTGTGGGCCTGGTCTTTCGGTGTTGGTGTGGGTCCGATGTCCAAATACCCCATATATGCTATATATGTTTATAAAATGTAAGGGGTATTGTGGTCAATACCATTGTATGGATGTATAATCTCACCATCTAAAGTTTAGCAGGTATTACTCTATTTGCAACACATCAAGTCAGACAAGTATTTTCTGGAAAATTATACCCATTATTCTAGGTATCATATTACCTAGATATTGTGTGAGTTCCTTCGTCCTACTCACTCCAGAGGTGAACACAAATAACTTTGCCCCATCCTGTAGATTGAACTAGTTAGCTAAATGTAATTTTCTTAGATATTTTTTCCTCTGCTAGACAAATAGACTGGCTGTCTAAATTCCTGTCTATCCCTTCTATAAGAACATGTTTGCTTTGTTGTGGTCTGTTTTATCTGTCCTAATTGTATAGTTTGCTCGGTTCGCTCTGTTGTCAGCCTTCCATGCCACTGGCCTGTTACCTACAGGCCTTAATCTCGAAAAACAAGTCCTGTCAATTTACAAGTTTGTGAATATAATGTATTAGCAATGGACAGTTCTAGCCCCATATTCAGGCTTTAAAAATTATAAAAATAATGTGTTTCATTTATACATACTCAGTAAATTGCAGGCTTTGCAACAAGAACATTTGTTTTTCTAATGTACTAAATCCACTAAACGATTCAGTAACATGTTACCAACTCGCTAACTTGGTTCTGGAAACCATTTGGAATCTTTAGTTAGAAGGGGTGTGGACAGGTTGTCTCTGGCAAATAGCTATTTTTTATGGTATGTATTAATGTTTTGCAACCGAAATTACTGAAAGGTTGGGGTAACCTGTTCGCAGACGAGAAGGGGTGCGCAAAGGACACCCCCCTCTTTGTGAATGGTCCAAAAATCATTTTCTGGAGTAGGCAGTGGTACAAGAGAACACTGCATATTCTTAAAATTAGTTTTAAAAACGTTTATTTTTTTGTTTAACATATCCCGTTTTCCTTTAAGGAACATGTTCTGCATTTACAAAAAACTAAAAAATAAAAGATTCTTTTTTTAAAAAGCAGTCACAGACATGTTGGTCTACTGACTCCAGCAGGCCACCATCCCTGTGATAGCAGTGAATCCTAGTGGGTCACAATTTGCGAACTACCTCATTAATATTCATGATGTAGGTCGCAAAGCGACCCACTACGATTGCGAACCAGGATAAGTTAGTTCACAAAATACAATATTATTCACAAAAGTGTGGTGCGCAAATTGCTAACTCTTTTTTGCGAATCCTGTCTTAGTACATTGGACCCTTTGTTGCTTAGATTTTTAAGTGCTGTTTCCACAAACGCCAACCTACATTTTGACAATATTACCAATTTTCTTCTTTTAATTTTTAGATGTTACACTTTAGATTGTTGTAAATGAATCTAGGACCCTAGTGTAATTGTCCTGATTCATGCCCTTATATAGGTATAAATTACCCGAACCTTATATAGGCATAGAAATCATTACCATATTTAGACTGAGCCTATGCAGCCCAAATCGGCATGGCTACTTCCACTAAGTTCCGAGAATCAACAACGATTTCTTAGAGAAACTCGCCTTCAGCCGCTAGGGACATCCCCTTGCCTGAATAATATTTTATCTAGGAAATCATGGAGTTTTCAAAGAACTGAGTCTTTGATGACGTTATTAAGTCCAATCATACGTCAAACTCATCACCTTCAAAGTATAAATGTGCCTACATTTGCCCAGACAAACACACAGTGGTTTGGAGCAGATCGACTATCTACTTGCCCGACGCCTGCAGCAGCAAGTGCTGAAGGAAGCCGACCCTCCAGCAGACGCACTGAGAGACTCTGTCTTTTCTCCAGCCGAGAAATCCAGCTCCAGTGTTTCCAGGCTACACTTGCGGGTTGCTGGGAAATCAAGTCCTGAGAGAGCGATATAATACCTCCTTCAATCTAAACCAAGGTACGGAGCTGATTAGACCCTTGGAGAAGTCTTGGATAGATTCTTGGCAGAGAAATACTAAACTTAAGTTACTCCTCACTTACTTCTTCCCTTGTACTAGACTTAGGTTAGGTACACCGGGTTAGGCGTATTTTAGAAGCACCAGTTGAGTACTTTTAGTCATTATTTTATCACTGTATGTATTTTATGTTTTAAGGCAATTTATGGCTTAGAAACCATATCATGCTTTTACAGTACTTCTTTATAATACTTTTCGTATTATATACCTTCTACTTTATAACCAGTATTACGATTGTAGCAGTCCATTTCTTATGCTTGAGAAAGAAGACTGTTCAATAAATACTTTTTATTGAAAACGCCTGTCTCTCTATTTTCTTAGCACCTCTGGTGAAACAAAGCATGCACGATTGACTGAGTAAAATAGTTATCTATTGTTTCCGCGACTCTTGAGATTGATTTCTTATTCTTGGGAAACAAAGTTGAAACTAATCCCTTCTTGTGAATTCGAGAAAGTTTCTACTGACCTCTGAGCTAGCTGGCACTCACTATTAAGTCTAATATATACAATAGAGACAGTCCATTGGGGCGTGGGGGCGTAGTCCCCCGCCCCCAGCTCCCTCGGCGTCTTTGAACTTAAGTAAACTGAATCAGTTTACTTAAGTTCAAAGACGCCGAGGGAAAACTGTCTGACAATCATGTCAGTCAGCCTGACGTCGGTCCGACGTCAGGCTGACTGACATGATTGACACCAGGGGCAGCAGCGGGCAACACAAGTGCGCATGAGTGGGGACGGAGGGCGAATTTTCGCACCATGCCCACTCATGCGCACTTGTGTTTTCCCTGTTTGCGCATGCCCATTAGGAGCCCCTCGGCCTCCTAATGGGCATGCTGGATTGGCTGGGAGGGGCTGCCACTCCACTCCAGGGCCGTTCGTGAAGGCGCCTAGGGGAGCAGCAGAGGTGGCACGGACAGGCTGAGGTAAGTTTTTCTTTTATATATTTTATTTAAATCCCTGCCACCCAGCCCCCTCCAACACGTCCCCTGCGAGCCGCGACTGATTACGCACCTTGATGCTCAACTCACCTTTGATGTTATTATGCGGTCCAGACACTGATTTCAAAAGACTCACTTAGAGCACTAAACCCGGAATTGGCTTTTATTTCGGTCATATTGTCATCTCGGAAGCACTAACCCCTAAAACACATCAACTCTAGCGCACGCAATGGAAGGTCAGGCAAAACCCGCTTTTTCATGGCATGAGACTCGGGCACAGGTAGCTAGAAGTTGAGATAGGTCTTACGGTGCTTGGTTTTTAGTTTATTTTTTACCTACAGGAAGCGCGTTGTTGGGGCTTGTGCTTCTAGCGCGTCATTTAACTCAATATCTGCGCACACAGATCACAATAAACTCTGGGCTGAGTTGTTTGTTCCATTTGAGTTTTTTATAACTCGTGTCACTGCCGTCAGCATGTCTCCAAGCGTCTCCCATGTTTTGGCGTTAAAGGATAGGAGTTCATATGATGATAAAATGATGTGCCAACGGTCACACAATTTGGTGAAACGTGATGCTGAGATTGGCAGTTAGGTCCTCCTTTGTCACCAGTTAGGCAGTGTCAATACCACCCAGCTGTTCATGTTTGCGAGAATATACCAAGCGCGTGCTCAGCTCTATCTCAGCGCTTTCGGTAAATTTGCTAAATATATGATGTTCAGAAGGTCCAGTGTGTTTTTTTGTCTTTGCTTATGCCCAGTTTGTCGTTAATAAATAGTAAGAACCATTTTACTCTTTCGATTTAATTGGAATTAGGATAACTTTTAGTGTTGGAAAAGCTTATACAAAGTGTACCGTCACTGAGGCCCACAAACCCAGCCTATTCTATGCAGCTGCTGCCAGTCGGTTATAACACTGCCAAGGAGGAGCTGCATTAGTGCCCTGCGGTCTCGCCCACTGAGGCGTAGAAGAAAAGGGGGTTGTAAAGTAGCCTATGCAGGGACACATGCTTGGCTTAAAATGTGCATCTTCCCAGGGAGGGGGAAGGGGGGGCTGGGCTGCTGCTGAAGATACGGAGCACGCCCTGGATGGACCCTTTCTCCCAGGTTCAATTTCAGTCGTTTTGCACTTTGATTTCTGAAATCCTAAATCTCAGGGTAGGCTTGAGTAACAGAGCCCTGCAAATTTGTTTACTTGCCCCTGGGCAAGGATTTGACATCAAACGACAGACAGACAGACCTCGTGTGAGCTGGGCATGCTTTAGTGCCAGCCTTTCCCCTGTTCGGAAATAGATTTAGCCTGCACGTGCATTTTTTCCTAAAACATAAATGGGACACTCAAATTTGTATATTGAAGGATTGAATTGCATTTCCTTTCAACGCGCATGTGTATAGTGTGGCACATGGGGAGACGTGTGTGAAGGGCTCTAGGAGTCTCAGGTGCCTACTGTGGGTCGTCTTATGGATGTATAGTTAATTGGACAATATATGTGGCTGTGGGGGATGTGAGTGAGACATTAGAAAATGAGCGAGTTATGTGGCCTAATGATGTGTGCCTGGAGGCTGGAGGGACACATGGGATGTAGGTGACATACATTGGAGTGTAAAAGACACTAGCAGCCAGATTCATCAAAGACCCGTTTTGCGAGTCTTTAATAGCGATTCATAAGGAATCGCTATTACAGACTCGCAAAACGGGATTCATGTAGGAATCGCAAAATAAGATGCGATTCCTACACAAAAAAGGCCCATAGGAATGAATGGGGAGTATTCCTTATTTGCGATTAGCAATTTGCTAATCGCAAATAAGATAGCGATTTCAAGGGTGCCAGGGGTGTCCAAAGGACACCCTGTGGCACCCCTTAAATGCAAATTTAAACAGGTATTGGGCACACACATGTCCAAAGGACATGTGTGTGTGTAACATGCAAAAGAAAAAAATGCACTAAAGTGCTTCATTCTCTTTTTTCGCAATTTACCACAAAGTCAGACTTCATGGTAAATTGCGACCAAATATTGCGAATTCGCAATTTCAAATTGGTTGATGAATTGCATTTAAGGAATCTCTATTAGAGATTCCTTAAATCCAATTCCTCGCAAATATGCGATTTCGCTAATAGCGATTTTTGCATTTGGGATGATGAATCCTAAATGCAAAAATTGCACTCGCAAAGGGCCAGATTCTCAGAATCTGGCCCTTTGCGAGCGCAATTTCGCTTCATGAATCGGGCTGATAATGTCTATAAGGTGCATCTCGAGGCAGTGGGTAATATGTGAAGACTTATGAGGTGTGAGAGTGGCACACACATTCTACGACGGAGAGCTGAGCGACCTATCGTAATTATTTTGGGAATATCATGGAAACGTGTACTGTGTGCTCTTGACATGGGGTGCGTTTCAGAGAGACCTGGATTTTGTGAAAGATATAGAATAGGTGGAGGTAAGTAAGGTCCGTGTGAAAGGTTCATGGTCCAAGGGTCTGTCCGTATGGGTCCGTGAAACATGGCCTGCCTCTTGTGAAAACGAGACGTACCATAGTTGGCATATTGGGAAAGTGTGTAGGTGTTATATGGGTAACAGCTGGATGATTAATATGAGGCTCTGTAAACATGCGCCGGATTTGGACAGCCTGTGTGCACCCACTTTCGGCTTTCGAGTGTCACGTATGTGTGTGGCAGATGTCACAGAAAGTATAATATTTCAATCAGCAAATGCAGCACGGAAGGTTTGGTAACGACGTGCGTTCCCTTGAGGCGATGCATCGTAGGCCTTATGCTCTTGGTCAACCCTTGTTTGATTGACATCTATTACTGCCCTTCTTTACAATCAATACAAGACCATTTGTGATTACTTGCAAGCCTTGTTTCATTGACTTCAATGTTTACAGTGCCTAAATATAGTGTCTAGTTTCTTGTGGCAATGGACCTTGGATCATCTGATGTCCCTTCACGCACACTCTATTATAGCTATTTATTTTTACATGAACTTACAATCACAGGTCACTGTGTGCATCTTTTTACATGAATATTGAGCTACATGCTTCAGATGCCCTGCAACATCAGCATCGATTTTAGGTCAATATGGATGACCCATACGGTAGAGCCCATTTGTGAACCTGTTGTCTTGGATTACAGTGTTTGATTTTATTTAGATAAGCACAACCCTACATCATGCTTCTGCTGCTTCATGTGATATTGGGATTGGGTTACTGCGAGTACTCCACTTCTAGTGAACACCCTGCTCATGGTCTTCCTGCTTCCTCAAGTTTGCTTGAAAATGCACCCTTTGTCCACTCTTTTTTTACGCTCGCTCGCCATAGTACAGTATGGCAATCATTTTACGCCTCACCACTTTCAAATGTCACCAGCCATCACTGTAGAGCCCTAGTCGACCTCAGTCCTACATCTAAACTATAGTATATGTTATTCCAATGCGCAGAGCCTATTGGGAATATAGGAACTACACTACAAGATCATTAGGAAATGTCTAATAATTGACTTTAATTAACCTGGATAGAAAAGGGAGAAAATGCATGTTGATTTTGATCACAATTTCACTATTGTAACAAGATCGAGCCCATGCGGTCCCCAGCAGGGATATATATAGTGAATCAACTGCAAATATAGTTCCACATTAGGACCATACTTTAATGGACTGTACTCGCATGAGCCAACATGTTCAGACTTGATATGCAATGTAAACAAATAATTTGATCCTGACAGATATCACATTTTATGATGCATGGAGTATATTTGGGTTACGTTTTATCTGTGTAATGACATGCATGACAAAAATGTACAGGATTAGTTGATTTCAGCATGGTTTTGTAATCAATATAATTTGTTTTTAATCTTCATTTTTTACTCCATTTAAACAATTAACAAATATCTACGCATGAGCATCAAGCTTTACGACAATACGTTAGAATAGCAAAAATATTACATCTCTAAATTAGCTCTGCAAGAACACGGGAACCCAACGGTGCATACTACATTGACATATATTACTTATTCCATCATGTCGCCCGCCCACAAGCAGAGTTTTTGTTAAATTCATGAGTCACGGTAATGGTAATCAATGACAGGTTAAAGTTATTCCATGCAATATTTGTGTGAGTATAGCCTGCTGTTATAACTGGGAAGTTAGTTTGTCATGCAAAGGGTATTAGCAGTGTAGGGCTGTCCTTTAGGGCAATCAGCCAGTGCCTGATGAGCTGGTCTGACATATTAGTGTGTGTTTTTGGCTGTTTTGGGCATGTTTTAAGGTCTGGTAGTCCGGTTTTACCATTGATTTTTGCTTTATATTACCGCAAACATTCTCTGCAGCAAATACAAGTGCATGCAGCTTTCCATAACTTGCAACATTTTTGTATAGAGTGTCTTTACTAATGTTTAACTCCCTCGGTTTCCAAAGTGGGCCAGCTTTTTAGCTGTCTAATTTACTGATGGAAGCCATTTTTAGGTTGAACCTATCAGTAGCGCACATTCGCTTCTCGCGCTGCGAGGCATGCTGTATTTGGGTATGCGCTAGCAGCCCCACCCACTCTCCGCCCAATTTGTCATTGGCTTTGTGTCATTGTCTTTCATAAAGGCTGGCTTCCGATTGATTATAAGACTTGTTAGTCCCTCCTTAGTACCACCTTGCCTCCATTTGTTACCGCCCATAAGGACTGGATCTTTTACTTGGCTTGTTACACGGTCGGCTTCATCTATTGGGTGAACACTATTTTGATAATGGACACGGATGGGTACAATGGCAGCTGCTTTTTTTTGTATATGCATGTTGTGCGCCGCTACCGCTTTAGGGACGTTGCGCTCAGTTTAAACATTTTTTTTTTAAAGCTTCATGTAAAGCGCGGTGCCTGCTTCAGGACACATCATTCTATTTATTTTTCATTTAATATTGAGCGTAGCGCCCGCTTCAGGGACACTGTGCTCGGTTTCAATTTATTTATTTAAACTTTAATACTGAGCGCGGCACCCGCTTCAGGGACACCACGTTCTATTTATTTATTTATTTTTAATTAAATACTGAGTGCGGCGACCGCTTCAGGGACACCACGCTCGGTTTCAATTTGTTTATTTATTTTAACTTTAATACTGAGCTCGGCGCCCGCTTCAGGGACACCGCGCTCAGTTTCATAACTTTTTTTTGTTGTAACTTTATTAACCCTTTCGCTGCAACTGCTATTCCGCCGCAGCGCTAAAGGGGCGGGGCGGTCGCGCGGCTGCCGCATGCTGGTGACAGAACCGCTCCGTCACCAGCCGCGGTTGAGCTGTGCTGGTGACGGAGCGGTTCCGTCATGACCCGCCCCGCTCATTAAAACTGCCGCGCAGGCGCGAAATAAGCGCCGCGCAGGCGCGGCGGCCGGGCCATGACGGAACCGCTCCGTCATCAGCACAGCCCAACCGTAGCTGATGACGGAGCGGTTTCGTCATCAGCAGGGGAGGGGTTAATGAGCACGGCACCCGCTTCAGGGACACTGCACTCTTTTTTTGTTTAACTTTAACAATGAGCGCTTCGCTCGCTTCACAGACACCACGCTCTGCAATGGAATAGCTGTTGCTTTTGCAAAGGTTTGAGCTGTTGGTTTTGTAAATGACAATGCCTTTACATTTTTTATAATAGGCATTGCCATTTACAGTGCCAATGGTTCGAAAACTCGCGATTGCAAGACCTATTGCATAGTAAATGCTTGTTAGTTTTGTGTCCGGGCTGATTTTCTGTCCCAGACCGACCCTGGGTATTAGCACCCCATGCCTGTGCTTCCTCATTTCTTTTGGGTTATGGGGATTGCATCTGGACTTACGTTTACTCTGGGAGGACTACACATTCTAAAAATGATGTTACTATTGACTTTGTGGTTTTTTGTGGTATATTTTTTCTCCCTGAAAAGCGCTAAGGACTAAGATCCCATCTGTTGAAATCTCAGAAGGAAACACGTTTAGATTTCCCTTTAAAATGGTTGGAATGCTCTCCAGTTATCGAAATACTCACCAAAAAATAAATGACCTGTCACTTGTGTTTTTGTTAATGAAGGCTGATTTTCTCGATGTAGAACAGGTCATTTTCATGGTCTTTCCATTTTAATGTGCTTTTCAAACATGGAAGCCAAGCTTTGCATCAGATAACTTACTGTAAATTCGAATATTGTAATTTTCTGTTTTTTGGGGGTTTCAGTGTCATTTTATAGCACCCATTAATCACCTTCTACTTTGAATTATCTATATAATTGTATTGTTACCTTTTGGACTTTATCACTACTTCGAATTTTTAGGCCTAGTAACCACGCATACCCCTTCACTGTTGCCTGCCTTCTTTATTAAGTTATGCCAATTCTCGCTTTATCTCAAACACCTATGCACATTTTTATATAACTGGTCATTTACTGGCTGATTGTTCTGGAATTTGCTTTGGATATATATTGTCTTGCCGCCTACTGTTTTTTACCTCAAACAGTTGAAGAAAGCACCACTTTCTTGCTTTTCACACCTCAGAAAAATAGAAATCTGTTTAATGTTTCCATCTCTGTCAAATGAGTCTTCTCTGTTAAGTGTAAATAAAGGTACTACGCTTCCTTGTAACTGTATATTACAACACCAACCTAGAGCAGCATCGTGGATACTACATCATTGAACACTAAGGTAAGTTTAATTTACTTTACCACTACCGTGATCCTCTCTACATAGTGATGTCAAGTTATTTGCTTAGGTGTAAAATATCATGATCCACATGGTATCTATTGGATTTCTATTTTATAACAGGCACCTACTATGGATGAGGGAGAATAATGCAAGGACAGTTGTGATAAGCCTCAGAAAACAGATCCGAGGGGGTGTGCTAGAGGGCGCACAGCAAGATGGCTGCGCATTAGTGCAGCTCCGCCGGCCATTTTAACAATCTGCCCATAATCCGGCAATTTGACTTGGCAGTGCCAACAATCCTAAGAGGCACAGTGCCCGCAGTGTGCCTGGGTTAATTTGGGAGCTGCTCTGTGGCCCGGCGAGGCACAGCTGAAAGAGATATCGTGCAGATGGCGGCTGTGGATCGATATTGAACCTGTGATCGATCCTACTGGTGGCGGTTCCCTCGGCCGCTGGAAGTTGTGTGGCGGGACCACCTGTTGAGGCTCGGCTGACGGCAGTGAGCGGAGACAGCGCTGCTGGGCCGCTTTCCTGCCTGTATATGCACTGCCGCATTGGAATCTGGCTGGGCAGCTGATGCAAAAATTTGTGGAAGCAGAGTGAAGAATGGAGCGGGTGCTGGCCAGAGTGAACTGCGGTGAGTGGAGCTTACTCCCAGCGAGCGGGGATAGGGTTCCGACCGCTCCACCGCGGCTGGGAAATTGGCGTAGAACCCCTCCGTGCATGACAGAGACAGTTTGAGAGGCCTGCGCCTGTACTATTGTATATTGCTGCCTGGTCGGCCATGGAGGCCATTGTGTTGCTGCCCTGAGGGCTGGATATTCCTCTCTGTGCTACCGCTTATTATTTGAGGGCCCGCGGTGCCTAACTTGTTTGTGGACACTGGGGCTGATGGTGCAGCAATACTTCGGACAGTTGGGCCACTGTGGAGCTTGTGGGTGAAGCGGCCTACCACAAGCGTGTTGCAGTACGGCTGAGCGGCTGCCGCCTAAACGTGCTGGGGACTGATTTTTGCAGCGTCCCAGCTCGGTTTGTAGCTACACTATATTATAAGTGAGTGCAGACTGTGTGTGCCAGACATGGGACTCTGTGCTGACTCTGAGAAGTAGAAATACTGTTCAACAGGCCCCCTGTGCTCCATTTTGGGGTGTGTTGCTGGCAGTGTGTTGTGTGGGCTGCTATGCTGAATTTCGGCTGGGTGGAGGCCTGCTACTGCCTCTGCCGGCGTGCCGAACATCATGGGCAAGCCAGACAAGACACATTCTCGCCTAACATTTGAGATGCACAAAACAGGCAGTTTGCAGCATAAGCAGGCCTCGGACTCGGAGGCCCCCTCTGACACTGCCCCAACCCTGGAATCGACTCTCCTAGTGATGCAACACAGCCTGCAGTCATTTAATGGTAAGATTGAAGTGTGGATCATATGGCGGCGAAGCTTGACAAGCAGGGCACCAGGCTCGGCGAAGTGAGCAACGAGTGTCCACGGTGGAAGATGAGCTGCACACTGTCGCTGACAAAGCCTTGACCAGACCTTTCCACACCAGATCAATAGGTATCATCTACAGACTTCCTGACGCTTAAGACAATTAAGAAAGTTCGATCTTTTATTCCACCAAAGGCAGTAAAAACACTTGTTACAGTTCTAGCCTTGGCTAGACTTGACTACGGTAATGCCCTGTACATGGGCCTACAAAAACAGCATGTGCTCAAACTGCAGCGTGTGCTGAACACATCCGCTAGGTTGCTGTTGAACATTCTGAAATTCCAGTCAATTTCCCATGGATTAAGAAAGCTACACTGGTTACCAGTGAAAAAAAGGATAGACTTTAAATCCTTATGTTTAGCTTTCAAGGCCTGGCACAGGAATGGCTCTCATTACTGAAACAGCACTTCATCTGGTACTCCCCAGATAGAATATTAAGATCAGCGAAGAGCAAACTCCTCCAAACCCCCAGATTCAACAAGGTACACTGGGGAGGAGGAGGCTTCGTTCTGGCCACAATGAAATTGTGGAAGTCACTCCCGATTGACATAAAGAATAGCCCCACTTTGCTCTCCTTCAGAAAGGCACTAAAAACCGGGCTGTTCTCTAGCTAAAGTTTCTTTTCTTTTCTGCTTCTGGCAATCTATCGTGCAGCACCTAAGCGCCTTGGGGCAATAGTGTGCTAGATAAATTTCCATATCAAATCAATCATATCTTGAACATGGAGAAGGTGCTCGCAAGTCATCCAAGCGAAGAACGAAGATTTGGAAGCGGGGTCCAGGAGGAGTAACTTACGGATCACGGGGATGCGGGAGTCGACCAACGTCGGGAAAATTGAGCTATATGTGGAGGGGCTGCTCTAAGAGATTTTTGGTGCTGACAATCTATCCCCTATGCTTATAGTGGAGAGAGCCCACTGTTCACTGGCAGCATGCCTTAGCCCTGGCACCCCACTATGGCCTATCATTGCACGGCTGCTGAACTACAGTGACTGAGATATGATTCTCCGCTTGGCCCGAGAATGTACGATTGTAGGTTTGCAGTTTTTTAAAATTTCTTCGGCTTAGCAGCAGTATGCTGGTGCTCCTTGAGGGCCGGGAGCACTCAATAGTTTGAGCTTATTTGTCAGGTAGAGAGGGGTATTGAAGTGCAGTGCTCTATGGGTCATACATACAATGTTTAACTGGATCCTTGCCTCAAATGGAAGGATGAGGTCCGTTGGTAAACATCTCTGTGGAATAACGCCTGGTAGGCTTCTGAACTTGGAGCCACACCCACTCTGACAGACGGTGCCCACAACCTTTGCATCATCCCAGACAGCAAGCTCGCCATTAATAAGCCAGATCAAATCAGTTTCCTCTGTCTGCTTCCTTACTTTCTGAATGCTCCATAAATCTTCAATTGGCTCCCCCTCAACACCAGACAAAAGGTCACTCAATACCTAGTCACCAGCTGACTGGACTATGGCAACATATTACATAGGAATCACCTCACACCTCCTCAAGAGACTACAGCCCATCCAGAATTCAGCAGTCACACTAATCATCGACCTCCCTAAATGACCCCACATCACCCCCCACCTCAGGAAGCTCCACTGACTCCATTCAGAAGAGAGGTCAATCCAAAATGCTGTGCCGCAGCTATAAAGCCCTACAAGTCCAAGGACACCTGCGCTTCGCCTCCTTCTCCCTCACTCCCCGGATCTGCTGAAGCAACAGTTGAAAATGTTTTTTCTCCTACCTTACTCCAAAGGCCTGGAACTTCCTCCCACTTTATCAACTGACCTCATCCTCTCTTTTGAAATTCAGGAAAGGATTGAAGACCTGGCTGTTCAAGTGATCCCTCCCTAGGCAGCAAGTTTCTCAGCTCCTGGATACCTTCATGTGTGATTAGCCATGCTTTACAAGTCATGTTTGATTGATTTGATGACATGCAGACCTAACTTTTTCATGGTGGCTCTCTAGAAACAGTTCTTATATTTGAAGGGTGTGGATTCATGAATTGCCCAGGAACATGATACTTTCTCACTATCAGCTTAGCATCAAAGCGAACACAGATTACAAGTCCACTGTTGCTGATTCACATAGGGTGTGACATATTTAGTTGTTTGCAGATTGTGTATAACCAAACAAAAGTTAAAAAGGCATTGGATATGAACAGCTTAAACGAAATCATGATTACACTATAAACAAGTAACCTTGAGATGGCAAATATATAATTGTTATCAAAACAAAAGGGGAATCCAATATTTGATACATTCATTGAGGCCAAAGTACTTTAGATGTGAAATACAGTAAGTATTTCTTGATTTGCAGAGTGCATATAACCAGGCATCATTTTTAAAATATAATTCTGGATATAACTGATAGGGAAGTTATTGTGTCCATATTAGAATCAACTAATTTTGAGGAGAGAAATATTTAACTGTTAGTCCAACAGTTTGTTAATGAAGGGGAATTTACTAGATAAATTCGGTTTTTGAGAAATGTGGGTTCCTTTTACATTTACAATTTAAGTAATAAGATGGCTGTAACCTAGAACGGTTGATGAATATAGTGGCAAACCGATAACATGTGAAAGACAAATCTGTTTGTTAATGCATTTATGTTTTACCAGGTTATTTAAAATTGAGACTGCCTTTAAGAAACAATGTGAGGAGCTTTAGTCTATTCATTGTAATGTCTTTGTATGTTACCAGAACAAAGGATTTTATTTGAACTACTTACGAAATATTTTTGATATATATTTTTTTCAACCTTTACAAAGAGGGTGTCGCAGGGATTCCGTGCTCAGACAGAACTGTGCATAGAGGCTTGGAACCTCAGTGAATTAGGATGTCCCAAAACTCACCTTAGTACCCAAAAATCCCCTACCAGACTAGCAATCAGTGTCTCATTGGTCATCATAAACTCCCAATGCTTAGACAAACCAGAACATGAACTTAGTACACCTCAGGTAACGTGGAACACATGAACACTCTTTCGTTATACAATCATTTTAATCCAGAACCAGGAGTAAAAGAGGACACGTGCATATTTGAAATGTGTATTCACTAATGCAGTGCTCTCAAGCGCAGTATCTTAGCTAATACAAGCAAACATATTATAGGAAACAAAGTAATCAGCATAGTCACTAGTCCATAGAACACAAACGGTGCAAGCATAATATTATGCTAAAATGAATAGGGTTTAACAAAACCAAATTCTTACCCTCCCTAGCTATTTTGGGTTTTAGCAGAGCGGCCCCATACCTCAAGATCCTAGTGATAAGGGATCACATCATCAGCAACCAGCTCTCTACATGCGAAGCACCATCAAGTGTGTTTGTATGCTCTTGTGCAAAGCAATATAAAACGCGCCTAAAGCCAGAACTTGGCTGCAGCTGCATGTATGTTATGTCTAGGGATGTGCGAAGATCAGTGCTCATAACAACTACTGTGTTGAAATATCCTTGAAGGTTTCAGCACTCACTGTACAGACACAGCTTGCCAAGCAAGGCTGATATCAGTGTAACAACATATTATTTTTGTATGAACCGAAAACATTTTACTAGGCTTAAAGCTAAAGCAGCAGATATGTGTTGTGTGCAAAAAGCAGCAGAAGGGTAAAATGGCGTTTAAAAGCTCATGCTAACTCAACACAGTAATCAGGCTACTGTAGTGTAGTTCCTATATTCCCAATAGGCTCTGCGCATTGGAATAATATAAACAGCAGTGTAGACATAGGACTGAGGTCGACTAGGTCTCTACTGACTATATTAGACTTAATTAGTTTCGCCAGCTAGCTCAGAGGTCACTAGAAACTTTCTCGAATGTTCAGGAGAGAGTTAACTCTCCAGATTAGACAAGAAGGGATTAGCTTCTGACAACCGTACAAACATGATAACTTTGCTCCCTCAGAATAGAGTGTATCTCTAGAGTCGTGTGAAAACAATAGGCAGCTATTTCACTCAGTCAATCGTGCATACTTAGTTTCACCAGAGTGCAGAGAAATAGAGAGACGGGTGTTTTCAATAAAAGGTGTTATTTTATTGAGCAGTCTTCTTTCTCATGCAAGAGAAATGAATTGCCAGAATTGCAATACTTATTATGAAGTAAAGTGCGTACAGTAAAAGTAGTATTATGAAATAATACTGTAAAAGCATAGATATGGTTTCTTAGCCGTATGATACTTTAAAATAGATAAAATATATATACATACATAAAACCATTGACTAACGTACTCAACTGGTGCTTCTAACTACGCCTACCCCGGTGTACCTGACCTAAGCCTAATACTTGGGAAGGAGTAAGTAAGTAGCAGTTTAAGTTAAGTTGGTTAAGATTGTTTTTGCCAATAATCTGAATCAAGAATTCTCTTTAAGGGTTTAGTCAGCTCCGTACCTTAGTAATAGAATGTGGGAGGTCTGGTATCTCTTTCTTCAGGACTCGATCTCCCAGCAACCCGCAAGGGTGACTCGGGAACACCGGAGCTGGATTTTCTCGAAGTGAGAAAAAGTAGCTTCTCCAGCGCGTCAAAGGGGAGGGGCGGCTTCCGTGGGCTCTCGCATCAGCTGGGCTCTCGGGCAAGTAGATAGCCGCTCCGCTCCAAACCACTGTGTATTTGCTTAAGGCAACTGTTGGTATTTTATACCTGAAAGGTGCCGGGTTTGACGTAAGGTTGGACATAAGACGTCACTAAGAAATAACAGTTCTTGCTGGACTCCAGGAGTTCTTGTTCAAATCAAAACAAAAGCAGGGGGGAATTTCCCGGGCTGCTGGAGGCTTGGTTTGTTTAAAGAACGTGTTGTGCTTTCTAGGAGTCGATGGGAGTAGCCGTGCTGTGCTTTGGACTGCATGGGCTATTACTGAATATGGATATGATTCTTATGCCTTTATAAGGATATTATTGATTATAACCGCACAAGTGCATGAATCGGGAATATCGAATTAGGGTCCTAGATAGAAATACAACACTATATCTATCCATATATCAAGGGTTACCTGGAAAAACATGCTGCCTGGTGTTGGATATATTGCTTTTTTGGATACTGCACTCTATGAATCTGATGAAACAGATTTAATAATAAAGGATGAGTCATAAACTGGGAAATTAATCTGGAGAATGGCAAGTTTGTAATACTTGGACATACTATGAATATATTAATGTGTTGTTCTTCATATTTTTAATTATTTATTATTATCCTTATACTGACCCCAGCGTTTAATGTGTTTGAGTTCTTTAGTTAAAACTAAGGGGCCCATTAGGATGGCGGGTGGACTTTGTCCGCCCGCCATCCCGACGTAAAATAGGACCGCCTGCCATAAGGGCGGCGGTCCAGTGGGGCCCATTAGGATGCGCCCGCCACACTGGCGGGCGCATCCCTCATTTTTATCATTGCGGCACCGCCCGCCTCAATGCTAAAAATGCACATTGTGCACTTCAATGCAAAACGTGACAGGCACCGTTCGGTTCCTGTCACGTGGTACAGTGAAGTGCAGGGGGTACCATAGATACACCCCATGTGCACCCACCCAGAGTCCCTGGGGGCCCCCAATGGGCCCCCACATGACATTCCCGCATGCCCCCGCCTTCACCCTAATATGGATGGCGGTGTCTAACAGACACCGCCACCATATGAAACCCTTTTCCGCCCGGTCAACTCCTTGACCGGGCGGAAAAGTGGCGGACGATCTTTCCGTCCACAGCGGTCTCCCCCGCCATAGTAATATGGCGGCGGAAAATGGGTGGCGGACGGGGAAGGATATCAGGTGGATCGCCACCGCCCGCATGGCGGTGGGGATCCGCCCGACATCCTAATGGGGCCCTAACACATTAAATAATGTTTTGAGAGTTACCTCCAAAAATCACTTCCCATTTTCAATTATTCTTAACTGAAGTAATTAACCCCTTCGGTGCTCATGACGGCTCCCGGTGGGCGTGTGCTGATGATGGGTGGGAGCCGTCACGACCTCGCCCGCGATAGGAATGTTCAGCACCGGCGCGGAATTCCAGCCGCAGTCAAGATGTTAAGTGAACTTTATTCCGTTTTGTGTTTATTGTTGTTATTGTTTTTATCAACCTCTTTCACCTAAAATTCCCATGTTTTTGAAAAAGTATAAATGTAATTGCAAATCAATACATAATAATATATCTTTATTCTTTTATTAACTCTTTAACACCACTTACACTATTTAAAAAAACTTTTTTAGCAGTTACCTTATCATACCTTTTTTAAAAAAAGCCATAAAAGATCAGAATAAATACAATTTACACAAATACTTCTTTCTATTATTAGAGCAAATTAAAACACACACGACAGCCTAATATAAAAACTGAAAAAATGTGTTATAACTAAAAAAAGAAAGAATGCAAAATGTCTAAGAACAATAATAAAAAAGTTCTATCTAGGGTGCACAACTGTATTTTTGCCTGATACTTAAGGAGCCTCCAAAAAAACTGTTCACAGCGTAGCAAACCCAATCGAATCAAGGTGCTGTAAAAATCTAAAACTGATCCTATAGGAGTCAGGGCATAATGAACAAGATAAGCATTAAGCATCAAGTTCATACTGATTTATAAAGTGTAAAAAAATCATAAAGTGCAGTGTGCTTTGCCTTGAGATATTATCAGATGGGCAGGGCAGCAAATTTTCAAAGCATGTACCTTGCTGTGGGAATGTTAAAAGAAAGTGCAGAAACTCCATATGTTACCTGGTCAAGTAAAACCTAAAATGGGCATTTGCAATATGTGTTAGGTAAAATTCCAGCTCCTAACTAGGGGCTAAAGCATGATAATCGACCAAGGAAGACAGCTGGTGTGCCTTGAACCAGCACTTAAGCTGCACATCATCATAAAAAGCTTTTTTATCTGCGATATGGCAGAAAGGGGGATTTGGTCGGGGTTATTAAAAAAAAACTCTGGTACTCCCAGCCTACTAAAAGAGCTCTTCAGGTACACCAGCCAAGGAATAGAGAGTGAATTATCCAGAGCTAAGCAATCCAAAAGTATACATTTGAAGAGCCTTAGCTCAGGAGTTTTCCAGATTTTCAACCACAGTAGCAACAGGACAGGCCCAAGGGCATCCTTCTGATAATTAAGGCCCACTTCCGAGTGGCAGAAGAAAGTGGGTGAGCCTTGTGGCACCATAAGTTATCTTTGCAAAAAGCAGTTTTCTACTCTTTTTATTTAGTCTGGAGCATTCACAATAGCCTCCTTCTCCCACTCCGTAGGTGGCGACTGAATGGCACTTCGCTTTGTACAGGGTTATCATCTCCCTCACTGGTCTCTGACCTAATTTGGAAGCAAAGTGAAACATCTCTTCGGACGGTCTATTTATTTGTTGTGCCCTCAGCACCTACAGAGATTTCCAGTTCAGATGTGGGTCAAGTGGCATACCCAAATAGCTAAAACTATCTACCCTGAAGGGGGGCACCCTCTAAAAGAAACGTCTTGCATTGGGTTCTTTTTTGGCCAACTGACCATAACAAAGAACTTTTTCTGATTGATCTGCAGATCTAGAGAAGACATGAATTCGGCAAAGGCGCCCAGATCTCTCTGTAGGCTGGCTGCTGTCCTAGCTATACATATTTTTTTGTTTTGATTGAAAGGCAAACATTCTCTAGATGTGTGTAAAAAGTTGCTGCTAAGTACATTGCCATTTGTCAACAAACTTTGAAACTTTAATTACATTGTATTTGTCACTGTCAATGTACTATAAAACATCAGTCGTATAAAACCCCTGTTTTTGCTGTATCACGAGTTTAAGTATAATATAAATGTGAAAAACAAATACACCTGCGTATATGCTTAATTTCTTTGTTTCAAAACTATGCCATGTACATTTAGACATGATGAATTGATTTCAGATGTAAGTCACAGACATCACAAAGTAATGATAAGTTATGTATTGATATTTTTTTAAGTAAATCCCTTGTCTGCACCTTTACCTACTCTAGCTATGAGGACAGCATCATTCGCATATAAGAGGTTTGGGATGAAATGAGTACCTGCCCTGCCCAGTCCAGTTTCCTCTGCATCAAATGGCCTCCAGACCATTAATGTATATGAGAAACAAACACGGGGCTAAAACACAGT
Source organism: Lissotriton vulgaris (assembly GCF_964263255.1). Classification (NCBI taxonomy): domain Eukaryota; kingdom Metazoa; phylum Chordata; class Amphibia; order Caudata; family Salamandridae; genus Lissotriton; species Lissotriton vulgaris. The sequence goes on along the minus strand of NC_141687.1, from coordinate 747,632,311 downwards.
TCTGGCTGACTCCCTAATTACACTGAATAGATGGTGTGCATTCCTCTCTAGTACCAAAGTATATCTTGGCCGAGGTGTCCCAATGCCGATGGCAAAGAAGGTTGATGAGAGGATCTTCCACCCCTAAGTTTACCAAGATAGCTCAACATTTGGATCCTTTAACGGTCTTGAAAGCACTGGACAAGTCCATGAAAGCAAGATTTAGCAAGCCCTTCATGGCCTTGGTGTACTTACCAATAAACAAAGAAAGATTCAGACACTGTTGAACTGTTCCAAACCCTGTCTAAAGCCATATTGGACCGCTGAAGGGATATTGTTAGAATTGGCCCAACCCTCCAATCTTGCTACAAGAACCCTTCCCAAGATCTTTACTGTAGAGTTCAATAGCGATATAGGACAGTAACAGATGAGGTCATTCCTGTTGCCCTTTTTAAAGACTGGAACTAATATGGCTTCTTTCCATGCGGAGGGCATGGGACCTATGATCGCAACTCTAAAGAAATTTAAGAGCAGAGGAGCCCAGAGGTGAGTGTTATCTCTAAATAGGTCTACAGGAACGCCATCGGACACTGGGGTCTTCCTACACTCACTGTGCGTGATGACTACTGCAGCATCTTTTAAAGTGATGCAGTGACTGGGCTAAAGGTACAAATCCATATCTTTAATAGGGGTATCCTGTTATCCTGTTGAGTGCAAGACAGGCCAGGGGGATTAAATATGTGCGTATAGTGTGCTTTTTGCCAATATCATTAAACAGAGTGTCAAATGGTTCTTCTTTTTCTGTTGTTTCTCAATGTTTTTCAATTTTTCACGTCACCTTACCATGTGTGGAAGTATACACCCACTGATGCTTGTGTGATATAGACACAACACACGGCATGCTCTGTGACGCGACATATGCAATGATTATGATGCATGCCACCTTTAGAGCATGCCTGCCACATACAGGACGCGGTCTTACCTCGTTCTGTCTCCATCCTCTAACCTACTCTCTCACACGAGTGCCACAATTTGACGGGGTCTGTGCAATCCCCTCTACATCCCGTTATACATCACTAGCACGCTCCTTTTGCACATTATGATGTACTCGGGCCACAGACATATCATTGACTATACCCTCTTTTTGTTTCCTTCCTAGTTTCCGGGAGGTCCATAAAGAAAGGGTGATTCTACGACACTATCCAGGTCGTATATTCGATTCCTCTAATTATTGAGGGATCGCAAGCAATTATATGAGCACTTTTGGTCCTGATGAATTGCCTTAGAGGCAAGAAACATGTCGACCACACTCTCACTAAGGGTTGAATGAGGCTTGATTACCTTACCCGTCACGCCTCAATACCCCTTAATTTTCCTTTTAATAAAGCAGTGAGCCATGCTATTAAAACTTCGTTTAATGGACTCTACTGACTTTTTTTAGACTACACTCACGCTCACTATTGCACTTTTTTAGGCCCCTCACACTCACACACCCATTGGCAAAGGAATAAAAGAACTCCGCCAAAGTGCAGCACTTCGTGCTGCCCAACGGGCATTGCACCGCCAGCCTGTCGCAGGAGCAGGAAACCAATGATGACGCTGGACGGTCATCGGGTGGGATGACAATAGTCGTTCAACCAGTGACTTGTGTGAGGTATCCTCAATTCCGCAAAGGGTTCACATCATTCACTTTTCCTGTCAAACTCAATGAGAGAAAGGTTAGTCTGAGCCATTTAGTTGGCTTACTCTGGGGAACTCTGTACAATTGTTGTTGCTTACTACGTATAGTGTGCTACCCAGGATCTCGTAATCAGACATTCTATATCAGAGGGAGGCCCTTCTTTAAATAGAGGTCAATTAATGACCTCCAAAAATTGCCTGGCATCCTTCAAGTTCCCAGCTGTTAATAAATCAGACCATGCCCTAGTTCTAAGTTACGTTTTCCTGGCCTCTAATGTGTCTTTATATATTTTATGCGTTGAAGTAATCGCTTCCCTATCCTTGGGTATGGTATTTACGGCTGCCTTCAGAGAGTTATGTGATTGCATTGAACCATCAATGGCATAGGATTGGGGATGAGATGCATTTCACAGTTAAGGCTTTGGAACTTGCCCCACAGATGATGCCAAAGCCTTTTATTATGGAGGAAGGGGTACCATCAGGTAACAGACTACATCAAAGTTTTCAGAAAACAAATTTTTCACAATCCTTTATGGGTCAACCTGCTCCCATCTAATTCTAAGACCTTTGTTAGAGCTGAAAGTGGGAGGAGCCACTTCCAGCTTAGGTTCCGTTGACACTTGGGCCACTTTAAAGGATGCAACTAAAGGTTTATGGTCACTGGCGCACTTTGGGGAAACTTTAAAACCAATAATTAAAGAATTAAATTCATGTGAAATTAAAATAAAATCAATGGTGCTAGATCTGTTACCTCCAGCGAAACTTGAAAGAGGCATTGAGGTACCCAGGGCACACTCGTTCACAAACACTAAGGGCCATATGTATCAAGCTCCCCTTTTGCGATTCTGAATTTGCGAGTTTTAGCAAATCGCAGTTTCAGAATCGCAAAACGGTATGTATGTAAAAAATCACAAAAAAATAGCAATTCTGTAAAAATTGCTATTTTCATTGCCCCCCAAATAGTGATTCCTTAGCAGAAAAAATCACAAAATAGTGAATTTCGCAGATCCGAGAATCGGAAACTCAGGTGCAGATTGATGACATCACAACCAGAAGTGTGGCTACCCATGCTGCACCTGAGTTTCTGAAGCACAGTCATAGAAAAGGAGTGGTGGAGAGGGAACTCTGCAGTGGTGAATACAATGGCAGACACTGGAGACACGGCCAGCCAGGACACACAGAAGCAGCAGCAGGGGGAAACCCAGAGGAAAAGGAAGCAAAAGTTTTCTGAAGCTGAGTTGGATGTGCTCATACAGGAAATGGTGAAAAGCCATGAGCTCCTATTTGGGAAGAAATCACTCGGGGTGTCTGAGACACGCAAGCGGCGCATATGGGCAGAAATCCAGCAGAAAGTGAATGCTGTTGGTGTCACACACAGGAGTGTGGAAGACTTAAGAAAGCGCTGGTACGATATGCGCCAGCGCTCCAAAGAGAAGGTGGCTGCCAGGTTGGAGCAGTCCAGAAAGACTGGTGGAGGTACCTCCACTGCCACTGACTCTACACCTCTAGAGGAACTGGTGGAGGAGACCCTGCTTCCAGAGAGCGTAATGGGCATTGCTGACCTTGACAGCCCGACCCCCCGGTACTAGGACAAGGTAAGAAGCATGCTATCACACCCCTGACACCCCCAACTACCCCCACACACCCAGCAGCGACCCAGGGGCAGGACAAAACTAGAAGTCCAGTGCAGGTACACAAGCACACACTGCAATACATTATGGGAGATGTAGTCACATGCACATTACAGTAGTGTATTTACACCCAGCTAGTCTCCAATAGCATGTGCGCATTAGGATAGGCAAATACAAGACACATGTAATCCCAAACAGTGATATTTAATAATTGACAAGTGCAAGTCAGAACAATAAATAAATGTGTGCTTTAACGTCCACAGCACCATATGCAACAGGCAGTGGAAGACAGGGCAATTCCCCTAACAGAGAAGCAGCAGGGCAAGAGGAGGAAACAGAGGAGGAGGACAGCCCAGTGCACCATCCAAAGCGCCACAGGAGACATGTAGTGCCACCACTACCTCCATTGGAGGACGAGGGCCAGGGCACCAATGGCGATGTCCAAACTGACGCAACACAGCCAGAGCCACAACACCATGCATGTGCTGATCCCATCCCAACAGTTCAAACCAGGTGCAGGTCTCATGCACCCAGCAGTGCTGCAGACCCAGGGGATGACACAGTGTTCGGCGAACTGGAGATGCACATGTTGCAAGTACAGCGCCTGCAGGCAAAAAATATAAAAGCATTACAGAGGGAAGTCGGTTCAGGATTCAGGGGCATGACTAGTGCCCTGGAGGCACTCTGTGCCAAACTTAAAGCCGACCGTGCTGCTAGGCGCAGAGAAATGCAGCGCCTAGACCTGTACACACGTGCGGTGAACCGCCTGTCCTCTGCTACCAATGTACTATCAAGGCGCAGCATCTGCATGCAGCGCGAGGTAGCACACCACAGCCAGGACGTTGCAAGGGCCCTGGTCCAAATAACATCTGCTGTCGATGAGTTGTGGGACTTTCACACGACTGGGTCAGGAGTCCTAAGATGAGGACGCACAATCAGGAAGGAGCAGCATCACCCCTCCACCCACCATGGATAGGTGCCACAGTGGCAGTACCAGTAGGCTTAGTGGGCCAAGTGTGGAGGGCACTGTGCAACCACGAACAGGGGCTTCCTCCCAACAGCGCCGCATATTAGGTGCACTAAATGGGAACACTGGATGGGTGCAGCTACCCTCATGAAGGACTTGCACTGTGACTGTAACATGTGCTGGAAATTGGGAGAGACATTGTGTGTTACTCAGGCTGTGTGACATCATTCATCCTGATGTTAAGGAATAAAACACAGTCATACAAATGATATCTAGCATTGTGTCATATTTTCTTACCTAGAAATAGTTGCATGTAATCTCTTCTCGCCTCTGCCGGCCAGCAGCTGCACCAACTACACCGGCTGGCATGCGTCCTGGAGCTGGCCCCTCCACATCTGATGAATCCGATTCACTGATCTCCACCGGTGTGCCTTTCCTGCTGGCGATGTTGTGCAGCATGGCACATGCTACCACTATCTTGCAACAGGTGTTGGGGCTCTATTGTAGTGCCCCTCCACTCTTATGTAGGCATCTGAATCTGCTCTTGAGTTGGCTGGATTCAGGTAGGGTGTCAGTATGAAGTCACGGACCACATACGCACTGTCACCTGTGGGGTGGGAGGAATATGGTTAAACACTGTCCTGCACATGCTATCCTTAACAAGTGTGGCCTCTGTTAAAATGCATTTACCTATTAGACATCCCTCACCAAACTCCCCACTTGTGAGTCGACGGTGTATCCCACTGTGACGGAAGATTAAAGCGTTGTGCGTGATGCCTGGTATTTAGCGACAATGTCCGTAATGATGTGTTTGGCATCACACACCACCTGTATGTTCAGAGAATGGTAGGATTTGCGATTCCTTAACACATACTCATTTTGGGAGGGGGGATATTGCAACGTGTGTCCCATCTATGCATCCAATGAAGTGGGAAATTGTGCTATTTGATCGAAGTCCTGCTTGGTCTGGTCTAGTGCTTGTGGGGTGCTTAGGAAGTGAATGTGGTGATGCAGCCTCTGTACCATGGCATCAAGGAACGCGTGGAAAAATCGAGAAAGTGCACTCTGCGACACCCCTCCTGCTGAGGCTATCACCCCCTGTAAACTACCTGCTGCCAAGAGGTGCAGTGAGCACAGGACCTGGATGTGGGTGGGGATAGAGTGTGTCCTGCGTGTGGGGTGTTCAAGGAAGGGTTTGAGTTCCTCAATTAAATCAAGGATACTCTCTTCATCCTGTCTGTAGTGTGTATATATGTCCTCCTCAGCCCGATGGAACATGGTAATGCGCGCACGGAATATCCTCTCCCGGCGTCTCCTCCTCTGTGCAGCAGCTCTAAGTCGCAGCCTCCTGCTATCACATACAGCCCAGCCATTGTGGAAAAAGTCTGTTGCATTGTGGGACTCCTTAAATAGTTTGCACCTGGTTACCACCTGCTCCTACTTGGTGGTAATTGCGATTCTCTATATTGCGAATTTTGTGAATTCGCTAATTGCGATTTTTTTATACATTCAATAACGATTTCTTATTTTGCGATTTCCTGTTTGCGATTTTCGCTAACTAAGAAATCTCAAAATAAGGAATCGCTAGGGAATTCACAGAATTCTGAGTCTCGCAACATAAGGAATCGCTATTTTTGAGATTTCTCATTTTGCGATGCGATTGTGCATCATATATTGGAAATAGAGATTTTTTAATCGCAAGCGCTGTTTTTTGCAATTCGCAGCGTTTGCGACTAAAAATTAGCTTGATACATATGGCCCTAAATTCCTATAGTGCATAATGTTGTTCAATGCATCCCCATATTTAGATTTCCTGAAATGTGTCATCATCTGGTTGTCTATATTCTCCAGTTCACACACCTGCGAGTCAGTACAATTAAAATCCCCCACCCAGAGTATGTAATATGGGCAATTTTAAAAATTCACATTTGTAATCATGTTATCTAGCATGGCGCAATATTAGAACAGTGATGGTCAGCAGTCAGCAGCAATAGTTAGAACAAGGTAGAAGATCCAACACACTTGGCTTTTTCGCCAGAGTTCTTGATAGAAACTAAGGAAACCAGGCCTACCTTCATCAGCCCACAAACTGATGGTAATTCAGGGTTACAATAAGAAAGGAAACCATCTATGTAGAAGTCATCCACACCCTAAGTCTTTTGAAGACAGATTAAGTCAAACTCATTAATATATCCCAGCCTATCCTCGTTCACTAGCTTGGGGCAGACGCCTGCAATGTTCCAAGATAATAAGTTGAAGGTGGTATCAGCACAGATTGAACCTAAAAGAGGACTTTGGCATTGACTTACATTATCTTTTGGAGCTGGATTTGTGACCATGCTTATGGAAAGATCAGATTCTAGGCCATGGGGAATAGAGGGACAAAATGCAGGTGGAGTTGGGCATCAGTCGATTTCTGGCAAGTTGCTAGGGGGGAAATCGGTTTCATTAAGAAATCTGTAATGCCTGTAGGTCTTGAAATATGACAATAGACTTAATCTTACCCTGCCGAAAACCATCCTCCTCACTATCTAGATGCTATGTGATGGCTTATAAAAAAGCCTAGGGGGAGGGCTCTGACATGGCCATAGGAATCGGCTGAGTGTTGGAGAGCGGCAAGTAGCTTCCCCATTAACCATGGGTTTCTAAAATGTATGACTACAGAATCCCCATGTGAGGTATTTAGTTTTGGACTTACCCCTTACACCCACCCTGCGGTAGCTTTAATCCAGTGCATAATTTTGTGTTTTAAATCCAACCAACATTACATTTTTGCTGGATTTAAAGCAATCGCGGCCCGTCCATGTAAGAGCAGTGGGCCGGGTGAGGGAGGATTACGACAGAAGATGAGGAGGGAAAATTAAATATTTATTTCATTTCCCCTCATCATCGTCCATCGAAATCCCCACGCATCCACCCCACTGCTCTTACTTGCATGGGCCACGACTACTTTAAAGGAAGGACTAGTTCAAGATTGATGACACAAGGGGTAAACTCTGGGGGGAGATGCAGGTGTGGCTTTTTGTGGAGTGACATGTGCCAGAGGACCACTCTCATACAACAGTTATTGCACATGATTAGGTGGTGATACTGTCCTAAAAGGTGATTGGGCTACAGAGATCTTGGAGCAATTGCTACTAGCTGAATTAATAGCAGAGGGAAATGCAGAGTGACAAATAAGGGCGTTAGACCTCAAATTAGATTTTAGATTTAGAGCAGGTTGGTTAGCCCTCTAATCCCCTACAGCCTTCTCGGTCTGACCTGGACCAGAGGGTGCCAAAATATTTCCCATCTCCTGCTCATATTTATTAAGTCGATAATCTCATAAATTCTTTCAAATTAGTTCCAGCATGATAAGCAAACCATCACAGTGCTCTTTCATGATCAGATTTATACAAACAACTAGGGGAGAATTCAGACTTTCATCTTGATGTAAAGCAATTGGGATGGAAATCCGGACCTCACTCCTGCAGCTGGATTGACTGCTGCCTTCCTTTTTTAAGCCACATTTTGTTCCTTATACATCTCTTAAAGGGTGGTGAGTTCTGTTGAGAGGGGGGGCTCTACAGTGTTTCCCACCTCCTCCCTTGAAGTGGGGATATTCACATTAGTGAGGCAAACTTGACTAGTCCCTTGATTCATGGATCCCACCCCATTGGACTTGCTAGCCGGGTTCTTGGGAATAGCTGCTCTTACAGTGTCTGGCACATCATTTCTCACACTCAAAAACCTACTGGTGCCACCCAGTACTCGGGTGGTAGAGGACGATGTGATAGTAACCCGCCGAACTGCATCAATTCTCTCCTCCACCAAACCTATTTCAAAGTCAATGGCTCCCATGACTGCAGTTAGGTAATTGGTGATCGAATGGGTAAGAGTGGTTGTGGGACCCTTTACTCGGCTAGAAGCCTGAGCGTTTTCACCATTCTGCCCCTCCTCCTGGGCTCAATGCACACTGGGGAACCAAGTCCCACCCCTGCACCAGTCACCAAGCAAAAGCAGGCAAATACCACGTCCCGTGGTGTTGGAGTCCCAAAGCACTAAAAAGCAAGTTGTCACCACTCTGTTCCTCCTCCTGGGCTCAATGCACACTGAGGGATGAAGTTCCACCCCAGCGCTGGTCACTAAGCAAATGCAGGCAGATATCGTGAATTATGTAGGCATGTGACATTGACACTTCTTTAATGTATTTTTTTCTATTAATATTGAAATTCTTGCTTATTGAGTACAATTTAGTTGCACAGAATTCTGTTCTCAGTGGCTTTTTTGTTTGAAAAGCCATAGAACCTTCTGCAAACAGCTATGAAGACATTCAACTGCCACCTATATTCTATGTATTCTTCTCTTATTTGGAGGGAAGATAGGCACCTGCAAACAGAATACATTTCTCACTGCAGTTCCATAAGATCAGCATCTCAATCTGTAGATAGCCAAACACACCTCACCCAAGGTCACCCATATAGTACTTATGACATTCAGCAATCAATTTCCTGTATTTGTTCTGCAGTCTCTGCTTGCGTAATCTTCCATGCTTGATTATACATGGCATAGATACCGGCATATATAAAACGTTTATGACAAGGTTTAGTAGGTCCTTGTAAGAAGTCCCTCAGGTCAGCACCATCTTTAAGTAAAGATAAGTGCTGTTTTACTTGCTTCAATGTAGATTTGTGTAGCCACTCAAGGCACAGTTTCCCTACACTGTATGATGTTACTATTCCTGGATGCTGTCTCTGAACATATCTTGGATCTGGCCTAGTGAATGTGAACCCTTGTGTCTTTTTCAGGAATCTATCTTGACAGTTGTTTATGTCTGTGGGCCAGATTACCCATTTTTTCCAATCTGGGTCTGTTCTGTTGTGATGCAAAATAGTATGTACGCCGACCACCCCCTCTGTAGTGTTGTTACTATCAGGTGTAGGTGTAGGTATAGACGGTTTGTTTAATTCCTTGATCTTGGCTAACCCAAGACAAGACGTCTGTTGAACAGTGTCATTCAAAAACATTATTTGCTCTGGGATGATGCAGGCTCTAAATAAAGCTTCTATCCCCTGCACTTGCCAATATTTTGTGCCCCAGACAGTTTTTGTCTCAATGTTGTCTTTCCAAAAGTCAAAACCTAATGTAGACAGCTGAGAATAAAAGGCAGCAGAATAAATTTGCTTGGTATTTGTCAACATACTTTTCATTCCTGTCCTATTAACATTTTTAAAGTAAAATTATTCTGGATCTGAAACATAAAAGCCTGAAAAGTACAGAAATCTGCCATAAAATGTTTTTGAGCTACCCTTTGGTGGCGTAGGACAATGTTATCCATCGGTTATAAGTTAATACATTTCTAGGATTTACAGATTTATGCAAGAAATGCTGACCATAGTGATTATAACAATACATTTGTTCATAATCTGATGAACCTTCTAAGTATTCATGATTTTTACATTTTGCAGACATTTCTAAGTCTGACAAAATATTATTAATAATCTCAAAGTCCCAATCATCGAAAAAGGTACTAGATGAACAAAATCAATCAAGTAACTCTTGAATTGGTGTAGAATCTTCAACAGCTCTGATGGGCCAACAATGTCATAATCAGTTCTGTCCCAAGCTTTACTCCCAGGTATACGAACAGCTGTGATGTTCACTGTTGACAAGTCTCTTTGTTCATGATGAGATGATTTGTGTGGCTTGAGTAGTAAGTTGATGTTCTTACTTGCTGTGTCCTTTTTAACATATGTTCCATTTATCAACATTTCCAAAGTGATCACCAGAGTCAACCAAAATAGAAGAAAAAGTACACAACACAATCCAAAATTCAATCCATGGTGAAACCATATAAATCTTTTCTAGTTGACTAAAAAGTTATGTTGCTTGTTCTTTCAAAGTTTTTTTAGCTGGCGTTGTTTCAGGTTCAATGGGATCCTCGGAAAACGTATCAAAGTTAATGAAATAGCCAGAGGCAGTTCTGTCAATTGTAGGGATTGCATCAGGATTCGTAGAAATCGCTGGAACCACTTGATCACCTGTTACATTTGTATAGTCAGATGCTATTTCATTGTAGACAGGTGTTTCTTGACGAACTGTTATTTGGGTCTCAAGAGGTACAAGTTCCATGGCTTTGTTGCATAGTCCTTCATTTTTCACTACAGATTCTTCAAAGGTGATGAGTCTCTCAGTTTGAACCTCTTGGATAGTAGCCAGATTAGGGCGTCTGGTACATCTTTGGAGTCCACTTATGATCGCTCATGTGATGTGGTTTGACCAGGTCGATGGACACAAACCTGTTCTCCTTTTTACCAGAAAGGGGCGGCAGTAATACTGTTCTTGATCCGTGGATGGCTAGGACAGGTACTGGTTGACTGTAAGAAGACCCAAATTCCTTCTTGTCCGCGATCTTTTCTCTGACTAGATCCCCAAACTTTGGAATCCAGACAGGCCTTGCTGGGTCGGTCGGTTTCTCTTCAGTGGTTGTTGGCTTCAGGAACATGTTACTTTGGCTTGATATTATTTCATTTAAGTCCTGCAAAACAGCCAAACGATCTTTGATATCAAAGGGTTTTTGTTCTACCACTGAAGTGTGACAATTGAGGTCCGGCACAATCATTCTAGTTCCAAAAAGGATTTCATATGGAGTGATACCCCCTAGAGAACTTCTTGGCTCAATGTTAAGACTACGTTGGACACTTATTAGATGTTTGACCCACCCGTCACCCGAGCCTAATACCCTAGCTGTTACAGGTTGCTTTATGTCCTGTTTTCTTCTCTCCACTACCGTATTTCCCTCAGGATGGAATGGACTAGAGTACCGCAATGCACTGCCCAGATTGGCCATGGCCTCCTTGTAAGCTTTGGAGTTTAACGCAGGACCCTGGTCAGAAAGTAGCATGCCGACTGCGTATGTGCCGATAAAGACTCACAAATCTTTTATAACAGTTTGAGCATCAGCCGAGTGCTGAGGCCACATCCAAATAAATCTTGAACACGAATCCACTGCGACCATGATATATTTGTATTTACCATCCCTCTGTAAGGGACCACAGTGGTCCAGATAAAAGCAAGCTAATGGTTTATCTGAAATTAACTGGGGCGTCTGCACAGGACGTTTCACAGTAGAGACTTTCATCTTTTGGCAGATTTCACATTCCAAAACTTAGTTTCTGGTCTGTTTCCTCATGCGCGGCCACCAGTATCTCTGTTTTAATAACGACACTGTGGTGGAAACACCTGCCTGTGTAGAGGCGCGCCCTTCATGTGCTGCTAAAATTAATCCTAATCTATGTTCCATGTTTGGAATTACTCTATCCCCCCCACCAGGTTTTCGAGCAAACGGAACATTATTTGCATCAGTTATGTATGAGTATTTGAGTGAAAAGCCTTTTGGTAATGTTTTATCACTGTCTTTGCTTGAAGTATTGACAGCTTGCATTATTTCGCTGTCTATTTTCGTTTTTGAACAAGTGATTGCAGCTACGGAAGCCGTTTGCACAGCTGCCTTCGTCAGCCAAATAATTCCCTGCAACGTGAACGCCATCACGCTGATGACTCAGTGTATATATCACGTGAGCCTTTTGTAGTTCTTGTCGTAACTGAACTACTTGTTCCCAAAGCAACTTATGCTTGATTGTGCCACCTTTTGCATCTTTGAAACCGTTTTGAATCCAATTCTGCAAGCATTCATTTTAGATTGAACGCAATAATATGAATCGCACACTATGAGTGTGGGGAATTCGCGATCAGTATTCTCAAGCACCATCTTGAATGCTTGTAGTTCAGCTCGCTGAGCTGTACAATCGCCTAGAGACTGAGTTTTAGTGACCATAGGTCGGAATTTACCATCGCGCCAGCGACCTTTATCGATCAAGAACGCAGTACTATAAGCTTGTTTACCCCCAATAGACGGTTATGCTGATCCGTCAGTATAAATTATACATTTATACTGCTCTAGAGGTGGAATTTCAGTAGGGAGAGGACATTCTTGTTCGTATTTTAGAAATTCTTGTGTTTTCAAATAAGCGTCAAAAACATATCCAACGTCTGTTGCAGCAAGAGAATTAACCCATTGTATCCATCTCGGATGTAAAGCGTTAGCATTCAAAATGCTTGCTTTTGTCACTGCCTCTAAGGCAGGTACAGATGTAATGACCATAATGCGCTTACCCTGTGCGAGGGCGCTCTCTTTTGCTACTGCAGTTTGAACCGCTGTCAGAATTCTTTCTGTACCGTCAGTATAAATTATACATTTATACTGCTCTAGAGGCGGAATTTCAGTAGGCAGAGGACATTCTTGTTCATATTGTAGAAATTCTTGTGTTTTCAAATAAGGGTCAAAAACATATCCAACGTCTGTTGCAGCAAGAGAATTAACCCATTGTATCCATCTCGGATGTAAAGTTTTAGCATTCGGAATGCTTGCTTTTGTCACTGCCTTTAAGGCAGGTACAGATGTAACGACCATAATGCGCTTACCCTGTGCGAGGGCGCTCTCTTTTGCTACTGCAGTTTGAACCGCTGTCAGAATTCTTTCTGTAGAAGTGAATTTCATTTCTGCTTGTGTGTACAACTGTGATTTGTAAGCGATTGGTACTTTTTCTCCTTAATTAAAGGTTAAGTACGTGAATCCGCATTGTCCTGGAATGATTCGGATCACTAAGTTGCGTACGTTTACGAGTGTTTGTAAATGTTTTGTAGTTAACATGTCTGTTTGGACCGAACGCAAAATTTCTGTGTTTTTTGTGTCCAATTAACTGTTTTGAAATCAGGTTTGATTAATTAATAGAGAGGTTTAACGGTTTCTGCGTAATTTAGAATGTAAGTTCTTCCGAAGTTCAGGAAACCTATAATTGACTGTAAGTTTTTCAGCGTTTTTTGAGGTTGGAGCAGCGCATATTTTTCAAAAAAATTGGCTGCCAGGCTTTTTCCTTCACTTGATAACTCATATCCCAGAAAAAGGACGTTGAGGTGGGCAATTTTTAATTTCTTAAAATTGAATTTATACCCTTCAGAGGCGAATCCCAAAATAATGGTATTCACTCTGTTCAAGTGCCTGTCCAAGTCATCGTCTGTTAGATAGATGTCATCTACATATGATAATGCCACATCATCATAGGTTTCTAGTAACTCTGTTACCCTGGCTGAAAATAACCCTGGACTATTCTTGAATCCCTGAGGGAGACAACAGAATTGACGCTGTGTCCCCATGATTGAGAAAGCGGTCAAATACCTACATTCATATGCAATATTTTGACAGAAGAAACCGTTAGAAATGTCTAAAGTGGTTTTATATTTTTCACGCACAATGTTATTCATTAGTGCTGCACTGTGTGCATTTTGTACTGCAAAAGTTTTGCAACAAGAGTTTAAATGTCTGTAATCCAATACTAGATGATGTGTATTGTCTGGTTTGGAGACAGGAAACAAAGGATTGTTCATAGACGAGGTGCATGTTTCAATCACCCCTGGTATTCAAATTGATCTGAGATCTCCCTGACCTGTTTTTTAGTTTTTTGCTTAACTGAATACTGCCTTTGTGCAGTTGGTTGAGTTTTCAATTGGATTTTATGGTGAGGAGAATCCTCATTCCACCCTACGTGATTTTTGTATAATGCTGTAGTCTGGGCTACTGCCCATTTCCTGGCATAAGTATATTTTAAATGAATTGGAATATGATTGGAGAAGGCTGGCATAATTATTTCTTCGCCATATGGGCATTCCCTGACACATTCAGGTGGCCAGTATTGTTCAGCTAGAAGAATGTCATAACCTTGAGAGACCTTCTCCCAAAAGAGTGCTCTTATTTTTCTTGTTATGTCCCCCTCCATCCGGAAGGTTGCTTCAAATAACTTATGTGGGACACTAACCCTGGTATCTGCAGTTTCAACTTGGATGTACTCATTCAAGTCCACTGTCTCCAGATGATCCTTCAAGTTCTTGCGAGCTATGGTGACTTCTGCAGTGCTGTCAAACATCGTTAGAGCCCATTCCCCGTTCTTGAGTTGTGTCCTCACGATCCTCGGCATGTCTGATCTTTAGACCTGCTACCTTCTTTTTTGTGAATTGAGGTTTCTTATTTTTCCGAACGTGTTGATCGTCTTTAGACATCACGCGTTCTTCCTTATGTTCTGATTGTCCTCTTCTTTTGGATTTCTGCGATGAAGTCTGAAAGTATCTTGATATCTATCAGGTTTTCTCAAATATCCCTATTCCTGAGGTTATAACTCCTTTCAGAGGGCTCCTTTTGAGGAGACCTACCTCTGGGTTGAGAACGCTATTCTTTAGAAGTTTGTTTAGTGTTCTCCCACTTCTTTTTAGGAAGAGTAGGAGTGTTTTTTAATAAAGACCTTTAACTATATGATTCTATTAAATTAGTAGAAGTAATTGTTCATCTGACATTGCTTCAATGTCAGGGTCAGGTCTGTAATTGGCTAAAGCTAGCCATGTTGCTCCTGGATCCACCTAGTGGACAGAGCCTGGTAATGTGATTTATAGATTTTAGGGAGCCTTTAAACCAGAGCGCATGCTCTTGGTATGTTAGTGGAATTTCAATATCCTCGAAAGGAATGTAATCTGTTGGAGGTTCATCTTCTTTGTAGAAGTGAAGCAATTTAGTTACTGGATTTGCTTCAGGGAAGATTATCCATGAATAGAATACCTCTGTCTGATGATATTTGTGTGCCTCTATAACAAAAACTACCCTACCACCTCTTGCTGATAGGCCATTTCTTATAAGTTTTATAGTGATGGCTTTCCTTAAATGTTCTGGAATGCTTTAGCATCATCATCGGTTTCTTGGAAACCTGGTGTTTCAAGAGCTTGTACAGCGTTTTCGCCTGTAGCTCCACCGGCCCCGGGAAGTACTTTGTCAGCCATTTTTTTTAATGAAAGTTTGCAGAGCAAGTTTCAAGGAAACAAAGATAAGGTGCACAATATTTTGGAACACTGTATTCTTCAACGTTGAACAAACCAAAAACTAATACATAGGATTTTTTGTCCTTCTCAGCTATGGCGGATATGTTATCCTTTTACCGACTCCAGACGTCTATTTGAGTATTTTACAGGAAAAAGGGGTCTCTGAGAAAAGCACGACTGAGCTACTTTAGTATCTAGCATTACATTAGTGCTTTACCAAAGGTTGGGCGCCATGTAGTGTAAATCCTATATTCCCAATAGGCTCTGCGCATTGGAATAATATATCCTATAGATTTGACGTAGGACTGAGGTCAACTAGGTCTCTATCGAATATACTAAACTTAATAGTGAGTGCCAACGAGCTCAGAGGTCACCAGAAACTTTCTCGAATTCACAAGAAGGGATTAATTTCTGACAACCACATAAACATGACAACTTTGTTTCCCAAAGAATAAAACGTATCTTCAGAGTCGTGAAAACAATAGATAAGTATTTCACTCAGTCAATCGTGCATGCTTTGTTTCTACAGAGTTGCAGTGAAATAGAGAGACTGGCGTTTTCAATAAATGGTTTATTGAACAGTCTTCTTTCTCATGCAAGAGAAGTGAACTGCTACAATCGTTAAGCAGACTGTAAAGTATAATGCGTACAGCGTAAACAGTAATATGAAATAATACTGTAAGAGCATTGTATGGTTTCTAAGCCATATAAAAATACATACATAAATAAACAGGCTAAAATACTCAACTGGTGCTTCTAAAATATGCCTACCCCAATGTGCCTAACCTAAGTGTAGTACGCGGGGAGAAGTAAGTATTGTGTAGCATAGGTTTTAGTTTTCTTTGCCAAGAATCTACCAAAGGTTTCTCTAGGTTCTAATCAGCTCCATTCCTTAGTTAGAATGAAGGAGGTCTGGTATGGATGTATGACGTTACAACGCATACTTTTACCACGCATGCCTATACAACGCGGTTTTTACATCTTATTTATTTATTTATTTATTTTTGCGATTTGTTCAGCGCACAACTACCCGGAAGTGTCTCGGCGCTTTAAAGATCAGAAACTGCACAAACAGAGGCATCTATTGTGCAAACAGCCACGTCTTAAGTTGTTTCCTGAAACTGAGTAACGTGGGGCAAATCTTAATGCCCAGGGGGAGTGAGTTCCACAGTCTAGCTGTGGCCACTATGAAGCGTCTATCTCCCCAATTGACTTTTTTTGTGGGCGGGATGTTCAGGAGTTGGGCTGAAGATGACCGAAGAGTTCTGGGTGCCTCTAAAGGTCTAAAGGCTAGTTTGAGAAACTGAGGACCAGTATTGTTAATGGCCTTATATGCTATGCATAGAGCCTTAAACTTTGTGCGGCTTCTCACTGGAAGCCAGTGCAGTATACGAATGAAGGGGGAAATAGAATTGTGTTTTGGAATGTTGAGCAGAACCCTAGCCGCGCCGTTGTGCACCAACTGGAGCTTATTAAGCACCTTTGCCTGAGCATTAAGAAGGAGGGCATTACAATAATCTGTTCATGAGAGTACAAGGGAAGTGATAAGGGTCTTTGCGGCTGAAGTTGGAATGTAAGGTAAAAAGTTTTACATTTTCCTCAAGGTAAAAAAAGATGGGAAACAACATTGTTTACATGTTGGTTGAAGAAAAGCCGGTCATCGAAGATGACTCCAAGATTTCTTACTTTTTTAACAGGTGTGGGCAGGGGGCCTAGTTCGCTTGGCCACCACTGAGGGGACCAACAGGGCTCTAATTTGCCAAAAAGCATAATCTCAGTCTTGTTGGAATTCAATTTGAGACAGTTGGCCGCCATCCAGGAGCTGATGGCCAACATTCCCTCACGGAAATTGGCGGCCACCCTGTCTCCATCCCGGTGTATTGAGAGGACTAACTGAGTATCATCAGCATAGGTGGAGAGGCTGATGTCATATTCCTTTATCACCCTCGCTAAGTCCGATACGTAGATGTTGAAAAGAGTTGGACTTAGCGAGGAGCCCTGTGGGAAGGGAAAGGGGAGATGAATAGAAGGAACCCAGTTTGACAGTTTGGGACCGGTTATGTAAGAAAGCTGCGATCAGGTCCTTGGCTTTGTGTTCCATCCCTATGGCTGCGACACGGTCGATCAAGATGTTGTGATCGACCGTGTCGAAAGCCGCTGACAAGTCCAGCAGTATCTGGACTGCCGCTCCTCCCTTGTCCAACGTGTATCTGATTTCATCTGCTGCTTTGATGAGCGCTGTTTCAGTTCCGTGTGCTTTCTTAAAGCCAAATTGTGTATCGTCCAATAAATTATGGGTATCAATAAAAGCTGATAGTTGTTGGTTCATAAGGCTTTCAAAAATTTTGGATGGAAAGGGCAGGCATGCGATCGGTCTATAACTGGCAGGATCTGTGGGATCAAGGGAGTTTTTTTTTAAAAGGGGCCTGATGATCGCCTTTTTCCACACCGATGGATAAGTACCTGCCTGAAACATATTATTGCAAATGGTAGCTATTGCAGGTGAGATGGCCTCAGGAATAAGGTTAAGGAGGGAAGGGGGCAGGGATCCAGTGGTGAACCTGATTTGATAGTGGTGACAAGGTGTGAGATTTGTTCAAGTGTGGGTGAAAAAAAGAAAAAGATGGAGAATTGGGGGAGTACTTCATGACCGGTGTTTTAACTGTGGGAACAGCTTGAGGAGTAAAAACAGAAAATATAGAAGTGACTTTATCAGTGAAAAAGTCCGCCAGCGAATTGCACAGCTCTTGAGAGGTGTTTTCTGGTGGAATCGGAGGATTGGTCAGATGATTAACTACATGAAAGAGCTTTTTGGTGGAATTTTCTGCTGATTTAATCTGAGTGACGTAATAACTACTTTTTTCTGTGACCAACTGCTTCTTGTATTTATTGAGAGTGCTTTTGTATATAAGTTTATCAGTGGGGTTGTAGTGTCTGCGCCAATGTCGTTCTAGATTCCTACAAAATTGTCTTTGTAAGCGCAGATTTTCGGAAAACCAAGGGGCTGAGGGCGAAGTGCGATTTCAAAACATAACTTTTGGTGGTGCGAGGGCATCTAGAGCGTTGTTAAGTTGTAAAAGGTAATTGTTAGAAGCTATGTCTGGATCTGTGTCAAATGTATCTAGTGATGAGGCCAAAAAGCCGGATAGATGTGGGATATTGATATTTTTCCAGTTCCTAGAGATGACTGGGGACACTGGTTTTAGCAGAAGGACTGTGGAGTTATTAAGCCTAATGGAAAAAAAGACCGCTGAATGGTCTGTCCAAGTGAGAGGCAGTTGTGAGGAGTAGGAAATGTCTGGATTATTTGTGAATATCCTGTCCAGTGTATTCCCTGCAATATGAGTGGGTGTCGAGACTAGTCGGTTAAGTCCTGCAGCTGTCATATCTTCAAGAAGTCATACAGTATCATTGTCAGTGTCGGCCTCTAGATGAAAATTAAAGTCCCCAAGGATGGTAAAATGAGGAGTTCCTACTATGCTTTCTAAGGGGTTATTAATGCTGGCGAGAAATTTAGTGCGAGGGCCTGGGGGACGGTATACTAGGTTCCCTGAGAATGACTGATTACCAGGGAGTGTAATAATAAACGAAAGTGCCTCACAACTCATATTAGGAAGGGGTCTACCATTACCACTACCATTACAACGCAGGCATTACATCGCAAACCTTTACAACGCATAGCGCTTTGGGGGCTGGATAGTGAAAAGTTTAATTTTCTATTCCAACTCCAGTCCCCGTGGACACTAGGGAAGGTGTGGGATAGAAAATTAAACTTATTCCCTATCCTAGAGCGCCCCCCAGCGCAATGCGTTGTAATGGTTTGCGTTGTAATGCCTGCGTTGTAATGGTAGTGCGTTGTAAAAGTTTCGTTGTAAAGGTTGTTCACCGTCTGGTATCTCAGTCTCGGGACTCCCAACACCCCGCAAGGGGAGCTTGGAAACACTGGAGCTGGATTCTCCGCAGGAGGAGGGCAGCTTCCTGATCAGTGCGTCAGCTGGAGAGTCGGTTTCCTTTGGCACTTGCTGTAGCGAGCTCCGTCGGGCAAGTAGATAGTCGAACTGCTCCGAACCACAGTAGTTATGTTATGTTATGTTATGTTATGTTATTTTTTTATTTAGTATAGCGCAACGGTTACTCAAAAAGAGAATCCCGGCGCTTTAGGTAAGGTGAAACTGGTTTCAGAATAACACAACACAGATAAAAACAGATAAAAGTCCACAAAGAAACAGGGCTACAGGCAAACCTATTGAGAGAACAGCCAGGTTTTGAGGCCTTTCCTAAATTCAAGAAGACTGGTCGCCCCCCGCAAAGGGAGCGGTAAAGAATTCCACATCTGTGGGGCCAGAAGACTGAAGGAGCGGCCACCTAGGCGAGCCCTCCTCACACGCGGAACAGCCGCAAGAAGTAAAGATTCCGATCTCAACGCGCGAGTAGGGTGGTAGAAAGTGAGTCTCTTTCGAAGATGTTTGGCTCCCACCGCATGGAGAGCCTTATAGGCCAGGGTCAGCGCCTTAAAGGCAATCCGTTTGCGGATGGGTAGCCAGTGTAGCTTCACCAACAACCCAGAGGCGCTGGTGCGTCTACTTAGGCCAAAAATGGCCCTGGCCGCCGCGTTCTGTGCCACTTGAAGCCTCTGCAGCAAATACTCTGGTAGGCCCAGGTACAGACTGTTGGCATAATCCAGCCTGGAGCCTATCAGGGCCTGCACCGTCAGCCTCTTGTGATCCTCGGACAAGAGAGGCAGAAACTTCCGCAACATTTTTAGCAAGCCAAAACAAGTGCCAGTTACCCCCAGAATCTGGGCTTTCATCGTCAGCCCCTTGTCCATCTTAACCCCCAGGTTTTTAGCTATGGGAGAAGAGCCGGACGGAGGGAACATGTCGATGGGCCACCAGGCCTGCCAGCTGGGCTCCGAATCGCACCCGAAGAAGAGAACCTCCGATTTATCGGAATTGCACTTGAGGCTGTGCAGTTGGAACCATGCGAACACAGCCCCAAGGCAATTCTGGATACTCTCCCCGTCAAAGTCAGCCCCCCTCTCACATGAGAAGAGGAGCTGAGTGTCGTCGGCATACGACACGATCCGGGCACCAAAAGACTCCGCCACCGCCGCCAAAGGGGCCATATAGATATTAAAAAGGGTCGGGCTCAAAATAGAGCCCTGAGGGACCCCGACTCCCAAAGGCGGCATTACAGCGGTGTCAGATGATGTCCAGATCGTTTGCCGGCGGCCGGCCAGGAAGGAAGAAAACCATTTGAGCACCGTCCCCCGCAGGCCAATCTCAAAGAGTCTTGCGAGCAGGCCCTCATGGGGGACGGTGTCGAAGGCCGCCGACAGGTCCAACAACACCAGCATAACTTTGCCCCCGGAATCCAGCACCCCTTTGATGGTTTCCGAAACCTCAAGGAGCGCGGTCTCGGTGCTGCGGTTTGAGCGGAAGCCTGACTGGGAGTCGTGCAAGATCTCATGAGACTCCAAAAAGTTGGTGAGCACCGACTGAACGTGCTTTTCCAAGATTTTTACAAAAGCCGGCAGCAGCGAAATAGGCCTGTAATTAACAGGGGCTTTCGGATCAAGTCCCGGCTTTTTAAGCAACGGGATCACCATTGCCTGCTTCCAGGATGGCGGCACCTCTCCCGAGCTCAACGAAAGGTTGAGAAGAGGGTGAGCCAACGGGTTAACCACCTCCGCCAATTTACCCAGAAGCTTAGCTGGGCAGGGGTCCAGCGGAGACCCAGATTTTAAATTGCCCATGAGCGCAAGGGAGGCGGAGGCTGGCAGAGATGGAAACTCAGCCAATAAGGCGCCCTGCATGACTGAGGGGGGCATACCCTCCTCTGGCACCGGCCGCGTAACCGGTTCACTCGAAGGAAAGGAGTCCTGGATGAGTTTGATCTTGCCTGTAAAAAAGCACGCCAGATCTGCTGCCCAGGATTCTACAGGGCCCACTTCCAAAGCGGTGGTCCGGGGTGAGATGAATTCGCGAACGATCGTAAAAATCTCCTTGCTGGAGTTCGAAGCTGCTTCGATTCTCCCCGCGAAGTAGGCTTTCTTTTCGAGGCGGATGTCGCGGTGGTAAACTTTAACCGCAGCCTTGTAGGCAGACCTGTCCTTGCTGTCGTAATGTGCCCGCCAGGCCCTTTCGGCTACCTTGCACTGCTGCCGCGTAGCCCACAGAGCCGAGGTAGTTTGCTATAGCAAGTGAAGGTGTATTTATACCTTGAAGGTGTTTAGGAATGCCATAGTTTGACGTAAAGTCGGGCATATGAACATCACAATGAATCCCTGTGGAATAGTTGTTCATTGTAAAGTAACTGAGTTCTTGGAGAAATCAATATTCACGCAAGGGGAAGTCCCTGACTGCTTAAGCTGGTTTTCCAAGAAATCGTTGTGACGTTTGGTACGGGTGGAAGTAGCCATGCCTGTATTTGGGTAGCATGGGCTATGCCTAAATAAGGGTTTGATTTCTATGCCTATATAAGGGCAATGTGATTTGTACCTATATAAGGGCATGAATTGGGAAAATTCACTCGGAGCCTAAAACGCCACACAACACATCTGTAGTTTGAAGTGCTATAAAAAGTATGTAATACAATACACAGACTATGTACACTAAATTAATAGAGTTAAATCATTGTCCCTTTTTCAGTCCACATGAAGCCACTTCTCACAGGTCATGTGGCAAAGAATTCTGAATTGCATTAATATATTGTGGTTTATTTTTCTCATAACAAGCCCAAGTAATTATCCTTGTTATGATTTTGCAGATTCGGATGACAATATGAAAAATCTAAGCAGCTCAAACCACTGGTCTTGCAGGGCATAGTTTACAAAAAATAATGCACTGATGTTCTTTTTGGATTTTCTACTAATAGAGTACGTTGTAATTGGTGTTCTGTTAGGATACTTTCAAGTATTTATGTTGTATCTATATGGTATTTGTATAGAGCAAACCTAACTTAAGACAGCGGAATGCTTTATGTTATCTGGCAAAATGTGTGTTTAAATCATCATCTGAGAGGTAAATATCATCAATGTATTACAATGCTTTTAAATTAATTTCTTGTAGAATTGATGTTACTCGGGTAGAAAACAGAACTGGCCTTTTTTTAACCTTGTGTAGACTACAGAGCCTTCTCTGAACCCCTAACCCTGTGAAGGCGGGTAAGACACGACTTTCAGACACTATGGGGTCTATTAGGATGGTGGGTGGATCGCCATTTTCCACCGCCCGCCTAACATTTCCCCCTGCCAATTAACAGAAAGACCGTCTGACGGTTTCCTGCTGTTCCGAGAGGTGACCGGGCGGAAAAGGGCTTAAATATGGTGGTGGTGTCTGCATGACACCGCCACCCATATTGGGATTGGGGGCGCTGCAGGGCTTTCTATGGCAGAGACTCCGCCAAGGAACGCCAGGCAGAGTTCACTTTCGGGGGCCTGTTGTGAGCCCCCAGGGGTTGGGGGGCCATGGTGCCCCCTCTATTTGCATGCACAATGTGGCAGGGACCGCGCGGTGCCTGCCACGTGCATGCAAATGCACGACATGAATATAGTGTATTGTGGCGGGTGCTGCTTACAGCACCGCCCGCCACAATCCAATATATGCAGGATGCCACCGCCACTGTGGCGGTGGCATCCTAATTTCCATGGCGGGACCGCCGCACCTATGTCGGTCGCTCCCGTTTTCCGGTATGGTGCCGCCCGCCATTGTAATAGGCCCCTTTATTTTGACTGGAAAAGCCATTGGAAATGTCCATTGTAGTTTTGTATTTTTTACAGACAATGTTGTTTATTAATCTTGTGCTATGTGCATTTTGCATCGTAAAAGTGCACGTGTGACTTTCATTTTCTATGTTCCAAGACTATACAATAGGAATTTCCTGGGTTAAGCACAGGAAACAGTGGATTATTCATGGGGGAGACACAAGATTGAGACACACCTTGATATTCTAAATGTGATCTCCCTAACAGAGAGTTTTACCTCATGTTTAATAGGGTATTGTGCTTGCACTTGTGAGCTGCTGGAACGTACAGGTATAATATGATAAAGAGAATCCCTATCCCAGCCAGCCTAGTTGTGATATAATGCTGGAGCCTGAGCAAAAGCCCATTCTGTAGCATATGCTGTTTTAACAGCTTCTGGAAAATATACAGAAAAGGAAGGCATGGTTACATACTCTCCTTGTGGGACTAACCAACTCAGGTGGCCAATCAGTTTCAGCCAGGAGAATGTCATAGTCATTTGCTACATTTCCCCAAAATATTACTTAAATAGTACACAGTATGTCACCCTCAATTTGTAAGTCTATCTGGAGGGCTGAGCCCCTGATCTGTTTCGACTTGAACGTAGTCATTAGTCGGTCTCACCACCAGAAACTCTTAAAGAGTCTGGTGACCTATCGTGATTTCTGTTGTGCTCTCGAGCAGGCCCCTTATCCACGTCTTGTTCTAAAGAAGAGTTCTGAGTATTTGTGGTATATTCAGCTGATATTCTGGCCACTTTCTTTTTTTAAACAGTGCTTTTTGTTGTGGAAGTTTCTTTTCCTTTTTTATGAAGACTTCAAAAGAGTGGTGTGAGTCCGTTTTTGGTTTCACATACTCCTCCTGTCTGCGGTCGCCTTGTCCCCCTCTCTTTGATGTCTGTCTGCAGAGTCCTGAAATGAACAAGAAGGATGTGAATCAGAATACTGATACCTATCAGTTTTTTTATGATTGTATCTCTGTTACATATATTGTAACGTTTTTTGGAAGACTCTGGTTGTGGAGATCCACTCCAAGTTTTTGCTTTAGCTTTCTTATTTTCCCAGAGCTTTTTAGAAGACTCTGGTGTCTGCTTGGTAACTTTGGCGTCAGATTTGCCTTTAAGTTGTGGCTTATTATGTTATGTGATATGTATTTTATATAGCACAAAATCACCTACAGGTCTCTGAGCGCTTATAGAGAAAGTGTCCAAAGTCACTGACGGCAGCTTGAAACACAAGCAGCAAACCAGAAATTACACTGTGGCTAGCGCCTCTCTAAATAGGAGGGTTTTAAGTTGTTTTCTAAAATTGAGGAGAACCGGTTCCCTACAGAGGTACTCGAGTAGGTTATTCCAAATTTGTGGAAGCAGGATGGAGAATGCTCTACCCCCTTTGGATTTGGTGATATATTGGGGGAGAGCTAGACGGCAGGCCTCAGATGATCGCAGTGTCCGTCCAGGACCATATTTCTCTAGGCTTTCTTTTATGTACACTGGTGCTTGGCCGTAAATTGCCTTGTGGGCAATGTATAGGTTTTTGAATTGAGCTCTCTGTTTGATGGGCAGCCAGTGCAATTTGTGTTGCAGAGGGGTATTGCAGGTCTTTCTGTGAAGTCTGAGGATGAGTTTACACCACCTGCAGTCTCTTGATAAGTTTCTGGGGGAGGCCGATGTAAAGGGCATTCCCATAGTCTAACCTAGCGATGACAGTGGCAGAAACAATTGTCTGTAATGAGGACATTGACAAAAGGGGGGCAAGTTTGCGTAGCTGCCTGGTTCCCAGACTGTCATGACCTTTAGACGTATAGGTTTTAGAAATAATTGTTGTGAGCTTGCATTCCTGGTATGCTATTGGAACTGTAGCGACCCGTTAGCGAAACGCCAAGGCAGCTGCCTCGCCGCTTATTATCACTTAAATTTGTTTAGGACACTGTGTTAAAATTGCTAATGAGTTTTATCCACAAGTCGAGGGCAGGGGCTGCTCCATGTTCAGCCTGAATCTGTTTGAGGACGTCAGGTAAAACAGCAATTGACAGAGTACCATGTGTGATGGTATATATAGTTTCCAAGTGGAAGACACAATGGGAGAATTCTGAATGTATTATAGGTTCCTGTATGGGGAAACACTGGGGCATATTACCAACAACTAGCGATAATTATCGCTATGTTGTCTTAGCGGCAATATTTTTATCGCTGTGCTGCGGCGATTTTTATCGCTTAGGAACCTTGCTATTATCAAGGAGGCACCTGCAAACAGAATACATTTCTCACTGCAGTTCCATAAGATCAGCATCTCAATCTGTAGATAGCCAAACACACCTCACCCAAGGTCACCCATATAGTACTTATGACATTCAGCAATCAATTTCCTGTATTCGTTCTGCAGTCTCTGCTTGCGTAATCTTCCATGCTTGATTATACATGGCATAGATACCGGCATATATAAAACGTTTATGACAAGGTTTAGTAGGTCCTTGTAAGAAGTCCCTCAGGTCAGCACCATCTTTAAGTAAAGATAAGTGTTGTTTTACTTGCTTCAATGTAGATTTGTGTAGCCACTCAAGGCACAGTTTCCCTACACTGTATGATGTTACTATTCCTGGATGCTGTCTCTGAACATATCTTGGATCTGGCCTAGTGAATGTGAACCCTTGTGTCTTTTTCAGGAATCTATCTTGACAGTTGTTTATGTCTGTGGGCCAGATTACCCATTTTTTCCAATCTGGATCTGTTCTGTTGTGATGCAAAATAGTATGTACGCCGACCACCCCCTCTGTAGTGTTGTTACTATCAGGTGTAGGTGTAGGTATAGACGGTTTGTTTAATTCCTTGATCTCGGCTAAACCAAGACAAGACGTCTGTTGAACAGTGTCATTCAAAAACATTATTTGCTCTGGGATGATGCAGGCTCTAAATAAAGCTTCTATCCCCTGCACTTGCCAATATTTTGTGCCCCAGACAGTTTTTGTCTCAATGTTGTCTTTCCAAAAGTCAAAACCTAATGTAGACAGCTGAGAATAAAAGGCCGCAGAATAAATTTGCTTGGTATTTGTCAACATACTTTTCATTCCTGTCCTATTAACATTTTTAAAGTAAAATTATTCTGGATCTGAAACATAAAAGCCTGAAAAGTACAGAAATCTGCCATAAAATGTTTTTGAGCTACCCTTTGGTGGCGTAGGACAATGTTATCCATCGGTTATAAGTTAATACATTTCTAGGATTTACAGATTTATGCAAGAGATGCTGACCATAGTGATTATAACAATACATTTGTTCATAATCTGATGAACCTTCTAAGTATTCATGATTTTTACATTTTGCAGACATTTCTAAGTCTGACAAAATATTATTAATAATCTCAAAGTCCCAATCATCGAAAAAGGTACTAGATGAACAAAATCAATCAAGGAACTCTTGAATTGGTGTAGAATCTTCAACAGCTCTGATGGGCCAACAATGTCATAATCAGTTCTGTCCCAAGCTTTACTCCCAGGTATACGAACAGCTGTGATGTTCACTGTTGACAAGTCTCTTTGTTCATGATGAGATGATTTGTGTGGCTTGAGTAGTAAGTTGATGTTCTTACTTGCTGTGTCCTTTTTAACATATGTTCCATTT
Source organism: Lissotriton vulgaris (assembly GCF_964263255.1). Classification (NCBI taxonomy): domain Eukaryota; kingdom Metazoa; phylum Chordata; class Amphibia; order Caudata; family Salamandridae; genus Lissotriton; species Lissotriton vulgaris. The sequence goes on along the minus strand of NC_141687.1, from coordinate 747,605,789 downwards.
ATCAACATTTCCAAAGTGATCACCAGAGTCAACCAAAATAGAAGAAAAAGTACACAACACAATCCAAAATTCAATCCATGGTGAAACCATATAAATCTTTTCTAGTTGACTAAAAAGTTATGTTGCTTGTTCTTTCAAAGTTTTTTTAGCTGGCGTTGTTTCAGGTTCAATGGGATCCTCGGAAAACGTATCAAAGTTAATGAAATAGCCAGAGGCAGTTCTGTCAATTGTAGGGATTGCATCAGGATTCGTAGAAATCGCTGGAACCACTTGATCACCTGTTACATTTGTATAGTCAGATGCTATTTCATTGTAGACAGGTGTTTCTTGACGAACTGTTATTTGGGTCTCAAGAGGTACAAGTTCCATGGCTTTGTTGCATAGTCCTTCATTTTTCACTACAGATTCTTCAAAGGTGATGAGTCTCTCAGTTTGAACCTCTTGGATAGTAGCCAGATTAGGGCGTCTGGTACATCTTTGGAGTCCACTTATGATCGCTCATGTGATGTGGTTTGACCAGGTCGATGGACACAAACCTGTTCTCCTTTTTACCAGCAAGGGGCGGCAGTAATACTGTTCTTGATCCGTGGATGGCTAGGACAGGTACTGGTTGACTGTAAGAAGACCCAAATTCCTTCTTGTCCGCGATCTTTTCTCTGACTAGATCCCCAAACTTTGGAATCCAGACAGGCCTTGCTGGGACGGTCGGTTTCTCTTCAGTGGTTGTTGGCTTCAGGAACATGTTACTTTGGCTTGATATTATTTCATTTAAGTCCTGCAAAACAGCCAAACGATCTTTGATATCAAAGGGTTTTTGTTCTACCACTGAAGTGTGACAATTGAGGTCCGGCACAATCATTCTAGTTCCAAAAAGGATTTCATATGGAGTGATACCCCCTAGAGAACTTCTTGGCTCAATGTTAAGACTACGTTGGACACTTATTAGATGTTTGACCCACCCGTCACCCGAGTCTAATACCCTAGCTGTTACAGGTTGCTTTATGTCCTGTTTTCTTCTCTCCACTACCGTATTTCCCTCAGGATGGAATGGACTAGAGTACCGCAATGCACTGCCCAGATTGGCCATGGCCTCCTTGTAAGCTTTGGAGCTTAACGCAGGACCCTGGTCAGAAAGTAGCATGCCGACTGCGTATGTGCCAATAAAGACTCACAAATCTTTTATAACAGTTTGAGCATCAGCCGAGTGCTGAGGCCACATCCAAATAAATCTTGAACACGAATCCACTGCGACCATGATATATTTGTATTTACCATCCCTCTGTAAGGGACCACAGTGGTCCAGATAAAAGCAAGCTAATGGTTTATCTGAAATTAACTGGGGCGTCTGCACAGGACGTTTCACAGTAGAGACTTTCATCTTTTGGCAGATTTCACATTCCAAAACTTAGTTTCCGGTCTGTTTCCTCATGCGCGGCCACCAGTATCTCTGTTTTAATAACGACACTGTGGTGGAAACACCTGCCTGTGTAGAGGCGCGCCCTTCATGTGCTGCTAAAATTAATCCTAATCTATGTTCCATGTTTGGAATTACTCTATCCCCCCCACCAGGTTTTCGAGCAAACGGAACATTATTTGCATCAGTTATGTATGAGTATTTGAGTGAAAAGCCTTTTGGTAATGTTTTATCACTGTCTTTGCTTGAAGTATTGACAGCTTGCATTATTTCGCTGTCTATTTTCGTTTTTGAACAAGTGATTGCAGCTACGGAAGCCGTTTGCACAGCTGCCTTCGTCAGCCAATTAATTCCCTGCAACGTGAACGCCATCACGCTGATGACTCAGTGTATGTATCACGTGAGCCTTTTGTAGTTCTTGTCGTAACTGAACTACTTGTTCCCAAAGCAACTTATGCTTGATTGTGGCCCTTTTGCATCTTTGAAACCGTTTTGAATCCAATTCTGCAAGCATTCATTTTAGATTGAACGCAATAATATGAATCGCACACTATGAGTGTGGGGAATTCGCGATCAGTATTCTCAAGCACCATCTTGAATGCTTGTAGTTCAGCTCGCTGAGCTGTACAATCGCCTAGAGACTGAGTTTTAATGACCATAGGTCGGAATTTTCCATCGCGCCAGTGACCTTTATCGATCAAGAACGCAGTACTATAAGCTTGTTTACCCCCAATAGACGGTTATGCTGATCCGTCAGTATAAATTATACATTTATACTGCTCTAGAGGCGGAATTTCAGTAGGGAGAGGACATTCTTGTTCGTATTTTAGAAATTCTTGTGTTTTCAAATAAGCGTCAAAAACATATCCAACGTCTGTTGCAGCAAGAGAATTAACCCATTGTATCCATCTCTGATGTAAAGCGTTAGCATTCAAAATGCTTGCTTTTGTCACTGCCTCTAAGGCAGGTACAGATGTAACGACCATAATGCGCTTACCCTGTGCGAGGGCGCTCTCTTTTGCTACTGCAGTTTGAACCGCTGTCAGAATTCTTTCTGTACCGTCAGTATAAATTATACATTTATACTGCTCTAGAGGCGGAATTTCAGTAGGCAGAGGACATTCTTGTTCATATTGTAGAAATTCTTGTGTTTTCAAATAAGGGTCAAAAACATATCCAACGTCTGTTGCAGCAGGAGAATTAACCCATTGTATCCATCTCGGATGTAAAGTTTTAGCATTCCGAATGCTTGCTTTTGTCACTGCCTCTAAGGCAGGTACAGATGTAACAACCATAATGCGCTTACCCTGTGCGAGGGCGCTCTCTTTTGCTACTGCAGTTTGAACCGCTGTCAGAATTCTTTCTGTAGAAGTGAATTTCATTTCTGCTTGTGTGTACAACTGTGATTTGTAAGCGATTGGTACTTTTTCTCCTTAATTAAAGGTTAAGTACGTGAATCCGCATTGTCCTGGAATGATTCGGATCACTAAGTTGCGTACGTTTACGAGTGTTTGTAAATGTTTTGTAGTTAACATGTCTGTTTGGACCGAACGCAAAATTTCTGTGTTTTTTGTGTCCAATTAACTGTTTTGAAATCAGGTTTGATTAATTAATAGAGAGGTTTAACGGTTTCTGCGTAATTTAGAATGTAAGTTCTTCCGAAGTTCAGGAAACCTATAATTGACTGTAAGTTTTTCAGCGTTTTTTGAGGTTGGAGCAGCGCACATTTTTCAAAAAAATTGGCTGCCAGGCTTTTTCCTTCACTTGATAACTCATATCCCAGAAAAAGGACGTTGAGGTGGGCAATTTTTAATTTCTTAAAATTGAATTTATACCCTTCAGAGGCGAATCCCAAAATAATGGTATTCACTCTGTTCAAGTGCCTGTCCAAGTCATCGTCTGTTAGATAGATGTCATCTACATATGATAATGCCACATCATCATAGGTTTCTAGTAACTCTGTTACCCTGGCTGAAAATAACCCTGGACTATTCTTGAATCCCTGAGGGAGACAACAGAATTGACGCTGTGTCCCCATGATTGAGAAAGCGGTCAAATACCTACATTCATATGCAATATTTTGACAGAAGAAACGGTTAGAAATGTCTAAAGTGGTTTTATATTTTTTACGCACAATGTTATTCATTAGTGCTGCACTGTGTGCATTTTGTACTGCAAAAGGTTTGCAACAAGAGTTTAAATGTCTGTAATCCAATACTAGATGATGTGTATTGTCTGGTTTGGAGACAGGAAACAAAGGATTGTTCATAGACGAGGTGCATGTTTCAATCACCCCTGGTATTCAAATTGATCTGAGATCTCCCTGACCTGTTTTTTAGTTTTTTGCTTAACCGAATACTGCCTTTGTGCAGTTGGTTGAGTTTTCAATTGGATTTTATGGTGAGGAGAATCCTCATTCCACCCTACGTGATTTTTGTATAATGCTGTAGTCTGGGCTACTGCCCATTTCCTGGCATAAGTATATTTTAAATAAATTGGAATATGATTGGAGAAGGCTGGCATAATTATTTCTTCGCCATATGGGCATTCCCTGACACATTCAGGTGGCCAGTATTGTTCAGCTAGAAGAATGTCATAACCTTGAGAGACCTTCTCCCAAGAGAGTGCTCTTATTTTTCTTGTTATGTCCCCCTCCATCCGGAAGGTTGCTTCAAATAACTTATGTGGGACACTAACCCTGGTATCTGCAGTTTCAACTTGGATGTACTCATTCAAGTCCACTGTCTCCAGATGATCCTTCAAGTTCTTGCGAGCTATGGTGACTTCTGCAGTGCTGTCAAACATCGTTTGAGCCCATTCACCATTATTGAGTTGTGTCCTCACGATCCTCGGCATGTCTGATCTTTAGACCTGCTACCTTCTTTTTTGTGAATTGAGGTTTCTTATTTTTCCGAACGTGTTGATCGTCTTTAGACATCACGCGTTCTTCCTTATGTTCTGATTGTCCTCTTCTTTTGGATTTCTGCGATGAAGTCTGAAAGTATCTTGATATCTATCAGGTTTTCTCAAATATCCCTATTCCTGAAGTTATAACTCCTTTCAGAGGGCTCCTTTTGAGGAGACCTACCTCTGGGTTGAGAACGCTATTATTTAGAAGTTTGTTTAGTGTTCTCCCACTTCTTTTTAGGAAGAGTAGGAGTGTTTTTTAATAAAGACCTTTAACTATATGATTCTATTAAATTAGTAGAAGTAATTGTTCATCTGACATTGCTTCAATGTCAGGGTCAGGTCTGTAATTGGCTAAAGCTAGCCATGTTGCTCCTGGATCCACCTAGTGGACAGAGCCTGGTAATGTGATTTATAGGTTTTAGGGAGCCTTTAAACCAGAGCGCATGCTCTTGGTATGTTAGTGGAATTTCAATATCCTCGAAAGGAATGTAATCTGTTGGAGGTTCATCTTCTTTGTAGAAGTGAAGCAATTTAGTTACTGGATTTGCTTCAGGGAAGATTATCCATGAATAGAATACCTCTGTCTGATGATATTTGTGTGCCTCTATAACAAAAACTACCCTACCACCTCTTGCTGATAGGCCATTTCTTATAAGTTTTATAGTGATGGCTTTCCTTAAATGTTCTGGAATGCTTTAGCATCATCATCGGTTTCTTGGAAACCTGGTGTTTCAAGAGCTTGTACAGCGTTTTCGCCTGTAGCTCCACCGGCCCCGGGAAGTACTTTGTCAGCCATTTTTTTTAATGAAAGTTTGCAGAGCAAGTTTCAAGGAAACAAAGATAAGGTGCACAATATTTTGGAACACTGTATTCTTCAACGTTGAACAAACCAAAAACTAATACATAGGATTTTTTGTCCTTCTCAGCTATGGCGGATATGTTATCCTTTTACCGACTCCAGACGTCTATTTGAGTATTTTACGGGAAAAAGGGGTCTCTGAGAAAAGCACGACTGAGCTACTTTAGTATCTAGCATTACATTAGTGCTTTACCAAAGGTTGGGCGCCATGTAGTGTAGTTCCTATATTCCCAATAGGCTCTGCGCATTGGAATAATATATCCTATAGATTTGACGTAGGACTGAGGTCAACTAGGTCTCTATCGAATATACTAAACTTAATAGTGAGTGCCAACGAGCTCAGAGGTCACCAGAAACTTTCTCGAATTCACAAGAAGGGATTAATTTCTGACAACCACATAAACATGACAAATTTGTTTCCCCAAGAATAAAACGTATCTTCAGAGTCGTGAAAACAATAGATAAGTATTTCACTCAGTCAATCGTGCATGCTTTGTTTCTACAGAGTTGCAGTGAAATAGAGAGACTGGCGTTTTCAATAAATGGTTTATTGAACAGTCTTCTTTCTCATGCAAGAGAAGTGAACTGCTACAATCGTTAAGCAGACTGTAAAGTATAATGCGTACAGCGTAAACAGTAATATGAAATAATACTGTAAGAGCATTGTATGGTTTCTAAGCCATATAAAAATACATACATAAATACACAGGCTAAAATACTCAACTGGTGCTTCTAAAATATGCCTACCCCAATGTGCCTAACCTAAGTGTAGTACGCGGGGAGAAGTAAGTATTGTGTAGCATAGGTTTTAGTTTTCTTTGCCAAGAATCTACCAAAGGTTTCTCTAGGTTCTAATCAGCTCCATTCCTTAGTTAGAATGAAGGAGGTCTGGTATGGATGTATGACGTTACAACGCATACTTTTACCACGCATGCCTTTACAACGCGGTTTTTACATCTTATTTATTTATTTATTTATTTTTGCGATTTGTTCAGCGCACAACTACCCGGAAGTGTCTCGGCGCTTTAAAGATCAGAAACTGCACAAACAGAGGCATCCATTGTGCAAACAGCCACGTCTTAAGTTGTTTCCTGAAACTGAGTAACGTGGGGCAAATCTTAATGCCCAGGGGGAGTGAGTTCCACAGTCTAGCTGTGGCCACTATGAAGCGTCTATCTCCCCAATTGACTTTTTTTGTGGGCGGGATGTTCAGGAGTTGGGCTGAAGATGACCGAAGAGTTCTGGGTGCCTCTAAAGGTCTAAAGGCTAGTTTGAGAAACTGAGGACCAGTATTGTTAATGGCCTTATATGCTATGCATAGAGCCTTAAACTTTGTGCGGCTTCTCACTGGAAGCCAGTGCAGTATACGAATGAAGGGGGAAATAGAATTGTGTTTTGGAATGTTGAGCAGAACCCTAGCCGCGGCGTTCTGCACCAACTGGAGCTTATTAAGCACCTTTGCCTGAGCATTAAGAAGGAGGGCATTACAATAATCTGTTCATGAGAGTACAAGGGAAGTGATAAAGGTCTTTGCGGCTGAAGTTGGAATGTAAGGTAAAATTTTTTACATTTTCCTCAAGGTAAAAAAAGATGGGAAACAACATTGTTTACATGTTGGTTGAAGAAAAGCCGGTCATAGAAGATGACTCCAAGATTTCTTACTTTTTTAACAGGTGTGGGAAGGGGGCCTAGTTCGCTTGGCCAGCACTGAGGGGACCAACAGGGCTCTAATTTGCCAAAAAGCATAATCTCAGTCTTGTTGGAATTCAATTTGAGACAGTTGGCCGCCATCCAGGAGCTGATGGCCAACATTCCCTCACGGAAATTGGCGGCCACCCTGTCTCCATCCCGGTGTATTGAGAGGACTAACTGAGTATCATCAGCATAGGTGGAGAGGCTGATGTCATATTCCTTTATCACCCTCGCTAAGTCCGATACGTAGATGTTGAAAAGAGTTGGATTTAGCGAGGAGCCCTGTGGGAAGGGAAAGGGGAGATGAATAGAAGGAACCCAGTTTGACAGTTTGGGACCGGTTATGTAAGAAAGCTGCGATCAGGTCCTTGGCTTTGTGTTCCATCCTTATGGCTGCGACACGGTCGATCAAGATGTTGTGATCGACCGTGTCGAAAGCCGCTGACAAGTCCAGCAGTATCTGGACTGCCGCCCCTCCCTTGTCCAACGTGTATCTGATTTCATCTGCTGCTTTGATGAGCGCTGTTTCAGTTCCGTGTGCTTTCTTAAAGCCAAATTGTGTATCGTCCAATAAATTATGGGTATCAATAAAAGCTGATAGTTGTTGGTTCATAAGGCTTTCAAAAATTTTTGATGGAAAGGGCAGGCATGCGATCGGTCTATAACTGGCAGGATCTGTGGGATCAAGGGAGTTTTTTTTTAAAAGGGGCCTGATGATCGCCTTTTTCCACACCGATGGATAAGTACCTGCCTGAAACATATTATTGCAAATGGTAGCTATTGCAGGTGAGATGGCCTCAGGAATAAGGTTAAGGAGGGAAGGGGGCAGGGATCCAGTGGTGAACCTGATTTGATAGTGGTGACAAGGTGTGAGATTTGTTCAAGTGTGGGTGAAAAAAAGAAAAAGATGGAGAATTGGGGGAGTACTTCATGACCGGTGTTTTAACTGTGGGAACAGCTTGAGGAGTAAAAACAGAAAATATAGAAGTGACTTTATCAGTGAAAAAGTCCGCCAGCGAATTGCACAGCTCTTGAGAGGTGTTTTCTGGTGGAATCGGAGGATTGGTCAGATGATTAACTACATGAAAGAGCTTTTTGGTGGAATTTTCGGCTGTTTTAATCTGAGTGACGTAATAACTACTTTTTTCTGTGACCAACTGCTTCTTGTATTTATTGAGAGTGCTTTTGTATATAAGTTTATCAGTGGGGTTGTAGTGTCTGCGCCAATGTCGTTCTAGATTCCTACAAAATTGTCTTTGTAAGCGCAGATTTTCGGAAAACCAAGTGGCTGAGGGCGAAGTGCGATTTCAAAACATAACTTTTGGTGGTGCGAGGGCATCTAGAGCGTTGTTAAGTTGTAAAAGGTAATTGTTAGAAGCTATGTCTGGATCTGTGTCAAATGTATCTAGTGATGAGGCCAAAAAGCCGGATAGATGTGGGATATTGATATTTTTCCAGTTCCTAGAGATGACTGGGGACACTGGTTTTAGCAGAAGGACTGTGGAGTTATTAAGCCTAATGGAAAAAAAGACCGCTGAATGGTCTGTCCAAGTGAGAGGCAGTTGTGAGGAGTAGGAAATGTCTGGATTATTTGTGAATATCCTGTCCAGTGTATTCCCTGCAATATGAGTGGGTGTCGAGACTAGTCGGTTAAGTCCTGCAGCTGTCATATCTTCAAGAAGTCATACAGTATCATTGTCAGTGTCGGCCTCTAGATGAAAATTAAAGTCCCCAAGGATGGTAAAATGAGGAGTTCCTACTATGCTTTCTAAGGGGTTATTAATGCTGGCGAGAAATTTAGTGCGAGGGCCTGGGGGACGGTATACTAGGTTCCCTGAGAATGACTGATTACCAGTGAGTGTAATAATAAACGAAAGTGCCTCACAACTCATATTAGGAAGGGGTCTACCATTACCACTACCATTACAACGCAGGCATTACATCGCAAACCTTTACAACGCATAGCGCTTTGGGGGCTGGATAGTGAAAAGTTTAATTTTCTATTCCAACTCCAGTCCCCGTGGACACTAGGGAAGGTGTGGGATAGAAAATTAAACTTATTCCCTATCCTAGAGCGCCCCCCAGCGCAATGCGTTGTAATGGTTTGCGTTGTAATGCCTGCGTTGTAATGGTAGTGCGTTGTAAAAGTTTCGTTGTAAAGGTTGTTCACCGTCTGGTATCTCAGTCTCGGGACTCCCAACACCCCGCAAGGGGAGCTTGGAAACACTGGAGCTGGATTCTCCGCAGGAGAAGGGTAGCTTCCTGATCAGTGCGTCAGCTGGAGAGTCGGTTTCCTTTGGCACTTGCTGTAGCGAGCTCCGTCGGGCAAGTAGATAGTCGAACTGCTCCGAACCACAGTAGTTTGCTATAGCAAGTGAAGGTATATTTATACCTTGAAGGTGTTTAGGAATGCCATAGTTTGACGTAAAGTAGGGCATATGAACATCACAATGAATCCCTGTGGAATAGTTGTTCATTGTAAAGTAACTGAGTTCTTGGAGAAATCAATATTCACGCAAGGGGAAGTCCCTGACTGCTTAAGCTGGTTTTCCAAGAAATCGTTGTGACGTTTGGTACGGGTGGAAGTAGCCATGCCTGTATTTGGGTAGCATGGGCTATGCCTAAATAAGGGTTTGATTTCTATGCCTATATAAGGGCAATGTGATTTGTACCTATATAAGGGCATGAATTGGGAAAATTCACTCGGAGCCTAAAACGCCACACAACACATCTGTAGTTTGAAGTGCTATAAAAAGTATGTAATACAAAACACAGACTATGTACACTAAATTAATAGAGTTAAATCATTGTCCCTTTTTCAGTCCACATGAAGCCACTTCTCACAGGTCATGTGGCAAAGAATTCTGAATTGCATTAATATATTGTGGTTTATTTTTCTCATAACAAGCCCAAGTAATTATCCATGTTATGATTTTGCAGATTCGGATGACAATATGAAAAATCTAAGCAGCTCAAACCACTGGTCTTGCAGGGCATAGTTTACAAAAAAATAATGCACTGATGTTCTTTTTGGATTTTCTACTAATAGAGTACGTTGTAATTGGTGTTCTGTTAGGATACTTTCAAGTATTTATGTTGTATCTATATGGTATTTGTATAGAGCAAACCTAACTTAAGACAGCGGAATGCTTTATGTTATCTGGCAAAATGTGTGTTTAAATCATCATCTGAGAGGTAAATATCATCAATGTATTACAATGCTTTTGAATTAATTTCTTGTAGAATTGATGTTACTCGGGTAGAAAACAGAACTGGCCTTTTTTTAACCTTGTGTAGACTACAGAGCCTTCTCTGAACCCCTAACCCTGTGAAGGCGGGTAAGACACGACTTTCAGACACTATGGGGTCTATTAGGATGGTGGGTGGATCGCCATTTTCCACCGCCCGCCTAACATTTCCCCCTGCCAATTAACAGAAAGACCGTCTGACAGTTTCCTGCTGTTCCGAGAGGTGACCGGGCGGAAAAGGGCTTAAATATGGTGGTGGTGTCTGCATGACACCGCCACCCATATTGGGATTGGGGGCGCTGCAGGGCTTTCTATGGCAGAGACCCCGCCAAGGAACGCCAGGCAGAGTTCACTTTCGGGGGCCTGTTGTGAGCCCCCAGGGGTTGGGGGGCCATGGTGCCCCCTCTATTTGCATGCACAATGTGGCAGGGACCGCGCGGTGCCTGCCACGTGCATGCAAATGCACAACATGAATATATTGTATTGTGGCGGGTGCTGCTTACAGCACCGCCCGCCACAATGCAATATATGCAGGATGCCACCACCACTGTGGCGGTGGCATCCTAATTTCCATGGTGGGACCGCCGCACCTATGTTGGTCGGTCCCGTTTTCCGGTATGGTGCCGTCCGCCATTGTAATAGGCCCCTTTATTTTGACTGGAAAAGCCATTGGAAATGTCCATTGTAGTTTTGTATTTTTTACAGACAATGTTGTTTATTAATCTTGTGCTATATGCATTTTGCACCGTAAAAGTGCACGTGTGACTTTCATTTTCTATGTTCTAAGACTATACAATAGGAATTTCCTGGGTTAAGCACAGGAAACAGTGGATTATTCATGGGGGAGACACAAGATTGAGACACACCTTGATATTCTAAATGTGATCTCCCTAACAGAGAGTTTTGCCTCATGTTTAATAGGGTATTGTGCTTGCACTTGTGAGCTGCTGGAACGTACAGGTATAATATGATAAAGAGAATCCCTATCCCAGCCAGCCTAGTTGTGATATAATGCTGGAGCCTGAGCAAAAGCCCATTCTGTAGCATATGCTGTTTTAACAGCTTCTGGAAAATATACAGAAAAGGAAGGCATGGTTACATACTCTCCTTGTGGGACTAACCAACTCAGGTGGCCAATCAGTTTCAGCCAGGAGAATGTCATAGTCATTTGCTACATTTCCCCAAAATATTACTTAAATAGTAAACAGTATGTCACCCTCAATTTGTAAGTCTATCTGGAGGGCTGAGCCCCTGATCTGTTTCGACTTGAACGTAGTCATTAGTCGGTCTCACCACCAGAAACTCTTAAAGAGTCTGGTGACCTATCGTGATTTCTGTTGTGCTCTCGAGCAGGCCCCTTATCCACGTCTTGTTCCAAAGAAGAGTTCTGAGTATTTGTGGTATATTCAGCTGATATTCTGGCCACTTTCTTTTTTTAAACAGTGCTTTTTGTTGTGGAAGTTTCTTTTCCTTTTTTATGAAGACTTCAAAAGAGTGGTGTGAGTCCGTTTTTGGTTTCACATACTCCTCCTGTCTGCGGTCGCCTTGTCCCCCTCTCTTTGATGTCTGTCTGCAGAGTCCTGAAATGAACAAGAAGGATGTGAATCAGAATACTGATACCTATCAGTTTTTTTAATTGTATCTCTGTTACATATATTGTAACGTTTTTTGGAAGACTCTGGTTGTGGAGATCCACTCCAGGTTTTTGCTTTAGCTTTCTTATTTTCCCAGAGCTTTTTAGAAGACTCTGGTGTCTGCTTGGTAACTTTGGCGTCAGATTTGCCTTTAAGTTGTGGCTTATTATGTTATGTGATATGTATTTTATATAGCACAAAATCACCTACAGGTCTCTGAGCGCTTATAGAGAAAGTGTCCAAAGTCACTGACGGCAGCTTGAAACACAAGCAGCAAACCAGAAATTACACTGTGGCTAGCGCCTCTCTAAATAGGAGGGTTTTAAGTTGTTTTCTAAAATTGAGGAGAACCGGTTCCCTACAGAGGTACTCGAGTAGGTTATTCCAAATTTGTGGAAGCAGGATGGAGAATGCTCTACCCCCTTTGGATTTGGTGATATATTGGGGGAGAGCTAGACGGCAGGCCTCAGATGATCGCAGTGTCCGTCCAGGACCATATTTCTCTAGGCTTTCTTTTATGTACACTGGTGCTTGGCCGTAAATTGCCTTGTGGGCAATGCATAGGTTTTTGAATTGAGCTCTCTGTTTGATGGGCAGCCAGTGCAATTTGTGTTGCAGAGGGGTATTGCAGGTCTTTCTGTGAAGTCTGAGGATGAGTCTACACCACCTGCAGTCTCTTGATAAGTTTCTGGGGGAGGCCGATGTAAAGGGCATTCCCATAGTCCAACCTAGCGATGACAGTGGCAGAAACAATTGTCTGTAATGAGGACATTGACAAAAGGGGGGCAAGTTTGCGTAGCTGCCTGGTTCCCAGACTGTCATGACCTTTAGACGTATAGGTTTTAGAAATAATTGTTGTGAGCTTGCATTCCTGGTATGCTATTGGAACTGTAGCGACCCGTTAGCGAAACGCCAAGGCAGCTGCCTCGCCGCTTATTATCACTTAAATTGGTTTAGGACACTGTGTTAAAATTGCTAATGAGTTTTATCCACAAGTCGAGGGCAGGGGCTGCTCCATGTTCAGCCTGAATCTGTTTGAGGACGTCAGGTAAAACAGCAATTGACAGAGTACCATGTGTGATGGTATATATAGTTTCCAAGTGGAAGACACAATGGGAGAATTCTGAATGTATTATAGGTTCCTGTATGGGGAAACACTGGGGCATATTACCAACAACTAGCGATAATTATCGCTATGTTGTCTTAGCGGCAATATTTTTATCGCTGTGCTGCGGCGATTTTTATCGCTTAGGAACCTTGCTATTATCAAGGTTTATCTCCTAAGCGATAAAAATCGGCCGCAAGGCATGAATATCGCTGAAAAGTCAGCGATATTCATGCATTACCGAGCTAATGCTCTTAGCCATGTTATCCACCTACCATTGGATAACATGGCTAAGAACTGCTCAGGGCAGGTGTTAGCTTTTGGAGATATTTGCGCTTAGCGCGAATATCGAATATCTCCAAAAGTTGGTAATAGGAGATAGCGATGATGGCGACTGTTTCCAGTCGCTAACATCTTGGCACGGCCACTTTGCATGTCATTAGTGATAAATATCACTGACATGCAAAGCGGGGCCCTAGATGGTCGCTATCTCCTACTAGCTGTCGCTAACTGGTGTTAGCGACAGCTAGGTAATAGGGAGATCATTTTATCTCTGCTTTCTTGGCTTTTAAAGCCAAAAAAGCGGAGATAACCCCCCTTGATAATATGCCCCTCTGTTTCATGTAAACACAAAATATATACCAGCGTCTAGAGATAAGAGAAAGAAAGGTAAAACTTAACAAGATTCAAATTTTTATTTTCAAAATAACATAAGATTTATGTGTATGGATTCCCATCATTCACCAAGCCTGGTGATTAGCTTCATCATTTGGGTATCCTTTTGTATGGAATGACATTCCTGCTCTATAGATATCAGAGCTCTCGGATGTTAAAAGGTATGGTTACCAAGATGAGCAGGGTAGAGTATATGGGATCAATATATAAGTGCAGTGCAAACGTGAAGTAAAAATATAAATTTGATGCGTGATCAGACTGTAAATTTTATTAGTGTCCGTCACGATTAAAGGTTAAAAACAGAACTCTAGGACCAGTTTTAACAAATAGCTACCCTAAACAGTCTGTTTGTTAAATATCCATAAGGTCTATATGCAGCTGGAAATGTGGCCTCATAGTTCGGGTGAAATGTTTGTGTGGAAAATTTGCCAAATCAGGAAAATCTACCCAGGTATAAAAGATTCTCACATCTGTACACTTCGTGAGCCTCACCCACGAAGGTAACTTCACCACCACCAGTGGTGAGGCCATGGATAGATAAGTGTATAGTTACTGATGTCCTGCAACTTACAGAAATAACTACTGGCTAGGCCATATTTAATGAAGTTTCAAAGAAAGGAAATTACTAAAGGGGCAATCCTTTTAAATAATCAGCCTTGATTAACCTACATACATAAATAGGTGTTTCCTATTAAGCTTAAGGGGAGAAAACCCTTATCACCATGGATGTCTCTGTATAGAGGTAATAAAGGAGTTTGAGCACACACAAATAAACTACTCAGGAGACGAGACCCATTAAATATGTATCATATCTAGAATTTTAGGCACCATGCTATATGGTTCCTACTAATCTAGTAGGAGTATGTATTTAGAACAACACAACTTCATAATTCAGAGGCTGAGTCTTCTTATATTATAAGTAAGTAGTAAGCTTATAAAGCGCATGAATACCGAGATGTCTTGGCGCTGAGGGAGGACACAGGTTTAGCACAGGTGAGGGACCTTACTTCTGCCGGGCAAAGAGTCACGTCTTCAGTAACTTCCTGAAACGAGGTCTGGATGGTTGGAGTCTGATATTGCCCGATAGCTGGTTCCATAGTTTAGACGCTCAGTATGTCAGGCTCCTACCCATCTATCTGGGTCTGGGAATCCTGGAAATCTGGACTAAACCTTTGCTGGCCGATATAAGGTTACGCTGAGGAATGTACTGTAGAAACAGTTTCTCTAGATCCGCCACTCCACCCCCAAACTGGGTTTTATGTACCAGGCACAGCGCTTTAAAAACTCAGTTTGCTGTTGCACCTGCAACCAGTGGAGGGGTTTAATGCTGCCAGATATGTGGTGGAACTTGGAAATGTTCAACGGCCATCTGGCTGCCGCATTTTTGATACATTGCAGTTTTGAAAGTTGCCGCTTATTAATGCCAATGAAGAGGGCATTACAATAGTCGATCCTAGAAAGGATCAATGCAATGACTACTGATGTCCGCAATTCAGGAGGAATAAAAGGGACGTTTTTACGGAGGACATTCAGCTGAAAGAAACATGCTGATGTAAACTGGTTAACCCGTTCACCACGGCGGCAATTCCGTGTTCTAATGGGTGGGCGAGGCTGCGTCGGCCAACGGACGTGAACAGCACTACTGAGGTAGTGCTCGCGACGGCCGTTGGCTGACGCACACATACTAGGGGTTAATTTGACTTGAAAGCTCAGCTGATCGTCCATTAAAATTCCCAAGTTCCTGACCTTTCCTGCGGGTACAGGGCAATTTCCTGCCTCTTCCGGCCACCAACCCTGGTTCCAGAGTGGTGCACCAGACCCAAACTCCATCACTTCAGTTTTCACGGTGTTAAGTTTGAGATAGGTCTGGTGCATCCAATCCATGATATGTTTTAGACAGCTGTGGAACTTCCCTGCGATAGTGTCAACATTGAAAGAGATGGAAAGTACCAGTTGGGTGTCATTGGCATATGACACTAACGAAAAACTATGTCCTCTGGTTATCTCAGCCAGAGGTGTCACATAAATGTTAAAGAGTGTTGGGAACAGTGCAGACCCCTGGGGAACTCCACAGGGGAGGGTGAAGCTCTCTGACTGTTGGTTGCCCCAACAGACCCTTTGTTCCCTATCTGTGAGGAAAGAGGTCAGAAGAATGAGCGCCCCTTCACTGACACCTATTTCCTTCAGCTTTAGAATCAATACCTGATGGTTAACAGTATCGATAGCGGTTGATAGGTCCAGGAGGATTAAGATTGTCTTGCTACGGCTGTCCAGTTGTCTACGTATCTTCTCTGTAGCCATCATCAAGGCAGACTCTGTGCAGTGATGTTGTCTGAAACATTGTTGAGAACGGTCAAGAATGTTATTCCGCTCTATAAATCCCATTAAGTCTTGATTCATTGATTTTTCCAGTATTTTAGCCGCCAGTGGCAGGCAGGAGATGGGACGATAATTTTCGATCACGTGGGGGTTGAGTGAAGTTTTTTTTACAGATTGGCCTAATACAAGCCTTTTTCCACGAGGTGGGGAAAATTCCTGAGCAGATAATGTAGTTTTTGTTGAGAGGGACAAGTTGGGTACTGACTTTGTTCGAAGCCAGATAAATAATCGCCGGCGGACAGGGGTCTGCTGGAGATCCAGATTTAGCAGCTAATAGCAAGTCATTTGTTCTTTCCATGGAGAGAAGAGAGAAACTGCCGAGCTGACTGTATGGTGATAGCCTGGCTGAACTTGTTGTCTTCTGCATAATAATGTTGCAGGGGCTCGAAGTTTTTCCTTTCAGTTCATCTGGGCTCGAAATGTTACCTTCCAGTTCATTGTAAATCCATCGTATTTTTGTCTGGAAGAACCTTGCCACCTGGCTGTAGATATTCTGGTCCGGCACAAATTGGTTTTCTAAGTTAAGTTTAGATAGTTCAGTGAAGTCTTAAAAAGGGCACATGATGAGGTTTTAGCCCCCTCTATTTTGTTAGTGAAGTACAGCTTTTTTGCATTAATAATGGCTTGCTTGTATTTCTCTAGGGCACATTGGTAAGGCAGTATACTCTGTTCACTGCAATATGCTCTCCAAGTCCTCTCAGGGTGCCTGCACATGATTTTTATGGCTTCAAGGTCAGGATTATACCAAGGGGCAGAGGCCCTTTTTTGCAATTGTGTGTTTAATCTAAGCGGAGCTAACTGGTCAATAGCAGCTTGGATCCAACTGTCCATGTTATCGGCTGCCTTGTTAACATTTTCTCCTGGGGCTGGGGAGCTGGTCTCAATCAACTTTATTAGCTTGTCTTTTCCTATTTTATGCCAGGCCCTAGATTTAACCTGGGGCAGACCTGTTAGTCTGTTTGGCTTCCTCACAGTACTGCATATAAACTCTTAAACTTCCAGGGATATAGATGATGTCAGTAACCTAGAACATGACTTTCAGATTCCCAAGGAAACAGATCTAATCCTCACCCATGCAATTCCCAATCTTGCCAAATAAAACATGAACTGCGATTTTAAGAAAGGTGAGACACATTGTAATAAGCATTATTAGAATAGTGAAAAATACATACAGCCAATCATGGTAAGTGTTCATAACGTTGCTAGAGTTGCTCCCATCCACCAACAGCCACCACGCACAAGTTAGCACATCAGGAGCATCCACCTGCCCTGTGCTCCACCCAATCCTCCCATATCTTGAAGTGTTTCTTGGGACATCCCTGTGACAGATAGATCAGGCACTCTAGCCCTATACAATCGTCCATGCCCTTGGCGCAAGCTTCCACCCATCTTTGACATTTTTATACTTCTGATATTCACTTTCACTAGTAAGAGGTCAAGGGTGTTGGTACCAAGACTGATGTATATTCATTTCTTTCAGTTTCAGCATGTCAGTATCTTGACTTGTGACAGTAACAATTTTTTCCAACGGAATGGCAGCTGGGGTGCTTGATTTGACTGTGAAATTGTGGTAAACGTCAAACGTCTCAGAATAGGTGCCAGTGCATAGTAGAGGCACTCATGAGAAGTAGTAGGCGAAGGTTCTGATCTTTCCCTGGATGATGCACAATGGTGTATTTGTACTCTTGAAGTTGCAGACCACTACGTTCAATGCGAGGAGGAATTTTTGCTTTTGGATTGCCAAAGATAGTCAATAATGCTTGATGATTGGTCACAAGTGTGAAGGGCTTCCCAAACAAGAATACATGGAAATGTTCACAAGCCAACACCACTGCTAATCATTCTTTCTCAAGTTGTTAATAAGCATGTTCAATTTGGGACAAACTTCGGCTTGCATAGGCTATACTACGCCTCCGAGCATTTGAGTGTCCGCTGTGCTGTGCAAGGATGGCACCCAACCCAACAGGGCTAGTGTCAACAACAACCTCGGTATGAAGCTTTGGATCAAAGTATGTCATTTTAGTAATGATCTCAATAGATTATTTGATCTTCTGGAACCTTTGCTTGCATTCATATGGCAAAGTCTTTTATGTACCTAGACCAATAGCTGTCCATGCCAAGGAATGAACGCAACTTGGAAACATCTTGTGGGGGACTGGCAGTTGACAGCGCTTGCACTTCGGCTGAGTCAGGTGTCATGCCCCACCAGTAAAGATATGGCCAAAGAATTTTAACTTTGTCATAAGGAACTCACATTTCTCAGCATTCAACCGCATCAGGGAACATCCGATACACTTGCGTGAGAGCTTTGTTGTGCTCCTTCTATGTCACTCCAAAAAACAATAAGCCATCCCTATAATTGAAACCATTCAGGACAGGTTGAATGACAAGTTGAATGACATCTTGGAATATTTGATGACACACCAAAACTTAGTCTCTTGTAACGGAACAGACCAACATGTGAAGAAAAGGTTGTAATGTACCTGCAATTCCCCATGAGTTCCAACTGATGATATACTTTATTCAGATCCAGGCGAGAGAATACCTTTGCACCATTCAATTGTGTTATCATGTCAGCAACATACTGACCTGGATGTCGTTCTCTTTCAATTGTTTTGTTCGCTTAACGCATATCCACGCAGATGCATAGAGCTCCTTCGCTATCCTTTTTGGGTACTAGCACTATGAGAGAAACCCATGGAGTTGGACCAGTGAAATGCTCAATGATATTTTGTTTGAGTAAGGATTCAAGTTCTTTTTCAACAGCTTCCTGTAAGGGAAAGGCAATTTGTCTGTTTCCTTGAGCAATAGAATGGGCATCCTCATTAATGTGTAATTGGACTTTCATAGTCTTCAGTTGTTCCATCCCCTTAAACAACAAAAGGCATTGAATTTGCTATTTTATGGGGAGCATTCATGTTATAGTTCACGGATATCAATCCCACATCAGCAGCTGTGCTGAAACTGATTAAACAGGAGCTTGACACCGTACCTTGAAGTACATGAAAGGGTGCTTGTACTTTTGTTTTCTTTTGCTTCATTATTGTTACAAATGAACCTTGACTTTTTAGTGGCATTGAATCAGTCCACGTATAAACTTTAGTTCTCAATAGCGCAAGTCGGGGAAAGGTAGACAGTTCACTGTATTTCTCCTTAGGCAGGATATTTATTGACTCGTCACTATTGATAATGAAAGGTATTGAACAATCATTTCGCTTTAGTGTGGTGTTCGGACAATGTTTGAATGACTTTGGTGCTTTGTCATGGTGATTTCTCTTGGACCGGTATTCCACTTCACAGGCAGCTAGTCCAACATGTGCAAGCTTCTCTGAGGCATACATCGACATGGCACAACCATCTTCTTCACTTTCACTTGATATTGATACAAAAGAACTGTTTGATGAATATTTAGATGTCGATCTACTTCATTTGGTGTCAATTTGCCTCAGTTGATGTGGTCGCTTGGCCTTATGGACGTGTAGTGGAACATTGAGGCAGCCATTTTTTCTTCACTCTGTGACTCACATACTTTTGTTTTTTAACATAGCGTGAACTTGACCCAAATCGGGTATCCGAGCGCTTTACATAGCACCAGTTGCATTACATGAGGACACATTCATTTTTGTTAGGCACTGGGAGACTACGTGATTTGCCCAGAATAACAGGATGTTCAGCGTCATTGCCGAGACTCGAACCCAGTTCCCCAGATTCGAGTTCGACTGCCCTGGCTGTTAGGCCAGCTCCTCTCCCCTTGCCTCCTCTTGCCTTGCAAACCTTCAAAAAATGGTTATCCTTTCCACAGCCTTTGCAAATTTGCCCAATTGTGGACATTTTCCTTTGTGTGGAAACGAAAATCCACACCTGAAGCACAACTTCTTATTTTGTGGAGAATTCACTGTGTGTCACTCGGCTTTGTGCTTTGGCTTACTTTTCATATTAATGACTGACTCATTCTGAGCACCTCCAGGCCTACATGTCAGCAACTTTCTGCTCAGCAAGCTGTTCAGCTCTTTCAATCATGAGCACTCACTCCAGGCTTAGGGCTTAATTATGAGTTTTGAAGTCCAGGGATCGCAAGACTCGTGGGGTCGTGGCGGTCTCCCGACCGCCCTATTATGATTAGGACAGTCAGACCGCCATTGCCCCGATGCAGACACTGGGAAACTGCTATTCCCTGGTGGTGTTGCGACGGTCAGGGGGCATCAATATGATTAGTGTGACCGCCTCAATCCGCTAAGCATATTAGGAGTTTCCTCTCCGCCATAGTTTTCATAGCACTTCCTCCTCCATGAAAACCCTGTCTGAGAGGAAACAAAGGGAGTCCTACAGGACCACATTGTGCCTCTGCACCCTGTGTGCATGCACCCCAGTTCCTGCATGACATGGACTTATTATTCTATGCCGTGAAGGAACTCTTTTTGGCGTTCCCATTGCAATGCCCATTTTTCAGGGCACCACCATGGGAACATCAAAACAAAGCCTGGCAGACAGGAGGAAACTCCTAATCTGGCAGGCACCGCCAAAGTCATAATCAGTCCCTAAGAGTTTCTCTTAGCATTCGTCGTCTGAACAAATCTGACAAACATCCCTCAATCACTCTGAGGTGTATAACTTCCTCATCATTAAATTAATTGAATTTACAGTGTTTGAAGAGTGTATCCAGTCTCTCAACAAATTCATCAATAGTCTCATCGGCTTTCTGCTGCTTAACTAAAAAGTAACCTTTCATAATCTATATTTGGCATTGGATTGAACTTGATATTCAAGGTTGCTTTGATTTGAATGTATGTACTTTTGTCAGTTTGTTGCATTTTCTTTATGACTTCTTTTACACCTTCACCAGCAAGATTCTTGATAAGGTACTTGATAATCTTCTTCAGTTGCAGCAATGAAATCATCAAATGTCTCTATCCAGGCAGTTCATCTAACACCAATATTAAACTTTTTGGTGGTATCGAATGGTGGTGATGGTTTCAAGAAGGCGGTGGCATTGTAACCATTTACGAAATTGGCTGACAGTGAGGGTGGAGTTCTTTTCAACATCGTCTTCTGCCTACGAGGACCTGCATCATCTACAGCAGGATGTATGACGTTACAACGCGTTATTTTACAACGCAGACCGTTACATCGCAATTTTTACAATGCATACCATTACAACGCAAGACATTACATAGCAGATGCTATTACAACGCATGCCATTACAACGTAAGTATAGGTAAGTATATTATTTTCATTAAAAATGAAATTTAATTACATATAATTAATTAAATTAAATAAATTATTTAAAAATAATTAATTTGTACTTATATATATTTTAAAAACTAGTTTATTTTAAAAGAACTATTATTATTATTATTATTATTATTATTAAAGAACTATAATAATAAATAAAATTAATCAAATTTTTTAAAATTATTTTAAATTATTTATTTAAAAACTGAACCCTAAAAATACCCCTGTCCCCCAAAACCCAAACCCAGCCCTGAACCCTAAAAATACCCCTGTACCTCAAAACCCAGACCCAACTCTAAAACCTAAAAATACCCCTGTACCCCAAAAACCAAACCCAGCCCTAAAACCTAAAAATACCCCTGTACCCCAAAACCCAAACCAAGCCCTAAAACCTAAAAATACCCCCGTACCCCAAAACCCAAACCCAGCCCTAAAACCTAAAAATACCCCTGTACCCCAAAACCCAAACCCAGCCCTAAAACCTAAAAATACCCCTGTACCCCAAAACCCAAACCCAGCCCTAAAACCTAAAAATACCCCTGTACCCCAAAACCCAAACCCAGCCCTAAAACCTAAAAATACCCCTGCACCTCAAAACCCAAATCCAGCCCTAAAACCTAAAAATACCCCTGTACCCCAAAACACAAACCCAGCCCTAAAACCTAAAAATACCCCTGTACCCCAAAACCCAAACCCAGCCCTAAAACCTAAAAATACCCCTGTACCCCAAAACATATACCACAGTACCCCAAAACATATACTCCTATACTCATACTTATTTTTTTAAATTACTTAAATTAATATATTTAATTTATTTTAAAAAATTAATACATTTATTTATTATTATTAATAATTACATTAAATAAATAATATTAAATAAAATGTAAAAAAATTCAATACTTACCTATACTTACGTTGTAATAACATGCGTTGTAATAGCATCTGCTATGTAATGTCATGCGTTGTAAAGGCATGCGATGTAATGGATCCAGCATTGTAAAAGTTGCGTTGTAATAGAAGTGCGTTGTAAAAGTTGCGATGTAACGGTGCAATACCTCTACACCATCTCTAAGGCCCTGTGCTATGCTGGCCTCTGGGTCATCTTGGGAAACCCCTGGTACCTTGACCTCCTTCTTGGTCTCCATGGGAGCCCTTTGCTTTCAGCAGGCCTTCGAAGTTGTTCTGAGCCGCCACTCTGCAGCTTTGGTGGTGTGTAACTTGGGTATGGACAGCTCTGCAAACATAACACCTTGGGCTACTTCCCCCAGCGCAGTGGTACAATGGCTCTCTTCCCTCAGCTCTGGTAAGTGGATGACTGTTTTTATATTTTAATTTCATTGCTTGTACGCGTCTCTTTGTGCTATCTGACACCTGATTGATTTCTGCCTCACATTGCTTCTGTTCACAATGTTATCAATCCATATGATGTTTGGCTTTAAGCTGCGTAGTGGAGCAGTACCTCTCTTTGCGGCCTTCCCAGTAGATTCGCAGCCACTCATGTGTAGACTTCTCTTTGAAACTTTCATTAACTTCAAATGCTTTACACTTAATTGGGTAACAAGGAGAGAACCCAACCGTCACTTTTCAAGTGCTGAAATGAATTTACCAGTTTAGGATCATTTGCTTATTCGAATGTTCATGAGCATTTATTAGCTTCTCTTTTAAACTTTTTTTAAATGATTAATTTAATTTGTAAAGCATGTCTAACCATAGGACACACCAACTTCACAGTAATTTACATGTACTATACAGACATTATATACATCCAACATAAATGAAAATACATTCAATATATACATAGAACATGAATGGAAATACATTGAGGTTAAATCCAGGCACTTTAAAATAAAACAACCAAGTATTTAATTATAGCATACTACTTTTGTGTATCAAATCAAGAGGTTGTTGGCTTCTGGAAATACATTACTGAACAACAAAGGCAATTGATTTTGACTTGCTCTCTGCAGTGAATACATTTATAGTGATTATGTTAACCCAGCAGTAATGGACGCCAACGCGTTTCGAGCCCCATCTTAGTAATGAGGTTCTCCTCAGGGCCTTTGGACTGGATTTAGTCTGCAATTCTCCTGTATTGGCTGCTCTTGCGGGTTAATTTTGAATCCTTATTTTGAAAGTGTTTAGCCTGTGGATAAGGCAATTGTCATTTAATTTTGGACTATGTGGTTTCAATGTAGGATGTCCAGCGGTATCAAAGCAGCTTATTTATTCAACGGGGCACTTTTTCTAGATGATTGTTCTTTCCATTCTTGAGCTTATGTTATTTTCAACGACTTCAACCCGCTTCGGAGTGTTGCAAATCTTAGCAGTGCTTGTTAGCATTCAAAATAGGGCTCACGGTCATCTTAATGTCTATATCACAACATTGGCACATGACAATGCTGACTTAAACTCACAGGTAGCCAGTAAATCTGCAGCATGGTGCCAAATTGGATAGCACCACAGTTTAGTGTTGAAATAGTAATCAATTGCCATGCAAAGAAGCAACCCTAACATTGGCCACTGCCCATGTAGATTAAAAAGAACAATAATGTATGGATAACAACATACAGCTATCTGCAGGACAAAAGATGTCAGCTTTTTTGCTCCCATAAATCCTGATGCCTCCCTTCCCCACAAGCAGCTTACTCACCATCCTTTGACTAGCAAATTTTAGTATCGGTGAGCCTGATTTAGACTTTGGCGAATGGGTACTCCATAACAAATGTGACTGATATCCGGCTTATAACAAGTCAATTAGGAGATAATCCATTATGATATAATGGGCTTGCAATATGGAAAATAGGATATCCACCATTTTTTAAACTTTAGATCAGGCCCCTAGTCATAGCTGCACAGTGGTGCAGCTAGACCTATTGCCGCCTGGGGTGGTCCCTGAGTTTGCCGCCAGCAGGTAGGAGCGGGGGTGGCGATCAACAGACCCCCCCACCCTAGCAATGCCACTGTAACTGCAAATGCACAAACTTCTGTTTGTGCGTAATTCATGACAATAACTTTCTCACAAACAGATTTTTGCCTCCATGGCTCCCACCAGGCAAAACCTGGAACAAATTGCTTTGGCAAATTGTGCACATTCTTTGTTATTGTACCTCCGAGGTCAGAAAACTTGTAATGAATGGTGCAGTAATTGCTCATCTGGAAAAAGCAGTTTTAGATGTGTGGTATTACATCAAGCTGGAATGAGGCCATATGTAGGCAACATTTTGATAATGCTTGAAATGTGTTAAATAAGCAGACAAATGGTACGGTTTAATGATGTATGCGAACACACATAGCTACAATACATTGCAGGTAAAATGATAGCTTCATCACCTCTCAAAGCGGGGCATGGTAACAAGGTATTTACTTGAATACAAATCACTCCAACATCAATAATGATTTCTATTATTTTTGTGACAAGGTGAATGAGTCTCTAGGCGTCTGTTAGGCGTTTACCTGGATGAATTATGTTTACAGCATCATATGATTAAAATCGATCTCAAAAGCCACTGCAATGACGACCTTCTGAACAGAAACACGACAAGATCCGACAACCTGTGCAACTGCTTAGAGGCCTCAGACAGTAATCTAGAAGATTCAGGATCTTGTGAACATAAATCTGTTGCATCTTGCTTACACGGTTTTGTAAAGGAAGAAGTAACTTCACGTATGCCTGCATGGTTATTGTGCTGTAGATGATTTTATATTTTGAATGCATAGCTAGTGGTTTTGTTAAGGTGAAACGATTTGACAGGAATCAGGAGATCAGCATAGAAAAGGGTTTGGTCACCCTCTATGGCTCACGGCAGAATTTGAGACATAGTTAGAGATTATAATTAGGCAACAGAGTATGGGTTTGTTTCCTGCATGTGAATTAGGAGAATCCCATGTGCAAGGTCACCCAGCTGTCACTGCACTGAGTGAATGCAGATACAAAGCTCTGTTGCCAAGAAGCTTAGAAGAAGATTTCAAGAGAACAGCATATGGCTCAGAGTTGTGGTGAATGTATGTGAAAGGTTGGACTAGGGGCACTAAGTTGTATGTACAAACTGACTAGCAAGGTCTGCAAGAGTTAAAGCAAGCCGTTACTTTAGGAAAATATATTTTGAGACACAAATGATAGCAAAATGTTCACATGTGAACTAAATATATGCATCAAAGGTATGCTTAAAAACCATGGCGCTCATAATCTAATGTTGAAATCCTGATATCAGTTGAGATTTCTCACTGTTTGGGGAGGAGATGTGCTTTAGTGGCTACGATGATGTGCTTGGTACCCAGTTCGGTGGAGAGCCTGGGGTACCTAACGTGGTCCTGCCAGCTGTAGATAGCAGTCATCTTCCTCCATATCATCTACCTCAGATGTTCAAAAATGTCTTGAGAAGGAAATTAATATTTATTTTTATATTTCTGGTGACAAGTTGTCATTTTATAATAGCCAATAGCCCCACGTGGTTTCTTTCCACATTTAACTTTAAATTACTGTTGTTTGCCTGCTATGCAGTAGACTTGCATGCATCACCTCTGAAGGGGAGACATTTAGTATTTTTGTAACGAATCAAACATAACGATGCTCGGAAATTAGATCGCCAATTTTCCCACAGATGCCTATAATCTGAAATCCTTAACTGAAAAATGCTTCTCAAGGCCATGGAGTGTCTTCTCTTCCATCACGCCAAAATTCAGACCTGGATGACCTGAATGAATTACATGATATTAATGCTAATGGGTCCATTAAGATGGCGGGCGGACACGGGATCGACCACCAGAGGTGCGGTGGTCCCGCCATGGCAATCAGGATGCTACCGTCACGCGTTTCGGCGGGCGGTGCTGTAAGTAGCACCCGCCACAATGCAATATATGCAGGTTGTGCATTGTCATACACAACGTGACAGGCACCGCTTGGTGCCTGCCACCTTGTGTATGCCAATGTTGGGTGGTACCATGGGTACCCCCCAAAAGCAGACCCCACCCCTCCGGGAGCCTGCAACCGGCCCCAAAGTAAACACTACGTGCCTTTCCATGTCGGAGTCTCCACCATGGAAAGGCATTGAACCGCCAACATCATAATATGGATGGCGGTGCCTGTAAGGCACCGCCATCATATTGCAGGCCTTTTCCGCCCGGTAAGCAATTGTGACGATTGCCTACCGGCAGAAAAGCAGCGGACGGTCTTTACGTCCGCCGCGGTACCCCCTGCCATGCTAATGTGGAGGTGGTAATAGACCGTCCAGCAGAGTATTTTGGTGGGTGGATCGCCACCGCCGGTAGAGCGGTGGTGATCCGCCTGCCATGCTAATGGGCCCCTAAGTACTCAGAATACAAATTTCCTTTCTGTTCCAAATAACTGGACATATCGCCTGAACAAAATGGGTATTATACCTAACCACATCACCTCAGCAAAATGTATGGGAATCATTGTTGCCTCTGAACTAACTTAGATGCATATAGATCAGGGCAATAGTGAAAATAAAAACACTACCTACCAAATGAAATGATTCCCCTATGGAACTGCAAACACCTTCTCCCCAAGCCTGGTCTAAAAAATCTAGTCCTATCTATGGTCTTCTCAAGACTCGAATATGGCAATATGCCATTTACTGACCTCTCTTGGATCCAACTTGCTCCTCTGAAAGTTGCCCTGTATTGAGCTGCCCGACATATCTCAAGAACAAAGATATTTAGCCACAACAGGCCAGCTCTAGCCTCGTTAATCTTGCTACCACGCCACTAGAGGCCCAAAGTACATTTCAGACTGTATTAATCACATACAATACATTACATATTACCACCCCCAGTTATCTGGCATGCAGACTTGCCAGGGAGCAGAATCCGGAGAGTTCAATCATCTGTACAACTGGAAATCCTCAAAAAACGTCTACAATGGAACGCTCATTCTTCAGCGACCACCCCCAACATTTGGAATTCCCCCCAACTAATATGTGACTGGCCATCCCTTTCACAAAAGTCAAACTCAGTTTGAAAAGGCACAAGGTAGCCATTGTCATGTTTCAGTTGCGTGAAAATCAGCCTGTTTGACTCTAAACTGGTTTATATTGCCATGTTTAACCTCAGACTTGATCTCAACTACCGTAAAAATAATCTGCTATCTGCCAATGCTTCGATACACTGTCAAATTTGGAAACCGCTCTAACACTTTAACCCTGGTTCAAGACAGGGATATGTAAAATACAACAACAACAAAAAAAAGTCCAAAAATACAAAAGTGTAATTAATTTCTAGCACACTTAAAACGTAACAACAGTATTGTCCTGCTAGACAGCAGGTGTTTGAAATAGAATAAAGCTTTCTGATGTACCCATGCTGAACAAAAACCTTTGTATTTCGTTTCATGCCCACATTTCGCCTTTTCTGTGTTCTTCGGAATCAGGTGAGTGCTTTCCATCTGTAATCCAGGTCTGCATAGTCTTGATTTTGTCTAGTTGGAAGCGAAGAAAGTGTGATTAAAGAAGACTGTACCAAGATATCCAGGCTTCATTGTTTACCCAGCACATTCTGGTATCATCCGTGAAGTAAAAACACTGAATTGTGACCTATGTAGCTTCTCAACCACTGTTAGAAATGGGAACCACAATCTCATATTCATGCCATAAATATTTCACAGCTGGAGCACTGCAGAAAAACAGTGCCGCTGGATGTTTTGTCAATAAGCTTCTCCACTGCCAAGGCCGGTGTTAGTTTCTCATGGGAGATTCTTTCAGCTCTCAAGCTTAGCTGGTGTTAATTTGCAGAAAACATGCCCCGGGTCGTTGTGCCAGTGTAGAGAACTAAATAAACTCGGGATGCTCCCCCCAGCTGCTCAATGCAGACAGGCCCCTTCAACTCATCCACTCACATATTCATTGTGTTCCTACTAATTTGCATGTTTTTACATACCTGTTTTCCCTTGCAGGTTTCAGGTCGAAACCATTGGTAAACATATACAAATGCATTTTTTTAATTCACCTGGTAATTGTGTTGTTCAGCATTTCCATAATAGCTTCATCCCAACTTCCAGTAGCTCTGAGTACAAGAGCATAATTTATGGAAAGTGATTTTTTTTCACCAACATAAAGTATTGTAATTGCTTCATTTCTCCTTGGCTTTAGTTTTCAACTTCGGGACAGTGGAAGGTGGATAGTGTTATTGACCTCTTCATTCAAGCTAACATTTCATTTCTCATTTTCTCATGATGATTGAACTGATTATGCAGCTTGGCTTGCTTTCTTTCAGATCTGTGGTGATAGCTAGACCTACCCTTTCTCTATTTTTGATCTGTAGTGATTGATAGACAAGGGCTGTTGCTGTGATCACTCCAGTTTACATTGCTGTGAACAATGAATTGTGTGACTCTTACTGGACAAAACACATTTAACAATAGCCAGAAGGGAGTGCTGCCCTTCCATAAGTGACATTGAAAAGGCTGGTTTGATTCAAGGCACTAAGAATTGTCAGAAAATCAACTTGTATACAGAAACGGCATTAATCATATAGTATAGGAGGCTGTACTGCCTCGAGCAGACCTAAGGGCCATCTTCTTAGGGAGGATTTTCTTTTGTTTAAGTTTGTTTATTGAGTTTTAGCACTTCAGAAAACATATTAGCAAATTTCTGATATAGAGTACCATTGTGTATTTGTTAACAACTATAGGTTTTCAGATTTGCGATAGCATTTCATACAATACATAATTACCATTTGTCATTATTACATTCTGATTGCTACCTTGTTAAGTCCATTCACTTTGTCATTACGTTTTCAGTAACAGACTGGGTTAAAATTGCCGTGGTTATAGAGTTATGTCTGTCCCTATATTTGTTTATAGGTACAATGCAATGCTTTGTGGAGGGGATGCGTTCCCTTTTAACTCGCCC
Source organism: Lissotriton vulgaris (assembly GCF_964263255.1). Lineage (NCBI taxonomy): Eukaryota > Metazoa > Chordata > Amphibia > Caudata > Salamandridae > Lissotriton > Lissotriton vulgaris. The sequence goes on along the minus strand of NC_141687.1, from coordinate 747,576,773 downwards.
TGGCTTCGGAACTGCCGGCTGATATTGCTAACTGCTAACTTTGGGGGTGAACTGGGGGAGTTATTGGGGGACGGCAGGGATGTGTGTCGGTGATGGCTGACGTGTCGTTGTTTATATTGTGACATCAGAGTTTCGTTGCGTACATGTGGGGGGAACACAACGTCCGTCCCTAAATTGGGGTGTGGAACTGACAGGTAGGACTACTGGGTTGTGTCTATCTTGGTGTGTCTGGCTAATCCTATTATGTTCGTCTAACTATCCTGTTGGGGATAGATGTGGTGTCTGGGACTGGGATGTCTTGGGTGGTTCCCCATGTGCGGTTCCTTGTTTGAATTGGTGTAGTAGCTGTACCCATTCCATAGATATGTGGCATTTGCGTATTCCCCTCACTTCCTGGTCTCTCAGTACCTCTTCTTCTGCTGCGTCCCATTTCTTCATCGCCCCCACCCAGGCTTCTTCTGAGAGTCGGTCCATCTTCTTAGGGAGGATAATGCACAATTACAATTAGTATATTTGCTAGAGCCAACATTATTGTGAATGGACATTTATTGAAGATGATACAGTTTAATAAGGGAACCAGACAGGTGCTTGCATTTTATACTCTTATTTATTCTGGTGGTTAAATTGATTGTCAAACACCTACAAATAAGCAGGCTGTAGGAGTGGTATGCTTTGACTGTAAGTTGCCAGGCTGTGCTGACCTCCCTCCCAGACTTTATTATAGAATTGTATGTCTCATGTTGCTTTATAATTGTGCACATATCAGACATTGTACTTTGTTTTATCTTTACGTAGATGTACAGTATTGTGAACAATAGCATGCTGCCTTTATAATGTGCCCCTGAACTCTGGGGTACCACTCCATCCAACTATTATAGAGGCCTACGTTAAATGTCACTGATATGTCTTGGGGAAGAACATTGCTGGACAGTTCTAATCCGCGTAGTTTAGGCTCTCATACCACGTTCCTCACTAGGACTTGGCTAATGGGCATTGAATGTGATAAGTCTCCATTTCCAGTAATAATGCCAGCTAACGGATGCCTTTTAACAGGTGATATGTGTCTTTAGTACATGATGTGAAATTAAATGCTGCACGACTTGCTCGTGTTCAGTGTGAGTTTCTGTCTTGATTCCAGGTGTGTCACCTGGTCGTAATCCTTTCAACAAAACTGATTGGGCCTTGTCTTTTATGGTTTAACTCTGTTTTATTGTCGTATTCAAAACAGGACAACAAAATAGTGAGGAGACAATAAAGGACAAAAGCACTGCCAATGAACAGTAAGCTGTCTTCGTGGGCTACGCAGAGCCCCTGCTTAAGAACATGTATACAACAAATGTAAAATAAAAGAACAAAACCCCAAACCCTCCCTCCCCCACCCCTCTTCCAATCAACCCGGCCTTGATTTAAGCACACATTCAAACAGCACACCCCAAGGTTAAAACAGAGCGGGTGGTTCCCTGTCCTATGGCAATCGCAGCAAGCGTAATTTAGCGCATGTGAGATCGCGGAACTCCTGCGTCAATGGAGCTGGGAAGGGAAGCCATACTTTCCGAAAATCTGCGCCTCTACCAGCGAGTGTAAGTGTTATTTTTTCCATGTGCAGGATGTGCCAAAGGTGTGTGTACCATCCAGTAGGTGTGGGGGTAAGTGGGGTCCCCCAATGTGTGAGAACGTTCTGCATGGCTGCGCCTAACACCAATCCTATCGGGCGACCCCTCCTGGACTTCAGTGGGTATGCCAGTGGGTCTGGCACTCGTAGTATGATGTGCGCAGGAAAACGGAGAAGCTGAGCCTCCAAATGATTATCAATGTCGTCCAGTATTTGTGACCAGTAATTTTGAATGTGGAGGCAGTCCCATAATAGGTGGAGCAATATTTCTGTTTCCCCACTGTTCATCTAGCAGAGTGCCTTAGCTGTTGGATTAATCTTGTGCACCCGTTCTGGCATGTAATACCAATACGTGGTCATTTTTGTGAGTGTGTCAGTCAGCGCCATGTTGCTGGCCGTATGGCATGCCCTGTAACATATTCCCTCCCACTCGTTGTTGCTAAGGGGTCTCCCAATATCCTTTTCCCATCTACCACGTCCAGCGTGGTATGCGTGTGAGTTTCGGGCATTCAACAGCTTGTATAAGTTGGAGACTATTTCCCTGTCTGAGGATTTGGACAAGAGCCATTTCTCGTAAGTAGTAAGATGTAGACTTAGTAGTAAGTGAGTGTAATTTGTATCAGCCATGGTATGAGTTGTGGCAGCTAGTAGCACTCCCGGTAGGGGATTGAGTCCAAAGACCATTGGAATGGGTATTCTACCTTAAGTCGTTCTACTGTCTGGCGGGGAAGTGAGAGATGAAGGGCCACAGATTTTTCTACATTGACTTTAAACCCTGATACCTTGCCAAAAGCCTCCATTTCCTGTAGGAATGACCCCAACGAAGCTTCAGGGTCTTTAAGGGTCACTAACACATCATCAGCGTAAAGACTTATCATGTGGCTGTCCCCCGCGAATGAAACACCCCGGATCTGTGGGCTCGTCCGAACTCTGTGCGCTAGGCTTTCCATGTATAGTGCAAAAAGCAGGGTGACAATGAACACCCCTGCCTTGTACCTTGCGCTATTGGAAGTGGATTCGACCTAAGCCCATTGACTTTCACAGTGGCTGTAGGAAAGAGATAACAATTTAAGACGTGTTTGCGGAAGCATTCCCCAAAACCGAAGTGAGACAGTACTTGTTCCAGATAGGGCCAGTGTACCCTATTGAACGCCTTCTCGACGTCGCTTGCCATGAGCATGTAGTTGCCTGGATACCCAAAATTTTTATCTACAATGTGGAGGACCCTTCTAGTGTTGTCGCTAGTCTGCCTTTGGGGTATAAAGCCCGCCTGATCAGGGTCAATTAAGACTGGCATGTATTGACCGAGCCTCTGTGCCAGGATACCCGTGTAAAGTTTTAAATCGATATTGAGCAGTGAGATGGCCTGTATGCACTGCAGTGCATTTTATCTTTCCGGGCTTTGGGATGACTGTTATAACTGCCTCCAGCATGGAGGCCAGGATGGCACTAGTAGTAGCGAAAAAGTTAAACAACCTGGTCAAAAGAAGAGCTAGTTCGGGGCAGAAGGCTTTGTAGAAGGCAGCCGTGAAGCCGTCGGAGCCCGAGACTTTAGCTAATTTTAAAGACGAGATGACTGAGATTACTTCTTCAATACGGATCTCCTCCTCCTGGACTGCAGCCTGCTCTGGTGTCAGCCTAGGTCTCTGCACACCCTGAAAGTAGCTAGTGCTGTCTTCCCCATCCAGTGACTGACTTGTATAGAGCCTCTCATAAAAATCCCTGAAGGTTTTAGCTATCGCGTTGTCGACTGACACCAGCTGTCCCTCTGCATCCCTAATCGTCTGGATACTCAGTTGCTCTTCTCTGAATCGATTTGCCAATAACCGCCCGCACTTGTCCCCCCCACACAGAAGGCGTGCCGCAATTGAAGAGCAACGTATTGCGCTCAGTCCAGATCCACTAGCTGGGCACGAGTGGCTGACAGCTGTCGCCACACCCTTGTGGCTCCAGCCCTTTGATTGCATTGATAGCCTCTCGGCTTGATTATTGCAATGCCTTATATGCGGGAATAAATAAGTGCTTGCTACAGCGACTACAAATTGTGCAAAATGCTGCGGCTAAGTTCGTACTGGACTTGCCTAGGAGGTCATCAGCTACTGTTGCCAGGAAATCCTTGCACTGGCTTCCAATTGAAGCCAGGATTTTCTTTAAGGTCCTCTGTTTGGTACATGGGGCCTTGACCAGAAAAGAGACAGGAGGAATAAAAGATCGGTTGATTTCCTATGCTCCTTCCAGAAACCTTCGTTCCTCAAAGAAGTTTCTTCTTTTAGTTCCCCGAGTGCGAAGAGCCAAGTGGGGAGGCAGAGCCTTTTCCAGCCTTTCCCCTAGATTGTGGAATACTGTACCCTGTGACATTAGGACTTTGCCATTGATGCAATCTTTCAGAAAGGCCCTGAAGACCTGGCTTTTTGCCAAAGCTTACCCTTAGTTTTTTTGGATTGCCTTTTTATGATTTTTTTTTATAGGCGCCTTTATGCCCCTCGGCAAAGTCGCGCAATATATGTTTTTATTCAATTCAATTCAATTTGATGTATGCTTTCCAATTCTCCGACCTGTAAGGAGAGGCTATCCCTCTTTTCCTTCCCCAGTCTGTTGTCTGCCGCAGAGATCACTATGAAAGCGTCGCGGACCACTGCTTTAAACGCCCCCCATATGCTGGATATACTAGTCCCGGGATGTCAATATGGGAAAGATAATCCCAAATAGTTTGTTTTATTTGATAAACATCCTCCTGATGCTGTAGGAGCGTGTCCCTCAGTTGCCAATGTCTGCGGGGGGCTTCAGGGCAGGGAGCGACACTACAGTCACCACGGCTACATGGTCGGAGAGGGCAGCCGTGAGAATTTCCGTGCTGGACGTTAATGAGTATAGTTCCCTGGTGCCCAGTCTTGCGTACGTTTTATGGGCGTTGGAATCGTAGGAATATTCCCTGTCGTGTGGGTGGGAAGCCCTCCAGAAATCTACTAGGCCTAGTTCTCGCAGTCAGGAGGACACCCCGCTAGTCATCACGGCCACTCATCTGCTGTCTGCCGCTCTCGGCTTCAACCCGTGGTCACAGGTCTGCTCCTGCGTCTGCCGTGGTCTGCCGCACTGGGGCTGCTGTCAGGGGATCGATGGCGCACCCTCGCGGCCCTCGGCGCATTGCTGGCATTTATGGCACCTCCGCACACCATCTCTGGACTCCCGAGGCTCTCAAGGGATTGCGCCGTGCAGACTACCTTTTCTCGGCTGTTCTAGGGCTCAGAATGGCCGAAAAACAGTGCTGTGTATGGCGATCTGCAGGAGAGGTAGCAAGAAGCGTCCTACCTTGCCGCCATCTTGGCCACGCCCCCGGGCTTTGTCTTTTAAAGCCTGTAAGGTCCAATTCTGTCAAACTGTCATGCCTCAGTGTCTCTGCCCCACCTCCCTTCTTACATCAACACCATGACCCAACTCTGCTTTAAGAGGAGCACTAAAACTAACAGAATTCAGGATTGCCAACGTGTTGTTTGGAGGGACAAGTGATGCAATTGATAGCTTCATCTTGGCCTGGGTTTTCCAGGGTTTGGGGTGAAACTTGATTATGAAATTCTGAGATGTAATTCATGCAATGGAGGAGGCTACATGGCATATACAGACGTTACTAACACCGGAGCTCACCACTGTAAATACTACAGCTTATGTGAGTACTGTCAGTAACTGATCAGTAGAAATGTATGCAGTCATCAAGAAGTGGAAGGAAGAAAGAAAGTACAGCAAATTATGATGCAAATGGCCATAAACAGAGCAATGAAAGAAGAGCAAGAGGCTAATTAGCCAATAAACTTTGACAGAACAATCAAGTACAGACCTGATGCTGACTGCTGAGTTGCGAAGTGTGTGAGCTGTTAACATGCCCACAGGGAATTAAATACCAAACAGCAGTGTGCAAACCACAGGTTTGCATTTAAATAAACCATGAAGGCATATTACTCTTCTCCACAAAAAATACAATTTACAAAACAGGTTGTTCTGCTTGGGAAATTAAAAAGCTCAACACACCTTTATCTTAAATCAGAAACTGTGCTCCATTGCCATATCTAGTCGATTAGCACTGTGAAATCCGCTCAATTATAGTGGATTGCAAAACGGCTGGTAATTCTGCCAATGCACTAATGGCGTTATTGCTACCGGGTAATAACTTGTAGAAATGTTTCTACAAGTGTTTCCGCATTTATGTGTGCTCAGTTGCTACCAGTAAAGAGCTGATGGTAATGGCCGTGCTTTTTGTTCTGTGATGCAGAATTATTACCACTGTTTTAATAGTACTACAAATCAGTTAAATTCATTAAATTTGCAGTAATTGGACTCCCACACACTTATCACATAATTCGGCCTCTCTCGATATCACTCGAGTCCCTCAGTGTACGTAATGAGCCTTAATGGCCTTCAAAAAGGTAAAGTCTTACTGAAATATACATACTGTGCATTCTCCTTTTGTATGAACAGCAAAGAAAGTGATAACATGTGCGGCACATGGTGACAATGGGTATGATATTCAACACAAGAAATCTTGGTTTCAGTCTGAAATTTGAGCTGGTACACGGTTAAATCCTCAAAAGACACACAGAATGTGAAAAGAGCATTAATCAAAAACATCCATTATTCTCTTTGCCAAATGATGTTTTGCAGGACAAAAATAGTGCACGTTTTGCAATAATCCACTCTAGAATCAATGGCCTGGAGGAGATCAGTAACACTAGATCTGTACCAAATTAATAACCTTAGGAAGAAATATCTTTCTGCTTTTTCTCTGGCCATCTAACATAGGACCTGCTCACTGCCACCCACTACTTACAGGGTCAAGATACAACTGTGTCGTGCAGCATTGGCATAAATAAAAAAGCTAAATGGCATGAATGCGTGCATGCACATGTATTTGTCATGAAGTGAAGGTGGAGAAATGTGATGATCTATGTAAGCAGATGCATCACCATGCATGAGCGCATACGGAATGACATTTTGTTTACTTTTAATTTCTGTTCCAAGATGGCGGATGCAGTAAATACAAAACAATGAGACATATTTGCAAGAGGATATCGCACACAGTACGTCACATTTAGTGACATTCTGGTGGCGATATTCACTTGTCCTTATTTACAAAGTGGTGACACCTTGTAAATAAGGCCCCTTTTCATGCTTCACTTTGCGTAAAAGGGGCGTGCAATGGGTGTTGTAGTGAGCTTTCGCCGCAACACCCATTGCTTTTTGACGCTGCCCCATCTTTACAAGACTGGGGCAGCGCCAAAAACCAAGACTTAGACTGGTAACACGAGGAGAAATTATGAATTTCTCCTTGTTTTCTGCTCTTTCTATGTGTGAATCACACATAGAAAGAGGAAATCACCTTTCACGATTGTTTATGTGCAGGAAGGTGTCACTTCCTGCACATAAACAATCACTCCTGCAGTACAGGCACCCTTGCAACTTGGTGCAAGATTGTGTGTGCTAGGCAGCTTTATTAGTGTCAGCGCTAAGGTAAACACAGGATTGCACCGTTTTTTTGTAAATGCGGCGCAACCCTGCATTTCAAAAATGTTGGAGCATGGCGGTACCAATTTTGACGTAAAACCGCACCTTAAAAATGTATTGTAAATATCCCCCAATGAGTTTAAAAAAAAAAAGAAGTCCACTAGGAAATGGCAGCTTCCGGGCCAGCCAAAAAAAAAATATTTTTTTAGGAATGAAAACGGGAGGGGTGGATGGCAACAAAAAGCAGGTGGGGTTGGTAGGGGGAGGTGGAGGCAAAGGCAACGTTGGGGGGGAGAAAAAGGAAGTGGGCGGCAGAGCAATCGAGGAACTTGAGGCAAAGGGATGCGAAAAATAAAAAAGAGACAAAGCAAAAATAAACAGTGTGTGGAAGCAATGGACGGGTTGAGGGATTTGGTAGAGGAATGAGCAATACAGAGCTCAGAAGAGAGTGATATTTAAATGGGAAGCAGCACATGAGGGATAGCTCATGAAAACACATACACTCTCATGGAATGGTAAACAAAAAAAGTATTTCCTGAATATGAAAAGTGGAAAGACATAAGTCATCCGATCAAAAGGATGGTCAATAGTCCACAGGACAGCCCACAAGAAGAGAAAAAAAAGTCAAAAATAATAAGCAAGCAAATGTGAGGGAGAAGAAAACCAATTAATGGTAAGCAGTGTGCTCTCCCTAAAACCACTGTAAGTTTTGGCATGATCCATAAGAGGTCTTTGGACAACAGACATCTCTTCTGTGCCACTTCAACCATCATAAACTTGCAGGGTGATCCTTCGGAGAGATGAGTCCAACATTTTGGAATACTCAGGGGACCCTAACTCGGAGCTAAACTTAACAATTATTAAGAAAACCTTTAAAAACCAAACATTCCAAGATTTTTTATTGCCTAAGACTGGCAGGAATCCACCATCAAAGAATTTCGCTACGGTAGTCTAAATATATTTGTTGTTGTTGACATTTGGTGTGCATTGTGCAGTGCTCAGAAAACATTGCATGCTAACATTCGGCACTTCATATAATTAATGCTCAAATGAATATATCAAAGTACAAACAGACTACAGTTACAAAATTGCCCATAAATATAAGGAGGGTGTTTTGAGAGTTATTTTCTTAGTTGTGTGGGAAAATATTGGATTGTGACAACAACGAAATCTATACATATCCCATACCACTTATCCCTAAACACATTAACTTGGCCGCAAACACCAAGCGATAAGGGATACTTATCTGTCAGATAAGTGTTGGAAATATAATGTTAAACCTACCGTGTAACAATGATTGAACTTTTGATTTCGTAGTGCCTAGAAGATATATTGAAAGCAGTCGCTCACTATTGATATCATGATAAATCATCAATTTAATACATTTTTTCCCGTGTTATTATTTTATTGATTGTACCTACTTTGATAAAAAAACGCAAAAGCAAAAGAATCTGGTTCCATTAACTATTTGCAAACACAATTCTCCAAGGGTACATACACAGTGTCATTCATCTCACATCTTTGCTTAGCCAAAAAATATTGTCACACTGGGAAAATAGGCCCATAGAATAAAGCTGCACTCTGCCCTTGGACTAGAGTCATAACATAAAGGTCCGCCTCACTGTTTGGGGTTCCACAAACACAGCGCACCCAGTGTTCTGGCAACAGGTAGCTGGAGCCCTGAAGCACGCGCACTTCCCATCACATTTGCTAACCTTGCCTGTCTGGTCAGAAGCCGACGCTCGTTGGGAGGCAGACAAGATTAGGAATTGTTATGGGACAGACTGATTGTTCAAGCTTAAACGTGCGTGTTATCAGAAAACAACCAGAGGTAGTCTAGTGGCTCCTGGGAGAACGTGTGTCCTTCTTTTTTACTAAGACTTTTATTGTAGGCCGCCTGCAGGGTAATGACCAAAGGATGTTTGTGGCAGGTGTGAGACGGTCTATTGAAGTAGCAAGTGAACCTAATTAGATTTTTGACACTACAAATTAAAATAATATACTTCCTGTAGGAGGTCTACACCTGCATTACGATTAACGCGCGTGCCACATTGCTTTTGTTTTCCTGTTCCTAGGCTCGTGAGCAGTGAGTTTACTCCTGTTTGTGTTTCATCTAGCCGCCAATCGAGCTGCTCATGGAACTAAGTGTAACCCTCGAGAATAGCTTAAGACCAGACCCAAGTCTCACCAAGGGAGTGCTGCCTTATCAAGAGACAGTTTAATGGGCTCCCATATCAACATTTACAACAATATTGGCTAAAAAGCCATTGGTTGGAACTGCTGTTCTGAGAGAAATTCTTGCATTTTACCATTGCTTAAGGGTCTGGCACGGTACCGGGAACATGATTGCTTCATAAGCCAGTCCAAACCCGCTAGCAACCAGGGCCCGACTGGCCTATAAAGTAATCAGGCAGTGACCGTTGGGGCTGATCTAACAGGTCAGTGTGTGGGCTGGCTTTTTGGCTGCTTGTGGGTCTGTTTTATAGTCTGCTGGACTGGTTTTTACGGCTAATTCCATGATATGGCCACAAAATTGCATTTAGCAAGTTCAAATCCATGCAGTCTTCCATACCTTGCAAAATACTTATACAGGTGGTCTTTGTAAATTCAAAACTGCCCTCATTTGGAAACATGGTCCACTTTTTAGCTGTGTAATACTCAAATGGGGGCCAGTTTTATTTTGGTGCCTGTGTTTAGTCGGGCTCTGCTAGCAATTTCCCTGAAACCTTGGGTCTGCTTTCTGTACCACTCATCACCCTGAATCAACCTATAATCTGGCAAACTGAGCTACTGACAGTGCTCCGAATCTGTTCCTTATGTTTACTGTTGCTTACCTTGCCTAAGAACCCCTCTAGAACATACGAACATGGATTTAGTAACCCGCACCCGTTTAATCACTGTTGTATATGCATCTTGGGACTCTTGCCTTACAGTTTCTTGCCTGCATCCTTTATTCTCACTCCATAATGAAACTAATTTTATTTGAACGATTTAAATAGTTTACACACAGTTTTTCAACTGCTTCAAAAAGTTTCAAGTGCTGGACGTTAAAGGTAGGGCTTTCACTGATTCCTTGAATTTGTGGGTCAGTCAGGTCTTCAAGCCATAGGTTTTGTAGGCAAATAAGAGCGGGGGAGTCTGAGACAGACACAGAAGTGTAGGGACTCATTTTCAAGTGTGAGGTGTAGTCTGCTGATATTCAGCAGCTGGTTATAGCTGGCAGGGGTGCACCTCTTCCTTCTAAATCCATGAAGAGCCATGCGCATAGTTTAGTGTCTTGAACTGTAGTCTCTTGCAATGGTAGACAGTTTAAAGTGCTCAAAGATGGAGTGATGTGGTCACTTTGTCTTGGCCCAGAGACTATGTGTGCTGGCAACATGGTTCTGGAATCTTTTACTTGGCTGATAACTGTATCCTGAATTTGGTCTACTCTGCTTTCCAGAAGAGGGAAGCACTAATGAAAGAAGTGACCTAGGGGTCCAAGTCCGACATGACTTGGTTGAGAATATTGGCGTTACAGGTGGTGAAGTGAGTTTCAAGAAAGGTATCAGTTTTGTGACCTTTGATTTGTGGGTGGGGATTTCGTGGATCAGACTGGAACCTTTGTTCTATATATCTAATAATGTAACTTAGGGGCATATTATCAAGAACAGGCGATAAAATTATCGCTGCTTTATCGGCAGGAAACTTCAGCTAAAGCGGCGATAATGGGATTGATAATATGCCCTTGTGAATTCGCATAGCAGCCCAGGTTAACACCAGAACCTGGGCTGCTATGGGAATTCACAAGGACATATTATCAAGACCATTATCGCCGCTTTAGCGGCAGTTTCCTGCCGATAAAGCGGCGATAATTTTATTCACTGTTCTTGATAATATGGCCCTTAATGTTTTAAGCAGTTTCTGTCACAGAATTGAGACATTTTGTCTTGTGTAAATTACCCACATCTTTGCAAGCTGTTGGGTGTTTCATTAAGGAAACTGTTATTCTTCAAGAGTTACTGGTATTGATGCTAACTTCTAACTTTCCTGGGCGGTCTGAAACATAAATTACAGCCTTTGAACTAGATGGATTTGGAGGGGGGTGATATCATTTCCTGTGATTTCAAAGGGAAGACTCATCAATTTTGGACAAACTTGTTTCTTTTAGTCCTGGATTCTGAACTTTGTTTTTTTTAAATAAACATCTTTTTATTGTTTTCATTGCTTGTAAAACAATGTGCATTGTTACCAATACAGAGCCCCCGATGGGGGTACACAGCATTATATGTATGACAATGACAGTACGAAGAGCCCCATACAAAAATATAATCACATTCCTTATGGGAGCATTGTTAAATAGAGGCCATATCCCCCCCCCCACACTCCACCCCCCGAACCAGTTATTCCATACTCTGGCATGCATAGCCGGACAGCCCAGTGCCTCATAGACTGGTTTCTCTTGTTGGGCACACCAGCCCACACCCCTGCTCCACATTGCTAGCATAGGGGGCTGCTTGGGAGGTTTCCATTAGGCTGCAATACCATGCTTGGCCCCAAACAAGGTTGTTCACAATAGCACCCATTCTGATCAGTTCCCCTCACTCCCTCCCGCACCCCCAGCTACATCACCATTGTGAAGAGCTCGAGCTCCAGACACAGAATCATGGAGAGTTCAGCAGCCACACTCCTCCAGTAACGCTGTAGGAGATCGTAGAACCACTCCATATGGAAAAAATCAACAGGTGCTTGGGAGCAACGAAAATATGTGAGGCTGGGTAACAATTGTACCCAGAGGAGTTTGTCAGGGGAAAGGTAAGCACAATGGAGAAAGTAAGTCTGCACCAAGCGCAGCCGCAATGACGTGGTCAGTGTCCTGGGGTGGGGGATGGGGGGGCATCAGTGCCTCTCTCCAATCTGTGTCATCTATAGGACCAAATCACCCCTCCCAGCATGCTTTAAGTGTCACCAATGTGTGTGGGGCATTAATGACGAGTGTACAAAAAATCTAGGACACCCCTCCTTAACCCAGTGTGCCCATCATGATCTTTGCTACCAAAGGGCTAAACTCCGGGATCACTGTGTACAGGGGAGTATGGACTCAGTGTTTGCCTAAATTGGAGGTACTTGGGGTATTGTGTTCCAGATAGGGAATAGGTTTTCTGAAGGTCCTGAAAGGAAGCCATGTGGGAGCCCCTCCAAACATCCCCCCAAAATGTAAGCCAATGGCATCCCAGAGGGCAAATCCCTCCAGATATGCAGTTTCCTACAACGTGCCGTGCCATAGGGGGTCTTTTGCATTAGCTTGGACCACCATCCAGTCTGTTTGTAGACTGCTCTCCACCCTTCAAATACGAACCGGGTTACTTCAGGGAGAGTAGACGGAATGGTGTCTCTATTTAGCATCGAATGGATGTGGGAGGAATCCATCTCACCTAGTCCTAGTTTTAGGGTCGGGTCAGACCAATCTCCACACAGCCACACATTAACAATAAGTAAATGTGCCGCCAGGCAACAGAGGTAAAGATTGGATACCCCGAAACCACCATCACAGGGGGCGTGTTGACAGGTCTCGAACGCTATTCTTGCTTGTGAGTTGTGCCATAAACATTTTATCATCACTGAGTCCATCTTGCTAAACCAGCGGCACAGGGTGGAGAAAATTTGATAGGAGATTAAGGAATCATGGCAGTATCTTCATTTTATCCAGTGCTATACCTCCCATCACATTCAGTGAGGGCGTCTGCCATTCCTTGGGCGCTTCCTTACTTTTCCGAACAAGCGGGGTGCCATTGAGGGACCACCTCAATATAAAAGAACGTCGTCCGCATATAGTGCAATACGGTCTTCATGTGTGCAACTCTATCACCACTCCTGAATTTCCGCATCGCATCTTATGAGCCTTGCCAGTGGTTCAATAGCCATTGCAACTAGAGGGGGGGATAGAGGACAACCCTGGCGGATCCCTCGTAGTATGGGTAACTCATCCGAGACCGCACCATTGACCTGAACTCCGGCAGTTGGGTCACAGTAAAGAATCCCGACCAGACTTCGGAGCAGAGGTCCGAAACCTGCATGTGCATTTGTTAACCAGACTAGTTTGCACCTGTCCAATATCAACATGAATGCCACTTACCATGGTATAGGGACAGCAGCAGGAACCACTTGCAATAAGCAATGGCTAAGGAGGGGGTCAGCATTCCTACTTTAAATGAGTCTTGTAACCTTGCAACACCCACTACTTCAGTACTTGGCAATATAGTTTTGTTATCATACCATCCATTACCTCATTTCCTTTATGTTCAACACAGCGAACCAATGTCAGAATCTCATCTATTGCTACCTGGCCATGGCATATTCATGAGGGGGACTGTAGAAAATAACTCCCTTTGGGTTCAATTCATTTCAGCACTCTCATACATATACACAACATCTCAGCCCAAACTGATATGTTAGCCCAATATACTGTTAACATCAGTTTATTATAAAAATAAGTATGGCCAGCCCTGTACTATTACAACAACATTCTTTCAGTACAACAATACAATTAATAAATCGTCGCTACTAAGACCACAAGCAATACATCTTCAGTGGATCTTTTTATACAATCACTATGACAAAACGAATCCTTGAAGGAGAGAGGAAAGGATGGAAAAGAGAGCGAGAAAGAAAGCATACAACAATACACCAACACTTATTGTTAGTTGACTAATCGGTTGGGAACCATATAATTTGCACCCTTTAAACCAATCTAAATCTGTTTCTCTCAGGCACACCTGTGTTTCCACCAGATTTGGTTACATCAATGCGTCAACGCGTTTCGGTGGTATTAGAACCATATAAACCACTTTTATCAAGACAACACTTGCTCCTCTCTTTTTCCATAAAAGACCAAGCAGTAGACACCGCTTAGTCTCTCAGTATAATTTCATTGATCTATTAGGGTACGGTTTATATATTAGTTCACGTCTCCCTTATATTTGATCCTCTTATAGTCTCCTTTTATGTATCTTTGATGGTCTCTTAAATTTAAGATGTAGTCATCCCTAGACGGATGAAACGATAATTCTTTCTAGTAGCTCCAAGCACCAGAAAAGCAAATGGCTTTTGTTAATCCTCACTGGGTCCTTAATCCCCAATGGAGTGTCGCCGATTTAGTTGCAGTTTTCAACATTAAATATAGCAATCCTGTCGGATGCCATACTTGAGGGAGCCGTTAAACCAATAGATGAAGATTGCGAGTTGAAAACTGCAACTTAATTTGTGACACTCGCTTGGGGATTAAGGACCCAGTGAGGATTAACGAAAGCCATGTCACAATAGGACTGCATGAAGAGGTCTTAACTATCTCTCTAATGTGACAAAGGACCAATGGACACAAATGTCTGAACTAGGTTGTCAAGAAACACAGTCATATCAGAATTACACATCAGAAATTGCCCGAGGGTTACCTTTTTGAAACATGAGCACTCATCATAACTGCTTGGCATGATCAATGCAAAGAAAATGTCCATACTCAAGATCCTGATACAGCTTGCACATGTGGCTCAGGCAGTCTGAACATGCTAGGGGCATTATTACGACTATGGCAGTCCGATTACCGCCGCACTGCGGAACCGCCCGCAGTGTTACACCTGCGGCAGTCGGACCACCACAAGACCACCGGCACCACCAGGATCAAGCTGGGCCAGCGGTCTCTCCCTGGGAAGAATATGCTGGAGGTGCCACAGCTGGCACTGCCAAACATATTTTGAGTTGTCTCGCCACCATCCTTTTCATGGCATGGTGACCGCCATGAAAAGGGTTGCGGAGAAGCAACATAGGGGGCCCTAACATGGCCACCACCACTCCAGGAACTCGGGGTGCATTCAAGGGGGCACATGTTGTGCCTCTCTGTATTTATGCACCCCAGTTCCTGCACGGTGCAGGAACTTGCAGACAGCGCTGTCACTATGGTGGTCTGCATGGGAGGCTCTCCAAGGAGCCCTACAGACTGCTGCCATTGCAGCGCCCCCATGCCACCACTCACCACGGTTTTCAATCATAATACGCCAGGCAGTGTTGGAACAGCTTTGGCGGTCCTCCCGCAGTGCACAGGCGTGGTGCCCCATGGGAGGTCCTCCAAAGTCGTAATAAGGCCCCTAATCTAGCTACAGTGTATGAGTATTACATATCAGATTTTAAGGATACTGCAGTCCTTTTTCCCATGGTTTACTCTAGTCTGCCACCAAACTCTACAGTAGGAAATTGTTAGAAATGGGGGTCTCTAGTTGGTTGTGGTATGAACCCTGTCCCAAGTAGGCCCCCTTCCTTCTAGTCGGGATGAGTAAAGTACAAACGTAAGTTTGTCTGTGCTCACCCTCTGGTAGTTTTGCGCACAGCAGTCAGGCTAAACTACAGAGGAAATGTGTAAAGCATTTGTATATAACCTACAATAACACAGTGAACATTACAAATGGGCACCACACCAGTGTAGAAATATAGAGCATCTTTATCTAACCCAAATAAGATCAAAACGACAAAACTCCAACATACAGATATCTAAATATGACTTTTAAAATGTAAAAACTGTTCTGTCCATAGAAAACTATGGATGCGTCACTTTCAACTTATGCGTCAAATTTACTGGCCGAAAACAGGTGTTGGGGAGATGAAGTGACAGAAACACAGCAATACATTGGTTTCTTTAAACGCAGGGAAGGTGATGCATTGGTTCCTTACTCTAAGGGAAGATGATGCATCACTTCCTTGCCCCAGGGGAGGTGATGCGTCATTTCTTTACTGCCATGCAGGGGAGGTGGTGCGTCAGTTCCTTACTGGAGAGGAGATGATGTGTCGGTTTTTTACTGCGACGCCTTGGTTCCCTATTGGAAGCCCAGCATCAATGTAGATTTGGTGCGCAGATTCTGTGCGAGAGAGAATCCAGTCACTGCGTTGATTTCAGGCAGCAGTAGACAGGTGATGTGTTGATCTATCCAGGCACACAGTAGGACCTGCATCAGAGTCAGGGCAGTGGTTTGAGACTACGGAGACTACAGAGACCAGTGCACTGAACTCGGTGTGCAGCGATTCTTCAGGCTGAGGGCAGGAGCTGCCTCGGGTTCTTCAGCCGCCTGGTGGCGGTGTGTAGAAATTTCTACCGCATGGCGGTGCTGCATTGGAAAAACAGGTGCTGGAAGGGCAGTGCATGGATTTTCACCAACAAAAGCAGCAAAACAATCTTCATGGGCCCAGAAATTGAGTTTGGTACCCATAGGCAGGTCAGAACTCCCAGCAGTGGAGTTCAGGGATGCTGCATGGGAAGTATTTGTGTCTCTGAGAATTCAGAACAGGAGGCCAGCTCTACATCAAGCCCTTGGAGATCTTCTCAAGTAGGATTCACCACGTTCCGTTCATCAAGTGTTCTTTTTGCACAATTCATAAACAAAGATGGCATTATTGTTGAATGGCAAACTCAAAATAAAACAATTATCATATGCCCAGTTGGCAAGCGTAAAAAAACACATTGTAAATGCCAGAGCCACCAAATGTGTTATGCCTGGGCTTCATCAGCAGCTCATTTTACACTAAGTCCATGAAAGGAATCCATATAAGTATCCCGAGGGGTTGCCTCAGCTTTTGCACAGAATATCCCTAAATCTAGCTGTGAATCTTTTCATATTTATCATGTATTTTCCAGCATAGCAGACTCTTTAAAAATCCTCACTACCTTTCTTCACCATGACTTTACCTCCGGTCCACCCTCTCTCCTTCACATTATTCACCACTTTCATTCTTACCTCTCCTCCTGGACTTATCCCAGTACTCAAATAGGTAAGCCCAAAAGCACACCTTCTGACTTTCTTAATCAGCACATTGCGAAACAGTTTGCTCTACACTATGTTGTTCTTTCTCATCTACTACAACCACTCTCTGGTGACTTGTTCTCAGCTCACTGCGTTAAACCTGCATTGATAGAACTACTACTCAGAAAACTCTCTGCAGACCTCGTCATACCCTCCATCTACTACCCAGAATTATAGTTGCCATTCTCCAAATATTTTACTTACAACTTCCTTAAACAGAATGAGCTTGGAATCTTCCCTCTACCTCAAAGCACTACACAGAAGTTACTGCATAAACACTACTCACTAAGGGGCATATTAACAAGATGTGCTTTAAAATACGCACATCGCACATTTCCATATCGCCGGCTATCGCCGGATTTTTTTGCCATGATAGCGCGTAATTATCAACACGCATCACGTAGGCGAAATGAAATCCGGCGATAGTCGGCGATATGTAACATTAGCACATGAAAACAAGCGTTGTTTTCACGCGCTAATGTGTGCCTTGGATTCAGCTTTATGATCCACACCCCCATGTTATCTATGCCTAACACCTGATCAAAGCAGGCGTCGGGAGACCTGCGATAAACTCGTTTATTGCAGGTCTCCTTCTCCCAACGCCTGCCTTGATAATAGGGTGTTAACACCTCCAACCACATTTTACATGTGGTTGGACGTGGGAACGCCCACCCTGCATCCCATTAGCGTTATGTTATGTTATGTTAATTTCGATTTATATAGCGCCAAATCACAGACAGGTCTCTTAGCGCTTGCTTTGGGAACCCGTCCTGGCTTTCCCTGCGAGATAACCCCTACTGGGCATCCCCAAGGTGAAGACCAGGCATCCCATCGCGGTGGGGCCGTAGTGGAGATTAAGCAAGCTATTGCCCAGAGTTGCAAAGTGTGAATCCATGATTTGATTAGGCACCGAGGCGAGAATTATCGAGTCCGTGGACATTTTTGAGCTCAAGACCCTGCCGAGTTGGGAATTGAACCCTGGTCCCGGGTCTGACCTCTGCATCAGGGTCTGCCTCCTCTAACCAGTGAGCCACACTTCTCCCAGCGCGGGGCGATAGATAACATCAAGAATACGTCTCTAACGCAGGTTAGAGACGTATTGGTAACAGTGCGATGTGAAAAAAATGCGTAAGCGACTTTAAAAAGTCGCTAACGCGTTTCTTGCGGGCTTGGTAATATGCCCCTAAATTCAATGCAAACAGTGTACCTTATGCAGAATATCACCTTAAGAACAAAACAACATCAGGCAAACGGTTTTTATACATGTCTAGTATGGCCACTATCTCAAGCATGAAGCCTCCGTCAGGCCTTTGGGAAAGTACGCCTGGCATTTGATCCCCTTCTAGGAACAGGAGTTCATACTACTGCTTTTTATTTGACCACTGTGCCCATCAACATAACACAATACAATGTAGGTCAATTGAGGATCGCAAGCCATTTTAGTCTCCTCCCTTCACCCTCTCCTTAGAAGTTTACTATCTCCTGCATAGATCAGCAAATATACCAACCACTCGATGGTAAAACTTCCAGATGCATTTCAACCAATCTAAATCCCTGAGATGCAATATGTTAAATGTTGTATACTTGTAAAGCGCACAGCTGCCCCAGCAAAGGGGCGTCCCGGCGCTGTATACCGCTGGGGAACCCATCCTGGCTTTCCCTGTGAGATGGTCCCTCCTGGGCATCTCCAAGGTGAAGACAAGCATCCCCGGCGCTGATGGGGCTGTTAGTAGAGATTAAGCAAGCTATTGCCCAGAGTTGCTGAGTGGGATCCATGGTTGGAGTAGGCACCGAGGTGAGAATTATCGAGTCCGCTGACCATGGCCCAAGACCCTGCCGCGTCGGGAATCGAACCCTGGTCCCAGGCCGACCTCTGCTTCCGGGTCTGCCTCCTCTAACCAGTGAGCCACACCACTCCACATATTGCACCTAAAATGGTCACAACCTTATTGCCAGAGAACTCACCAGGAGCTGAATCGCCATCCCTGACAGCGGAGCCCTCCCAGGAGCACCACCATAGCCGCCGACCTTGCCGCAGCTCCCCTGTCGAGTACCTCCCCCCCCGCCGCAGCCTCGCAACAACTGTGCTGCCGCCGAGTGGGGGTGAGGGAAAGACTACACCTCCCAGCAGCCTCCGCGACCGGAAGTCGCGTCGAGGCGGAGCGCGCCAGGAGGCGCTTAAAAGCAGCCTTGAATCGCCAAAGCCCTGGGTCACAACCTTATTGCCAGAGAACTCACCAGGAGCTGAATCGCCATCCCTGACAGCGGAGCCCTCCCAGGAGCACCACCATAGCCGCCGACCTTGCCGCAGCTCCCCTGTCGAGTACCTCCCCCCCCGCCGCAGCCTCGCAACAACTGTGCTGCCGCCGAGTGGGGGTGAGGGAAAGACTACACCTCCCAGCAGCCTCCGCGACCGGAAGTCGCGTCGAGGCGGAGCGCGCCAGGAGGGGCTTAAAAACAGCCTTCAATACCCGCGTCGCGGGAGCGCGCGGGGCAGCGCCGGGCTAAGCCCGGGCAAAGGGCGGGCCCTCTGTGGCCCTCCGGGGACCGAGGAGTCCGGGACGGGGCCACCCCCCTGAGATCTCGTCCAGCTGTCTTCAACCAAGGTAAACGCCTAATATCATATCATAACTACCACACCCACGAAACTATTACCTCTTCACTTAGCAACCCTGCATACAATTGATAATAACATCGTGAGGATGAGTAAAAGCCGAAATACCCCCGTGACCACAAGATCAGCTACCAGATTGAAAGATGTCACCAACAGCCCTCTTCCCACAATAACCGCCATAGACTTAATGCTACAAAAAACGATCAATGTCGTGGCTGATGCTATTCAGGACTCCGAAAGACGACTCTCACTTACTCCAGATTTATGTTTCCCTGACCTCTCTTTACACACTACTGGCAACATAAATATTCTGGATAACACCATAAACTCTGAGGAGTCTATTCTAATGTTGTCATTTACAGGGCTTCCCAGCCCCCAAACAAGAGACAACACACAAACAGCCTTGCTTATTTCACCTTCAGGCAACAGTAGGAACAATAGTCCTGCACCTACCGGTGAAAATGGTAGTAGCAACCATATGTCACCTATAGCTCACTTACACCTTGCAGCCCCTTCCTTGGGTGGTTTTACATCCACAACGACAAAACCGGTCACTAAAGTCAGTCGCCTGATTAAGAGCAAAACTAGGACAACCGGTACACGAGGTAAACCTAAGTCATCTATTGCCAAAAAACAAAAATCTCACCTTAAGGCCAAACATCCTAGCTCAGCTAAAGACGTTTGGTCTACATTTAGATTGGCTAAATCTGCCTCAGAGAAGGTGACCTTATGTCCTTTCATAAGCAGTCAAAACTCAGACCTGCTCTTGAACAAAGAGACGACAGCACCCACAAATACGTTTATAAATACTATAACCGGGGCTGAACATACGATGATAAATACAAAATCACTTCTGAGTGATCATGAAAGTTTGATTAAGTCCCTTCTGTTACCCATCAGTGAGAGAGTTCTCAACATTGAGGATGCCTTAGGGAAGTTTGAAAGGGCTCAAAATGATGCTACATCCACCTTGCTAAAAACATTGAAGGTATCACAACCAATCTCTACCTTCATACCAGCCAGTAACTCCCTTACTCTGATTAGTAACAAAAATCCCAGGGCAAAAAAAGCCACAGCTAATTCTACCCTTGCTAGCAAGCAAAACCAGCCAAAGACTCCTCTAACCACCCCAGTGACAACTCAAATTAGTGGTACCATTTTTTCCCACCCAGTGGCAGCCATACCAAGTAGCTCTCAAACCTTACAAGATGCAGAGACAGAAGATTGTGAATGGGCCGCTGAAAGTTCCCCAATCAAAATAGCAACTACCCAGGTAGAACAAACAAGAATAACCAAAACCCCTAAACAGGGCACATCTACAAAACAAATAGGTTCCACCACGATAAAACCGATGGTAGTAAAGAGTCCACCTCATGTTAACCTCCCGCCTGAATGTAGCCCGTACACCATTGTAATGATTGGGGTACCTAAATTAACAGGGGATAGGGTGGAAACACATGGGGACCTAAAAAATAAGGTCAGCCACTGGCTCACAACTCATAGACCGATCCCTAAACACATCAATGGTCATATTGCACAGGTAAGAAGAGTAGACTGGGTGGGAAACAGATTTAAATCGACTGAGGGTGACTGTATAGTGGTAACCTTTAGGGACAGCCGTGCTGCCAGCTTTATAAGCAACTGGAAAAGCGGTGTGACAAGTAGCTTGATCCGTACCATGGCTTTAAGTTACTTTTATCCAAATAACCATGGCCATCGTCGTACTCAAGTTCAGACAACCTACGGACAGGAGGGGCTGCTTGAGCCGATGGTTGATAATCAATCAGGGGCCTATACACAGCCTATTGACCCATATATTCGAACAAATCACATTGACTATAGGCATGAACAACCGTGGCAGAGCAGACCTAACAATCATCCCGGTAGATATCAGGAGAGAAACGAGCCTTTTATCCGTCCACAGCAGCAGCTTTTTTCACATCCCCAACACTTAGACACACAATATGGGGTACCTATCTCTAACAGGTATGACGCTTTCTATAATATCGACTATTTAGATGAGATCGATTGACAAAGCGTATCTCCATCCTCCTACCTTACCCCTGTTGAGCCCATAACTAAAACAGCTCCCCTTTACAGAGTATCAAGCACGCGTCCAGAGTGCATAAGGGTTTCCTCTCCGGAGACCAGTGAAGCGCCTGGGACAGCTCCTCTAGTACAACTCAAAGAAATCATATCGAATGCGAGTGGGCATAGCTACCCAAGTGCCACTAGTTTAACCCAATGCACAGTGCTCAGTGGTGTAAAAAATCCTCTAACTGCTAGTAATGCATCGCAAGAACACTTAACAACTGACCATGGGGTTCAAGCAATCTCTTCTTCCGCAGACCAGGCCCTGATAACAGGTTTGGGCCTCACTGAACAACGCTCCATACATCTTTTATCCTGGAACACAGCCGGCTTAGCGGCTAAGGTTAACGATCCTATGTGGTTAGCCTATGTAAAAAATTATACCATTCTATGCCTCCAAGAAACCTGGTTAGCAGATGCAAATGCACATATTGAGGGCTTTCAAAGTTTTTTCTTACCAGCAACCCCATCAAATAGCGGAAGACCCAAAGGGGGCCTGGCAACCTACATAAGCCTTGCACTCAGCTGCCAGGTTACAACCAGAGCATCGGACAACAAAAACATTCAAATCTTAGTGCTCAGGAACGGTAAAAAGGCACTGGCACTTATCAACTTTTATAATGCCGTGTCAACAAACAATGAGTGTAATATTCTCAAACTACAAAACCTTTTAGAGACAAAAGCGGATAGTCTACCTCGAAACATCATCATTGCTGGAGACTTTAATGCTTATCCCTGTGGCAACCCCGAAACGACACCTATTGGCCTCTTAGGCTGCAACAGGAGGTCTGGCTTTCATTTTGATCACTCGCCCCGAGGCACCAGTATCAATAACATAATAGATGGAAGGGATCTAACCGACGCAATGGCCATACTGGAGGACTCACACCAGTTCAACGTCCCCACGTTCAAAGGCCACGGTAAAGGCTCCTACATAGACCACATATTCCTTTCGAGAGATCTAGTTGATTTAGCCACAGACTTTGAAATCCTAACAAGCACCTTCAGCGACCATAACCCCTTATCGATCAGGATCGGAGGTAACCTTTTTGATCAGAGGAAGCCACGACCTGATCACGGTGTTTTAAATCCCATCAACGGAAACCGTCGCCTGAAGTGGTCAAAGGTCAACAGCGACTCCTTGTATGACTCAATTACCATCAGCTGTGGTAATGACCTAGATCTTTGTGTTTCCCCATCTATTTTGCCCGAAGCGACTCTGATTGCCTTTGCTACTGTTGTTGAGAAGATTGGCCAATTGTTGTCAGTTCCAATAAAGGGACGCCATGAACATCAACCAGGGTGGTTCAATCAAGCCTGCTCAAAGGCCGGCCGAGACTTAAAAAAAGCACTCAAGGCTACCCCAAGAGACCCTGTTCTTATTAAGTTACTGCGATCTAACTATAAGTCAGTCCTGGCAGCCCGGAAAAAAGAAGTAAAAGCCGGTGTTTGGGAGAAACTATGTGATCCTGCAATTCTGGGTAATAGCTCCAAGTTCTGGAGCATTGTAAACAAACCCTTGTTTGATGTCCCCTTAAATTCTACCGTCGGGACTAATATACCCGAGGAAGAGTGGATGTTACATTACAGCACAATTTTTAAAAGTGATAATTTGCAAGCAGATTTTGTTTTTAATTCCTCTGATGAAAATGTATTGTGTTTCACAGTGGGGGAGGTAGAAAAGGGGATACAAGGATTAACCTGTAACAAAGCACCCGGACCCGATGGTATACCACCCGATCTATTTAAATCAAATATTTCTTTATGGGCACCAGTCATTACCGCAGTTGTAAATGCAGGTATTCTGGCTGGTTGCCCAAAAGCCTGGGGGTTTTCCACCATAGTCCCTGTTTTTAAGAAGGGTGATCGTGGTAGCGTTACATGTTATAGACCCATATCCCTGATTAATTCAGTCGCAAAGGTGGTGGGGGGTATTATCCTAAACAGATTAACAGCCTGGGCCAATGATAATAACATACTGTCCCCAATACAATATGGGTTCAGACCAGGCCACTCCACGATAACCCAATGTCTGAACCTATATCTAATAAACAGTAAATACACCCTAGCAAGAAAAGGGACGATCCATATGGCCTTTATGGATTTATCGTCCGCATTTGACTGCGTAGAGAGAACCAGGCTATGGGAGGTGCTGCTAAAAATGGGGGTGGAACAAAATCTGGTCAACCTTCTTGTTGACCTTCACTCGGACACAAGAGCAAACGTCCGTTACACCCATGACTTAAAGGTAACCAGAGATTTTAGAATAACCCGAGGAGTCAGACAAGGATGCATCCTTGCCCCTTTTCTTTTTAATCTTTATATTAATGAGTTGGAGGAGCACCTATTAAAAACTGGTACTGACTTTCCCTACATCGGCAAGAAGGGCATACCGGTCCTATTATATGCGGACGACGCCGTGTTAATATCTAGAACGGCGCTTGGTCTCCAAATCTTGCTAGATTCTTTTAATGATTTCATGACCTCCCGTGGCCTGAGCATCAATAATTCAAAATCCTTCACAATGGTGGTAGGTGTATCCCCAAAAAAAGTATACCCTCACTCTGTAAATGGAGATAGAATACCCACCACAAAGACCTTCTCGTACCTTGGTGTTCTTTTTGATCACAAACTAACTTGGGCACCAGCAATACAAAAGAAAAAGGGCGAGGTAGCGCGGGCCAATGCAGCAATAATGGACTTTTCTAGAAAAATGGGCAATAGTCCGGTGGCTGCTGTCTTGAAGCTATACCAAGCCAAAAGCACCGCTATTGCACGTTATGGAAGTGAAATTTGGGGATCAGAATCATTAGGTGCCCTTGAAGTCATCGAGAATAACTTTTTAAAAAAGGTCCTAAGGTTACCCAGGGGGACGGCCAACTTTCCGGTACATGAGGAACTTGGCATTCCATATCTAAGTGACAAGCTGGCAGTGAACCCCTTGTTATGCTGGCTGAATAGCTGGCTTAACACAGCCATTCCTCTCACCAGAAACATCCTTCAAGAGGCACTACAGTGGGACGGTAGGCTTAAGATCCCATGGATAAAATATGTAAGAACGTGGCTTTTTGAATTAGGCCGACCAGACTTATTTTTATCCCCCGAAACAATAACTAAAACCGATGTAACTTTTGTAAAGAATACTTTTATGCTGTCTAGGTGTATGACACGGGAGGAAAATGAATACAAGAAAAGCAGTGTGAGACAGTATGCCTTAACTAAAACCTGTTTATATATGGAACCCTACCTGTCCTGGCCCATGTCTGGTTATGACCGTTTTTTATTAACAAGGTTCCGATTTGACATGTTCCATTTTTTACTAGCTGTCCCAAGCGGAGCGCACAGAGGACAAGTGTTGCCAGCTTGCGGCTGCGACAATAAGTCTCCGCAAGATCTGGCACACTTTTTATTTTTCTGTCAGTTTTATATACTCCCCCGAAATCTGTTTTTAAAACCTTTACTTAAGCACCTGAATTTTGCACAATATAGACCTGCACTGTGTCACCTTCAAATGCTAAACAGCGAATGTACCATGTTTGTATGCAATTTTTTAAAACTCGCAGTCAAATACAGAAAAAGCATGGAAGGGTAACCAACTCAGCTGCTGATTGCACTCTCACTTTTAATGTATTTTAGCCTTTTTAACCATATTACTGTGTATATGCTTGTGAATGTCTTGCTGTAATACTACTTTCACTATTTTTTTATCATTGTATGGATTAATTTGTATGAAATGTTCTTTTATGATTGTAACATGTAAACAATCGAATAAAGATATTTTACTTACTTACTTACACCTAAAATGGTGTCATGTAATGTGATTAAACAATTGCATTGATACACAAAAGAGCTAACATCTTTATGTGGATTTGAAAATAATATAGCTTCTGTGTTAAAGTTTTGAAAATGATGATTCTCTATGGGAAACAGTGAATCTTCATCTATAAGCAATGTTCATGCAAGGGTCTCTTGGGACGGTTCAATTGAAGCTTGATTCATAAGCCTTCAGCTATGCAACAAGTGTCTTGAGGTTTTTTAAAGATTGAACCAGGTTAGGGTGCAAATCTTACCTCAATAGGAAGAGAAGCCCCCAGTTGTAGTACGTCATGCTGACTAATTGAAAGTTGCAAAGCTAAGGATCCTAAAAAAGATT
This sequence comes from Lissotriton vulgaris, assembly GCF_964263255.1. Taxonomy (NCBI): domain Eukaryota; kingdom Metazoa; phylum Chordata; class Amphibia; order Caudata; family Salamandridae; genus Lissotriton; species Lissotriton vulgaris. The sequence goes on along the minus strand of NC_141687.1, from coordinate 747,550,986 downwards.
TGTGCTTACAAATTGACTGGAGTGTGGGACCCGATGTGGTTAGTATGTTTGTGGAGATAAGGTGCAGCAAAAAGAGGAAAAAGCAATCAGCATGTATGTGGAGATGCTGGGTGCCTATTCTACAGGAAGGGAGTGCATTCCTCAAGTAGCATTGCAGACTACTATAGATACCGTCGTACTGTGATGTGGCAGATAATTCCTCTATCGTGGCTGAGTGTTGTTCCTGAAAGCCAGATCCTGGAGTGGAGGACAGTGTTTTGACAGGTATGGGAGCCATCCCCTGCCTGACCCCCATTTTCACCTGTATCCCCCTAAGCCCGTCCAGAGGAGTCAGCCACCTGCGAACAGTACCTCGCCACACACCGAGCCAGCCACCTCGTTAGTTCTTCACATTGGCAGAAAGAAGGGCAGGGCCACTGTATATAGGAATGTGTCATACCACCTTCCATCTGCACTATGAACTAACGAGGAGAAACTGGGTATGAACAGGAAGGTCACCGGATTCACTATCGCCGGTGAGGTGAAAAAGGAAGGGAAGTCAAACAAGGGTGCTGTCAGCTTTCAGTTGAGAAGCTGAGGAGCAGGTAGGAATGTAAACTATCGGGCCTACTCTCTTTCCTACGGATAAATGGGCTACTAGAAGGAAATAGCAGGGGTAAAAGCTGAAGAGCCGCTAGGCTGATCCCCTACCTCTCCCTTCTCTTTTGCCCCACAGGATAGATGGGAATGCCGCCCTGAGAAAGGAAGGACTATAATGTTGTCCTTCCCTGTCCCGCTTATGCCAAGAGAAATATCTAATGGATTGCGATGAACTTATATACCTTATGTAATTACCCACAGATAATGACTTTATGTTCTTTTGTAGCAGCGAAAATACTAACAAGCATTGGCATAGCCAATAAGTCTCTCAGTCTCACCTACGTGAGAGCTATTGGCTTTGTCAGTGTATTTTAGCCATGCTGTGCAGCAGCGTGGCTGGTGTGCAAAATGGCTAAGAATGACAAAAATGGGCGTTTGACCCGACCAGTGCTGGCGGTGTCACAGAGCTTTTTTTGTGGCAGGAGGGAGTCCAGCAACAACGACAGAAGGAGGAAAGCAGGAACACCTCAAAGACTATGATGCAGCAAGTGCTGGCCATGTCATGGTGCTTTTTTTCTAGTGGGAGGGAAGAGAGGGGAAACAAGCAGCAATAAAGGGAGGGGTCAAACAACAATGATGGGAGGGCAAGCAACAATGACAGGAGGATGAGGGAGAGGAGGCAAGCAAAAATGACGGGAGGCGGAGTGGATGCAAACAACGATGGGAGGGCAAGCAACAATGTTGGGAGGGGCAAACAGCAATGATTGTAGGCAGGCGGGTGAAAGCAACAACTTGGGAGGATGCAGGCACAATTCTATTTCAGAGCAATCATTAAAGATCAGTGGCAGAGCTTACCAGTATGTAAAATCAGCTTGTATGCCATAATGACACAATCATGACTGTGATTATATACAGACAGTGCTCATGTTTTGTTGCTAATTTTCACTCTTTAAGCCCAAAAAATGGAGGAACACATAATGGGTGTGAAAGACTGCTATCACTCACATTATCTGGGAATGCTGGGCACAGATTTCACCACATAGAAAAATATATTTAATGTAGAAAAAAGTTACATGAGCACATACAAACGTCTTCAATATTTATTCCTGCAGATTGCGAGCACTAGAAGCAAGCAACAGGAATAAGTAGACTAACAAGTTGTACAACACAAAATTATTTCGGAATTCCCACAAATGCACAGTTCAGTTGCCACATACAGTTCTACTATGTGTTATGTAAAATATGACCTAGGGGAATAGTTGATTTAGAAATGCAGATAAGGAAAAAGTTAAAATGTTGGTTCCTCATCCGGAAAATATTACTAATAGCCAAAACAGATGGATGTGCATTTGCAGCCACTTTCTAGTCTAGCACAGCAATGTGATGCCTCATTACTCTCCATAGAAATATTTCTAATCTCTCATACTATATTTTATGATTCCCCTGATATATTTTAACCTTGAACAAATTTATATAAATGGTATTTGATGGCACAGTTCCCTCCTATCAAGTGTTATAAAAACACACCAGCATGATCTGCAGAGTACAGCAGATCAATATTTCACATGGGTGCACTTCCCATAAGAGAAGAGCACAGGTATAATAAGCAGTGACAGATGGTGCTTCATAATCATTATTTAGCCATTTGAAAATGATAAATTAAAGTCGACATGTCTGACTCAGCCAAAACAATTTCTTGCCTTATCCTCTCATGGATCAAACTGTTCTTACAGAATGGCATCTCTTACTTTCAACGCCTCTCAGTCCCAGCTCATGGTCTGATTTGAATCCTGTTTGAAGAGGCTCTGAGCTGTTTTGTAGGTGTAGTGACTGGTTCACCAACTCAGTCACTGGCAGGGCACAAGTCCTAAAAAAGGAAGTGGGGGGACGCTGACGTCATGACAGGAAGTGACGTCACGAAAGGTGGCTTGAACTCAGTTGCAGTATCGAGCTCCCGATAAAATAATTGGGGGGACGCCGTCCACCCACATGGTACCCCGACTCGAGCCCTGGTCACTAGCAGAGTACTACTCAATATTCAATAAACGTTTGCATGGATTTAATTATTTAAATGCTTTGTATACTACTCTCTTGTCACCTTTGCAGCCCTCTCAAAATATTTCACTTAAGACCCTTCAAGAAACCTATCACTCCGATGGGGTAGAATGCGCAGGTCAATTGTTTCCAAAAATACATCTTGAATCAGCTTTTTGTAAGTTCTAGGTCGATACTTGGGAAGCAATTCATCAGAATTAATTTGTGGTTATTTAAAAATGTCACCATCAAAATCATTTGTTTTCTTTTTGCAATATATTTTCGATGTTTTATTATTATTATTGAAATAATAATATTATCACCAGTAAGAAATACTGGCAATCATTACAATAATAATAGCAGTGATGATGATAATAATACTGGCATTAGTAATAATACCATTATATGTATTATATTATTATTGTTGTTGCAATAATAATAATAATAACAATAATATTGGGTTATGTGAATTTTCACAATTCACTTTGCAGACTTGCTTGCATCAGTAATTTCTTGCTTGCATCAGTAATTTTTTTATATAACAAGGTGGAGAGACTCTCGTCCAAACACAGATGTTTCACATTAACCCTTTTGCTGCTAGTCCTAATCTCTCCACAGTGCTAAGCCTATTTTTTTACCATTTGCGTTAGTTCTAGCTTTGACCTCCATAAAGTGCTGTCAACATAAGCTATACACACCAAATTTGCGTTCTTTTTTTCAACATCCAGTGGATTCTAAAAGTACCCAGGGACTGTGAATTCCCCTCGCGAGGACCGAGAAAATAGCCAAAATATAGCTACATTTTGCAGGCACAAAATTACAAATATATAACTGTAAAAAAATATCCAATCTATTCCTAGAGCTCCCTGGAACATGGTCGAGCCAACCCTGACCTTTAGGAGTCAGGGTGAACCCGATGATGAAGCACGCCACTACTAGAGTGGGTGGGGGTTATAAATAAAATAAAAATTCCCTTTTTCCCACCACAGAGTGCGGTGGCATCTAGGAGTAGCTTGTTTTTCTTTCCTCATAAGCACTGCCACTTCTAGGAGAGGGATACTTCATCCGTATTTGCCTCTTCAGTAGGGAGTACGTATCCACTCACTCATTCAGATACAAACGGATCGCTTCATCCTCCCAGGTCCAGGAGTTCCTTTGACCTCCTGCACCTACATTTTGAGTAGTGAGCAACAATATTGACCGGGTACAACATTTCACATATTTGGGTGAGACATATGCAAAACTTAAATTGGGGAATGCAGCGCCAGAAATCACTTGTAACACAGTACTAAGCCGCCATATCAAAAACACACAGGAAATTATCTAGGAGTATGGCACCAGCACCAGAAAGTACAATGGTAAAGAGAGAATAGGTTCCTTAGGTCTTTGTCAGGTCTTCCGCCAAGGACCCCACTGATCCCTCTCTGTTTTGACTTGGTACACAGGCGCATCCCCCAGAAACTGGAGTGTAAAAAGCGTATCTATTGGCGCAGATTGTGGACTACTGCGGAGTTAGCCTCCTATCGAGTGGGGCCAAGAAATCTGTTCTCCACAAATTGCTTGTGCAAAAAATTCCCTGGTTGAAATCTATATGCCGGCTATTTGAAAAATTCGGGCTCCGAAGCTTTTGGGATTCTTCCCAAAACATATGTACAGTGTCCAAGATCAGGCTAAAAGAAATCTACTGGGAATTTGTTACTCACCAAGCAAATTTCACTAATAGAAGCTCTATGGTAATAGACTTCATTGGTGTCAAACCACTGCCCTGGTATGAACCAACTATAGAGGAAATCACCCCTCCTTTGGCATGCAAATTGTATATCCAGTTTAGGCATAGGACTCTTGTGACCAAGCAATTTTGCAGCAAATGGTCTAGATGTGTTATTAGGGACAACTTATGCCCATTCTGCAGAGAGGCTATGGAATCACTGGTGAACATATTGCTTGTATGCCCTGAGTACCGCCCTCAAAGGATTAAGTGCCTAGACCCATTGTGCAGGAACTTGGCACTGGCCAATATTTGGATGCATTTCGAATCCTCTCTACTGCCGTGAGCAGAATGATGTTTTTCTCAATTTCCAGACTTCTAGGATCATTATGGCTGAGGCACACACAGCTTATCAAATACCCGAGGATAGAGTAGAGTGCTTCTAAACCTCAGAATAGTGTTTGATTGTATGACTCAAGCTATATTATGTTGGGCTTTGCTCCCAATTGTATATTTGCACATTTTACGATCTAGCACTTTAACTTGAATCCTTTATTGCTGGTAGAAAAACAGGACCTCTTCCATTTGATCTTTAGATGTTTTTAATGTTTTTAGCTTCCCAATCCTTTTAGCTAATGTTGGTTTTACTCTTGTTATTCTTTTTGGTCTGTACGTGCTGTGCTGATTAGTCGTATGATATAAAATGCTTATTCGACTGACGATGACATGTCTGAATGCCTTTGTGAGGAAGATTTTATTTGTAATGTTTTTTTGTTTTTTTCAAATATCCTTATTAGTATTGTCATAAAACAAAAGCTTAACAGGTGAACATTGCCACTCGACAGCCCGAAAGAGCTTATCATCTAATCATATAGTAGAGAAACAGCATTAGCACAATGCATTGACTGACACCCAACAATCCCCATCGCAGGAATGTGAGATCTGCATTTCAGATATAACAAGATCTAGTATAAGCTAGTCCAAAACCCATGTGAGAGCACCATCACCCATCAGGTAGTGTATCTGTTTCATTGTCATTGGAGGCAGCTTGCGCTAAAAGGTACACCTGGAGGGGAGACCAGATGTCACGCAGGTGGGAGGAAGTCGGCAGGAGTTCAGCGTAAGTGTGTAATTGATCTTGACAAAATATGAGGTCATTCAGCCATTCTTTAAATTTGGGCGCACTCCCTCAACCCCACCTGCAGGCCACTTGTCCTTTAGCTAGCAAGAGTGCCAAGGAGATGTATTTCCGAACTAGAACTGCCAGTGCCCCGGTATAACCAAGGATCGTAATGAGGGGTTCGTCAGGGACATGCAGCCCGGTCATCTGGCCAAGCGCCTCCAATATCTCCGTCCAGTAGCATCCAAAAGGGGCGCAGTCCCAAGCTAGGTGTCTAATATCTGCACCTTCTCTACTGCATCGTTCACAGCAATCAGAGTCTCGCAGGAGGAAGCGCATCAGTCGTGCAGGTGTGTAATAATGGTGTGTAGGTATTTATAGTGGATAATGCGTGTCTACTGCTGGCTGATATTCTCCCAGTCTGCTGAAAAAATTAAGACCATTGTTCATCAGTGAGGGGGAGCCAAGGTCCTCCTCCCAGTGCGTTCTGGCTGTGGGAGCATCATTTGAGCTCTCTGTTTGGGTAGTGGGATATAGCAGCAACACTATATGTGTGGGAGTGTCTTTCTGAAGCAGGGCATGTAGTGGAGCCATGGTGGGGGGTTCCTGTGGGAAGCACGGGTTAGGGCCCTGACGTCTTGCCTCAGTCTAATATAGAGGAAACGTTCCAGTGGAGTGGATGGGGTATCTCCGAAGAGTTCCTCGCTAGTGCAAATTTTCCAGTTGGCATACATTTCTCCCTAGGTCTGGATCGAGAATTTCTGGAGGAGGTGACGACAGCCACCCTCCTCTGTGACTGGGAGGTCGAGTCGGCCCTGGAGGGGTAACGGGGGGAGTATATTTTGTCTATATGTAAGCGGCGAGCTAGGACCTGCCAGGCGCTGGTGGTGCAGGCTAACGTGGTTGAGGCAAGGTGTTTCTGAGTAGAAGGTAAGATTCAATAAGCATAGCATGGGGTCGGTGTCATATAGCCGTCCTCAACTGCTAAGTGAGGCATGTAGAGAGGGGGATCCATCCAATATGCTGCGTAGTGGGCTTGTGCGCAGCTAAAGTACAATTCCAGACCGGGAATTTCAAGTCCGCCAGTGCTGAATGGTCGGGTAAGGGTTTCCCAGTTTAATCTAGCTTGTTTCCCGCCCCAGGTGAGGCGAATGAGTTGATTTTTTAGCGCTTTTAAGAAGTACCTGCTGGGGGCGTATGGGATGTTAATAAATAGATATAACAGCTTAGGAAGAATTACCATCTTTATCAGCGAGGCTCTCCCGGCCATCGAAATCAGCATGGCAATCCATCTGGTGATCTTTTCTGTCAGGAGGTTTAGGACGCGCCCATAGTTGGCCGTCATCAAATCGTCCCGGATTTTAGTTATCACTATACCCAGGTAGGTAACTGTGCCATCGCACCATGCGAGGGGGTAGTCGGTGTGATCTTTGTGGTGGCATTAGTGAGGGGGAAGATCTGGGATTTACCCCAGTTTATATTGACTCCAAGAGGTGCCCAAAAAGGATGAGTACCCATAAAATTAGGTTGAGACTGTCTTCCGGGTTGCGGAGATAGAGAGTGAGGTTGTCAGCATACAGTTAAATTGAGATTCACCTCTCAGGATAAATGAGGGCATGGCCACAATAGTGCTGACGGACGTTAGCTGCTAGGGGCTCAATCGTCAGGGCAAAGAGGAGGGGCGATAGGGTACACCCCTATCTGGTGCCCCTAGCAATTGTGAAGGCAGAGGATCTGGTGCCATTGATCAATGTGCTGGCCTGCAGGCCAGTGTATAATAATTGAATCCACACCAGGAATGGAAAGGGGAAGCCCATTGCCTGAGGCACAAAGGCGAAATAGTCCGATTCCAAGGAATCAAAGGCCTTGATGGTATCAAGGGAGACAGCCACACCGTTTGCATCGGGCTCCATATCTTTTAGAATAGCAAATAAGGTACAAAGATTGTGGGAGGTTCACCTTCTGGGAACAAACCCTGATTGGTCCAGGAACACGAGAGCGGTCATGAGAGGCCTAATACGATTTGCAATTATTTTTGCTACAATTTTAGCGTCAACGTTAATAAGGGAAAGCAGTCTATATGAGTTGCATTGTGAAGCCGGTTTCCCCGGCTTTAGCAAAGATATAAGAGCCTCGCGCATTGTCAGGGGGAGGGTGACCATCTCTCTTGCCTCCTCATATACCTGCCGAAGAATGGGAAGAAGTGTGGTGCAGAAGGTCTTATAAAATTCAGCCGTTAGGCCACTGGGGCCGGGGGTTCGGCCAGACTGCAGCTGCATATTTGCAGCAGTGATCTTGTCATCTTCAAAATCTGCGAGGAGAAATTTCCTTTGTTTGTCGCCCAGCCAGCCAATTGCTGTATCTTGAAAAAAGGGGGTGAAATCGAAAGGCTGCGTCCTATGTGAAGTATACAGTGTGCTGTAAAAAAGTTTGAAGGTAGCAGCAATGTCCAGGGTGTTTCTGTGTAGGTGGCCGTCTTCGTCAATGACTTCAAGTATTGTGTTGGAGAATCTGGGTGGGCGAATAATTGCTGTGAGCGCTTTGCCAGGCCTTTCTCCCTCCCTTAGTGCCGGGCTTGATGGTATTTCTGCCTAAATTTACATTCCCCGTCTGTTGTCTCTTGGTAATCGGTGAGCAGGCCTCTCAGTCGTGATTGTAGTTCTGGGGTGGGAGCGGTTTGTATTTGTGTTTCAGTATGTTTTGGCTCTTTCTCGAGCCTGCGAAGCATGGTGTGTATATCCCTTAAGCTCCCCCCACCCTTGGCGATGCAGATGCGACAAATTAGTATTGCACTGGCTCGGACTTGAAGACAGGATCTAATAGCGCATCTGTGGGCAGTCTCCAGGACATGTATGGTGTTTCTTCACAAGGGGGGGTAAGTGTAAAAAGCTCTGGTGAATGGTCTGAATAGGTGCGTGGGAGGTATAACGCTTGGGTTAGCCACAGCATCCACCCCTTGGATATGAGCCAGCTGTCAATGCGTGACCAGGAAGAATAGGCTGTAGAAAAGAATGTACCCTCTCTGTCGTGTGGGTAAAGGTTACGCCAGGCGTCAATGAGACCATGGTGATTATGTGATTTAGGAGACGTTGAGCATTGGAGTAATGGTGAGGTTGTGGGTGCGAGTGGTCCAGTGCTGGGTCAAGTGTGACATTAAAATCTACACCCCATACTAAGTGTACCGAGCCAGTGTCTAGGACCCCGCCCCATAAAACTCGGAAGAATTCAGGGTCATCCATGTTCGGACCATAACAATTGACGAACGTTATGGACTGGGATGCCAACCGCCCGATAAAATGCTGTTTCGGCCCTGTGGGTCGGCATAGGAGCCAATGGCGGTGTAGGGTAGAGTGCGTTTGATTAAAATGGATGCTTCTCTATGAGGAGAAGAAGCGATAGGTCGCCCAGCGGGCAGCAAACAAGGTTGGGGTGGTAGGGCCAAGGTGCATCTCTTGAAAGGTGGTGCAGTGTACATTGTGTCTATCTAGTTACGCTAGAATGTGTTGGCGCTTGCGGGGGTCCCATAGGCCTCGCACGTTCCATGATAAGAGGTTGTAGCTAGGGGGGTTAGGGCGGTTTGCCATAATTGTATGTCTGAAGATTTGCAATGGGTGTTGTGCTCTTGTTGGGTAGATCGTCTGTGGGTGCAAGGCATATGCTTGTCAGGTTGTTGCCAAGTGACTGTAAACAAACCACCCTCCTCCCTCCTCCCACATCAGCAGCCCAATCCTGCTGTGGCGTGCGTCCCTCCCTCACTTCCCAAATATCCTCCACACCTGACTCCCAACAGGGGAGTGTGGAGTGACGAATGCAATAAGAAAAAGCCAGAAGTGTGTAGGGGTCCCTGTTAGGTAAAGGCTATAGGGCGAATCAGGGTCACCTCGCTGATGCGAGGGTGCTCAGGGAGTAGTAGTGAGTCTCATCATGTTAAGCGTTCGAATGCGGTATTACAAGGCAAGGAGGTTCTTGTAGCACCAGTGCGGGAGACGCAGCAGAGTCTGTGCAGCAGTTTATGGCATGGAACTTCTTGTCAGGCACAGGTCCCAAGTCAGCCAGTGCAAGTGTTATTTACCAAGTGAGTGGCACATAGAATATTGCATATTCATCATTCCACGTCTGATAGAGCGTCAGTGTCAGCAGCGTGGCTGGAAGGCGATGCACGGTCCGAGGGCTTCTTGGGCAGGATTTCAAAAAGTTATACACATACTAAGGGTTGGTGAAAAAGTGTTGCTTACCTTGGAATGTGACTTTTAGGTGTGTCAGAAAAAGCATGGCTGTTGAACCTTTTTCTTCACTGGAAGGAATTTTCTGCGGGCCTCCTGAACTGCCATAGTGAAGTCAGGATAGAGGGTTATTTCTGTGCTCTCAAATATCAGTTTCTGTCGCTCTCTGGTGAGCCATAGAGCAACATCTTGGTCCCTATATTTATGTAACCGGGCAATAATTGGCCTAGGAGAAGCTCCGGGTGGAGGGCAAGAGCGCAGCGATCGGTGCGCTCTTTCCACGATCAGCACCACTGAGAAAGCTTCCCTTCCAAAGAGCGTGGTAAGTAATCGTTCAACGTAATCCTCCATTTTTCCCGTAGTTGTTGATTCCGGCACACCTAGAATCTGCAGGTTGTTTAGTCTCGAGAGAGATTCTAGGTCTTCGTTCTTAGCGGCTATTACCTTTAGGATTTTTTCCATATTGAGTGTCTTTTCCATGGATGTGGGGGAGGCGTCTGAGATGTCTGAGATGTGGCGCTCCGTTTCTTTAATTCGTTCCTCATGTTGATCAATCTTGTGGGTGAGGTTATCCATTTGCGTATTCATGGAGTTCATTTTGGCTTCGATGGAGGTCAGGCTGGATTGCATCATAAGGAGGAGTTATTTCCGGTCCTCCGTAGAGGTGGCTGCTCCAACCACAGGGGTGCCGGTGTGGTCTTCTTCCGTCTCAGCCTGTGTTGTCGCGGATATACAGGCCTCAAAGGTGTAATCTTCAGCTGCTGGGCGTGATTTTTCCCATGGTGTTAGCTGCGAGCCAAGGTACTCAAGCAGTAGTTACAGAGGTGGCAAAAGGGGCGCTGGCAGTAGTGTCCTGGCATGGCAGAGGCCCGAGTTATGCAGCGGAGTGTGGCCGAGGCAGTACAGCGATGTTAGGCCGAGTCCCCAGGGGGCCTTGACAAAGCAATGGTGTGGGCCGGGAGTGCTGTACCTTACTACGTGACCCTAAAGAGACAAGTTGAGCGTTGGCCGCAGTGGGACAGGGAGGAGTCCTGTGCAGGTGGAATGAGGTCCTAGGGCAGGGCCAGAAGGAAGACAGGGATGGGCAGCCTCCCAAGGGTCAGCATGCAGATCCGGGGACACCAGCGACTGTCGACGGTGTTGTAAGTTCCTCTATGGGGGCGGCTAGGCAGTTCCTAGTAGAGCTGGGTGGCAAAGAAAGTCTCCAGCATGGAGTACAAAGGCAGCGGGCACTGCAGGAGTCGGGCAGGCCATGAAGCGGTGTAGAGCAGTGGGCACTCACTGGCGAGGCAGTGGTGCGCTCCTCGTCTCCCGCAGCAGGCGTAGCCGTGAGCAGAAGCCGACGCTGTCGGGAAATCCGGTTGTGGGTGCCGGCTGGAGACAACCAGCTGTGACGATCCTCAGGTCTGCCGGAGTGCGCCGGGCACGTCGGCTCCCCGCCTGGTGTGATGTGCGAGTGGAGGCTGGAGAATGGCAGGGCGAGGAAGCAGTCTGGGTTAGCGGCGGCGGGCAGTGCGTAAGCTGCACGGGCTCCCCAGTAGGCGGGGATGCTGTGATGAAAGTCCGGAGGTCGGGCGGCGCTGGCAGGTCAAACAGCTCCTGGTCAAACGTGGGTCTGTACGAGGGGTATAAGCCACGGTATCTTGAGGGTAGGGTCTGGGTGGGAGATGCAATGTGTCCGATCAGAGCACACTCACCAGGCAGGCTGGTCTTAGAACCGGGGCAGATATATCAGGCAACGAAGATCTACAGCAGGGCGGAGCTCGGCCCTCCAAAGTCGTAGCAGTCGAGTGCAGGCCTTGCTGTCTCAAGAGTCGCCATGTTGGATCCTCGGGTGATGGCCCGGGCTTCTGCATTGCGGCAGCGTGGGCCATGTATGGAGGTACAGGCAGCTGTAGGCTACTATGCGGTGGCCGCACAGGCTCCGCAGGGGTGCCCGGCCTCGCGCCGGGGGCAGCAGTGTTAAGTAGCAATGGTGGCTGCCATCTTAGGCGATCTGCGTACAGAAAGGTTTGGGTCCAAAAAACTGACCAGCCTGGACCTCAACAGTTGCGAAACAGAAAGGAATTGGCTAGCCAGACTACTTTGATTTACAATTAGAACCCACACAGCCAATGAGTGCTGCGTGGCCAGGCCATTTGTTTAGCAAAACATTTATTTTTGGTTCAAAATCAAGTTTTCAAAGTTCATAAAAACATGACATCAAAGGAAAACACACCGTCAAAAACAGTCAAGTCAAAAGCAAAAACAAACAATTGTGTGCACCATGAATACGAAATATACAGACATGAATACTGAATATTCAAACATTAACAAGACACCAAAATGCAACTTAGAATCCAATACATACGATCCACATCAATTGTAAATAAAAAACATATAACATGAAAAGGCAAAGCAAGACCAGTCCTTTAACTAAAATACCAGTGAACAGGCGGAATTCAGGGTGAAAAACAACTGCCTGCCTGTCCACAAGACCTGTGACTAAATATTCTGTCTGGTTGCACACAAGGGCCCACGTCAGTGGGGTAAATTGATCCCAAGTTGCACACTTCCTTCTTTTCACAGGCTGGGGGTCAACGCGTTTCGAACCAACATAATTCAAGGTTCTCCTCAGGACAGGGACTGGGTACAGTATTCACTGTGGAAAGAATTTGAGAGGGGTGGTGTCAAACTAGTAGTGTCACAATTTAAGAGGCCTCTCTGTCTCACCATAAATGCATAAGCGGAAAAAGTTACCTGCACCGCATGCACAATGGGTTGCAGGGATGGAGGAAAAACTGTGAAGCAGGAAAGTTACTCTATAAGAAAAAATGAATGAAAGGAATAGCAGTCAGGGCGGAGGGATTGCAAGCTAGGGCACACTCACCGAGCTTGTGTGTAAATAATAAAGCTCAATTACCTGAACGGAGTTAATAGGTGTCAGAAGTTAAGAGAGCCCGCCCAGCGCCTCTTTGTCTGTTCCCTAAACTGTCAGTACTAGACCCACTAGAATTGGAGTCATCCAAACAATCGGTGTTGTAATCCGTTCTATTGGGTGGAGTATAGTCTGGGTTGGCATAGGGATAGACTTTTGTATAGGACCACCGTTTCAGATCTTTTTGAAATTTCTGGGCCTTAGATTGAGCTAAATTATCCTTGTACTCATTAAGCTCTTGATTGAGCTTCTCCAATTTCTTTTTTTAACCAGTTATGGTAGTTTTAAAATGATTTTCTGTTGTTTGGATCTCTACTAGTAGTGCCTCCGAAAGACGGAGGGCTGTTTTTATTATCAATACTGCCCAATCGCGGGTGTAGTGCCATGCGATTTGCGCCCACTCTTTTCTGAACAAAGCATCGTCCAGAAAAATACGAGGGGTTTTAGTCACTAGCAGACCTTTGGTTGCCATGTTATTCATTAGGTATTCTTTGAGCATAGTGCCGTGTAGAATTGCACGTATGCGACTCCTTTTCAATTTGTCCCACTCTGTGGTTCGTGAGATTGCTTGGAAAACCAGTGGGTGAGCAAAAAGAGATGGATCAACTAAAAGGGCATCAACCTCCTCTTTGGAATAAGAGAGGCCTAAATCTTCCATAGTAATGGTATGGGGGTGGCACTTAATGAGAACTGTAAAAAACTCTCATATTGCTCACAACTGGGTGACTTTGGTGGTTTGGAAACTGGTTCTGACACATGATATTAAGGTGTTCCTATTAAAAACCGGCTATTTGTGAACATTGTAATTACACGTATCTACTTGCATGGATCTAATGCTGTGATATTTCAACTATATGTTTACTAAAATGAAAGCTCTGTTGGAATAACCTTTTATTTTTCAGATGGCAGACCCTTGGCAATACAAGGAGAGTCAACACGGGAATTCCGTGAGTTTATATTGAAACATTACTTATCCCTACGGTTTGGTCACGTCTTAGAGTGCTTGTACCACCGGGTGATACCTTATGGTCCTGATGAATGCTGAGCATAGGTAGCTCATAACAGCAGAAACATGTTGACCACGATGAAGATATAGGACACATTGGTTCAAATTCACTCAACCATCAGTTGTCCACTTGCACTTTGATTTTATTGAAGGTCGACTATCCCTTTATTAAAATGGGTACAGGGAATAGTTGGCTTTTCTTTTAATTCACCATACACACTTGGGCACGAATTCACAAGCCCTCAAAAATGAACCCAATGATGAAGCCAGCCATCAACTTCGTTGGTGCATGAGGGTTCATTTTGAATCATAGTTTCTTCACCAATTATTTCCAACTTGGGTTATAAGGTTAAGTAGCTTCTTTTTTGGTTTACATTACACCTGGTGAGTCACTCTTCTGTTGTTTGATAAAGATTACTCAAAGGGTATACGAGTGACTATCTAACCCTTTCTCTTTTGTTGTTTGACGGTATTGTACTCCTAGCCATAGCACATCGCTAAACAGCTGTTACTTACCAGCCATACACCACTGCAGTGTTGGTGCTACGACATGTTTAATTGCACATACACATCTTGGACATATGTACATATTGCTTTATTCATGCAACGCATCGACCAAGTGATAGATTACACTGCAGTTGCCAATAGGGTGACCAACCGTCCGTAAATTTCACGGACAGTCCGTAATTTCGGCCGTCTGTCCGTTGTCCGTGAAGGATCTTTTAACGGACGCCATTTGTCCGTAATTTTAACCGGGCACCGGTCGCAGCTCCCTGAAGCCGGCGCAGCTTCCACCCACCTCCCTTCTTGACTCCGATGCTGAGGTCAGGTGTCACAGACTCCGAGGCAGCACAAAAGCTCACATACCCAGCAGCATCGGAGAGGCACAGCGGGGTGGCAACTCTCACACCTCCAGCCCTTGATGAGCTGTTAAGAGGTGCTTGAAGGTGACTGCCTGCCCCCCCCCCCCCCCCCCCCACCCCCCAAGCTTCAGGAGCATCTATTCAGATGCAAACAGCCCTGAATACACCATGTCTCCACAATTTAGAGGGGCTTCACACATTCCATTTCTGCCCAGGGCTACTGTGACACCAGAGATAGGTCAGAAATGCGAAGGTTTGGAAGCTGGGAACACTGCTTTCTGGGCCTGAGAGCATTCCTGCAGGAATGGGTGCTCCCTGCTGCCTCGTCACTACAGGGAAAACAAAAGTCATGGTAGAAACCAAAAGCCTCTCATTTCATGATTTAAATGAAAACATGAAATGCGCGGTCTTTCGTTTCTACCATGACTCCCTCCATATACAACAGAAACACACACACACACATCTCTGTGGAGGGCTTTAAGTAGGATGAAAAAAACTGGGTGTGGTGGGGGTTCTCGTTGGGGGGGCTGATGTATAATGAGCGTGGCTTAACACTTTTAAGTTAGAAGAAATCTGTACTTAGCATAGTATGCTGCCCCACTGCTCTGAAGAGATTAGGAACAGCTGCAGGTCATTCGTTGCAGTGTAAGGGAACGCATTGCTAAGCACCCAACTTTGAAATAATCCATGTGAGAGGGTTACCCCGGAACACTGGCTGGGAGCGCGTGGGGAGGGAAATATTCACCCTGCTTGTTCATCATAGTAGTACTTCCGTGAAAGGCTGCTTCACACTCGAGTCGAGACTCTGAATCGCACTTCATTCATTGGCCAGTCAAGGGTGCTTATGTAAAAAACGATAATGTCTTTAATTATAAAAGGCTGACAGATAGCTTTATTGCAGCCCTGCTGTTATAGTTATATGGGGTCTGTACGAATGCGGAGCATGTGTTTGTTTCAAGAAGACAATGGTGTAATGCAAGTTGTCCCTACCCGCCAAGCCCCAAGATTGTGAAGATAGTCACCTGAGCATCCCATATCTGACAGATATTTACTGGCTTTCGGCTGAATAAGGGCACCTCTGATTGATTAGGGGGCACCTGTGGGCCTAAAGGACACCTGTACCCCTGAAAGAAGACCGTGGGTTACTAGACTCGTTTTGGTTTTATACGTGATGTGTTATGTGAAATCACATGTGTCTCGCTGTCACATATAGCTTTAGAAACTGTCCAAGACAATCAATCTCTCCAAAACCTGTGTACAGATTGACTCAACATCCGGTGAATTCACCCTTGGGGCCTTTCATTTCTACCATGCGCCCATGCAACATACACACACAGCGTGTGTTTCTGTTGTATATGGAGGCATGGCAGACACCAAAGGCAGCGCATTTCATGATTTAAATGAAATCATGAAATGTGCAGCCTTTAGTTTCTACCATTGCTCCCTCCATATACAAAAGAAACACGCACACACTTCTATGTGTGCAGAGTTTTAAGTGGAATGAAAAAACTGGGGGGGTCTCTAGTAGGGGTGGCCAATGTAATTATGAGCGTTGCTTAACACTGTTAAGCTAAAAATCTGTACTTCGCATAGTCTGCTGCCCCACTGGTATTGTGCTTCATGTGTCATTGCCTCTCCAGATAAATAATACGAGACACACTTATAGGGCCTGTTTCCGTTGGTTGGGTGTGCTTGGCTTGGGGGTCATTTTGCAAGCAGACCATTTAGAGGATTGGGCTAATTTTTGATCTGTTTCTAATGTTTTCTTCATATTTGTGCTTTAACATGCTATATTTGGATCCCCGTTTTTCTCCAGTTTGCAGTAAAAATGTGGTGTAAAAGACACCATTTGAATCAATTTTTAAAAAAAAATTCTTGCGCACCCTCCTTTTGTGTTTCGGGTTTGCTCGCTTCGCTCGCTTGCTCGTTATATTAGGGTACAACATTTTTCGCCTCACCACTTTCAAAATCCACAAGCCGCCCCTGGCCCTACCCCACCCTGGAAGAGACCAAGATGATTCTAGAATACTGCATGCCCACCCCTGTGCCCACCCTGGTGGATCCTGTTCCCCTCCTGTGATGGCTCCTGTCGTCCCGTCACCCAGCCTGTGATGGCTCCGGTCCCCCCCCCCTGTGGTGGATCCTGTCTCTGCCCTGGTTGGCTTCTGTCCCAGTCCTGGAATGGCTCCTGCAGCGAGGGTGAAGTTTTTGACGGGCCTCTTCTCAAAAAGGCTCAGCTCAAAATTAATATGAAAAGGTGGGCGAGTAAGTAAGTAAAGGGATGGCTGGATGAATTAGTGAAAGGGTGAATGGATGAATGAAAGATTGAATAAATGGATAATGAGAGGATGGATAGATGAGTGAGTGGAAGGATGGAAGAGAGAAAAGGTAAATAGCTGGATGTATGGGTGGAAGGGTAGCTGGATGGGTAAAAGGGTGGATGGATGAGTGAAAGGATGGATGGGTGAAAAGGTGGATGATTGAGTGAGTGGGTGGATGCATGAGTGAAATGATGGATGGATTGATGAACTGATAAGTGCAAGGGTGAATGGATGGACAGATGAGCGAAAGGGTGGATGTAAGGATGGATGAGTGAGAGTGAAAAGGAAGTTAGATGGCCAAAAGGATGAATAGATGAGTGAAGGAGTGAAAGGATAAATCAATGAGAGAAAGGATGGATGAGTGATAGGGTCAATGGATGGATTCATGAGTGGATGGATTCATGAGTGGATGGGTGGATGAGTAGATGGGTGGATGAGTAGATGGGTGGATGGATGGAAGGAAGGATTGCTAAGTGAAAGGGTCGATGGAGAGAGAAAGGGAGGATGGATGACTGAAAGGGTGGAAGGATGGGTGACTGGGTGGATGGATAGTAAGTGAAAGGATGGCTGGATGGGTGAAAGGGTAAATGGCTGGATGGATGAGTGAATGAATGGATGGATGGGTTGAAGAGTGGATGGATGAGTGTACAGATGGATAGGTTGAAAGGGTGGATGGATGGATAATGGATGGATGAGTGAAAGGATGAATGAAGGGATGGATGAGTGAAATGATAGATGGAAGGATACATGATGGATAGGTTTGCAAATGGTTTAATATGTTTGGATATGGCTGGGCTTACTTATATACTATTGCGCGACCTCTGATGTGTCTGTAAAACTTATCCAATTGTCCTGAAGTTTTGTCCTGAATTTTGACCTCCTGTCCTGAATTTGTGTCCTGAATTTTGACCCTTTGTCCTGAATTTTTACACTCACCGTCCTGAATTTGCACCAATGCCAGTTGGTCACCCTAGTTGCCAATCTGCTGTCCGCCCACCCCACAATCAGACAGATTGATGTTAGCTAACAAGGTCCCTTTGCCTAATTTAGTTCATGGTATTGTGTGAGGTATCTTGAATTTTACAGCAGTCTGACTTAGAGAGAAGTACAGAAGCAAATGAGAAAATGTAGAAACCACTAATGCCTAGATGGAGAATTTGGTGGACCTTTCATGCGTAAGGCCATTATTTAAATACCTGAACATTAATCTCTTTTTTCCAGCCTGTTGTTCCTAGGTGAAATATCGATATAACTAGACTTATTCGCCCGGATTCAAGAAAAACCAATTTTAAAGTCTTTTTTACTTTTGGGAATTCTTAAAACTATGAAGCACTGACTGCATGTTTCACTAACTGCCTCACAGGGATAATTCGTTTGCTGAGGCAAGTGCTGTGGCTGAAAAAAGTAAATGTTAAAATTTCTACCTCCTAATGATATCACTTAAAAAGTTTTTGGTCTTATTATATTAAAACATATCATGGAATCTTATCTCGATGCAGCTGCAGGATGTGGATCACAACAGGGGGTCTCAGAGCAGAGATAACTAACTTTTCTAATCCAACTCGAGTTGGAGAGGTATGAAATGCACGTCAGGCTGGCCATCACAAGAAAGCCAGTCAATCTGATATGCACCTTTAAAAAAAAACAACTTTATTTAAATGTTTTTGATGAGTCAAAAAAGGAAACAAAATCACTGACGCAGCAACCAAAATACATAGCGACACTCATGACATTGCAAGTTATTTATCAGCACAGAAACCCAGAAAGTCAATAATAAAAAAAGGAATAAGGGGGGAGTTGTGTGTTGGGGAGAGATAAAGTGTCAAAAAAGGAAGCAGAAAGTGTAGAGAATCCAAGGAAAACAGGGAACAAATTGGGTGAAATCATTCTATCAGCGGCTAATATATATACAAGTCCAATACAAAAGAAAAGGAAATGGAAAGACCACCATGAACGCTGTGCTGGGTCTTCCTTCTCATCCTGTTCTGCACCAGAGATCACATCAACAGATAGCCTCTAAGCGGCTGCCATATGTCTCTTGGCCTCATCGTTGGGGGTTGCATTGAAGCATAGATTTCACTTGTAGTTTTGCAGTAAGTAGGGTCTCAAATCTAAGTCGTCTCTATAGGAAGCGTACTGCTGCCCCAATGAGTCGTATGCCCACCTGTAAGGGTTTAACATATCCAAGGATGGCCAGTAACGGGTCAGAAGCAAGAACATGGTCCTGGTCGGTCATGTGTGCTAATGTGCTATGCATAGTCTCCCATAAATCTTGATTTGGGGCGCAATTCCAAGCCATGTGAGAATAGTCAGGGTGCTCTGAGGCACATTTAGGACAGCAGTGTGACCTGGTCAGATCTAATTTGGACAGTGCTAGAGGGGTCATAAGCACAGTGTAGATTTATAATTCAACAGTTTGTGGCGGTGATTATTGGATAACAGCTTGGTCTACCCGCAACAATAATACCATCTTTTATCAGGACGTGGGTGTCCAGAATCTCTTTCCCAGGCAGCTCTGGCTTTTTGTGCCATAATAGGTTTCAATTTTATGGCAATGTGGTGTAGGCGTGATAGCAGATGTGCATTGTCTGAAGTTGTAATGAGTAACGTGAGAGGAGGAAAGTCCTTGGGTTCCATGGGGTAGGATGGCAAAGTAGAACGAAAAGTGCCCTGCAGCTTATGCAACATGAAAATATCCATGTGTGATGTGGTGTGTCCTTCCATTAGGGCAGTGATAGATTGTAAGGTTGAGTTTGCGAATAGGTCGTCTCTAGTGTGTAGGTGATGTGCAGTCAACGTGCTTTGGGTTACAACCTCAAGAGTAAGTGTAAGCCAAGAGTTGTTGGATAGAGGAAGACATGCGCCCTTAAAACTTTAGGCTGGCTGAGGCATTACTGCTGCCAATTAGCAGGAATGGCCCTGCTGCCACCCCAATGGTGGCTCCTCCGCTAAGGCGGAAGAGCGTCGCCCCACTGCTTTGCAGCAGTGAAATAAAAGGAAAAAATGATAATAACTTGATATTATTATCATTTAATTTTTCACTGCTGCAGCAGCTTTGAGGGCATGGGTGGGGCTGCTCTTCTCACAGAGCAGATGGAAGAGTGGTGGGCACACTAAGTGCGCATGACTGTTTGGCCGGCTGTCTCGGGCCAGCCAAACAGTCATGCGCACTTTTCATGTTTTCCTCCTAGGCTGCATTACAGCCTGGGTGGAGAACATGCCCAGGCTCCCATTGCCTGGCTGCCCACCAAACCATGGCATTCAGACCAATCACAACGCTGCATTGCTGCATTGTGATTGGCTCAGGGGAGCCTAGAAGCCTAGGTTCTTCCTGCTTGTCCAGGCATGGAGGAGAGACGACATGGGAGGGACGCAGTAAGTTTTTTTTTCCTTACACCTGTTACTCAGTAAGCGCCACCCAACCACTGCCCCGACACCCCAGATCTGTGCCGACGGCCACTGCCACACCCTCACACTTAGGCTAGATGGGCACGCTTGGCACTTTGTAATAAAATGGTAATGACCACTTTATTACCATTTACTTTTGCAATGGGCACAGGCCCGCAGCAGGGGGGTGACGCTCCTCTGCCCTAGAGGGGTAGCCGCCTCTTGCTTAAATTATAGAGCAACAGTGAAGTTTAAAAACCGTGTAACAATTCAAAAGAATTAAAATGAGTGGCAACAACTGCATACTGACTCACAAGCATGAAAACTAAAAGCAATACAGGATTTGCTCTCCTAATCTAAAATTCTGTCAAGTGGCGACATCTTGTGCTTTCATCTGTTGTGACTGTAGCATGCTCTGAATATATCTGTAAAAACTAGAGAATAAATAAAACATACTGGTTACTCAAATGATTATTCAAAAATATGTTATTTCCTTTAACATCATTAATCATAAAACCGCAAAACATAATCGCATAAAATTCAAACTGCAAATAAATTAAAACTGTAACCTTGAAGACTGAAATAAATCTCAATCATAGGCTTCCTTATCTTCACAATATTGCACAGATAACAGCTGGCATGATAACAGGCTGATGGACTATTTAGCTGTTAACAGAAAGGAAGCGTTAGCCGGCAGGTCCTAAAATGATTAATTCTAAATGTAGAGCAAACGAATGTAAGGCAGGTATGCTATGGGCATGATATGTATGGTAGTCTGCGCAGACATACCATCGCATGGGCATAATTCTGAAATTTCCAAAAATGATCAACCCTTAGGATATGAAAACATATGGTGGAAGTTACCATTCTAAACTTAGCAGGAAATTACATTCATGGGTGCACAATATCTAATCTAAGAACCTGATTTAAGAGTTTTGCATACAGGTTCTCCACCACAAACATGATGGATATCCTGTATGCCTCATTACAAGTGCATTAAGATATAATGCACTTTTAAAAAGGTGGACAGCACATTCAACACTTTTGTGACTGAGTACCTGCGCACCAAACACTGAATGAAGCTCTAAAATTGGTTCCATGCCAGAAAAATCTTTTTTTATATTTTGGGTTCTAATACTAGGCTTACCATGTTCCAGGGGTCTGTGAATCTATATAGACCTCCTCTCATAAATATCTTGCAGATTGTTCATCCCTAGAGAAGATTGAACAAGGATCATCAAAAGAGATATTTTGCATAATTTAGCCAGGTTAATTTTATCGCACCCTTCCTATTTTTTCTATCTTTTTTATTAAAGAAAGACAAACCAACTAATATCACACACATCAACACAAATACTAAAAAGCAGTCTTTAGAATATACAATAAGGATGAAATCAAAAGTGACCAACAAATAGTCATACACATCACTAAGGGGCACATTAAACTGGAGCTTAAATCAAAGTTTCCTATATGTGACTGATTTCAAGGAACACAAGACTACAGCAACTCGTTATCAACAGCGAACTAAGAGGTGTCACTAAAGGGGATGCACAGCCAACCTCTACTCTTGTTCCAGGGGGCCCAAATTTGTGTCCATTTACCTGGGCAGCTCTGCTTTCATACACCGCTCTCTTGGCTTGGATGCACCAGTCTATATCGGACTCCCAATCAGGTCATTTCAATTCAACCCCATCCTTCCACGTTCTAGCGATGTTACGTTTAGCCACTGTGCACCCCAGGGAGACCCATAGTCGCTCAGGTCTAGACAGGTCACTGGCATCCCAAATATTCAAGTAGCCTCAACATCCTTACAGCAAGTCTGGGATAAAGCAGAGATGTTCTCCCCCAGTACCTCTGAAGAGTTGGACATTCCCATCATTGATGCAAATAAGTACCTATCCGGCCACAGCCATGTGGATATAATAGAGAATTCAGAAGACCCATTTTAACCAATAGGTAGTTCGTGTAGTAGGCCATATGCAGTCATTTCATTTGAACCGGGATCAAATCGCAACCTCACGAGGTGATGCAAGGGCCTCCCTCCAATCCTCATTGTCAATCTCACCCACATCTGTGCACCATTTTATGCGGACTTTATCAAGGGGGTCAGGCGAATTGTTAAGGATTTTTTCGGTAGGATAGAGAGATGGCCTTATCTGGAAGATAGGAAGATAGTCGTCCAAGAGCCTGTCCTCCAAATGGGAAGACACCGTCAGTTTGTCCCCTCTAGAAAGCACCTTAGTCAGTGTGCTTCGCACCTGAAGGTAGCGGACAGTTTCCCTCTCGTGCAATTGAAATTTCTGCTGCAGGTCACTGAAAGGCACTATTCCATCCTAGACCCACAGGTCACCAACCTTGGAAAAGCCAATTAAATCCCATTTATCAAATCCGGGCTCTCGCCAAAGCAGACCCAAGCAACAAGAATCAAACAATGGAGTCGTTTGTGTAAGTCTACCCCTCCAGCCGAGGGCCGAATTTGCCAAGTGCCAGATGGAGACAGATGTGGAGGTCGGAGTGAATTTGGGTTTTAGTTTTGATCTGCCATACAGTGCCCTCAAATAAGTGCCATGCAGCGTATTGAGCCTGTCCATTCTATATGCAGGGTCGGTAATGGGTCGAGGCATCCAATGATTAAGGACAATAAATTGTGAAGCCCAATAGTATGATCTGATGGCCGGCAGTGCAATGCCACCATCGTACCAGCTAATAGCTAGTTTGACGATTGCGATTTGGGGTGGTCCGTTGTTCCACAACAGGTTACGAACTTCGGACTTGATGGAGGTAAAATACTGAGGTCGGACTGGATGTGGTGTGTTCTGTAACGCATACAGAAAACAGGGAAGCGCAATAATTTTTATAAAGAGCTGCCCCTCCCTAAGAGTGTAAGAGGAAGAGTCCTTCAATGTTGTACATCAGCTTTAAGATGCTGAAGGTGGGCATCAAATTACATTGATAGAAGATCGCCGTATCTGTCGTAATATATATTCCAAAGTATTGAAAGCCCTCAGTCACAATTTTGGCCCCACAACCCGATGGGAGCAGGGGGGTGTCCACTCAGGATATAGATCAGGGTCTTATACTGTTTAATAGTATAGCTGGAATATTTTTGAAAAAGGGTGAATATATGAAGAACATTATTGATCGAAAATCTAGACCTGGCCAAATAAAGCAGAATGTCATCAATGTAGAGGGACACTTTGTCCGGTGAACAGTTCAGTCCTCTAATCGTGGGATCCCCCTGAGCCATATGGCGAGAGGTTCAAGCGCTAAGGCAAATACCAAAGGAGATAATGGGCATCCCTGTCTCTGGCCCGCCCCAAGTCAAAGACTGCTGATCTACTCTCATTCACCACAACTCTCTCTAGGGGTTTCAAGTAAAGGAGAAAAGGAGACGCACCCAAGACAGAAACCGGTTACCAAAACCATAACTCTCCAACATAGCAACGAGAAAAGGCCATTCAATCATGACAAATACCATTTTGGCGTCCAATGACATAATAACTGAGTTCTCCTGTATGGTGGTAGCTTGCCCCAGCACCCCAAACAAACGGCTCAAATTAAGTGCTGTGTTTTTGGTCGGAATAAAGCCATTTTGATCCGGATGGATCAATTTGTGGAGAAGCGTGGCTCAGTGGTTAGAGGCGGCAGACCCGGAAGCTGAGATCGGCCGTGGACCAGGGTTCGATTCCCCGCCTCGGCGGGTCACGGGCTCAAAATTCCACGGAGTCGACAATTCTCGCTCCGGTGCCTACTCGACTCACGGGGTCACACTCTGCGACTCTGGGCAATAGCTTGCTTAATCTCCACTTCGGCCCCTCGCGGCGGGATGCCTGGCTTTCACCTTGTGGATACCCTGCCGGGGTATCTCACAGGGGAATACCAGGACGGGTTCCCTAAGCAAGCGCCTTGAGACCCCTGGGTTAAAGTGTTGCGCTATATAAATCGAAACACATTTACATTTACATTTACAATTTGTGAAGGAGGGGTGAGAGTTGAAGAGCCACGATCTTAGCCAAGATTTTGACCTCAGGGTCAAGATGAGAGATGGGCCGATAGGAAGAACATTGGTCAGGAGGTATTCCTTGTTTATGGATGACGACCTTATTGGCCAAAAGGTGCATAGCCGGGAGAACACCCTCTTGCACACTCACATTGTACATGCGTAGTAGGTAAGGGACAGCTATGAGTGAAGCCATGGTTTTATATAGTTCAATCGGGAGTCCGCTAGGGCCCATTGCTTTCCCGGACTGCAGGGAGGAGATAGCCTTAAAGATTTCGTAGGCCGTTAATGCCCTGTGCAGCTCTGCGATCTCCTGGGAGTCCAGGCACAGCAGCAATGTAGCAAGCAACTCAGCAGCCTCCTCCCGAGTGGAAGTAGACACGGGGGAATAAATGTGACTGAAATATTTGGCAAAGGTACCTGCAATACCAATACTGTTGTGATGTCGAACGGCACAGTCATCTATAACTTCTGCCACCCATCTGTTAGCTAGATCCCTCCTATCAAGCCAGGCCAACAACTTGCTGGCTTTATCGCCAATGTCAAAGACCCTGTGTTGAGTGGCCCTATAGTAAATCTTAGCTGCTTCGTCGCAATATATCCTTTTGCTAATAGCCAACTTGTGCGAGATCTCTGGTGACATCTCAGAAACCAGGTCTTGCTAAAGGGCCATGATCTGACCTTCAATGGTCTCAAGTTGGCAACGCTTTTCCTTCTTGTGACCCGCCACAGCCACCATCCCACACTCTTGTACCACGGTTTAAATGCTTCTCACAATATCACATCAGACTGGACCGAGCCGTAATTTCCTCACAATAGTGTTTGGTGGTCTCAGTCAATCTGGTACGTATTTCTTGAATTTTAAGATATCAGGGATTAAGAACCATGCCTCGATGACTGGCAGGGGGTGTGGCGCCAAAGCAAGCCACAATTGGCGAGTGGTCGGAGATACCCCTGTGAAGGAAGGACAATTTATTGAACATGGGGAGCTGAACAGCCTTGCAGAAGAGATAATTAATACCGGACTACCATGAATGCCAAAATGAAAGGTATATTGCTTCTCAGCTGGATTACAGACTCGCCAAACGTCTATGATACCAAGAGCCCTCAGAAAGTCAGACAATATCTTCCCAGAGGAATCACCCAATCTAGGGAGCAGATGATCCAACGACCCATCCAAAGCTGCGTTACAGTCGCCTCCCAAAAGCATATCCCCTTCAGGCAATCCCAACAGATGCGTACCCAGGTCATTCAAGGTGGTGGAGTGAAGCTTAGGGGAGATATACAAGGATGTGACATTGAGAGACCTACCCTACCATTTCCCCAAGACTGAAACAAACTGACCCGACTTGTCACTTACAATATTATGAATTTGAAAACTGAGGGAACTGCCCACCAGGATACCAACCCCCCAGGAACCACACGAATAACCTGCATGGGCTATGAGTTTATATCCCCACCTCTTAAGCGCACAGTAAAAAGGAATGTGAGTCTCATGAAGAAGTACCAGGTCAGGAGCGTGTTGCTTAAGGTATTGCAACACTATACCTCTCTTGATCTGATCGCCTAGACCGTTGAAATTTCAGGAGAGAAGTTTGAGATGGCCCTATGATGGGCCAGTATGATCAACCACACTCATCCATTAAAATAAGGCGGGCCTCCTGAACCCCCATACTCAAGAGGGATATCACAGACATCTTGGAAATTCCTCACAGTAGAAACCATAGCAAAGATAATATGTAGTTAGGTGCAAAATAATCATAAGCTCATATAATGATTGTCTGCACGACTATAAGATAACCACGCAATTTAGACTGTTAAAATGACCACTTGAAAGAGACTGCAAAAAAAACATAATTAAAACGCACCAACAAAACCCCAGAAACCACTAAACACTACCCCCTTCCCTACCTCCCTGCAACGTGGACTTAAAACTGCACCCCCCCCCCCCAAAATTACAGAGTGCCTGTATACCCAAAAACAAACAGACTATATATAGGGGAACGCTACTCAGCCTAGACATCCCAAGAACTTAGACCATTAATTACCAGTTCCCCCTTTCAGGACCAACAGACAAGCCCAGTATTAGACATCATAAAGAGCTTCTCACAATAATTGTCTAACACATATCAACATTCACAGATTGTCCCCCATGCCCCCTCCACACAACCCCACCAGCCATCATGAAATGTGAAAAAAAAACAAATGAGGAACAGTAGTCCACTATTAGACTCCCTGAAATGCATGTCTGCCACCAGTCTGTACCAGTCCAGAGCTGCTCAAAAAGTCCCCATTGCCTCTCAGCGACACATCCCAGCAGCATCATACCCATCCGCAGCCACCGAGGTGCTGTAACTTCCAATGCAACCTTGCTGGTGTTACTCTTCCTCCGTTCGAGGTTCGCCAGATGGGGAAGAGTGTCTCTGCGCTTCTGCCAATTACCACCCTTCCAACCAGTCCCAGGTATCTTCAGCAGTTTAAAAGAACCATGTCTTTCTGTCAACTTGTACCCGGAGATTTGCTGGGAAAAGCATAGCATACTTAAAGTTATGACTTATAGGCGCATGCTTTACTTCCAAAAAGGACCTGTGTGGCAGTTGCACTTTGTAAGTGAAGTCTGGGAAGAAGGTGATGGTAGAATTTTCAAACTTGAGCGGTGGAGGTAGCCCTCACAGTCAGCAGGATAGCATCCCATTCACAAAAAATAAAAATTCTAGCAGGGATAGGGCGTGCCAGAGCTCCTGGCTTGGGGGGACCCCAGGAACCCTATGAGTGCGTTCCACCGAAAATAAATGCGAAAGTGAATAATGCTGCAAATGCTCCTGAATGAGGTCCTCTACAAACAGATTGGCCGCCTGTCCCTCCAACCGTTCCGGCACCCCCAAAATTCGCACATTATTTCTGCGCGCTCTTCCTTCGTTGTCCTTCAGCTTAGTCGCTAGATCCGAAGTCTGCGGTTAAAGGCGCTTGACCGTAGTTTCTAACGTCTTATTAGATTGCTGGAGGGTGGAGATTGAATCTTCATTTGTCCTAACCCGGTCCCCCATGTTTCTCAAATCCGCGCAAATTAGGGTAATCTCTGTGGTCACAGTATCGATTTTCACCTCCAGCGCCGTGCAAACCCCCTGAACCGCTGCCATTACATCGACCAGGGTCGGGCATCATCTTCTGAGTGGTGCTTTGAATCAGGTGAGCCCCGTCTGACCTGGTATGCACATACTTAACCAGCCTCGCTGCAGGAGGCTGCTTGGATCCCTTGGCGGTGGCCATCTCTGCAATGTTCTATGGCGCTGTGGGTTCAGACACGTGGGGCCACAGCCAGATGAGGGGGACAGTGGACAAAGGAAAGACTAGGGCAAAACCAATCACAGAGCACACAAAGTCAAAGTCAAAGTCAAATAAACTTTATTCGGTTGTTCGATTTGACAACCATAAAAGTATTTACATTACAGATAATAACACGACAAACACGTGATCTAAAAAAGAGTATTCAATTACAGATAAAAATCACAGAGTTAAGAATACTGCACTATATCAAAACATTGAAGACCGTTTAAAAATAGTATTCCTTTAACAACAATTATAAATAACAGTTCATATATCAGTATTACTATCCTTCCATACTGTTTCTGAATTTGATTGCCATTCTTAAAAAACTACATATAAACAAAGTGTAATCACAATTTAGCAGCTGTAAAAAATGTTGTGCAGGGCGAAATTGTTGGAAGTTCAATTTTTTCAAACAGGGTTTCAAGCATAGCTTCCTTGGTATGGCATAAAAAGGACAAAAAAACAAAAAGTGTGCCAGGTCTTGCGGAGACTTATCGTCGCAGCCGCAAGCCGGCAACACTTGACCTCGATGAGAACCCCTAGGTACCGCCAACAAAAGATGAAACAGGTTGAACCTGAACCTTGTCAGCAGGAAACGGTCGTAACTCGACATTTTCCATGTCAGGTAGGGTTCCGTAAACAAAGTGCTTTTAATTAGTATATGATTACGTACACTTTCTTTTTTTAGTTCACATGATTCCCTTTCCTGTTGTCTAGAGTCAATAAAAGCATTTTTGACCGTAATAAGATCCATTTTGGTGATGGATTCCGGGTAAAAAAATAGTTCAGAGCGGCCTAAATCAGTAAAACATTTAGATAAATATTTAAGCCAAGGAACCTCCATCCTGTTGTCCCATGTAAGTGCTTCTCTTAAAATAAGCTTGGTCAGAGGGATGTTGTCATTTAACCAACTATTCATCCAGCATAACATGGGATTCACTGCAATTTTATCGCTAACGTACGGAACCCCCAGTTCTTCATGCACAGAATAGTTTGCTGTACCCCTGGGAACCCTTAAAATCTGTTTTAAAAAATTATTTTCAACTATCTGGAGTGCGTCCAGGGGAACGTATCCCCAAATTTCACTGCCGTAACAAGCTGTGGTTACACTTTTAGCCTTATAAAGTTGGAGTAGAGCGGCAACTGGGCTATTTCCCATCTTTTTTGAGAAATCCAATATAGCCGCGTTTACCCTTGTAATGTCTCCCTTCTTTTTCTGAATCACGGGTCCCCATTTAAGTTGACTATCAAAGAAGACCCCGAGATAGGAGAATGTGTGAGTTACAGGTATTTCCACTCCAGCTACATTTAGGCGATTTGGTTTTTTAAAACCTTGGCCAACCTTCATTATGTAGGATTTAGTGTTGTTAATACTTAAGTCTCTTGTCTTCATAAATGTGTAAAAGGAATCTAGTAAAATTTGGAGTCCATTGGCCGTTCTAGATAAAAGGACTGCGTCGTCCGCATATAATAGTACCGGCAAACCTTTTCGACCAATGTATGGATAATCTGTGTTGGTGCTTAAAAGGGTCTCTTCCAGGTCATTAATGTATAGATTGAAGAGGAACGGGGCCAGAATGCATCCTTGCCGGACGCCCCGAAACACTCCAAAATCTTTGGTCACTTTTAGGTCCTGGGTGTATCTGACATTCGCTTTTGTATCTGAATGCATATCTTCTAGAAAGTTTACTAGGTTTTTGTCCACGCCCATTTTTTCCATGGCGCCCCAGAGCTTCCCTCGGTTCACACAATCGAAAGCCGAAGAGAGATCCATGAACGCCATGTGAATCGTTCCTCTTCGAGCCTTGGTGTACTTCCCAATAATAAGATACAAATTCAGACATTGCGAAATGGTAGAGTGTCCAGGCCTAAAACCATACTGGATTGGAGATATTATATTATTTTCCTCTGACCAACTGATCAATCTATTTAAAATGACTCCTCCTATCACTTTTGCCACGGAGTTTATTAGCGATATCGGTCTGTAGCAGGCCGGGCTGCTACGGTCTCCTTTCTTGAATATAGGGACTATTGTAGATACCCCCCATGATTTTGGGCAACCACATAACACAGCAGCATTAAGTACTGCTGTAAGTACCGGCACCCATAGTGCTTCACATGATTTAAAGAGGTCAGGCGGAAGTCCATCGGGACCTGGAGCCTTATTATTTGATAGACCTTTAATTCCTTTAATTATTTCGTCATTTGTGAAACATAGTGAGATCTCTCTACCTTTACCTGAGTTGTGTTCTGCCTGTGATTCATTATTTATAAAAATAGAACTAAAATGGTCTATCCATTCATCCTCTGAAATGTTTGTGCCCACATTTGGAATGCTAGGACAATCAAATATTGGTTTATTGATTATCTCCCAAAACTTCTAGCTATTTTTTAGAGTCTCGGGTTCTAGAAGTGACTCCCATACACTTTTTTTAACTGCTCGCTTGCGGGCGGCCAGTGATTTCTTATATTCAGTCCGCAAACCCCTGATGATCAATGGATCTCTTGGTTTTGTTTTTAGGGCTTTCTTAAGCTCACGACTAGCCTTTGAACAATCACTGTCAAACCATTTTGGATTGCAATTTGAATTTATTCTCCCCTTATTGGGTACCATTAAAAATGACTCCACCTTCTTGGCTATCTCCTTGAAGGATGTCAAGATTTGCAACGGAGCTGATGCAGGAGATGTGCATATCATTAGTTCTTGATTACATACTGCATTAATAGAAGTATAGAATTGATCGCAATCCACCATTGACCATTTTAGGCGACGCTTACCATTAATGCATTTTAAAAGGCCACGGTCCTCTCGAGGGTTACATTTTCAAGTAGACTCATGCCCATAGTAATGCATAAAGGGTTGTGGTCGCTGTAAATACTCATGAGGATCATAAATTCCTCAATAATATTAACAAAGTCAGCTGAGATGAGAATGTGGTCTATATATGTACCTGTAGCATGGCCTTTAAAAGTAGGGATTGGGAATACAGTTTGATCAGGTACTGTCGACATTGCTGTGAATAGATTGTTTTCATTCATTAACTCGTTTAGACCTGTACCCCTCCGCGAGTGTTCAAAGTGTAATCCTTCCATACTGTTACAACCCAATTGTCCAACAGGTCTCACGCTAGGGTTCTAACATAAATGTGTGTTAAAATCACCTACTAGAATTTTAGAACGTGGCAGAGAACTATCAATTGCCCCTAGCAAATCACGTAAGAATTCTATATTGCAATCTCCAAACTGGTCCACAGAATTATAAAAATTAATCAGTACAAAGTTAGTTTTACCCCTTTTGAATTCCAAAATCTGTATGTTATTGTTACCAGATTTGTGTTCAATTTTGTGACATAAGAGCGACAAACTAACAAAGATGGCCAAGCCCCCTTTAGCTCTTCCACTTGCAGATGGAATTGCCGGGATTATGAAGCTCTGGTATCCTTCAATAAA
The DNA here is from genome assembly GCF_964263255.1 of Lissotriton vulgaris. NCBI lineage: Eukaryota > Metazoa > Chordata > Amphibia > Caudata > Salamandridae > Lissotriton > Lissotriton vulgaris. Next base: position 747,520,048 of record NC_141687.1, on the reverse strand, counting down.
CAAGTTTTTCCCTACTACCCACGTTTCTTGAAGACATATTATGGGATATTTTTTAACATAGTGCAGCCAGTCTTTATCTTGCATTTTATCAGAGAGTCCAGCTATATTCCATGATAACAATAAAAGTCCCTCCTTACATTTTAGACGTCCACATTGTGTTCTATTCAAATTCTCGCTTACAAGTGGGTTAGTAGGAATAGCAGTACTATAACATTCTTGAGCTGGCCCAGAGTACTCCATGGTATAAACTGGAGGTAGAGTTAAATATGATACAGTATGTGGAGCAGGAATACATTTATGAGTGATATCTGCACCCAATACCCTAATATTGCCAGCCTCTGAATTTAAAACTTGATTAGCATTCACTATGCCTACGTCTTCTGGTAGTCATTCTACCCCGTCCAGCCCACCCTCCACAGAGAAAATATCATACCTATTGGATGTGGGGATATTAAAGTATTGGTGATCTGTATGGTTTGGTCGTGATGGTTGGTCGTATCCGTCCCTACTATAACCCCAGTTGTTTGCTGGTGCATCAAAGCCCCAACCGTTTGTTTTTTCTGGCCATATAGGCCTGGTGTAGGTATGATTAGGCTTAGGGTATGTCATACTCCGTTGTTTTTTACCAAAAAATTCCAGAGTAAGAGGGATGATGGTACCTCTCCTTCGTTGTGGTGGTAGAATGTTTGGAAGGATATTTGGTAAGACTGCAGAGTTTACAAAATGTATAATTATGCAGTCGCCTTTAAATTTTTTGGGATTTTGTCCTATCTATGTGGCCCTTCTAGCTGATTTAATATCTCTAGCTAGCTGTTGCTTCCCCCATGGGGCCAACCGCATGTTGCCCGATAGCCAATGCAAGGCTTTACTTGTTAGCGCCGTGGGTGATTCAGATTGATCCGGTGCTAGTGGGGGAGCATTTGCTAAAACCAGCACTAATGGTGCTGCGTCCTCAATGAAGTGTAATGTGTCTTCTTCTACACTTGGTAGGGTTATTTCTGGGGGTTGTGGAGGGTGGATCTCCCTTGACGGTGACTGGTTGGATGCAATAATTGGGGTCTGATCTAAATGATTTAACCTTGTGATGTTAGGAATTGTGCCTACATCTGGCTGAAGGCCAGATACCTCTTTTACAGGCATGGCCAGGTTTTTAACTGAACCAGATATATTAGACACTTCTTCCATTAACTTCTTCTGATCTACTCCCAACTTTTTCACATCTGCGGATAACTTATCCAGTTTAGCCACTACCGGTTTAATTAAGGCTCTAAATTTGGTGTCAATTAAATCTGCTATCCTAGATATAAGATCTTCATCCGTATTTAATTTTTCGTCATCTTCTACTTTCCTCCTACCTTTTTCCCTACTTCTCAATGGTGACGCGGCCCTCTTCCTCCCTGAACAAACTCCACCGCGAAGTAATTGGGTTTTTCTACACTTTCTAATCGCTCGAGGAGCTGGGGCTTGAGCAGGAGGATCAGCTTCTGTGTTTGTCTGCTCACTGTCTTGTGCAGTGTGATTTTCTTCAGGGTCAACTATCTGTGAGTCTGAAACATTAATCGTAGCTATATCTTGATCCTGAGCTATACTGATACTCATATTTGATGGACCATTTTCAAGTGTCTCAGAATCTAAAATTACACTTCCCTCATCCTGAGATGGAATATCTAACCATGGTGAGTCTGGTGATGGACTTAAGGGAGATAAATTAGGGGAGTGACTAAGACCTAGAGATTGTCTCCTATCGTTATTGATCTTTGACACTACTTGTACCATATAATTTTCAATGGAATTACCCCCCACCATAACATTCTTCTTTGGCATTCTGAATGAGGTTGATATTAGATCCTAATATTTAGCGAACTGCCAAGACAGGCGGACTCACAAAAATACGGTACAAATTAACAAAGATTAAACGAGTATTTCAGGGATTATTAGTCTTACTGTAAGGAAAAGGTCAAGTTCAACAAAGGCGGAGTGACGTGCCCAGTCCAGTCTCAGCCTGTCTCGGACTGTCTAAGACTGTCCGCCCTTTGTCCGGGCTTCGTCCGGCGTCCCACACACGCGTCCCGCTGTGCGTCTGTTGCACGTTCTTTGTAGGAGGAGTAGGGGGCGGGAAGAGACTCCAGGTGCGCTCCGATGCTCCTGCGCGGAACCCTGGGTCTCGCAGTCCCGTCCCCTGAAGCAGCAGGCTTCCCGATGTTAATAGAGGCTCTGAAACGCCTTCTCCTCACTCCTTTTGGCAGCGGTTCACGTACAGGAAGAAATCCGCACTATGTCACGAACACTGACTCAGCTGCGAGCGGCACCCGCGAAGCGGGGGCCGCGAGCTGTTTTAAACAATGCAGGCAATCAAGGGAGGAGCAGGGGGCGGGAAGAGACTCCAGGTGCGCTCCGATGCTCCTGCGCGGAACCCTGGGTCTCGCAGTCCCTTCCCCTGAAGCAGCAGGCTTCCCGATGTTAATAGAGGCTCTGAAACGCCTTCTCCTCACTCCTTTTGGCAGCGGTTCACGTACAGGAAGAAATCCGCACTATGTCACGAACACTGACTCAGCTGCGAGCGGGCTCTCCAAGCCGCAAGATGGCAAAAGGCAAGATGAGTCAAATTGAAATGCGCCCCAGTGGCAACCCAGAGAGTTCAGGCCAGTGTTTTGCCCAGTAGGGGCCACTGTCAACAAGTATAGGAAGGGCCAGCCATGAGCACTTCGTGGAGAGGTGGGTGGGAAGAAGCCTCTATTGTGCAGTGAGCCCCAACATCAATCTTGACCGCCACCACACCGTCCCTTCAGATTCACATCAAGAGGCCTCCCGCAGACCGCAATCCCGGCGTCACCACAAACAAAGGAGACCCATCTGATCTAGCCCGTTGTGATCGGGAGAGGAACTGCAAAATGGCGTAAGCGCCAGATGCCATCTCCGAACTCCCTGGGCACAATTGCAAGAGTACTGTGGGGGGAGGTGGGAACTCAAAACAGGGTCCCAACACCCACCTCCACATGGGCCTGCAGTAATATTGTGGGCCAAAGTCCAGAGGGGCCCTCACGGTCCACCGCCACAAGCTCTGACGGCCGGGGGCTCTCGGCAGCAAACAACCAGGGCACCAGGCAATGAGGCAGGATCCCAGGGGGCCTCAACAGTGCTGCAACGATGGGGGCAGAAGAAAGGACATCAGTGAGGCTCAAGTAGTCTCACCTCCTAGCCCGCTGCGGAGAGCAGTGCGACGTCACGGCCAAAACTCTGTCTCAGCAGCGGCTCAAAATGTCGGGCCCGATATATCCGGATCTTGGCCACCAATTCAGACCAGTCATGGGGCGGGCGAAGCAGCTCGCTCAGGGGGTCACTCTTCTAAAGTTGTATCAGCGAGATGGATATATGAGGCGGATACGGAGAAATCGGGCTATCTAGGGTGTTTAATCCACCATGGTCTCCTTCTTTAATCCGACAGCTGGATTGGACCAGACAGAGATCCATAATGAGGCTATTTAAAGTATCTCCTCTAAAAATGTATGACCCAATTCCTAATGGGAGGAGGCATTGGGCGTGCTCTGCAGAAGGCCTAAGTGCCTACAAAGTCTGTTTTCTACAATATGAGGATATATTAGCAATTTTGAAACCCCTGCATGTGCACTTTATTTGGTAGATTTTAACCATATGTTTTATGGGTCTGCAACCTAATCTCTTTGAGAGTCCAGTACTGCTCCTATACCTTTAATTAACTCTATCCTTTCTGGATTGATATGACTCTGCCACTTACTGGTATTTCAAAATAGTACTACCAAATAAGGGAACACCTTGACTCATAGCATGGAAGTATTTTTAATGAAATATGGTTTAATTTCAAGCATTATTCCCCATATATGGGTCTTGATTAGATGTATATTTAAAACAAGCCATTCCATATATGTGACATTAGAGTTTAGCAATTTCTTCGATGTGTTTAGAGTAAGAGCCAGGAAGATTAAATCATCAGCATTTGTTAGGATTGGTAAACATTTCGCTACAATTCTAAAGCTCTTGCCTGCAGTTTGTGATCATGTGTGATTTCCTGCGTACTTTTACACAAATGTCTCAATTTTAGGATAGTGCCTTCACATTTCAATGAACTGTACTTCTACAAGAAAAAATTAGCAAAAAGACATCCATGTTCAAATTAAATTGACATGATCTGGTGCATATTATATGGGAAACGCATCTGGTTTCCTATGTATAGTCTTTTGTGGGAGGGGTAAATACAGTCTAAGGGTATTAGTGATCTGTTATCTGAGACCACTCCAAACGCTGACCCGAACCAGAGTTTTTCTCATGGATATTTTGTAAGTCTCAGACAGGCTAGTCTAAGAACTGTGGTGTGACAAGCATGTTGCTGGTGCCATGAATTCCTGTCGCCAACACTAGGCACTCAAGAAGCCTCAATAAAGATATGGATCCTGCGCCATTGCAACTCAAAGGAAGAGCTAAAAAACAACACATCCTCATTTTGAAGACTTTGATGGATGAGATAACTTGTTCCATTGACACACACACCAACGCACATTTGTATATTACCAGCTGTTTAGTACACTGGAATCTAATGGTCAAGGACAAGCTTTGGAATTCATCTGCGGCTTCTCATCCTTTCTGAAAAGAGTGAAGAAATGTAGGGGACGCAAAGCAAAAGCTCAGGGTATCCACAAGATGGCCCAGCAAGGCAATGCTCAGCATTCACATCTAGATGGTAATTGAATACCACAAATTGGAAATAGCAGCTTTTGTTACTTACTATGCTTGGAAACAACAGCAGAGCCGTACGAAGTGCTATGTAAAAACAAGTTATCATATCTCACGTGACAGCATCTTCTGTCTCTGACATATAAAGATATATCAATTTCCAATAGTGGGCATTAAAAACAGCTCCATACAATATACGTTCATATTAAAACTTCCATTCTTCTAATAAGAAAAAGGGATCTCTCCTCATGCCCACCCTCCTTTTCGAAACAATTGCAAGCGACAGCACAGAGGATCCTCAGGTACTACCCAAACCGTGTCTTGTGAAAACGGTCAATTCTGATTCACAAATGTAATACCTTTTTTCCTGGACATAGGCTTTGTGCCAGCCTCACTGTGCTAGAAGTTTAAATAAATAATTCATTGATCATGTGGTGTGGGCAGCATTTACAGGACTGGAGAAACTACAAATTGTTATATGCGTTCTGTTTTATTCTTTCTGTATTTCTCTAAATCTCACCCACTTTCTGCCTCTTTATTCATCTCTCTCTTTCATAGAAGCATGTCCACTCGGGGCGCTCGCAAGCTTGAAAAACCTCGATGAAAAGTCTGAAATTATTTCTCGATTTTTGCAAATTACCACGTGTTTGTCTACTGGGGAACCGTCAGTTATTGGTGGAGCCCATTTCTTTTTCTTCTTGACCGAGCCCATTCCTGAAGGTCCACGTGCTGCTGGCCTTTCACTGAATGAAATAAAGAACTTCCTCCAATTGTGTCAATACCGACTAGAGGGCATTCGAGCCCAGCAAACAGACCCGGGGAATTCCAACTCAGTCGAGGCTGGCCGCCTTCGATCCGGAGATCTCGCGTTAGAATACGTCCAAGGTCGGGAATGACTGATATCACTGCCAGATCGTGACAGAAGATCGATTCTCTTTGTGAAAGGAGACGGTGGTTTCAAGATATAAAGAACCCCCAGAGAAGACGGTAGACACACTAGCTGATGCATTTCATTCGACAAACATGCTCACGCTAGATAGTTTATCTCCATCAGCACAAACCCAGCTAGCCACGTCACTGTAGAGTTGGTGCACCGAGAAGGAGAGACATAAAGCATGCAAGAAATCAGACTGTGACAAAACAAGTTCATCTAGCAATGCCATAGAGAGCAAAATAAGAAGCGCATTGGAAAATAAGATGGACAGCACACATCTTAAAGAAAATGCGTTCTCTAACAAAATACTTCGCGAGTTTTTGGTTTTGTTCGATATGTCTTTATCCGCATTTTATATATCACATTAATCGGTCAACAAAGGTATGCAAATAGGTAATAGCGCTGAGACTTCCAGCATGTGGCGCTACATTGGTGAATAAAAAAATGAATCCGTGCATTCGACTGGTGGTCATATACGACCAACGTTGCAGTGGTGTGGTGGCTTGGCCCTCCTCCAGCATCCTGTTTCGCTTGGGTGTCGACAGAGACGTATCATCATAGCTAGTATAGTAATAAGACATGTAATGAAAACAACACAGAACTGGTTCCTTTAGTGGTGGCACCAGTCTGTATGGAGAATCTGCCTAAGGTGATCATCAAGAAGTAGGGGGCTGCAGTGGCGTCCATGGGGGCGTTTAGGCACCGCCCCCTGCTTTCTCGCCGTGTGAGAAGGCAGAAATAAATGATAGTTTTTACCATAATAACTACCATTTGTTTCTGCCTTCTCGAACGGCGAGAAAGCAGAAGTTCCTGGTTGAGAGAGTGGGCGGCGTTACTCGAGGGCAGGGGGGAGTAGCTATCCCACTGTTGTTCATACTGACTGCTTGGGCAGCCTGAGGCCGCCCAAACAGACAGTATTAACAACAGTGGGCAAGCCACTCCCCCCTGCCCTCGAGTAACACCACCCACTCTCCCTCTCCTCTCTGTATGCTGCAGCATACAGAGAGAAAATGACGTGGGTGTGGCAGCCGGCCGAACCAATCACATCGCTGGCTGCGGTGGAGGGGAAGGAGGCTGCCCGTCGCCTTCCTGATGATGAGCTCAGCCCAGAGGTCGGAATTCAAATACAGCGACGGCGGGAGTCGGAAGTCTCAGTCAGGACTTAAGAAAAGTATCAAGCCATTAAGCCAAGGTAAGTTATTTATCCCACCTCCCGTCCCCCCCATCCACTCCGCTGCAACAACCCCATTTCCACCCCCCCGAACTCCCCGTCCGTAATGCAGGCCGCGACTGGCAATTTGCCTTAAAGTGATGTGCTAAAACTACAGACAGGTGTAGGGTCACGCTCGCAATGTCCTCTATTCATTTAATTGGAAGCAATCTATACCGCAAAGCGAGCTTTGAAGATAGGAAAAGTGGTAAAAGCACAGTAGACAGTTTTCTGTAATGCAGTTATGTTCTGCATTTAGTATTATCTTCACGTTGGAAAAAGTTTTTTTTAAATCACTGTCTAAAAGTACTGGGGTATGGTTAGGAAAACTCACTTGTGTAATGGCTAAAGATCTGCTTTTCTCAAAACGTGCTTTCTTGCACCTTTATCCAGAAAAGATTAAAAATAAACAAACTGCGCGCGTGCACAGACGTGTGGAGTATACGTGTGTGCTTAGCTACTGTTGGTGCAGCAGGTAGAGTTTGCCGAGGGGTCCACTGAACGCATACAATGCTGTTTTTTACCACCGCATGAGCAGTCAAGGGGACCATCTCCTTGCTGCCCCCACGTACCCTTAGCATCCCTCCCTGCTACATACACTACTATGTGCGTGGGAGCATTTGTGTTTATCAAGAAAATCGTCAGTGAACAGATGTCTTCTGGTTTTTTAAACGTACAGAGCCAGTTCGTAAAAAAAAGGTTAGCTGAAACGAAGACTCTAAACAGGAAATAATTCTACCGATTCCCCACAGTTCCCATGATTGAAATGCCCCAAGCTAAAAACAAAATGATATGCGAGTGCCCTGTCACTGGAATTACAGCTCTGTCAGTAGTAAAACTCCTTGAGCCCACTCCTGATGTGATGATATGCAACCTGTCTACCACTCCAGTGTACAGTTTTAGTTTTCACCGTGGTCACTTGAAGTGAATTGAATTTTCTGATTATCTAATACTTTAAATGCCCAGCTTCGCTCAATTTCAGAGAACCCCTTAGCAGTGCCCTCCCCTCTGTACCCTCTCCCTGCATTCACTTGCAAATTGTGTGTGAGAGACAATCAGGCCTGCTCGGCAACAGGTCCCAAACATTTGCGCCTCACCACTTTCAAATGTCACCAGCCGCCCCTGGGGGGATGTCAATGTGGGGGGTGGCAGTGAGGGGATGTAAATGACGGTGTCACACAGAGCACTGGAAGGTATGGGGGTGTGGTAGCCACATTGGGCCCCAAGTCGGGTATGACCGTTGCCTGGGGTGGCCCATCTTGGGTTCTAATAATGAAAATCATTAAGTGGGGTCAGCCAGTTTGTCAGACAATTTGAGCACATAGGTGTCCCACAGCACGACGACTCCAGCCCTCCTCGGTGCCTCATTTCACAGGGACATGGCATCTGCCACTCCACACTCATGTGTCAGCATGTCTCAGAGGGGGGTTGCTCTGTCTTCCATGACATTACTATCTGTCGTTTAAAGAGGATCATAGCCAGATCTACTAATTTCAAGTTTGTGCTGACTGTGTTTTTGAAGACCGTGCCAAGGGGAGCCTCCAAACGCAGTCTCCATGTCGGTATCGGAGTGCACACCCCCCCTCCATCTGAATGAGGCCTGTGATCTGGTAAGATCTGGTCCAGGTACTCCGAGCTGATCACCATGGACCAGAACTCAGTGGTACTGAATATATAGTCCAGTCTGGTGTGTATCTGGGACCTGAGGCGTAGCACGAGTACACCTTTTCCCCAGGGTGTCCTAACAACTATATGTCATGAAACTGTACCACCTCCATCCAGCATCTAAAGTGTCTTGTTGCGTGGATTCCCTGTGTCCCAGGTAGGGGGGGGGGGGACTGAACGACTACCTTTGTGCATTGTATACAGTTGAAGTCTACACCCCAGAACCCTGGAGCTTGAGGGTCCCTGAGCATAGCCAGGGACAGGGTGTTGAGAAATTCCCCCTGAAGAGTGTTAGGGACACACATGGACATCCCTGACAAGGGGTGGCCATCTAGCGCACCCTCTAGTAGTGCATATTGGCCTGTTGTGACTATTATCACTATTCTGTCTTCAAAGGGTACCCCCGGGCTATCCAAATGAGGACCCCTCTTGCATATGGGGAGCACCCAGTCCCAAACCACTCACGAACGTCACCATTCCCTCAATGTTTCCATGTGAGTACATCATAGGTTGTAGCCATAATATCTTCCATTGATCTCAAGGGCAAATACCTGTGTCTCATGTCTTCCTTGGAAGCACCCTCCCTCCCCTTATACTGTCGCTCCACCCCGTCAGGACACAAACCTGTAAATGTAACAGAACAATAACTCCCACACCCTTAGCTTCAACACTAAAATGCATCGTGCCATGACACCACATTCACAGTGTCAGTCAGCTAAATCTTGACCCAGTGCTAGCAATGTCCATGCAGAAGTCTATCGGAGAGCAGACCAAGAAAGATGCCGGAGTGTCTAAAGTCTTAAACCAGACCTCGCAGTGCCCAAGTTCAGAGTCTGTGGTCCAATGAAGTACACCCCTCATTCTCTGGAATGATTGGGGACCACCAGACCCCTTCCCTCCCTATCACGATCAATTGGTATCAACCCTCGTCACTTACCACCGCACCATTATCACTGCTCTGGTATCCCCCCACAAGGTTACCTCTCCCGTGTGCTAGTGATCTCTTACTCTGAGACCACCGAGTCAGGGGCCTTTGTCTGCTACTCCAGATCCGTGTCCGGGGCCAGGACCTGGTATCTGTTTGCACAATGCAAGGAGGCCTCCGCAGCCAGCTGTGCTCGCTTGTTAGCTGCCTGTTCGTTCAGTGAGGCGTGATCACGGGCATTGGCACTGGCGGCCATGGTGCTTTCCCCTGGACATGCCCAGCAGGTCATTCTTCCTGGCCCCAGATAGACTTCCCCCTTAGATCGCAATCATGTCCAGGCCTCCTCTGGCGAGGGAAAGAAGTGGGTCTCATTTGCTTCCGCTATTCTGAGCCTCTGCCGGAAGAGCAATGCATAGGACAAACCCATGGTGCAGAGCTGTGCCTTGACTGCCCTGAAATTATTGCGTTGTTTCTGTACTTTCGCCGTGTAGTATGGATAGGCTGTTATAGAGATCCCATTGTAGTTCCAGGGACCCTTTGCTCTAAATATCTGCAGAGGAGGTCCCTGTCTCTATAATTTAACAGGTGCACTATCACTGGGCATATATCCTACGTGCCCATTCAATGGAGAAACAATTTGGAATATGGGCCACCTGGACTCTGGATGTCAACCACTACTTTAAGTAAAGCTCCATATTGGGGCCTTCTGATCATTTAGGGAACCTCAGGAAGAATATCTTTTTGCACCTTGAAATCCAATCTGCATCTTCAATCTGCACCTTAAGTTCCTGTACCTCAGTTTGAAGCGTCTTCAGTTCATCTTGCATGTACACCATGGAAGGCCTCGTGATCAGAGAGGGTTCCATCTTGTCTACTCTTTTTGTTAGTTTGGCATGATCCGTCCACAGCAGACCAGTCTCTATCTGTATTGCTCCCAACTGGGCCTCCATCGCAATTTTGGAGTTGTGAATGGCTTGCAGAATCTTGTCAAACATCCCTGTGTGCTATTCTTCCATGGTAGGTTCCAGCTAGCAGATCAGGTCTGCTGCTACAAGAGGCTATGATGAATTTAGAGGGGGAGGCTTAGGGGGTCTTCAGCCAGACCATGCCCCATCAGTGGCCACTCAAGGTTTTGTGGTGAATCACTGACATAATATCGACCTACAAAATATCGACCTACAGTAATATAGTCACAGGAATATCGAAGGTAAGAATATCGACATCCTATCTACAACATGGTAAGTACAAAAATATTGAAACCAAAATATAGATGTTAAAAATATCGTAATAAAAAATATCGATTTTTTTTCTGTTAAAAAAGTGTAAAATAAAGTAAAGAATACATATAAATAAAATAAACATAGTTAAAAATATTTAATAATGTTTAAAATTAATAAATAATACAAATATAATAACACACATTAATTAAATATACACATACAATATATAATATATACTTACTTACTAATAAGTTTTAATAATTATTTTAATAACGTATAAATTAGTTAAAAATATTATAAATTACAAATACATCTACACACATAAAACAATAACATAAATAAAAAGTAAATAATCATGTTTAATCAATAAAAAAAAATTAAATATACTTTCAATATTTTTAAAATTAATTATATACTACATTATCTAAAATAATACAAAAAATATTAAATAGCAAATAAATAAAACTACTATTCAAAGTCCAAAAAAAACTACAGTAATGAAAACGTTGGACAGCGTAGGACTTAAAATACTATTCCCACTACAGAAAATGCAACAGTAGGAAAAGCGTTGGATAGCGTAGGAGTAAAAATTACTATTCCCACTCCAGAGAGTGCAGCAGTAGTGAAAGCATTGGATAGCGTAGGGGTATAAATTACTATTCCCACTCCAGAGAGTGTAACAGTAGGAAAAGCGTTGGATAGTGTAGGGGTAAAGCTTACTATTCCCACTCCAGAGAGTGCAACAGTAGGGAAAGTGTTGGATAGCGTAAGGGTAAAAATGACTAATCCCACTCCAGAGAGTGCAACAGTAGGGAATGCGTTGGATAGCATAGGGGTAAAAATTACTATTCCAACTCCAGAGAGTGCAACAGTAGGGAAAGCGTTGGATAGCGTAGGGGTAAAAATTACTATTCCAACTCCAGAGAATGCAACTGTAGGAAAAGCGTTGGATAGCTTAGAAGTTAAATAGAACATAATTATAAATAATTTTTGTATTTAAAATAATTAATACTTTAATTTTTGAATAACTCTACATCATTTACAAATACCCATTAATAATGATTAAAAACATAATTACAATTGAATAACTAATTAACAATAAATATCAATAAATATTATTTAATACATATTAGTTACTAAATAATAAATATTGAACAATAAAATATTTTTCAAAACAAAAAACATATTCATTATTAATAATTGATTAACAATTAAAACATAAACAATACAATAATTTTTATACCCAAAAACACTTTTTATGAAACATTAATTACCAATTAATAATAAATAATTTCCAATTAATAAAAATTAATTACCAGTTAAAAAAAATAATTGTCAATTAAAAATTAATTAGTAATTAAAAAAATATTTTACCATTTAAAAAGATGAATTACCAATTACAAATATTAATTACCATTTAAAAAAAGTATTCACCAATTAAAATTACGAATTGCCAAATAAAAAAATTAATGACCAATTACAAACATTAATTCCCAATTAAAAAAATGAATTACCAATTAAAATAATGAATTGCCAATTAATAATTAATTACAAATAAAATAATTATCAATACCAAAAAATAAAAAGAAATCATTACTTAATTACAATTATATTACTTCCCATCCAATTCCCCTATGAACCCACAACCCGCTACAGAACTTAAACGCAAAAATGTATTAAAATTAATTTATAACTCCTAAAAATTAATAATTAATTTCGTATAATTAAATTACTTTCAACCCTAGTCCCCTATAAACCCACAACAATATATAAAAATAGTACACATATAATTTAAAACAAGTAAAATACTTAACAAAAAACATATAACACATACATATTAAATACATAATAAAATATAATAATACAAATATTGATATTAGTAACATCGAGATTAGTAACATCGATATATTTGATATCGATATTACTAACTTCGATATTACTTACATCAATATAAAAGAAATCGACATTACTTACCTTAGGGTCGATATTCTGTTCAACGATATTCTTGACCTTGATATTCTGTACCTTCGATATTTCCAACTCGATATTTCTGTAGGTCGATATTTAGGAATGGATATTTAGATTGTGCACCATTGTGGTGTATCAAACATGTAAGTATGGTTGAGGGGAGCTAGGAACTTTGTTTATGGCCGTCAACAAACAGCGGTCCCCCGATATCATGTATGGGGGCGCACAGTTCACTCGCTCCTTCGAGGCAGTGCCCCTTGGTCGCACACTTTCAACACACAGCAGTCGTAGCAGCTTGCCGCAGAGCTTGCTCTCTCCCCCGGGCCTCACCAGCTTCTGTGGGGAGTTGTCAGTGCCCAGTGATCGTCCATGCCTGTATAATGCTGAATCATATAGTCCCAGTGATGTGCCACCACTTGCCGCAGGTAAAGGGTAACTAGAAGAGGCAGGGAGGCTTGCTGCCCGATCTATTCCCACTGGGGGCTCCTCCATCATCCAGAGACATCGTGGGCCATGCACCCTGTGTATCTGCGGTCTTCACCAGGGCACACAGTGGGGATAGCAAGCCCCCCAAAATTGGTCTCCCACCTACTCCAGGCGGCAGGGGTAGCTGTGCTTTCAGTGTGGTCACCATCAGTCCATCAGCAGCCACCACTAGCGAGACCCATTTACTGAACCTCTCATGGTGCGGTGGCCACCTCGGTCCCCATGCCACAGCCTGTGTATGTGTGGGGTCGCAGTCAGGGACTCGCCACTTTTCTATGTTACACACGGGTCAGCCAGTGAGCCGCAGGTATGCATCTATATTCTCCCTCGCTCCTCTGGGAGGTCACAACTCCTCCGGTCTGGCATCTGAACCCTGCAATTATGATGATGCGGTTCTGCTGCTAATGAAAGAGTTGTATAATTGCAAAGTATATATTCAATATGTATGTTGTGTGTATGTTGTGTTGATTTCAATGTGTGTGTAATACAAAGACCAGTGTTTTATACATACTGTGTGGAGTCTCTTTTTGTATCGTACGCATTGTGATGCGAGTGTGGAGTTTGACCATGAGGAGGATCCTGATGTTCTGTACCAACCCAAGGTTAGCAAAGGTTATCAGACAAGGGTATCGTACTCATTCTATCTAGGGAGGTGGATTCTGTCTGGCTTCGATGCATCCCAGCCAGCCAGAAACCACTGGGTCTAACACTAATATATATTCACACACTTCTGAGGAAGCCTCCATTCAGCATGTTTAATGCATGTGTTTGTTTAATGCATGTGTTTTTTGATTGATGACAGCTAAGCAGCTTCTTCAACAATAAAGCTTTGCAAAAATCAAGAAAAAAAACAAGTATATATAGCATGCATGCTAATATACTACTAGCACATGGCTTTCTTCTCGAAAATAAGTCCAAATCACACTCATCTCTAAAAGGCACAGTTGGCATACAAGATAAAATCAACTGAAAGACAAGTGGAAACAGCCAGTTGCGAAATTCTCCCATGAGTCAGTGCCATACGAGGAGGAAAGGCAGCTGCATTTGGGTGCTAATGAAAGTTGGAGCAAATTTACAACAAAATGCCTGAAAAACTCTACTGGAAGGACTAAGGCAGACAAAATGCTGTTTTGCCTGCTGCGCTGAAAGTCTTCTCATCATTCTTAAATTCACCCCCAGTTAAAGCCCTGATTAGGAGAACACTGGAGGGTAGTGTGCTACTTATCTCACCTGATAAAATCCGATAACCGGGGATTGCAGTTTATGTTTTGATAAGAAATAGCTCATATTTCAAGTTTCTCATAATAGTGGCTATTTTAATTGTGATCTCTGCTTGAACAGGGGTTAGAGCAGGAATCGCAAAATAAAGGCGTACTTGTAATCCGGGCCATAGTATCATAGTCCATATCTGCATGCAATATATTATATTACAATGAATGTACACCAAACCAGAAGCACGATCATCATAAGGTAGGCTACTCCAGTGCTATATTTGTGCTTGGATGTCTGAGACCTGTTTATAACTAAACCTGTCCAAACCTGAGACTAAGTTGATCGCTTTGAAGTTGGAGCAATAAGAACCAATTATTCCACGTCATCAGGTTACAGCATCCCTGCCCCCAAACGACACATTTAGAAAGTTGGGGAATGAGGTTAAACAATTCTTTATGCTAAATCAGATGGGTCTAACTCGTACATAGAAAGCTGGCATAAAATAAGATGAAGATTAGATATTAACAGGCTATAGGCCAGTTGCTTTGACCAAGTAGCCAAGTAAAGTATTAGCTCACATGGGCCCAGGATCGGAATCTGCACACATGGACAGGAAAAGGCCACACACCAAAGAGAGAACCAACAAATGAAAAAGCACTAAGCAGGATCGTGGTACAGTAGCAGCAGTACAGCAGCAAGTGAGTTGAGAAAGTGTCAGAGCAATATTGAGGAAGCAAAAACATCTCAGTGCTTCTATGCTGTTCCTAACCTTGCGAAAACTCATTGGCTCTGTGCATGACCTCATGCACGGGTATATTATGTGTGTGGATGCAAGGATCAAATACAGAATAATACATAAGGAAAGCGTATCAGGGTGCAACTGGATAGATGAATGGACAATTCCTCTTAAACAGCATTCAGTGCCAACTTACATTCAAGTATAAACCTCCATCTAACACATGTCATTTGGAGGATAATCTCAAAAGAATAATAAGTATTGTATCGATGGGGACACGGGACAATGTCAGTCAGTCAGTCAAAGAATCTTTATTCGATTTAATTAAAAATCATACCAAGAGGATAAAAAAATTTTTATACAGATAAAAAAATATTATACAATTTCATACTAAACAAATTCATGTAAAATATTTGGGCTAAACAGATTTTAAAATACAGTCTGTTGGAAGAAACCTGGTAATGTCTTGCGTGATTTAGATCTAGCCACCGCCACTAAGAAGTTTGCCATGCAAAATGTGATGTGGGACAATGATTGTCAAAAAATAAAGGAGTATCCAAAAATAAGCAAAACACACAGAAGTAAGGCCAGAATGGCGAACCAAATCAAGTAAATTGGGCAGAACGCAAAGGCAAGCGGAAATAAATTATAGGACAATCTGTATGCTAAAGCAAGCAAACGGTCTATGAAAGAAGTGTAAAAATAACGTAAGCATAATCGAACTGTTGACAAGAAGCAAATAAGAGAACACAGCACTGACTGTAAATATCATAAATACAGGGCAAAATCGAGGTCAAAATTGCAAGACGTAATGACAAGCGAGTCTCCCGCCGATAGCAAAGTCTTCACAGTTAAGTACAACAACTTTTGGAGGATTACACACCTATGAAAAGGAAGAAGAAAATAGTGAATCCATCTTCCCTTTGGCTCTTGAAATGCTTTTTTGAAGAAAGAAAATTCCCGAGAAAACCCCAGAATAAATTAAGACAATCCATCTCTTTTCCTAAACTGATTCAGGTTTGGCTGGCAAGAGGAATTATATAAATCATATTTTCAAGGCAAATTCAGCCTAAATCAAATTGCTATGAGACACTTTCAAGTATTGCTCAAACCTTTTATTTGATGGACTATCAACTAAGCACCTTTGGTCACAGTCCACAGCCCCGAATCCAAATGAAAACATTTTAGGAAGTTTTTCACTGAGCAGGTATTTTGTTTAGTTTCCACCTGATTCCTAAAGCTCAGATGAGCTCGTCTAATTTTTCTAAAAGCTCAGTGTGAGTTACTTGAAATTATAGGCTAATTGAAACCGTCGAACCGCTTTACTGCTGATGTGCCTGGAAACATTTGTAAGGAACAGGCCAAACACATGTTACTCTCCCGCTCTTGTGAATGTGGTGCTAGTGCAAGGTACTTACCCAGATTCTCTGATAATTGGGAAAGTCCCAGTAG
The DNA here is from genome assembly GCF_964263255.1 of Lissotriton vulgaris. Lineage (NCBI taxonomy): Eukaryota > Metazoa > Chordata > Amphibia > Caudata > Salamandridae > Lissotriton > Lissotriton vulgaris. The sequence goes on along the minus strand of NC_141687.1, from coordinate 747,503,533 downwards.
TTGAAGAAACACCCATCCGATGCTAATTAGCTTAACCCTTTTCTGCAGTTTCAGGACTTCTTCCCTAGGAAAAATGATAGAAAGCCTCGTAGTCTCGCAAATTTCTCATCAATAACGAGTAACAATCTCCTCGAGAGTTTTCTATCTGGATTCAGACTAGGTTTCAGCATGGAAACTGCTCTCCCACAATTTGTAAATGACACACTCTGCTTCCTTGACTTGGGAAATTCATGTCTGCTTATATTTCTAGACCTTTCTATTGCTTTTGATCCCGTCAATCATATCTCTCTGATAAATTTCCTTGAAGAACGAATGGACGTCAAAGATTTAGGGGCTGATTATGATGGCCCGACACCGTATGGAACTGCCAGACTATAGGTTGGCGGTTCTGACATCCCAGTTTGAATACTTTGAATACTACCGCCCATAGGGAGGTCGGCAACATCCATTTCATAATGGCAGCTTGCGCAGTGGGTCGAAAAGGCCCGGAGCACAAGCTGCCATAGAGAAATGGATGTTCTTTACACGGTGCCTGCCACACAGTTCAGGGATGCTTAGGGCCCAATAGCAGAGAGAAAGGGGACCCTCCTAGGGGCTCCCAATGTCTTATTCTGACAGCTTTTCCATGTCAGAAAGGCCGACATGGAATGGCTGTCAGAAACAGACATCATAATCCTGATGGCAGATCCGCTGTCATTAAGGGATTATATTGCACTGACAGGCTCATTGAGCCCATCAGAAGTGACGTGGACGGTCCTTCCATCCGATGCTTCCGCATCGTAATGCGGCAGGCGGACCGCAGGGGCAAATGTTGTGGGTCCGACACCGAAAACATAATTAGCATAATCAGCTTAGTGCTAAACTGGTTGACTTCCTGCTTGTCTAAGCAAAAACAAGTGGTTACATTAGATAACTGTGTCCAGCAGTGTTACTCAGCAACAAGAGGTTCCTCAAGACTCTATGCTGTCCCTTGCACTTTTTATTTTATATCTGGAACTACTCCTGAGTAAACTGGCATATTTTATCATCAATATGCTGATACCCAGTTGTACCTCAAGATCACATATCCAAAGGATGTATCTCTCTTCTCCAAAACATTAAAGATTTTTCTACATGATGTCCAATCATCATTTAAAATGTAACCCCTCAAAAATTGTGTTTTGCTAATTTCTACAAAAAATCCAACCTGCCTGGTCAATCACGGTTGGACTCATGTACTCTGCTGAATTGTCAACCATCTGGTGGAGCCTATCCCACCAACTTAGATGGCTTTGGATTATGAGGCGGTTTATTACTGAACAAGAACGAACTACCTTATTTTAGGCCCTCTTTCTGTCTAGATTGGATTATGGAAAGTTACTCCTCTCTGGCCTCCATAAAGCTCATCTTGTTCCACATAGAGCCGTGTTAGTTGCAGCTGCTTGCTTTATTCCTGGTTGAAAGGAATTTGATAATATAATTGCTTTTCCCATAAATCATAACACACATCTACTTCTTTCTGTTTTGCTGAGACAACAATAATTTGGTTACTCAGAAACGCTTTGCCTCGAGCCCCTTGCATTGAAAACAGGAGCGGCCTGTGATGCAATAGTTCACTGGCAGTGCCTGAAGAATTTGGAATTCATTTCTTCTACCTCTGCACACCATCTCAAGTCTTTAAGTGAACTTTTAAAAATAACTTATAGTTCTTCTGTTCCAAAAGCATTTTGATTGTAACTGAGTATGAGCATAAACTCTACACCTTTAATTGAACTGTAATTCCACTGGGCTGCATTAGCCGAACAGAGGCTAAATACATAATTACATGAAACAGGAATATAAGGGATACATCTTACAGGTCGTTACAGCTTCATGGAAACAAAGTTAAAAGAAAAGAAATACATAAAACCAATATCAGAGAGAGGCGGTTAATGTCAGTTTGTGACAGCAAATACACTGCAAAGGGAAACACGCTCTGGCAGAAGCCACAAGTCACATGGATACTAGTTAATCATAACTAGGGTAGCACTTGCTAGCCTTAGCTTACTATTATGTATCCTTTATCTCGTGGAGCATGAAGACAGCAGCAGGCTACCAAGAACCTTGCTAATGATCTGCATGTCCACATCCTGACTTCTTCCTAATTGCTCAGCAGCATCCATGAGGCTGTTAGGTGGAGATGTATGTGGGAGGACGGATCAACCCTATGATGTCTTCAGGTGGTCAACTAGTGCTGCGGATGCCTCTGCTACCCATGGCATTTTGACAAATCGGGTTGCATGACAAGGTGGAAGGCATTTCAGAGAAGCAAAAGGAGGGATGGGGTTTAAAGTCTTTGTCCAAGGGAACAGACAGCAGACAATCAAGGAATGAAGAAGGGATTATGACTTACTAATTTTAGGCTGTCCATGGCAGGTGAATGTCCTCGACATGCTAATATGTGAAGACTTACAAGGCCAGCTCCATGTGTAAGCAAGCCCGCCCTGAAAAGTCAGTCATTTTAAGGTATTTTAGGTGTTCTTTATAATTTCTTCTGTGATGTGTAGAAATTAACTGAAGCAAGTTATAAAATATAGCAAGTCATAACAAGCATTGGCATAGCCAATAGGTCTTGCTCTTAGGACCTTATAAGTATTTAGTTATGCAGCACAATATCCTTGGTGCAACAACATCAACTGTTGCATGGCTAAACCCTTATAAGGTCCCAAAGGCGACACCTATTGACTATGCCAATGCTTGTTTAACCTAACGCTGGCACCTTTTATTTTTTACAATGTATATATGCAACTTGTTAACGTTGCAACTGTACATATATAACTTGTTAGCGTATTTAGTCTATCTTGTGTACCGTTTGTAAGTTACCTGGTTCTTTAGTAAAGCACTCTTTCACCTTTGGGTAAAGTTCGTGCTATATAAAACTGCATTAAATAAATAAAAAATAGATAGAAATTGTGGCGTGGGGAATCCTAGAGCTGCAGGTCTGGGTGTTGTTAGAGATCCTTCAAAAGCCCACACCACTTGACAACATTTCTGAGCACTTTTGTAGCAGAAAGAGGGAACTTCGTATTTACCTGCTAACTTACATTAGAAATAGTAAGGTTTAGCAGAGGTAACGAGGCACATCTGATAAATAGCTTATTTGACTATTAAACATGCTAGTATTCTTCTTAAAGAAGGATACAGAGTATGCCGGAGGGGCGTGGGGTGGACTCATACATGCAATGTTCTAGTGGGAGGTATGTGGATGAAAGGTTCACTTCCTTCACTGCTTCGAAACCATGGTTATGAAGAGGCAAAGCTTAGTTAAATCCTTCGCCACCACTCTTACCCCTGTTGCTCTGACGCTGATGGGCTCCACAAGGCACGCATGTCAGGCTATTGGCACTGCCACCCAACAATGCACCGGGTGTGCCGGGGTTCTCTCCCTTATGTAGCTGCAAGAAGCAGTCTGTCTTCTATTTCAAACTGCAAGGTCCTCTGCTTCTTGTGGAATTCAAGATCAAGAAGTGATGAGGAGGCTTGAATGTGGTGTGGAAGGTCATTCCACGTTATAGGAGAGATATAGGCAGCGGCAGCTCCTCTGCTATGGTGGAGGAGTGTCGTCCCCTCCCCCCCACAAAGGCAGCTGCAAAAATTGAAAATTAAAATGATAATAAACCATGTTTAATATCGTTTTGTTTTTCTCTCCCGGGGATGGGGCCATCATGGGGCAGTTACAGAGAGGGAGTGGTGGGCACTGTTATCAGTGCACATGTGGGTTTGGCTGTCGTCGAAGTACGGCTAAACCGTCATGCACACTGAAGTTGTCTCCAACCCATGCTGCATTGCCGGGATGGAGGCAGCAAACACAGACTACCAGTCTCCCTGGGAGCATAAATTGAGGGCGCCCAGGCCAATACTAATGCTGTTCCCATGCTGCAGGGGATTCTGGGAGCTTGTTCTGGTGAGGATTAGAGGAGCGGCAGTGTGGCAGGTAAGATATTTATTTGCTTTTTGTTGTCGTTCATCACTCTCCCATGTCCACCACTCAGCCCGGACACTAGCTGCTACTGGATGTAGGCGAAAGCAAAATCTCCTGTTCTGCAGTTGTGTATGCATGGCACATGTGCAAGTAAGAGTTTGGCTGAGCAGAGATGGCTGAAGTGTTGGTGGGACTGCACACGGCTGATCACATAGGCACAATCTGTGTTGTGTTGTACTTGGTATGTGTGGGTAAAGAGCTTGAACTTTGCATACTTATGTACAGAGAGCCAGTGTGGCTCCTTTAGGTGTGGGGGGATGTGAAATCAGCGTGGGGGTTGAGGATCACTCTGGCAGCTGCATTCTGGACAGTCTGAAGAGGGTGTTCCAGTAGTCCAATCTGCTGGTGATGAGGGCATGAATTACGGTTTCCGGGTGGTGTTAGGTAGTCTCTTGAAAATATTTTTCAGCATCCTCAGTTTGTGGAATCAGACCGTGGTAACAGCGTTGACCTAGGTGGCATGTCCATTTTGCTGTTGATGATGATCCCGGGGTTTCTTGTTTGTGTACTGGTGATGGGAGTAGGTCTGAGGTTTATAGGCCACCCCTTAGAGTTCCACAGCAAGGCATCTTTTCTGAAGATCACCACTTTTGTCTTGTCTTTGTTGAGTTTGAGGCAATTGTATTTCATCAAGGTGGCCACTTCGGTCAAGCGTGAGTTGAAATTGTTTCTGGTGTTGGGTGTTCTGTCTGAGAGGGCCAGTATCAGTTATGTCATCAGCGTAGGTGAGTATGTCTATATTGTGAGTGTGGATGACATTTGCCAGCGGTGTCATATAGATTTGGAAGAATATCTGGATGAGCAAGGAACCCTGCGGGACTCCCAAAATTTGTTTCCAGGCTTCTGAGGAGCATGGTGGCATGTTGACTGTGTTCTTCTGGTAAGAAAAGTGCGGAGCCATTTTTGAGTGCGTTCTTGGATGGCAACCTCGTGAAGTCGCCTGATCCGGATGGGATGAGAGACTGTGTTAAAAGCTTCAGAGAGGTTGGGAAGGATGAGGGCTGTAATTTCTCCATACAATGTATAATATCTCCAGGCTGCCGGTGCTTAATTTGTGCGATGATTGAGGTGATGGCCACCAGCACTCATTTTTGGGGAATGGGACTGATTTTTCTTCATTGTACTTTGGCAAAGATCAAGGGAGAGAAAGGCAGAAAATGCAAAATGGAAAGAAGGGGGACAAGAAAAATAAGAAAAGAGTGACAGAGAGACAGATACCGAGTGCAGAATGGAAGAAAGAGGAATGATGTAAAATCAAGACAAGTTAGCAGTGCTATTTTGCAAGCCCAGCATTTGGCAGCACCGGTGGCCTACTTTTAAGAGAAATTTGAGCCCGTACATTTATTTATTTATTTTAAATTACACATTGCTCCAGCTGATCTAAGCTCAGCTCCTAGATGATTGTTCAACACAGTAAGTTTCCATGACAGTAAAAGCCTTAAATTGGTAACAAATTAATGAAGTTATTGGATATGAGATACCCACCACTGTTTTGTAGACACTCATTAAATGAAGTACCCTGCAGTTAACTGAAGGGAAGATAATGGCATGGATATGTGTTGAGGTGTGAAAGATTTGCATATTCGCGTGAAAATACAACCTATAATAGGACCACTTTGCTAGAGCACAGGCGAGGTTGTTACTTTCATCCATATATACATATGGCATCATCCTTTCCTGTTCTTAGGGAGATCATGGAGTACTCCCCAAATCCCTGAGGAGTATGGTCCTAAGAAGAAATGAGGACTAGGGAATGCCCAGAAGTTGGCTTTTGGAAAGGTATTCAGGGGCGCCCACGGATGTGCCAAACGCTGGGCACATCTGACCTGGAAAAGGAGGCATGCCCCGTTGCCAGGGGTGTAACACAGGCCCCCGCAGCCCACGCAATGCAGGGGGGGGGGGCCTTAGCTCCAAGGGGCCCCCTCGGCACTGAACTCGGGCCTGGAGAGCTCCTGATTGAGCCCAGAGGGGGCCCCCTAAGTACCGTGCAGGGAGGCCCCCTCACTTTTCGTTACGCCAGTGCCCGTTGCAAGACCTAACAGTATACCCCACTCTTGAGGCTCTGATGCAAATGAAAAACCTATGTACTAGCCAAGGGGCATTTATGGCAGAAGCCAGTTCCCCAGATTGATCACTAGCTGGATAACCCGTCCTACAAACCAAGAGCTGTATTCTCTCAGGAACAATGCAGGAATCGCATTTCTGAAACCTCAAACTCAGGAACTCCTTAAACCAAAAGTGGAGGAGGAGGTCCTGACACAAGAAAAACTATCAGGAATATGAGGTTGGAACCTGGAAATATGGAATATAGGATGTACTCACAAAGGTGGCAATTGAATGAGAATAGGTACAAAATTTTATGGCAAGACCGGAGGCTCCTATTATGCTTTCTTATCTTGCATTTTATTACACAGCAGCCAGGATAAGTAAAGAACTACAGTTCCCAGAGGGCCAGAGAACAAACTGGGCCATGGGAATGAAAAAACGCGAGAATACTGTAACCAATCACAGGTGACCTATCAAATAAAGACCCTAACTGACTGCGCAGCTTCCTCTTTTCTTGCTGCTCGCAGTCAGATAAGTGCCTTTTATCTTTGCTCACAGTGTAATATTATTATTGCAAGGTTTATTATGCCCGTTTTTCATTAAATTGTTTGGTTATTGTCAAACGCGACCTCGCGCTTTTGCTTGAGCGCTCTACGCGCGTCTCTCAGGGACTTTCGGAGCTGCGTTCCCTCGCTCTCCCCCCCCTCCCCTTCAGCCACGCGTTGGTAGATCCCTTGCGCGCGCTGCTTCGCGCGTCTTCCCCGTCCTCTCCTCACCTCTGCAAGGCCTCCGGTCATGGCTTCTCAGCCTGCCTACATTCCGGTTCTGGTCTCTTGCTTCCTTCGAGTGTCACGCCTCCCGGCCCGCCTCTAAACACGCCCCTGCAAATCTTTTAACCCTCGCCTACCTCCTGTGTTTTCTGTGATCCTTTGCTGCCTCAGCCACGTTATGGAACTCGACAGTTCCTCAGAGGAGGTCCCTGCCCAGGACTCCCAGACCTTCAAAAGGGATTTAAGTAAATTCATTAACAATTCTGTAGAAACAGCAGTAGAAGTATCTATGAAAAGAATGTCAAAAAACATGGAGAACTCCATGTTAAGCATCATGTCCAAAGTATTGGCCCAATCTGCGGGGGAAAGCAGAAAGAGAAAGGTGGAACACTCTGCTCCTTCACGTGTTTGTAAAAAAGCGTCAATGACTGGCGAGTCTTCCTCGCTTTTGACTGAGGACTCAGCTCCTCCCAGGCCTCCTTCTAAGGAGGGGTTTGTTGGCTCCGAGGGCAAACGTGCTAAAAAAGACAAACATGCAGAGTCTCCTAAGAGAAAGTTAGTAATTTCCACCATTTTGGACACAGATGATGATGATGATGCAAATTTTGATGACGCTGATCAATTATTTGACCTCTTTGACACTGCTGCCCCTTCCATCCCCCCCCCCCCTTCTAAGTCTACTTTGGATTCTTTTTCTTTTGAGCCCGTTTTTGATTCCGAGGGTTTTCCAATGTTTGATCCCTCTACTATTCGACACCCAAATTCTACCGAATGGCTTCCCTCTCATCATGTTGGAGAGTATATTTCAGCCAGATTACGTCTCCCTCTCGAGGCCCCGGTAAGAGCCAGACTTAAATCTGAATGCCCTAAACCTTCCCTTCCCGTTAAAATCACCTTGGTTCCCTCCATCGACCAACCTCTCCTCACCTTCTTTTCCAAGTTTGGCAAGGACCCCCGCAGAGGAGTGGACAAGGCATGGTCCACTTGCCAAGACAAATTATTGGACATTGTGGGCCCTCTTGCCCGTATATTTGATTTGGCGGAGTCCTCCCGTTTGGAGGGTACTGAACTGTCTGCTGAGGAGGTCTCCATGTGGGCTCAACGCGCCTTCTGTCTTCTTGGGAATGCGAATTCCGCAATTACTCACGAGCGTCGCAAGGGTCTCCTAATCAAATTGGATCCTAAGCTCTCTAACCTAGCACCCATGGATCCAGGACCCAAGGCAAATGGTCTCCTCTTCGGGGAGAATTTGGTTCGTGACCTTAGTAGATTTGTTTCTACTTTTGCATCTTTGGACAAAGCCCAGCAAACTGTAAAAAAGGTTTTTGCCCCTGGGCTTTTTGGACGGGCCGGCAGAGGCAGGGGTCGCTCTTCCGGCCGTCCCTACAACCAAGGCTCCCGAGGTTCGTCCACCAACCATCAGGACTACAAGCCTCAATTTTACCCCCAACGTGGCCGTGGCTTCAGAGGGAAAGGTCATCGAGCCTATCGTCAAAACTCCAACCAGCAAGGTAAGCCTTTCTTTTCCCCTCCTGTAGGGGGTCGCTTAAAACTGTTCATTCAAAAATGGTGCACTCTCACTTCAGACCCTTGGGTCTTAAACTCGGTGCAAGGTTACCTAATCGAATTTCTTTCTCCTCCCGTTCAGTCTTTTCTTCCCCCCCTCTCGTCTTTTCCACCCTCATGGCGTCTCAGATTTCAAACGAAATCTAGGCTCTTCTCCTCAAAAGAGCGATTCAACCTTTTCCCTTCGACTCCTCAGGCTTTCTAAGCTCCTTTTTTCTAGTTCAAAAGAAGAACAAAAAACTCCGCACGGTCATCAATCTGAAGTGGTTCAATCAGTTTGTGGTTTACCGCCATTTCAAAATGGAAACCATTTTGCACCTGAGGGACACTCTTCGCCCCAACGACTGGATGGTCCGTTTGGACCTTAAAGATGCTTACCTCACGGTTCCCATTCATCACTCTCAATGGAAGTTTCTTCAGTTCCAGTGGGCAAGTGTCAACTATTGCTTCACCTCTCTTCCCTTTGGCTTATCATCCGCGCCCTGGTGTTTCACAAAACTCTTAAAACCAGTGGTCGCCTATCTTCGATCTCTTGGCATAAGACTAATTATCTATCTGGACGATATCCTTCTCATGAATTCCGACAAACAGTCTCTTCTTTCCGACCTGCTCTTGACTCAGTCGCTTCTTTCGGACCTGGGTTTTCTCATCAATACAGACAAGTCTTCTCTAATTCCGTCTCAGAACACGGAATTCTTGGGTTTTCTGGTGGACTCCGCTGCTGCGTCCCTTCGCCTTCCTCTCTCCAAGGTTTCCAAGATCAAAGCGGAGATTGTGTCAGTTCTTCATTCATCTCTCTTGTCCCTCCGATCCCTAGCGAGGATCGTCGGTCTCCTTTCTTCCTCCATCCAGGCCATCTTCCCTGGTCCTCTCCACTATCGCGCTCTTCAACGCCTAAAGATTCGCCACCTTCGACAAGGCCTTGCTTACTCAGATCTCGTGGCTCTAGATCCCGAGTCCCGCACCGAGCTCCAGTGGTGGATAGACCATTTAGATGCGTGGAACGGACGCACTATCTTCGCCACTGCCCCAGATCTTGTCTTAGAATCCGATGCAAGCCTATCGGGCTGGGGCGCCCGATGTGGACCAATCTCGACTGGAGGTTCATGGTCCGCCGAGGAGTCCAAGTTGCACATCAACTGTTTAGAGATGCTTGCTGGCTCCTTTGCGATCAAAAGCCTTTCAAAAAACAGGATTCACTGTTCTATCCTCCTTTGTATGGACAATGTTTCTGCGGTCCGCTACATCAATCATCTCGGCGGAACAAGGTCCAAACCCCTGGCGGACTTAGCAAAGAGTCTGTGGGAATTCTGCCTCGCCCATCATCTTTCTTTGACAGCGGAGTATCTTCCTGGAGATCTCAACTCTGTGGCGGATTGGCACTCGAGGTTTCTTCGAGATTCCAGCGATTGGAAGCTCTGTCCATCCGTCTTCCTTTCTCTTTCCCATCTTTGGGGCCCTTTCTCTATCGATCTTTTTGCATCCCGGCTCAATTCCCAATTGCCCCGGTTCTTCAGTTGGCGCCCGGATCCCCTGGCCTTGGCGACAGACGCTTTCCTGCAGGATTGGTCTCGTCATCTACATTATGCCTTCCCTCCTTTTCTGATGATCAACAGGGTCCTTTCTCAGGTTCGCCGCCAGTCTTCGTCTCTGGTTCTTGTAGCCCCTTTCTGGCAAGCGCAGGTGTGGTTTCCGACTCTTCTCGAGATGGCAGTGGACTTCCCGGTCCTTCTGCCCTCCTTCGGGGATCTTCTACTCAATCCCCAAGGCGATCAACACAGTCTCATTCTCGACTCCTCCCTGCAACTCTCGGCCTGGAAAGTTTCCGGCCTTCCTCTTCTGACGTCCTCATTTCACAAGAGGCTTCGGTCTTTATCAGCCAGGCCTGGGCTCCTGGAACATCCAAAGCATACCGATCCGCCTGGTCTCTTTGGACAAGCTGGTGTTTGGAAAGGGACCTCGATCCCATTTCAGCCTCTCTGAATTTCATCATTAATTTCCTTGGTTCACAAGCCAGTGCCGGTAAAGCTTATCGCACTATCAATCTCTATCGTTCAGCCATTTCTCTCTACCATTCCCAAATTGATGGCAAACCGGTAGGTGCTCACCCCTTGATCTGTCGTCTACTCAAAGGTGTACGCTGTGCGAAACCACCGTTGGCGAAGTATAACTCTTTATGGGATGTTACAGTGATTTTTAAATTGTTTAATAATTGGCCTGACAATTCTGTTCTTTCACTCAAGATGCTATCTGCTAAACTTACCATGTTACTGTGTCTAGTTTCCATTAAGAGAGTTTCTGACGTTAAGGCTCTAGATGTTTCTGATCGCCAGTTTTCTCCCACAGGTGTTCTGTTTCAGATACGCAGACGTACCAAGACTCATTTGGATTCAGTGTTTTATCCTTACTTTCCAGCTCATCCCAAATTGTGTGTGGGACAATGTTTAAAGGTGTACGAACACCGAACTGCTGATCTCAGGAGGCCCTCCCTTTCTCAACTCCTTATTTCCTTTCGTAAACCCCATCTTCCTGTCTCTTCTCCTACCCTTGCCCGTTGGGTCCGTTGGGTCATGTCTCTTGCCGGAATTGATGTCTCCGTTTTCGGAGCTCATTCGGCCAGGGGAGCCATGGCTTCTACAGCCTTTTGGTCTGGCTCTCGTTTGGAGAACATTCTGAGATCAGCAGACTGGTCAAATGACAGTATATTTCGCATGTTCTATTGTAAACCTGTTCATACTGTAGCTTCTGATGTTGTTAATATGCTTTAAACAAGCATAATAGGAGCCTCCGGTCTTGCCATAAAATGTAGATTTTTCTAGTATTTATGACGGAAAATCTTAATTTTATTAAAGACACGGAGGCGAGTATTATCCCGCCGCAACATTCTTAACATTTGTTCTCCCTCCCTACAGCGAATCCAGCCCTGCCACCGGCTTCATCTTAGAAGATCTACCCTTCAACTCCTACGATCTTCTCCTCCGAGTTCTCCAATTCCAACGCTCCTGGATCCTCCTCCTGGACTCCTGTTTGGTCTTCTTCCTTGGATTCCTCTGATACAAGACTTATGTTCCTGGACTTTGGCTATATCCTTAATTTTGTTCATTTTCCCTTTGTTTAATGACTATACTTGATCTGCTCGCCAGCGAAAAGAGGAAGCTGCGCAGTCAGTTAGGGTCTTTATTTGATAGGTCACCTGTGATTGGTTACAGTATTCTCGCGTTTTTTCATTCCCATGGCCCAGTTTGTTCTGGGAACTGTAGTTCTTTACTTATCTTGGCTGCTGTGTAATAAAATGCAAGATAAGAAAGCATAATACTCGCCTCTGTGTCTTTAATAAAATTAAGATTTTCCGTCATAAATACTAGAAAAATCTACATTAATGATCTTGGCAACAGGAAAGGGTTAAAGAAAAGGTGGAAAAAGTTTAGTATGTATTCCATTGAGCGGTAAGAAATGTGGGGGGGGGGAAGAAGGGAGGGAAACCAAACTTTAATTCCAACTGAATAACTCCAGGAAGGCTAATGAGGCTTATCAGCTTGTTTCCTTCATTTTTATTTTTGGCTATTGATAAACGTTTCTTATCTGTATCCATCACTGAGCTTAGATGTTCTATCAATTCTGGGGCTGATGGTACCAAGGAATACAGGAGTCATTCTACCATGAAAACCTTGGGCCTGATTCACAAAGGTAAACTTAGACTTTTGGTCTACACTTGGACCAAACATCTAAGTTTACGACATTGGGAATTCACAAAGGGCGTTTATGAGTACTATCTTTATGTCCGCACTCGGGGCGGAGAGCCAGCCCAAATGTGGACATAAAGATAGTACTTGTAACTGCTCTTTGCGGATTCTGAAAGCCGTAAACTTAGACATTTGGGGCCCGATGTAGGTAATTCCTATTTACCTACTCTTAAATACCGAATCATACCGGTTTGGTATTTAAGAGTAGGTAAATAGGAAGGGGGCAGATGTAGGTAATTCTTATTTTAGAATTACCGAATCTGTAAGATTCGGTATTTACCGAATCGGTATTTCCTATTGATTCCTATGGGCCTTGAAGCCCAATGGAATCAATGGGAAATACCGATTCGGTATTTACCGAATCGGTAAATACTGAATCCTGCAAGGGTGAATGGGGTGTCACTTTGACACCCTGTAGCACCCCAATTCCAGGCTTGTGTGCCATGTGGCACACATTCATGCCCTAAGGGCATGTCTGTGTGTCACATGGCACAGGTGTACATGCACAGATGTGCATGTACACCTGAATTCGGTATTTTACCACCCAATTGTATTGGGTGATAAAATACCGAATTCTGAAGGCCTGTAGCACTGTAAACAGTGCTACCTACATCTGGGATTTACCAAATCGGTAAATTTACCGATTCAGTATTTTACAGAATCGGTAAATTTACTGATTCGGTAAATTTACAGATTCTGTAAATTTTATGATTCTGTAAAATAATGGTCCCTACATCTCAATCACCAAATACCGGTCGGTAACGGCCGAATTCGGCCGTTACCGACCGGTATTTGGTGACCTACATCGGGCCCTTGGTCTAAGTTTATACCAGTGTAAAACAAAGAGAGAGCAAGGGAATTGTAGGGGTGCGTCCTTGTCCCCTGTTCAATAATAAGCTAAACAATGTGGACAAGCCCACTGAAAGAAAGGAAAACCTTGTTTAGCTAAGGTTAGACCAAACATCTAAGTTTACCTTCGTGAATCGGGACACTTGTAGGCAAAAGAAAAGTGAAACTCTAATGGCACTATATATGCTATTGTTATAGGCACATTCCGCATAGGGCAACAAGAAAGCCAAATACTATATGTAGCATTTCAAAAACTGTTCCAGAGTCGGATTGATATGTTCCATAAACCCAATAGTCTGGGGATGGAAACCAGAGGACATGGTTCTAGAAATATTCTGGCTTAGCAGATGACTTTCCAAAATGTAGCAATAAAATGTCTTTTGGAAGTGGGCCCCCAAACTTTTTACCTTCTTCCTCCCTATTTTCTGGCCTCGTTTTTGTAGGCTTTAGGACTTTGAGCACTTTAACCCTGCTGACCAGTGCTTAAGTGCACGTGCTCTGTACCTAAAATGTGATGACAGTTGGTTGATCCATGATTGTCATATTTGGTTTACTTATAAGTCCTTAGTGAAGTGCACTACCTGTGCCCAGGGCCTATAAATGCTACTAGTGGGCTTGCAGCACTGGGTGTGCCACTGACCTAATTGGCCCTTTAACCAGTTCTTTGGCCCGCCACTGTAGACTCTGTGTGTGCCGTTTTAAACTGCCATTTTGACCTGGCAAGTTCACATACTTGCCAGGCCCAAACTTTACCTTTTATTACAAATAGGTCACCCCTAGAGTAGGCCCCGGACAGCCCATGGTCAGGGTGCAGTGTACTTAAAAGGTAGGACATGTAGTTTTAAGTTTTACATTTCCCAGCTTATTTAAACCAGCAGAAACAGGTACGCGCTGTGGAGAAGAGTGTTGCCGGTGGCAGAGGCAGCCTCCATTCACTCAGCGCTTACAACCGCGTTACTGCACTGTTCGCGCTGTTCTAATAGCGAAAGCTTTTAAATGTTGTAATTGCATCTGTTTTTTAACACGTTCAGTGTGGGGTAATCGGACACAGTTATTGTGATTTTCTGCATTTACCTGGCAGTTTAGTCTCTCTCCTACTCCCGCCCCGGTCCGCCGCGTCCAATCATGGACGTTTGATGCGGAGGGCGAGGAGGAGCCTTGCACATCCGGGCTCAGGGAGCAGAGGTCAGCGCTCTAGCGACTCCTCCCTCCAGCATAAATGTGCTTGGGCCAGCGACCGCGCAGCGGACGCGTGCAGCGGGCGCGCCGGAAGCGCGCCGAAGTCGAGCCAAAGTCCAGCCCGTCTGCGCCCGTCCGCGGCCGGACGGGGCGCGGGGCCACAGACCCTGGTATTTTGACTCAAACCACCATAAGGTATGGCAGACATGCTTTGCTTGCACTACAACCTGACACGCCTGCCGCGTGCAAACATACCTTGCTTGCCCAGTCGCTAACAAAATGCATGAGGTGCAGCTTTGAACCCATCCTTCAAGTCCCAGCTACCAGCACGGGTTCTACCATCAAAGCAGCATTACTAAATTGTAGATCTCTACGCAAACACGCTCTAGAAATCTACCATCTACTTGAGGACCAACATCTTAACATCCTTTTCCTGACCGAAACCTGGCTAGATGATCACTCGGACCCAGACATTATCCAGGCCATGCCCAACGGCTATTCCCTATCTAGATTGGATAGGAAGGACGGCAGAGGAGGCGGCATTGCCATAGCCACGAAAGCTCCTCTAGTCTGTTCCCTAGCACACATACAGGTTGATCACAGTGAAGCCGGTTCCTTCACAATCAACACTGGTCCCAACCATTCCATTTCAGGCATTTTGATATATCGACCACCTGGTAGATTGTATGATTTTACATCTACCCTAATGGAGGCTATAACTCATCTAGCACTAAGGAAATCCAGACTATTAGTGCTAGGAGATCTCAATACTCATTTTGAAGATCACTTAGATAAAGACGCTGCTGATATTCGAATGGAACTGCACTCGGTTCAGCTCGATTTAAAAAATAAAGAACCTTCACATCAATTAGGACACTTACTAGATCCCGTCTTCGGAAATTGGCAGGGAGTGTATACTTCTGATCCTATACCCGTACCCTGGTCGGATCATTATATTATTCCCATCACAATCCAACTTGACAGAACGGAGCATTTTCGTCATCAATCCCTACGATACAAACGCAGGAAATGGAAGAATTTCTCTCTAGATTCTTTCATTCAAATCGTCCAAGACGAAGGCCCTCCTAAAGGGGTCGACTGTGAGGCAGCTAATAAGAATTTAAATAATATCGTCACTAAGGCCCTGGACATTACAGCCCCCAGTCGCACCCTGTCCAATGCCAGGAGGTCTAAAAAAGCCGCTCCTTGGTTTAGCCAAGAACTGCAGACCTTGAAAACGGCATGTAAGAAACTTGAGAGAGCCTGGCGCCAGAACTTCTGTGCAGGTACTAAAATGCAATATAAAACAGCACAGAGAGAATACTATAAATCAGTACGTTTGGCCAAAGCAGAACACTATCACACCCGTATCATGGAAGCAGGCAATTCCTCCAGGGAACTGTTTCAGATATATAAAGAAATATCCATAGTGGATGTGACTTCCCCCGCTCAAAATGATTCCGTAGAATCTTGTAATAATATTGCACAATACTTCGCAGGCAAAATTAACAAAATCTATTCTAGCTTCTCCAAACAGATAGAGCCGGCCATGGACTTCACTGAAAATGACAATCTTGTCAACACACCTGAATGTCTTAACTCTTTTGTAGTTCCCTCTTATGAAGTCCTGTCTAAACTGTGCAACAAGATCAAATCAGGATCTCCTCGGGACCCGGCGCCCCCGAAAATCTTAGCTGAAGCCTTTTCTGTATTAGAACCTCACCTCAGGCACTTACTACAAATCTATTTTACCACTTCTTGCCTGCCGGAGGAATGGACACAGGCAATAGTGTTACCCATCAAGAAAAAACCGAACATCAGCCAAGACATAATGGATAACCTACGACCAATATCCTTGCTACCCTATGTGGCCAAGTTAGCGGAGAAAATCGCTAATAATCAACTTATGGAACATCTTGAGACCCATAATGTCTTCCATAAATCCCAGTCGGGTTTCAGATCTGGCTTCTCTACGGAGACAGCTCTCCTGAGGGCCACTGAATCCTTACGAGAGGGAGCAGAGGAGGGAAAGACCATGGCCCTCATCATGCTCGATCTCAGTGCCGCATTTGACACTGTAGCACACTCCATCCTGCTACAGTGTCTAAACAAAGCGGGAGTTACCAACAAGGCACTGGGATGGCTGAAATCCTTCTTGATTAACAGGAGCTTCCAAGTTCAAAGAGGGACTCTCCTCTCAGACAGGGTGATGCTTGAACAGGGGGTCCCTCAGGGCTCTGCCCTGAGTCCCACCCTGTTTAATCTATACATGGCCCCACTGGCAGAGGTGGTGCAATCGTTCGGCGTGGAGCTTGTCTCCTACGCCGACGACACGCAACTTCTCATATCTCTGACCCAAGCCCCATCTAAGGAAGCTGATAACTTTAATGCCTGCATGACCAAACTGGCCACTTGGATGACTGAGCATTGTCTGAAACTTAATGGGACAAAAACGGAGGTCCTCATTATTGGAGGCAATGAGGTCAAATGGACGGCAGAGTGGTGGCCCAGTTGCCTGGGACCTCTGCCCTCTCCCACACGAGAGGCGAAGAATCTAGGCGTATGGGTTGACAATAAGCTGTCCTTTGACAGCCACATAAAGAAAACTGTAGGCAAATGTTTTGGGGTGATGAAAACGCTCAATCGCACCCTTGACCTGCTACCTATCAACTCCAGGCGTACCATGACGCAGGCACTGATAACGTCTCGTATAGATTACGGAAATGTGCTGCTCATGGGTACATCGGAGAAAAACATTAAAAAACTACAGGTTTTACAAAACTCGGCAGCACGCCTGGTGTTAAGGCTTCCCCGCCGAGCCCCTTCACGCCCCTCTCTAGCAGCCCTCCACTGGCTACCTATCAGTAAGAGGATTGTCTATAAAGCTATGCTTTGGTGCCATAAGATAATACATCACAGAGCACCGGCCTACATGTCGGGTCTGGTATCTGTGTATGAACCCAACAGATCTCTCAGATCCAAAGGAATGGGTCTGCTCAGAACTGCCTGCCCCAAAAAAGCTAGAATGGGGGGCAGATCATTCCGCACCTTAGCGGCTAAGCACTGGAACCTCCTGCCTCTGGATATCAGGCTGGAGAGTAATGAATCCTCTTTTAGGAAGAAGTTGAAAACCTGCCTCTTTACAGTGTGAATGGTTTATCTCACTACTACTATACTCTCTCTCCACAGTGCGGGGACACGCCGGGAGGCGTCACCAGGCGCTTTACAAACTCCTTTAAACTAAACTAAACTAAACTAAACCCGGTAGTGAAATACTCTTAAATTCTTATTTCACTACTGCAAGACCAATCTTCCACATGACGGTATCATTAGGGCTGCCTTGTAACCTTTTACAAGTGTAACATTCAATTGGGAAAAGATAGGAAAAGTAAGTTTGGTATCTCTGGACTCACAATTTAAAAACAAATCTTTTAGTGAAGTTGGCTTATATATTGCACGTCTGAAAATGTCACTTTTAGAAAGATGGTATTTTCTTACCTAACCCCTTTAGTGCCTTCTGCCTGTCTCTAGAATACAAGTCTGGGCTGGATGACAGCTTGCTGCCTGCATTCCCTGTAGACAGACCCACACAAAGAATGGATAAGAGGTCATCTGCATGTTGATGGATCTGCCTGAGCAGGATGTGAGGGAGGGGCTGATACTTCTACCAAAAAGGGATAGTTCCTGCCCCCACACAAACAGCTGCATACCCCCTTGAGTGAGTCTGGAGCCAGGGCAGGGTCTTGTGCACTACAAATACCTTTCTTTGAAGTCTCCCTGCTTTAAAAGGATAACATGAGTATAAGTACTGGACCTCTGACACCCGGCACTCAGTTCACTTCTGTAACCTGAGGAACTCTGTCAGGAAGAGGAGCTGGGTTGCAGGAGGGACTGCCACAGAGAGAAGGTCTGGATCTACTCCCTGCATCCTCTAGAACGACACCGTAAGTATTTCCCAGGGCTTGTTGGATTGCCCCCCTGTTCAAGAAATATCAGGGCCAACAAAGACTCTGCTCCTACAAATGCTCCTGCTGGACTCGGATTTCCTGGAGCCCTACCATGCTGAGATCACCCAAAACCAATCTGGGTGTCAAACCAGGGCTCATGCAGCTGTTTGGCCATTCGCTGACCGAGATTGCTGTGCCTGCTAGCTTTGCCACAGCGCCACTCAACAACAGCCCAGTGTGGCTCGGCATATATCGCCGGCAACCCCTAGGTGAAGGGGCATCCCCAGTTCAGGACCGATCAAAGGAGACTGCTGCATCAGCCCGCTTCCTACAGCCCACCAAGGTTACCATGACTGCTGCAGCAGCACCGAACATGGACGACTCCGTGTGGTTTGATGAAACACCACCGTCTGCCCAAGGAGGAGATCCTGAGACTGCAAGCTTCGTTCACGAGGCCTTCGACTTTGCAGCTCCCCTCTTAAAAAAGGTACACTGTGTATTGGGACCCTCGAGGTTTCCGTAGCTGACTTCTGCATTATTGTGGATGGCTGGATTTGCTTGAACTCAACTAGTTTCAAGGGACCTACAGTTGACCTGGCTGTCAAGGCAGCATATTCGTTCTAATGCGCTGAGAAAGCTTATTTGCCGATCCTCTGCTTGGATCTCCCTGATTTCCCCAGCATTACCGTAAATGACCAACTAGAAGTGCATCTGTTTTCAACATTGTATTTGTATTCATAACTTTGAGCAATCATAACTTGGGAACCATTGATTGGGTTTTTGTTGTTTTGTTCTTGTTTGAAAGAGTAGAAGAGATACTATTTGTCTGTGAGCACAGGAAAACATTTAGGGGCCTATTATGATTGCGGGCGGATCGCCACCACCCTGCCACCGGTGGTAATCCGCCTGCCATCATAACTACATTTACCCCCGCCATATTAGCATGAAAAGTCCGTCTATCGCTTTTTTGCCGGTTGGCGATCGTCACGATTGCCGGTCGGAAAAAAGCCCACAATAAGGTGGCGGTGTCATCCATATAATGATGGTTGCGGTGTGTATGCCTTTCCATGGGGGAGACTCAGCCATGGAAAGGCATGTGGGAAATGCCTATAGGGGCTCGTTGCCGGCTCCCAGGGAAGTGGGGGTCAGGAGCTACACTTGGGGGTACCTATGGTACCCCCGTTCATTGCCATGCACAAGGTGGCAGGCAACGTGCGGTGCCTGTCACGTTGTGCATGACAATGCACAACATGCTTCTTTGGCATTGCGGTGGGTGCTGCTTACAGCACCGCCCGCTGCAATGTCAAAGAAGCGGGATGAGACCGCCAGGGTGGTGGTCGCATCCTAATTGGCGGTGATGGACCGCCGCACCCCTGGCAGCCGGTCCCAGCATTGCTAAAGTCCACCCGCCTTCCTAACGGGGCCCTAAGTGTGTACTACACTTACCCTGACTAGGATTGTTGTTTCTGCTTGGACAGAATGCATACCTCTGCCAACCAGAAACCCAATTTATAACTCTGTGGTCCTCCATCGAAGACAGTAGTAGATGGGAGACCTTGCAGGCAGAGATGTCTGTAATAAATCATCCTGCCATAGCTAGTGCAGTTGGAACTGTCTTAAAAGTTGCAAATTGGTCCATTTATGAGAATGCCTCTACAGTTACCACAATTACAGTCAGAACTACAGACATGGGCAAATCCATATTCTGTTGAAGTGGTATGCCAAGGTTTTGCAGCAACTAGTAGATGACAAGAGGGCCACCTAATTCTTGGAATGAGAAGCTGTTGTATTCCTTCCTTGTTTATAATCTTCCAGCAAGGTACTGTTTCATTGCGATTTACTTTTCTCTACATGTTCTTCAAGACCAGCATGCTTGCTTTACAGACCACGGTGACTACCTTCTTTATTTTAGCTTATTGTTTTCTTGAGACAGTGCATTTTTTTAATAATGTTGTATGTGCTCAAATGTTTTCATTGTGTCATTTCTTATCCTGAATATGTTTGAGAGGGGGTGAGAGAGTGTAGTGTTTTGTCTTGCTTTGATGTTTTATTTTCCATTGGGGATGTCAATGGTGAAGGCAATAATAAGTTGTCTGGAACCATTTCAGAAGTTGACTGGAGAAATGCCATGTTTAAGGATTCTGTTTTATCTAATGTAGTGACGTACCTACAACATGGGTGGCCTGAGGAACGGAAATTATCAGGCGAGGTTCTGTCTTTTTATAAGATAAAGGATGAAATCATGTTTGACCAGGGTTTTGTGACTAGAGGTGATAAAATAGTTCCTCCTTGTGATCTACGGAAGAAAATTATTTCAATGGCTCATGAAGGCCACATGGGCATGTCCAATACCAAAAGGCGCATTCGTGAATTCTACTGGTGGCCAGGTATTGATAGTATGATTGATAAATGGGTCATTTCTTGTTTACCTTGTTTTTTGAGTGATAAGTCTGTGAAACCTCTGACTGTTGGTGTTTCGTCCATTGAATTTGTTACATCTCCTTGGAAAAAATTGGGAGTGGACATTGTGGGTCCTCTTGATTTGCCACCTAATAAAGACTTGTTTATTTTGGTCTTAATTGACTACTTTTCCAAATGGCCAGAGTTAAAGGTTGTGGATAAAATAGGTTCCACTCAAGTTGTGGAATTTTTGAATGAAGTGTTTTGTAGAGAGGGCATTACTGCTGAAATTGTTTCAGACAATGGTCCACAGTTTATTAGCAAAGAATGTTCTTCTTTCCTTGAAAGATGTGGCATTGTACACAAAAGGGTGTCAAATTATAACCCATAGGCCAATGGTCAAACAGAACGTTTTAATAGAGTGATAAAGGTGTCCATCCAACTTGCTGTTAAGAGCAATTTAAATTGGAGAGAAGCACTATGTGCCTCTTTATTGTCTTATCGTGTTTCCCCTAATTCTGTTACGGGCTTGTCTCCTTTTGAAATGTTAAGAGGCAGGAAGCCAGGCTCTAAACTTTTACCCTGGTGGATGAAAAGTAAAATCGCTTGCGAGCATTCCTTTGATCCTTTCAAAGTCAGAGACAGGGTATTAGCTTATCAGGAAAGGATGTAAAGGAATTGTTCTGGTTCTGTCTCACATAGTCCTAAGATCAAAGTGGGTGATTTTGTGCGAGTAAAATTTGGTAGAACTTTTGGCAATAAATGGAATAAATGGTCTGACCCGTGTAAAGTTTCTGAGGTTTTCACTAAGGCTGTAAGAGTGGAAGGTGGTAAGATCTGGAATTTTAGAAGGATTTCTTTGTGTAAGGTCTTGGATCCTAAGACTATTTCGCAGTCACGCTCAAAAGCCAGTCCATCTTTGCAGCCAAACTCAAACGTTGAAAATGATGTAACTTTTTCTGCCTTTTTAGACACTTTTGGGTGTGAGCCACAAACTTAGATTGTCAATACACCACAGATTGTCAATTTGCCTCAAACTGAGAATGTTGATTCGCAATCTAGTGAGCTCAATTTACCCATCACTGATTGTGGTACTTTAAATGATTCTAATGTGAATGCTGATTATGAAGTCTCTGGACGTGTCATTGAACAATCTGGCAATGAGGCTTTAAGGAGAAGTGCTCGTGTTAAATATTCTCCTATCAAATTGCGTGATTTTGAACATTAATTTTGTTCTGTTTTTTTTAATTTTTTAATTTTTCAATTTTTTTAAAGGGGGAAGGTGTGTTGTATTCCTTCCTCCTGTACTTCTAGAATTGTTATGACTCTTTTCTGGTTCTACATTCTATATGTGGGAGTTAGGCAGTGCAAGTCTGTCTCCTGTAGATTGTGGATGTACAAGCTGTTATCCTTCAATAAATCTCCTATCTGTTACCTTTCTGGTTTCCTGGATTACATCAGAAGCCATAAACTGGGCACATATAATGTTCCACATCCTTTTCCACTGATGGCTACCAAAAGGACCACAGAACTTCTTTTTCTTCCTGCAATGACCTGCAGCTAGAGAATCATAGTATAAATTCAAAACAGTTTTTTTTATATTGAGTACTGAGTATATTGAGTTTTGAAGTAATATAGTTAGCTCTATTTCTTGATTTTTAAATTCTCTTGTAACCTCTTAAACTCCTCCACATTCAGAGATAGACAATCTAATTTGACTTAATCTAAAAAAGGAAGTAGCCAGAGAGATTGTGCATTCTGGAGTCAACATAGTTGATCATTGAACTTCCAAATTTGAAGAATCCTGGTGGAACATGCTTTCATCAAGAATGTTATTGGATCCAGGAATAAAAGGGGCCACAAAGTGGAACTGGGAACAGAAGTATGCCCAATGGGCTTGTTGACTTTTCCAACATAGGAATTCCTGTAGTATTTGAAAATTGTGAATGTCTGACTGATTTCAAAGGGATAACGAGAACCTTGAAGGACCTGCCTCCACTCCATGAAGGGTTCTTTCATGGCTAACAATTCCCTTTCAATGACGGAATAGTTCTGGTCAGAGAGTGGGAGCAATCTGGAATAATAAAAGATAGAATGTTCTAAGCCATCATCCACTTATTGTTACAGTAAAAGCGCTCCTAGGGCTCTTTCGGAGGTGCCAGGTTCCACAATAAATTTCTTCAGAGGATCAGGTTGCTTAAGTACTGGAGCTT
The DNA here is from genome assembly GCF_964263255.1 of Lissotriton vulgaris. Taxonomy (NCBI): domain Eukaryota; kingdom Metazoa; phylum Chordata; class Amphibia; order Caudata; family Salamandridae; genus Lissotriton; species Lissotriton vulgaris. The sequence goes on along the minus strand of NC_141687.1, from coordinate 747,480,820 downwards.
TAGTAAAAGCCTTTTTCAGAGTTTAGAAATCCAATTCAGCCTGACTCTTCCAATTTAATCCAGCATTTAAGATTTTTGTCTTTAGAATCAGGACAACTGTTAATAAATCACCTATAAAAGTTGAAAAACCCCCAAAAGCTTGAGTTTACCTTATTGAAAAGTGGGATGGCGAGCTCAGTTCTGGTTGAATCTTCCTGGGAAAAGGCTTTTGAGAGTAGTGACAAATTCTAGGTTTACTTGTTAAGAAGTGATCCCTTAACTGTTAAAGGACATCTCGGACATGTACCTTGAAAACATCAGAATGTAATCTAAATAGAATATGATGTATAGATTTATTAGATCCCAAAATATGCTGTTCCTAGCACATTGGAAAATTGAGGGAGAATTGTTCAGGCAAAATGGCATTACCTAATATTTAAAATGCCCATAAGGAGTCCGAAAGGTTGTTTTCCTATCATATCCCTCCTTTATCCTTACCAAATGATATGACCCTCTTAAATCAAGCTTGGCGTACACCTGGCTCCTCTGACCGACTCCAGTATGTCCTTTATCAAGAGTGACGGATACTGGTCTTTATATGTAATTTTGTTTCAGCCTTCATAGTCAATACAGGGTCTAAGTTCCTTTGACTTCTAAAGTACCAAAAAGAGGAACTCCAGCAGGAGACGTCAAAAGAACTATCAAGTCATTCTAAAGGTTCTCATCAAGATACATGTGTAACACCTTCTTTTCTGTCTCAGAATATAGATACATCCGACCAAAAGGACCCTCAGGCCCTGGAATTAAGTTTATTGCACAGTCACAGCTACGGTGAAGGGGCAAGTACTTAACTTTGAACCTTTCAAATACATTGCTAAAATCTTTGTAACGCTCTGGAACTGAAGCCAAGGTGGCTACCATTGGCTCCTTCAAAGAGAACAGTTGCCTATGATCTTCAGTTTACCATGATCTTCAGTTTACCTTGCGCATAGGCTCAGAGCTGAAAAACAATGTCCTACTAAACCAGTTAATATAGCTACTATGAAGTACTAACTATGGTACCCTTAAATTCACAGGATGTTTAGATTAAGCTATTAAGTCAAACTCTAAACAATATTATGGGTTAAAAAGTCCACATGTAAGGGTTTGGTACACTGAATAACTGGTCCAGATGTTAGCAGGGTACCATCCGCAGTCTGAACTGTATCTGCTTTGGCTTGAATAGGAAAATTATTCTTCAAAACCCAGTCCTTGTCCATAAACATACCAGTGGCTCCATAGCCAAACAATGCCAAAACAGAAATTGAGGAAGACGTTCCAGCAATGGAAATGGGTAAGAGAAATAAATGGCCATTTTCATGACTCCTTGAGGGTTCAGATATCATGACTTGAGGAAGTGATACATTATGCAGATCTTCCTTCCTCTGAAAGGGTAGACTTATTCATTCTTGTTAGTTTTTAGGCCATACAGGGCACTGATGTAACAGATGGCCACTTTTACTGCAGTTTAAACACAGCTCCTAAGAATGCCATCTACATAGTTTTTCTTCGGAAACAGGACTCTGGTAATTCCAATTTGCATTGGTTCTTAAGGAATTGGAGTGGAAACCGAGCTTTTGGTTCTTAATAACGAGGCATCCTTGGAATTAAAGCAGAAGGTTGAGATTGAAATCTTTTCTGTTCCTCCTTACTTTCAATCAAACAATGTTCTATATATAAAGCGGCCTCTACCACTTCATTTAAGTGGGATGAGGCATCTGGATAAGGCCATTCTTGATTTCTTTCATCAAGCTTTTGCTGAACAAGATCACAAAGGTTCTTCTCTCCACTCAAATTGCATCCTCAGCAAAGCGCTTAAAGTGTGTCACATAAGTTAGCACACACTGAGGACAATGTTGAATTTCACACAGTCTCCTCTGCAGAACTCTTCAAATCTGACCTTTCAAACATTTGACAAAAAAGCAGAGTAATCGTTCAGACTAGGGTCTGTGGTAATCACCAAAGGTGTGACCCAGGCTACAGCTTCTCCAGGCAAACAGCTGATGACATAACCTACCATAATCCTATCCTGAGCTAATTGGGCAGGTCGAAAGGCAAAAAGGACTGATAAAGTGCTCAGAAATTATTTTAGCCTATTATGGTCCCCATCAAAATGTTGGGCACCGGCTGAAACTGGCAACAACCCAAAAGACACCTTGGCTGACAAAGCTTCATATAAAATAGCAAAAAGATTCCAACTCCGCATTCTGTTTTTGAATGATATCCTGTAAGGCCTGAGTTGGGTCCATTGCTGGTAGGTGATGTTGGCGTTGCAAAACTTTGAACAGCCAGATCAGTTTGAAGATCCTTGACTTTAAGATGGGAAAATCTCCTCCGTAAACCACCTTGCCAGCCAGTGATGGAAACATGAAACTGTAATGTGCCCTTTAAGGAAACCAGCAAGAGAAAAAATAGAGAAGCAGAAAAAACCTCCAAAAAAAGCAGAGGAGAGATAAAGAGAGAGACAGAGCCAAAAAGAAAAATAAGAGACGTAGTGGGGAGTAGAGACAAACGGAGAGGGGGAAAGGAAAGAGGGAGAAATGATTGATGAGAGTAGATAGGAAAAGAGGCGAGAGGGGGTGACATAATTATAGATAAACACAATGAGGGAAGGAGATGGAGGGAGACAGAGGGCGACAGACAGAGGGAGTAAGACAGAGGGAAGGGGGCGACAGAGGGAGGGAGACAGATAGAGGGAGATACAGGGTGGGATACAGACAGAGACAGAGGGAGGGAGACAGAGAGAGAGGGAGACAGAGAGAGGGAGACAGAGAGAGCGAGGGAGACCAAGAGAGAGGGAGACAGAGAGAGAGAGGGAGACCGAGAGGGAGGGAGACAGAGAGGAAGGGAGACCGAGAGAGAGGGAGACAGAGGGAGGGTGACAGAGAGAGAGGGAGACCGAGGGAGGGAGACAGAGAGAGAAGGAGACAGAGAGAGAGGGACACCGAGGGAGGGAGACCGAGGGAGGGAGACAGAGAGAGAGGGAGACAGAGAGAGAGGGAGACAGATAGGGCGGGAGACAGATAGGGCGGGAGACAGAGGGAGGGAGACAGAGAGAGGGAGACAGAGGGAGGGAGACAGAGGTAGGGAGACCGAGGGAGGGAGACAGAGAGAGAGGGAGATCGAGGGAGGGAGACAGAGAGAGAGGGAGACAGAGAGAGAGGGAGACCGAGGGAGGGAGACAGAGAGAGAGGGAGACAGATAGGTGGGAGACAGAGGAAGCGAGAGAGAGAGAGGGTGGGAGACAGAAGGAGGAAGACTGAGGGCGACAGACAGAGGTAGGGGGGTGACAGAGGGAGGGAGACAGACAGGGAGACAGATAGAGGGAGACAGACAGAGACAGACAGAGGGAGGGAGACAGAGAGAGAGAGGGAAAGACGTAGACAGAGAGAGAGGGAGACAGAGAGAGAGAGAGGAAGACAGAGAGGGAGGGAGGCAGCGGGAGGGAGGCAGAGGAGACAGAGAGAGAGAAAGGGAGACAGGGAGAGGGAGACAGAGAGAGAGAGGGAGACAGACAGAGTGAGTGAGACAGAGGGATACAGAGGGAGAGAGAGAGAGAGCGAGGGAGAGCGAGAGAGAGAGGGAGACAGAGAGGGAGGGAGAGACAGAGAGAGAGGGAGGGAGGGAGACAGAGACAGATAGAGACAGACAGAGACAGATGGAGGCAGAGACAGGGACAGGGGAAGACACACAGAGACAGACAGAGAGACGGAGAGGGAGACAGAGGGAGGGAAACAGGGATAGATAAAGACAGACAGATAGAGGCAGGGACAGACAGGTAGGGGCAGATCTAAGACAGACAGAGAGACATAGAGGGAGATGGAGGGAGAGAGAGAGGGAGGGAACAGAGGGTGACAGAGGGAGACAGAGAGGGAGACAGAGAGAGGGAGATAGAGGGAGGGAGAAAGACAGAGGGAGACAGAGAGAGGGTGACAAAGGGAGGTAGACTGAGGGAGGGAGACAGAGGGATGGAGACAGAGGGATGGAGACAGGCAGAGGGAGACAGACTGAAGGACTGGGCTATTCTAAGGCCCTGCGGTGCCAGGGGACAACACCTGAAACCTTCGTGGGTTACCTGTTCCGGCGTACAAATCACAGAGACACGGGAAACTTCCTTCGGCGTCAAAGATCAGCGTTTATTTACTGCAGGGATACAGAGATCGCAAGAAGTACAGCAAAGTGTAGGTTCTGAGAGTCTGCTTCGAATTGCAAAAGTGGATCGCTCTTTTTATACACATTTTCGTCATTGGACAACATGGTGAACAAAAGGTTACAACTCAGTTCCCACAGTAAACTTCAAAAGGGTTGCATTCATGTTTTCAGAAGCCCGGAACATAATTACAGTAGCATCGCCGGTTCCCAACTGTAAAAGCACGTTATCTCCACATTAAGCACATTCCATTCTGGCTGTAAACGAGTTAAGAAAAAGGGACAGAAACAGGTGCAAGGAAGACAAAGACAGACAACAGATTGAAAAGAGTGTAGAGGCAATATCGGAAGCGTGATCGCAGGATCAAAGGATTCGTGCCTAATGCATACACGGCTGAAACAATAGACCGGCACGGCAAGATGAGCCTTGAGCGGAGCCATCTGCCTTTGCCGTGTCATCCCCCTAGTCATAAAGACACACTCAAAGGGATATGCGTCTTCCGCAAGAGCTTGGGAATCCCAGGGTCATGAAGCGGACATTGTCCGTTCGCCGGCTACGTGAGGGCAAGAAACAAAATGAATGCCGTATCTAAAATGGAACCCGTGGGTTCAGATGGAGAAACCCACGAATAAGACGAACGCTGCAAAGTAGAGTAGCGAAAACGCGTACACCCACTAAACTCGTCATTTGCGGTTCATAGATACCTAACTCGTCCATATTTGAACAAGTCAAAAACGTCATTACGATTCTCACGGAACCTCAGACGCTCCTTTTGCCCTCATGTAGGCAAGCACTAGTCGATATCAGAATCGATTTCGATATTCATCAGATCGTTCAGCTGTTGCTGGAACATCATTCTATCCATCAATGTCTCTTTGGTAACAGATGGCCATCTTATACATGTTGTAGCACAGAGGCCACATAAGGCTGGACCACAATGCACGCAAAGACAACACGTGAACAGAAACGTCACAACAACCCCAATGATCATCAGAATCTTCCAACCCCAAGTCGACATCAGGCCCCAAAACAATCCTAGTAGCGTCCAATCACCTACGTCCACGTGTATGGACTCGGAGATCTTATGCAACTTCGAGATGGCTTGATAAACAGTTGGAGCGTTATCAGGAATGAAAATACAGCAGCTCGAATGGATCACCTTGCACACACCACCTCTATCTGCGAGAACAACGTCTAGAACCATACGGTTCTGCAACATCATAAGTCTATCCCAACTGAAGCTCTGCTGTCAGATTACCAAGAGCACTTGTAGTTATGTTAGCAGTCGATTCTACCACACAAGTCAACTGTCTCAGGTTCCTACTATTAACCATAGGTCCCCAAAACGGCAGGAAACCCTAAAGAAGTCTCCTGCTTCTTGACCGGCAGTGTCCTCTTCGCTAATAACGCCTCTCACAACTCTGGTCTTGTGATAGTCTGAGGCAACTGTAAAAGTCGGTAGCAAAAGATTCGCAATATAACAGGTGCCCGAGAAGTCACGGGGCAACCACGTATATGCGCGATCATAACATACAAAATAGGTACCCTTGGCAGTCAGGAAAACAGGGGAAGAGACCATCAGTAAAACATACGTTTCAGTACAAGCACTCTTCCCAAGCTGAGCTCTCGGATTACGACCAAGACCTTGCAAGCAGAAATTACCGAGGTGGGGTACGATCCAGATCGGAGACGAGCTCTTAAGCTGTCTATCACCCACTGACATACTATACTCAGCCTCACTCAGATCCTTGTATGCTCGCACCTCTTCCTCTGGAATAAGCGATGCATCAAAAATATCTCTATCTAAATCAGCGATCGCTATCGCCAAAGACTTGTGGTAGTACGGGCCGGGACCAAGGTCTGCAGAGCGTGGCTCTCGACGGGGGTAGGAATCTAGTGCACTACGGAACATGGTTTGGAATGCTCGAGCTGACCCCTGGGAACTATAAGGAAGAACCAAATACGGAATACCTTTATCCATGGTATGTGGCATTAACCCACACACCCAACAGTTAGTAGTATTCATCACCAACTGATGCTGATGTAGGAGTTGAACAAAGGAGTTGTTCATGAATTCCGCACGTCTAACCTGTTCATGTTGGGGCAGAAGATGAAAGGAATGTGGAGAAACAGTGGGAACAGAATTCAGTTCGTGAGAAGGAGAAGTAGGTGAAGTGGAAGGCAATAACGACTGAATTCCAAAATACACTCCACCCACCAGTAGCATAGAAACAGTTAGGAACAGCAGGAATACCTGAAACAGAAAACATTTTGTTTGCAAAACCTTATGCAGTTTGGATCTTTGCGCCGACATCCTTTCTACTTCCGACAGCTTATAGAACTCCATCCTCTAAAAACCGTCCGTAACGTTCTTGACGCACTTCGTTCTGAGTAGCGATTATCAATTCCCAGGAGTTCCCAGGGATCGACAAAAGTAACCGACCTAGTGTCAGAAACCTGCTAAACAGAAGGAAGTACCCGCACGGCCCTACGGTCAACCCGGATGATAGGTTTTCTTAAACAAACATTCAATTTAATACAAGTCTCCTAGCTGTACAGAAGAGGAACACACGTGAAAAAGAACTCAAAAATCAAGCAAAAATGCAATTGTTCATAATGTTCATAGCAACAGTAAGGGGGTAATATGAATTCAAAAAAACAAAAGGGATTTTTATTAGTCTTTGTCACGTGATCGAAGAAAATATCGACTTCTTCCAGGTCGAGTTTGCTCTTCAAATAACGGTTCAGATTGCAAAACAGTGTTCGATCGATCAGATGACAGTTCAGAACTTGAATTCTCCAATGCTGACGATTCAACAGGTGTATCTGGCAGAGCTGAATTGTTTTCTACAGGTTGAGCATCACTGAATGGCACATAACGTGGAGGGGTCTCGGTCTCCGTTGGGGCAATTCCAGTTTTTACCCAGTTATCTGCTGGCAAAGGAAGTGGAACTTTCTTCGTATGGGTGGCATGCACCCAGTGCTTCCTTCCTTCCAACCGAACTGCAGTCCTTGTTGCCAGCAGAACTTGGTAAGGTCCCACAAATCTTGGCTCGAGATTACGCTTTCTCCCAAATTTACGGGTGACCACCCAGTCACCTGGTTGGAGCCGATGTCCAGGACCCTCTGTCTGTGCCGGTAGAGCTTCAAAAACCTGTTGATGAATTAAACTCAATTTAGCAGTCAGATCATAAAGATAGTCAATCAAGATTGGGTATTCAAGACTGTCGAAATGTTTAGGCCTCGGAACTCCCCAAATGTTCGCAGGACGGCCGAACACAATCTCATATGGGCTAAGCCCTACTCGAGAGTGCACAGTCACCCTGGTCGATAAGAGAGCTAGAGGCAGTGCATCAGGCCATGAAAGACCAGTCGTTGCTTGAATCTTGGCAAGTTTCAGTTTCAGAGTGCCATTGTACCCTTCCACTAAACCTGCTGACTGAGGATGATTGGCGCTATGGAATTTCTGACGTATTCCAAGGCCCTTACACACACTCTTCATCACACTCCCCACAAACTCACTTCCGTTATCCAACCATACAGTGGAAAGTATTCCATCAGTAGGACTTTTGCCATGGACAGGGCAGTATTATCCTTAAAAGGGTAGGCCTCAATCCATCTGGAGAATGCGCAAACCACAACCAAAACATATTTCAGGTTATTGCATCTTTCCAAATGGATGAAGTCCAATTGGATAACTTCAAAGGGACATGTAGGAGGAGCAAAATGACCAGGTGGAGTGGGGGTGCCCTTGCCAGGATTATACATCAAGCATACCATACAATTCTTAACCACTCTCTCAGCACACTTAGCAATCCCATCATTCTTCCATACAGGAGACAACAACTTACATATACCTTTCGCGCTAATATGTGACAAGCCGTGAGCCATAGTAACATCGGCGAGCACATATGCATCCGGTAACATCCACCTCTGACATTCCGACAAATCAACCCAACATCCATGCGCGTCTAACTTTCCTGTGCTTTCTTTCCACTTAGTCTTTTCAGTTTCGGTGGCCTCATTCTGAATCGGTTTCACGCTCTCAACAGTATCCTCACACATACCAGTCTCCGTCGGCCACCTCACTGAACTCATAACGTACATTCGAGTTGTCAGATCCTTAGCCGTTTCCTTAGCAATCTCATCCGCAAACGCATTACCACGACCAACATCACCCGTAATCTTTCGATGCGCGCTGCATTTAATGATTGCCACCTGTTTAGGCAATGTAAGTGCATCCAAAAGATCGTTCACGAGCTGTCCGTGTTGGATCTTCGTGCCATGCGATGTTATAAATCCTCTTTCTCTCCACAATCAACCAAAACTATGAGCTACACCAAATGCATATTGACTATCAGTAAACACATTCACTCGCTTTCCTTTAGACAAAACACACGCTCTCGTTAACGCAATCAACTCTGCCGCTTGCGCTGAATTCTGACTCAATCTCGCAGTTTCCACAACCGTACTCAACGTCACTACAGCATACGCAGTCGTTACATCACCATTCGGCAACTTGAAGCATGAACCATCAACATACAGAGTACCATCGGGATCTGCCAATGGAGTGTTTTTCAGGTCAATATGACCCTTCGTTTCTTCTTCGGTTCTTAAATAACAGTCATGTGGTGCTACATCATCTGATTCCATATTAGTCTGCAACAATGTCGCCGGATTCAGCACATTACAACGCTTTATTTGTATATGACTTGCCAAAAGTGTCAGCTCATAACCGGACAACCTTGCGCTCATCAAGTGTTGAGTTTTCGTTCGATTCAAGAGAGTGTCAACTGCGTGCGGAACCATCACTGTAAGCATATTATCCATGACGAGACCTGCGGATTGTCGAATGGACAACTTGGCAATGCTCTAGCTACTGGGTCTAAAGTCGAGGAAAAATATGCACATGGACGCTGCTTACCGCCAAATTGTTGCGTCAAGACACTCAACGCACAACCCTCTCTCTCGTGAACGTATAGTGTAAACGGCTTGCTGTAATCAGGAGTACCTAACACAGGAGCCAAACACAACGCATCACGCAATTCAGAAAAACTTTTCTGACACTCTTCGGTCCATGGCAAAGGAGTCGGAACATCCTTGCATGTGAGAGCTAACAATGGTTTCGCTAACAATGAAAAATTTGGAATCCATTGCCTGCAGTATGACGTGATACCTAGAAAGGCACGCACATCTCTCTGAGTTGTTGGCACAGTCATTCGAGCAATCGCTGCAATTCTTTCTGGGGTCAACCTTCTTCCCTCCTTTGACAATAAGTGACCTAAATAGGTTACTTCTTGGCAACAATACTGTAGCTTAGGAGGTGACACCTTGTGATGTAAGTCACATAGATGCTGTAACAGCGATACTGTAGCAGTTTTGCAAATCTGCTCAGTGCCAGCAGCCACTAACAAGTCATCAACGTACTGAATCAAGGCCGCACCAGCTGGTAACACAAACGCATCAAGTTGACTCTTAAGAGCTTGGCTGTAGATCGATGGACTCTCACAGTAGCCCTGAGGAGCGCGTTTAAACCTGAAGCTGCGACCACCTAATGAGAAGCCGAATAGATCTCTGCTTTCCTCAGCAATCGGAATGCTAAAGAAAGCATTCTTCAGATCGATCACTGAGAACCAAGAGGCAGAAGCTGGAATCAGGGTCAACAAAGCTGTAATGTCAGGCACCACGGGAAACTGTGGGATCACAATTTTATTGACTTCCCTCAAATCAATGACAAAACGGTACACAGGAGGCTTGGATGGATCAGTTCTTTTTAAAATAGGTAACACCGGACTGTTGCACACATTTCCCCGAGTTTCCTCGATAACATCCTTTTTGATCAAATCATAGATGATTGCTAATAGCGCTCGTTCGCCATCAAGAGAGATACGATACTGGGGAATGCGTGGCAATCGCACATTTGATTTCAATTGAACAATAGAAGGTGATATGTCCAGCAGGCTCACATCGTTGGGACCCGTTGCCCACAAAGACTTAGGAAGAGAACTCAATTCCGGTGGGAGCTTATCAGTTGACAAGTACATAGGAGAGATCACTCTCTGACCTAATGTAAGCTCCACTCCCGTAGGAGAGCAGTACAAAGTCGCATATAACCGCTTCAACAAATCCAGGCCCAAAAGATTCTCACCACAACCAGTAGTCAAAATCAAAGGAGCTTCCAGCTCACATGGCCCAATTGTAAGGGGCAACGGGCTAGAAACTGGATTGCTAACCGGGGCGCCAGAGATTCCAACGGAAACATTCGTTAAGCCAGACAAAGGTGCGCCAGGGAGTTTCGCATGCATGATGGAACTTTTCGCTGCACCAGTGTCCAACAGAAAAGGCTCAACTACGCCCGATGTGGCAACTGCGACGTAAGGCCCTCTCTGATCAACCGGAACTGATACTACTCCCTCTCTTTGTCTGTGGCTGTCCTAGTAATTACCGTCTGCTCCAATGTCATGCTCAACATAATAGTCGTCCACATGATACTGTGCAGATCTACCGGACGATGAATCGCGCTGATCAAAGCAATTGTTCGAGTCCGATGAAGTAGTAGAACGCTCATTCTGATTTTGAGAGATACCACGACCTCTACCACGAGATGCCTGTTGAGGACCACTACGACCACCTCGGGCCGAAACACCATTATTTCGGTCACGTAAAACCGGACAATTAAACTTTAAATGGCCCTCACCCCTACAATATGCACATTGGTTGTACCCAAGCATAGATCTGGGTGTAGAAGAGTCAGAACGTGACTGCGACCTAGAAGACTACGATTGTGATCGATTTTGCTGTTGTGAGTCATTTTGATTCGAGCGCGGAGGATACGATTGCTGCAACAAAACCTTAGTTTTAAGCTCCTTCGTTTTCTTATCTGCACGATCATTTTCTTCTTTTTCTCTATTTTCATAATATTGAGCCGTTGCTAATATTTGAGCAGTGGTTGAAACAGCCCATGAACTTTCAGAATTTTTCAATTTGTTGCATAGCTCAGGCAACAAATTTAACACACATTTATCGACAAACAGTCGCTGGCCTCCCTCAGTGCTCATATCCTGACCACTATGATCAATAAATGCCTCCTCAAATCTAGTAAAGAAATCGGAGACACTCTCGTCTTTCTTTTGTTTGCAAGCAGACAATTTATCCCAGTTCACCCTCATTGCTGGCATAAGTATCTTCATAAGCGTAATGATCCGTTGGGGCAGAGCCGTAATTAGCTGTTCAGGCTTAGCCCCACCAACTTGTAGTCTGTCAGCCGCTACAATAGCAGCCCAATAACCGCCTAACTCAGCTGCGTGATTCTCTTGACGGATTTTCGCCCAAATCGGTTGCGGTACCACGTTACCAAACAACATGTCAATATCGGCAAGGTTCATAATAGTAGCATCCACGAGTTGGGATAATTCTTTATAATAACCTGCCAGATTTTTCCGGGGGTAAGGCAAAGATTGTTTCACCTGCAAAACTTCTGACCGCTTCCATGGGAGGTGTATCCAAACTCTCTGGAAGTGTGGCAAAATGGGTGGAACTTGAGCAACATCACCCGGCATCCATACTGGGGGAACTTCTCGCATAGGATACTGACCAGGTTATGCTTTCCAATCATCGAAGTCGTTGTCAAACAACACTCGAGGATGCACTGTAGATCTAAAAGCTAACAGACGCTCTAAAGCACGTCGGACATTACCGCCTACAATCATACCGTTCGAAAACTGATTCTGAAGTTCAGTCATCTCGGGCGGTACATTATCTACCTCATCATTATCCCACTCCTCTCTCAAGGATTTACACATTTCCTCGAACACGAATCTTTGTGTGGGTTCATTGAACTGGGAAAACGTATCAAACACTATGCGCGGAGTGTATTTAGCAGGATGTCCAATCCACCTGCGCGCCATAGTGATTAACGTCTCACTCTCCCTACCTCCAGGCATTTGGCTTCGTCTCTGAGAGATATCAGAGACATCGGACCCAAGTATCGGTCCGAAAAGTGGGTAGAGATTAGCAACAGCATTAGGTATACGACTACGAACAGAAGGAGAAGAGGAGAGAAGTACAGGGGCAACAACGTGAGGACTGAACGTAGGAGCAGTAGGAGTAGCCAAGGTAGCAGAAGTAGTAGGAACAATAGACTGAGAAGGTATAGGCAATGGAGCAGTAGGAAGAAGGGCAGGTAAAGGAGCAGGGACAGCTTGAGGAACAAGAGGATTCAGAGGAACAGGACCAACGACAGGCTGACCAGCAGCCGCCGGAACAACAGGTTGAGGGACAGGAGGAACAACAGGGGCTGCAGTACCCTGCACATAAGGAGGTGGTGATTTTAATAAATAGGATAACAAAGGATCCTCTGTCGATTCCTCTCCCTTCTTATCGGAACTTGACGGTAAAACCGGATAACATTTATCCACCGCCATACGATGCAGTCTAGTAAAACTTCCTTTTCCTTCTCGTCTTTGTCTCGCTGATACTGTTCTGCATTTTGCATCACCGTAATGATACCTTCTCTCTTATTTTTGTTAATCTGTTTGATTTCTTTCTGCTTGGCCTCTTTACGCCATAACCGAAAGGAATCAAACATGGCTGGCCTAGCTTTCTTTTTAAACAATTTTACTTCGAGATTATCTAAAATCTCAGTTTCAAAACTACCATGGGGTGGCCAACTAAGGACACCATTGTTTTTAGTATAACGGATCCAATATTCATTATATACGATAGGGCCCACTCCGTGTCGACTAAAGAGCTCATAAATCGGAGTTCCAACTGGAGGTATCGGACATGAGTCCTCCAACCGGGAATCCGTGCCACAACATTTAAGGAAACCAAACAAAGTACTACGGCCAGGCATCGTGCACACTAACCGAGCTTACAAACTTCAAGGGTTATCGAATTACGATGTCCTCGCAAAAATGCGAGACCCTCGGTTTTTGGCAATTGCAATCGTCAAATAAAAACCCAACAACTAAGAACCAACAACTAAGAACCACAAATGCAATGGAACCATGCAAACAACCAAGTTTCAACAACAACCAAGGATTCTGGGAGCGACCCACAAATACTTAACTGAGAAAACAATGGCGTCACCAGGAAGGCCCGTCTATCGTCTCGCCGTACAAAGGACTACGCCAGGCGCCAAAACAGGTCGACAGTCAGGGCATCAGTCCGTCGCAGCCGTCAGGAGGCGGGAATCTTCGCGGGAAAAGTCTTCGGACCACTTATTTCGACAACAGGATCGATGAAGCGGGGTGCACCTTCCCTCGGAGATTTCACACGAAGTTCCTCACGATCGTCGGGCTTTGGACCGGTACCGCTGATGTCGCCCTACGTTGGGCGCCAACTGAAGGACTGGGCTATTCTAAGGCCCAGCGGTGCCAGGGGACAACACCTGAAACCTTCGTGGGTTACCTGGTCCGGCGTACAAATCACAGAGACACAGGACACTTCCTTCGGCGTCAAAGATCAGCGTTTATTTACTATAGGGATACAGAGATAGCAAGAAGTACAGCAAAGTGTAGGTTCTGAGAGTCTGCTTCGAATTGCAAAAGTGGATCGCTCCTTTTATACACATTTTCGTAATTGGACAACATGGTGAACAAAAGGTTACAACTCAGTTCCCACAGTAAACTTCAAAAGGGTTGCATTCATGTTTTCAGAAGCCCGTAACATAATTACAGTAGCATCACCGGTTCCCAACTGTAAAAGCACGTTATCTCCACATTAAGCACATTCCATTCTGGCTGTAAACGAGTTAAGAAAAAGGGACAGAAACAGGTGCAAGGAAGACAAAGACAGACAACAGATTGAAAAGAGTGTAGAGGCAATATCGGAAGCGTGATCGCAGGATCAAAGGATTCGTGCCTAATGCATGCACGGCTGAAACAATAGACCGGCACAGCAAGATGAGCCTTGAGCGGAGCCATCTGCCTTTGCCGTGTCATCCCCCTAGTCATAAAGACACACTCAAAGGGATATGCGTCTTCCGCAAGAGCTTGGGAATCCCAGGGTCATGAAGCGGACACTGTCCGTTCGCCGGCTACGTGAGGGCAAGAAACAAAATGGATGCCGTATCTAAAATGGAACCCGTGGGTTCAGATGGAGAAACCCACGAATAAGACGAACGCTGCAAAGTAGAGTAGCGAAAACGCGTACACCCACTAAACTCGTCATTTGCGGTTCATAGATACCTAACTCGTCCATATTTGAACAAGTCAAAAACGTCATTACGATTCTCATGGAACCTCAAGACAGAGGGAGACAGACAGAGGGAGACAGGCAGAGGGAGACAGTCAGAGGGCGACAGACAGAGGGCAACATACAGAGGGCAATATACAGAGGGCAACATACAGAGGGCAACAGACAGAGGGAGACAATCAGAGGGAGACAATCAGAGGGAGGGAGACAAAGGGAGGGAGACAAAGGGAGGGATTCAAAGGGAGTGAGACAGAGAGGGAGACAGAGAGAGAGGGGGAGACAGCGGGAGGGAAACAGAGGGAGGGAGGGAGACAGATAGACAAAAGGTGACAGACAGAGGGCGACAGACAGAGGGCGACAGACAGAGGGAGAGAGACAGACAGAGGGAGGGAGACAGAGGGAGAGAGAGGGAGGGAGACAGGGAGAGAGAGCGAGATAGACAGACAGAGTGAGTGAGACAAATGGAGACAGAGAGAGGTAAAGGGAGGGAGAGAGAGAGATAGAGAGAGGGAGGGAGACAGAGAGGGAGACAGGGAGAGAGAGAGGGAGACAGAGGGAGGGAGACAGACAGAGGGCGACAGACAAAGGGCGATAGACAGAGGGAGACAGACAGAGGGAGGAGGGCGACAGAGGGAGGTAGACAGAAAGAGGGAGAGAGACAGACAAAGGGAGGGAGGGGGACAGAGGGAGAGAGAGGGAGGGAGACAGGGAGAGAGAGGGAAGGAGACCGAGAAAGAGCGAGGGAGAGAGAGATAGACCGAGTGAGTGAGACAGAGGGAGACAGGGAGAGGGAGGGAGACAGGGAGAGGGAGGGAGGGAGACAGAGAGAGAGGGAGGGAGACAGAGAGAGAGGGAGGGAGACAGAGAGACAGATAGAGAGAGAGAGAGAGAGAGAGAGAGAGAGAGAGAGAGAGAGAGAGAGAGAGAGAGAGAGAGAGAGAGAGAGAGAGAGAGAGAAAGAAAGAAAGATGTGTTTATGCCGGTCTGGTGGCTACGTGGACGAAGGCATCCGCTGCAGGGACCTGTGTTCAACCTCATGGTCATAGTTGTTTTTGTTGCTCTAGCCTCTCCCCCTCCCCCACTGACCCCGCCTCCACCGGTGCAGCCCTCGGCCACAAACCACACTTTAAATTTGCCCCCTGAGAGAAAGTTTGTGAGTTCCCATGCTCTAGAACCGCATCAACCTGATTTAAAATGTTTTGGGTTTTTTCCGGTCATTTTTAGTTTTTCCCTCTGTTTTATTGTAGTTGCCAGGTCGTCTGCTGTGGCGCCTCACAAGATTTTTCTCTTCCCCCTATGGGTTTCTTTGTTTATTTAAGCTCTTTGTCTTATTAGATTTTTTTAAATGTATTTAATACTTGTGCTCAATCATGTCGGAGGATGGTGATGAAGTTAAAATGTTGCCCCCCCCCTGGAAACATTTCTGCGGATGCCCATGGACAGGGGGAATGGAAAGGAGCATAACTTTCAATTGTAGGAATGTGTTACTACCCTAATGAGGTTATATGCCCAGATTGCAGACCATTTCAAGCAAATGTCTATACAGCAATTCAGCAGTCATTTAAGATTTGTGCCCCATAAAGTGCTGAAATGCTCGCTTGCCTTATTCAGTGCTTACTCCATCTGTCAAATGCATCAATATCTATGGAATATTTTTGTATAAACTTTCACAAATCACTGAATAGTTTCAATATTTGTAAGTTTCAGTAACACTCACTGGTTTATTTTTAGGTCTGACGTTAGCCAAGATCGTTTGATTTTAGCAAGAGTATATGTATAATAAACTTACATAAAGTGGCTTTCATCCACCTCTCTTAATCCATTGGTCTGTTCTTGTGTCATTCACATTTTGATTCCACCGACTGCAGAAAACAGCGTAGGGCAGTTGGTCAGCCTACTTCAGCCACTGGGTAACTTTACTTTCAGTGACTGCATTTAGCCCTTTTGCAAGGAGCACATTCACACACAAGGTAGTTCCCTCAAATGCCAGTGTTTTTGTTTTTTTCTTCAGTACTACTTTAGTGTTGCCTTTGTTTGAAGAGCCTGATGTGATAGCAAGACCATTCTACTAGATGAGAGGCACACTCCAGCCTCATCAGTCCCGGTCTCCTTTCAATGCTGTTGTCAATTTCTTTTGAAGAGGCCTTTGTCTGACTGCTGCTCTTTGAAACCAAAGCAGCAGCTAACATGAACTCTGAATATAAGTTTAGGAGAGTGCTCCATCTCCTCATATTTTTTTGTGGAAAATGGAAGTCTGTTGTCCAAAGACGATTTTGTGTGCATCATAAAATGTCTCATTTCACCATGGATTTTGTCAGGTGAAAGATGCCAACACGAACATGTGTGGCTTCGGTATGTTCTACACTTTGTATGATTGCTTTTATTGTTAATTAGCACATTTATAGCACAAATGGGTGAGTAGTACGGCATTGTAGCGCCTTTAGATCGATTTTTGTTGGTTCACTCTGCTACATGGATTGTGCTGTGCACTGTTATTGTGTGAAGCTATTGCGGTGGAGTAAAGCCCTATGTATTTGTAACTAGAATATAATAAGTGCTCATATGTCTGCTTCTTAAAGGATGAAATAGGAATTGAATTACGCTAGATTGGTCAGAGATTTCCATTCACTTTGAGAGGGAGATGTTGCCCTCGAATCACCCACACACAGAACTAATCAACTACTGCTTGACCTAGTGAATGGGAAAAAGGCAACAAAGAATACTTACAAAACAGTTCTTGCCAACAACCAGATTGATTTGTTCGATCTAAAAGAAAAACAGCCATCAGACATGGGACGCAACTGGTGAAGGGGACTGGTCCTTGATACAAATATACAAACCCAAAATCTCTAGCAGTGTGAGACACAAAATGGGTGGGTAAATTTTTTCCACACACCAAAGTGGCTGTCCAACATGCACCCTATTGTGCCATCAAATTGCCCCAGTCCTGCCCGTCTGCGCTCGTCCGCGTCGAGGTAGCGGGTGCGGGCTATGGACTCTGGATCCCTCCCATATTAGCTGTCTGTGTACTATGGCGGTGCTCAGGTACGATCGCGCGGCTCTCTTATACATAAGAGACAGTCTTCGGACTTGCAATCATGACCCTTTACCCCCTCTATCAGGACCATATGAGTGTACCTGTGGTCTTTTCTCCCTGACCTCTCCCACTGGAGTTCTCCCAGCTGGTAGGATGGTTCTGGGTACTCATATGGAATGGTCCGGACATGTACTTAATATATGGAGCCTGAATGTAAGATCCTTGGTTAAACACTATCAGTCATTACGAGATATGATTGATGTGGACCTTCCCGACATTATCTTCTTGACCGAAACTTGGTTACAGGACACTGACACGGCCATTATCAACTTGGCTTTCCCCTCTACCTATACGGTATCCATCTTAAACCGCTCGACTAGGGGAGGTGGTATAGCCATGGCGACTAAGTCCTGTTTCCCGGTTGAGTGGAAGCCCTTGGATCTCTCGATGTGTGAGAGCGCATCGTTCAAGGTAAAGGTTAATCATCAATTCACCTTCAGCGGGGTGCTTATTTATCGCCCGCCTGGGAATGACACCGCCTTTAAGGCTTCCCTAGCGGATGTGGTTAGCTCTTTATCCGCCACATGTTCCAACTTCACTATAGTAGGGGATTTAAATATACATCTGGACCAGTCGTCTTCTCCTTCCATTAGCTCTTTTTTGGCGGATTTAGAAGCTTTACAGCTTGACCAACTGGTCACCTCCCCCACCCACATAGGAGGACACATATTGGATCCTTTTTTTACCACTTTAGCTCGGGCTAGATCAGCTGACCCGATGGTGGTGGGTTGGACTGACCATTTATTGGTTAGAGTGTCATGTCCTCTTGACACTCCCCAACTGAAACCAGTAGGTAAACAGAGTTTGAAGCGCAGTTGGCGTAAACTTCAGCTGGAGGAGTTTGTCAGGATATTAGAGGCTCATCCCCTGGGCAAATTGCAGAATGTAGAACAGGGCTATGATCAATTCTGCAATTGGGTTATTACCGCCCTCGATTCTCTTATACCTTTGCGGTGGGCTAAATGTCATGCGAAAAGCCATAGCCCGTGGTATAATGAGATTCTTGCCGAACATAAGAGAACTTGTCGTCAAGCTGAGAGGGCATGGAGAAAAGCTTTCGATCCCGTGCTAAAATCATCGTACTTTGCCCAGCTCAAGTCTTACCACAGAGCTATCTGTCAAACCCGGGCCGCATATTATGCAGCTGAGTTTTCCAACAGCCCCAACCCCTCTAAGTTGATCTTTAAGGTACTTAAGGATCTGATGGGGAAACGGGCCACCTCGCAAGAAATCTGTACAGACTCGCACTGTGAAAGCCTAGCATCCTTTTTCGTCGAGAAAGTACAGAAAATCTACCGAGGTTTTGCACCAGCTGCCCCCGGGGATGCTCCTAGCGACGTAGAAGTCTTGGTGTCGGAAACCCTGTCAACTCTGCCGACTATGTCGAATGAGGTATTTGACACTCTGAGCCGCAAAATCAAATCGGGCTCTCCCTTAGACCCTCTGAAGCCGGAACTCTTTGCCTCCCTCCCGCCCCTCTGTCGTGAGCCCATACTGGAGCTTATTAATCTCTCCCTCAGTGAGGGCGTAGTTCCATTATCCTGGAAGCAGGCTGTGGTCAAGCCCATTTTGAAAAAACCGAATGCTGACCCCTTGCTTCCGGAGAACTACCGACCCATCTCCCTCCTGCCTTGGACCGCCAAGGTCACTGAGGCTCACGTTAATACCACTCTGTCGGCCCACCTCTCGCGCAACAATATCTTAGACGAGAGTCAAAATGGGTTTCGTGCTCAGCACAGCACTGAAACGGCTCTGCTCTTCATGATCGAGCATCTGCGGACAGTGCTGGATGCGGGGCAGACCGCGGCGCTCTTATTGTTAGACCTGAGCGCCGCGTTCGACACGGTGTCTCATGACATCCTGTTGCGACGTCTGGAGGAGGTAGGGATAGTCGGGAAGGCCCTCGCGTGGTTCCGCTCATTCCTCTCGGACCGGTTTTTCAAGGTAGCCATTCCACCTGGCCAGTCCTCATACCATTCTTTGGATCTGGGAGTCCCTCAGGGCTCTGCTCTCAGTCCCACTTTATTCAACCTGTATGTGAAACCGCTGGCTGCTGTCGTCAGGCAGTATGGCCTCACGATGACATCGTATGCCGATGACACGCAGCTGGCGGTGACACTCAGTGGGAACCCTGAGGAGACTGCGCCCAGATTCCAGGCGGGACTGATAGCTGTGGCGAGCTGGATGCGCAACAACTGCTTACAGCTCAATGCCAAGAAAACCGAGGTCCTGATTGTGGGGAAACAGGCGGAACTCTGGGGAGATCAGTGGTGGCCTCTCGAACTGGGGGCAGTGCCCACTCCAGTTGACGTAGTTAAAAATCTGGGAGTGTGGCTGGACTCTAACCTTTCCTTTATCAGCCATACGAAAAAGACAGCAGCTACCTGTCATGGTATTCTTCGAGGACTTAGACCTGTCCTAAAATTTTTCGATCCTCCCACACGTCAACTGGTGGTGCAGGCCTCCATCCTGTCTCGGATAGACTATGGGAGTGCCTTACTTCTGGGAGTCAACCAGGCGGAGGCGACTAGGCTCCAGAGGGTGCAGAACGCTGCTGCACGGGCCATTGTCGGCCTCCCAAGACGATGTTCGGTCTCTCCTGTTCTGGCCTCTTTGCACTGGCTTCCGGTCAGACAGAGAATCAAATTTAAGGCTCTCTGTCTGACATTCAAGATTTTAAAACTGTCTTCTCCCCCGGCCTTGACAGGCCTTATCTCTTCTTATGTCCCTGCACGATCTCTTAGATCAGAAGCCATGTTTTTGGCGAATAAGCCTAGGTTCAGGCTAAGCAGGATGGGAGGCCGTTCCTTCCGCGTGATGGCAGCGGATTTATGGAACTCTCTCCCTGTTCAAATCCGCGCCCTTAACAGCCTAACCCTTTTTAGACGGGCCATTAAAACTCACTTATTTACCTCTGTCAGTTAAATATCTCCCTTGTTCAGCTCTGATCTGTTATGTTGCTGCATATGATCTGGCGCCAGGACGCCCCTTCGCTGGGGCAGCTGTTGCGCCTAATAAATGTTATTAACATAACATAACATAACATGTACGCACTACAGAAGCATAGTTTTATCATATGGTCTACGACATGCCTTATAATAGTTACATACTGGGAGAGTATTGCACTTACACTGGAGAGGACAGTCAAAAGATATAGGGGGCTCATATCCAAAGCCAATTTAGTGAGGGTTGTGATTGCAAAATGTTTTTTTTAATAATGTACTAACCCCATTTTTCGATTCAACAACAGGTTACTGAATCGCAAAATGGGTTTCGAAAGGTATAATGAATTGCTATTGGAAAAAGTGTAGTTAGGGCGTCCTTTCTGATGAGCAATTTGATAGGGCCAGCAGCTGACTGTGGTGGTGTGGGAGTGGGGAGATGTCGACAGACGACGGAATAGATATAAATAAATAAATGAATAATACTTATTCCAGTGTTTGTCGACTTCCTCGCGCGCCCTGCCCCACAGCGCTTAGCTGTGCCGGCCGCCGCTAGATAGGGCATGTATCAATGTTTTCTGAATGAAGAACAGGAGCAAAACATTGACTCATGAGTTGGGGTGGTAACACACTTGCTAAAGGGAAGGTGTCCTCTAGGGATCCTTTCCCCTTGGTGAATATATTGCACTTACACTGGAGAGGACAGTCAACAGAACTAGGGGACTCATGCTCAAAGTAATTTGCACAAGATTTGGGATGGCAAAATTGCTTTTTTTCATGTACTAAACCCATTTTGCAATTTATCAACCGATTAGTGAATTGCGAAATTGGTTTAGGAAGGTATAATGAATTGCTATTTGGAAGGAGTCTATTTAGGACATCCTTTCAAATGTCAGTTCCGACAGTCTCTCATAGATTGACCCTAACACTAGCATCAAAAACCAGGTGTTGGTGATCAACACTCCAGGGAAAAAGGATTTGGAATACGTTGCTGAAATTTGCGTGACTCTGAGTTGTCTAGCAAATTGCCCCCAGATTTGCTTGCTATTCACTATAAAAACACAAAGAGAGAACGCGCCTGCGATTGTCTGTCCAGTGATACACTGTCACTTGTTTTGTTCGACCAATTGCTACCACAGATATTTACTATAATATGCCCTCACCCAAATACTTTGGGAGGTTTGCCTCTTAATAACATCCTTCGCCTTGCGCAGAATACCATACATGCTCTCCAGGACAAAACAGAAGGAACCCAAATAGCCTCTTAAGGTTCCATAATTAAAGTTTGTGGAGCATATTACCAACAACAAGCAATAATTATCGCTAGGTTGGCTTAGCGGCAATAATTTTATCGCCGTGTAGCGACGATTTTTATCGCTTAGGAGCCTTGATATTATCAAGGTTTATCTCCTAAGCGATAAAAATCGGCCGAAATCCATGAATATCGCTGAAAAGTCCGCGATATTCATGCATTACCAAGCAATTGCTCTTAGCCATGTTATCCACCTCCCATTGGATAACATGGCTAAGAACTGCTCAGGGCAGGTGTTAGCTTTTGGAGATATTTGCGCTTAGTGCGAATATCTCCAAAAGTTGGTAATAGGAGATAGCGATGTTAGCGACTGTTTCCAGTCGCTAACATCTTGGCACGCCCACTTTGCATGTCATTAGTGATAAATATCACTGACATGCAAAGCGTGGCCCAAGATGGTCGCTATCTCCTACTAGCTGTCGCTAACTGGTGTTAGCGACAGCTAGGTGATAGGGAGATAATTTTATCTCCGCTTTCTTGGCTTTTAAAGCCAAAAAAGCGGAGATAAACCCCCTTGATAATATGCCCCTGTATTCCTTTGTGCTAAAATAAGCTCTTGGATTCCTCAAGCACCTTGCGGAAGGGAGTCTCCAGCATCGGGACTGCACAGCGGCATGGCTGGAGGTAAGGTGAATGGCAGTGGAGGGAAGGACGAAAGTGGAGAAGTAACGGGGGGAAACTGTACGAGAGCGTAGGAGGAGGCAAGAGGGTGAGAGCAGCAGCCAAACAAGAAGGGTAAGGCACGACACAGCAGTAAGCCAAGTGAAGTTCAGAGGAATGAACTCGGTCTTTGTAAACCCGCGTCCACAGTTACTCGCCAACTATCGTGGCCACTCCAGATCTTGTAAGATCTCGAGAGTCACCCGATAGTGAGGCAAATCCAAAACCCTCCATAAGACACAGAATCGTTATGGGGATTCTTTCAAATACGGGAAATGTATGGTGCATGTTGGGAGATTCCGCACATCTAAATAGAGATTTTGTTTTGGTATGTGTCAATGTTTTCCGAATGAACTTCAGTAGCAAAACATTGGAAAAAAAAGTTTGTTGGGGAGTAGTGGCAAATCTGAAACAAAAATAAAAAATGTTATTTTCTTTTTTAAATGCAGCCCCATTTCCTATAAGTTAAATCCGGTGAATTTGAAAAAAAACATTTACTTTATTTAAATACAAGCACAAACATGATAGTCTGCTGACCCCTGCAGGCCAACACCCTTGTAAAGGAATTCAATCGTGAGTCACAATTTGCAACCTACCTCATAAATGTTGATGAGGTAGGTCAGATTGCTATCCACTACAATTTGGAATTTTGTAAACTCACCCATTAGTACATAATCTGATTCCGCCAAAACATTTTCTATGTAGGAAAATGCTTCTTTTTTGCATTATCACCCCCATTTTCTGTAAACTATTTTGTTGACTCTCTGCAACTCTGCTAACCTGGCCCCAGCCCCATTGAATGTGCTCCAACCTCTAGAACATGTCGAAACTGGTTATACTCCTATTTGGCATATCTAATATTCCTATAAATTCCTAGTATATAGTACAAAGATTACCCAGGCCTGTGAGTTAAATGTCATTATTGGACTGCAGTTCCTATTGTGCTACCCACTACAGTGGCAGTGCATATATGTGTGACCTCTTTGGACGGGCCTAATACCTTTCCTTTTAAATGTTAATAAGTAATCCCTGGGGGTGTGGCTTAGGACGTCAAGATGGCGGTCGCACTCTAGGAGTGCTCCGGACTCCCCATCCAGCATCCGTCCTGCATCCGCCCGCAGCAGCACTTACCGGTGGACTCTTCTGGCATCCCCGGACTCCCCTGACCGCTGCGCATCCCCTGGCGCCTCTGCGGTCCCCGACCTCCTCCTGGGCGCGAGCTCCACAAAATGGTGGCCCCCAGTTACTCGGCGAGGCGGCCCGATCCTCTGTGTGATGGCGGGCACTCCCTGCCTGCCCAGTGAAATCTCCATCCTTGGCGGGGAAAGAGGGGGCTGCTGTGGTGCCTTGGTCCTGTCCTGTGGGCCTCGGAGCCCTCCTGGAACCGCTCCGCTACCTGGCCTGGCCCTGAGGCGCATCGTGGACCCCGGGGGCTGCGGACTCGGAGAGGTTCCTGCGGGCGCCCCTCGGGATTGGCGTGTGGAGGGGGGCTCTCCGGTGGGGGCGGCTTGCTGCTGGGCCGTCCGGCCCCGTCCTGCGGCTTGCTGACTCCCGGGGCTGCTGCTGGCTGAGCGGTGGAATGGACGACGTTCCTGGGGATGCGTGACTCCCCTTGGCCCTGCTGTGTGCTGGACGGAGAGGCTGTGGGCCCCGGAGGCCCGGACGTGCCACCTGTAGCGGAGTCCCGATCATCCTGCGAGGCCCTGGAGGATTGGTCTTGCCTGCCCTTGCTGTGTCGACACATTGGGGGCCCTTGACGGAGGCCTAGGGCGACTGGGGCCACGGAGGCCTGGGGCGGGGGTGGAAGCCCCCGATGGTCTCGCCTGCGACTCACTGACCCGGGCTGGGAGACCGGGAGCTTTGGCATCCTGCATGTTGTGCTAGCCCCCCGCCCAACCACGGCTAGGCCTCCTCCGTCTCCCTGGTGATTGGCCCTAACCTGTAGGTTGCTGAGCCCGGGCAGCCGGCTGCCTCCTGCCCACCACCCCGCATGCCTGACCCTCCCTGATCTGCTCCTGGGGCCGCGGTGGGGGTGCTGGCGCTGAGGATCAAGCTGCTCTGCCCAACCCTGCTCTCCTCCACGGAACTTGTGCCGGTCGCCTGCCCTCGGCGTCGGCCCACCACGGGCCTGGAGCCCAAGAACACCTTGTCTGCCCATTGCTGCTGCCCCGGCATTGTCGTTGCTCTGCCCCCGAGGCCCGAGCGGTGTGAGGGCCTGTGACTGACACTGAAGCCCAGGCGCCGCGTTGCCGGGACCTAGCTCTGCCTTCCCGGAATCCGGTTGGGCCTACCACTGACCGGCGCAACGACTGGGGGAATCGCTGGGGAGTCCCCCGGTTGGCTTTGTTTCCTGCCGCAGGAGGACCGCGGCTTCCTCTTATTCCCCCCGTCTTTCAGTCCCCTGCATCTACCTACCCACGCCGCTAAGGAGGCCTGGAGGTCTGCAACTGGCGACGGACCTGCCTGCGCCACACACCCACGCCTGACCCATTGCGACCATGGGCAGGGGACGAACCACGCAGACCCCGGTACCCCCATCCCAGATGCGTATGGACCAATTTACCACATCGGATCACGGATCCAACGCTGAGCCCCCACCTCCATCCAGAGCTGCGGGAGGAGACTTATCTACCATCCTCCAGGCGATTAGCGCCTCCCAGGCGTCAGTAGAGACTAAAATTGAGGAGGTGCGAGTGGATGTGGCCCTCATCTGGCAAGACCTTCGGAACGCCACGGCCCGTATTACAGAAGCTGAGTCCAGTGTTTTTATGGCGGAGGACGACCTGACCACCCTAAAGACCCAGGTGGCTCGACTTCAGACGCTGACGTCGGACCTCCATCACAGGGCGGAGGACGCCAAAAACTGAGCGCGCAGGAATAACTTACGCCTCCTGGGATTTCCGGAGGGGGTGGAGAAGGGCCCCGTCGCTGTCTTCCTCGAAACCTGGATCCACTCATGGATGCCCGTGGAGAAACTCTCCCCCTGGTTTGCCATAGAACGGGCCCACCGATCCCCTGGAGGCCCTGCTCGACCCTTCATCCTCCGCATCTTCAACTTTCGAGACCGCAACACCAACTTGGGGGCGGCCAGAGACCTGGGTCCCCTGCTTTTCCAGAACTCCAAAATAATGATCTTCCCGGACTACTCTCACGAGGTCCAGTCCCAACGCCGGTCCTATGATGAAGTCAAACAAAAGCTCAGGGCACTGGGGCTGCGCTATGGTCTCCTGTTCCCGGCCCCCCTCAAGGTCCTGTTTCAGGACAAGTCCCTTTTCTTCGACACCCCACAAGCTGCCTGGACCTGGCTCACGGAGGAGCGCCCCCTTCTGCCTGGGCGGGTTCCGTCCCCTGGCCGAGGGCCCACTCTACGCCCTAACCATGAGATGCCCAGGCCGTGGCGACACCAGACCGGGTCCCGCAGGCGGGGCCACCGGCGACAGGAGGCCTCACCCTCCCTGGGGTAGAGTCCCTGGCGGTCTCCCCCACCCCTGGATCAGGGTGTTCCCCCTCTGCTACGTCACCATCCTTGGTCATCATCGAACGGTCCCCGGAGTCCGGTGTGAGCCTGCGCAAGACGCATACGGACTCTGACCTGTCTGGCAGCCCTGTGATCCGAGACACCCCACATGATGCAGAGGCCTGAGTCGGGCCACGGGATGTCTGATTGGAGTCGATGGACCCCGAACAGCCGGGCCACACCTGATTGGCCTCCTGGGCCTTGGCCGATGCTTTGAGGGCTGGAGACCTGGAGGGGCTCCACCTGTGACCAGGAGTCCGAACAGCTTATGTCTCTTTTCTTTCTATGCTTTAGCTTTGTCTTCCTCTTCCTTCTGCCATCCTATCCTCCCGGTCCCTTGTGAAACTGCTGCAACTTGTCCGCAATGTATTTCCCTTGAAGCTGTGCTGTCCACAGCTGCTAATACTTATCCGACAATATGGAGTGGGGTCCTCCTTAGTTTACTCGAGATTAGTGCCACTGCGCCCAACTAACCGTTTAAGTTTAGTGTCACTCCCCTGGCAAGGGGGTTCTTCTTATTTGGGTGTTTGAACTTTCGGGCGACAGATGCTTCCTGTTTTGAAGTGTAGGGTGGGGGGAGTTGGGGGTACCTGGGAGGGGGGAGTCCGTTGGCTCCCGTTGTTTTGTTGATTTTAGCCGCCTACGGGCCGCTTTTCATTTCATTTTTGTTCGGCCGCTCCTCGGCCTATGTGTGTGCCGCCTGCGGGCGGCTGGCTGCAGCTCCTCCTTTTGGTGCAATGCGGTGGGTGTATCCTCTCCAGACACGCACCTCCTGCTCCTTGGCGCTCCTATTATTCTGGGTTTATGTGGGTTGCCAAGTGAGGTGGCCGCAGGCGTTCGCCCCTTACCCCCGTTGCCCACTAGAGCCCTAGGGGCCTCTGCCTTACTGACCTACCTCAAATACCTTCCTTTGCCTTGGAGCGGGGATGCGGGTCCTCCCCCCCGGGGCACGCCCCCCAGCGATCACTTGCTTTCCTACGTCCCCCCCCTCCCCTAATGGCACACACTTTGGTTAGACCTCTCTTGGAACGTTAACGGTCTCCTTGATCGTATTAAGCGCGCTGCAGTTCTTAGAGCGGCACATCGCCACTCGGCGGACGTCCTCCTTCTCCAGGAGACCCACCTTTTAGGCACACAATGCACCTTCCTGGCCCGGTACGGGTGTACGATGGTTTGGCACTCTGAGTTTCAGCGCGGGTCCCGAGGGGTGGCGGCCTTGCTCTGAAGAGGCCTTCCAATCACCCTGGCCAAGGCTTCCACTGACTCGCAGGGGCGATATGTGGCGATATCGGGCATGCTGGAGGGTTGCCCCCTGAATATCCTGAATGTCTATGTCCCGCCTGCCCTCCTGTCCCCGACGCTCTTGTGCCAGACACAGATCCTTTCCTCTTTCCAACACGGCTTCACAATAGTTGGTGGCGACTACAACGCCGTAATGCAGCCTCGACAAGACTCGACTGGCACCCCCTCTGCGACCCGACTCTCTTTCGCAGCATCCCTGTCGGGCTGGGCTTCAGATCTGGGGCTCTGTGATATTTGGCGAGTCTGGAATCCCTGCAAGGCACAATACACTCATACATCGGTCTCCCATCATACCCACTCCCACATTGACCTCCTCCTGCTCCCGGCCACGGACTGCCATCTGGTCTCTGGGGCGAGTATCTTGCCCAGGGGATTGTCTGACCACTCCTGCGTCTCCCTCTGAATTGGCTCTGCCCCGACCGGACCGCGAGCGGTTTGGCGTCTTAACGCGTGGTTCCTGCAGGACCAGACACTGGTGGACCCGCTGGGGCAGGAGCTTACCCACTATTTTTCTACCAACAAGGGCCCGGTTTCCTCGCCGGGGACCCTATGGGAGGCCGGCAAGGCTGTGATTCGCGGGGTGGCGCGGGGGCTTGTCCACAATAAACGAACGGACCAGCTGGCCTGGCTCGCGGAGTTGGAATCCCAAGCCACCCGGCTAGAGGCTGTGCAAGCCGCCGTTGGTCGAGAGGACCCCACCCGGCAGCTGGCGATTATTCGAGAAGAACTCCGCCAGATCTCGCTCAACTCGGCTCAACAGCTGTGGAGGTCGTCGGTGGCGCGAATATACGGGTGAGGAGATAAAAATGGTAAACTCCTCCATAACTTGGTCTCCTACCCCAAGATCCACTGCATCATTCCGGAGGCACCCTGCAGGTAACCTCTGAGGCCATAGCCGGAACCTTTGCGGCTTTTTACGCTCGCCATATGCAGAGCGCCCGGCGGACACGCCTCTAACCACCCTCCTACGCAGTGCTGGGGCTCAACTCACTGCCTTTGCCCCTGAAACTGCGGAGGCTCTAGAGAAGCCATTCACCTTCGAAGAGGTCCTGGAGGCCATCCCCCTACTGAACCCTGGCAAGACACCTGGTCCAGATGGGTTCCCGCAGGAGTACTATGCGGCCTTCCGAGATATCCTGCCCCCCCCCCCCCCCCCCCCCCCCAACTGCTGGGCCTCTTCCATCACGTGGTGGAACAGGGCTCCTTCCCCCCCCGAATCGGACCTGGCCACGATTGTGGTAATACCCAAGACCTAACCGCCCTCGAAGAACTGTGCAGACTTCCGGCCGATCTCCCTTATTAATACCTAGATTAAGCTCTTCGCCACGATTCTGGCCCAGAGGCTTATACCCCTCCTACAGGACCTGGTCCTCCCGGACCAATGTGGCTTCATGCCGGCCGGTTCAAGTGTGAACATTGAAAGGCCCCTGTTTGCTTTCAAAAAAAGTAGGAACCTCAAAGACCATCTGGACAGGGCTGCCTTACCTATCACTGCACACTCCGCTACTCTTGAATCTGCTTGGGGTCTGTCCCCCATTGTGGGTCACTCTAAATGTGTGGGTTGCAATGTTTGCAAATTTACCATTGAAGGGAAGAGTTTTACGTTCAACAATGTCACAGTCAAATGCCAGACCTTTTCAAACTGTAACACGAGTAACGTGATTTATTTAATACAATGCCCTTGTTCTAAAGTTTACGTGGGCCAGACAACCCAAAAGGTGAAGACAAGAATTTGTCAGCACAGAAGCCGCATCAGGTGCAGGACACCGAATGCCCCACTAGTCGACCACTTCATGGAGGCTAATCACAGCGAGGACGACATCAGATGGACAGTTTTACAAACATTGAAATTATCGCCAAGAGGTGGCAACATGGCACCACTACTGAACAGGGCTGAACTGAAATCAATAATTCTGTTTGACTCCATACGGCAAGGTTTGAACAGAACCGAAGACTGGACATCCTTGCTCTGAATACAGACTTTATGTACCTAGAAAATCTCATGAAATGACTGTCCAAGTGCAGCGGTGCCTTTAGACATTGTGTGTCTATATAATTCCAACTACAAAGAACCCGATGCTTGCTGGAACCAACAACAATATTGTAATGTAACCCAGAATTTAATATGTTCATTGGTAATGCAAATGTAAATAATTTAATCTATGTCACAACCTTCACTTCGCCAACCCCCGATTTGGCACTCCCTCTGCACTAAATCACGGTCTAATCAGCAAGTCACCACTGCTCACATGACTAGCTTACATTGTAATTCCCAATCCAAAATGGCCGCCGCTTTTCGAGCAGGCACAGGCTCTCCAGTCCCCTCCTTAGTGTCGCTGCCCTTAATCCAACATGACGCGCCACTTCCTCGAGAATTGAACCTGAACCACCGCGTTATCCCCTGTCCTTACCATTATGCACGACCGGATCTTATGACCATCGGGTCAAGAGACTCATCGTATGTAAGCCCCTTTCCACTCCCGCTACCACCGGAATTGGTCCTTGGCTTCACTTAACCCTCTCCATGCTTCTTTCCCTGTAGCTCCGCTAGGAACCCCACCATGGGTCGAAGCGCTGATTCGCCGTATCTTGGGCTAATCTCCACCCTGGACAAACAAAACAACCCATCCCCCCTAACTGAACCCGCTTTTATCCTTACAAGCAGGTAACTATCCCTCTCTAGCCTGGCCACGCACACCGGCAGATGGCTCTAGTCTACAATTACATCGTGCCTTACATCATGTTATTATTTCATTCGCCAGGGTCCATTAACGGAACCCGACTCTGAGACCTAGAAAACGCTCTTCGTCCGCGTTACTTTGCACCAGCCGCACGGCTGTTTATAACATGGCACACACTTACGTTTTACTGCGCCGTTTTTTACACACCATTCATCACCACAGTAAGGTCGCACAACCGTCACCCCGCTTTCCTGTATGCCTGTCAACACCGCAGCACCTTGGACTCTTCACAATGTGTTCTGAATATAATGTTAAGTTAAGAGCTAAATTGTTCGCCGCAGAATTTCGTTTGTCACACTTACTACCGCTGCAGTCCCTCTGAATTCCCTCGTCTCTCCTTGAAATACCCACCACAGTAGAGACAGAAGCGCCGGTTTGCAAGGTTGCAGCATGAGTAACTATCAGGGTCAATCCCGGACCATTTCACAAAGGAATGAAAATGCCCAATTTATATGTTTGGACTGTTATTAAGCACTTATTCACAACTGTAACCACTAGTACTGTGGTTCTCTGACCGCCCAGACTTCCACCATCTCTCTCTGTGTTTTTTAACCTAGTAGAGATAGAAGCGCCGGTCCTCCCCACTTACAAGCAATATTGTCGTCACTTTTTAAACTCTCGCCACATGGATACAAAGATCAGGTGGCTTACTATATGCTGTATGTTAAGTTGTTACCTGTATCACAATGGATTCACCGGAATCATTCCTCTTTTTTCTTTTCTCCCTTTATCTTAACAGGCGTTATTCTTATTCATTTAACCAGGCAATTATTATTGGTCCTGATGATGATCCCGCTAGTATAGGGGCAAGGGATCGAAACGTCGACTTTCACATACAGTGTCGCAATTGTACCATTGTGTTAATATATTGCTGCCACTGACGCTTTGAGCTTGCAGTACTATGTATTAAGATGCAAGCCATGTTCTGATCCAAAAAGTTATTGCCTGAAAATCTAATTTGTTTTCTACCTTTCCCTTGATTTTTCCTTTCCCTCATACTGGGTACAGGACTGTGCCCTCTTTATTTGTGTGTGTTCTAATTCCAAAATATTTTCTACATATATGAAATAAATATTCCATGTCCGGCTGGACACTGGGATTGACTTATAGCACTCATTGTGGTCTATAATTGAATTTGTTCGAATACTGTTTTCTAAGCTTAGGATCACTGTTCCTCATAATAAATTAGTTACCCGCGGTCCGAATTGATCCTATCGGGTCCCCTTGTTTTGTTTAATTAAAGCCAGAGGCACCCGTCTTTGCATCTGCCGCCTCCATTTGGCCATGGCCCACCGTTCTCGCCTGCCCCCATACTTGGCCCTCCTCTTTCTCGACTTTGAGAAGGCCTTCGATACGGAGGGTTGGAAGTACCTCCTAGATGTGCTGGAGGCGATGGGCTTTGGCCCACTGTTCCGTAAATGTGTTGGGATCCTCTACGCGCATCCCACGGCCCGTGTGCTGATCAACGGGGCGCTCTCGAAGGCATTTCGGATATGCCGAGGCGCGCGCCAGGGGTGTCCCCTCTCCCCACTCCTATTCACGTTAGCGATGGAGCCCCTGTCGACGCTTATCCGGCAGGACCCCCTTGTCCGAGGATGGGCCTGGAACGAGAGCCACGTGGACAAAATAGCCCTCTACGCCGATGATGTGCTCCTGTACTTGGCGGACCCGGCGACCTCGGGCCCCAAATATTTGCAGATCCTGCTTGAATTTGAGAAGGTCTCTGGCCTTCGACTTAATGCAGCCAAATCCACCCTGGTCCTGTTACATCCCTCCCGGGATTGCTTCGTTTGGCAGTCATCCATCCCCCTTAGACGCCACTCGGTTAAATATCTGGGGATATGGGTAGCTCTCCTGCCAGAGTTGGAGTGGGCGTTGAACATCACGCCCCTGGTGGCCCAAATGCGTTCTGACCTTAGAAAATGGCAAACCCTCCCCCCTAATCCTTGGGCCGAAGCACACTGTTCAAAACGATGGTCTTCCCCCGCTTCCACTACACCCTACAAAACATTTCCATCCCCCTATCCCGCACCTGGTTCCGCGAGCTCGATGTTGTCCACGATTGGTATGCGGGCGGCTGGTCCGACCCGGCGTACCGAGTGGAACTGGAGGAGATGGACTTCTCTCAGGTCCAAGCACTCCTCTACGGATGCCCGGTGCCAAAAACCATGGTGCCAATTACGCGAGCAGTTCTTATGGCCTGGCGTGCCGCCCTGCGCCACACATGATAGGACCGCAGGCTTACCCGTCAGACACCACTTTGGCATGGCAACTGGCTCCGGGAAGTATCGTCCTTGAATGGATTTCGCCGTTGGGAGCACATTGGTGTGTCAGTCCTTGGGGATGTCTGGGTGGGGCACCACATCCGAGCATTTGCTGACTTGCAACGGCACCACGCCCTTTCCCACGCCCAACATTTTAATACCTGCAGCTGCGCCTGCCCATTCGCGCCCATCTCCCTTCACCAATCACCCTCCCAGAGTTCAACCCGCTAGAAGCGCAAGTGATGATGGGGAATCTGGGTAGGGGAGGAGTATCCCGAATCTATCGATCCCTCGTCAATAATAGCCCTGCTTCCTTAGATCGGCTGCGCACCCGGTGGGAGGGATGGGTAGGACCCCTAGAAGAGGCCTATTGGAGAGACGCATTAAGGCCCCACGGACCCTGACCATCTCTTCCAAGCTGCGCTTGGTGCAGGTTTACTATCTCCATACGGCTTACCTCACCCCAGAGAGGCTTTTCCAAGCCTGATTGCGACCCACCCCAGACTGTCCGAGATGTAGGCAATCCCCAGCCGATTTCTACCACATGGTGTGGCTATGCCCGGTGCTGGAGAGGTTTTGGAAGGGAGTGGAGCAGGAGCTTTCGCAGGCCCTGGGTTGGTAGGTCCCACACGATCCATTCCGACTACTGTTGGGGATCTTCGATGGTCTGGATGGCTCCAGGTCAGATAAAAGCCTGCTGGGGATGGCGGTGGCGGTGGCCAAGAGGGACATAGCGCGACACTGGGCATGCGCTGTGGCACCCACTGTGGGGGGTGGATTGGTGCGGCGCCCAAGAGGAGGCTCTATTTGAATCCTGAGGGTCTCCAGATCTGTTTCCTAAAATATGGGGGAAATGGTTCAACATGATCCCCCCGTGAAACCAGGTACACAAATCGTTTTAGGAATTACTACTATTGTCATATAAGCTGTACTGTTGGACTGGAGGGGACTGACTCCACCCATATGCATTGTTGATTTTGACCTATTGTACTTGTTGATTTGTGATTTGCTGCCAATTCATTGTTTTTGCTGTTTCAAAATACTGAATAAAGTTGATTATCAAAAAAAAAAAGTAATCCCTTGGTTGGCCTTATAGGCCCTAAGGTAGGATTTTTAAAATTAGGAAAAGTAGAAATGTAACGTTACCTATGTCCTTACAGTTACCCAACCCCAAACGTGATTTTAATGTAGCAAGGCTTGATGTCCCATAGGAAAACACATGATTAGAATATTACATTTAATAGTGCTAATTTCGGTAAGGAAACAACTGGAAATATAATTCATAGACTCTTTTTAAATAGTTATTCCAAATCACATTTAATTTGAAAATCGAAATTGTGATAACTATTAAGGAAAAGGTAGTTTTAAGCAAATTAACTTTTCCCTGCCTAAAGCTTCTGGAGGTCTATTTGCATAAGCTGCAATGGTCACATGGCAGCTGAATAGCCCCCTTGATAAGGTTGGAAAACTACTCCCATAACAGAACAAACACCTTGGGTATCGGGAGGCGTTTCTGTTCCTCTGGCAGGATGACCATTGGGCTCTGCTCAAGAACTTGATTAGCTTGAAAGAGGCCTACTCGGTCATAGGCCAATGCTAGCTGACACCTGGACATGGCCCTTCTTTGTTCCCCTAGCCAGGCAGGCACTAATAAGAGTGGGAAAGGAGCAGTGTTTAACTTGTAAAAAGAAAAGTGCTAGGTCTTTTGTTATGAGGCCACTGCAGCTTGCACCACACATTGCCCATGCTATGCTGCCAATGATAGTAATAACACAACTACTAACAATCACACTCCTGCAAGTGTTTCAAACCACGAAAGCTACAAGAATGGCTTAGGCAGGAAGTAATAGTCATTGTTCATGTAAATTGAATTAATTATTTTCTGTTGTTGTGGTCAACTCTAAATTAGCCAGACAGCGCCACCTTGTGGCAGACTGACAAAAGAGCCGGTATTGACAATTAAGTGCTGGTGCCGAGCACCGGAAACCATTGACTCAAATCAAGCACTGAAGAGGGGCTGCTCGCAGAACTGGTTGGAAGTGACCACAGAAAAGGAAAGGGGATGCTCGTTTCCCTGGCCATCCATATGGGGTGGGCACACAGGCTCTGCATAATGGGAGACGGGTTTCACCATTTTGGATTTGGGCAGAGATGGGCACTGTGGTATTATTTGCAGAAGGGCACGCAGAAACTGTTTTAAAAGTGGGCAGGGCTACCCATGGAAACTTTTTCCTTATTAGTCAGGTAGGGGCAAGGAGTCCTCCTCACCCTCCAAGTAGTACAAGGCATATATTTAGCACAAATGGGAAACCTCTTCCGAATACTATTAGACCTGTGGAGGATGGAAAAAAGGGCTGCACTTGCTGTTGAGGCCTGTGAGGAGACCTAAAGAACTATTCTTATTTGTATCCAAGACAAAGAAGTGGCCTCCAATGATCAGTTGGCAGATCTCCTGTTAAGCTACTGTGCCACAAAAAGCTACAAGAAGCCCCTTTTCCTTAAGAGCTCAGCTGACTATTTGGAAATTGGAGCTGTCCTAGACCCTGTTAGTGGCTTCTGCTGTAGTAAATCTTTAATCCCAAGTGCTGTTCCTGAAGTTTTGGGATCATTGCAGTGTAGTAAAGTGTAATGATCCCAAAATCCTGAAAATCTGGGACTTTGACACTGTTTGGTTCCAAAGATCTCAGGAGGATCAGGACAAACTTGCCAAATCATCCAACAAAGATGCATTGCTGCTGGTCAAAAGATTCTGTTGCTTTCCATTGGAGCTTTTCCGTAGCAGCATGACATCATAAAGAGGATGTCTGGCCTCATTGAGTCCTTCTCCGCTATAGTTTGCAATCTTTGCAATCTTGCCCAGCTGGAGGAATCCAAGGTCCCAAAATGGGACTGAGTCCTTTTTACCAGGCGAAGGCGCCAAAGAGCACCCAGCTGGCGGAGGACCTTTCTTTGGGGTGAATTTCGAATTTTTCCCACTCAGAGCTTTCCCACTTAAAGACAAAAGCTTTACTGTCCCACAACTATTCAGCCTCATGGAGCCCTTCTTGGCCACAACCTGCTGCCTTGCTCCACTGGGAATTCTTGACTTTCATTTCAGAGACTTAGTCAAAAGGTTATATGTCTGATCGGCAGGAATCTGGTTTCTGTATCCAACCATTACAGTTGGTCTTTAATCGCACCTAGGTCCTGGTCAATGGCAACCAGATGGGCTTGGTTGTTGGCACTGAAAACTTTTTGGTGCTATTTTTATTCAAAACTTTAAACTTGTATATCTCCAGTTCCCCTTATTGGCTTTGTGGTGTCATTTTGTACTTTTAGTTATTCTCTATTTTAAAAAATTTAATTGAGCCGTTTATTGGATTGTGTTTTCAACTTTTTAACAGTTTTGGTACTTATAAATGCTTTACACATTTCCTTAAGTTAAGCCTGTCTGCTCTGCTGTGCCCTAGTTACCAGTGATTGAGCTCAGGTTTAAATTACTGAAATCTTTACTGGACCTACCAAGAATAGAGACATGATTATTTAGTTGGAGTTGACTACCATTCACCCCAACTAATAATCAACTTTCTCACACTGTCCATTCACAAAACGTTGGTGAGTAATTGAGACCACTTTTTGCTAATCGAAATGTCATACATCAGGCCCTACGGGCGCATAAATACTGAAAGAGGCCTGATGGGCTAACACCTCGACCCAACAATAAGAGGCTGGGCAATAGGTTCCTAGATTTGGCACTAGTCATCGGTAATAGATGTATAGTATGGGTACGGAAATCAGGAACCCTATATTCTGAGAATGGTTTGGACAGGTTGCACATTAGGCTGAGATGCTCTGTTTAGGAACTCATAGGGTGAAAGGCAGTAGGGAACCACACTCCCAGAGGAGATAATATTGTATTCATTCCAAAATTTTCCAAATGAAGACAAACGGTCCTTAATGTATTCTAAACTGACACTGAAGCACCAATGAGCAGATACACATGAAGAAACACTGACTGTCACTGCTGCTTACAACTAGAACAGGGCAGTTGTTTTCTGCCCAGGGCAGCGTACCCCCTCTTATCCCCTTGACACATCAAAGATGCAAAGTAAGTCTAAAAATTGACCCATTCGTTGCACCGCAGTAGATTTGTTTAAGGTCGCAGATTCTACACGTATACATAGATGACTGTGTAATCGCATGCTCTAAAATCAATAAGGAGAATGCAGAACAATATTTCAAATCTGGTAGATAACTGCATACAATGTACCATGTTTATAAAACGCACTGGAATTGTTTGTTATCGCTCTGAGTCGGGGAACAAGATGGCGGGTTGAAGATGCCACGGAGGTGCAGCTCTGACGGAGGCTCCCTGATCTTCTGAGGAAAGTATACGAAAAAACTACGAGGAAAATAGGAGGATTGTTCTACTTACAAACGATGCCATAGCCTAAAAAAATGTAAAAAAGGGAAACGAGTGCGAAAAATAATATCAACAGAATCATCTACCTCGCTTTGTCGGACTCTGCTGGATGCTGCGTTTCTTTCAAGGATGGCGCGGGTGGCTGTTTCTGGCTGCTCGACTCCCGATTCCACAGCTGTTCAGTGGATCGTGGCTCAGCTGGTCTGGCCTTGCGTTCCTGGTGGCTCCAACTGCTCTGACTGCTCCCGTGAAGCCGCTGGTGCGGGTTGGCTCGGCAGTCGCTGACATGGCACCAAAGAATGCCCCCAGGTATACCCGCGCTGGAAGGGGTGCTGCCACTGAGACCTTGGTTGTCGCCGACGGAGGAGACATCATTGCAGGAACGGCGGCGGCGACCACCTCCTTGCCGGCTGCAACCTCAGGGAAAACCGAGTCACAGCCGGGTAAGCAAATAATCTGCACTGTTAGTTGTTTTTGAAAAGGCCATGAGTGCTAAGGTCAGTATTGGGAATAAAACGACTACTGGAAACAATGTTGCTCCCAGCAACAATCTTTGTAAAAGTGTGGCAGTACCTTCTGACTCGGCCGTAACCTGCACTATTGTTAATACTGCTAAACCGGCTCAGCCTAGTGGAGCTTGCTGTGACTCGGACTCTGACTCAACACACAATATGCTCTCCATAACAGATAGAGCAAACGTGGATCATGAAGCTAACTCAAGGGAACTTGAGAATACTGAAAATACTGGGGATGGGACTGGGGGAGAGACTGCCAGTGGCCCCCGAGCAGCTGAGAGCGTAATAGCAGCTGAGACTGCCGAATCAGCACTCAAATGACCACAGGGGATAGATCGAGCAGAGATCATTAAAGGCTTAGATCTAGGGACCAACAGTGTGACTTCTCTTGCTGGCCCTGAGGCAGATAAACCTGCAGTAAGTGCAGTGGCTGAAAAGGTATCGGATGATACGGCGGACACAGCCATTGTTATCACTGAAGGGGTAGAGGAATGTTCCAATTACGATTATGAGGGGCTTATAGAAGAAGAGGATTTAAGCAGTTCCCCCCTAGACGCAGTCAAGCTCTCGGGGTGCAAAAAGGGGAAGACCAAAGCAAAAAAAAAAACTAAAGAAAGGGAAGAACCCCAATGTTTCTAACCTCTCTACTTCAACCTCGACCTCGAATCTACGAGGGAAGCTTATCAGTGATGAGAGCCCTCTTAGAAAATGGATTCAGGCAAGGGGGGGAGGTTAAGAGCATGGCAATGCGTCTATCAGGCACTAGCCCAACAGAGGGCAATCATCCGAGAGACTGCTCCTTACCTGCTGGCCGTATCATATCTCCACCCGCCCTGCCTGCAGCACCTATAATACAAGCAGTTCTAAAACCAACTTTATTAGATGAGGCCAAATCTCTTTCGGAGCTTAGCAGTACTACAGTAGTATCTGGATTAGATTCTGCTTCAGTGGCTACCCCGTCTATAACTTTATCTACAGCCTACACCACGGATATGCCGGCTCTAACAACCTCAGAAGACCCAGAGGTCAGCCTCTCCCCTCTCAATTTGATCCTAATGACTTTAATGGATCATCGACAGGAAGCACATCAACACTTCCTGCAGCTGAGGGAGGATAATTGTAAAATGCAAAATTCCCTACAGGAGATGACTAGCAAGCTTGGGGGAATTACACAAGACATCGAGGAATTGCAGCAAAGGGTGGTGGGCGTCGAAGAAGCATCTGCCCGTACCAAGATGCTCACCAATCAACATGATGCACAGATTGTGAATCTTCAGAACAAACTGGAAGACATGGAGAATCGTCAAAGAAGGCAAAATCTTAGACTATTTGGTATATCAGAAGGATCAGAATGTTCAGATCTGAGGGCATATGTTGTTAAACTGTTTCAAATGGCTTTTCCCAATCTGTCAGACTGGGACTGGGACTCGCAACTCCAAAGAGTCCATAGACTACCCCTAATTCAAAGAAATAGAGAGAGTAAATTTCCCTGTCCCCTTTTGATTTATTTTGGGAATTTTCTCCTGAGACAGGCAGTATCACTTAAAGCTAGGCCTAACTCCCCTGTCACAATAGAGAATGTTACCTTTTTTGTTCGATCTGATTTAATCAAAGCCACAATGGAAAAACGATGGAAGCTACGCCAGCTTATAGATCCTTTCAAATCTCCGGGGGGACAGGCGTTCCTCCAGGACCAGCTCGACTTAAAGTAATTAATGGTGGCCACACTTATTTTTTTACAGATGATAGGGAAGCTGAGCTAGCACTTTCTAAATTTAGCTGAAGAACACTAATGTCAATCAAGCTTGGTCAGTTACTTAAAAGGGGAATTAAAGGGGATGTCAGAATGTAATATAAAGGGAACGGTTACTCGGATTATAGCCTGTGAATCTCTAGCTAATGGGGATCTGACCCGTATTATTTGTGAATTTTGGTTGTTTTCTTTCTCTTTTAGTTTCTTCCCTTTCCTTAGTAGTTTTTGATTAGAATTAACTGTAATCTATCGAAATCATCAGAGAAACCCTTTTCTTCTCACTTCTCTTTTTTTTTTCCTTTTTCTTTTGCCTCGTAACAGTATGGGATTGCAGGGGGCAGACTCGGATGCTGCCACTCTGCAAGGCTGTCCAAACAGCAGCAGCAGGACATGGAGGGGTGTTTCCTCCTAAGGGACGAGAGGGAGGAGGGCGGGATGGGTGGGTGTAGGGGTGGTTGGTTTTGTGAGGGGGTGAAAATTTTAAAAATAACAACACTAGAATGAGATTTGCTGAATGGGACAATAGGGGAACAATAATATTTGTGCTCAGATGAGAAGGGGGCAATATATCAGTGCAATGTATCGGTTGAGATGCCTAGCCTGGAATGTTGCAGGCCTTAACAGCAGGAATAAGAGGCGATTATTTCAAGAGGAGCTTAAAATGTACAACCCTCATTTAGCATTACTATCAGAGAACCATATCTGTTACAAAGACAGGTAGCTACTCAGGCAATTGGGTTATGATGTAAAAACCTGCTCAGCATTAAATGCTTCAATTAGAGGGGTTGCCATTCTGAAACAGAAGAAACTAAGATTGAAAGTTCTCAAAACTGCTCTGGACAAGGGGGGTAGATGGGCCATTGCTCAACTAGTTCTGGAAAATTGTAAATATGTATTTTGTGTTATATATGGACCAAATATTGATGATCCTATTATTTTTGATCGGTTAAATATAGAATTGTTGGAATGGGAAGGAGAGCTATTAATTACGGGAGACTTTATTTGCATAATGAACTATGCGGTGGATACTACCAGGCGATGAGCTTTTCAACGGATGCGCAAGACAGCTGGCATTCTAGAAGTAGGGCGCATACATAATATAAAGGATGCCTGGCGAACTACATATCCTAACGTAGTGGGATACACCTACTACTCAGCACCTCATAAACTTTGCTCTTGTATAGATATGGCCTGGGTCTCGGATAGGATCTTAGATACCAGCACTATAGAGATATGCCCACAATCCCATTCTCCTTGTCTTTAGTACGTCACAAAAAAAAACAGGGTCCAAGGCTATTTTTATTTCCCAGGTATCTACTATTCGACTCATCATTTATCTTACAACTTGAAGAACACATCATAGAGTTTATTAAAATTAATCTTAACTCCACCTTATCTACCTTTGTCTGGGATGCCTGCAAGGCTAGTATAAGGGGATTTGTCCAACAGTCCATCTGGAGACAGAACTCAGAATCTAGAAAAGAAGCTACAATTCTGGTTGCTAATATTCTGTCACTGGAAAATCAATTGGCAGATGCTTTGTGCCAAGGCTCCCAAATTACTGTTGAATTGGGATGTAAATTAGTGAATCTAAGGTCCGCTATGAAAAACACCCTCAGAGAGAAGAGTAGCATTAAACTACATAAATACCAACCGTCTCAATATGAGAGTGGTGACAAAATTGGAAAACTTCTGGCATACAAAGTTGCTGACGAAAAGGCTACACATTAATCAAGACAATAAAGGGACCTACCATCATTATTTATAACCAGCCTGTACAGATAATGGAGCAATTTGTCAATTATTATAGAGCCCTGTACACTCCAGAAACTCATCCTACTATGAACAGCATACAAATCTATTTAGATACTCACATGATAAAGAATAGAGAAACAGAAGGACTTGACCAAATGGTTAAGGACATTACTGTGACAGAGCTCAGACTTACAATTACTTCGCTACCATCGGGCAAGGCTGCGGGGGAGGACACGCTCCCAGTAGAACTTTATAAAATCTGTATTGATGAATTACTCCCCCTCTTCTGTCAGGTAATTAATACAATCGGCAAAGGCGGAAAGGCTCCTAATTCGTGGAACACAGCAAAGATAGTTAAAAAAAAAAGAACAAACCTGCTAATGAGTGCGGGTCATACAGACCCAATTCACTCATTAATACGGATGCAAAAGTTTTTGCGAAAGTCCTTGCTACAAGACTGGCTCCTCTTATGCAGAAACTAGTTAATCCACAACAGCATGGATTTGTTATGGGTAGGGACACAACCGCCCATGTAAACATGGCGATAACTGCATTCGATTTAGCCAAGACTAATGGTATTGTTGGACGCTGAAAAGGCTTTTGACCGACTGGGATGGGATTACCTCTGGGCCGTAATGACACCTTTTGGTTTTAAAGGCCAATATCTAAGGTGGATACAGGCTCTATATGATCAGCCTAACGCTAAAATAAGCAACGCTGGCATGACATCTTCTAATTTCACAATATCTAGGGGCACTCGGCATGGGTGCCCTTTGTCACCCTTGCTGTTTACACTCTCC
Organism: Lissotriton vulgaris; assembly: GCF_964263255.1. Lineage (NCBI taxonomy): Eukaryota > Metazoa > Chordata > Amphibia > Caudata > Salamandridae > Lissotriton > Lissotriton vulgaris. The sequence continues at coordinate 747,439,395 of NC_141687.1, read as the reverse complement.
ATGGAACCATTTATAAATGCACTACGGACTCAATCCCAAATTGCTCCCTTTGATTTTGGCCTCCACTCCCTAAAAAATACAGCTTATGTTGACGATATTGCCATATACTCTACGGGGCAATTTCCGGATATAAGCTAAATATAAACAAAACACAGATAATAGCAAATTATAAACCCCAGTCTCCAGTCCAAGGGATATGTAGGGCAGCTTTATATCTGGGTGTTAAAATCTCATCTAATATAGGGGAAATAAGTACACTCAATTATGAGACTCTATTAAAAGAGGTGTCTTTCACACTGAAAAAATGGCACAAGGTCCCATTAAGTGTTGTAGGCCGGATTAATTTAATAAAAATTAAAGTATTGCCAAAATGTCTTTATTTATTTAGATCAATTCCTTTACGTGTCCATAATTCTTTTTTTAAAAAAATTAGACGGAATCTTTAGTAGCTTTATTTGGGGGTACAAAAAAGCACGCCAATTGATCGCCTTACACAAGCTTCCATTCAATAAAGCGGGCCTTAACTTCCCCGATTTTAGACTATATTTCTTTGCAACTTCTTTTGGTCGCCTCCGTAGTTTATTCAATTCAAACACTAATTCAAACAATCAATACTACTTCTATCGAATTATGCTAGGTGCGGACTCAAATCAGTTTCTAGCAAGAGTAAACAACCCTAACTACTTCAAAAGGGTGAAGTTTAAGACTGCTAGAGAGACCACCAGAATATGGTTTTTGATTTTGACAATATGTAAAACCTCTTTTTTTCATCCCAGACTACTCTCATGAGCTAACTCTGGTATTAAAATTTTAGGGGACCTTTATGGCACTGAGGGCTTTCTGGACTTTGTAACACTTAAACTTCTCTACAAACTGACTGAAAACATGCGGTTTAATACATGCAGATTCGCAATTTGTTTATACGCAAGCTGAACATGAGGGAAATTTACGATTCTGACATCTGGAATTGCCTCTACTCAGTAAAGACTAAATCATTAATCAGCGAGGTTTATAAATGCCTCAATTCTTACAAAGCGGATGACTGCGTGAAACTCGCTATGAAATGGAGCACACGATTGGGTACTAATATAACTCCTAATAAGATCTCTGCTTCACTTTGTAGTATTAATAATTTAGTACAGTCTTCTAGTTTAAGGCTCCAATTATACAAAACAATATTATACTCCAGAAACAATATCAAAATGGTCCCAAAATAGTATAACCAACGATCGGTCTAAATGCCCCAAGTGCGATTTAATCGCGGCTGATCTAGAACATATGCTCTTTCTATGTCCAGTATTGTCCGAGTTTTGGTCTGAACTGGAAAACATTCTGAATCAAAAACTTGTTAAATTTTCTCCTTTTACTGCAACAATGGTACTATTAGGTATTCAACCGCTGAACAACTTGCATAAAGATTTAATAAATATCTTACTTTCGTGTGCTAGACTGACTATCGCCAGGCATGGATATCCCGAAACCACCTCATATCACGGAATGGTGGTCTCTGGTGAAAGAAACTTAAACTTTGGAGTCTGTACTAGCTAAAATAAGAGGAGTGCGATCATTGATGAAATTGGATAGAATTTGGGGAACTTTCTTTTAATCTCTGTTCAACATTTTAGACAATTCAGATGTTTAAGGAATGTAAATCCAAGAATGTTCTTTTGTCTCTTTTGATTTATGCTGTTCTACAATCGATTATCCTCTTCCAATCTGGCTAAAATTGTACATCTGTATGGATTTGTAATCATCTTATTTCTTGTTGCTATTTTTGTGTTTTCAATTTCTCTTTGTCAAAATCTATGATGTAAACATTATGAAATCGTCTTGTTAATAAAAATATTTAAAATAAAAAATTAAAATAAAAAAGGAATTGTTTGTTATTGATCAAAATAAAACTATTTTTAACACCTTGGCTGCGGAGCATATTCCCCTCCTGTGCTGAAAATGCTTGAATTCAATTGTTCATGACAAGGTCAGCTCGTCATGTGCACACGAGCACCGTGCCTCATGACGAGCTGAGCTCGTCATGAGCATGGAAAGGGTTAAAAACACTGGTAATTTGTGCCTGACTCATTTATAAACTCAGCTACTGCACTTATTGGGAAAATGCCTTCAAGATGTTTTATCTCCACATGTATTTTCGGCAATTCTAGAACTGCTTCTTGTACAACGACCTGTCAGAATCAGGAATAAAAAATTAGCTAGCATTCGCGCCAAGAATTTTCAATTCTATTAAGGACACGGAGGCGAGGATTATGCTTCTCTTTCTTTTATTTGCAACTCACAGCAGCCAATGAAAAACGTTTTGTATGCAAATAAAACTACATTTCCCATGATGATCGTCCATACATCACATCCTGTATAGCCCTATAAGAGCCACTGTATCCTGTTTCTCTTCCTCTTTCTTTACTCAAACCTTAACAGTCAATAACATTAATCATTTTAGTCTAAAATAAGGAATATGAGTCCCAACAATCATCCTCCAACGTGGAAGAACCATATCCAAACTGGAAAGTTTACGTCTTCTAAACCAGAAGTACACCTGCTCGGTCTTCTTTTCCAGAACCTGAAAGGAATGAGACAGGGAAAACCCGTAACGTCTGCTTATACAGAATATCAAGTACATGCGGGTGGGTAATTATTACCAATATTGTAATAAAACCGGATGGGGTAATCCTCGCCTCCGTGTCCTTAATACAATTGAAAATTCTTGGTGCGAATGCTAGCTAATTTTTTATTCTATTACAGGACCGGAGGCTTCGGATTATGCTAGTTTAACGCTTATCTAACTGAACTACAGTCATATCACCCACCGGTTCATAATAAACTGTTTAAATATAGACTGAGAAAATCAATCAGTAGAACTTGAAACACCCTGAACAATGGAAATCATCAAACAATATTGAGAAGTATTGTCCCTCGAACAGACTGTGTTGCAAACATTTGGTTATGAATACCGTATCTTGGCATAATTGCCATCAATCACCGGCTAGAATAGCCTCAGACACATATGTAAAAGGTGTCTGTAATGCAATCAACAGTTATATCAAAACCTCAGGTAGTAAAACCGAGGACCACCCTTGTAAGCCTTAAGGCATGGAAAACACACATAAATTGCATTATTTCGAAAATTTCATGTGAACAGACCTTGACCATATGTAGTCCTGACATTACTTATAATGAAAACTTCCTGGAGTAGATACTGTACCTGAAAAATACGAGGGCTTGTCACGCCATAGGAACTTTGGAAAGGCCTCGTAACACAGCCTGACAACAGCCGATTCCTTGTCGACATATTTTTATTTGGCCACTTTTCAAATAAGAAAAGCGAAAGAAACTCCCACAGAGAGGATTATTCTGGTCTGGGGTTTTACGCTACTCATTACCTTTAAAAAAAAAACCACCCAAACAAAAACAGCGCAAGTTCATCAACTTGCCTCGATCTGAGAGTGAATCGCAGAAATGAACGCTACTCAAATCCAAAATACATTATCTGATAAAACATTCACAAATTAGGAAAAATCTGTCCTCACAGAGATGACGCTTGGTGTACGTACCAACAAATGCGACCTTCTGATGTCGAAAATGTATTGTGCGTGGTACACAGACAAAATATCGATTTTTAAATATCGATATACAAAAATATCGAAGTTTAAATATCGATGGTACAAAATATCGAAGGTAAGTAATATCGACAGTCTTAATATCGATATTGGTATGATATCAGTAATATCGAAGTTGTAAATATCGATGTCAATAATATCGAAATTAATAACTTCAATGTTACTAATATCAATTTTTAAATAAATTTAGTGTATATTATATTGTATTTATTATGTTTTATAATTTATTTTTAATGTAATTTAATTAAATATTGTCTTTTACTACTGTAGCGGGTTGTGGGTTTATAGGGGAATAGGGTGGGAAGTAATTTAATTATGTTAAATTAATTTTTAATTAGTAGGAATTATTAATTAATTAATTGAGAAATAATTTTTAATTATTTTTAATTAATTGATTAATTGATAAATATATTGTGTAGCGGGTTATGGGTTTATAGGGGAATAGGGTGGGAAGTAATTTAATAATAATTAATTAATTGATATATGTTTGTACATATTTTAATTAATAATTAATTGGTAATTAATTTCTATTAATTAGTTAAATAATTAATATAATTTTGTACATATTTATAATTATTAATTAGTTGGTAAATAATTAATATTAATTATTTAATTACATTAATTATAGTAAGTTGTTATATATAATTTATTGTTATTATTAATTAATGAATTGGGAAAAATAATATTAATTATTAAATTAAATTAATTACAGCAAATGTGCTAATATATTTACTTTATTGTTATTGTTAATTAATAACTATTTGGTAATTAAATAATATTAATTAATTTTGGGTAAAGGAGTATTTTTAGGGTTCAGGGTCAGTTTTCAGTTTTTGGGTAAAGGGGTATTTTTAGGGTTCTGGGTCAGTTTTCAGTTTTTGGGTAAAGTGGTATTTTTAGGGTTTAGGGTCAGTTTTCAGTCCATGGGTAAAGGGGTATTTTTAGGGTTCAGGGCCAGTTTTCAGTTTTTGGGTAAAGGGGTATTTTTAGGGTTCAGGGTCAGTTTTCAGTTTTGGGGTAAAGGGGTATTTTTAGGGTTCTGGGTCAGTTTTCAGTTTTTGGGTAAAGGGGTATTTTTAGGGTTCTGGGTCAGTTTTCAGTTCATGGGTAAAGGGGTATTTTTAGGGTTCAGGGTCAGTTTTCAGTTTTTGGGTAAAAGGGTATTTTTAGGGTTCTGGGTCAGTTTTCAGTTTTTGGGTAAAGGGGTATTTTTAGGGTTCAGGGTCAGTTTTCAGTTTTTGGGTAAAGGGGTATTTTTAGGGATAAGGGTCAGTTTTCAGTTTTTGGGTAAAGGGGTATTTTTAGGTTTCAGGGTCAGTTTTGGGTTTTTGGGGTACAGGGATATTTTTAGGGTTCAGGGTCAGTTTTGGGTTTTTGGGGTACAGGCGTACAGGGTAAAAACAAAAAAATATTACATTAAATCAAATAAATTACATGATAAAAATTAAAATTACATTAAATTATTAAGTGTTTTATTTATTTTAAATGTATATGTATTAGTTTTAATTTTGTTTTAATATTTTTATTTAATATTTGTAAAATTATATGTATTTTAAAATTATTTTTACATTATTATTAATACATTTAAAAAACGATATTTTTGATTCCGATATTTTTGTACTACGATATTATTTTTTCGATATTTTTGTACTTACCTTAATGAAGATAGGATTCCGAAATTTTTGCTGTCGATATTTTTGCTCCGATATTTTTGCATTTCGATATTCTGTCTGTCGATATTATGTCAGACATTCATTGTGCGTGAGTGGAAGGACCCAGGGTTGCTAAATGAACGCCAGCAGCGTGTCCGAAAACCTGGCAATTTGTTTTGAAAATATACCACCTGGGGGAAACTGTATTTACCGTATTGACATGTTTTTAACCCTGACCCTGTGCTACCTAAAGGCACACAACTAACCTGTGAGCTGTAGCTCCTTGGTATATTATTAAGGACAGCTGCCCCAATTTACATGAGTGCTTCTGCATGAAAACCCTGGAATATTGTAAAGGGTCACGGCGGACTCTGAGCAGGACGCCCGTCTCAAGGAGTACTGGAAATACAAAATGGAGACTTCCATGCGAGACTTGCAAAGATTGCTTCCGCTTAATCGGCGTGAAATTTGCATCCCCATTCTCCTAAATCGGATGGAACAATTGTAACTGATGAATCAGTCCTGCTACTAAAAGGGTCTGTGGAACAAGAACCCCAAAAGCCATTACTGAATGTCTTTCAGGTGAAGCTGCCACCCATTGCCTTCTGGAGATACCAGCAGTACCAGACGATCACTGCCCTCTTTTGCTATGGATTGTATTCTACAATGACCTAAATCTGAGAATTCCGGCAGAATGCCAAAGGAAAAAGATGACCTTCTACTCTTTAACTTGTCTATGGCTCTCACCGCCGAGATATGGCGCATGGTGAATAGCATGTGTCAAGAGACCTGTCTGGGAAAAGACCAGAATGACTGGAGGGCAGGAAAAACTGTTTGATTGACTATGCTAAGCGCACCACTACTTTTGGCAACCGCCCGAAATGGAACCCTCTGCATGGGTCACATCGGAAAAGGCTCCTTTGGAGCTCCCTAATTTGGAGCGTGTAAAACATAGCTAAGCTGTATAGGAATGTGATAACCCTGGAAAAAATCTAATCCAAGAGACACAAGAATATCGAAGTTATAGCCGGAATAGGCCAGCACCCAAGGGCAATTGGAAGCCGAAGATGGAATCTGACGTCGGGAAAGGTGTGAGGCAAAGGCCTATGTCTGTGTTAAGATAAACTATATATATCCCGCTAAACACGAATGGGAGGATGCCTTGTTCCCTTGAGGGAGTAATCACCTATTTAGTAACTTGATGAGCACTAGAGAGCTGAAGGGGGCCTGGAAGAAAAAATATATCATTAACCATCTGGTCCGTCATCGGAACGGCCGCGAATGAAGGGAAGGGAAAATGGCGACAACTAGATGCCCTCCTGAACTCTATATGTTAGAAATTGTGGAATATGATGGGAAATAATTTGATAAAACTAGTAGGAATCCCTAAACAGTCCGTAAAGGATCGGCATCGTGAATGTCCCTCCTAATTCCAGAGGGTGTGACCACAAGCAAAATAAGTGTACATATTATGGATGCGACCAATAACAAAACTGTCCCAGAGGGGATCCGTTGCCAAAGGCCAGCACAGTCAGGACGTCAAAGTTGTCCATCCTTATGAAAGGAGTTGCGTCTCTTGGAAGAGCTGGGGTAGATGGCGTCATACAAACGCCTATTACTGTTTGTGGCCGGCTATGACTAGGATTTTGTTCTGGCATCCTGTCAGGTCCGTGTAAACCCTTTCTGTTATGACTAGTAAGATTTTAGAAGACTTGTGCGCTCCTTTTGAATAGGTGACATCCTTCTTATATTCTTATATCCTTCTTATATATCCCACCCATGCATTGTCAAGGGATATCCGTATTCAATATTGTAGTGCAAAGCACAGCGTAATGGAGGAGTCGAGGGGGAGCCAACCCTGTGCACACGAAAAGTGAAAATTAATAATGTATTGGCTCCTCAGCAAAGCTGTAGTCAAATTATTCCAGCCCCAAGGGCATCAGAGTCATAGTGAAATACCAGGAGCGTGTTCCCACTCCAGGGGTCAGCCTATTATTGCAGCCGGGAAGGCGTACCAGGAAAAAACTGCTCCATGTAAAGCACGAGGCGCTATGAATCTTGAAGCAAACAGGGGACGCGTGCGACGTGCGTAGGCCAAAACTGCCCAAATGTGGCCCCATTGGGCTACGCACACCGGAGCATTATGACTCCATAACCGCACTCGGCTACTAGAGAAAGCCTGTGGCAGGGAAGCTCGAGACCGCGCAGTTACAGAACAACCCTATGGAAGTGACAGAAGTAATGTTCATGCAGAAAACCCATAATCTATGAAACACCATTATTTGAACACCTAAACCTTAACCACTGTCACACAGTGACTCTACTAATGCTGCAAAAGGAGCGTTTCGATTCGTTTCAGCCTTTTTATGCTGATCGCGTGCATGCCCAAGTAGTTACGCAGCAAGCAAGAGGCAGCGCGTCATCTCCGTTCCCGCAGGAGTGACCTTATTTTAAGAAAGAACTAAGGCTTCAAGGAACCGATATGTCCCGTACTTATGACCGGGAGTACCTCTCACAAAAATGCTCAGTAGCCCATATGACATCAGCCTGGGAGCTTGACCAACATTTTCCCTATGTAGACCGGCTACCAAGTCATAGCTTAAGGAGGGAAGTCCTAAAAATGAGAATTGGAATAAACCCATGTTACGCTAATAAGGGAGCTCGAAATCAAATGATGGGATGTAATGGAAATTGCACTTGCACTCTGGATCACTGACAGAATTTCGACCTCATAAATATCGACCTACAAGAATATCGAGTCAACAATATGGAGGGCAAAAATATCGACATCCTATCTACAACATGGTAAGTACAAAAATATCGAAAAAATAATATAGATGTAAAAAATATCGATGTTAAAAATATCGATTTTTTTTCTTTTAATATATAAATGTAAAATTAGGTATATAACACTAATAAATAAAATATACATATTTAACAGTATCTAATAATGTTTAAAATTAATAAATAATACATATATATTAATAATACATTAATTAAATATATACAGTAAATATATAATATATATGTACTGAACAATAAGTATTAATAATTATTTTACTAATTTATAAATTAATAAAATATATTCTAATTTACTAATACATTTACAAACATAAAACAATAACATAAATAAAATGTAATACAATTAATTATATAAAACGTTGGATAGCGTAAGGGTAAAAATTACTATTCCTACTCCAGAGAGTGCAACAGTAGGAAAAGCGTTTGCTAGCGTAGGGGTAAAATTACTATTCCCACTCCAGAGAGTGCAACAGTAGGGAAAGCGTTGGATAGCGTAGGAGTAAAAATTACTATTCCAACTCCAGAGAGTGCAACAGTAGGGAAAGCGTTGGATAGCGTAGGGGTAAAAATTACTATTCCAACTCCAGAGAGTGCAACAGTAGGGAAAGCGTTGGATAGCGTAGGGGTAAAAATTACTATTCCCACTCCAGAGAGTGCAACAGTAGGGAAAGCGTTGGATTGCATAGGGGTACAAATTACTATTCCCACTCCAGAGAGTGCAACAGTAGGGAAAGCGTTGGATAGCGTACGGGTAAAAATTACTATTCCCACTCCAGAGAGTGCAACAGTAGGGAAAGCGTTGGATAGCGTAGGGGTAAAAATGACTATTCCCACTCCAGAGAGTGCAACAGTAGGGAAAGCGTTGGATAGCGTAGGGGTAAAAATTACTATTCCCACTCCAGGGAGTGCAACAGTAGGGAAAGCGTTGGATAGCGTAGGAGTAAAAATTACTTTTCCCACTCCAGAGAGTGCAACAGTAGGGAAAGCATTGGATAGCGTAGGGGTAAAAATTACTATTCCCACTCCAGAGAGTGCAACAGTAGGGAAAGCGTTGGATAGCGTAGGAGTAAAAATTACTATTCCCACTCCAGAGAGTGCAACAGTAGGGAAAGTGTTGGATAGTATAAGGGTTAAAATAACATACTTATAAATAAACGATTTTTGTAATTATAAAAAAATAAACTATTAAATAAATATAAACTATATACAATACCTATACTTAATTATAAAACACATGCTTAGCAAAATATATTTTACCTAAAATTCATGTAAAATAATACCATTTAATAATATTTAATTACCAATTAATAATTAATTAACAATTATATTATTAACAATACAATTAGTTTTAATACATTATTAATTAATTAAATTTACTTTACTTCCCACCATATTTCCCTATAAAACCACTACCCACAACATAACACTTTTATCCAATAATGAATTAAAGAAAAATAATTAGCAAATAATTAAAATTAATTAACTATTAAATAAAATTAATTACCAATTAATTAAACTTATTTTATAATTCCTACTAATTATTAAATAATTAACCTTAATTAAATTACTCCCCACCCTATTCCCCTATAAACCCACATCCTGCTACAGAAAATATATATCAATTAATCAATTAATTTATTTTTTTCCAATTAATTATTAATAATTAGCAATAATTAATAATTATTTAATAAATCCTACTAATTATTAATCAACTTACCATAATTAAATTACTTCCCACCCTATTCCCCTATAAACCCACAACCCGCTACAGAACATATATATCAATTAATAAATTAAATAAAATTATTTTCCTATTATTTTCAAATAGTTATCAATTATTTATCATTTATTAATAAATCCTACTAATTAATAATCAATTTACCACAATTAAATTACTTCCCACCCTATTCCCCTATAAACCCACAACCCACTCCGGTACTAAAACATACAATTTTCTTATAAATTAATTTATTATTATATAAAATTTATACACATATAATAATAATTATTTTAAATACTTAAATTAAACATATAACACATACATAATAAAAAACTATAAAATAATACAAATATCGATATTAGTGTCATCGAAATTAGTAACATCGATATATATGCTATCGATATTACTAACTTCGATATTACTTACATCGATATTAAGAATTTCGATATTACTTACCTTGGGTCGATATTCTGTCCTACGATATTCTTGACTTCGATATTCTGCTCCTTCGATATTTCAGACTCGATATTATGGTAGGTCGATATTTCCTACTCGATATTTTGACTGTGTACCTGCACTTTAGGCACTACCTGCAATATTATTCACATTTTATTAGATTGTTTGTGGTTTTTAGATATACGAAAGGAGTTTTTATGCCCGATTTTTAAAAATTATAATATTACAAACAGGATGCAAGCCGCTAAATTGTTGATGGAAATGGGGAACTTAGATATAGCCTGTGCCTTGGGGAAATATATGAAAAAAGTTAAGGTGTTCCTCAACTGCACAGTGTAAGATCTAAGAATATAAGTCCTCGATATTAAATAAGTCTGAAACAATTAGTGTTTAAAATACTCCGATTTTAAAAATGATAGTAAATTATATGTATACCAAGAAGTAATATGTTTATTGATACCGCCGTGCTATGTAAGACAAGAGGTAAATTGTACTTTTACGGTTGTAACAAACCAAATAAAGTTTGTTTTGACTGACTGACTGACCTTATTTTAGGCCCGAGTGGGCCAAATCAATTAGCGCTAATGCGCCCACACCAGCAAGTGTAGTATTGAACAGTGACAACATTCATCCTAGAAATATCAGGCTTAAAATACGACAACATTTCAAATTTAAATATAAAGTTAAATGTAAAGGCCATCTTTTAACTTTGAAGTACAAACCGAAAAAACCTGGATTCGAACCCTGAACACGAGGCAGAGACCTTAACCACTATACCACATTAATCATCATAACCAACAGAGCAGTTTTGAGGGAGGTCATCATATATCAAACACACCGGCAATGAGGGCGTATAGGAAAATTGCAGAGGAAAAAACGCTGCTGACTGCAGCACGGCACTCTGGGGCGCCCGCGTCCGATAGATTCGCTGCTCAGAGCGGGGAGCACACCAATTTTCAAACCTCTCCCAGCAGGAGCGTTCCAACATTGCCGGAGGCTCAGTAAACACAGTGCTGGTCTGAGAGCACTCCGCAACCAGCGTCAAGCACGCGCGCTACACAGCGCGATATCGCGCTCATCTGCTCCCGGTGGGGAGCGCACCAAGGGCCAGATGTAGGTCAGCCAATACCGGTCGGTAACGGGCCAAAAATCGGTAAAATCGGCCGTTACCAAGCGGTATTGCGAGAATGAGATGTAGGTGCCCAAAAAAAACCGAATCGGTAAATTTCAAGCAGTAAAATTCCGACTCGGAAATAACCGATTCGATATTTAACGAGTCGGAATTCACCGATCGGATGAATACCGACTCGGTATACACCGAATCGGAAACTAAGGAATCGGAAAACATGGCCATCGAGATGTAGGAAAGGGAAAAAATACCGAATTCATCCAGATTCGGTATTTCTGAGTCGGATTTTACCATGGACTGAAAGGTGGTGGTAACCATGTGGATGCTATAAAAAGGCTCCCAAAATGCAACCCTCCTGTCAAGATGGCTGCACTCTATGTGATAGCAAAGAGGCGGAGGCTACAGGCTGCAGGACTGAGGGTATGGCAAAGGGAGGAGCAGGTGTACAGGCAAATGATCACTCTGTTCCAATTGACTGTAGTAGTAGTAGTAAAAGTATGTTTATTAGACCATTGGTCTCCAAACAGAATACATATTACAATAAATAGTTTAAAAACATGTATAAAAAATTCCGCAACTACTTTAAAAGAGACAAATTTTCATACAGCACTACACCCCATATTGTAATCAGCAATACAATGAAGCTTTAACTTAGGGATAGCATTCTGCCCTAGACACAATTTTCTAGAGCGTAACCTACTATTACTTCATGCCAATTTCTATCCAAATATATTTGGATCCAACAGAGTCCTTTTTACCGCCTTCATATATTTTGCAATGGCGATTGCTATATCAAGATTTGGCATGTCGGTAAGTAGGTTAATTGCTAAGAGGCGCTCAGTTATACCATATTTTAAAAACAAGGGTCGCAAAAACAGTTTCCGCTGTGACACCCATTTTTGACAGTCTAGTAAGATATGTAGATTATCACACTTGGCACCTAATCCACAGCGGTATTTACCATCCGGTTGTACCAGTTCTGCTTTTCTGTTTCTCAGAGAAACCCAACAGTTAATCCCTATTCTCCATCGGAGCACCTCAGCTCTTAATCCAGCATTAGGTAGTGTATCCAAATAAGGATACCATGTATCATTCTCCCAGCTATTTATCATATAATGGACTGACACTTTCTTTTTCAAATATATCATATCATTTTGCCTGGATATTTCTCTTCCTGCTGTTCTAAGCTCCGCATTGGAGGCTTCAACCGACAGTGTCGCCTGGTCAAATTTTACATTTAAGTTTTTACACAGTGCACACAGTTTCATTCTGATCCTGCTGGCCCAATTTAATTCTCTGTGCAAGATCTCCTCTTTGCACCATTGTGACACTTTTGTGACTTCCTCGGATCCCAATCTTTTCCAAAATCTTAAAAGGGCCACTTGTACCTGTATGTTCCATGAGGTCACGCCTAATTCCAAGCGGATTGCCTGATTCATGGAGGAGCCGGGTAGTGACATCAACGGTTTTACACATTTCCCCTCCTCAATGTCCCAATTATTCTTCCCGCTCAAATATAGAACTTCGGCTCCATACTGCACTTGTGGGGGTATCATTGCCTTATAGGCTTTCAGTAATGGTCTATGGGACATATCCCCGTAAACTTGGCTAAATTTCCTTAGCCCGCATCCTGATGTATGGGCTTTGGCAGTCTGGGCTACTAAATGGATATCCCATTTTAAAGACTTTTCAAACCAAATACCGAGGTATCTGTACTCGTTCACACTTTCTAGTTTAGTAGCCTGAGCCTGAGATACTCCAGAGGTACAGGCTGCACCCCAATACCATCATGGACTTAATAAGGGACCTCCACCCATATCTGGATCATCCAACACCCAGGGCCCACGCCATACCTCCCCATGTCCAGGTGCTGTGCAGCATACACCTGCTTGCCTCTGGGAGCTACCAGAGTGTGATAGCTGCAGTAGGAGGAGTATCCCAGAGCTGTCTGTCCCGATTCTTCCGGAACTTCCTGGATGTCATGACTCAGAGAATGGGAGACTACATACAGTTCCCTGACACACCTGCGGAACTTGCCAATACTAAAACAGACTTCTATGGACTGGCTCACTTCCCACATGTGATAGGCTGCATTGATGGCACCCACATTCCCCTATGCCCACCTGCAGCCACGGAACACATATACCGAAACCGTAAGTCTACGCACTCCATCAACGCGCAGGTGATATGCAATGCAGGGAACATCATCACCGACATAGTAGCTAAATTTCCTGGGAGCACGCACGACTCCTACATATTTCAGAACAGTGGAATATATAGACGGCTTCAGAATGGTGATTTTGGAGATGGTTATCTGCTAGGTAAATATGTAGCACACACCCTGAGAAGTATTTCTGCTCCATGTGGAATGTGTATGAAACCCATGTACCTCTTGTTCTCTCCCAGGTGATAGTGCATATGCACTGCGTTCCTTTGTGCTGACACCGTACCTGAACCCAACCAACAGAGCAGAAAGGCGATACAATGTTGCTCACAGGTCCACCCGCAATGTTGTGGAGAGAACCTTTGGACTCCTGAAGAGCAGGTTCCGTTGCCTCCACAAAAGTGGAGGTGCGCGACAGTACACCCCCCTCCTGTGTTGGAAAATAATAGTGACCTGTGCAATATTGCACAATCTTGCTACCAAGAAAGGCACAGAGGTGGAGTTGACACATCGTGAGAACATAGATGAGGACCAAGAACATGCTGATCCCCAGGCTACAAGGCCAGCCGCAGTAGATGGCAGATTGAGACGGAGTGAAATTACACAACGCTATTTCTAGGTAAAGTATGACACACACACAGGTATACTTGCAGACATGAGTAGTTTATTCCTCACTACTCCTTGATGGTCACAAGACAGTACGTGAATGTCACTGGATGCACATACTCAGTTGCTCTCACTGTGTGCATTAGAGTCAGTTCCCTGCATTGTTCAGTTCTTGCGCCCTCGCACCACATTGAGGGACTTAGGTGCCTGCCCTTCAGGTTCCCTGATGGTGCCTGACTCACCATGGCTGTGCCTGCCGCTCCTGCGCACCTCCTGGACAGGTGTACTGGAGCCACTCCTGCTGGTTGACCCCTCAGTCTCCTCCACACCCGTGTAACCAGCATGACCTACGTTTGAGGTCAACATATGCTCCATTGCAGAGGTAACTCTGCCCATGCCCCGTGTTAACTTAGTGCCGCAGTGCTCTATAGCCTCCTGCATAGCAATGGAGCGTCTGCGGAGGAGAGCTGTGTTGGCAGCAAACCTGTTCATGGCCTTGGTCTGGTCGCGCTGTACTGCCGTTCCCTTGCACGCTGAAGATGTTCCCTATCAAGCTTGTCCGAGAGGACCCCCATGTAGGTTGAAATGTCTGAGATCCCCTGTGCAATCAGGTCCATGCTACTAGCCATTTGTGTAATGCCCTTGTCCATGTTGGACCTGGCGCTGCATGGCTTGCAGCGATTTGGCCTGCTGCCGTTGGACCATCACCATCGTGCCCTCCAGCCCACAGAACACGCTCTCACCATCCTGGCCCTCCCCACCATCACGTGCCCTCCTGCCAAGGGCAGTAGTGCGCGCAGAGCCAGCAGACATAGTTGTTCTTGGCCTGTCAGGCACTAGTGCTCTCTTCTGGGGGACATCTTCCTCATCCTCTGACTCAGAGGTCTGCAGGATCCTGTGCGGGGGCTCCGCCTGGCTACTTTCCCCTACCGGCATGGGTTTATTTGTGAGGTCTGGAGGCCCAAACAACAGAGGGGACATTGGGATTGGTGTAGTGGGTGGGTCTGGTGTTGAGGGGTCCTGGGTAGTGTCGTCTCCACCTTCTCCTGCGCTGTGACGTTGTTTACTTTTTTCTTTTTCCCCTTTTTTAGATGGCGGTGCCCTCTCCTCCCTCGGCGGTGCAGAACTGCGTGACGACTCTCCTGTGGAATGAAATTGACATGGTGTCAATGTTGTAGTTTGTCTGTGTGTTTTTTTTCTTAATGAAATTTCATGCACACCTTTGCACAGTCCACATTGCTTGTATGGGGGTGTGTGTGGCATGCCTTGCTGAGTCATGTGTGCTGTACTTTGCTACTGTGTGTACATGACTACATCTACCAGGATGCATTGCTGCAAGTATTTCTGGCCTCTCCTGCTGTGTGATGTGTGTACACAGTGTTGTGTAGGGTTGGGATGGGTGGGGATGCATGTGGGTACATGCCTCTTACCTTGTTTTTTGGCTGATTTAGCGGTGCTATCCAGGTCTCCAATCCCGTAGATGCATTCAGACTCCATGGTGGATGCAACTTGCTCCTCTATTGGTGTGAGTTTTGGTGCTTTGGCCCTGCCACTCCTGTCAGACCGGCATCCTTCTTCTGTCCAGCTATCTTTTTCTTGGTGACTATACGCAGGTCATACCACCGTTTCTTGATGTCCTCAATGTCCCGGTGGGTGACTCCTATGGCATTCACTTTGCCCTGGATAGCTAGCCATATGTTGCGCTTCACAGTCTCTGCAACATGCAGAGACTGCCTCCCAAATATTTGGCTGTAGTGAGTGACAATCTCATCCACAGTCACCTGCAGTTCCTCTTGGCTGAACTTCTGCTTCCTTTTCCTCCCAACAGCATCCTTCTGACCTTCCTGTGCCTCCATTCTCTCAGTCTGCTGGCCTGTGAATGCTGTGCTCCTCTCTCCTCTGCAGATTTGTTTGAACAGTTGGTTTCCACCTGCATGGGTGTGGCCAATCCCAGGTACTGGGGTGTGGTGCCTCTCTCTCATTGGTTGGCTTCACAGGGCCTTGGCTGGGGTGGGTGTGGGCTCTCCCTGATTGGTTGACAGGCTCACATGGCAGTTTAAAACTCCCAAATCGGTATTTACCGAATCGGTAAAATCCGAGTCGGTGTAATCCGAGTCGGATTTTTCCGATTCGGTGATTCCCATTGATTCCTATGGGCAATGTGGGCCATGGGTTAGCTTGTCTTTCCCCGAATCGGATTTTACCGAATCGGACATTTCCGATTCGGTAAATTACGATTTGGCTTACCGGGTCATACCGAGTCGGTAACTTTTAACGATTTTTTACCTACATACCATTTTCCGACTGGGGAATACTGATTCGGTGTGAGTCGGTATTTTCCATTCGGTAAATGGAAATTACCTACATCTGGCCTCAAATCTTTTAGACTGCTCCCAGCAAGAGCCTTCCAACACAGCCGGAGGCTCTGAAGACACAGCGAGATACGAGCGTTGGTGTCAGAGCACTCGGTAACCCAGCTCCAGCGCTGACGGAACACAGAGGGATATCACGCCCATATGCAAAACAGTAAAACATTAAAACTATATCCCAGCACGCGAGCGCAAGCACTACCCACAATAAGGGTTATTAACCAATTAAACAGTCAATATGAGATAATAAACATAGCATAGTTCGTGAGCACTTAACTTTTTGCTTGAGCAGCAAAGAAAGAGGAAGCGAAACAGGATACAGTGGCTCTTATAGGGCTATACAGGATGTGATATGGACGAGCATCATGGAAAATGTAGTTTTATTTGCATACAAAACGTTTTTCATTGGCTGCTGTGAGTAGCAAATAAAAGAAAGAGAAGCATACATAATCCGAAGCCTCCTGTCCTGCAATAGAATAATGTTTTTCCCAAGTGGGAAAACCTGATTGTTATGTTCATCTACAGACTGCCCGAGTGCCTGACCCATAAAGAGGGATGTGGCTAGACCACATGAAATCTGTTGGAGGGACGGAAATGGTAAAACCTCTGCATCCCAACGACTTTAGTACATCACCTACAATCTTTACATCCTCCTATTAGCAAGAAGCAGGGATCCCCATACATCATGCAGGGGTAGTTTGGATCTCTTGGAGGTTCTTGTATTTGTTTTAAATATATAAGGAGTCCCATCGCTCTTTTTAAATCTGTTCAATCTCTGACTTTCGATACCTCAATCTCTCTGTCTCACTTCAACCCTTCATGGAGCCCAGGATGAGCAGCAATTTTGTTCTTGTCCTACAAAATCCTATTCACAATTTACCGTCAACCCCTGTTCATCACTATGCTACTTGTTACTACGAAGCATCTCAACCCCGATCGTCATTGGAGTGACAGCTTTTTTATGGAAAGGCTAATGCACAAAACAATATTTTGGAAAATGCCACCCAATTCTAGAGTTCCTGGAATATATCTATATAAACAAGTGCCATTTACTTCTGCACACAGAAAATAGTCAATTTCTCTCTATGGAGGCTTGACCTTGGCATCTTAAAAATTTACTATTTAGGGGTGTCATGACTGGCTGTATGAGAGCAAATCAAGTACAGAAATATTGTGCTACAAAAATAACGCAGCTTGAACATGGACTACAAAAATATTGTGAAAGTAAATATATGCTTGCAAACAAGCATTTAAAATGCTTAGCTCCACATCTACGTTCTATGAAGATTTATATATCATCATTGTATAGAGATGTGAAGTTAAAAATAATAAATCTATGCTTACCTTCATAATGCTGTGGTAGTCGATAGTGTGGCCATGATGCTTGTTGCCTGATATTTAAAACTCGATATTCTGCTACTATACTTTTATGTTTGCAAAGTCGCAGCACTTTAAATGCTTTCAGTTCATATCTTGTGAAATAATTTGCAAGCAATCCTGCATATAATATGGGATTTTTATCATTAATGTGCTTAGACCCTTTAATGTATAGTTGATATGGTCTTTACCGAGGTTCTCTGAACAACCTTCCACCAAGTGATGGTGATCCATATAAACCTTGCACCAGAGGGATCCATTTTTTATGTCCTCACCTCAGGTTTCAAGACAAGAGCTTATTTTGTTTATTGATGAATCTGCCATCTAGGAGGTCAGAAAATCCACTAGACACCAAGGAATAAGTAAGAAAAAAAGGAACGAAGTGGGGGGCCTGCTCGTCCTGTTATCGTGGCACCCACCTCCACTCCTAGGCCAAAGGCAGTCTTTATCACCCTGTTGGAGGAAGAATTTGGAGATCCAACTTGCCCTGCAGGGGGCAGACAGCTAACCAGACACAGGGACAATAAGGTGCCTATTTATGAGGAGGTTTGCACAATGCAGAAGGTGGTACACAATTGATGCAAACTTTAGGTAAGATTTATGAAGCCACGCAATGCCATTTTGCATGACCCTGAGTGGCTTCATAAATTGGGAGTGAAGCAATGCAGCGTAAATCACAGTGTTGTGTTACTCTGCCCATGGGAAGACGTTCCATGGACACTGCGTGGGTGTTAAAAGCGGTACAAAAGGGGGTGGTGATGGACGGAGTATCTGAACCAATCAAACACTCACACCCAGTCAACAGATCTGGGTTTAATCCATCACCGTTCTTTAGCCCACTCTGCCACCCCAGTTCAGACATGGCCATATGCAAATCAGTCTGACCCTGTGCCTCATGGGAACAGTCCAGTCCGAACTGCCAAGCCATGCCTTCCCTGGACCGGTGTGAAAGGTAAGGCCGATTTCAACCGATAACCTTTAAGTATTGCCCGGCGTTAGCCGCCTCCCATACCACTCGAAATTATCAAACAAAGAGGCAGGCGCTGGAGACTGGAAGGCAGGAAACAGAAGTTTATTCCGACGGAGCAGAACACATCAAATCAGACAACAGGGTATGTTCTTGAGGTGCTCGAACCACATTTAAGAGGCCTGGCCTCTTATACACAGGTTTATGGCTTTATTACATGAAACATATCTTTGTCAACACTTTGAAGTACGGAAAGACATCCTCGGAATCCCCGCTTCAAGCCCATTCCCACACACATTTACACTAGAAGTCCCCACCACGATCTCAGTAGGTGATGACTGTCGCGCAGCTGGACATTCCGCTGGTTCCCGGAATGTGTGCGGCTGATCGGATCTCATGGGGTGGGGGCTTTGATCAGTCGCAGATCCTTTGAAGAGGGCAGCTTCCTACTGTAGGGGGCAATAAACTGCATCCGCAGGGCCAGGTGGTGGCCTGGGATCGAGCCGGACAATCGGGCACAGAGGAAGGGGGTTCATCAAAAGGATGCGTGATCATGAAAGGGATGGAGGGAGGTGTTAGCCGGGTACGGGATGTGGCTCCGAGGCAGGGTCGCGCTGAAGGGGAGGTTTATGGCCCAAGCATGTGAGAGCGGGGGCTGTCAGTGCACGGGGGATGGTTGCGAGGTCAGAGGGAGAGAGAGAGAAAGATGCGCTGGCTATCGGCAGTGGGCAGAGAGGCCATGGCATTCAAAATGGCTGCTACTCACGCGCACATATGAGCCTGAAAAGGGACAAGATGGCGCCGATAATGTTGATGTCGCAAACTAGATTTTAACACCGGAAACAAGCTTCAGTGGACCGGTTTCTGGCATTTCATTTTCAGCCATCTTCAGCCCGGCTTGCTTGAATCCAGTGGCAAAGTGAGCAAGGGACTCACGTCTGAGCATACCCTGCCAACTTATGGCGAACAAAGCGGTACAAAAGGGGGTGGTGATGGACGGAGAATCTGAACCAATCAAACACTCACACCCAGTCAACAGATCTGGGTTTAATCCATCACCGTTCTTTAGCCCACTCTGCCACCCCAGTTCAGACATGGCCATATGCAAATCAGTCTGACCCTGTGCCTCATGAGAACAGTCCAGTCCGAACTGCCAAGCCATGCCTTCCCTGGACCGGAAACAAGCTTCCGAGGACCGGTTTCTGGCATTTCAGTCGTCTTCAGCCCGGCTTGCTTGAATCCAGTGGCAAAGTGAGCAAGGGACACACGTTGAAGCATACCCTGCCAACTTATGGCCAACAAAGCGGTACAAAAGGGGGTGGTGATGGACGGAGAATCTGAACCAATCAAACACTCACACCCAGTCAACAGATCTGGGTTTAATCATCCATCCCACTCTGCCACCCCAGTTCAGACATGGCCATATGCAAATCAGTCTGACCCTGTGTGTTTAACGATGGATTAAACCCAGATCTGTGACTGGGGGTGAATGTTTTGCCATTGTGCAACATTCCGTCCATCATCTTGGACACATCATCTTGTGTGTTTCACTGCGTGGGTGTTCCCACACAACTCCCACGTTTTTTTACGCTTTCCCAGATCTACCAATGCTGGTAAACTGGGAATGCGTCTAAAATGTATGCCTTCCCAGGGGGGCGTATCAAGGAAAAATATCTCTATTTCTCCTCATTTTTTCCTCTTGTATGTGTGCTGCACCATATTGTATTAAATATGGCACATTCCTGCCCTTTCCCTATCACACAAGGTGATTTGCAGTGTTGCACTGCATGACTTCTCCTTGAGCCAAGAGATGAGGCTGCCCTCATCTCTTGGCTTAATAAGTCATTCTGCACACCTGAAATCCTTAACCTCTTCCATGCTTGTGATGAGCTGAGCTCGTCATGAGGCACAGTGCAGCTGCACTCATGACGAGCTGAGCTTGTCACAGCCGTTGGAACGTTCGCACACGGGGATTATTTCCCTGCTGTGCTGAACGTTCCAAAAACGTGTGGCTGTGACGAGCTCAGCTCGTCATGAGTGCAGCTCCACTGTGCCTCATGACAAGCTCAGCTCGTCACAAGCACAGCGGTGCCACGCGTGGCCCTCCTCCCCCCGCATAGCGGGGGAAAAACACCCCACAGCAAAGGGGTTAACACAAAAGCCATCTCCAATGGCAAGCGACAAGTAGTTCGGACATCTTTGGGTGTATTTTTAACATCTGAGCTGGCAGTGAGGGTGTCTTCTTGGGATCCGAAAGATTATCTGGTGCCTAGGGTGAAGCTAGATGCCAAGATGGGCTGGCAATCCACACCAATCCTTCTTTGGTCACCAGTCACTGCTGTCTAGTGGGCCTTCTGTTCCCTGGGGCAGGAAGATTGGAGGTGAACTTTCCATTCTGCCCTCTAGGGGGGAAGAGAGAATGTCTAGTGTCCTGCATTTGGTGAAATCCCCAAACTGGCAAACCCTGCACCCCATTCTTTTTATTTACTTTTCTCCGAGTGGTTTGGTGGTCTTTCTGCTCCCCCCATGGTGGTTAACTACCCTATCCACCCACTAAGGGTAAGGGGGCAGAATGCCCTCTAGATCAACAGTGAACAAAACTAAAAAAAGTTATGGGGTTGAGACCCATCTGTCCTGATATCAGATGGCCTCCCAATTCCCCTAGGGTCCAGATTCGGGGTGTTTACCCCCAATCTGCTTGCCTCTATAGCAAACCCTAACCTAAAGAAATCAGGAAATCCTCTCACTTGCTATGTGGGATCGGTGCAATGTTTTAGATATCATTTAGCCTGCACCCAGGAAAGCCTACAAACTTTGGGCACGTATGAAAAACTAGAGAACCTGGAGTATCTAATGTAGTGTAGCTTGCTTGGATCCCAGCATGTTTTTGTACCCAGAATGCCCTGTAAACATACAAACTTTGCCTAAAACACCCAATTTCCTTTTCATTTGCCATGGAGTATAATTGCAGTGTTAGCACACTGAACAGTTGGAAGCAAAGTATCCAAACAAATCCAGGGCACTTCTGAAACTAGAAACTAGGGAATTCCAAGTTGGTGCAGCTCGTATGGATATCACCATGTTTTCTTACACAGACTTACATTTTAAAACAATGCCTAAAAACATGCGATTTCCTCTCTCCTTCCATGGAGGATGACTGCAACATTTGCGCTCTGGTATCAGTCTGCATCCATTGAACCCTACCAAGCATAGGCATTTTTGAAAATTAGAGACACTCGTCAATCTAGGGTGGTGATTCTTGAATGGATCACAGAATATTTTCCTACTAGTAATGTACTGCAAGCATGTAAACTTTATCTGACAACATTCAGTTTCTTTTCACTTTCTATGGGGACAGCTGAGACATTTGCCCACCAGGGCAGCCAAAATCCTGGAACCCTATCAACCCTGGGCATTTCTGAAAACTAGAGACCCAGCTTGTATAAATCACAGAATTACCAGAATGCCTTGCAAATGCCAAAGTGTTAGTCAAAAGATACAATTTCCCCACATTTATTTGACAAAAACCCTGACACTTCAAGTCCATGGCAAATCTTACCGTTGTGGATTCACACATGTCTCCTAGTGAACTGGTACTCCAAATGTGTGGGTGAGCATAATGCATGTGATAGGAATTGAGGAAAACTCTAACAATGTGAAGGCCACATTGTTATTCCATTGACTTCACAATGTCCAAGTTTTGACCAATTACTATTCAATACTTTAGGACCACCCACAAATGTGAGAATTAAGAAAAGGAAGGCTGTTGCTGTTGGCTGCAAGTTCTGAACTTTTTTGTGGCATAGTTTGACATTACTAGGACATTCAGGATGAGACAAAATTGGCTGGATTCACCCATATCACATTCTAGACTCCCTCAAATGACTAGTTTTTAGAAATGTCTAGGGTTGGTATGTTCAATAAACTGGGCTACTAGTTGAGAGGGGTGAAACCCCACTCAAATAATAAAAACAGTCCTTGTCAGGGTGAACTACAAAAAGTCATTAAATTAACTTGTGCTTAAGCCTCTGGTAGATTGGTACGAAAGCAGTCAGACTTTGTTTTTTCTCTCAAAAACCTTTATTGAACAAATTTGCATAGCGAAATTACAAGATTGCACCATATCAAAGCATTGTGTACAGGCATACAATATATTTCAGCAAAAGTTACCTCGAGCACGAACCGCTTGAAATCAATACAAAGAAGAAATATCGTAAGAGCACCAGGACAGTAGGGTGAACCATGGCAAGAGGCACCGTAAGTAAGGGAGAGTGATGGATCGAGCTGAGGGGAGTGAGATAGGGAGGCAAACCACTCAATGACCTTCACCGGCGGCCACCGCGGGCGAATCGCCAGCGAGGAGCACGGGAGAGGTCACCGGGCACTGAGAGTTGCGACTTAGGAGATAAGATATGAGTGGGCCCCATATGTCAAGTGGGCGGGATCTGGCTGGCTTGAGGTCCCAGAATTCGGACAGGGCACTCTGGCAGCGTGATGCATCCTCAAGCCGAAGGGCGACCTTGGGTGCAGGCTTGCGGCCCCAGCACATGGAAACGCTATGCCGCGCAAGGACAAGTAGCATGGCTTTCAAGCAGCGGGAGGTGTCTGGGCAATATTTAACGCAGCCTAAGAGGCAAAGCGGAGGATCGGGCTGGACCAGTGGTGCAGACATCACGCCAGAAGAGGAGACCCAGGGGCACAGCCAGGGGAGGTGGGAAAAATAAGCCACAAGAGCAGAGCAGCGCAGGCATCTATCATTGGGAATAAGTCCCATCTTGTGCACCGGGAGTCCAGTATAGCCTATGTAAATATTTAAAATAAATAAGGCGCAGGCGGTAATTTGGAGACAGACGTTTAATCTGATAACAACAATGGAGCCAGTCAGATTAAGAGATTTTGACACCCAGGGCCTCACCCCACACCACACGTGCCCCGTCTGTGGAAATGGAAGATGCTGCCAGTGTGAGGGCGAATATTTTAGTGACTAGCTTCCGAGTGGTGGGGGTTGAACAAAGGAGGTTGAGAGTGGCCATTGAGGGAGGGGGTTGGGGAAACAAGGGATGAAGCTCCCTGTAGACAACCCTGAGTTGATAGTTGAGTTGAGTTGATAGTAAAGTAGAGTGTTCATGGGGCCGTAGTCGTCAGCGAGTAAAAAGAATGTGTCCCCAGGATAGAGATCCAAACACTGTAGAAGTTTCAAAACAGGAAAAACATACAGACCACATTTCCCACTTGGATGGAACAAAGTCAAGCTCTTCTTGTGGGACCCGGTCAGAGATGTGAGGCAGTGAGAGTGACAACAAGTTCAGACATGTAGGGTTTCCGCAAAGGGGAAAAAGTCCAACCCCCCCCCCCACACGCCCTCCTTGTCCACAAAGCAAAAGAAAAGGGAAAGGGGAATCACCACGCCACTAAGGGAGAGTAGCAGCCAAACCTCAGCCCCGTGTCTTGTGCCTGCGCACCGGGGCCCTCGGCTCTTCGATCGGAGTGTCAGCTAGGCGCAATAAGCGCAAGTAGCGAGGGCAGCTCAGTTCCCTAAACTACCCCGTGAGCAGAGTCAAAAATGGTCGGCAAAGTTCCGCAAACTTCTTTCCTCTCCCTGCCCTTGCCAAGGACAACTTCTCCATCCCCAGAACCATCCAT
The DNA here is from genome assembly GCF_964263255.1 of Lissotriton vulgaris. NCBI lineage: Eukaryota > Metazoa > Chordata > Amphibia > Caudata > Salamandridae > Lissotriton > Lissotriton vulgaris. The sequence continues at coordinate 747,414,881 of NC_141687.1, read as the reverse complement.
AGCCGGTGCAGCCAGCCGTTATGTGGGGGAGGTTGTGTGGTCCTCCAGTGTGCCAGGATGTTCTGCACGGCTGCCGCTAGCGCAATCGCTATAAGCCTCCCTCTCCTAGATTTCAATGGGTACATCAGGGCATTGGGAGTCTTAACAGAATGTAAGCGGGGAATCTAGGGAGCTGAGTATCCAGATGGGAATCTGTCATCTAAGATCGAACTCCAGTAGGGTTGCAAGCGGTCTCAGCTCCAAAGTAAATGTTCCAAGGTGCCAAGCCCCCCGCACCACCTCCAGCAGCGGTCACTAATGCGGGGATCCCATTGATGTAACGGTTCAGGTGTATGCTACCAATAGGTGGCTACTTTGGTCAGGGTTTTGGTGAGGCCCATGTGGTAGGCCGAGTGTCTGGCCCTGTGGTAGATGCCCTCCCATTCTTTGTGCGTGAGTGATCTCCCCAGGTCCCGTTCCCACCTGTTCCTCCCTGCGTTATGTGCGTAAATGTTTGTGAGGAGGAGCTGCTGGTACAAGAGAGAAATCAGCTTCTTATCAGAGGTTCGGGTAACCAGCCACTTTTCATACGGGGTGAGGGGGGGGTTGCGCGCCCGGTCTGAATTCTGGCTGCAAAGCCCAATGTCGGACCTATAGATACGGTAGGCGGTCAGATTCCAGTGTACAATAGTCGTCCTTCACCTGCTGAAAGGAGAGGATACCGTTTAAGTTCAACATATGTCCCAGGGCCCTGCAGGGTGAGCGTCTCCAGGCTATAAATGCCCTTGGGTCCAGTCCCGTGGAGAATTCGGGATTATCGAACAGCAGGGTCATCGGGGAGGGAAGCGAGGTGAGCACGTGCCGGGTCGCCACCCGATCCCATACATCCAAGACAGTGCTTGTAATCTGTGATGCGTATAGATTGGGAGGGCGGTGGCATCTGAGGAGACACGGAACCCCCTGTAAGGGCCTGCCAGCCACATCTTGGTCTTGAAAAAGCCAATTCTTGCCCGATTCCAGCTGGAACCACTCCACCAAGGTACGGAGTTGTGTCACTTGATAATATAAAAGGAGGTCAGGCACACCAACCCCATCGTGTGCGAGCGGAAGAATCGCAATGGCATGCTTGAAGCGTGGGCGACGGCCGTTCCAGATAAAGCGCGCCAAATCAGACTGCGTCCGCTGAAGCCAGCCGGCTGGGGGGCGCAGAGGGAGAGTTTGGAACACGTAAAGGATTTGTGGGAGCAGGGTCATCTTAGTGGCTGCTATCCGCCCCAGCCAGGAGAGCGAGTGATGTTTTCATCTCCAGAGTTCGTCGCCGAGGAGTGAGCGGAGTCTTTCGTAATTCACTTCCGCAGTGGCCTGGACGGTAGGGGCCAACAGAACTCTAAGATAAGGGATGGTGGTGTTTGACCACTGCAAATCGAACTCGCCTTGAACCTCGACGAGTGTCTCTGGTGACAGGGAGATATTCAGGGCTTCCGATTTCTCCACGTTGATCTTAAACCCCGAGGCCAGTGCAAAGGTATGGAGTTCGATAAAAAGTGCTCGGAGCGACTGCATCAGCTCCGTAAGGGAGAGAAGGATATCATCCGCGTATAAACTGATCTTATGCACGTCACCGCCAAAGGGGATGCCCTTGATGAGGGGATGTTGCCTGACTCGTTCCGCCAATGGCTCCATGTACAGGGCAAAAAGGATAGGGGAGAGAGGGCACCCCTGTCTGGTGCCCCTGCCGATCGGGAAGCGCGAGGAGGTATGGCCATTGACACGGACCGTGGCATTGGGCCGACGATAGTAGTTCAGTATGCGGTTGCGGAGAATCTCCCCCACACCGAAGTGTTGTAGCACCAATTCCAGATAAGGCCAGTGCACCCTATCGAAGGCCTTTTCGGCATCGATGGTACATGGCACGCAGTCTGGCCTCATCCGTGACTCACCCTCGATGAGGTGGAGGACCCGTTTGGTGTTATCGATAGTCTGCCGTTGGGGAATGAAACCAGCCTGGTCCGGTTCCACCAGCTGCTGCATGTATGGTGCCAACCTACTCGCGAGGATGCCCTTGTAGAGCTTGAGGTCCAGGTTTAAGAGGGATATTGGCCTATAGGAACTGCAGCGTGTGGGGTCTCGGCCAGGTTTGGGTATGACCGTTATCGCCGCCTCTAGAAGGTCCTCCGGGATGGCACCGGGTTGGCTGAAGGTATTAAAAAGGTCCCGCAGTAGTGGGGCAACCTGGTGGCAGAACGTTTTATAAAAGGCCGCCGAGTAGCTGCCTGGGCCCGGTGATTTCCCCAATTTGAGGCGAGATATCGCCGAGACCACTTCCTCCAGGCGAATGGGTCAATCGAGGAACTCCGCTTGCGCCTCGTTCAGGGACGGGTGGGGCGTACCTCCCAGGTAAGCACGGCCAGCCTTGAGGTCGAGCGGGTCAGCTGCGTATAGAGATTCATAAAAGTCCCCAAAAGCCGAAGCTATGTCTACACCGTCCACGGCTAGGTCTCCCCGACTCGTCCGTATGGCTCTTAAAGCTCTGCCTTTGGCGTCGCTCTCTTAATTTACTCGCCAATAGCTTCCCGCAGCAATCACCCCCAGTATAGTATGCGTGTCGGAGGCGTAGACCGCATATCTTGGTCTAGGGCTGCCAGCATCTTTCTCTCCGTACAGAGTTGGCGCCAGGCTCGGGCAGCCCCCGTTTGTTGGTGCATCTGCTCCAACTCAGCTACCCGTTGGGTTATTTCGGCTCTCTTCTGGGCACGGTCTCTATTGTTAGCCGTGGCGATAGAGATGAACTCTCCCCGCAAGACTGCTTTGAACACAGCCCATTGTGTGGCCTTTGTGGTGTCAGTGTTGGGGTTGTGAGTCAGAAATTGGGAGAAGGCGGCTTTAATCCGCTCCATAACGGTAGGGCTCTGAAGCAAGGCATCCCGCAGGCGCCAATGTTGAGGTGGGGCTGGCACATCTGAGAAAAGAAAGGTGGTCATTACTGGGGAGAGATCCAACAGAGAGTTCGGGAGGATATCTACATCTTACACTCGGGGCACCAGTTGTGAGGAGCAAAGAAAGTAGTCAAGCCTAGCATAGGATTTATGGGCCGCCGAGTAGTAGGTGTATGCCGTGGAGTGTGGGTGGAAGTGTCTCCATAGGTCGACCAGGCCCAGGTCTGATAGATGTGTGTGACCCGCTGTGGAGAGTGATCCCAGCTGCCCCGTGCGTTGGCAAGAACGGTCCGCCGTGTTATGGAATACTAAATTGAGGTCGCCCCCCAGTAACAAGTGTGGGTGAGTGTTGGCTGTGCCTGTCTCTAACGCTGTGTGCAAGAACTTTTCCTGACCTTCATTAGGTGTGTATATGGCGCCCACTAAAAGTGTCTGCCCTGCAATCAGAAAGCGGTGTATCAGCAACCTGCCCTTGATCTCTGCCTCCCTCTGTAGGACTTGACCCCTAAAGGATCTGGATACTAGGATCGCCACCCCTGCCACCTTCTTAGATGTGGACGAGAAAAACTGCAAGGGGAAGGCCCGGGATTTAAGTCGGTGGTGGTCCTTTGGCAGCAAGTGTGTCTCTTGTAAGAGGCAGATGTCTGCTGTGGAGTGCTCTAGAAGGACAAGTATCGCCCGACGTTTGATGGGGTTATTTAGACCCCTCACGTTAAGAGAGAGGATTTTCAATCGGAGCGGTGCCATAGGTGAGTGGCAGGATCTGCTCGTCTCTGAACAAGGCGCTGGAAAGCAAAAGGAAACTAAAAAACTAGGTGGAGAAGGAGGATTCCCTCCCTCCCCCCTCCCCTGACCCCAACCCCATCTCAGTCCCAACAGACCCTCTCTTCCCTCCCCCCTCCCCCTCCCCCCACATCCTCGCCCCAACTTCAACCAGCCCTCCCCCAGCCCTCCTGCCCTCCCTCAAATCCCACCCAAAACAACCCCCCAAAACACTAACCATAGTCTCGGTCTACCGAAACACAGTTCAGGTCCGTAAAGTGTCAATGTGGAGGAGAGCGTGGCAGCGGCAATCCCGGTGGCTCCCCCACCCTTCCCCCCAGACAAAGCAATAGCATGAAGGCATACCCCTTGAGTATAGCATCTTAAAGTGTGGCCGCTGTGTCTCTAACCACCTCCTGGACAGCCGCCGCCTGCTCTTGAGCTACCATGGTAGGGTCGGGCTTAGGAATAATTCTGGGGGATCGTTGCTGTCGCACCTGTTGCCATCCGTTGCTGGAGCGCTGTGTGGGCCCGTCTTGTGACCGTCGCTGGGAAGCTTCTCTGGACCCTGCAGCCTCTGGTACGTCAATGCCCAACAACGCGCACGTGTCCTGGAGCGATCTGAGTTGGTGTAGCGTCCCTTTCCACTTGAAAATTAAGCGAAATGGGTGACCCCAGAAGTAGGGCACCCAATTGTCCCTTAGGAAGTTCGTAGCTACCTTAAAGGCCTTCCTCTTCTGCAATGTAATGGTTGAGAGGTCCTGGAAGAGGGCCACGGGATATCCCCGAAAGTGAATGGGTTGCTTCTGCTGAGCTTCTTTCAAACTGCGTTCCTTCAGGGGAAAATCTGGGAGGAAAGCCAGTATGTCCGGGGGTGGGGCGGCTGGTGCGCGCCACGCCAACCCTGTGTGCATGGTCAATACGGATGTCAAACTCACCGGACTCTCCAAGGATCTCCCGAAACAGCTCCTGCAGATTGTCAGTGACGCTGTTCCCCTCTGATTTCAGCGGCACCCCCAGACCCGTATGTTATTCCTCCAAGAGCGGTTTCCAAGATCTTCCAAGTGGGCCTGAAGGTCCACTTGTTGCTCCCGAAGGCAGAGGATTTCTTGTTGTAGTTGATCCACCTCCATTCTGCGAGTCCGTCAACGTCCCGGCGGAGCTCACGCTGTTCCCCCGCCAGGTCCTGCTTCAGGGCCTGAAAGTCATCCCTCAGGGTGTTAAAGAGCGATTCGAGGAAGGCCTTCGTGATTGAGGCCCCCTTGTCATCCTGGCATGAGGTGCTGGCAGGCATCGTGGGAGAGGGAAGCGCCTGATTTTTCCCTCCCTTCGGGGTACCCTTGTTGAGAATGTCGACTATATTGCGATTTCCCCCACGCCCAGTGTTGGCCATGCCGCTATTGCTCTGTCACCGTCAAATGTCCGGGGGGCCAACGCCGCTAAGAGGATGTAGTTCAGTGGTGTGCCCCACAGCCACCAGATCCTGTGAAGGGGCAGGCGTGTTTTCCAGAACCTCCGCTCTCAAGGTCCCCAGGGGAGGTCGCAATCAGCCTAATGGGGGGTTCGGGGTCGGGCCTTCCAAGGCCCACGAGGCATAGCTGTTGTCCAACTGTGTGCTGCAACAGGACGAAGTGCGAGTCGCAGCGCTGCTGGAATCGAGGGCCAAGCGCAGCTACCTGGGCGCCCTTGGGGGCTTTCTTGCTGTTGGAAGCTAGGTTTCGCCCAATGCAGAGCCAAGGCAGCTCTAGCCTTTCAACCGGCTGCCACGCGGCGGGGAGCAGATACGGGTGCGGTGCGAGGCCCGTGAGCAGCGGCTCTCAGTGCAGATGCCCGGTCTCTTGATCGTCCCCCGGGGTGGGCTGCAGGCGACGGGGGGTCAGGTGCCTCTCCCCCTCATGGCCGCGCAGGATTCGTGGTGAGGGAACACCCTCCCGGTTGCACTGCCACAGGCGGATTCTCGAGCTCGCCCTCTCTAGGCCCGAAGCCGGGGCCTCAGTTCGCAGTGACTCACCGGGATGGTCCGATGCTCCTGGGGTCACAGCTCGCCCATCGGGGCCTGCCCAGATGCGTCTGGGGTCCGGCCGTGCCTCGTCGCACCCCGTGGCCTTATGTCCTTGGCCAGCGGCGCGTCCCTCTGTTGTGGGCCCCGACAGATAACTTCAGCCCGGCACCGCCACATGCCGTTTCTGCAGGCCGATGACCGCGGCGGGGCACAGGGCACTGAAACCACGTCTGAGATCGGGAATCGTCGAGGGACACCCCGGTGTGGAGCGCAGCTCAGCGGGTCAAGATGCCAGCAGTTACGGGGGTGATGCCATCGAATTAAGGTGTGATATGGGATTCAGGGCCGGGGAGCTGGTTGAGGCACGTCCGATCAAGCCGCCATCTTGGCCACGCCCCCCTGAGAATATTTAGAGTAGAAGGATGAGTATGTTTTGCCCCAATGCCCAGAAAGAAGTCTGGAGGAGGTCGCAGGTAACAGGCGAGTCTCCTGTAGAAGACAAATGTCCACCTTATGCCGGGTAAGGTGGGCATGAACCAGGTTTGCCTTGCTTTGGTCATTAAGGCCACGGATGTTCCAGATCAGGAAGGTGGTGTCTGTCATGGTGCCGTATTAAGGAAAGTAGTATCGAGGGAAGTGGTAAGTGAGGATGAAACCTCATGTGGATGCGTGGAACGGTGCAGTATATAGTGAAGAGATAAGCACAGTGCAACAACATTGGAAGTGCAGGAAAACAGCACGGTATGTGCCAAAACAAACTAAATGGCCTCAGAGGGAGGCCACAAACCCCAGCAACTCCTCACCCTGCCACCCACACCAACCTCCCAATCAGGCTGAGAGTCCATCCACACCCACCCCAGGGAATCACAACTAGGAAGGGGGAAGTCTATGTCCAAGGAGGGAATCATCCCGTGGAGGCATGGCGTCGCTCAGCATTCACCCCTACCAAAGAGGCAGGGTGGCCAAGCCAAGTAAAAGGAAAACGGAGGTTTCCTTATTAATCCACTTTGGGACAAGGAGAGTAGAAATGAAGAATTTAACAAGTCCCAGTATTCAACTCTTGAAATGCCCTCTTGTATATTCCCTTCATAACTCAAAGTACCAACTGCATAGAAACGTATACAATGTTAAACACACAATGAAAACAAAGAAATTAAAAAAACATTATTTGTTGTTTAAAAAATTGAACAATTTAATACAAATCAATAAAATAGATGTTAGATAACATCAGTACAGCGCCATACATTAAAAATTATATGTATTTAAAAATGTGCTGATACACATGCAGAAACAGTAAAAAAAATTACAAAGCTCAAAGTTGTCAAAGTTGTCGACGCAGCGTTTCGGTGTATTGCGATATCATCCTCATCAGGACAAAAAATTCTGCGGAAGTTAATTATCCCTCTCGTTTTAATTGGAGGTTGTCTGCTCGTGATATCTCAAAGGATAGAGATTCTGATCTAACAGATCGTGTGTGAAATTCCTTTCTGTAAATTTCAGGAACTCTGTAGTGAGGAAAGTGCTGGAGGGAGGCCACTGTATTTTAGAGAATATATCACCTGAAGACAGGGTTATGTGGCCCTCACAGCAGCGTGACTGGATTCTTTTAACTTGTACCAGCGCTGGATTTTCGTTTACAGTGTCTATATATATGATATATTCTCTAAAATAGAGAAGTCGGCCACTGACTGAAGTGGGCCAAACTCTTGATTTATTCTGTACCTGACATAATAAAAATGTCTATGACTCAACAACAGATCAATGATGACAATGACTTGCTGAAAGCTTGTTAGTAACAGTATTATACATATCATTTTAGCAAAATCAAAAGATCTTAGCTAACACCAGACCTAAAAAGACTCAGTACTGAAGCCTCAGTGCTTAAAAGGTTAAGGACTAGGCAGGTCTCCGGAACTATATAGTCTGGAGCTATGCCAGACATGGACCCCAATTCCACAGAGTTCATGTGCATGGATCTGCAAATATGCTAAGGCACAGATTTTTCATTGGTGCGCCACTTTTTTGGAGCAGAACCAGAACACAATGCATTTCAGGATTTACAAAGCCATCTAAAGCCCAATTTAAGTGGTTTTGTAAAGAAGAAACAAATGCAGTGCTTTGCGCGTTTTCCTCTGTATCCACCCATGTCTTTTGACGTGAACTCAGATTTACAATAGTCTGGAAACCTGTGGTTAAACCAAAGTAGTATGCCTACTTGAGGCTGGCTTAGCTATGGAAAATATTTATATTTTGCCTCGTTACTTCCTCTTTGCAGGTGTGATGCATTCTGCCGCACATATACAAAGAGGAATAAGCTTCTAAGAATAGGTTTTATGCAGAAAAGTACCCCATCCTGCACAAAAACTATTCTAACCAAAATATAGGCACCCTTGCGTCATCGTGCAAGGTGCCTATGTTGGGCTTAGGCTTCCACAAGTGTATCAGTGCCAGGAGAGAGCAGAAGTGTGCCAATATTTTAGTATTTATTTATTTTTCAAACAAATTTTTGAAAACCTTTATTTGTAGACAAGGTGTGCACAGCTATTCAGCCGAACATCCCGGAGGCACGGCAGAGGATTAGAGACCAGAACTATTGCGGCACATACAATTTTGCACAGGATAAGTGAGGTTAATTTTAAATTTTACAACAGGATGGTTACCTTTAAAAGAAATGAATTTCAATATAATAACAAAAAGAGCAGAAAATAAGAAAAGAGGGTGGGATCAGTCTCAGAGTCGAAATCATATAGTTATCGGCATCACTAAGGGGGGCCAATCAGTATACGCGTGCAATCAAACACTAAGCCCACCCGGCCATCGCCCGTACACGGAGAGGCTCAATGAAAAACATTCATGGGTGAAACCCACGGTCAAACGTCGAGAATTCGAATCAGGTAATACACTGCCCCGATCCCAAAACCCAGAAAGAAGGGAAAGAAACAGAGAGTCCAGTTAAACTAATGAAGAAAAAGGCCATAGAAACAAAAAACAGAAAAACAATAATACCCCATCCCCCCAACCCCCCACCCTGCACCCCTGCAAATGGCTACGGCCTACCCCCCTAGCAGCGTGCCTGTCGCCCAGCATCCAAAAAACCCGAAATATAGCGAGAAAAGGGAAATATGTAAAAGATAGAAAGGAAAAGATGAAGGAAGGAAAAAAGACGGAGGAGGAGAAAAATCACATTCGCCCTCGGTCCCTTACCCTCCCCTGCGGCGCACAATCCCAGTTCTAAGTATAGCAATTATGTAAGCAAGGTATTGAAATAAAGCCCAGGGAAGGCGACCGATACCGCCCCACCACCCGTAAGCAACAAAATGCGAATCCCCCGAACTTCACACACCCCCAAAGTCGATATCTACAGCAGTCTCACCCTTGACCCCTCCGAATGTTCACAATAAGTTCAGCCAACTGCAGCAGAACGTATCCGGGAAAAATCAGAGTCCCCGCTAGTCCGTGGACCTGCATAAAGAGACCGATCAAGCACCTCAGTCCGTCATGATCCGCCGCCGCCATGACACTCGCCGTTTTCCAGCCAAAATACGACCATATCGATCTCAGACCCAGGGCAAAGTCAATACAATCAAATGACGTTCGCAGCATCCGCCGGGTCGTATTAGCCGTAGGCTCAGGATAGGAGAAGACTACAAACACATCAGTGGACGGATGCGCTGATAATGGCGGGCGTCTCTCTGAGACAACAGGTCCAGTAGCACACAGTGTTCCAGGCGAGAATTGCGAGGTTTCGACATGAAGGGAGTCTCGTTTAGTAAGTGCCGGGAATGGCGTAGACATAATAGCCAGCTCAAGGGCTCCAGGCAGGTCAGGGTCCTCGCACGATCGAGCTGTGTCGGTGACATCCACAATCGTCTTCTGATGGGTAGAGGCCATGAAGGATCGCAGCTCCTTAATGGCGGCCATCACGGTCCTCAAAGACGGCTCTTCATTACCCCGCACCGCCTCCACACGGTCAGCTCCAGACATTTGAGTGCACTTCGGAGCACCCGATTCCCCCGGGGACCGAAGCGCAAGTCGGGCAGGCGGGGGTTGGAGGCTCACTTCCGAACAGTGACGGGGCTTCTCGGGCGGGGGCACCAGCCCGGCGAGGGGGCCAGCCGCCGGGAAGGAGACCCCGGACCTCTCAGCCACTCTCAGGATATGCACACCTTCGCAGTGTACACAGGACCGCAGGCACCTCACCAATATAGGGATGAGAAACACTCCAGGTCAATCAACCGGACCACGTCTGGAGCACCCAACAGCCGCTGCTTCCCAGGAACCCGGCTGGGTCAGTAATCGAGGTCCCGGCTTACAGGCAACTCTGGGCCAAGATCTTCCACACGGCACAATTCCGCCGATCCGGGTGGGAAAGTTCTCGGGACCACACCGCCAGTGTCAGCAAAGATTACCCCGCACGGGGGTGAGGCGCAAAAAACAGGATATATGTCAGGATCTTCAAGCAGCAGGCGGAGGTCGACGGAGCCGAGAGCTTATTCGGCCATCTTCGTTCGTCGCTAGGCTCCTCCTCCTATTTTAGTATTTATGAGGCATTACTGCTCTCTCCCTTTTATGCAAAGCAGTGCAGCAAGTTCCCTTATTGCTATGTGTTACAGGAAAATCGCCTTTTTGGACTGGGCATTACAGCTGATATGGACAAACTCACAAAAAAACATACCTCAAACCCACAGCAAAAAACTCACACCTCTGGTTTGACAGCTTCCACCCGAGGCCTCTATGAGAGAATCTGCCCGTCGGCCAATACCTTCGCTTGCGAGGGAACTGCAGTAATATTGACGACTACAAAACTCAAGCATCATTCCATTCCTTCAAACTAAGGGAACGTGGATACCCAAAGAAAATCCTCAGGACTGCCTAAAAGCGGGCCCAAAATCAAAACAGAGATGGCCTGTTGGAACAGACACAAAGAATGACTGCCATGATACCCCTAAAGTGTGTGACCACCTACAGTACCATCTCTAATCAGGTGTCAAGAATTATTCAAAAACACTGGAGGATTCTCGGAACAGGCTAATTGGACGGGAAAAACCGTTGTTTTCCTATAAAAACCACGAAGCCTGAAGGACAGCCTTTTTTCTACCCGTCAGAGAGCACAAGAACAAAAAACTCACACAGTCCTCAACGCATGGGGTTTGTCCAATGTTACAGGTCATTTCCTATGCAGGAACTGTAGTGTCTGTCATTTAACAAAAACAGAAAAGACACTTAACCTGGAACCCGGGAATACTTGGCAATTAGTAAAACACACTAATTGCAACTCATGCAATGTGATCTACCTGATCACCTGCCCGTACAGACTATGCTACGTCGGCATGACAAGCCGCAAAGTCAAAGTCCGTAACTGCGAACACCGAAGTAACATCAGATGCAGGCGCAACACCACAAAAATGACGATCATTTCCTTGCTATCAGACAGGTAGTTATCGAACAGCTGGACAAAATCCTTACTAACTTACAGAGCCATATCCTCGAAAAGGAACAATGATGAGTTTACCGCCTGTTATCCCACAAGAACGGCCTGAATGATAACATCCCGTGGAATGCACTTAATAATAGCTAATCTGATGTTTCCTGAAGAGGCATACATGTTTATCTACTTGGGAATCCATACTAGAAATTCCAAGTTTAAAAGCCTCTAGCCAACTGGCAGTCCACGGATTTAGTATTGACAGATAATTCTGTTTTCTTTCTATTATCAATCTGGCAAACAAAATAAAACCCTTTTTCTTTTCATCATATAAGTGTGTAGAGCAACGACCGTGCACTCTTATAAAAACGAACCCTGATGACCTCGAAGGAACAGTATTGAATATTTCCTTGAAAAAAAATATTTTTCTTGACCACAATCTTAAAGAATATACTGCATATTAGTCTGTAGAGCAACGCACTCTTATAAAACGTACTTTGACGGTCTTTACGGAACCGTACTGAATATTTCTCTTGGTAAATAAATATTTTTCTTGACTACAACCTTTAGGAATATACCGTAATTTCCGATAACAAGGTATTAATAGTCTAATGAGATGACACGCAACATTTTGCTTCCTGTTTAAACACACATATCCCTACGGACATTCACTTATAGTCTTTAATTTTGTTGCGCGCCTGACGTCATCATGCCGCTGCCGTAACATCACTGGCATCTTCCGGGTCATTTCATGTAATTAAAACAACACGTCGCCATGCCTCAGTACCGTTGGGATCCTGTGTCGGACTAAAGTAGGTACCAAAGACGGACGGACGGACGAAGCTCATTTTCAATTAGGGGAATATCTGGTAATTTTACCAACACGTATACCTTATTCTAATCTCCCACCTCTTACCCTCAGTGTGTGAGAACAGGTGTTCGCCCCTGCTGGGATCGATAATAGCTACACAATTGCCCAGCTTTTGTAAGACCTTTTCTTTATCACTAGTATCAATTTTTAAAGATACCGATTCTCTAACTATATTGGGTAAAAACTGCCCATTGAACAATAAACTGTTTTGTTGGGACCAATAGTACCTCCACCGCAATTGGTGGATGCATTGGTTCTTTCTTCTTTCTTTGTGAATTGACCACAAGACCATGTGTGCCACTCACTATGAGCAAATCTGGCACCAAGTGTGTACACTTTATGTGTGAATGCACCTGAGTATCCCCCCACAAAGGTGGGTTGGGGGCTACCATGTTACCTTTCACTGTGAGGCTTGCTCTATTGCACACAATTCATCGTGTCAACTATCAGCATGCATGTAGTGTGTGTTTTGCTTGTCAACGTTTGATTTGACTTTTTCTGGAAATCCAGGTGATGGACCTATGGGCCAACCTTTGCACTTGAATGTGAAAACATGAGCACCATTACATAAAAAGACTAAGTCAACTGCATCTCTGTCACTATTACCAATTCTGATGTTCTTGTTCTGTATGTTTTTGATGTTCTGTTTTATTGTCCCAGGTCATACACCTGACAGTGGGAACTGTAAGCACGGCTACACCCCACACTCACAACACAACTTAGTTTGTGTGCTGATATCTCGTGTGGCCACCGAATTTGGCCGCACCACACCTTCTTGGTCCTGAAGAAAGCCTTCCAAATTTCCTGTTTAGGCTTAAACATGTTGACCATTTTTGGGATAAAGAAGACCTATTTAGTTTTTACAATATCCACTTTTATTATTTTCTGACCGTGCCCTAGGACCTCAGGAATAAAACTGGTATATCTCAACAGAGGATTTTAGAGACATTTTTAAACTGCACCTTACAATCACTCCCCCACCAAAACCACCAGCTCCGATGTAAATCAGGCATCACAGCACAGCTGGGTTGCACTCGGCAGCCCAGCTGGGAACCCGATGATAAAGCATACCACCAACTATGTTGGTGGGTGAGGGTTCTTTTTAAAAACCTATTTGGTTTTGGGTTTTTCTTACATCCTTCGGCATTGTGTCACCTTATATTGGGCTCTCTACTTTACGCGATTAAAAAATTAGATGGAAAACACATCCCTGACGAAGTCCTAAGGCATAAAACGCATTGGACGGGCTGATTGCATAAAGTTGTTTATCTTTAACAGAAATAAAAGTTGGATTCTGAACACATTCGCAAGACTCTTGAAAAATGTATCCTGTCAGATTATACATATCAGATATATTTCTGGACATTTAATTGTTGTTGTTGAAAATCTGGGCTTTTATTAGTGCATGAAAATATTCTGGGGGATCTAATTGATGTTCCTTTTCCAATGTTTTTTGAGGGCTACTTATTACTTGTGTCTTCTAGGCAGTGGGGCCAAGAAGAGTTGAGCGTAGGAATAATGATGGAACAAGATGGCGCCGGCGTGAGAGGTCACACTAGTCTCGCTCTGTGAGCCTGAAAACAGCAGAACACCTGACTGTGCCCGAATTTCCTCGGTTTTCGATAACCGGCTGCAGACTTTGTTGCTCCGGGCAGAACCCTCTGAGCTGAAGAATGGAGCTCGAGTCGATGCTTACTTGCTGCACTTACACACCCAGAGAATGAACAAGTGAATCAAGAAAACACTGCTGTCATAGTTACTGCGGATCCTACCGTCCTTCAACTGTGTCAAGCAGCCTGAGATAGACAGCGTCTTTCTCAACCCCTATTACGACGGACGGAGTGTTGCTTGTAAAGCACCGACACCTATCGACAGCTATCGACAGCTACCCTGCCTCATAGCCTCTGCTGCCTCTGCTGCCTGTCTCCTCTCGTCCGATGTATACCGGAGGCAGGTGAGTAACACAATTTTGCTGGGTCCCATTCAGAATTCCAAAAGTTGACCGATTAAACAAACTTTAGAACGAAGGGCTCTGAAGAGCTTCGGTCAGACAGACTCTCAAAAAACTGCCTGCCTGCAAGCCTATGTCAACGCATTCATCGAACGCTTATTGAACAATTTTGCGGCTCATGCATGCTTATATTCTTTACTTATCTACACACTACACACTCATAACTTCCCCCGGTACCTGCTGTCCGGTGTTGGACAGCACCCTGCTCTTTGGCGTGTACTCCCAGCGCTTGCTTATCTCCGGTCTCCATCTGCTCCCTCTTCTGCCTCCCGGTCTGTTTGCAGGCACGTTTTCCGGACACCGGGGAACTGAAAGGGAAGTAAGCTATCGTGCAACACCACGCCCCCTCAGGCTTGGGGGAGCGTCTGCAAACTCCCGGCGATTTTCAGAGTGAATAAAATGGATTAGGGTGGCTGGTAGCTATTTACTTAGACTTAGACGCCCTAATACGGTAACCTCTCTTCAAAAAGTTGCTTATCAGGATACTTATATAGAGGCATATAAAGTTGCTGTTGAAGGCAGGAGTCAAGTGGGGGCCGAAATAAATAAATAAATAAATAAATAAATAAATAAATAAACTAAAAACTTTAAAAAAAAATCTAAATAAGGAAAATTACTTGAAGTGAAGGCAGGAGTATCTGTTTATGATTGTTCTCTATTGTGTACCTCCAGGCCTTGAATACCCTCAGGGCTCGACAAATCTGAAAAATTGTACTAGTCCTGCAGGTCTAGTAACTTGGAAAATCCCCTCGACCCAACTGCAACCTACTTGACCTCTGTCTTTGAAAACAGAGCAAAAGTGACAAGTTAACAAGATTTAAAGGCATCTTTATTGCTTAGTTCCTTTGTGAGCAATAAAAATGCCTTTAAATCTTGTTATCTTGTCACTTTTGCTCCGTTTTCAAAGGCAGAGGAAAAAAGTTAGTTTGTTTCCTACTCGCCAGAAAGGGCGAGTAGGAGCTAAAAATAGCTCGTCCTCATCCATTCTCCCTCGCAAATGCGAGCGGGCGAGTGGATTTGTCGAGCCCTGACCCTGAATACCCCGAATATTTGTCATTGATGCACGAGGCTGGGGGCCACTATGGAGTCCCAGGCAAGGGGTACAGGCTGCACCCCCGGGATCTCAATCCAGAAATATGTGGCCAAACTAGTCTACTCCCTCCCTGCGGGCCAGCTGTGGAAATTGGGAGGTGAGATAAGGCATAAAAGAAGCCTCTATGAACAACAGCTGGCAGTACGGAGGACAGCTACAAAGATCACTCTGAGGACTCTAAGGACTGTCACAAAGACGGTCCAGGAGGGGGCTGATAAACGGAGACAGTGTGAGCCGTGTGATCCGTGGGAGCTAACTATGGATCCAGAACTAACCCTTGGAGTGTCTCAAGAGACACAGGATAAGCTAGTGGCCCAGGAAACCTCGAAGGCTCTGCCAGACGACAAGGCAACACCAGCAACTAAAAATACGCTTATAGTCCAGGACCTTGAAAATGGCTCAAAACAACAAGCGACGACTAGTCTGCAGAAGACAAACAATAACACTGGTAGAAGACCTGAAACCAGAGGGTTGAAGGCCCTGGAGGATAAAGAAGATAAGACTGGAAATGAGGGCAACGGGAAATCCAAAAGCAAGGACAAATTTAAAAGCAAAAACGTGAATAAAAACGCTGAGAAGGAGAGAGATAAACCGCAGGGGAATATAAAGAAACAGGAGCAGGCAAATTATGAGCATCAGAAGCATCATAACATTGAAGACAAAGCTGACGATAAGGCCTATGAAAAGTCGGAATTAATGGCCAAAAAAGCCAAAAGGCTACAAACTATTAAAAACCTGAAGGCCGCAGCTAAAATATCTGGCCAACCTGGCGAGACACAACCAAGGATCTCCAACATATTTGCTCCATTACCAAAGGACTGCACGAACAATGACAACAAAAACAGGACGCAATCAGTTATAACCACGGATGTACATAAGAATCTAAATGGCCCTAGAGATCAAACAACTGAAACCGGTATAAGTGCTTATACAAGTCTATATCCATCTAGCACTGGGATAGAAACACTTGCAGACCCGGCCACCAGGCCAGGATCCCTCAGAAATAGAAACAAATAGAAAAATCATGTTAAGAATTTGAATATGACTCTTCCATGGGACAAACCACTATTATCGGTAAAAAGCCACAATCGGAGAATGCAGATACCTCAGAGGGATCCGACTCTGATATCTACAAAACCGGAATGTCTGTTTCCAGTTAGACTGCAGGGACAAGCGCAACAAGAGATGAGGAGCAACCAGATGTATTCACTGTTGAGGTGTCCGCTTATACTAGCATAAAGGAAAGTAAGGAATCAAGTCAAGATATGATCCCAAGAAAAAGAGTGGAAAAAAAGAGATTAAAATGTATAAAATTTAGAATACTTTACAAACCAATAGATGATGAAACTACCAGGGGAGTAATCCGGACCAAGCAAAGAAAAAATCTAAGCACATACGGAAAAGCTGAACCCCCAAATCATCAGGAGATGTAGATCGTAAATTGCAGAACAATGGGGTGATCGAAAGTGGCACAAATAGATCGTTTAGAGACCCTTGTAATCCAGATAATCCAGGACTGCCTGCACAACCTTCATTGGGTGATGTACTTAACTCCATCAAGGAGTTACATACAGACGTGAAAAGGGATAGCCAAAGAAATCACGCTGCTATACAACAACTGCAGGGCGCCATCCAACAAGTCGGTAACACATGTTCCGAGATAGTGGACAGAATGGCCTCGGTTGAAAGTCGCACTGAAAATCTCGATGCAGATGTCACTGACTGACAAACTCGGGGTAAGGCCCAGGCAGGTATCATCGAAGATCTAATGGCAAAAGTAGAAGATCTCGAGAATAGAGGTAGAAGAAATAACCTCCGCATTCTTGGAATCCCAGAAGGGGCGGAGGGCAACGACTCAAAGGGTTTCATAATCAATCTCTTAAAAACTGCCCTGCCTGAACTCCAAACGTGGGAACTGGATCGAGAAGTTCAACGTGCCCGTTGCTTCCCCTTCACACCTCCCAAACATTCCCATAGAATCAATACCCGAGGGCTATATTAGTTTGTTTTAAAAACTTTCTCCTATGAGAGGCCATTTATGATATTGCTCGACCAACGAGTAAAAGAGAATACAAAGGATCTATTTTTTTTGCACACCCAGACTTTGCTCATGCAACCGTGGAACGCCGCTGGAGGATGCGGCAACTCTTTGCTCCATTTGAGCAGATTGGAACGACGGTGTATCTGCAAAACCCAGCACGGTTAAGGGTGATCTATAAAGGAGTGATCAAGAACTTTACCAGCGAGATCCAAGCGGAGGCCTATTTACAAGAATTTTCAGACTCAGGAAAACCGGGGAAAAAATAAAATACAACTAGGATTAACTGTAATAAACATCTAAAAATAAATCAAATATTAAATATGCTATAATATATGGGGCACAAACAGGAAAGGTGGTAGGGGAGCAGGATGGGGATAAGATAGCCTTTTTTGATACTTTAGTTATGTATAAAGAAAAATATAACAAGCCAGAGGGAAATGACAAACTAGATTAGCTTCATATCTAACCCATCAGTCTGTTCCTACCCACTTCACTTTTATTTTTCATTTCAGGCAACCTTAGCGAGCAGTGACGTACGGATCACTCGGACGCCCACACCTGGGTGCCCTATGACCCAGGAAGTCTCAAGTTATGGTGGGGGGGAGGGGTGGGGTGGTTATCACTAGTGGGGGAGGACATACAGGCAAGTTGTTAAGGTAGAAGCTATAGTTCAATTTATCACAAAGAGAGCTGTTCTAGAAGACAAGACAGATTATATAGGTACTAATGGCTAAGCTGAAAATTTTGACCATCAACATTTGTGGGCTAAATGATATAAATAAAAGACAAAGATTAGCAATAGGTTTAAAATCAATCGGGCTGACATTGTTTGTATGCAAGAAACTCATGTGGAGGGGTCCCAAATACATTTATTGAAAACACTAGGATATAGAGTTGTTACAGCTACAACACAGACAAACAAAACTAGAGGTGTAGCTATCCTGGCACGGGGTGGTGGGGTCCAGGTTATGAGATCTGCAGCCGATAAATCTGGCTGATGGGCCATCTCCGAATGCAGATGTGGTAAGGGAGAAAAACTCACGGTTGGTTCAGTATAAAGATGTGTCACCGACGATCCCGAGCTCCTGTACATTTTATCTAACGAACTAGCACATTGGTCTGTCCCTATGATTGTTTGCGGCGATATTAATTTAAATCTCCCGTCTAAATGGTCATCGGTGCATAGTTTTAGCTATCAGGGTAGGAAACCTAAAACATTTAGAGCCCTTAGTGATCTTTGTAATACTCATGCGATTTCTGACTGCTGGGAGATGAAATTCTCAAATAATCTTGGGTACACTTTTTTTTTACATCCCCATCTTAAATTCGCAAGATTGGATTATTTTTTTGTATCAGATACCATCATATCGAAGTGTTCGGTAGATCGATTGCCAAGGGTTTTTTCTGATCATAACCCCCTAATTGTTAGGATAGAAATAGGGAATAAACAAACAGAGCGCAGTCACTGGACATTCGAAAGGGCTTTACTGATTAATGTACAATATTATAACCTAATAGAAAACTGGATCCCTGAATTTTTAAAGCACAATCTGGGGAGTGCCCCGCTGGAGGTGGTTTGGAGAAGCGGGGCTCAATGGTTAGAGTGGCAGACCTAGATGCAGAGGTCTGGCCCGGGACCAGGGTTCAATTACCGCCTCGGCGGCTCTTGGACTCAATCTCCCTGGACCTGATAATTCCCGCCTCGGTGTCTGGTCTAATCATGGGTCCCACTCTGTGACTCTGGGCAATAGCTTGCTTAATCTCCACAACGGCCCCAGCAGCGCTTGGATGCCTGGCTTCACCTTGGAGTTGCCCAGGAGTGGACATCTCACAGGAAAGCCAGGAAGGGTTCCACAGCAGTATGAATACAGCGCTATGAGACCTCTGGGTAGAAGGCGCTATATAAATACAAACACATTTACATTTACATTAAAGGCTGGTGTAAGGGAAGAAACCCTCAGATTTTCTAAGAAAGAAAATCAGGAAGCAAAACAAAATCTAATAAACCTGCAGGATAATCTTACCTGCAAAGAAGAAGATCTGATGATAGCAGTCCAGGGCGATAGTAACATAGAAGGGGCAGTAAGAAATGTTGCAATCGCTAGAAACCTAATAACGGAATTGCTTACCACAAAAGCTATATTCAAAGCCACTCTGAATAGGGAGAAAGTTTATGAGCTCAGTGAGCAAGTAGGACATCAACTGGCCGTTTGTACAAGACAGCAGAATAGTGATAATACAATTAAAAAAAATAGAGATGCCATTAAAGGCCTTACTTCTGACTCTGTAGAGATCAGGGATGCGTTTCAGAGATATTATGAGGAGTTATATACCGAGTCTGGGAAGAGTCAATCAAAAATAGATACATATTTGGATCTCGGTATGGGGGCTCAACTACCTCAAACTGATAAAGATACCCTTGCAGAGGCACCCCAATGGGTCGAAATTCTGCTGTCTATTAATAGTCTCCCAACCGGTAAAGCAACGGGTTTAGACGGAATTCCGGTGGAATTTTATGCTAGATTTAATAAACAATTAAAAGAAATTTTAACCAAACTGGTGAATCGTGTCTTCCAGGGTGGACGATCACCTGAATCCTGGGATCGGGCTAAGATTGTCTTTCCAAGAAAGAATAAAGATCCAACGGAATGAGGGGCCTATCGCCCCATCACACTGATAAATAATGACGCCAAAATACATTCTAAATTACTTGCTAGCAGACTCGCCCCAGTCATTCATAAAAAAATTTCCGTTAGGCAGCATGGATTTGTCCCCGGCAGATCCCCCACCGATCACATCCAGAGGGTGATCACACTCTTTAACATAGCAGACGTACAGGAGACCCTATGGCACTAATACTTCTAGATGCCGAAAAAGCTTTTGATAGGGTCTCCTGGAAATATCTATGGTCTGCTATGTCAAGGAGTGGGATCGGTGATGTATTTATTAATGCGGTTCGCATGATGTATGCCAAGCCAGAAGCAGTGGTCTCGATAAACTGTGAAAACTCTGCCACAATCAAAGTATCTAGACGAACAAGGCAGGGGTGTCCATTCTCCCCTTTGCTATTTGCTTTATTAATGACCCGTTTATCCACAGGTGAGAAATGAATACATCTATAACACCAATAAAGACTCCTAATGGTGAAACTAAATCTCCTTGCATACGCCGAAGACATCGCCATAGTTACAGCCCATCCAAACAAATCTGTAGATGGAATGGAAGAAGAGGCAAAAAATGTTGGCGACATTTCTGGATACAAATTGAACCAGAACAAAACTGAAACTATAATTAATAGCAAATGTAATTTTGTGGATGAAAGGGTGACGGATAAGGCGATGTATCTCGGTGTTAATCTTACCGCTAACCTAAATAATTTGGTAAAACGTAACATGGACCCTCTAATGAAACAAACGGAAAAAAAGTTTTAAAAGATGCATAATTTACACCTAACAATTATAGGAAGATGCAACTTAATTAAAATGTTATTTTTTCCGAAATGTTCATATTTTTTTCGTACAACATGCTTATATTTTGAACCACTGTTATTTAAGGAAATTGATGGTATTTTTGCCCGTTTCATATGGGGATATGGAAGAACCCGCAGAGCTAATAGATTCATCACCCTACCAAAAGACAGAGGAGGTCTTGCACTTCCTAACCTTAAAGCTTATTGGTGGGCGACAATCCTTAAATATAGCAGATTTCTGTTAACTTCAAACCAGGATGATACCCTAGTGAGAACGGTTCCAACACCCCAGGAACTTATTCTTGGTAAGCAAGCGGGCGCACATCTTTGGCGATTGACCTATGATTGTCATTTCAAGAAAGTGCGCTTCAAAACTCTTAAAGGTATCTACGCTGCCTGGAATCATGTTCGCAAACATTTGGGGCTAGGTAGGCTCTCGTACTATACAACCTTTATTAGTAATAAAAACCTCCCAGAGATTTTTTCGGATACCTGTATGACTGGTGGATTAGATTAGGTATATCTCAAATTGGCTTTTCTTCATTTGAATCACTAAAATATAAATTTGGCTTAGAGCATCGGGACTTCTTTAAATACCTACAGGTTAGGGATTTTATAATGAAAAAGGGGGGTAGTCGGGTGGTATTCCAGAAAATCGAGCTAATCGAAACAGTTGTTCAGTGTAGTAGAGTTAAAATTGGGGAAATATATAACAATTTAATCATTGGCTTTCCCGACGACCTGGATAAACACACTCACAATTGGCAGAATAAACTTGGAACCTCGGTTATCTCTTTTCAGAAAGCATTTCAATTTTCTCAGTCACTATTATTGTCCTCTAAATTGCAAGCCCAATTCTATAAAACTTGAAGAAATTTGGTTTCCACTTGCACATTGGATTGAATGTTTAGAACAGTAATGTCTTTTTTTTACTTTACTGAGCATATCAGAAGTATGGTTTTATAATAGCTTCTCATTATGTTTAGTATATTTAATATAAGCTGATATGGATATTAGTATCGTTTAACATTGCTTGTATGGGGGTGGGTGGGGGGGGGGTGGGGTGGGTTGTACAAAATGTTATATCAAGGCCCACACTGCTGAGGCTCATTTATTTTGGCTATAATTGTTCAACTGATATGTATTTAGTTCACAGATATGTTTAGTCTTGCACAACACTACTTGCACATTATTTTCTGCACTGATTGGGTACATCTCTACAATGGAGTGTCACATATTTTTCTGTGCCATGCTTATGTGAGTTATGTTTTTAAATGTGGAAAGCATGGTTCTATTCAGTCAATGTTGCCCTTCTAATGTTTTATGAAGTACTTCTACTAAATAATTACAGTTCTACCCATATGTAGGGGTCATCCTGACTTCCTGAAGATTGGTTTTCTTCCTCTGCCTTTAGCCATATCAACTCCACCTTTCTTCCACCAAGTTATTAGAGGACCTCATATGGACTCTGAACTTTAGCACCCTGTGTTTCTAGATTACGTACAAGTGTTGGAAGGGGAAGAATGTCCACCACAAAGAAAATGATCTTTATTGAAACATTTGCTTGATTGTGTCAGATTAAAAGAGTTCCTGGAAACACTGAGGTGCTAGAATATGCAAGTGCTTGTGGTCTTAGGGCGCTATAGTTGCAGCTTAATGAAACAAATGAATGGGTGGTATCATGTGCCTCAAAAATGTTGTGGATGTCAGACTGGAATTATTCCATGAGTGAGGAGTGAATGACATGAGCTGTTGATCATTTTTTAATCTTTTTGTGGTGCATACAATTTGCTCTTAGAACAGATCATAAGCTACTTGTAATTGTTCTTTCATCTGGAAGTGGAAGGCCTATGAACGCCACAATGGCTCACCTGGTTGCTAAATGTCAGTCCTACCGGTTTATGGAGGAGGGCTATCATGCATGCAGACTGCATGCCACAGTTGCCTCTGGAGCCAGCCTATTTTCCTGAAAAAGTGGAGGAGGAGTTGGAAGTGGGATATACTATAGAGGATATAAAAAGTTGGTGCGCTCAAGAGGCACTCTCATCTTCTACATATATAGAAATGTGGGAGAAGATGATGATTATGTTGGAGTAATCTTGGTTGTAGAATATATGGTTAAAGGTTGGCCACAGAAAGGAAAGCTTAGTGGTGATGTGGGTACTTCCTTTAAAGTGAAACAGGAATTAATGACGTTGAATGGTATTTTCATGAGAGGAGATAAGGTGGTTCCTTCTGTGGAATTGGGGAGAAGAATTTCAGCATGGGTCACAAAGGGCATATAGAAATGTCTGGCACTAAGAGATGTCTTAGAGAATTCTGTTGGTGGCTGGGGATTGACAAATTGGTTGATTATTGGGTGTGTGAGTGGTCTGTGTTTGCAGGGAGAGACAAATCAACTAAACCTTGTATTATTACATGTTTGCCGGTGGATTGTGCTTCTGGGTCCTGGAGAAAATTAGGTGCTAATATTCTGGGCCCTTATAGTTTGATTCCCCATAATGAAGGTTTGCTTTGAGCTTGGTGGATTGTTTTACCAAGTGGTTTGAAGTCAGAATGAAAGAGAAAGTTAGTACTGAAGAATTGGTTGAATTCCTGGAGGATCTGTTTTGCAGGTATAGTTTGCCAGAAGAATTGGTTTAAGACAATGGACCTCAAATTGTAAGTAGGGAGTTTGATGATTATCTTTCTCAATTGTGGGGTAAAGCATAAGAGGAAGATATATTATTACTTGCAATCCAAAGGCCAAGTGGAAAGATGTAACTGTGCAGTGAGAAGATCAGTTTAACTTGCAAAGGTGAATTATCATTGAGCAAGGCTCTTTAAGCCATGTTGTTGACCTATAGGCAGAGCCATAGGAAATATGTGGCGAAGTAGTACCAGAATATGTGGCGAGAAATGCCAAATTATACACGTAATGCAGCATATTTTCTGAAAGTATTTCTACATTATTTTGACATTTTTGTACATGCAAAAAATGTCCAGCAAAACTCAAACATCCTTAGTACCACTTGAATCAAGTGAAAGATAACCAGCCAACCTTTGCGATGGGACTTCCACTGCACGAGGACACGTTGCAATGTTTTAGTAAATTTGATCTGTTTGAGCTAGAAACAACATTTTGTCAAACTCTGTAGATTATGCAGCAGATGATGGATTTTGTGGCAAATACGACCAATCCATAATTATGTGAAAAACGCTGTGCAGCAGAATCACATATTTGCAGTTGCCCTGCCTGTAGAACTACGCTATAACTGTCTGTGCACCGTTTGAACTAATAGAGGAGGAAAGCAGAGGAAGAAAATCCGGTTCTAAGCTTGCTCCTTGGTCGCTTTAAAATTATAGTAGGAAAGAAAAGAACGTTGATTTCAGAAGGGTTAGGAAATTTGTGGAAAAATATCAGGAGAAATGTTGAGTTTGTGAAACACAGGAAGGGAAAATCTACCAAGCTTCAGCTCAAAGTAGGAGATTGGTGTCATATGAAATTACCACTGGCTACAGGAAAGGAGTTACCTAGATTGTTAGAAATACTGAAGTGTTTATCAAGTTGGATCATCAGATTTAGACCCAAAGCAATTAAGAGACAAGCACTAAAGGATGGAGGAAGAGAAAGATGTAAAAACAATGACAAAGGTGAAAACAGGGAAATAACTAGGTGTCCACAAGAAGCCGATACAGTCTCAGGAGGAGGAGATCATTAGGTATAAAAAAGAACTTGCAGGATGAAGAACTTCAGTACACAAAATGTAGTATTCCCAGACAAAGAATTTCAGAAGAACCATTTCCAAGCACAAGAGACAGACCCAGCAGGTGGAGAGAAGAACAGCCAAAGGAACACAGCTTTGCACCCTTAAACTAAACTAGAGCACTTGTATATGAAATAAACAGAAACAGGAAATTATGAAACTCCCCCTGTGACAATCACCATAAAGGATTGGGAACCCAATAGAAACTGAAGGGAAAAATAGCCATATTGGAAAGGACAAAAAAAGAAAAAGAAGAAAACAGAACTGGACTACATGAAGAGCCCTTTAAAAAATCTCCTGAAAACTTTCAAGCAAGTAAGTGGTTGCCTTTCAGGGGTCAAGTCCCTTGGTAAAATGCCTGCAGTTCTTGGCAGCAGTGAGAAGCTGCAAGGCTCCAGGAGAATTAGCCTCAGGTGAGCGTTTTTTCCTTGCCTGCAGTCACAGGCTTCAGAAAGTGACTTGCGTGTACTGCGTTATTTTGGGCCCCGGGTAATGCAGTATTGCGGCTAACTGGAACCAAGAGACCGTTGTCCCAGAACACTGACAAGTGCCTATTCACAATAGGGGGTGCCAATGCTAGCTACATAAACATATGCAGACCCTAACAGAAGTACTTCCCTTTTCATTGGAGCTGAGACCCCATAAAAACAAGAGCTTTGGGGTGAGGTTCAGACAAATAATAAAACATGCCACCTAAGGCCTGATTACGACTTAGGCGGTGTGGCGCCGGGTCTATCCCGCCTCCATTCTGGCGGGCTTTGTTTGTGACGTTCCCACTATGGTGCCCTGAAAATTGGCACGGCAATGGGAATGCCAAAAACAGTTCCTGCACGGCATGGACTGTAAAGTCCATGCTGTGCAGGAACCGGTGTGCATACATACATGAGAGACCATATTGTGTACCCCTGTGTGCATCCACAGGGCTTGAGGCACCAGGAGTCCCTACAGGGCCCCCTTTTTTCCCTCTCTGCCACGGTTTTCATGGCCGTAGAAACCCCATGAAAACCATAGGGGAGAGGAAACTTGTAATATTCTTGGAGGGACCACAACAGTCCTGCCAAGCATATTACTGCCTCTACACTGCCGCAACAGCACAAGGAAACAGCGGTTCCCTGGCATCTGCAGCAGGGCTGTAGCGGACTGACCGGTTGAATCATAATAGAGCAGTTGGGAGACCACTACCATGAGTCTGGTGGTCAATATATTGCCAGACTCGTAATGGAGCCCCTAGTGTGTGCAAGGGTCAGGCAAGGCACTTCCCCATGGGCTGGAGCCTTTGGAGCCCAGTTTTTGAAGCCCAGAGATGCCCCTGAGTGTGTCTTTCACTTTCCTCAGCTCCACTAGGTTAATTGCAGTAGGCACATGAGGCTTCAAGAGAGAAAGAGAGGGAGTGAGCGGGAAGGAAGAGAGAAAACGATCAGAGATTGAAAAGAGAGTGAGAATGGATGAGCGGAAAGTGAGAAATTGTGCAAGGAAAAGAAAGGAGCGCAACAGGTTTAACCATTTTTGCCAGGACTGCTTTTGGCAATGGCAGCTGGTAGGGAAAGGGGGGATGAAAGCAAAACAACACTTACCTTTTC
Organism: Lissotriton vulgaris; assembly: GCF_964263255.1. Classification (NCBI taxonomy): domain Eukaryota; kingdom Metazoa; phylum Chordata; class Amphibia; order Caudata; family Salamandridae; genus Lissotriton; species Lissotriton vulgaris. Next base: position 747,388,966 of record NC_141687.1, on the reverse strand, counting down.
GGATGGCCACGTCTCTCCTCCACTTCTCTGCCTCGGAAGAAGCTGCAGGAAGCACTCGACATAAAGGCTCCCCTGAGCCAATCGCATCGCTGCAATGCAGCGTTGTGATTGGTCTGAGTGCTGTGAATCAGAGCTCAGATCGCGACAGGGAGCCTGTGCATATTTCCAACCAGGCTGTCCATTACAGCCTGGTGGGGAATATGTAAAGAGTGCATGATTGCTTTGCCAAAGACGGCCGGCCATGCAGTTATGCGCACTAAGAGGCCTATTATGATGTTGGGCGGAATTTCCTCTGCCTGACATCATCTTGGTCATGGGACTGACAGAAACCCGGTCGGCAGTCCCGACCGACTAATTTGGATGCGACCGAACACTGTTCGGTCGCATTCCTATATTTCACAATGGGAGCATGTATTCCAGTCGGAATGCATGCTCCCATTCTAAAATAGCAGGTGCAGCTCATCCCTGCACCCCGTTTCAGGCACCTCAAGGTGCTTGCCACGAGGTTGCAGGGATCCACATGGGGCACCCATCGGATCCAACCGGAGGCCGTACACCCAAGGGAGCCCTCCTCGGGGGACCCAAAGTTAAGTTCCGACAGCCTTTCTGTGCCGGAAAAGCCGGCACGGAACATTTGCCAAATCCCTACATCGTAATCCCAAGGGAGGAAAGAGACGCCCTTGGTATTACTGGCTGCATTCCGACTGGGGAATGGGCTCTCTGAGCCCATCGGAAGCCAGTCGGAATGACTGTTTGGATTCCTTTCTGACCGCCTCCATCGTAATGGGTGGTCAGAAAGGAATCCAACCGGCATATATTAGGATGCAGGCAGGAGGGCTCCGACCGATGGTTGAGGCTGTTTCCAATTGCATCCTAATAGGGCCCTTAGTATGCAGAGTCCTCTCCTCCTCCCACCCTGAGCCCTCCCTTCCCCAACCCAGCCCACAGCAACCAAAAATAAAACGATAATAACCTGGTTATTATAGTTTTCTTTTTTTCCCTTTTTACTGCTCCATTAGCAGTGGGGCGACACTCCTCCGCCTTAGCAGAGGAGCCGCCACTGATTTTGGTTCCCCAGTTTGGCCGTGGTGAGGGCTCAACATCCTTTAAACAGAACTGTTTAGCAAAGCAGGTGTAGGTACAAATAAGTATTTTTCCTTTTGTGAAGGTAAGCCTTGTCACTGATTCGTTTGCGCTAAGTAAAAGTCCTAAATACAGAAACAAAGTGTGAGCAAAAGCTAAGTGTCAGAAACAAAGTGTGAACAAAAGCAATGAGTCAGATCAATAGCAAGTTTGATATTAGTGGGCACAATAACAACCGCTGCAGCGCAGCTTCTCTGCATGTCTTACACGGCAGAATGGGATATTCCTGCAGTGGTATCACATTATCGTCCCAGCCTCTTGGTGGCAGGAAGAGTATTTTTAAAAGGATGGCACTTGTATTTTACAGCGGGGGTGTGTCTCAGAGCCCAGCAGGTGTGAAAGTCACTTTGTAAGCAGCACATTCGGGAGCATTGCTTCTCGCCTCCTCACAACCGGCAAAGGGTGGGTTTTCCGAGTGGTCTGGATGTTCATCCTCTTGTCCTTGTGCGAAACTAGAATAATCCAGCAAAATGGATCTAGCAGGCTCGTGGGGATAAATTAAAAATTTAGCATTACTTCTATCCAAAGCTTCGAACGTGTCCGCACTGACATGCAGCTCGTTATATTCTTCCGACCAAATTGATCAAATAACTCGTATTCTTTGTCTCACAATAATTCCCTTTCTTCGGCACAAACATTTACACACCAGAAAACAGTGTAGATGTAGTGAACTGTCACAAAAATATGGCAATCAGGCACTTTCCACAACGGCAGGCAGCTGGGACCAAGTGTGTGCTTATTAGTGGACAGCCTCGTTGCATAAGGGTAATTTACCAGCAAAAGCAAAGCTTCCTTGCACTTGACCTTATCAAAGCCGCAGGCTCTACTCCTGCGAGTACCAATCTGATTGGCGCGGAAACATTCAATTTTCACTTCGTGCTTCCAGCTGTGCCCAGGACTCGCTGTTTCTGAGGTGAGGCGCGCCAGTTGCTCTTCTGTTCCAAACAAAGCCGCACAGACAGGCTGACTGTCTCACTTTAACCCCTTGGAAAGGCCAGGGACCTGATCTGTCTATGCATCCCCGGGCCTGTATACGGTTTTCCAGGTTGAGTCTCCCAGCTATGCATTCTCCTCTGCACTCGCAGGTCTCCGAAAAACCACGACACCAGTCGTCGCTTAGCCTTCTTCCATTTCACTGTTCTGCACATTCACGCACACATAGACACACAAAGACACACACACAAAGACCTACCAGTATGCGCGTACACATACGCGCACATACACCAACACACACACCAATTGCATACTAGTGCACTCAAATCCACCATACATACATGCACACGTGTACAAATGAGCACCAATGCACGCACACATGCACGTACACACACCAATACAGGCGCACACACACACACATTTATATTACCACCTTCTATCAGTCATTGGCTGAATTACTGTTATTTCACTTGCATTTCACTGCTGCTGCCTGAAGAAAATATTCGCTCTTTCTGTCGGTTGTTAGTCAGTAGAAAGTCAATGTGCATACAAGTATTACACACTGTACAGGGACTAGGCCAACCCAGTTTCCCTTGTAACTATTAAGTAGCCAATGAGCTTACATATACTCAAACACACCTATGCGCTCACTCGTGCAGCTTCCATAAACAGCTATGTGAGTCTTGATGACTCCTGGGGTTAGAACCAATAGGAATATAGGGAATTACTCTGTCAGAATGTATACGCTAAACAAACAGGGCTGGCATTGAACATACCATGACTCTGGGGACAAGGGAGGCACATCACCGCCTCTGAGCCATGTTCCTTTTGCATTCCTGCAGCTTCCTTCCAACCATATATGATTGATATCACAGAGACAGTCCACTCCCTCCAGCGCTCTGACTTCTGCTCGCTTTTCCCCCTGTATGCCTTTATTCTTCACAATGATATTGCTTTTTTTCTCTATTTTCCAAAAGAACATATATTTCACTACAGAACAGGCGAAATCACATATTGATTTTCACTGGGCAAGAATCTGAAGCAAATTTGATAGATTCAGCTGTTGCTTGCTATGTACACAAATACGTTTCAGCAGACACAATATATCACAGATGATATTGAAAGCCACAGAGATTGGCTATAAAAAGAAAGCAATAATATAAGTGAAGACTCAAAGACTTAAAGCAGAATAGCAAGGGAAAAAACAGATCTGTGAAGAAGTGGAGCATTGGGGAAAGGTATATTCCATTGAGGAGTAGTGTGTTTTTAATGAAGTTTTGCATGAAAGAGGTTAGTTGATTAAATATGGAGCGCAGCTTCTGTATGATGACTTTGCAGAGCTATAAATACAGTAACAAATATTCAACTCAAGTGTATTGTTGGTACAAACCGCTTGAAAGGCTAACTCACCGCACCAGGATATTTACCTGAGGCCATTGAACTGGTGAAAGATTTTTGCAGCGTATAAACACTCCATTTTCATCATTTAACAAGTGGATTTCAACTGCATTCTGTTGCTACCTCTGCCCTCTCACCATACCCCTCACATGGTCCTGCATGAGATAAAACTCCACCAGGGAATCTAGACACCACCATGCCTATGTCCTGTGGCCGAGAGTGATGGAGAGGGTGCTGGGGCGAGAATGACAGAATCACCCATTAATAAATTGCAGTCTTTTCTTTAATTGCCTGGTTTCGGACAATGGGCCCCATTCACAGAATTAAATTAAGACAAAATCCTAAGCTTACTACTTTTGGTATTCACAGAAGTTAGGATTTTGTCTTAAGTTTGTTTTAGGACAGACTTAAGACAGACCTAAGTTAGGATTTTGTCTTAAGTCTGTCTTAATTCTGTCTTAAGTCTGTCTTAAGACAAACTTAAGACAAAATCCTAACTTCTGTGAATACCAAACGTAGTAAGTTTAGGATTTTGTCTTAAGTTAGTTCTGTGAATCGGCACCTATGTGTTGTAGCCATATTAAACATCCATGGATTGCACTGATAGAGCGCTTAAAGCACTCTAAATTGTATGGGTGCATTATACTAATGGTTTAAACGCACTTACATATATTTTTGTCGTTTTCAGTGTTTCATGATTATTAAAATGCATTTATTCAAGTCACATGAGCATTTGTAATGTAGTATGCGCATCTAAGTAGGACTTTGTATGTATCAGAAAAGTTAGTATTCCTGTATCTATAATGTGCAGGATGAAATTATATTCGTACAATGTAACTGTATGTAGTTTAAGTTGCCTGCATTGTAGGCCCAAACTGTAGGTTGTTTTGAGTTTAGTTTCTCTTTGGTTGCTCATTAAATAATTAAATGAATCCTTTTTGTATTCGAAGACAGTATGTTCTCATCCTACTGCAGGTGCCGGAATTCAACCTCGTTATTCTTAGATTAAGGAGATACCTGGAATGTCTTTGAAGAAGACTGGAAGGCAAAAAGGGAGGGTGCCTTTCGTGTTTGGCCTATCTGGGAACCAAGGCCACTGGAGAGGAGCTAAACAAACTAGGGCTCCATTGGAAAGTTACGGAAAACGTTGCAATGAAAAAGTTCATTACGTGACATATTATGGGTTGAACATTGTCTTTTGGTATGATGCGCAGGGACAGATTCGGGAGACATCTGCTTTGTCGGAGAGGAAGGAGCATCTTAGAACGAGCTCCATAGCCTTAAGCTATCAGGCCTATTTTGACGTGAGTACTTCTTAGGAAGTCAACACGTGCTGAAACCTTTTATGGTATGATATAAGGAGATAGATAGGATCCTCATTTAGAGCAGTGTAGGGAAAGATACCTTTCGTTTTTCTTCTCAATGAAAAGAGAATTGGACTCAGTTTCTATTATGTGTTGCATTTTGACTTCGGAGTTCATCACATTATGCCTTTTGTGCTAAATTATTTATATTCATAGACTCGGCTCTGTATTGATTTTTATATACTTATATACTTTGATATTAAGGTGTGTTTATATTCAATTATTTTTGGCCTCATAATAAATCCATCAAAACGAAGTCCAGAGTCTGTGGTCCTTTAAAGCTTGACTAACTTGTAAGTATAATCATGAATTGTTTTGCTCACCTCTAACACTTTTAGCAGGAAAGTAAAACCATCGGTATTGAATTCAGTAGGGAAGGCAAGGATAAAAGTTAGCATAATCAAATGGTAACAGAGGATGGTTTGCCTCTAAAAGAGAGGGGGGAGGAGGAATTAGAGTAGAAACAGAAGAAAACTGGGTTCTGGACATGAAGTAGACAACGGTGAAGGCGAAGACTGATGGGGGTCGGCGGACTCTGATGGTGCAGTAGAAACGGTGAGAGCGTGAGTATGAAACTGTGTGGTGTGTTAGACTGCGGTGATGAATTAATTGTGTGATGTCTAGCGAAGATGGGATGCGAGTTGAGTGATTCTGGGTTCGTTGTATTTGTAATTGTCTGATCAAAATTGTGGGTTTCGTGAAGCGCTATTGACGATTCACTTGTGATAGGGAACTTTGTGTGAATGCCGGTGTACGTCGTGGTAGAAAGCCTCAGGTACCGGGAGTGGACTATTGCTATTGAGTGACCATGGCGGGTCGAGGGCCACAGCGGACAAATGTTCTTGTAAGAGTGTTCTATCAATCTTTTAGCCGACGAATAATTACTTGTTTTATGTAACTGTAAGTTATTGTGACTGTATTAGGAAGCAGTTACTTGGTTTATTAGCTTTTGGATATACAGTTACTTGTAGTATGAATGTGTGAGCGTGTGTACGAGGTGAAATTGTAAAGGAGGGTGAGCCACTGCAAAGAGGGAGCAGTGACGTCAGTGCACGCTGCGCTGGGATAGATCGGTTGGTGTAAAACCGCGCTGGCATTGGTGGAAGTTTGTCCGAACTTCAATATTGATATTTGGGTTGCAAATTATTGATTGTCATGATGAGATGTTTTAAGGTGTTGCGAGATTTGTGTAGCGGCGACACAGGGGTGGTGACTCGGGTAGGAGAAGAAGCTCCACCAGAGGATACCCCGGCACATTATATGGCAACAAATGTGGGACTCCATACTATAGTGTGGCTGCAAAATTGGCATACAATTACAGAGAAAGAGGGAGAACTGGCTTTCCCTCGCTATGGTTAAAATTCGAATGGAGGTGCTGTACCAGCTGAGGGGAGTGATAGCTTCTCTGAAACCTCCGCCTAGACCAACACAATTTGAGGCATTAGATGCATGGATGAGAGCAGCAATGGCAAAGAAAAGTGAAGCGTCACAGGGAAGAATGAAAAAGGCAATGAAGGCATATCAGGATGCTAGGTGGGATGCAAAACTGAAGAGTAGATACCATAGAGGGAAAGCGATTATATCCATTCAGGTTGCTAGAAGGAGGGTCTGGAGGAAAGAGTAAGACAGAGGAGGACAATGATACAGATGATAGTTTTCTAGAAAGACTGCTAGCAGAACGTCCTCCACCTTGTGACTCCAGGTTGGAGCCGGAGAAAAAGCAGCAGAAGCTTTAGGAGTGGGTTCAGAGGAGCAGACAACAGAAGTAAGAGGGAGAATGTCAGTGGGAATAAAATTCCAGGAGGATCCGGAGGGATAGAGTACGCAGCTCCTGAGCCAGAGGAAACATCATGTAGCATGCGATTGCCAGAAACTCTTACGGTACCAGTTACTATTGTACCTGTAGTTTCAATATATAACCCTAGAGAGAGGACAGGTGGAAATCAACCGCAAACAGGAGAGGGAGAAGAGACTATATCTGGAGGGAGTCTTGCAATGAGTGAAACAGGGATGGCTCATATGCCAGTGGAAGCTAGTACACCACTGCCAGCTACAGCTGATCACTCAAGAATGGACAGTGGGTCAGAACGAAGACGAACAGGAGCTTTGGCAAATTCTAGGTCAGACATCAGAATGTGGGTTCCACCAGTAAGGGAGTCAATGATACAGAGAGAGGAATTGGATATGAGAGGAGAAGCACCTAGAATATTGTTCGAACCACAGAATTTGTGTGAGGGTAACCATTGGAGAAGTCGAAGTTGTGAGAAAGTCGCCCAGTGTTTTGAATGGAGGAGAGTGTAGGTCCAGGGAGTGCACAAAGTTGTGGCAGGAAAGAATCAGGAAGTGAAAGAGGTCAGAGGATTATACAAGTTGCAATGAAAGCACCATTCATAGACATGGTAATATTAAAAGCAGAAATAGATGAAGTGATTGAAGGGAATCTGCCATTGGAAAGTATTGAAACATATGACTCAAGCGAGTTGCTGTTTGTAGCTAAGGATGTTACTAAAAAGGCAAAGCGAGCTCACAAATCTTTGGTACAGATGGCACGAAGGTATGAGGTGGATTTGACCAAGAAAAAATTGATGCAGGAAAGATGCAGATTGAATTATACTGATAAAGACTTAGAAGAAAAGCGTACAACAGGACTAAAAATACAAATTAGAGACTTGGTGATAGGGATGCGACCGTGGAGAGAATTAGGCAAATGGGAAGAAAGGTGGTCTAAAAAGAAAAGTGCCAAGAATGTTATAGGAGATACTCCACCTCCGGATGGAGGGACGGGAGCAGCAGGAAATTACCCTCTGAGAGAAGTACAAAATGGGGGGTATGTACATGTGCCATGGAGCAGGGTGATTTGGCAGCATTCACTAATGATTTTCCTCGGCTAAGGAAAAAACCTGCTGACTGGTATAAACAAATTGACTGGTTTGTTAAGATTTCGAAGGTGTTATGGATGGATTTGAATACCTTGTATGATATAGTGGTCCCGGGTAATTTGTGGACGGCATGCAAGGTTGCCATTGATTGGCTCACTGCAGAACCAGCTAGAGATGAGGTGAATCATGGTACTTCACCCAAGGTAATGTATAAATATGAATAAGTGATCACATGGTTACAATCCAAAGTAGCTCCTCAGACTGTTGATTGGCTTAAAATCGATTGTACTACTCAAGATCCTAAGAGTCGGTACATGACTATTATGAGAGACTTTTAGACAGCATAGTGGATTGGACACCATTGAGCAGAAAGACATGGGACAATTTGTCTCAAAGTTTGTATTGGGATTAAAATCTGATATTAGTTTATTGATACAGCATCATTTGATATGTTGCAGAATAAGTCAGTGGACAAAATTCTGCGTTATGCAAAATACTGCAGTGAGCAGGTAGATGCAGCACAAAAGAAAATAAGATAAATTGATGATGGTACAGTTGAGAAATAACGAAAAGGCCTGATTGGATGCAAGGGGTTGGAGGAGCGATGGGTCGAGGAAGAGGAATAGTAGGGAAATGAATCAACAGACGGTACCTCAACCTGAACAGGGAAGAGGCAGGGGTATGGATACAGGTACGGGAGGTGATTGGGTGATGAATCAAAAGAAGGTCACCGCTTGTCATTATTGTCACAAAATCGGACATTGGAAGCGCAAGTGTTGATTAAATCCAGCAAATCAAATGCAATATGAGGGAGAGGGACAGATTTCTGAGGGTTTGAACATCGTGACTAGACCTAGATTCATGTATGGAGGAGGTTATGAGTCACAAATGCAGATACCTTAGCCTCCAGGAAAACACATAAGTACTCAGGTATATCATCAGATGCCTTATTTTGAGATACAAGACAGAATTGACCAAACTCAAGGTCCTCATGAATGTCAGAGGGGGGTGCAGTGAGAGTGCACTTTGGGTGCTGCTCTGGAAATAGATCAGAGTGGACTGTTTGTAGATGCAGAAGTGAATGGATATCCTGTTACCTTTTTGTTAGACACCGGCGCTGCACGCTCCACAGTAAGGACAGAAGTGGTCCCAAATTTATCCTTTTCAGGTTAATCGATTCAAGTGGTGGGAGTTACCAATTTGAAAATGACTAGCCCGTTGACAAACAAGTTACCTGTGAGAATAGGACCGTTCCAAGACAGAAATCAATTTGTGGTGTGCGATTCAAGCCCTGTCTGTCTATTGGGATGAGATCTTTTGTGTAAGCTAAATTGTACCAAATCTTGCACTCTGAGGGGTGTTGAGTTGCAAACCTATGATGACGATGACGATTTTAAAATGACCAATATTAGCTTGTGTGCAGGAATGTTTGTGGTTCTCAAGACAGAGGACTTACCCCATGATTTGAGAGATACGGTTTCTCCGAAAGTCTGGGATTTCGCAGGTGAAGAGATAGGATTGATTCGAGGGATTGAACCTGTTAAGATACAGGTGAGAGCAAATGCTGAATTCCCATGAACTCCGCAGTATAAATTGGCTCAAGAAACTGTGGTTGGAATGAGACTTGTAATCGAGTCTATGATTGCACAAGGCATTCTGAAGGAGATAAGAGGAAGTACATGTAACTCATCTATAATGGTTCTGCAGAAGTCTAGTGGCAAGTACTGAATAGTGCAAGATTTACGCATGGTTAATGAAATAGTGATCCCATGTTATCCTGTTGTACCAAATCCAGCTGTTATATCATTTCAGATACCATGTGAGGCAGAATGGTTTACTGTCATTGATTTATGTCAGGCATTTTTCTCCATACCACTCAACGAGGATAGTCAATATTTATTTGCATTTAGGATGGATGACCATGTGTTAACATGGTGTCATATCCCTCAAGGGTATATAGAAAGCCCCTCTATTTTTAGTCAATGTTTGAAAAATAATCTTGAAAGGCTGGTGATGCCCCAGAGCTCAGTTCTGGTCCAGTATATTGATAATCTTTTGGTCGCATCAGAGACTGAAGATGCTGGCAGGATCAACACAGTGGCTTTGCTGAATCATTTGGCAGAGAATGGACACAAAGTGTCCCCAAACAAACTTCAGTATTGTCAAACAGAAGTGCAGTATCTAGGTCACCGAATTGAGAAGGGAAAACGAAGAGTGTCTCCAGATCGCCTAGAGACGATTCTGCAAATTGGAACTCCAAAAACACAGAAAGAAGTACGCATGTTTTTGGGAATGGTCGGCTATTGTCAGCAGTGGATCCCAAATTTTACTTGCAAGCAAAGCGACTATTGAGGTTGACTCGAAAAGACATTAGGGATCCGGTACCATGGGATAACTATTTCTTGAGAACCTTCCACGAGCTGAGAGAGAGACTATGTCGCGCTTCAGCTCTGGAAATGTCAAATTACAACAAAGCGTTTTCGCTCTTCTGCTGTGAGAAGGAAGGATGTGCGTTAGCGGTCCTTGTACAGACACATGGAGGTGCCCGTAGACCAGTGGCTTATTTTTCCACTACGTTAGATCCAGTAGCTTCTGCGTTGCCCGGATGTCTCAAATCCGTTGCTGCAACAGGTGTCAGCATTGAGAGATGTGAAAGCCTAGTCATGGGTCACCCACTGATTGTTTATGTGCCACATTCAGTAGAACTGTGAATGACAAGAGCCAAGACACAGTATTTAACGAATAACAGACTTACAAAGTATGAGCAGGTTATATTGGCCGCCGAAAATGCTACTCTGAAAAGTTGTACTACTTTGAATCCTGCCACATTGTTGCCTCTTCCGCAAGATGAAGGAGAGGATTGCGAAGAGCATGACTGCCTAGATATTACTGAGCTATCTACCAGACCTGACATTGTTGATGAACCTTTGCCTGAATCTGATTTGATCCTTTTTGTTGATGGTTCATGCTTGAGAGACAATGAAGGGTGTCTGAGAGCAGTGTTTGCTGTGTGCACCATCTTGGGGGTGGTGGAAGCTGCCTGTTTGAAAAGAGTATACTCTGCTCAGGTGGCTGAGATTATTGCTTTGATACGTGCCTGTACCATCTTGAATGGAGTTCGAGTGACTATCTATTTGGACAGCCAATATGGGTTTGGAGTGGTTCATGACTTTGGACAGTTATGGTCACAGAGGGGATATTTGACGTCCTAGGATCCCCCTATCCGTGTAGTAGCTTATTTTTGTGCTGTACATGCTTGTGTTTTTAATGGCGAATATGTAGGAGAGAGCACCGAACAGACCGAGCTCAGCATGATGTTAGCTGTAGCCGATACTTAGGATGAGGTGAAGCGACTGCAGGATGAGGTTCCAGAAGAAGAAACTGCATCATGGGTTAGAGCAGGCTGTGAAAAGAGAGAAGATGGCATTTTGGGTGTCGACAGATGACAGAGCAGTACTACCCAACTGTCTACTAGGCCCAATGGCAAGACAGATTCATGGAGCAGTTAATTTTGGAAGAGATGCTATGGTGCGAGTGTATGGGCAAACATGGTTTAACCCACGATTTTGTGTGTATGCTGTGTGTCGTAGGTGTGTTACGTGTCAACAAATGAATGTTGGAAAAAGAACCGTTGTTGCAATGAGCCATATTGGAAGATCAGGAGGTACTTTCAACAGGATACAATTGCATTTTATTGAGATGCCGAGGTGCAATAGGCAGCGATATGTTTTGGTGGTGGTGTGTATCTTTTCACGTTGGGTTGAGGCATATTTAACTAGAGGATGCGACAGTTGCGAAACTGCTCTTAAGCGAACTGACACCGCATTTTGGACATCCGACCGCAGCGGAGATGGATAGAGGAACACACGCCCATAATGAAATCATGAAATTGTTGTGTACAGCTTTGAACATTGATCAGAGATCGCACTGTAGCTATAGGCCTGAGGCATCTGGTCTTGTGGAGCAGATAAATGGCCCAATGAAAATGTGGATGTCAAATGTTTGTTCGTCAACTTCTTTGAAATGGCCAGATTCGTTGCCATTGGTATTGATGAGTCTGCGTAGTACTCTTGATAGGAGGACAGGCCTCCCTCCCCACGAAATATTGATGGGAAGAGCTATGCGATTGCCTATGATGCCAGCTACAACATTGATAAACATCACAGATGATTTGGTTATGGATTATTTAGGGGACTCGCTGATGTGGTTAATTCTGTGTCCCACCAGGTCGAGGCTGTGACTGCATCCACCTCAAGAGACCTGCTGCATGATCTTAACCCTGGTGATTGGGTGCTTGTCTCAAAGCATGTGAGGAAGAGCTGTCTTGATGCTCATTGGCGAGGACCATTTCAGGTGATTTTGGTCACAAGTACGGCTGTAAAGTGTGGAGGATTGCCAAACTGGATTCACGCTTCGCATACTCGTAGAGTTCCCGAGCCTGTTGAGGAAACAACTCCCCTTCTTCCGAGAAGTGCAACTGAGAATACAACAGAAATGGAAGGAGAAGGTCAGATCTGGAGAACTCTTGATGGGGCTGAAAAATCAACCAAGCAAGAAAGAATAGACCAAATTGCTCCAGAGTTGAATTCAGATTCTGAGATAGGCGAGAGTGCAGAAGTAAACTTTGAACCAGAGCAGAGTGAACAGCCTGGTGCAGAAGGATCAGATCGAGAGGAAGAGAGGAGAGCAGATGCTGCAGCAGCAATATGGCCAACAAAGAAAGAAAGTTTAAACACAAGGCTTGCTTCTGAGAAGAATCTAGCTCCCATTCCTGAAACATCTGAATCAGATCAAAGTGAAACCGAAGAAAGACTGGATGGTCTAAGACGATCCAGAAGAGAGAGGGTACTGTCTCAAAAGCATGCATTTCCTTAGTGGACGTACCTGGCTGCAGATGCAGAGCCCGGGGAGATCCAAGAGGCTGGGGACCAGTACAGTGAGTTACGGAGGAAATACTCTGACAATTGATATTCAGTTACTGGTCCCTGGAGTTGAAGCCTTTGGAACCCTAACTCTGACAGTTCCTGATCCACCAAAGCTAAGTGGTTTGCGATTTCTGATCCTAAACCAGGTTGCTTTTCCTACTTTTGGTCGACAGCCCACTGCACAGGAACTAGGAGAGATTTGTGCAGAGATTCTACAGCTTGTTCTTATCATAATTGGATCTAATATCATAAACGATAAAGGTTGAACTGTGAAAGAAGAACTTATTAGCCTAAGAAAGAGGATAACCTAGGCCCAAGTGGAAGAATATTTAAAGTAGGGACTTTTAATAGAAGAAGAACTGAGGACTAGGGCTGACTACATCTCTACAATAGGTGTAGTATTGTTGGACTGAACATTGCAATAATCAAATGGAAAACAGAACATCAAAAGACATTGTAAATAACAGGCTAAGGCAAAGAAAAGAAGAAAGGAGACTTTGTTGATTTTGTTTGCGCCTCAAGAAATCCAACAGTGGTTCAAAAGGGAGTCTGGAAGGTCAGGACGCAGGCAGAAGTGCATAATTGGTATCCTTATTGTTGTGGCGCTTATCGTCATAACTGTGGTGATTGTTACATCTTTGGTTGGGTCTCGCAATGCTGAAAAGAATGGGAAAAAGGTGACACTTACCCCACCTGCCTCAGCTGTAGAAGAGGGTTCATCTGCAAAAGATAGAGAGATGATCAGGGAAACTAGTCGGATGTTACACGTAGATTTGTCAAAAGGTGATTTCACGCTAAATGCATATGCTCGTTTGTTGTATGAGTATGTTGATACAATGGAAGCAAAAGACTGCTATGTGTGTATGCAACTGCCAGCATCAGTAGAAGAGGGCATTCGATATCATCACTTACCCTTGACGTATGGCATCATCTGCAGTGTGCTGTTAAGCATGTTTTATAGTAAGGCACATTTTGAGTACTACTTCTCAAATTATGATGTGGTACTCCGAGAAGTTCCAGTTCTTAAGTACATGAATAAATATCATTACTATAATAAGGTAGAGAGGATGTCTACGTATTTTGTGCCTATTATTACTTTGGATACATTGTATGCCCATAGACACAATCTGACCTGCTTGTTGTCTGACGTCGAAAAGAAGTTTGAGGATCAGATAGAAGATCGGCATAGGCAGACTTTATTTAGACCAAATCAAAAGCATAAGGTTATTTCCTGGACACATGAAGAATCAGATCATAAGGCAAAAGGAAGTTCTGGTCCAATAGCTTTGGACTTTCAGCAGAAAGTGAAATTGTGCATCAGACACCCATCAACATATTATGACACAATATTTGTGGGTGAGAGTGATTGTGAACACATTTTCTTAATTGAGGAGTCAATAAGAAAGGCGCTATTGGATAATTTAACCATAGTGCCAAATGTGTATTTTGTGTGAGGAAAAAGTGCTTATGTGAAATTGCCTAAGAATTGGTATGGTACTTGTTATTTAGCTATAGTGTTTCCCAAAATCTTTCATGTAGATGAATTATGGCCTTTGGAAGGAAAAAGATCTCACAGAGGAAAATGTGGTCCAAGTGCTGGAGAGATTGTTGGATATGTGTTTGGAGCCATGATACCTAGTGTGGGTGTGATTCTGAATGATGTGAAAATTAGAAAGTTGGCAACAATAGTGGATAAGCTCTCTGTGAGTACAGCCCAAATCTTATTACTTGTTGATGGGGAGATGGTTTCGATAAGGGCTATGGTTCTTTAAAATCGTCTTGCTTTAGATGTGTTGTTAGCAAAAGCCGGAGGAGTCTGTAAATTATTGAAAGTTCAACAGTGCTGTACGTATATTCCTGACAACAGTTGGGATATACAAAAATAGATTAGTAACATCTCAGAGATACATCAATATTTACGTGATTTGGCTTCAGATGATTTTGGGAACACATTGGCAATGGATTTGGGAACATTGGGAGCTGGTTTGGAAGTCTGGGACAAGGAATAATGGGATACATCTTGAAACCTATAATAATAGCTGTCATTTGCATGATTGTACTGTTGGGGACCATCAAGGCTTACAAATGGCAAAAGGCACGTCATAACGAAAACTCTTTAAAGAAACGAGAGCAGCAGTTAGAATGACTGCAGGACAGTCATTATCTGCACCTTAAAGGGTAAGAAAGATTTAGACAGGGACTGCAAGCTACAACTTCTGTTTAGGCCGGTCGTTTCTACAAGGAGAAACTGTGAGAGGGTAGAATGTTGGTGGTAAGACACTAGTCATAAGAGGGGGAATTGATAGAGCACTTACAGCACTCTAAATTGTATGGGTGCATTATACTCATGGTTTAAACGCTCTTACATATATTTTTGTCGTTTTCAGTGTTTCATGATTATTAAAATGCATTTATTCAAGTCACATGAACATTTTTAGTGTAGTATGCACATCTCATTAGGACTTTGTATGTATTATAAAAGTTAGTGTTCCTGTATGTATAATGGCAGGATGAAATTATATTTTTACAATGTAACTGTATGTAGTTTAAGTTGCCAGCATTGTAGGCCCAAACTGTAGGTTGTTTTGAGTTTTGTTTCTCCTTGGTTGCTCAAGAAATAATTAAATTAATCCTTTTTGTATTCAAAGACAGTATGTTCTCATCCTACTGCAGGTGCAGGAATTCGACCTCGTTATTCTTAGATTAAGGAGATACCCGAAATGTCTTGGAAGAAGACTGGAAGACGAAAACGGAGGACGCCTTTAATGTCTGGCCTATCTGGGAACCAAGGCCACTGGAGAGGAGCTAAACAAGCTAAGGCTCCAATGGAAAGTTATTGAAAATGTTGCAATTAAAAAGTTAATTATGTGACGTAATATCGCTTGAACATTGTCTTTTTGCATGATACGCAGAGCCAGATTCGGGAGATTTCTGCTTTGTCGGAGAAGAATGAGCACCTTAGAACGAGCTCCATAGCCTTAAGCTATCAGACCCATTTTGGGCACCTGTGGGATATGATATAAGGAAATAGGTAGGATCCTAATCTAAAGCAGCGTGGGGAAAGATACTGTTGTAATCCACCTAGTCCTCTCTCTCTTCCTACTTGGTTCCCCCCTCCCCTCTGCTCCCACTTAGAACGTTCGATAGAGAGCTTGCATTAGAATGTTGACAATGACAATGACAGTTGAGGAGAGTGTATGTTCAGAATAAAGAAGCACTTCCTTACCTGCAGTGGTGTCTTCATTTACTTTCTGAGATTCAACACTGGCGACAAGGGTGTGGCAACAGATACCTTTAGTCTTTCTTCTCAATGAAAAGAGAATTGGACTCAGCTTCTATTCTGTGTTGCATTTTGAATTTGGAGTTCATCACAATATGCCTTTTGTGCCGAATGAATTATATTTGTAGACTCGGCTCTGTTTTGATTTTTATGTACCTATATACTTTGATATTAAGGTGAGTTTATATTAAATTATTTTGGGCCTTATAATAAATCCATCAAAACGAAGTCCAGAGTCTGTGGTCCTTTAAAGCTTGACTAACTTATAAGTATAATCTTGAATTTTTCGCTCCCTTCGACCACTTTTAGCAGGCAAGTAAAAGACCATCAGTATTGAATTCAGTAGGGAAGGCAAGGATAAAAGTTAGCGTAATCAGCACAGTGCCAGAGAGGAAAGAATGCTGAAAAGTCTTTCTCCAAGCCAGCTCATAGAATCAAGTATCACATCACTCCATTAGTTGTTCTGGAAGGGTATCTGTAGGTTTTCCCTCCGCATCTCCGCCCTCTAAGTGATTCTATATCTGCCCAGCCTTCCAAGTGTATGAGACGAGGCACAGGATACCTGATGAAAACAATTGAAAAGCATCAACAACTGGAACTACCCATACAACACTTTGGGCCTGATTACGAGTTTGGCTGTCCTATGGACCACTGTATCAGCAGGGGTGGTCTGAGCATGGAGAGCTCGGTGGCCCGACCGCCGTATTACGAGGTGGGTGGCTTGGCTTAGGGGAGACTGCAGCTGGACCACCGAGACGGCCAGCAGACCTCTAACTGCTGGGTTTACGATAGGGGAAAGGCGGCCATCATAGATTGGTACAGGGGAGCTGCACCGCAGTGTGTATTATGAGTTGCCAGATCCACGAGGGGAATGTGGCGGTCCGACCACTTGCTTCAAGATGGCAGTGACAACGGATTTGGAGTGCGTACTCATTCCGTTCTTCTTCTTCCTGGCAGAGTCAGATGTGGATCCCAGTCTCCAGGTCCCCCCTTCACAACAGGATCTTCACCCGGGGGTTACGACGCTGTGTGCGGCGATAAACAGGTTAGTCTTTTTCATACCATATACCCATTGCTAGGACTGCCCACATATGAGTTGAACCCTGGTAATGGGTATACAGTATTTCTCCACATATATCATGTAGATGTGTGCATCTGACACATATGTAGTCAAAATACACGCACAGGCTACAATATATGTGGAAAAAATACTCACCACTGCCTCAAGAGCCCGCCTCCACACGTAGGCCCTGTTGACAACTCATAATATAGCAGTCTTTGGACCGCCAGTGGCCTGAGCTGATGACCAGGGTTGTGGTGGTTCTATGGCAGTTGGGATGCCAAACTCATAAAAAGGCCCTTTGTGTTAGCAGGAACGTGCAGGCACATGCATCAAAAGAAAAACCGGTCGCAAAAGGACAGATTCCTAGAATCTGCCCCTTTGCGACCGGTATGTTTGCATTTGGGATGCATCATCCCAAATGCAAAAATTTCAATTTAAGTAGTCTCTAAATTGTGATTACTTAAATTGCGATTGCATTTAAAGAATCACAAATTGAGGTTCCTTAAATGCAATGCATTAAAGTAAAAAAATTAGCAATTTCGCTAATAGGAGCAGCAAATTACCATCAATTTGTACTTGATGGTAATTTGCAAAAACTTTGAAAAATGCACTAAAGTGCATTTTTCTAAGTTCCATTTTACACACACACACACATGCCCTTGATGTTACCTATGTTTACACTGATGGTGAAATCACGTGATTTGTATTTAAATGTTGAAAAAACATACACTCGCACTCGTGATCAAGGAGGCTTGT
Source organism: Lissotriton vulgaris (assembly GCF_964263255.1). NCBI lineage: Eukaryota > Metazoa > Chordata > Amphibia > Caudata > Salamandridae > Lissotriton > Lissotriton vulgaris. The sequence continues at coordinate 747,371,225 of NC_141687.1, read as the reverse complement.
CCCCCGAAACGCGTCAAGTGAGCGAATTAAACACACGCTGGAATTGCAAAAGCGGCCTGGACATTGTTTTGTTTTGGAATCGTATTGCAACAATTTGGTGATATATATATATATATGTATGCACACAGGTCCGGCTTGACACCGGTAGATGAGGAGGCACTCACTCAGGCACAGATAAGCTTTAAACCAACAGCTTTATATAAAGCTAAAATAAAGCAGTTTAAAGCTTATCTGTGCCTGAGTGAGTGCCTCCTCATCTACCGGTGTCGAGCCGGACCTGTGTGCATATTGAACGACTGGTTCTGTCATCTCGAGGAGCTTGCACCACGCTACAATGAAGCACGCCGGCGTTCCACCCTAGAACCAAAAACGAAAGCTATATATATATATATATATATATATATTACCTACTGGCGGTCGCCAGTAGGTAGTTATAGTTAGGATTTTTTTCAATGTTAAATCTCAAAATTCTATTTGGAATAACTTTGGCGCCGGTTGACGAATCTGCCTGAAAATTTCCTCAAAATGGCCTCGTCGAGCTCCGGTCCTTCCCTGAAAGTTTGGGGGGGATACAATAAGCGGGGGCCGAGATAAAAGGGGGGTCCCAAAACGCGTTTTCCCCATGTTAATTTCCATAGGGCGGTCGATTTCACTTTTAGCCCGAACGGCTGAATGGATTTACACCAAACTTGGCAAAATTGTAGGGACTGGTAGCCCGATGTGCCTTTGCTATGTCTCAAGATATGTGCTCCAGTGGATTTTGAGTAATTTAGGTTCCAAAAAATATATATATCTATAGCAGCGCACCGGTGCGCGCACCAGGGAGCGCTCCGGGCGCGTGACGCGAGGTGCGCATGGAAAGCTGATTGGCTCTCGGGTGTCTGTAAACATTCGAAACAGTCCAGAGCGGTCGCCATCTTGTGTCTCGGTAAAATCGAGACATAAGAGGAGGCTAAAACAAAGTGGGAACTGACCATAAGGCGGCAGGGATAGACCCCTTTGACCCCCTAGGTTTGATGTGGGGGCTATAAAAGGGCCCCGCGGGGCATTTAAAATATTTTTTTTTTTTTCGTTTTGCGCAGGGGAAGCGCACGGTGCGCGCACCGGGGAGCGGCCCTGGGAGCGCACTATGATGAAAAAAGGTGACAGAGTGTTTAAAAAATGAAGTTTTGATTTAGAAATTGGAGGTAGTTCTAAAAAGAACTTTTTTTTTTCTTCTTTTTGTTGTTTTATATTTTTTTTGTGTTTTTTGAACTTTTTGAACTTTTTTTGGCTTTTCAAAACAGTTTTATATATTTTTTTGTATTTTTTTGGGGGGAGAAACAAAAAAAGGGAATTGAAACTGGCTCAACTGGAGCAAAAAAACAAAAAACCCAAAAAATTACTTCTTTTTGGGGCACTTGTGATTATCACCTGCAAGGACGATGAGTTTCACACTTTGTTCCCCATAGGAGATAAGCTTGCCACAAGCAGTGCAAGTAATTTTAAAATCAGCAAATCTCGGCTGAATGCAAGGCATCACCTCGGATGTTTCTGGTTCCGAGGAAGTGGGTTGGTTTCTTTGGGAGGGGGTCCTTGATGAATGGGGGAGGTTACTGGCCAGTTCCCGGAACTCTGCACGAGAGTAGTTGTTTGGATGCTTTCTTGTCATGTGCCGAATCATGGTATAGTTACCAAAAGAATATTTCTTATTTGGGTTGCCCCGTGAAAGTTCATCATTGCAGATGAGGCAAGTGACTTTGGGCGCATTCACCTTTTTTTTCCCCTCTGGAATTGAAAAAAACTGCCAAATAAAGTGTGGTTTGGGTTTATAAGGTGTATTTTCTTCTGGCAGCCATCTTCTTCTCCCCTCCTCCTCTTCCTCTTCCTCTTCCTCCTCCTGTTCTTGACCACCAATATAATTTGGAGCTGGTCCTCTTGGTTGTTGTGGTGGTGGTGGTGGGGCAGATGCACCAGCTGATGCTACTAATGAAGCCATTATTTAGAGCAAAAAAGTAGACAGAGCAACAAACAGGTCTTCCTCAGTCAAAGGACAAAGTCAGAATAAGGAAAAAAGGTGGGGTCTTTCATCATTTAGAAAAAAAACTGTCCTGAACCAATGAGAAGTGTTATTTTCAGGGCACAAGACCAGGGGCTTCATCATTATGAAACCAAAACTGTTATGAACCAATGAAAAGTGTTATTTTCTGCTCACATTACCCGACGCGCTTACGCTACGCGCCCGGGGCGCGCCCGGGGGCGCGCCCCGGGTCGCGCAGCGTAAGCGCGTCGGAAGTTTACGTTGTGCGATCGTATTCGCTCGAGTACTTCCGGGTGCGCTTACGCCGTGCGTATCACGCGGTCGCGGCTACGCGATACGTCACGATCATGTTTTCGTTTGCGATATTGGCGCTCACGGGGCGCTCCCCGGAGCGCGCCCCGGAGCGCTTTTCAGAAATACGCTTTTCGGGGCGCTCCCCGGGGCGCGCTCCGGGAGCGCTCCCCCCAAAAATAAAAAAAAAAAAATGGGATAATTGTAGGGACAGGTAGCCCTATTCTAAAGTGGTTTGTAAAAAAAATAAATTTAGAAAAATATGTATTGTGCTACATTGGGCTTAATATATGTTAGAGCCAAAATGAAGCCCAAATGTAGCCTAAAGTAGCCCAATGTAGCCCAAAGATGGCCACCAGAGACTAAAAATTGTAAATGTAGCCCAAAATTCAACTAGATGTAGCCCAACTGTAGCCCAATGAGAGAATGTACCAGAGTGTTAAAAAGAACAACTAGAGTGCTAACAGTCTTATTTATAAAGTGAAACTTATAGTTAGGAATTAGCATTAAAAAAACCTTTGAAATTCACTGAAAAAACCATAGGTTTCACACCAGTTATAGTTAGGAATTAGCATTTAAAAAACCTATTAAATTCACTGAAAAAACCATAGGTTTCACACCAGTTATAGTTAGCTGGAAATTTTACTGATATAAAACCATTGAAATTCCCACGTTATAGTTAGTCGGACTCACTATAACTTGCGCGTGCAATGCACTGCTGATGACATCACATATTACATCACTCATGACATGGTCAGTGACATCACTCATGACACCATCCTTGTGACATATTGACAGACCTCCTTTCACTATAATGTAACCCTTGAGACACATATTCAAAAATAGAAACTGAAATTTAAATAAAAAAAGGAGATACCTATATCAGTTACAACAAGCAATTCAGTAATTCCACTATCTATATACACATCCACTCATTCACCAACAGTTCTATATAGTCACTCATACATATACTCACTCATCATATGAAGTGATACACCTATACATCCTGTTACACACCGACATTCATCCAAAAGTTACTCACACACATATTCACACGTGCAAATAAACTATTGAACAACGATTTATTTGAATATAGAGTTATACACACACTTCCACCTTACTTCTATTGAAAATTACACATATTTATTCTCTTAAACAATCACTTATAGAAACACATACTTATTTAAACAGGAAATCTTACAATCTCTTACTCTCACATATACTCACTTATATACATCAATATTCATATATACTAGATTAAAACATATGTAGTTACTGATAAAGACACTAGTGAGACAGTCATTCACTCACTAACAAACACATATAGACACTCATCCACCCATACAGTCCTGTACATATGCTGTCTTCAAAACACATACAAACAAAGAGTCAGTCACTCATGCATCTATGTGCTAAGTAATACCTCCACCAAACTATATAGACACTCATACTGATACTAATAAAAATATCAAATAACCCATATACATACGCATGTAGCTACTTACCAACACATGTAGCCACTTATACACAAAGTGAAACACTAATAAATGTATTTAAATATTTAAACATAACTCACTAATATTTATTTTTCAGAAAGACACATATTCACTGGATGGTGTCATCAGTGATGTCATGAGTGATGTCACTGACCATGTCATGAGTGATGTAATATGTGATGTCATCAGCAGTGCATTGCACGCGCAAGTTATAGTGAGTCCGACTAACTATAACGTGGGAATTTCAATGGTTTTATATCAGTAAAATTTCCAGCTAACTATAACTGGTGTGAAACCTATGGTTTTTTCAGTGAATTTAATAGGTTTTTTAAATGCTAATTCCTAACTATAACTGGTGTGAAACCTATGGTTTTTTCAGTGAATATACATATACATACGTTATATTGGTATATTTAAAAACATTAGAAAATTAAAATATAGATTATAATTATTTTTTAATAGTTTTATATTATAAATAAATAATATATATATATATATATATATATATATATATATATATATATATATATATATATATATATATATATATATTACCTACTGGCAGTCGCCATTAGGTAGTTACAGTTAGGACCAATTTTCCATAGGAAATCTGCAACATTCTATTTGGAATAACTTTGTTGCCGGTCGACGAATCTTTGCGAAATGTTCAATAATGGTGGACATTTTTTCTAACCTGTCCTTTTGTCCGGGGGATCCACTCCTATCCTGAATGTCTCTACGTGATTCGTGAAGCGGGGGCTGAAAAAAAAGGGGGGTCCCAAAACGTGTTTTCCCCATGCAATTTTCCATAGAAACCGTTCATCGCGGCTACAGCCCGAACGGAATTACACATAATTTGGCAAAGTGGTAGTCCTTGATTCAGACTTGTGGCTTTTGCTTACATGGTGTAAATCCGTTCAGTAGTTCCTGAAAAAATTACAATTCAAAGTACATATATATCTATGGCCTCTGTGGATCCGCGCATCTTGCGTGCACTATAAGAGCACCATCCTGATCACGGGCTGAATGTTGATTGGCTGTCAAGTGGTTGTCAACATTCGAAACCAGGAAGTCTTGGCAGCCATTTTGTGCCTCGGTAGAAGCAAGGATCTAGATATTAGTGGGACAAGTGTTCAAAACGTATAAAGGGGGCAGGTAAGACATATTTTGACCCTCTAGACCTGCTTAGGGGGTCCCACAAGGAACCCTAGGGCCCCCCAATTTTTTTGCATTTTTTTTAAACTGAGAAATTTGCGCTGGGTGCATGGATCCGCCGTAATAAAAATAAAAATGAAGTGCAGGCTGCTGTTCTTGTTTAAAAATTAGCTACCTGGGAGGGCAAAATACCGGGGTCTAAAATATTACACTTGATGGGGGTTCCGAGGGGCCCTGTAGCCCGGGGATCGCCATTCCTCGGTGCTACAAAATAAATGGGTGAGGGAGCTCAAAGGTCCGTCTAAGCCTCGGGGATTACCACCCTCCGGGGGGTTTTATATTTTGGGAGGGGGGCCGCGTGGTCTCCATTCTGGAGCAGTCGAAAGCCTTGGGGAACACCACCCCCCAGGAGCGGCTTCTGCTGTGTCTCGGGGTGTCTACCTCCGGGACACTGCTGTTTGGTATGGCAGGGCGGGAGTCAAGGTTTCCGCTGTGTCATAGCAAATTTGAGGGCATATTAACAACTGCCATTTTGCCGCAATTTAAAAAAAAAGCCAAGAATGCGGTGAAAATTAAATCACCCTATTTACTAGGCGACGCTAAGATGCATTAATGCATGTTAGCAGCCTGTTTGCTAACGGCTTTCCTTGTATCTCCAATGAGTTGCAATGTAGGTGTTCCCAGGGGCAAGGTAGGTGTTCCTATGACAATATAACATGGAAGAGACCCCCATAAAGAGAGAGTAGGTTTTTGTGTTCTTTCTTTCAAAATGCAAACCAAGTTTGCTATGGAACGGCGGGAGCCTCGGCTCTCACCCTGCCATAGCAAACAGCAGTGTTGAAAAAATCTTTCGTTAAGACAACAAAGGATTTTGAAGTCCATTATTGCTGTTTTAGCTGTATGTTGCTGCCGTTAATGCGGCGATAATTTTAACGCCGTCCTTGTAAATATACCCCTAAATTTTGTAATATCGACAATCTCATCTCCTATTTAAATAGGCACAACCTATTTAGTGAAGTGCACACTGTGAATCGTGAAGCAACACTGTCTAATTGTGATAAAGAATTAGAAGAGTTGTGTACTTCTTTTGCCCGTAATGCACATAGGGGCAGATTTACAAGTCCATTGCGCCACTATTGCGTCACTTTTAACATGGGAAAAGTGATGCGAAAGTGTGCAAGGGACTTGTAAATCTGCTCCACAGTGTTCTGCTGTCCCAGTTTGCTTTCCCCTCTGTCATGTAGAGGATCCTGGGTAAATATAACGGTTTCTGTACAGCCAGTACATTTCAACCCTACCCGCAAACTGCTTACTGCCTGTTACCATAGTAACAGTTCATGGAACACTTAAGTGAGCACACAGGTCACAAGTTCATCACACAATGTTGGTAATCCAAACAGTAACTGTGCTGGAGTTTTTAAAATTTTCCATAGGAACCGTTAATCGCAGCTACAGACTCTGGTAAAGAGCTGGTAAAGAGTTAGCCTCAGTATTATACTTCTACTTTTAAACATCATTTGTACTTTTTATTGTTTAATATTCTGTAAGCAAATGATTATCACACTTAATAATAGTGAAATGTTGTCAGAAAAAGAAGACGTATACACTTTTTTTATTAACTTTTATTACAACAGAAATAAATACCTAGAAACGTAACTTTAACATAACAATATAATAAATAAATAACTAGAAACGTAACTTTCACATAACAATATAATAACAAAATGTGAGTTGGACTCAAATGGTAGGAGGGTAGGTAACATACAAAACAAAAATGAAAATAAGTGTTTAAAATAAGATCGATGTGACTGAATGAGGTCAAAGATCACAAATTAACATAACACTTGGCAATATTGGTTATTTGCATGTGTGCAGTGTGCCTGATACATCCCACCCCTCTCATAGACCCGAGTTGAAGAGGTGTCTGTAGGAAAGTGTCTACTGCGTCAGATCTACAGTAGGGTCCAGCAGGTCTTTAAAATGATTCAGAGATGAGACAGAATTAGGTGAGAGATCATGTCATTATGCAGGACAATATAGTTTATTTGCAACGTATTTAATTGGAGGCATTGTGTATCTAGGCTGCTCCGCTTACCTTTTGTAAACACTGTGTTCAACAGAGCTCACATCTTGAGTTCTGCTTTGTTTCTACACTGCAGACTGTATTAAATTTAGCTTTGATTTATTTATCTGCAGAGTGGACAGCAGCGTCCATAACATGAAAAGAGAAAGAGAAAAAATGTGAGAGAGAGGGAGAGAGACACAGAAAAACGACATTGAAAGTGTGAGAGAGAGAAAGTAATAGATGGAGCAGGAGAGGTAGTGTTAATACTGGAGAAAATCTTCGTAGCTCACCTTTTTGTCTCGGGTGTGTGTCCAAGCACATGCCGGTTCATAGTGCATGCTCAGGTTTAGTGATCTGAAAGATAGTATAGAGTTAGTAATAGCAGAGTACATACAACTGCACAAGTATATTTCTGCTTTATGCCTTTGGACACTCAGGATACTTCCACTGCATGGCGGTGTTTGTGCGCTCTTTTTCTCTCAGACTACTATACCCCATGCACTCCCACTGCATAGGGGTGAGTTCTTATTACTGCATACCCAGCCTGTTGCACCCCATTGACTCCCAGATTCCGGAGGTGAGTGCTTTTTCTTGCGCACCCAGACTGTTCTAACCTAACCATTCTCCCTGCCCGGAGGTAATTGTACATTTCTACGCAGTCAACTTCTTGCACACTACCCACTCTCTCCGCCCACAGGTGACTTCTCGTTGCTTCGGAAACAAGCTTCTTTACTCACCTTGTGCCATTGGCGTGAGTCAAAGAGGGTCCACCACGTGTCGAAGCAACCTGATCAGGCGTTGTTACGATGGCCACGCATCATCGCAGAATCCTCAAACGTTGAGCTTTGGAGGTGTTGCAGAGGGGGACGTCAATTTGTGAAACACAACCTGTTAGATAACAAGCATTTGCAATGCAATAGGTCTCGCATTATTTAAGTTTGAGCTATTAGCATTGTAAATGGCAATTGTTTTTTGCTTTGTGCTATAGTTTTTTTTTTACATAAAAAGCTACATATAAAATATGTTTTATTAAACTTATTTATGCAGTATCTAAATTTTGTTTGCATAAAAGAGTACAATAATATCTTAGTAAAAAAGTCAAATATTTTAATGGTATTTCACCAAATGTTCATTTATGTGTTGGTTTTGAAAATAGCTAAATTAATAGCTTTGTCATTTACAATGCCAATAGTTATAACTTTCGCAAATGTGACACCTATAGCATTTGTAATGCAACATTTGTATTTACGTGACTTAGATGTATTGATATTACAAATAACAATGGCTTTTAATTTTTTTTAATACTTAATAAAAGTGATTGTAATTTATAATGGCAATAGCTTAAACTTGTGTAAATAACTTTTGTGAAGATTATGTTCAGTGTATTTCATTGTAACGAAATCCAAGAACAGAAGTGAAATATTAACATCTTTTTGTGACATTTGTAATAAAGCTTGAAACATTGAGAGAACATATTTGTGCTTTGGTGGTGCTGAGTGATGCTGTGGTGGTGCTGAATGGGGCTGTGGTGATGCCGAGTGATGCTGTGGTGGTGCTGAGTGGTGCTATGGTGGTGCTGTGGTGGTGCTGTGGTGGTGCTGAGTGATGCTGAGTGATGCTGTGGTGGTGCTGAGTGGTGCTGTGGTGGTTCTGAGTGATGCTGTGGTGGTTCTGAGTGATAATGTGGTGGTTCTGAGTGATAATGTGGTGGTGCTGAGTGACTGTACTCACTGTCACTCTGCACTCACTGTCACTCTGCACTCACTGTCACTCTGCACGCACTCTGCACTCACTGTCACTCTGCACTCACTGTCACTCTGCACTCACTGTCACTCTGCACTCACTCTGCACTCACTGTCACTCTGCACGCACTCTGCACTCACTGTCACTCTGCACTCACTGTCACTCTGCACTCACTGTCACTCTGCACTCACTCTGCACGCACTCTGCACTCACTGTCACTCTGCACGCACTCTGCACTCACTGTCACTCTGCACTCACTGTCACTCTGCACACACTCTGCACTCACTGTCACTCTGCACTCACTGTCACTCTGCACTCACTGTCACTCTGCAGTCACTCTGCACTCACTGTCACTCTGCACTCACTGTCACTCTGCACTCACTGTCACTCTGCACTCAGTCACTCTGCACTCACTGTCACTCTGCACGCACTCTGCACTCACTGTCACTCTGCACTCACTGTCACTCTGCACTCACTGTCACTCTGCACTCACTGTCACTCTGCACTCACTCTGCACTCACTGTCACTCTGCACTCACTGTCACTCTGCACTCACTGTCACTCTGCACGCACTGTCACTCTGCACGCACTCTGCACTCACTGTCACTCTGCACTCACTGTCACTCTGCACTCACTGTCACTCTGCACACACTCTGCACTCACTGTCACTCTGCACTCACTGTCACTCTGCACTCACTCTGCACTCACTGTCACTCTGCACTCACTGTCACTCTGCACTCACTGTCACTCTGCACTCACTGTCACTCTGCATTCACTGTCACTCTGCACTCACTGTCACTCTGCACTCACTGTCACTCTGCACTCACTCTGCACTCACTGTCACTCTGCACTCACTCTGCACTCACTGTCACTCTGCACTCACTCTGCACTCACTGTCACTCTGCACGCACTGTCACTCTGCACGCACTGTCACTCTGCACGCACTCTGCACTCACTGTCACTCTGCACTCACTGTCACTCTGCACTCACTGTCACTCTGCACTCACTGTCACTCTGCACTCATTGTCACTCTGCACTCACTCTGCACTCACTCTGCACTCACTGTCACTCTGCACGCACTCTGCACTCACTGTCACTCTGCACGCACTCTGCACTTACTGTCACTCTGCACTCTGCATTTGTCTGCTGCAAGGAGTCACCATACTTCTTTTCAAAGATTAGAGTGCGATACAATCAGCAACAAAAAAACCCTCGAGCAGGCGGACATCTGCTGTCTGGCTGGCGCTAGAAAAGAGAAAGCGAGTGAGACGGGGCACTGATAAAAGAGGGACGAAAGAAGAGCCAAATACACCAACGGGAATTTCTAGTTTTGTAACTAATACCTTCAACGAGGTGAAAGGAAAAGTAAAACGTGCCCCTGGCGTTTTCAGGAACTAAGGCGGAGAACGTTCAAGTTCATCATCCAATGAATCGTAACAGCGCTGGAGGTCCGCACTGGAAAGTCTTAAAAAGGCTGATACACAGAACACTAATTAAATATAATGAAATGAGAACAAACTCCAAGTAGTCGTCCTCCTGCTGGGCTCTCACCTCCCTATACCACGCAAACACCAAACTGCCCATCCCCCTGCTCAAGCCGCCGGCCTCTCCTTGGAACAAGCATGGCGCGTGCTGCAGTCCGCCGCCGGCCTGCGACCAGGAAGTCAGGCAGGCCGGGCGGGACAACCGGAAACAGGAAGTAGGAGGGCGGGAGCCTACCCCGCCTCCCACGGAAGAGCCGCGATTGTTTTGAGCACCGGAGCAGGCAGGAGCCTACCCTGCGCCCCGGTGCCGAAGAAGGAAGGAAGAGTCCTGCTGCCGGTGAGAGCCGAGGAAGCCGGTGAGTGGGGCTTCGCCTTGTTGGGGGGGGGCATGTGTGTGCGCGCGCGCGCGCGCGTGCGGCGGCAGGCTGTGTATGTGTGTGAGCGTGCGTGCATGCGTGTGTGTGTCTGTGTCTTGAAGTCTGTGTGTATGCGTGTGTGTGTGACTGTGGGGGGTTGCCTGTTTGGGTGCCTGCGTGTAAGTGTAAATGCGTGTGCATGCATGCGCGTTAGCCTGACTTGCTGGGAGGGAAGTGCACGGCGCGGCGCAGGACGGAACGTGCGCGTTCGCGCAGCCAAATCCGCCTGCTAAAGCTCGTGATAGTTTTTTGTCCCTCATTCCCCGGCATCGGACAGCTATAAGTCTCCGCCCTGGACGCATCCTTCGGATGCGATTTCCAGGCGAGACCTAAAAAGGAAGATAAGATTGTGTGTTATTTGTTTATCAAAGGAAAGATGAAGTGAGAGAGTGACTGAAAAGAATATTTGCAGTTCACCTTTCTGTCACCGGTGTGTCTTCCACCACGTGCCGGGACATAGTGCACTCTGAAGCTCTATATCTAAAAGATAGTAAAAGAAAGATGTTATGATTGGTAATTGTCACTATCTTCATGTGGAGTAGAATAACATCGCCCTTTCAAACACCTTCTCTCCCTTATTAAAAATACAACTTTTTGTGCAGTTCCAACTTGTTTAATGTGCTTCGATGTATGAAGAATTAGTAGAGTAGTAATATTTTCCATCCAGTGGTGAAAACTACTGGTGCAGAGTGATACACGTGGCTTTAATCATCACGAGCGACGGACTTTTGACCGACTATAAAAACTTTCCTGTTATAGGAAAAAAAATACAAATGCAATAAGATACGGTATATAGGACTGTGTACGCCTAAATCGATGCGTCGCCTTTTTGTATCCAGTCTGCTGCACCCCATCTACTCCGTCCACTCGCACCCAGGCCTCACTGCTCACCTTTTCGCAGACAGGGTACTTTCTACATCATGCAGTCCCGCTCTGCCACTATGAAGTCTCATATTTGGTGCTGAGTCTTGATATCACTATGGCAAAGGACATACTCGTGCACCTATGTTCATCGCAGGTTCCTCACCCGCTCAGTCCTTGCGGTACCACTAACTCAGTGACCAAAGAGGCCACGCACGTGGTAGTGGGCCCTCCTGTTCGGTAGTTCAGGCCTACATGAGGCAACAGAACCACTAGGACGGGCCAACACAGCTCTTGCGATGGGAGCAACTCTAAAATGGCATAGAGCACGTGTGCCCCCTATTTTTTATTGGTAGGGTCACGTGTGTAGTGACGCATGTGCTGGATGGGTGTGGTGTGGGTGTATACCAGCCATGAGGGAGTGTGTGTGTGCCATTTTGACAACTAGACCTGGAAGTAAGAAATCACTACAAAGGAAATCTGGGCCATGTAGCGTTGTTGTGTTTTCCTGGTAGCATAAGCAGAGTGGGCCGCACTGACGTATGCCACTGGTGCGCGAGGCTGTGAACAATGACTCCGGAGCTATGGGCGTGGTTCCGTTGTGAGCTATATGAGAAATCAACTGATTCAGGTGTCTGTGTTGTAGTGCTGCCGTCATCCGGGTCTTAAACGCAAATGTGCCATTATGTCTGTAAAGTCCCACAACATGGCAACATCAAAGGTACGGGGTATCACTGACCCTATATTCATCCATAGTTGCACACATAAAAGATGGTGGACATGACGCATTTCTGCTAATATGAGTGTTTGTTATACATTCAGTGGAGTGTTGTATTTATATTAATACAGGGCTTTGAAAGGTTTAGGTTGCAGTTTTTGGCACATGAAGGGCAGTTAATGGGGCGTGGCTTGGAGGCCGATGCGGGCAGCGGTGTGAGCGGATAGCTCCGGCTGAGAAACCCACTATTATCCTGAATTCAGCTGCCCCGGACCCCCGCCAACAACGCAGGACTTGTAATCTGCTCTGCCCCTTGGAGGCTCGGTCCGGTGTCCGGCAGCGCGGGGGCGAGGTGCCTGGGGGGCTGAAGGATCAGACGGGAGAGTCCGAGTGTGAAGTCCAAAAAATGGCGGCGGTCCCAGTCAAAGAGGGGTCGGCGAGCCCTGTTATGGCCCCTGTGCGGATAGTCCTGGGTGTCCTGAGCTTGAGAAGAACTCAGGGTGAGCGCGCCCTCCGTCAGCAGTGGTTCTGAGGCGATGCGCAGAGGCGGAGGCTGGACCGGAGAGCGACATCAAAAGCGGGCGGGAACTGCAGCGGAGCCGGGAGCTGCTCCAGCATGCACCACAAGTCTGGGTCACGGTGACGAGCGGCGTCAGCCGGAGGAGGTGTGGACCGGGATTCCTGCTCCTGTGCTGGTGAGTGGACGGCTGTGCTCCCCGGGTCCGAGGGTTGTGGTGGCAGTTTCGGGGCCCCGATGGCGCAGCGGTCTGCGAGCCGGAGCGGGGGGGGGGAGACCAGAGCGGAGGCAGCGAGAGGTGGCCCCTGATTGGGGTGAAAGCTGTGGGGCTTGAATTGGTGCCCTCTTCCTTGGAGATTCACCTTTTGGAGTGCTGCTGAGGGGGTGGGGCCTGGGCCCCTGCTGCGGAGCTGTGTTGAAAATTGCAAAAAACACAGTTGATGGACAGAATGTAGAACAATGTCATACATTCACCCCAGTACAAGGATCTGGGCCTAAATCCATCGTTTTTTTACACTCCACCCCACCCTGGGTTAGACACTGGCTATATGCAAATCAGCTCTGACCCTGTGCCTCATGGGAACAGTCCAGTCCGAACTACCAAGCCATGTCTTTCCCAGACCGGAATCAAGCATCCAAGGACCGGTTTCTGGCTATCAGCCTTCATCAGCCTGGATAGCTTGACTCCAGTGGTGTGGAGCGCCTGGGACTCACGTCTGAGTATACCCAGCACACTCGGGGTGAAAATTGCAAAAAACACAGTTGATGGACAGAATGTAGAACAATGTCATACATTCACCCCAGTACAAGGATCTGGGCCTAAATCCATCGTTTTTTTGCACTCCACACCACCCTGGGTTAGACACTGGCTATATGCAAATCAGCTCTGACCCTGTGCCTCATGGGAACAGTCCAGTCCGAACTACCAAGCCATGTCTTTCCCAGACCAGAATCAAGCATCCAAGGACCGGTTTCTGGCTATCAGCCTTCATCAGCCTGGATAGCTTGACTCCAGTGGTGTGGAGCACCTGGGACTCACGTCTGAGTATACCCAGCACACTCGGGGTGAAAATTGCAAAAAACACAGTTGATGGACAGAATGTAGAACAATGTCATACATTCACCCCAGTACAAGGATCTGGGCCTAAATCCATTGTTTTTTTGCACTCCACACCACCCTGGGTTAGACACTGGCTATATGCAAATCAGCTCTGACCCTGTGCCTCATGGGAACAGTCCAGTCCGAACTACCAAGCCATGTCTTTCCCAGACCGGAATCAAGCATCCAAGGACCGGTTTCTGGCTATCAGCCTTCATCAGCGGAGCTGTGTTGGGCACTGGGGACCGCCGGAGGAGCCCTGACAGTTGGGGAGTGCGATGATCGTTTGCGGGCAAACCTGAGGCTGGGGGAACTTTGGCCGGCCAGGATAGTCGTCACTGGGCCCCCTGTTAAGAGCTGGAGCTGCCCGAGGTTCCCACTGCGACGGGCTGATGTATATCCGGAGAGCAATGTGGAGCCATTGTGGGGGTGGAAGAGTGAAGACGATCACAAGGGGGAGAGCACTCGGAGGCGGCTGGTGACGGTCCTGCCACTGGTTGGGCAGACAGAGGGAGGGGACATTAGCTCATTTCCTGGGGCCCAGGGCTGTGCAGGGCATAGCCACAGGAGGCCTGAAATACGGCGACTCCCGGGAGTCGGGGAGCGTGGAAGGGAAGGTGGATCAACTTGTTAGCCTGCGGAGCCTGGGTATGCTGGGGCCCGGTTGGATCTCTCACCGGGTTGACACCTGCAGCCCCTCAAAAAATAAAGTGAAGGAATACTATCCTGGAGCGAGAGGCTACGGGGGCTGAGCTGGGGCTGAACACTGGTGAGCAGCGATAACCCCACTGACCGCCTGGGAGAGGGAGCGCTGGGGATCAGCGACAGTGATACCCGAACACTGGGGTGACGACCCGGTCTTACAGGTGAACATGCAGGAGGAGCTAATAGGAGAGTTGGACAGCAGCTCTGGTGATGACGAGGGAGAATCCTGGCCCCCCTTTACTTACTAGATGGTTGGTTGACAGCGTGGTGCAATACCATGCGGATTGTGGTACTGCTCAGTAACGCAGTGTGGGCGCAACTGTGATCTGACTGAGGTGCGGCGAACTGCGGGGCAGACTGATACGTGAGTGGGGAAACTGGAGTCCCTAGCCATGGGGAAGACTAAGGGGAAGAAAGATGGGGGCCAACTCAAGAACATGGAACATCCACATCAGGGCGAATAGCCGACACAGGAGGCGCCTCGTGACCCAGGGTTACAGCAGCAATTGGATAAAATTCTGGCGGCGATTGCGGACTCCCGAGCTGCAGCAGGATATTGCTCAAGTTGCAAAGGGCCTAGGGCTCCTCAGAGCAGACCATTCAAAACTGGCTGATAGAGTAAACGAGTGGAGGTGGTTATCGCGGAGGTTGAACCGGCACACAAAGCATTGCAGGCCACAGTGACGCATACTCTGGACAGGATAACGGCACTCGAGAGACGCGCTGAGGAGGCAGAGGGGAGAAACCGGCGGAATAATATCCACGTGGTGGGGCTGCCCGAAAAAGCGGAAGGGACGGATATGGTCCGCTACTTGGAGGATTGGCTGAAATCGGTGGTGGCGCCAGAGGGGCTGTCTTCATTCTACACGTTGGACCGAGCTCACCGGGTTCCCGGACAGCCGAAGGTATTCAGTACTCCTTGCTCTTTCCTGCTAAGTTGAGAATCGTGATGTACGGCAGAACTTGCTTCCATGAAACTCCGGAAGGAGCGTGGGAGTGGTTGGAAGCCTATAGAGCTGGGAAGTGCAGTGAGACTCGAGGGTCCCTGGAGAGACCGAAGGACCTACGGCAGCGTAAATCACAGAGGCTTCGACGCCGGAATCGTGGCCTGCAGGGACCACCACTTTCGCAGACTGAAGTGGAACGGCAGGAAGCCTTGGCGGCAGTATCGATCTTGTCGGAGAACAGGGGGCTCCATTCCCAAAGACAGTCCGGATCTGAGGAGGGCAACGATGGCTCTGAAGCTGAGGCCTTAGAAGGGGACAGCATAAAGTTGCCGTCGGTCACCCCATCGACAGCAGACGGGATGATAGATGCGTGAGGGCTGCAGCCTCGGATGGGTGATGTGAAACACATGCAGGGGAAGATGATGCTGAGGACATTACCGCAGTGAGAGAGACTTGGCTGACAATGGGGGGTTGGGGTTGTGGGAAGGGGTTTCCCCTTTCTCCCGCTTACAGCTGCAACTTGTCGAGTAGCTGGGCAAAGGCCCCTTGATCTGACAGTGGGTTAGCGGGGTAGATCGAGTTTCTCCGGGTTTCGAGAGAGGAGTGTGCCCACTAGCTGCATAGTACCGGTTGGCGCCGAGCACCCCTCATTACCCTTAAGGCATGCCAGCAGTATCTGCTGCTGGGCTTAGTTATGTGATGATTGTTGCATTGGTTTGGATGGGGGCTAGCAATTTTGTTCTAGGTCCTGTTCTTGGAAGGGAGGGTTTGTGGGGTAGTTTGGGGGTTATGGGGCGACCAGTGTGTGTATAGTAAGGCAAGTAATGATTCATACACTGTTGGGCACTGATGGGGGCGTTACCTGAGATGCGGTGTATTACATGGAATGTGAGGGGGCTTCATACAATGACAAGGCGCCATAAGGTCCATGCATATTTAACTAGGAGGGGGATACACATAGCACTACTCCAGGAAACGCACCTTACTAAAGCGGAGGGGCAGGCCCTACAGCGGCGTTGGCAGGGACAGGTGTTTAGTACTGCCTACTCTGCATTTGCACGGGTAGCATTGATATGGATAAGAGCGGGGGTACCTTTTTAGATGCTGTCACAGATCGTTGATCCAGAGGGTAGGTTTGTGGCAGTGACAGGACGGTTGCAGGGCAGGGATATAGCAATCTGCAGCGTATATGCACTAAACATAGAACAGTCACGTTTTTTCAAGGGTTTACCCGCCAAGCTGGCTCATTATCTCGCAGGTTCAGTGTTGGTAGGCGGGGACTTTAATTCTATAGTTGATGTCTCCTTAGATAGGTCGCACCCGCCCTTGGCGGGTCCTCCGGTGATTAAATTAGCTGGACGGAGGCGGGAGTGGCAAGCACGGTGGGACCTGATGACCACACCCACATGACCGGGACTACTCATATTATTCAGGGATGCATGCCTTACATGTCAGGTTGGATGCGATGCTGTGCTCTGCACGGTTGGCTCCTTCGATGGTACACTCTGAATATCTGGCCAGGACCTTATCGGATCACAATCCCCTGATGGTTAGGGTGCGCTGGGCGGCGACGGCCCCTGTTATCCCCACTTGGCGCTTGCGCCCGGAAACTTTAGCCGACCCGGTCTTTCAGAGGGAAGTGAAAGAAGGGATAGTACACTCTTTCAATGAAAATGCTGGTACGGCTTCCACTAGAGCACTGGAGTGGGACGCCTTTAAGGTGGTAGTTAGGGGGATTTGCATTAGCAAGTATGTGGGAGTAAAGAAAGTCTTGTTGCAGGATGTGGATAAAGGTGAGAGCCATTTGCGGTCCGTAGAACTAGCAAGGCCAGGATGCCCTGAGAAACAAGTGGAATTAGCGGAAGCCGGGGAAGCGGTAGCAGTGGAGGTGGAAAGATTACGCTGCTTCGACTATAAGACCTACCTTACGAAGGTGCACTTGGAAGGCGATAAGGCGGGGTCTCTATTGGCTTGGTTGGCCAACCCGATGCAGCGGGGTACCACCATATTAGCGCTAGAGACCGGTGATGGCAGAGAGGTGTTCACACAGCATGAGATTCTAGAACGGTTCTCACAGGAATATCAGGCGTTATATAGGAGTGCTCGGCGTGCGGATGGTTCCGATATTGATTCCTTCCTGTGTGGAAAAAGGTAGGGCTGATGGCCTTTTTCAAAGTTGCCCGGCGCTAACCGCCTCTATACCATTCTAGTTATCAAACAAAGAGGCAGGCGCTGAAGACTGGAAGGCAGGAAACAGAAGTTTTATTCCGACGGAGCAGAACACATCAGATCAGACAACAAGGTATTGTTTCGAGGTGCTCTAACAGCCTCTCTGAGGCCTGGCCTTTTATACCCTGGTTTATGACATGTGAGCATTCTTTATTGCAGAAAAGATTCTTTGAAGTATGAGAAGACAACCTCCGAATCCTCGTTCCAATCCCACCCCCCACATGTATCCACAATAGAGGTCCTCACCCCGCATACTATAGGAGGGGGTTATCGCGCAGCTGAGTGTTCCGCCGATTCTTGGGATGTGTGCGCCTGATCGTATCCCAGGGGGTGGGGAGGCCATGATCAATAGTAGCTCCTTTGTAGAGGAGTGACTCCATACAATAGGGGGGCAATAAACTGTATCCCCCGGCTTAAGTGGTGGCCTGGGACCCGTGCGGACAATCGGACTCAGAGGAAGAGGTCATCAAAGGAGAGGTATTCATGAAAGGAAAGGGAGTGTTGGTCAGGCGCGGGTGCAACTTCCAAGGACAGAGTCATGCGGAAGGAGAGGGTTTATGACTTGTGCATGTGAGAGCGGGGGCAGCCAGGGTGTGCGGGGGATGCTCGCAGGGTCGGGGGAGCGCGTTGGCGATCGATCGTGAACAGGGAGACCATGGTATCTAAAATAGCTGGCGTGCATATCGTACATGGATGACAAGATGGCGCAGATGATGTTCAGTTTGCGAACTAAAATTCCACAGTCCTCCCTTTTAACATGTCTCGCCAGCTTGTCAATTCGGGTCTATCCCCATAAGGCCACGTACTTCTACCTCGTAGAGGGGACTCATGTGCTCAGTTCGGAAGTCCAAAGTCTTAGGGCACATGCAGTTAGAAATGAGTGCACACAAAGATGGCAAGCATTGAATACCTAGGCAACACCCACATAGTATCACAATCGGTATCAATATGAATGTAAACAACCTCCATCCCCAGCCCTTCAGAGTGTCCCAAAACCAGCTCCCAAGTGACCATCCTTCTTGCTCTTGATGAACGTCTGAGGAAAGTCTATGGAGGTGCTCAATTGCCTTGTAGACTGAGCAGAGTTATCTTGCACGTAGGTGCAACAGCTGGATCCGATGATGCGGCATGCTCCTCCACGATCGGCTAGAACAACGTCTAGAACCAGGCGATTTTGAAGGGTCACAAGGCGGACCGCCTGAAGCTCAGCCGTGTTGTTAGCGATGGCGCCAGCTGTGATGTTGATGGTTGTTTCTATTGCCTGGGTCAGATGTCGGATGGCGCGGCTGTTCGCCATCGGGCCCCACAGAGGAACAAGTCCCTTCGCTACATCCAGGAACTGTGCTCCAGTGGAGTCGGCTTGTCCAATGTCACTTGTGCGTCTCTGCCGGTGATGATCAGCAGGGGCTACATACGTGGGGGGGAGGATGAAAGCGATGTAGCAAGTGCCTCTCCAACCCTATCGGGAGCCAGGTGTAGGCTTTGGTGCCACAAACAAAGTACATATTCGGAGAAGCAACAAAAGAGGGGGGGGGTCAATTGAGTCCAGTGTCCTGGTGTTGTGACAGGCACTGTGGCCTACCAGCTGTCTTCCCAGGCCTTCAATGCACACCTGGCCAGTGACGTTGATGACAGACAGGGCCACAGTCAGAGTGGCGGCGGTTCGCATCCGTAGGTGGGAGAAGGTTGTTCTAGCTGGGTTATGGAGCACCTGCATTTCTACTCGCTCCTTTGCAGGGATGCCCATAAGGAAGGCGGAACCAGAGGGAACAGGACACAAGGGAGCAGATGTCCTTCCGGTTGTGTTCAGCCAGAACCCATG
Source organism: Lissotriton vulgaris (assembly GCF_964263255.1). Taxonomy (NCBI): domain Eukaryota; kingdom Metazoa; phylum Chordata; class Amphibia; order Caudata; family Salamandridae; genus Lissotriton; species Lissotriton vulgaris. The sequence goes on along the minus strand of NC_141687.1, from coordinate 747,351,658 downwards.
GTAGAAGTGTGACACCGTTTGACCAGAAATGGTGTTGTCCTTGTGGCTTTCTTGCATGAGGATCAACCAGGCAAGGCAGGAGCCATGAACTGAGAAAGGAGAAGGGATGAAGGGGATGGAGTGACCGGTGGCATGCGGGAGCAGTCTGCAGATCCAGCAGTTGGTGGTATTTGCAGCAAGATTGTGCTGGTGCAACAGTTGTACAAAGGAATTGTTCCAGAACTCCCTACGCCTCTCTCGGAGCTGAGGTGAGAGGGAGATCAGGTGATGCTCTTTCATAGTGGTTGGCTGTGCAGTCGTTAGCAATATCTGATGAGCAGGAGTGCTTTCCTCCAAGATCCAGAAGGAAGTCATGAGGAGGAGGCAAAAGAGGAAAGCAATGAAGAAGGCGATTGTCTTTGATTTGTGCATATTGTCAGTCTTTGGGTTCCTGTAGTGGGTATTTCCGGCTGCTTCCATCATCTTCTTTTCTGGCGCTTCCATCATCTTCAAGGTGCTCGGTAGTGGGCAGTACCACAGACTTTGTTTAGCTTCTCTCCGGGTAACCCTTGGTGGTGTTTGGGTCACCGTTCTGAGATTTAACTTAGTCCGTGGTCTACTTAGCCGAAGCTCCCTCCTTTCGACGCAGGAAATACCCTTCCCTGGTAGGCACAGTGGGATCAGGGAATTTTGCAAGTTCAAGTGCCTCGGTACCGGGATAGCAGTTCAGTGATGGTCGATCCTTGTTCAGGAGCTCTTCTTGGTTGCCGATGTCTTCGGTGGTGGCCAGGGTCGAGGAGACCTTCTTGCAGTGGTGTGCGTGCAGCCAGTGCCGCTTCCCCTCCACTCGAAGAGCCGTCCGGGTGGTGATTAGTACTTGCCAGGGGCCCGTCCACCGGGGTTCCAGACTCTTCGCTCGTTGAAAGTTCCGGACTAATACATAGTCCTCCGGTTGGATGTCGTGGCCCGGACCCCTGGAAGCATCGGTGATGGCCTGCTGCACCTGCTGATGAATGACAGACAATGTTTTTGTTAATTTGTACAAGTAATCGGACAGCAGGACGTCCGGGACGTCATGAATGGAGGTCGGTTTGGGGGCAGTCCAAAGGTTCATTGGTCGCCCGAATACAACCTCATAGGGGGTCAAATGGTGCTTAGTGGGAGTGGAGCGCATTGATAGCAATGCCAGTGGGAGGGCATCTGGCCATTTAAGTCCTGTGGTGGCCACTATTTTTGACAATTTCAGCTTCAATGTAGCGTTGTGGCGCTCCACCAAACCAGCAGATTGGGGATGGAAGACCGCATGGAACCTCTGCCTCACACCCAACCCCTTCAAAATTAGCTGGATAACTTCTGCTATGAAGTGGGGGCCGTTGTCGCTCCATAAAATTCGACAGAGGCCGTAGCGAGGAAAAAACTCTTTCAGTAGCACTTTGGCAGTAGCCATGGCAGTATTATCACGGGTTGGATAGGCTTCCACCCATTTGCTGAAGGCACATACAATGACCAGTACATACTTCAAGCTTTGGCATCTCTCTAGCTGAATGTAATCCATCTGGAGGACCTCAAAGGGGTGGTTGGGGATCCCAAACCCTCCCCGGGGCACTACAGTTCCTTTCCCGGGGTTGTGTTGTAAGCAGATAAGGCACTGCTGAACCAGACGTTTGGCTGAGTCGAGGATTTTGTCGTTGCGCCAGACTTTGGAAATGAGCTCGACCATGGGGGCAGATCCTATATGTGCGGGGGAGTGTGCCATAGTCAGTATGGGGATCAGGTATGAGTCAGGCAGCAACCATTTGTTCGCATCCTTTGTCCGCCAGCAGCCTTCATCGTCCTTCAGACCCACCCGTGCCCACTCAGTTAGTTCGGGAGGTGTGCTGGCCGACTGGATGTCTCTAATCGTCTCCCTAGCGTCAGTCCATTTCTCTGCTTGTGACCTGGTCACATACATGCGTGTCATTGTCCTATTTTCAGCTGTGGTTCGTGCAGTGATATCGGCCAGTGCGTTTCCTTGACCGACTAGGTCCGTCACCTTCTTGTGTGCCTGACACTTGACCACTGCTAATCGTTTGGGGAGTAGTACTGCTTCGATCAGGGCAGAGACTAGATCCCCGTGGAGGATGGGTGTGCCGTGGGACGTCAGGAATCCCCTTTCCCTCCATAAGAGCCCAAAATGATGAACCACCCTGAAGGCATACTGGCTATCGGTGTATATGTTCGCCGTGGTTCCTGCCGCTAGGATGCATGCTCGTGTTAGGGCAATCAGTTCTGCTGCCTGTGCAGATCGTCGTGTAATGCGGGCTGTCTCTACTACAGTTCGGGCCGTGGTGACTGCATAGGCAGCTGAAGTGGTGCCATTGGGGAGTTTGATGCAAGAGCCGTCCACCCACAGCTCTCCGTCAGGGTCAGGGAAAGCTGTGTCTCTGAGGTCAACCCTACTTCTAGTCTGTTCGTCCGTGAGGGTCACACAGTCGTGTACAGGGGGCACATTGGGATCATTCTCTGGTAGTGGTAACAAAGTTGCCGGGTTCAGTGTGGTACATCTTTTCAGAGTGATGTGGGGTGCGAGCAGAGTCAGTTCGTATCCAGTCAGTCGGGCACTCGTCAGGTGTTGCGTCTTGGTTTGGTTCAGGAGGGTGTCAACTGCATGGGGTACTAGTACTGTGAGGGAATTCGAGAGCACAATCCCCTCACTCTGTCGGATAGAGATAGCAGCGGCAGCTACAGCTCGAAGGCAGGCAGGCAAGGCTCTGGCTACGGGGTCAAGAGTGGCAGAGAAGTAAGCGCACAGTCTTTGCTTTGGGCCAATGGACTGGGTCAGGACAGATAAAGCGCATCCCTCCCTTTCGTGAGTGTAGAGGGAGAAGGGCTTTGTTTAATCTGGGGTTCCCAGGACAGGTGCTATACAAAGGGCATTCCGCAACTCTTCAAAGGACGTTTGGCATTCGGGGGTCCAAGGGAGTGGGAAGGGGACATCTTTAGTCAACAGGGAAAGTAGGGGTTTTATTATGAGGCTAAAATTTGGTAACCACTGCCTGCAGAAAGAGGTTAGACCCACCAGAGAACGGACTTGCTTTTGCGTTTTTGGGATGGGGGTGTATAGGATAGTTTGGATTCGATCAGGCGTAAGTTTCCTCCCTTCTTTGGACAGGAGATGGCCTAGGTATGTCACTTGAGGCTGGCAGAACTGCAATTTCTTTTTAGAGACTTTGTGACCATTTTCTGCAAGGAAGTGTAAGAGTTGGACTGTGGCGGTGATTGCAAGAGGGGTGGTGTTGGCCGCCAAAAGGATATCATCGACATATTGGATCAACACCACTCCATCTGGTAGCAGGACGGCGTCCAGCTGTCTTTTGAGGGCCTGGCTGTAAATGCTGGGACTTTCAGTGTAGCCCTGGGGAGCTCTACAAAATCGGTACGAGCGGGATTTTAGGGTGAAGCCGAAGAGATAACGGCTGTCTGGGTGGATGGGGATAGAGAAAAATGCATTTTTGAGGTCAATGACAGTGAAGGTGGTGGCAGTGGACGGGATGAGGATCAGAATGGTGGTGATGTCTGAGACTACAGGGTACTGGGGTACGACCACTTTGTTAACCTCCCGTAGGTCGATGATGAAGCGGTACGCTTTCTCATCTCCTTCGCCTTGCTTCTTAACAATGGGTAAGATAGGGCTGTTGCAGACATTGCTAGCTACTTCCTCGACTACTCCTGCCTCTACCAGGGACTGAATGATCGCTATCAGTGCCTTCTCGCCCTCGGGTGATATCCGATACTGTGGGAGTTTTGGGAGTACTGCGTCTTGTCTTACCGTTATGTGTATAGGGTCAATCATCATTTGTCCCACATCAGAGTCATTTTTGGCCCATAGGTACGGGGGCAGGGTGTCGAGCAAGGACAAGTCAGCGTCAGTTATGGAGTATATGTGTCGTGCTGGGCAGGATTTGGACATGCTCGGGTTGTCGTACAGGATGACTCGGACTCCATCTGGGGAACACCTGATGGTAGCCCAAAAATGCTTTAATAAATCAATGCCCATAATGGCGTCAGGGGAGTTTGAGGAGAGCAAAAATGTTGTGTCAGTGAGGTTGTTTTCTAGGTCAAAGGGGATAGGTACGGACAGGGGGTTAGTGGAGGGCGTCCCATCGAAACCTATCGATGTAATGTGTGAGCCAGACAAGGGTGCCCTTGGAATCAGTCGTTTTGATAACACACTACGTGTCGCCCCAGTGTCTACCAAAAATGGAGACTTTGTACCCAGGACCTTAGCGGTGACGTAAGGACCTTGCTGGTCAACACAGAGCTCGACTGGATCCCTCCCTTGCCCCTGGCAGTCCTATGCAAAGTCGGGGGCATTCTCGCTGTTGGATAGTTGATACTGGTTCTGTCGGGGACGGTCAAACGTGTTCGATCTCCCTGGTCTGTCGTTGTTGGTGTCATTTGTGTATCCTCGTCCCTGTCCCCTATTTCTCGATCCACCCGCTACTTCCTTGGGGTCCCTATTTCTGTTCATTTCTAACAGAACCGGACACTGGGATTTCCAATGGCCGAATCCTTTGCAGAAGGCACACTGGTCCTCGCTAATGTCTCTACGTCCGATGTGAGGTGTTGGAGTGCCATCTTTAGGAGGTGGATTTCTAGGGGTGGTTGATTGGTAGTTCCCCCTGTGGGGTTCTCTTCCGACCGCTACCCCTTGTATCTGGGCTATCATCACCCTTTCTTTCAAATCTTTCTTCTTTCTCTCGGATGCCCTATCACTCTCATTCTTTTGATGTTCGTAATACTGAGCCATCTGAAGGATAGCTGCGGGTTTGGAGGCCCCCCAACTACTCTCACTCGTCTGTAACTTTTGGGAGACCTCTTGTGATAGACCCTTTACATAATTTTGTACAAACAGGTGTTGTCCGGTGGCGGTGGTCATGTCTTGGCCACTGTAGTCGGAGAACACCGTCTCAAATCGGGAGAAGTATTCTGATACGTCTTCCTGAGGTTTCTGACGGCAAGCCGTGACTATCGACCAATCTACCTTTTTCTCTGGGATTAATGTCTTTAGTTTCTGAACTATTTTGTCTGGGAGTTCCAGTACGTCTTTTACAGGTTTCCTTCCGGGCTCTCGCTGTCTATCTAGTTCACCGAGTTGATTCCAGGTATGTCCGAACAGATCCGTGTGGTCAGCTTTCCGGATTTGCTTCCACACGTCAGCCGGCAGACATAACCCGAAAAACAAGTCAATGTCCGCTAAAGTCATTATCGTCGAACCCAAGGCTGTGCCTAGTTCGGTATAAAATGCTGTCGGGTTCTTTCTTAAATCGGGCAGGGTTTGCCTAAAAGTTAAGATATCTTGTCGATCCCAGGGTTGATAAACCCAATTGTACACAACCCTCCCCTTTGCATTTGTGTGGTTGATATCGTCGTTCGATCCCTGACCTCTAATGGCGGAACCCAGTAAGGGGCCGCCTCTCTGATAGGCATCATAGTGTTGGCTACTTCTAATGAGGACCTGGTCGTTTCAGGGACTGTAACCTTGACTTCTGGTTTCTGTTCCGTGAGGTGGCGGAAGACCTCAAGCGTTTGCATGAAGAGGTCCGTCACATCATGTTCAGTCCCATCTCCAACATCGACCTTTCTATATAGAGTTGTCAATTTAGCGGGGCCCTTATTCTGATACCTATCCTCATATGCATTCAGGGTGTGGTAGCTGAATCGTAAAATGAAATGCCGTCTGTGGCTACCGGCATGTGAATTGTGCATATCCATCGTGTATTCTTCGCTCTCCTTCCGTTCCACTAGTGTCTTCACTATCTTGTCAATCCCATCCCGCTCATCTTTGCTTAATCTATTTGGTCTGGCTGGTGGTTGCTTGTTAGCCTCGGGGTCATCTGGTGTCGTTACTAATGCAGCCGGTGCGGAGGCCGCAAGGGCCGGGGCACTAGCGTTAAGGTCACTCTCGCTTGTATTTGGAGCTGGTAGGTGCTGTATCAGAGGTTGGCAGGGGGCATATGGAGGGGGCATGTAGATGATTGGAGGACCTAGTAGTAACTCATCGTTCGCCCGTTGTTTGGAGGGCAGCTCAGGGTAGAGCGTAGAGGGGGTCCTAACAGGGCATTGGCCTGTCAACCCTGATTCTTGCTTTTGTGTAGCTTCCTTTCTTTCTTTTATTTCTTCTTCTAGTTGCTTAGCGGCTAGGTGGGCTGCCTTTCGTAATTCTTTCCCTATTTTTGCTTCTTCTCTTTTCTTTCGTTGTTCTGTTTCTTTGCGCCACATGCCGATACTATCCAGCATGGTGGGCGTAGTCTTATTTTTCTGGAGCGCTGCTTCTAATGTTTCTATTTTATGATCATCAAAGGAACCTATCAGTGGCCACTGACTTTCGGGGTCCTTCTTTGTATATTTATGCCATAACTTGTTATAAGCTATAGCGACTAGTCCATGCTTAATGAACATGTCCTTATTAGGGGTGCCTTCCAGTGGAGCCGGATGGTTCATCTCTAATAAGCGGTCCGGGCTAAGCAGGCTACCAATCAGTGGGGAGAAGATAGGCATGACGGATTACAACGGGGACAAAAGTCTGCACTACCTATCTTATCACTGCGTGCAAAGACTAGACAGAATATTTCTATTCTTCGTTGTTTGCAGGCGGTGAATACCTCAAGAGAACCAATATCGAACAGTCAATGTTCGGTCAATCAAACAATCAATGGGGAGAATAAGTAGGCACGACAGGTTACAACGGGGACAAAAGTCTGCGTTACCTACCCTTTCACTACCTGGAAAGAGAGACCTTGTTCTTCCCTGTTTGCAGACAGAGAATCTCCAGAAAACAATCCGCGAACAATAGTTCGGGCCAAACAATCAATCAGTGGGGGAGGAAGATAGGCACGACGGATTACAACGGGGACAAAAGTCTGCGTTACCTATCCTTCGCTACCTGCAAAGAGAGAGCCTGTTATTTCTCTGTTTGCAGACAGCGAATCTCCAAACAAATCATCAAAAGAGTAATACTAGTATTTTCCAAACAATCAAACAATTATTTCGCAATTTGTCATGTTTACACGACCTTACCCGGACCGCATGGACAGTTTCCTGTCTTCCGTATCCAGCGCCCGATCGTCCTCTATTCTTCGAGATCTTCGCGGCACTCCTGATGGTTCCCAGTCAGGACCGTAGATCACTCGAGAGAGGTCTGTTCAGAACCAGTGAAGTTCGGATGATCGGCTGTCAGACGAGGGTCTATCGGACAGGAGCTCTCCCGATCGTTGCAGTCGTTCACTCTGTCGTCAGGACCTCTCCCACTGGATCCACGAGTCACTGATGGGCCCTACGTTGGGCGCCAATGGTGGAAAAAGGTAGGGCTGATGGCCTTTTTCAAAGTTGCCCGGCGCTAACCGCCTCTATACCATTCTAGTTATCAAACAAAGAGGCAGGCGCTGAAGACTGGAAGGCAGGAAACAGAAGTTTTATTCCGACGGAGCAGAACACATCAGATCAGACAACAAGGTATCGTTTCGAGGTGCTCTAACAGCCTCTCTGAGGCCTGGCCTTTTATACCCTGGTTTATGACATGTGAGCATTCTTTATGGCAGAAAAGATTCTTTGAAGTATGAGAAGACAACCTAGGAATCCCCGTTCCAATCCCACCCCCCACATGTATCCACAATAGAGGTCCTCACCCCGCATACAATAGGAGGGGGTTATCGCGCAGCTGAGTGTTCCGCCGATTCTTAGGATGTGTGCGCCTGATCGTATCCCAGGGGGTGGGGAGGCCATGATCAATAGTAGCTCCTTTGTAGAGGAGTGACTCCATACAATAGGGGGGCAATAAACTGTATCCCCCGGCTTAAGTGGTGGCCTGGGACCCGTGCGGACAATCGGACTCAGAGGAAGAGGTCATCAAAGGAGAGGTATTCATGAAAGGAAAGGGAGTGTTGGTCAGGCGCGGGTGCAACTTCCAAGGACAGAGTCATGCGGAAGGAGAGGGTTTATGACTTGTGCATGTGAGAGCGGGGGCAGCCAGGGTGTGCGGGGGATGCTCGCAGGGTCGGGGGAGCGCGCTGGCGATCGATCGTGAACAGGGAGACCATGGTATCTAAAATAGCTGGCGTGCATATCGTACATGGATGACAAGATGGCGCAGATGATGTTCAGTTTGCGAACTAAAATTCCACACCTGGAGGGATTGCCCCTTCCGCAATTGGAAGAGGAGCAAGCTAAGTGTCTGGGCGGTGATGTAACGTTGGAAGAAATTAGGGTTGCCATCAAGCATATGGCCCGGGGTAAGACGCCGGGTGTGGATGGGTTACCGGTGGAATTTTACTGGCAATATGTGGACCTCCTGGCTCCACGGCTGTTAGAAATATATCAGGAGGCGAAGGCCCGTGGTATGCTTCCTAGCTCAATGCGTGAGGCGCTGATCGTACCGTTATTGAAACCAGGGAGGGAAGGGACGGACCCTGCGTCATATCGCCCGCTTTGGATGCTGACCACCGATTACAAAATCTTGAGCAGGATTCTGGCGGCGCGTTTGTTGCAGCATATGACGACTCTGGTACATGCGGATCAGGCAGGGTTTATCCCGACGAGGAATACGGCGACTAATGTGCGGAGGCTGTTGAAGTTAATGGAAATGGCTCAGTCAGGGGGGGCACACCCCATGGTACTATCGGTAGACATAGAGAAGGCATTTGATAGTTTGGAGTGGGCTTATTTGTACAAGACTCTAGGATGCTTTGGAGTAGGGGAGGATTTTGTGACCTGGACTGGGGTGTTATACAACTCTGCGGTGGCTAGAGTGAAGGTGGGGGCATTGATTTTGCCTCAATATACTGTGGCCCAGGGAACGAGACAGGGATGTTCGCTTTCCCCATTGTTGTTCGCCTTGGCTATAGAACCGTTGGCAGCCAGGACTAGGCTGGGCGTGTACTATGGAGGCTTGCTTTCCGGAGGTACCCAGCACTATATATCTTTGTATGCGGACGATTTGTTGATGTTCCTGGAGGACGCGGATGCCACGCTGGAGGGGGCGGCAAGCTTGTTGTCATTGTTTGGTAGTTTATCTGGATTGGGGGTGAATTGGTCTAAGACTTGTTTGTTCCCGATGCGAGCTGGGGGTAGGCCGAGTCAAGTAGCTAGGGAGGTGCGGTGGGAGTCATCTTGCTTGCAGTATTTAGGGGTTCATATTCATCATGGTGCCAGCGACTTGTTGGAAGGCAACATAGGGAGATGCCTGAGGGCCCTGAAGGGCAGTATGACCTTTTGGGCTGGCTTGCCGCTCTCCGTGATGGGATGAATAGCGTTGCAAAAGATGGTTGCCCTGCCCAGGTTGTTATATTATTTTCGGACGCTCCCAATCTGGATCCCATGTTCAGTTTTTAGAATGCTGAAGTCCTTGGTAGTTGGTTTTTTATGGGGCTCCGGTAGGAAGAGAGTGGCACAAGCAACGCTGATGCGCCCAAAGGCGGAGGGCGGGTTGGCGGTTCCTGATTTTGAGTTATATTATTTGGCAGCACAGCAACAAGTATTGACACAGGCAATAGCCAAGGAGTTTAGGGGACCTGACACCTTGCGAGGCAGGGACATACAGCGGCATGTGTTATCATTTATAGTTATGCAACAAAAGCCAGACCTTAGTGATCTTACGTTGGAAGAAAGGACATTGCGGTTGTGCTGGAATCGTTCGCAACGGAAGGCGGGAGTGTTGCACCCCTACGAGCCCGAGATCCCGCTTGGGATGATTATAGCGCTACCACATGGGGGGGGGATTGGTCACCGTTATTGGACTGGGAACAGGCGGGGATCCAGGTAGTTGGAGACCTGTACAAGGATGGTGTACTGGTACCCTATCAGGTGTTATGTGAGAGATATGATTTGTCCGGCGGAGGGTTTTTACTCCATGCTGTGCTGGTGGCTTCGCTGCAGAAACACTGGAAAGGTGGATTGGCTGAACCTATGATGACGATGGCATGCCAATACGTGGTAATGGCTTCAGGGATCTTTAAGGCGGTGACTTGTCTTTACTCAAGGATGCTTGGAAAAGCACGAGAAATGCTAGATTTCAGCTGGTGTATTTCTATATATTGCATAGGGCGTATTTAACCCCGGGCAAGATCAAGAAATATTTTCAAGTAGAAGACGCTGCATGCCCCCCGATGTGCGAGCGCAGAGGTAGAGCTGGAGCATATGTTATGGGGTTGCCCCAGGCTAGCAACATACTGGGCTGACGTAGGGTATGTCTTGGAGGGGGTCACGGATAGAGCAGTTGATTATGATATAGCCACTTGCTTATTGCATTGGTTTCCACATACACCTAAGACTAAAGTGACGAGTAAATTCATCGACATGGGCTTAATATTAGCTAAGAGAGAAATTACAAGGCACTGGAAATCTAAGGAGGGTCCTAGTAGCAGAAGATGGCGGGCCGAATTACAGAAATGGGCACATAGCGAGAGCACTGTCAGGTATCAACAGGCGGGAAGGTTGAATGACGAAAAAGGCACTGGAAGGGGCACACACATGGGAGGCGATGGTACACTCATTGGTAGACCGTTGTACGGCAGATGAGCAGGTGGAGGGGCCTGGACAGGAGGAAGCACCCTCACGAGGCTGATTCTGATTGGTCTTCGGGATGGCTCCATCTGGCAATAGGGCCAGTAATTCGTGAGTTACTGCACACACTGGTGGGGGTGGGGAGGGATGGGAAGTTAACACTGTAATTATAATGTGAACTGTTGGGCTTTATATTGAGAAGGGTATGGGTGTGGAACTGGAACTGTTCAGGCCTATTGGGATTTACAACGTGTAATTGAGAGGGCAGAGGAGGGGTTGGGGCCGGGTATGGTCTGAGATTGCAATCTGTTGGTGTTGACTGATGATACTCTGTACCCTCCATGCATAAAATTTATAAAATATGTTTTAAAAAAAATGAAGGGCAGTTAATATATATACGTATGTGGTCATTCAGATATACTGTCAAACTTGGTGCTAGAAATGAGTGTTCAAGGCATGTCCACATCCTGTTATTGTAGAGAAATGAAGTAATCTACGCATGCCTTAAAATGTACTGTAAATACCATACTCATGTAAATTGTTGTTATAGTTTTGGGTTTGCAGTATTGTAATGATCCAGTTTATACATTCATATTTGTAGAATGAGCGAGAGAAAGTTGTATAATCGAAGTTTTTGTTACTGGCAGAGGTAAGATGGGTGCATACGCTGTTTACAGTACAATATAACGTGGTAGGGTGCAGGAGCTGCATTTCATAAAGATAATAAATACTCATACACAGATAGTTGAAGTGGGTACGGGCACGTATGCTCAACTCCATTTTATTACGTTGTAACAAGTAGAATAGTAATCATGATATCATACACAGATATTCAATCATAAACGGTTTATGACTTCTGCTGTACAAAGGTAGGCGCACTATATGTGAAATAATACACAGAAGATTCTATCGTAAAGGGTTCATGAGTTGTGGTGCAATAAGGTAGGGTCGGTTTGTGTGGAACCTGCGATGATGCGTGGTTCAGGCAGACCGCACTGGTAAGAACGTCTTTTGGCTACTGAATTTTGCCTTAATAAGGCCACGTGGCATTATTTATGATGCACTGAGTTAGTGGTATGTATGGTGCTAAGCGTGTTGCCTACTGGACTGCATCATCTGTAATCACGATTGAAATAAAAGATGAAACATGTATGGAATACATTGTCGAAATATGAATGTTTCAGGGACATTATAGTTCAAGTTGTGGCCTGTGCTGTTCGCAGTGTAGACTACCATTGAGTGTGCCTTTGCACTTGTAGCATGAATTTTGTTTTTCAACTAAACCTAGAACTGGTATAAAAGAAGTTTTTGAAGGAAGGCTAATAAAGGGATATTGTGTAGGTTTGATGGATGTTATACTTTGTTTGGGACTGCACTCTATAAATAATGAAAGAAGAGTCAGATGAATTCTGCCTGAATACGGCCATGTGGCGATGAATCATGGTGCACTGAGTTAGTAGTACCTTTGGGACTGAGCGTGTACGTAACCTGTGATGATGCGTGGTCCAGGCAGGCCGCACTGGGAGTAATGTTTTTTGAGTACTGAATTTTGCCTTAATAAAGTCTTGTGGCGATTATTTATGGTGTACTGAGTTAGTGGCATGTCTGGTGTTTAGTATGTGCTCACCTTGCGATAATGCGTGGTCTGAAAGGGCTGCACTCAAAGCATTGACTGTTGCATGCTGGACTGCATGTACTTTGAGGGGGGAAAAAAGTACCATTGATGGTTATCAATTCTTCAGCAACAAAATTATCAGAATCAGATGATTCTTCCAGTGGTGCAGCCATTTTTATCTCCCAAAAAGAAATTCAGGTTTCCAATGAAGAAAAAGTGAGGTTCAAATTGTGACCTCTGCTATCCGCAGTGTAGACTCTCTTTAAGTGTGCCTTTGCACTTGCAGCGTGAATTTTATTATTCAACTAAATCTATAACTGATATAAAAGAAGTTTTTGAAGGAAGCATACTAAAGGGATATTGTATAGGTTTGATAGGTGTTATACTTAGTTTGGTATTGTACTCTGCAAATAATGAATCAACAGTCTATTTAATTGTGAGCTCTAATGACCGCAGTGTAGGCAGGAGGTCGCGGTTAGCAAGAGCCCACAGCCACGTGGGGTTGACTAGAGCTGCAAAGTATTGGTAATTTAGCGTGTGTGAAGCCAGCGATGATAAATGGTGCACAGAGTTAGTGACATCTGAAACAACAAGGTTCTGTGGAGCCAGCGATGATGCGTGGTCCGGACAGGCTGTACTGATAGTAATGTTTTTTGTCTTGTGAATTCTGCCTTAGTAAGGCCACATGGCGATGATTTTTGGTGCATTGAGTTAGTAGTACCTTTGGCGCTTAGCATGTACGTACCCTGCGATTATGCATAGTCGGGGGAGGAGGGAGGAAGAGTAATTGGAATAATGTCTTTTGTCAATTGAATTCTGCATGAATTCTATTTAAAAGTGATAGTATGCCTGACTGTGACATAAAACTGTTCACTCTTCTTTGCGATGATTTATGGTGCACTGAGTTAGTAGTATCTTTGGCACTGAGCTTGTAGGTAGCCTGCAATTATGCGTGGTCCAGGGGGGCCGCACTGGGAGCAATGTTTTTTGCCTAGTGAATTCTGCCTTAATAAGGCCATGGAGAGATGACTTGTGGTGCAGTGAGTTAGTGGTACCTGAAGAACTCAGCATGTGCGCACCCTGCGATGATTGGATTGGATTGGATACTGGAATGCTTCATGTGCAATCGCCATTCCACCGGAATCACGAGCCCTCACAAAGTAGATCGAAGGCAGTAGTCAGCACAGACATTGAGGAATGTTTTTTGTTGCATCGTTTAACAAAATCTGAGGACATAGACTACAATTGTTTCTGCCTTAAATAAATCAAGGCTAAACTCAATGTTGTCTGTAGTGTAGATCCAAAGTTGAATTCAAGTTATGAACCCTGCTGTCCTCACTGTTTATCGAAGGCAGTAGTCAGCACAGACATCAAGAAATTCTTTTTGTCGTACCCTTTTACAAAATCGGAGGACATAGAGTACAATTATCTCTGCTTTAAATAAAACAAGGCTGAATTTCATGCTGTCCGTAGTGTACATCCAAATATGAATTCAAATTGTGAACCCTGCTGTCCGCACTGTAGATGGAAAGCAGTAGTCAGCACAAATATCGACGAATGATTTTTGTCACTTATTTTAACAAAATCTAAATACATACAGTACAATTGTGTCTGCCTTAAATAAATCAAGGCTGAATTTCCTACTGTCCATAGTGTAGATGCAAATCTGAATGCAAGTTGTGAACCCTGCTGTCCGCAGTGTAAATCGAAGGCAGTAGGTGACACAGACATCGAGGAATGCTTTTTTTGTCACATACTTTAACAAAATCTGAGGACTGAGTACAATTGTCTCTTCCTTAAATAAATCAAGACTGAATTCAATGTTGTCTGTAATGCTGATGCCAAACTGGTATCAAGTTGTAAACTCTACTGACTGCACTGTAGATCGAAGGCAGTACTCAGCACAGATATCGACAAATAATTTTTGTCACTTATTTTAACAAAGTCTGAGGACATAGAGTACAATTGTCTCTGCCTTACATAAATCAAGGCTAACTTCAATGCTGTGCGTAGTGTAGATTGAAGGCAGTAGTCGATACAGACATAAGTCTGCCGTGCTGTGGTGCAGAGTTCACAATGCACCTGTATCGAGGAGGCACGTC